>NC_062289.1:42972827-44199493 GCF_902655055.1 Lutra lutra
AGTTTAAAAGTGAGATTATATTAAGAATATCATAAACAGGGCATGCCTATATTCTTTTAAAGGCTGAGAGAAGAAAAGAAAATGAGGGAAAGGAGGGAGAGAATGGGAGGGAGGGAAGGATAATCTATCAGAAATTTCAGGAAAAAGCAAACTTATATAATAAAGCCATGATTAAAAATACGAAATCTACTAAAATGTAGCATAAATATAAGCAGTTTTTGAAATGTAAGACTAGAGGTTCAAGTGAACCCTGGAATAGAATAGAAATCTTAATATTGTATCTGTAAAGTGGAAATATCCTAGGAAACCAGATGCCTTTGTCCTGAAGAGTAGTTTTCATATTCATAATGATATCGATGATGTTCATCGTTTTCATCTTTCAGAATCAAAGGACAAGTAAAGCATGGACAGTTTAAAATACCAGAATACAAATGCAATCAGCCTTGAAAATACAAAGGTAAGGGTACAGCTGATAGAACTAGGAGGTGGAAGAGCAGGCATTAAAGAAAGGCTTTTGACATTAAAATGTTCACTTTATGTTGTGGGAGTCAAAGCTGATGGAAAATGTTGATTCAAGCATATTATCAAAAGTTACATGTAAAAGCAGCAGAAGAGTTAAAATCAGTTGTACAAGAAATGATTTTCAGAAGGGATTGAGTGGAAGCAGAGGTTGAGGAATGTGAATTAAATCTTTACCTTTCTCAACTGGCCATCAATATTTGAATTTGAAAAAGTCATAATATAATAAGCTTTGTTTTGTAATCAAAGGTGAAACTTTAACAATTAAAGTGTTTCTCTGAAAAATGCGACTGGGAATGAGGTGAGGGTGAAGAGTTGTTGCTTTTCATTTTAAGACTTATTAAATGTTATGTGCAGAAATTTCATTCATATAGATTTCAAAATAAAATTTTGGATAGAAGCATGAAAGCACTCGATAGGTTTCTTTTTATACTTGATTTGAGGATTTAGAGTACTTGTATAAACACTAGGTTTTGTTGTTGTTGTTGTTGTTAAATTAAAGCTAATTCTTTTATCTTAAAATTAATAGTATTTATTCTTGCCCTCCACTCTTATGTTACTTTTTACTATGTAATCACTTAAAATGCCTTCATTCTGACATATTTTAAAATGGGACAAGAGACAAAACACAGAGGAACTCATAGGGTAAAACAATTAAAAATAATATAGTTGTACTAACATACTTTTATCTTTCATATGTGTTTCTGTAATATAAAGGCAAAATGAAGTTTATTCAGCTAGTTTGGGACAAAATATTCAGTCTATGAAGGAGCAGTAGCAATAGCAGTAGAAATAGCAATAGCAATACCAATTAATGTATAACAATATTGTATACAACTATATATGTGTGTGTGTGTGTGCATATATATATATATATATATATATATATATATCGTATTTGTCCCTGAAATCAAGTGCTTATCCAAAATAAAAATAAAGAACAGTCAGACATTTCTCTCTAAAAATTTAATTGTGAAATGTTTTAAAAGCACTTGCCAGTAATAGTTCTCATTCTGGAAATTTATTTCTAGGTCCAAATGCATCTCTCACTCTTCTCAATAGATTTAGTAGATTTTTTTTTGTTTTTGTTAACATACACAGTTTCTGCAATTAAATTACAACTCTGAATTGTCAGTATGAAGCAAAATTTCCTAAGAGCATCAGTAAGCGCACAATTGAATTTCAGTATAATGGCAAAAAGAGCCAAATACAAAAATAATCAGCCAAATAAAGGAACAATTAAATTCCATGGTTATAAAAATGCAGGTGCAAAATATAATGCTACATCTAAGTTGCGTGAAAAAATTGGCTCTTCATTTTAAATTAAATTGATATTATTGTTTTTGGTAGAGAGATGAAGATCATTATAGTCTAGGGGAGAAACAAATTTGAGTTATAAATTTTTCCCCAGTAGGGGCCACCCTAGAGTCTGTTCTCCATAATCACATTTGAAGAATTCTGCAGTGTCTCAAAATAATTATGTCAATTGAAATACTTTCCCATAAAGAAATAACTTTGAAAAAAAAATGCCTAGTAAGGATGAATGGAAGAAGCAATTATGTACCTGAAATTGGAAACCTGATACAAATCATTTTTCATTATATTATTATAAAATCTGAAGTCCCTATTATATAAACACAGATTATTATACCATTAGCCAGACCTTTCTTTATTGGTTAACATGATACAGGAAATGTTAGTACTGAAGATAACAATAACAAAGACTTGCGTACATTATATAGAACTAAATTATTTCTTAAATTCAGTAAAATAGCTGCTTTCAAATATTATTTTTTTAAATACATGACAAAGGACTTATTTACTTTCAGATAGTTAGGCTGTATTGCCTGGGGTTCTTTGGACACCATGGAGTATGTATATACTCTCCTAAATAATTAGTGAAACAAAATACATGTTAATCTTAGATCATGCCTTTTATTATCCTAAATAGTGATAGACCTATATAAAACAACCATTTCCATTCACAAATATTAAAAATGCACATTGCCTAGAGAAGGGCTTTAATTTGATCCAGTATTACATAGTTTTCTAAAATTGTTTTGAGAGCTAGCTATTCATTTACTTTATAATCATTCACCTTCTCATACACACTAAAAGACTTAGTAAGTTACAGATAACCCTACTGCAAATGTTTTTCCTGGTTCCGTATTGTTTTAGATATCAACAAGTAGAATATAAATGGCTATAAGCTAGGAGTTTCCATTCTCTACGCCAATACAAATTAAAATAACCTAATCTGATAAAGGGAGAGTTCTTGACCATGCACTTTTATGTAGGATAAAGTTTGATCCATGGAAGAGATGAGAACAATATAAGATACTAGTTAATAGTTTCTTTCTCCAGCAAATACAATGTTGTGAGATAAGAGAAATTTCTACTGCATTCGGTAAATATTGATGATATATCCTATGCCACAGATCCATGAAAACTGCCCATGAAAAATCATCACCGATACTCTATATATGGATCTATCGACAATAAGTATAAAAATTATCTTTTACAGAGAAAGGTTATATCTGTACATTTTCAAGATAATGCAGCATAGGGAAGTAACCTAAGTTGGCAAAGATGTAAGGTCAGTAAATGACAAAAATGGCCAGGAAAACTAGCTTTACAATTCTATGGAAAACCTATACTAGTTTTAAGGTACTTTTGTGAAAAATATTAGAGGCCATTTAAAACATGTAATTTTCCCACTAGTCATGTCATAAACATCCTTAAAATAAATTTTAATTTGCTTTTCACATTATTATTTTGACAAAAGACATTATAGTACATTCTGAAGTTTTAATAATGCTGCAATTTAACAGTTAAGGAAAACAAGCAATCTCACAGTAACAAACCCAGCAGGGAGCAAGGCTTTTTTTCTTAATTATTTTTCTTTTGAAAGTCAGTTGAAGAGAACTGAATTGAGAAAGATATTTTACCAAATTAAATGTAAAATTATGTACACATGTTGATAAAACATTTTCTTTTCTATGCTGTTATTCAACTGAGCATTTCAAAATTTGAATGATGAATTGGATTTATTTTCCAATTCGTTGCATTATAGTTTGTTGTTGAGTTTCATTTTTGGAATTGTACCTCTTATTTGTGTTGCAGTTTACTTCATATTTTTAGTTTTTTGACTCATATTTAATAAGCATTCAAATGTATAAATTATTAGATTCTTCCATTTCAATGATTTCAATAGTAAGAATTTCAAGAGTTTGAAGTGCTAAATTCTCACTGGTTCTTGGGCAATAAAGATTAGGCTCTGATATTGTACAAAAAACATCTTTTAAGATTAGTTCAAAAGATACCCTATACCTATTAAACTTATGAATTGTTCCTTGTGACTAGCCATCTGTAAGCCTTATGAATTACCCCTTATGACCAGTCAGAGGAAATAAATAAACAGAAGAAAGAGCTTACACTTAGTTTATCATTGGTTCTTCATGCTACACTGACATCATCTGGAAGCTGAATGCTGTAGCACAAAATCCCATTAAAAATCCCATTGTTCCTGAAGACAATAGAGAGGAAAAGTTTTTCCAGTAGACAGTCTTTCACATTGTACATTTGGTTTTTCTCTGACTGGAGGGGGTTATAGCTAAAGGTCCTATACTAATTTTTAGGTAGTGGCCAACACTTTGTCCAGGTGATCAAGAACATGAACAAACTTGAAAGAATGATAAGAAAGAGATATGGACAAGTGTAATGTAGTGTAATGTCAGTTGACCTTTTGGAATGGGTACAGCATATGTATATGTATATGTATATGAAGGCTTGTAAGAAGTACTCATTGCAAGAGAAGCTAAAAATAATCAGGAGGACACAATGACCTGTTTGACTGTCACTCAACTTCTTTTCCTAACATTACAGTGTTTGTACTATATTTATCAGACTAAAAGACAATGGTAGCAGGCATGGAGGTTGTATGTGTATTTAACAAATCAGGATGTTCTTCCCTAACACTGATACAACTACACCTCACAGAGATCAACCTGTTTTTGCTATGACACAGTTCATCAGAGACCACCAAGTCACCTAGGAGCAGATCACTTGCATTTGACCCTTGAATCATAGTAATTATCCTCAATGGGGAAAAAAAAATTCATTCTGAATATCTTCCTTCCTCTAATGCTATGCCAGCCACTTTTTATGGGTGTCTAGTATGTATTCATTGTTATGATATCAAAAAAAGTCTTGCTTCTGTTGAAGAAAATCAGTTTTCATTAAAGTACTTAAATGGCCTCGCATCCATGAAATTTATTGTTTTTAAGACATATTCCATCACCTAGAAGCAACGGACCTCATAAAATGTGAGAATTGTCTGTTGAATAGTCATTTTAGGCACCAGCCAGGAGACAGCACTATAAGTTTGGCATACTATTCCCCAAGATGATGTATAGACTTTGAAACATGGACCATTTATTGGTTCTATTTCTTTTGTTGTCAGAATTCATAGGACTAGGAATCAAGATGTGGATATATATGAAAGAAACCATTGTTCTTCATCAAATGTGTTTGCCCATGGTCAAATGTACATTATTCCACTTTCAAATGTGTTATTTGCATTAACAGTGAACTAAAGGTGGAAATGACATGCACTACTTCCAGGCAGAAGTTTAAGAGTCAGGTTTTTATAGTACTTGTTCACTTTTGCATTGTAATCAGTAGTAATTGAGATGATGCCTACTCCCTCAGCCTGGTTCCCAGAGTAATAGTGACAGAACAGGTTTGATCAACCTGGGGTGTAGTGCAGAACTAGCAAAAAAATAAAACTCTGTTGTTTTAGGCCACGAGATTTTTAAGTTCATACCACATTATTATCTGGACCATCCTGCAAAGATTAAAATACACTGCAACAATAATTGACTCTGCCAAAAAGAGGGGGGGAAAAGATTATATATATAGTTTGGAAAATGTTGCCTATGATAATTTTGGAATTGAATCACATATATAATGAATTTTAACTCTAGAGGTCATAAAACAGGATGTTGGTACTCTGTATTGGTTGCTCTTGGCAAAATTTAAGAAGGTAGTTTAAGAAAGAGATAAGCTCAGAAAAGAGTTAGTATATAAGCAAGAATAAGATGAAGTAGAGTCCAGAAGTCAGGAATTTGGCAGTTCTAGAAGAGAAAATGTGTTTTTTCCTACCACAGTTGCTAAAAGATAAATCTAGGAAGGCCTTGAACAAAAAATGGAAATTGAAACTAAAGGATCAAATCAAAAGTATGTCACACTCACACTGTCAAAATTTCTCGTGTATTACTGTGTCCTAGATTAAAGGTCCAACTAAAAAGGACATGCTGCTAATTAAATCCATTATATAGGACAAAATGAATAGGGAAAGAGATTAAAGATGTAGTTCTCCCACCAAAGCCTGTAAGGACAAATGTATCTGCAATTAAGCCAAGAGAAAAGAGAAACAAACAAACAACAACAACAAAAAAAAAATGGAGGGCGCCTGGGTGGCTCAGTGGGTTAAGCCACTGCCTTCGGCTCAGGTCATGGTCTCAGGGTCCTGGGATCGAGTCCCGCATCAGGCTCTCTGCTCAGCAGGGAGCCTGCTTCCCTCTCTCTCTCTCTGCCTGCCTCTCTGTCTGCTTGTGATCTCTCTCTGTCAAATAAATAAATAAAATCTTTAAAAAAAAAATGGAAAAGGGAGGAAGGAAGGGAGGGAGGGAAAAAGGAAAGAAGGAAGAGCAGAACTAAGAAATTTATCTAGAAAAGAACTGGGAAATGAACATTGGTACACGGAACTCACTTCAATAAGATACATGAGGCCAGTGGCACCTGGGTGGTGCAGTGGTTAAGCCTCTGTCTTCGGCTCAGGTCATGATCTCAGGGTCCTGGGATCGAGCCCCTCATCTTGGGCTCTCTGCTCAGCAGGGAGCCTGCTTTCCCCCCTCTCTCTCTCTGCCTGCCTCTCTGACTACTTGTGATCTCTGTAAAATAAATAAATAAAATCTTAAAAAAAAAAAAAAAGATACATGAGGCCAGTTAAATTTTTGAGTTTTTGGTACCAAAAAAATTCATCAACTTGGTTTAAAAGAAACAGCTTTTGAAACTTAACATAAACCATTGACTGGCAAAGTTCTTCATGTAAGCAGAGCTCTAAAAGAAGGCCTGAAGAAACATGGAAAAAAAACCCCTCATAGAGCTTATCAGAGGAGAGCATATACCCTGGTTCTTCATGGAGGAAGTGTGTGGGAAAGTAACATGTCTTTTTATTAGTTATCTGAATCCATAAAGCAGTCTACTAGAAATCTAGTGGAGATATTTTTTTCTGTATCAGCCTATAATGGAAAGGGCACTGCAAATTTTCCTGAAAAGCTAGACTTTGGGCAAGAAACCAAGAATGCATGAAAATTTTGTTACATGTGGAACAGAGGATGAACCAAACATTTGGTTATCAGTAGGGGAGACCACGGTAGTCCCTAGTTGTATCCATCATGTATTTCCAATTCATCTTTTATTTACTTTGTAGGATTACACTTCCCTGAACCCTTAGAAATGATGTGCAACCATGTGATTTGGTTTGGTCACTTCCAGGTATAAGCTTTAAGAATGAGATTCCCATTTACCATAGCTTTATTTTCTATATATATTGTTGCTACATTTATTAACTTGACAGAGTAGCTACTCCACCAGTCTGGGTCCCAGAATGAAATCAGCATGAAAGAGAGCCCTAAACCATTATATGAGCTCCATTCAAGACTAAATATACAGACACAGAGATAGGTTCATTTTACTAGCTAAGGAGCTCAATCCTACAGCTGAACTGAAATAGGGTTGCTTCTGCACAGTGGAGGAGAGGCCTCGCCTGGGATTTAAAGATTTTCTGGCACACCACTTCTGTGTTCAATACCAACTTAACGAGAGATGAAATCAAGCTAATAAGATCAGGATCACCAAAAACTCAGATCCTTCAACATGAAGGTTTGGGTCACTTCACAAGGTTAAAAACTATGTCCAGCTTATTAAGATTATGTCTGAGGGCAAAAGAAGACATGAAAATAAAGGTAGATTTTTAACTCCTAAATATCAACAGTTTGTTTCCACTAACAGATATGAAGAACCATGATAGCTATATATTTTGCTTTCTTGCTGTTTTTGGTATTTATTTGCAAACATTAATCATTTTCTACTCACCATTTTCCCTTCTACACACATAAATAATGTTGGTCATGGTTAATTTTACAGGGTATTTTTAGGTCACAGACTGTCCAGGTTTTGAATAATGGATAAATTAACATCCCCCAGAGATAGTACAGAGACTGATACACCTTTAATTATCCTATCAGGGTAGAAGTGTTAGCACGTCTTCATTTGCATGAAGGATAGTTACATCATGCTAAACAAAAGCAAGTTATCACTGCTGTTATTTTATGGAAGTTTAAATGTGAGTCGCAGCATGCATAAGATTGCTTAGTAACCAAAAATGTGAAGTTTCGTGTTAATTTGCCTATTAATTTGCCAGGTTAATTTGCCTAAATTTCCCCTTATACTGTCTCCAGTGTACTTTCAGGGACAGTATAATGAGATTCAATTAGACATATAATGGACAGTGTTATCAGTCTATAAATACTGCCTCTTGGATTCCTACACAGGTGGGGAGTTATGCTTCTAAAAGCATAACCCACAACAGCCTCAGACATGAGTATATTATTCCATTTTATGTGCACAACTTTCCTCCTTCTGTTCCTCATTCCCTAAGGTTATCGCCGATATTTGAGCAACATCATGTTTTTGCTTTGGCTCTTATAACCAGTCCTGTATACCAACACCTTTCCATTTAAACTCCTAGTAGCTAAAATAATACCTGTTTTGTTTTGTTTTCTCCTGGGACATTAAGCAATACAAAATTTCCCTTTAAAATCAGGAAGGAGGCAAGGATTTTCTGGTATTACTACTTCTTGTCAATGCTTATTAGAAGTTTTTGCCTAGTATGCAGCAAAAGGTAAAAAGAATAACTAGAAATAAATAAATGTTAGTTATCCAAAGATAATTTGATTACGCAGAAACTGGACAGAATATAGGAAATAGTAACATTTTAACATAAGAAATGTTTGCAAGTCCTCTGAAAATTAGCTAAATAAAATCAATTGCAAGTCTAATCAGAAACAAGTTGACTTTTCTAAAATATATGCATAGTGAAGATTATAAATTGTGTGAAAAGGAATCTAGTAAGATAGTTACCTGAACTTTATGGGGAAAATCATAAAAAAGTTTTTAGAGAATCTAAAGATATATAATTAAATGGTGAATTAGTATCCTATTGCTTTTGTAACAAATCACCGCAAGTTTAGTGGCTTAAAACAACATAAATTTATTCTCTTGCAGTCCTGGAGGTTAAAAGTCAGAAGTTTTACTAGACTAAAAGCAAGGTGTTAGCAAAATGATGTTGCTTTTGGGGGCTCTGGGGGAGAATCTCTTCCCTGCCTCCCCAGCTTTTCCACGCTTCCCAATATCCTTTTCTCAAGACCAACCCTCAGCAACTGCATCACTTTGACCTCTGCTTCAGTTACCACTCCCTGTTTCAATCATACAGACCCCTATGATTCCTTTAGGATCATCTTTATAATTGAAGTTAAGCTCCCCATCTCAGGATCCTTAACTTACTCACATTTGCAAAGTTTCCTTTGCTATATAAGATAACATATTCACAGGTTCCAGACATTAGAGCATGGACATCTTCCACTTGTCATTATTTTGCCTGTTACACATGGAGAAAGAGTCTCTGTTTAAAGGCAGGAGAAGTCAAGATGCCACATGTGCAATTACTTACCATGAATCAAGACTTTATATATGTCTGTATGTATGTATGCAGGTATGTATTTTTTGAGAGCATTTAAGAAAGTATGGTATTAGGACCTGTGCAAAAAATTTCTGAAGCAACTGGTCCTAAAATATAGGAAAAATAAAACTGCATCCTATATACCATACAAAATCCAATTAAAGAACTAACTGTAGGGGCACCTGGGTGGCTCAGTGTGTTAAGCCTCTGCCTTCGGCCCAGGTCATGATCACAGGGTCCTGGGATCGAGCCCCACATTGGGCTCTCTGCTCAGCAGGGAGCCCACTTCCCCCCCCCCCCGCCAGCCTCTCTGCCTGCTTGTGCTCTCTCTCTCTCTCTCTCTCTCTGTCAAATAAATAAAATCTTAAAAAAAAAAAGAACTAACTGTAAAGCTTAAAGAAGCAAATATATCTTAGCAAGAATTCCTTAAGCAAAACATAACAGACACACACACACACACACACACACACACACCCCTCATTTAGGGAAAGATTGATTCAGCTGCAGTAAGTGTTGTAAGTTCTGTATGTCGGCCATTACCTTAAATGTTTTAGAAAAGGAAAAACAAGCTAATGACTCTAAGAAGATATTTGCATATGTGTACATAGTAAAAATATAGTAACCAGGATATATAGAATTCCTCTATATCAATAAGAAACCTCCAGATATTTTTGAAAAGGTACCCAAAATAATCTTCATACTAGAAATAAAGAACATAATTCTAAATAACTATTGAAACAAAGAGGAAATCAAAACCATTATTATAAATTACTTAGAACTGAAATGTATTGAGAATGATATATACATTTTATAAAGTAGGATAAAGTGACACTAAAATAAAGAATAAGAAATTTTATGAATGGGGCACCTGGGTAGCTCAGTGGGTTAAGCCTCTGCTTTCAGCTCAGGTCATGATCTCAGAGTCCTGGAATCGAGCCCCACATTGGGCTCTCTACTCAGCAGGGAGCCTGCTTCCCCCCACTCTCTCTGCCTGCCTCTGCCTACTTGTGATCTCTGTCTGTCAAATAAATCAATAAAATCTTAAAAAAAAAGAAATTTTATGAATAAATCAACTTCCATTTGAGAATGTATATACAAATCACAATAAAATCTTTAGGAAGGGAGGCATAGAGAACAAACAATTGAAAAATCAAGAAAAAACAGCCTTATGGATTTCATTACTAAAACCAAACATTGTTTCTATGGGGGAAAATGCAAAGTTCTGATCTAGTTAAAGGAGAAAACAAGCATATAACTTTCTATCAGTAAATGTAAAAATGCAGAAAACATTGATGAGTTACCGGGAAAATATAAATTGCTGAAACCGGCTGTAGACTAGTAACATCTTTATGAATCAGTAAGCTTAGCGCAAATAAATAGTAATGATCTACCTTTAAAAATACCAGTAACGCCTATCATATATAAGAATTCTACAGAACACCAATGATCTGAATATAGCTAACTAGAAAAGATACACAAGATATTTTAACAGACTGACTTAAAATACTAAACCAAAAGCACAAATGCATTACCGAAGAAAAGATACTGGTCATTCCAAATTCACTGATGAGTAAGATTACACACAAGTTTCCTTTATTTAATAAAAGTTATCACACAACAGTGGTGAATGTAGAGTTAATGAGACCAGAAGCCAATATGATCTGAGGCATTGGGATTGGGGAAGATATCCTTAAGAAAAAGAAAGAATTACAAAATTAAGATTAAAGCCTTGAATAGAGTCTGTTCAGTAAAGGTTTCTAAAGCTTATGTTTCATTAGCTTCACAGAAAATAACCACTTGTTTACAAGAAACCTAGAGCAACCATTACACATCAAGTAGAAAATCCCATCAAAGTCGAAAACATAAATAAGATGTCCATTAACTACAATCATGTTCATCATGCTACCAGCTGTTTCAGTCAATGAAGAATAAAAGACAGATTGAAAACTAAAGTTGCATGTATATGGAAATCAAGGGAATGATCACCATTAGTCTCAAAGGTGTGTGTGTGTGTGTGTGTCTCTGTCTGTCTGAGAGAGATCAAATACATAGAAAACCCATTAGGATCGTGAGACAAACCATGAGATATAATGAGAGAAATTAACAAGATGGCAAAATATAAGATAAATAACTAAAATTAGTCATTTTTCTGCTCACTAGCAATAACCACACAGAAAAAAGGCAGAAAAAATATTCACAAAAGCAAAACTAACATAAAGTTGTCTATAATAAATTTAATAATTGTGTAAGGTGTATGTGTGTGTTTACAAATTTTTTTCTGTAGAAGATACATGAAATTAATCAATATAAGTCAGCCTATGTTGTTGTTTAGAAACATTCAGTGGTGTCATTAATTTATGAATTTCGAAGTAAATATAATATAAAATCTCAGTAGAATTTTAAATGCAAGTCAATAGGGAACATGCAAAATAAGTCTGAAAAAATAATAAATCTGAAAAAATACACATTTTGGCACTGGAAGTTTTTTGTTTTTAATTTAGGTGAAATCCACATAAGCTGAATTAACCATTTCAAGTGAATGATTCAGCACCATTTACTCGATTTACAATGTATGCAACAAACAACTCTAATTCTAAAACATATTCCCACTCCGAAATAAAACCCCATACCCACTGAACCTTTAATTCCCCAAACCCTGTCAACCATCAGTCTGTTTTCTATCTCTTCAAATTTACCTATTATGAATAGTTCATATAAGAGGAAACATACTATGTCTGATTTTTTTCTTTTACCTAACATAATGTTTGTGAAGTCCATCCACATTGTAGTATGTTTCATTACTTAATTTCTTTTTATGGCTGAATAGAATTTCATTATATGTATATGTCATAATTCATTCATCTATTCATATAATGGTAGATATCTGGGTTGTTTACACTTTTTTGGCTGTTTTGACTATGAACATTCATGTCTATATATTTGTTTGAACTTGTTTTAGGCATATTATTTTTTAAATTCCATATATGATGAAATACACCAGACACAGAGGAAAAAAAATAAAAGAAAGTGAAATATAAAATATAAAAAATTTAAGAGATGGGTGAAAACATTTATATCACACCTGGATTAATAGTCAAAAAATACAGAGAACTCCAGTAAATTACTAAGATCAATAACTTGTGGAAAATTGAGGAGAGGCACCTGGGTTCTTTTTTTTTTTTTTTTTTTTTAAGATTTTATTTATTTATTTGACAGAGATCACAAGTAGACCGAGAGGAAGGCAGAGAGAGAGAGAGAGGGAAGCAGGCTTCTCGCTGAGCAGAGAGCCCATGTGGGACTTGATCCCAGGACCCTGAGATCATGACCTGAGCCGAAGGCAGCTGCTTAACCCACTGAGCCACCCAGGCGCCCCGCACCTGGGTTCTTTTAGTCAGTTAAGCATCTGCCTTTTGGCTCAGGTCATGATCCCAGGGTGCTGGGATCCAGCCCTATGTAGTGTTCTGCTTATCAGAGAGTCTGCTTCTCCCTCTCCATGTGCCCCTCCCCCCCTCTACCCCCCCCCGCTCATGCTCTTTCTCTGAAATATATAAAATCTTTTTAAGAAAAAAAAAAAAAGAGAACTGAGGTATGTTATGTATAGTATCTTCCATATATATATTTTAAAGATTTTATTTAGTTATTTGACAGACAGAGATCACAAGTAGGCAGAGAGGCAGACGGACAGGGAGGAATGGAAGCAGGCCCCCCTGCTGAACAGAGAGCCCCATGGGGGGCTGACCCCAGGACCCTGGAATCAAGACCTGGGCCGAGGCAGAGGCCTTAACCCACTGAGCCACCCAGGTGGTCCTCTTCCATATACTTTTGATGACAATATAAATTGGTTCAAAATATCAAAGTTCAGTTTGGCAGTATTTACTTAAATTTAAAATAAACATTGCTTTTATTCAACAGTTAATTTCAATAACATTAATCCTAAATTCTCCCTTATATCCTCCTGTTCACAAAGAAGCAATATTTATTTTTTTTATTATGTTCAGTTAGCCACCATATAGTACATCATTAGATTTTGAAATAGTCTTCAATGATTCATTAGTAAAAAGCAACATTTTTCACAGATAATTTTGCCTATTAAAATGTAAGTCACTTTCCACTGGATTATACTTATGTAAATACAAAGAGAAAAAATTAGATTGGATATTAATTTGACTATATATACATTATTTAAACACACACATATAAATACATATATGTATATATTCACATGTGTATGTATATATGTGTTTGAACGATCCTAAAGTTCTATACCAAATAGTCACATAGCTCCTTCTTTTGATAAGGAGAATAGCAATGAATGTGATTATCTATGTATTTTTTTAACATTACTTGTGTAATGAGCTTAGTTAATTTATTTTTGCCCGTAATCATATTTTCAAAATTTATGCACTTAATATGTACAGATTTTTTATGTGATAATTTTTTATTTAAGTATAAAAGGGAGGTTTTTAAATTATGGTAGTTCCAAATCACTGCTGACTCCAAAATTCTGAAAGGAAAATAAAATATGAAACAACTATTTTAAATGTTTCCTTTTGCTCATTAATTTCTTTCCCATAAGTCTTAGATCAGTGAATTTTGTGTAAGAAATCTCTTTCTATAATCTGGGAGAAGATGTTTAGAGAAGAGAGAATAAAGGGATTGGGTTTCTGAGTATGTTCTGAACAGCTTAGTTCCATTTTTGAAAAAAACCTTATATTTGAATGAGGGGGCCCAGGACAAAATTAAAAGGGACAGTATGAAGGGAGAGAGAGAGAGAAATCATTTCTGCTGAATAAATGTATAAATGAAGAGATTTACTTCTCTTTGTTCAGATAATCGAGGAGTTAATATCAATGGAATGTGAATCTGTAAGACTAGATTTCATGACTATGACTGGATGTAGGGAAGACTTAGACAGTTTCCAATTTAAGTGATCATAACTGGATTAATCAGTCAAGTCATTGTTGATACAATTTAATGGTTGATTTGAGCATTTAAAGAAAGAAGAATACAAATAAGAACATGAGTGCAAACAAGTAGTTTGGAATTTGTACTGAGGACTATTGAAAAGGAACTGTCTTATGATAATATTCCTAAATAAAATGGTGGTACAATATTATTTAATCTATAGAACTATTGCATGTTGAGCCCTCGCCTTTTACTTTTCACATAGAACTAAACTAATGATAATTCACCTTATTTTTTAAAAAAATTAATACGAATTCAAATACCATTTTGAAAGCTAAAGTCGATTCTGGGCATATATGAAGTATAAAATAAATTTAATTTTCTCCTTTCTCACAAGTATCTTGCTATATTATGTCACAGTTCCATTGTACACTGAACTAAAGGAAATATCATTAGGAAAGAAAAAAAGATATCACACTACTTAGAAGTCTTTTGAGTCTAAATGGTATGAGGCCAGCACTGAAGGTCCATACATAACAAATGATAAGATGCTTATGAATTACAGACTCAGTGCACAAGAATATACTTTGATCAATCCAATCTAATAAACATTCAAAAGGCATCTTTGTTTTAGGTATTTACCGTGGTTGCAAATGAGGTTTACAGAATAGGAGGCATTCAGGAAAATTACAATCACTATTAAAACTCCTCATTTATTTTACATCAGTTTTGAATTTAATTTAAGGGCTTCCTCATATGCTAAAAAAAATTAAGAAAACTTTCTCATAAAGGAACTTCAAAATCCAATAACATCACCTATTTTATTTAAGATTACAGTTATGAACATACAAGAAAATTATGTAACCTATGGGTAACTTTTTTTTTAACCTAATATATTGAGAGGAATATGAAACTTCCCACACATACCTCCTTTTCTATTCACCAATGAAATAACTACCTATTTTTAAGGTAACATAACCCACCAATTAGTCTTGACAAATAATTTATACAGAACACCTGAACACCTGTGCTGAGACATTCAGTAACAAATCATCAGTCAAAGGTTATGATTTTTAAAAATCTAAATAAATACACCTTTCTGTTAAAAGAGTGCTCTTTAGTTGAAGGGCTTTATTTTTTCCCCTTAGAATTTTGAAATACTTTTGTGGTGAACCACACTTGTGCCCCTCTTCCCTCCCCTGAATAATTGCTATGTTCACTGCCAACATTATAACCATTGTGTGTGTGTGTGTGTGTGTGTGTGTGTGTGGCTAAAGGACTCATATTTAAATAACACTAAAGAATAAATACTGAGTCTTGCTAAACTTACTTTTACAATCAAAGATGATGGAGAAATATCAGGTTTTATGTACTCCTTCTCTGCAATCTGCCTGGCATAAAACTAATATGCTTCTTGCATTCTCAAACTTAAAAAAAAAAAAAAAAAACCTGTTTATAAATAGGTGATTTTAAAGGAAAAAAATGACCATATAAGCACCAATCTTGGCAAACAGGTTGGGAGCATAATCAACACTAACTTCACAGAAATGTTGTGAAAAATAACACTTCCCCAATTCAGTTGCTTGTTAGTTGCTGTTTTCCAACTGATTTAAAATAATAATAATAATAGGAGTATCCGTAGTATTTTGTAAAACTGCACAACAGAAGGGTGTTTCTTTTATTTTTTTCTGAGCTTTATTGATCAAAATTCCACATAGAAATCACACTCAAGAACATAAGACTTTAAGATGATAGTACAATGATATTATTTTCCCATGTTTTTAATACCTTTCTTTTTTTTCTTAGATTTATTTTTCTTTCTTTTTCCATTTTATTTTATTTTATTTCTTTTCAGTGTTCCAGCATTCACAACAGAAGAGTGTTTCTAATCAAACATTTTAGGTAACCAGCTAACCTCTACCCATTCTTTAGTGTACCTGTCATTTCCAAAATAATGCTGACACACTATAACTTTAATACTGTTAACCAATAACTCACATGAGTATCTTTTAATTATTGTTAAAATTTCAATCCTTAAAGCCAAGCCCAGTGCTACATAAACAGAATCTCCATGGTGAAGACTCTTTTGATTGTTACACATAGTGAAGCTTAAGAAATTCTTTAGTTTTGGGGCTTTCGATGAAACATACAGCATGTGGGAAAACAGTTCTTCAAAATTTCTGAAAATTACAATTTGACAGTGGCGATGACAAACTGAGTTATATATATCTTTTATATAATGTCTGAAAACTCCTCACACAAATTGCCTCCAACTCTTTTTCTTTCAGCCACTGAGAATTTAGATCTAGTGTAACAGAAGCTTTTGGGGGAGATGGATGGAATGGTTGAGAATTATATAACTGTCAAAAGTAATTATCAATGCCTTCAGTGATTCAATAACAACAAACAAACCTGAAATCACATAATTAAATTAGTAGGTATAGAGACATTGGGACTCAGTAGATGCACTTATAACTATCATCAGATGCTGCTTACCTTTGGAATGGACTATTTATTTACATGTTATTTTCCACAAATATCAGTCTGTTACATTGAAACAAATTCCTTAGGAAAAATTTATATGGGCTTTTGTGTTTATTAATTTAACATCATATAATTAGAAATGAGCAAAAGATAGCCAATACAAATCATTAGTAATGTTATAATCTGCTTACCAATATTTAGCATACTGCTTCATAGACTTAAGGGTTTTTTTTTTATGTGTGACACTGTTAATCATATAAGTGTGTTTGTGCATAATATGTATTATAGAGTTAAAAAATAACTAAATTTTTTAAATCACACAATGTATCTTAAACTTTGCTGTTTTACTCTATATAAAGGAAATATATTTATATGGAAATATGATTCTAAAATATCCTATCTGTAATTATATTTCCACACAATTTTTCAAATGACAACAAAATATCTCCGTTGTTCTCTTTTGTAGATGTTTCATTTTAATTTTGCCTAGCATCCACCATTGGTCATTAAAGTTTTTCTTATTTTTGTTTTGCTAAGCAATTCTGCACAGACCAACAATGGAGCTAAATGCTCTCATATGAGGCAGATAAAAATAATATTATTGCATTCTATAAGTGTTTCTCTTTACAGCTATTCTAAGAAATTTGAATTTGATATTCCAAGCAAATTAAAAAAAAAAAACTAGAAAAAGCAAGACGAGGCTACATGAAAGTAAATATTATATACAAATAAAAAATAATAAATCTGATTAGTTGAAATTGTATTTCAATGTGTTTAGATTTCTGACGAATAACCAACTACCATTAAAATTCTTTTGCACATAAACACTATTCATATTCTTTATGCATAATTCAGGGTTCAGTAAAGTGACTTCTATTTTTTTAACAATTAATAGTTAAGAAGTAAATTGGAAAGAATTTTGGGCTATACCTTTTTGATTATTTTATTTCTTTTTTCCTTGAAATTTCTGATTCATTTTCTTCACCATGTTCTCATGTTCAAAACTGTCAATCACATTTTTTTCTTTCTTCAGACTTCTCTTTGGTTTCTCCTTCCTAAAGTCTAGCTATAATCTGGACAAAATTGCTCTCCAGCCTTGCTGGACGTCTGATATATTTGAACCCCATGCCTGGAGATTGTTCAGTCAACATATCAGTAGATGATATAGCATCTGTTTCATCCTTATGTTAACGTATAAGCCAAGAAAAGTAGAGAAGGAAGCAATGAATATAAATTACTAAGTCCTTTTTTCCTTTCAGAAAGGAAGTTAAAACATGTACCACATTTGAAATCTTGGTAATGGGAAAACAAATAATTTAAGGGTGGTACACAAATCATTCAAATATGAATCAAATAATTAAAAGTAATATATGCTTTGGAACAAAGCATATCAAGTTATCAGTCAAATACTTCGGTGACATGTTAGTCATTCTTCTTTTGTCTCAATTGGTGCAGACTATCTCCCTAAAATAAGAATAATCTTCTTGAATTTGACCTGAACTTCTTTGGTAAGGGGAAAATTATTAAGCTAGTTGTACTTTGTACTTCCTTGCAAATCTTTTTTTTGATTTTGAAATTATTTGTCACATTTTTAATTTTTATATGACCATCTCCCCATGCAATATCATTTTTTTAATTTATTTTTTTTATTTTAATAAACATATAATGTGTTTTTATCCCCAGGGGTACAGGTCTGTGAATCACCAGGTTTACACACTTCACAGCACTCACCATAGCACATACCCTCTCCAATGTCCATAACCCTACCCCCCTTTTCCTAACCCCCCTCCCCCCAGCAACCCTCACTTTATTTTGTGAGATTAAGAGTCACTTATGGTTTGTCTCCCTCCCAATCCCATCTTGTTTCATTTATTCTTCTCCTACCCCCTTAACTCCCCATGTTGCATCTCCACTTCCTCATATCAGGGAGATCATATGATAGTTGTCTTTCTCTGATTGACTTATTTCGCTAAGCATGATACCCTCTAGTTCCATCCACGTCATCGCAAATGGCAAGATTTCATTTCTTTCCCGAATGTTTATAGCAGCAATGTCTACAATAGCCAAACTATGGAAAGAACCTAGATGTCCATCCACAGATGAATGGATAAAGAAGATGTGTAATATCATTTTTTTAAAGTGTTACAAGTGGCCAGTGGATAACTTTGAAAGATAATGAAAAGAACTAAGAGGAATATAAAGTCTCACCCAATATCTCCTTTAGGAACAATCTTTACCAATATATTGATAAAACACACACTCGCATTACACACACACATGTCACACAATATGGAACCATGGATGATCTTTTTAATCTTTGGTCTTTCAGTAGGTTGTGGAAGAACCTCAATTTTGATAAGTATGAATGAGCATCACCCTTTTCAGTCTGATATAATTTTTCAGTCTGATATAATTTGTTTTATATTAGATCATTATATAAATAAATAGTTCTCAAATTAGAATGACAATAATGACAATAGCCTGCATCTATTGACTCCTTATGACGTGCCAGGTTGTTTTCTAAGGGGTTTTACAGTATTCACCTATTTAAATGATGGATATTTAAGCTGTTTTCATTCTTTTTTATTGAAATCAAGGAAAGGTATATATATATATATACCTCTATATATGCTTTGAACATTTTCTTGATTATAACTTTGAACACATTTATAGGAAGTCAAATGGTATTTCTGATCTCCACAATAGCTCTATTAATTTATATTTCTATCCAAATCATAAGCACTTCAGAGAATCCATTACTCATTTATCTTTATTGCTATTGAGATTTAGTGTATTTTTGTATGGTTATTATCTGTTTCTTCTTTTTCCTCAGATTATATTATTTTCACATACTATTCTTGGGTAATTCATTGATCTTGTCTTACTCTTTTTTCTAAGAGTTCTTTTTATTGTGAACGTTTTGGGGGCCTGGCTTTTTTTTTTTTTTTCACAGTAATACTTGTATAATGTTTAAAATGTCATATGGTGTGGTGTGGCCAAGTGTCTGAGCAGGTTAAGTGTCTGATTCTTGGTTTCAGCTCAGGTTGTAATCTCATGGGCTGTAATATCACAGGTCATGGGATCAAGTCCCAGGTCACTCTCTGTGCTCAGCAGAGAATCTTTTAAAGATTCTCTCCCTCTGCCCTTCCCCCAACTCTTCACTCTCAAATAATTTTTTTTTTTTTTTAAGATGAAAATATCATATGGTGCTACCATTTCTCTGCTTGCATCTTCTGAGTGGCTGTTTTATTCTCCCAAGGCAACTGTTTTCAGAAAATTGGCTGGTTTGCATTCCTTTTAATCATCATATTGGAATCAAAACTTTGTGTGTTTAATGATATGTTGGTATGTAATGATGTCATCATGTGTTGATTTCCTATTGGAAAAGATCAAACTGTCACTTTCTTACTGCCCCCATCAGTTTCCCCCACAAAAATATACCACCTTGCCTTAATTTCTGTTTGTCTCTTTTTTGTGGTTGCTGTCTTTACTGCATTACATATCTTTCTATATTTTATTTAATATTATTCTGTAAGTATCTTCTTAATTTTAATGTGATCCTTTCTCTAATAGCCTCTGAAAATAACTTAAGGAAGGTAAAATTTTTGTCACAAAACATATGCAACAATGTTTTTATTTAACCCATACACTTGATTGACACCTGAACTAGATATGGAATTCTTTATTAGAAATCATTTTCAAAAAAAAATTATTTTCCTTCAGAATATTCCTGTATTTACTTCTAACTTCCAGTAATTTTTTAATTAGCTATGCACACCTCTTTAAGTTTGCTTTGCAAACATAGTCACACAGTTTTGAACACTAAAGCCACAAAGTTAACTTCTCCCTGGAAGTTTTCCTAAGCTGTCCTGGTTACACGTTTAATATTGTCTATTTGTTATCCCAAGGCTGGGAAAGTGGGGCCAAGAAGCTCTTTCAATGAAATTTTACAAGTAGCACGTGTAAATATGGTTAAATTCACCCTCTTTTTGGGGCCCTTGAAATTTGTTCAGGTTTCTTCTCTCTCAGGAAGTGATTTTATTACCATTAATGAAGTTGGCACTTTCAAAAAACAAACTAGTCCAACTCATACCATAAGAAATAGATCTTTTGAATATCCCTTTCACTATTAAGGAAATTGGATTTTTTTAAAGACTCTTCAAAAAGAAATCACTAGAATCAGATGGTTTCACTGGAGAATTCCACAAAATCTCTTTAGAAAAAATTAAAACCAATTCTATATGCCTCTTTCAGAAAATAGAAGAGGAGGGAATATTGTTTGCTTCATTTTTTGAACTTGAAATTACCCACACACCAAAACCCCACAGGCAGTACAAACAAAACAAAACAAAACAAAAAGGAAGGGAGGCAGGGAGGGAAGGCGGGAAGGAAGGTGGGAGGGAGGGTGGGATGGAGGAAGGAAGGAAGGAAAAGAGGAAACGAGGAAGGGAAGAGAGAAAGAAAAGAAAGAAAGAAGAAGAAAGAAGGAATTAAGAGAGGGGGGAAAAAGATAGGGAGGAGAGAGGAAGGAAAGATATCCCTCATGAATACAGACACAAATATTCTTAATAAATAATACCAAATAGAATTCATCAATATAGGGAAAGAATGACCCACCAAATGGGGTTTATTCCAAGGATCCAAGGCTAGTCCACTATTTTAAAATCAACCAATGCAACCTATTACATCAGCAGGCCCCAAAAACAAAAAATGACATGAACATACAAAATACTTATACAAAATGATACAGATAAAGCATTTCACAAAATCCAACAGTCATTCTTGATAAAGACTCAGAAAAACAGAAATAGAGGGAAACTTCTTTAAGTTTAGTAAGAACATTTACCAAAAAAAAAAATATAGCTAATGTTGTACTTAATAATGAAAGGAATAGGAAACATGCTTGCCCCCCATGTTTGGATACCCAGACATACATAGATGACTGCTCCTACTATTCATATTTAATATTGTGGCAATAGTTCTAGCCAAGGCAATGAGCTTTAAAAAAAAAAAAAAAAGGACAGAAAGGAAAGAAAAAATTTTAAAAAGGCATATAAAAGAAAATCAAGGAATAACTGCCCCTATTTGCAAAGGATGTCATTGCAAATGTAGAAAATAACAAAGATTTTAACAAAAATAAAAACAAACCAAAGACTCCTAGAGCTAACAAGTGATTTCACTATGATCACAAGATACAAGGTCAATATACCTCCCCCAAAAAGAAAATAAAATTCTATTTCTGTATACTAGCAACAAATACATAGACTCCAGAATTAAGGCACCTGGGTGGCTCAGAGGTTTAAGGCCTCTGCCTTCGGCTCGGGTTGTGATCCCAGGATCCTGAGATCGAGTCCCACATCGGGCTATCTGCTCAGCAAGGAGCCTGCTTCCTCCTCTCTCTCTCTGCCTGCCTCTCTGCTTACTTGTGATATCTCTCTCTGTCAAATAAATAAATAAAATATTTAAAAAAAAGCAAGCCAGAATTTAAAAATATAATACCATTTACAATTACTCAAAACAAAAATACTTATATAAGTTTAACAAATAATGCATAGTACTTATATGCAGAAAAAATACCAAATGCTGATGAAAGAAATTATATGTATATTAAAATCATTCATATTTAAAATTTAAATTTAAATATATATGTATTTAAATAAGTGGAAACACATAATATGTTTAAAGATTGGAAGACTTGCCATTATAGAGATGTCAATGTTCACCAAATTGAGATGAAGTTTTTATAAAAAATGGGATTTATCAAAATCCCAGCAAGAGTTTTCATAGATATCTACAAGAACGTTCTTAATTGATATTAAAAGCAAAGGAACTAGAATAACCAAAGCAAGTTTTAGAAGAGTAATGTTGAAATATTAAGTCTGGCAGAATTCAAGGTTAATTAGATAGCTACAGTACTCCAAAGTGTTTGGTACTGGTGAAAGGGTAGACACATAGATCAATGGAATAGAATAGAAAACTCAGGAAAGGATCCACCAGATATTCCCAACTGATTTTTGATAAAGAAGTAAAAATATTTCAATACGGGAAATAAAGCCTTTCAACAAATATTCCTGGAGCAACTGGACATGTATTGACAAAAAAGAAACAAAGCTCAATCCAAACTTCACACTTTATACAAAAATTAACTCAAAAGGGTTCATGGACTTAAATGTAAAATCTAACACTGTGAAACTTGGGGGGAAAAAATAGTAGAAAATCTTTGTGAACTAAGGCTAGTCAAAGTATTCCTAACTTAACACCAAAGACAAGATGCATAAGAAGAAAAATTGATAAGTTGGACTTCATCAATATTAAAAACTTCTGCTGCCTGAAGGCTCTGTTAAGTGATAAAAATACAGTCTAAAGACTGGGAGAAAACATTTTCAATCAACCATGTATCTGACACAAGATACTCAAAAATCAATGCTTAAAGAACAGACATTCCTATTAAAAACATGGGCAAAAGATACACAGATACTTCATTGAAGAATATATGCATATGGCAAAAAAACACATGAAAATATGTTCATCTTAGCACTTTTCTTGTGATCAAGGAAATTCATATGAAAACTAAAATGAGATATCACACACGTATCAAGGAGACTAAAATTAAAAAAAAAAAGGCTGGAAAGTATGTGGGGAAATTGGATTATTCATCTACTGCTGGTGGGAATATAAAATGGTACAACCTGTCTGAAGATAGGTTGGAGGCTCTTTAAAAAAAATGAAACATGCATTCACTTTACAATGCAACAACTGCACTCCTATGCAGTCATCCCAGGATAATGAAGATGTATTCACACAAAAACCTGTACACACAGGTTTATAGAAACTTTATTCTAAATCACTCCAGACTGAAAACAACGCAAATGTCTTTGAACTAGTGAATGAGTGAACAAACTATGACATATTCATACTGATGGTGCGTCTGTATCACATTCGCGATAATAAAGGGAAATGACAGTAGGACATGCGACATTTGGATGATCTCCAGATATTTATACTGTGAGAAAAAGACCATTCTCAAAGGGTTACATACTCTATGATTCCACTTCTACAATATCCTTGAACTCACAAAAGTGTAGAAATGAACAGATTATTGATTTCCAGAGGTTAAGGTAGGGTGTGCTAGGTAGGAATATATCTGGCTATCCAGTGGCAATATGAGGCATCTTATAGTGATGGGAAATAGTCTATATTTCGACTGCATCAGTGTCATTATCCGGACATCCAAAACTGCTTGATTATAGTTTTCAAGTAAGTAATGAACCTCATGCAAAAATAATTTACACACATATCAAAATTCAATTTAATTCATTTAATGCAGCAGCCAGTAGGGTATTACAATCACTGCAAATGAGCTCAGAAAAAGAAAAAAAAATACACTGATGCACACATTCACAATCAGGAATCCCGAAATTAATTTGATAATGGAGGCACAACTTGTCAATATTAAATTATAATATAATATTTGATGTCAACTTTTCTAAAAGTGGAAAATCAAATGTACCTTTATGAAATAACATCAGTTGTATTTTCATGACAAAAATCTGTATTGTGGTTGACAAGAAACAGTTTTCTAAAATTAAGTTATCTCTCCCCAGATTTTTATGAAATAAGCTAGATAATCAACAATAATCAAAGATGCATCTTAGAAGCATTTAATTCTCAGAGATTCTGCCAAACACCTCATGGGGCTTCATTCAAGGGATGTCTTTAACCTGTTTTATGCATTTCTACAACCATAATATTTTTTCTTGAAATAAATCACTTTCCTGAAGCAAAATATTTAGTATTTTACTTGATGGGAATGTTATTACATCTACATTACATGTGCAATTAAGTTCATCCCATTCAGCAATCACGTATGTCTTTTTAATATTACATGTCACCCACCCATTTCCCTTAGTAGACTTAGATGTTTTCTTCATATATGAAGTCTAAGTCTAGTAAGTATAAATAATTATATATATTATATATAAAATGTCACATATATATTATAATAATGCATATGTTATTTATATTTAATATATATATAATAATGTATATATTTATAAATATAAATAAATATATACATATATAACTATATTACTTCTAATATATAATATATAACATTCTAATATATTATATATAGCACATGTAATATGGTATTTATATTTGTATTTAAAAATTACAAAAATTACAAATAATTTTATTATTTCTAATACATATAATATATAATAATATCAATACACTTTTTCACTTAAAGGTGTATTTTTATGTTAGTGGAAATATGGTAATGTCTTCCATTATAATTTCTAATTGTTTATTACTAGTAAAGGAAGTCTGGTATGTTTATTAGTACATGTAAGTAATAGTGATTTGCTCTGCTTTTTAGGAAACTTCATGTTAACATTCAGTATAATTTTAATAAATAAATATATAAATAGATATATAAAACTGAATATTATTAAAATGGATAATAGTGATTCAGAGTCCAATTTTCAATGATATAATGAAATAAAATTCAATGTAAAGTATAAATATAAATTATAATAACTCAAAGGCTTTAGATGGAAGTAAAGATGACATGCTCTTGAAAACTATCAGTCAAAATACAGCTCTGATAATGAAAAGTACAAATAAAATTATATTTCATGGCTTTTACAGAATAGGCAGATTTTTTGCATACACACACATATATATGAACATATATTAGTATATGTTTAATTTTATATATGCATTTGTATCTCAATTGTTTTTAAATATTACTAATGGATTTTTCACTATTTAATCCATTTTCTTAAATATTATATTTTGTTAGTTAAGCTATCATTTTTATAGTTCTCCTTTGGACTATGAGAGATTCCATATACACACTTGCTTTCTATTGAAATACAAATTTTATGTTACCTTAAAATAGTAATTTGCCTTGTGGTTTCTAATATTTTCAGATATTTTATATACATATAAATATATATGCCATGCATCAATAACTTAATGAATTTCCCCAAGTTTTAAATTTTTGCATATATAGGAAAAAATAATTTCTTTAAAGTCATAGTCCCTGATCCTTTCTTTCAGGTATAGCCTTAATAAAAAGAATGACTTTGAAGTGAGAGGTATAAGTTGGGGTGCCATGACTGTAGTAATTACTAAGAAGCATCTGTCAGGGCAGGGTTCCAAGAGTGGAGAGCACTCTAAGTAGGTTGGCCTCACTTCACAGCGAAATCCAATTAAGGGAATTATAGTCTTAAGCAAACCATCTCAAGATGCTACAGCTCCAAAGATAATTTTTACTAGAAGCTCCGTTAGTGGTCTTGTTGCTATCCACATATTTGCCAATTGATGCAGAAAAAAAAAATAAAAAAAATAAAAGAGCTTCCACAGTCACACAGGTTTCTGTTATTGGTATACTTAGTCAAAGCAATTGTAAGCCCCTTATAGATCCTAGAAAAATCTTAATTTTAGTGCTCCAATTTGATATGATTATAAATCTATTAAAATGTACTAAGCTCATATTTATTATAATTCAAATGAGTTGAGCTGAATAAAAATTAACAAGAGATTTCCTGTGCACATTTTGCATTTTGAATTTATTTTTGTGTGTGGTATAAGAAAGTGGTCCAGTGGGGCGCCTGGGTGGCTCAGTGGGTTAAGCCGCTGCCTTCGGCTCGGGTCATGATCCCAGGTCCTGGGTTCAAGCCCCACATCCGGCTTTCTGCTCAGCGGGGAGCCTGCTTCCTCCTCTCTCTCTGCCTGCCTCTCTGCCTACTTGTGATTTCTCTCTGTCAAATAAATAAATAAAATCTTAAAAAAAAAAAAAAAGAAAGTGGTCCAGTTTCATTCTTTTTCACATTGCTGTTCAATTTTCCCAACACCATTTGTTTAAGAGACCGTGTTTTTTCCAGTGGGAAAATTAGTTTTGTCAAAGATTAGTTGCCCATATAGTTGTGGATCCATTTTTGGCTTCTGTATTCTGTTCCATTGATCCATGAGTCTGTTTTTGTACCAGTACACTACTGTCTTGATGACTACAACTTTGTGATATAGCTTGAAATCTGGAATCACGATGCATCCAGTTTTGTTTTTCTTTTTCAGAATTGCTTGGCTATTCAGGGTCTTTTGTGGTTCCATTCAAATTTTAAGATTATTTGTTCTAGCTCTGTGAAAAATGCTGGTGGTATTTTGATGGGGATTGCATTAGATGTGTAAATTGCTTTGGATAGCGTAGACTTTTTGTTTTGTTTTGTTTTATTAAGATTTATTTATTTACTTGAGAGAGAGGGAGCTAGAGAGAGCAGAAGCTGGGTGAAGGGCAGAGGGAGAAACAGAAACCTGATGCAGGGGTTTGATCCAAGCACTCCAGGATCATGACCTGAGCTGAGGGCAAACCTTAACCAACTGAGCCACCCAGGCACCTGGTAGTGGAGATGTTTTAACAATGTTTGTTCTTCCAGTCCATGAGCATGGACTGCATTCCCATTTTTTTGTGTCCCCTTCTGTTTCTTTCATAAGTTTCTATAGTTTTCAGAGAACAGATCTTTCATCTCTTTAGTTAGGTTTATTCCTAGGTATCTTACTGTTTTGGATGCAAATGCAGATGGGATCAGCTCCTTGATTTCTTTTTCTGCTGCTTCATTATTGGTGTATAGAAATGCAACAGATTTCTGCACATTGATTTTATATCCTGCAAGTTCACTGAATTCATACATTAGCTCTAGCAATTTTTTGATGGAGTCTTTCAGGTTTTGCGTAGAATATTATGTCATCTGCAAACAGTGAAAGTTTGACTCCTTCCTTGCCAATTCAGATGCCATTTATTTCTTTTTTGTTGTCTTACTGCTGAGGCTAAGTCTTCCAATACTGTGTTAAGCAGCAATGCTGAGAGTGGATGGACGTCCTCGTCTTGTTCCTGACCATAGGGGAAAGGTTCTCAGTTTTTCCCCATTGAGATGATATTAGCTGTGGGTCTTTCATATATAAACTTTGTGATGTTGAGATATGTCCCATCTATATCTACTCTGTTGAGGATTTTTTATCAAGAAAGGATGCTGTATTTTGTCAAATTTTTTTTCTGAAATCCTAGAGGAGAACACAGGCAGAAACCTCTTTTACCTTGGCTATAGCAATTTCTTACTAGACACATTGCCACAGGCAAAGGAAACAAAAGCGAAAATGAACTATTGGGACTTCATCAAGATAAAATGTTTTTGCACAGCGATGGAAACAGCAAAACTGAAAGGCAGTCTATAGAATAGGAGAAGATATTTGCAAATGACATATCTGATAAAGGGTCAGAATCCAAAATCTATAAAGAACTCATCAAACTCAACACCCAAAAAACAAATAACCCAGTTAAGAAATGGGCAGAAGACATGAATAGACACTTTTCCAAAGAAAACATCCAGATAGCCAGCAGACACATGAAAAGATGCTTCACATCACTCACCATCAGGAAAATACAAATCAAAACCACAATGAGATACCACCTCATACCTGTCAAATGTCTAAAATTAACAACACAAGAAGCAGTAGGTGTTGGTAAGGGTGCAGAGAAAAGGGAACCTTCTTTCACTATTGGTGGGAATCCAAACTGGTGTAGCCACTCTGGAGAACAGTTTGGAGGTTTCTCAAAAGTTAAAAATAAAACTATCCTATAATCCACCAGTTGCACTACTAGGTATTTACCCAAAGTATACAAAAACACAGACTTGAAGGGTTACATGCACCCTGATATTTATAGTGGCATTATCAACAATAGCCAAACTATGGAGACAGTTCAAGTATCCATTGACAGATGAATGTATGAAGAAGATATGGTGCATATATACAACGGAATATTATTCGCCCATTAAAAAATGAAATCTTGGGGGTGCCTGGGTGGCTCAGTGGGTTAAAGCCTCTGCCTTCGACTCGGGTCATGATCTTGGGGTCCTGGGATCGAGCCCCATATCAGGCTTTCTGCTCAGCAAGGGAGCCTGCTTCCTCCTCTCTCTCTGCCTGCCTCTCTGCCTACTTGTGATCTTCGTCTGTCAAATAAATAAATAAAATCTTAAAAAAAAAAAAAAAGAAATCTTGGCATTTGCAATGACACGGTGGAGCCAGAGTAAATTATGTTAGGTGAAATAACTCAAGTCAAAGACAAATACCATATGATCTCACTCATATGTGGAACTTAAGAAAACAGATGAGGGACACCTGGGTGGCTCAATTGGTTAAGCATCTAACTCTTGATTTCAGCTCAGGTCATGAGATCAAGCCCCACTTTGGCTCTGTGCTCAGCAAGGAGTCTGCTCCAGATTATCTCTCTCCATCTCCCTTTGACTCTCCCTCCCTTGCTTATGCACTCTCTCTCTTCCACAACAAATAAATAAATGTTAAAAATAAATAAATTCTTAAAAAAATAAATAAAATGGACGAACATATGAGAAGGGGAAAAGGAATAAAAGGATAAAGGGAAAGAATCTGTAAGAGACCCTTAACTATAGAGAAAAAAATGGGGCTGATGAGAAGTGGGTGAGGCATGAGCTAGATGGGTGATAGGTATTTAAAAGGACCCTTGTTGCGATGAGGACCACTTGTGTATATAAGTGATTAACCACTGAATTCTACTCTAGATGCCAATATTGCACAGTATGTTGGCTAACTAAAATTTAAATTTAAAAAAATGACAAGGGGTTCTGTTTTATAGATAACATGCATTACTTTAATTTTTTTTTTTTTTTGGTCATGATATATTTTTCTGTCTCAACTATTTTTATTGGTCCTTCAGAAAGTTATAGACACAAAATACTCAGGCTGTGTTGTACAATGAATATAGTGGGTGTCTGCTAGTACACATAGACCCACACCTACTACTGTTTCCACTTCTTTTCCCCCTGTCCTTTTCCCCCAGTCTCAAGATTGAAGAGAACTTTGTAGGTGATGTTAACTGTATTGTGAGAATAAAACAGACTCCCATTTCTTTTTCTTTCACACTAGCTTCAGGCAAAAAGGTTTTTCTTTCTGTAAGAAATAATGTGTACCAAAGAGTTGATTCAACCGTCTCAAATTTAATCTTTTCCATTTTAGTTAATCACTATATTACTTATATATTATTTAATATTTTTGTTTCTGACTTTTTTTCAAACCTACCTAAAACTTCCATTAATTTAAAATTATTTGCAACCCTATCACATATGCCAATAAATTGTATATAAACAGATAAAGATATTAAAGTAATTTCATTTCAGAAACACTGGAACTGTGGAATAGTCTCCTTGAAAGAATCCTTTAGAAGAAAGAGGAATTAGTTATCTAAATCTAATTTATTGATCATTAGAAATCTACTTTTAGGGTATGTTTTGCCTGTTTTTGTTTATCTGTTTGGTCTTTCTAATGTCCAATGTAATGTGGATGTTTTCTTATCAGATTTTAAAGAATGGTTAACCAGACACTGGTGAGGTTTTTGTTTGTTTGTTTTTACCATTCTTGAAACGTACATGCTTTTACTAACATTCTGGCAACCTATTTAACTTTTGTAAATTCATATGGATAGTTTTCTGGTTTTCTCAGCATTATCCATAATCTTAGCAATTCTATGCAAAATAATGTGTAAGGAATTTTAAAGTGATAATGAGAAATGCATCTGAAAGTCTAACAGAGACTCAATATTATTTCTATGTAAAAATTAGGTAAATTTAGAATGAGTGGACAATACAGTAGACAATAGGTAAGCAAGATAAACATTGATGTTTACCTGAGAATGACAAAGTCCAAATGATTTTATAATTAATTGAATGATTATTTTGGTACCATATAATTAGAATCTTGTTTATCCTTTTCTGTATTTTAATTTGATTGCTTGATTTGTCTCTGTGAGGGAAGGCCTGTTCCATTTAGATATAATCAAGTCAGGATCATAGAACTATAAATACTTATAGTTTGAAAATACTTCATTTTATATTTATATACCTTATCGGTCTGTTATGGAGACAAACTAACTTAATGCACTTAAAATACTTGAAACAGTGTATGGCAGGTAGTAAGTATATGGTAAGTTCTACATGATGATGGTAATGATGATGGTGATGAAGATGATGATGATGATGATCTAGCTAGATTATTTCAGAAAGATTCGACTACTTGGTTATAAAATAAGAAAAGAAAATTGTTCAGTGATTTTTTTCCCCAAAATATCTCTCATTTAATCCTAACAGCTGCTTTGTGAAATAAATATTAGTTGAAGCCTTTTTTTACAGATGAGGATGCTAGGCTCAAGAATAAAACTTGCTGAAAGTCTTTCATGGCATGTGATAGCCTAGTCCCAGTAACTGTGTCTTTAATTTATGTACTTACTACTGAATCCGAGAATTTGAAACAAAATTATACACAGGGTCAATTAATAAACACTAGTAGTACTATATCTAGAGATGAAGAAGAATTTTATTTCATAGCTATGATGTCATGTAAGTGAAAATTTTGACCACTGGAGTGATTACTGAAAAAGTTGGCAAGACTAAGTCTTTTTTTTTTTTTTTTAAAGATTTTATTTATTTATTTGACAGAGAGAAATCACAAGTAAGCAGAGAGGCAGGCAGAGAGAGAGAGGAGGAAGCAGGCTCCCTGCTGAGCAGAAAGCCCGATGTGGGGCTCGAACCCAGGACCTGGGATCATGACCTGAGCCGAAGGCAGCGGCTTAACCCACTGAGCCACCCAGGCGCCCCGGCAAGACTAAGTCTTATTGATGCATCACTATTCCTAAAGTTACACCCTTTCGCCCCAGATTTATATAAAAATAAAGCTGAAAGAATGGTCAGAGCTCAAAATCTTTTTTAAATTTGATCCCCTTCACAGATTATGTTGAACAATAAACTTCACCATATTGTCCATCAGAAACTCAGTCATTAAAAAATGTACTATCTTACTTATTATGTTTAGCTGAAAAACATTACTTGTCCAGAATTGGCAAAAATTTCATATATTTCCCTTGGTCCATGCTTATGCAAAGATTGCTATTCAGTCATAACACTCATTTCCAGTAAGCCAATATAAAACTTCTGAATATCTCAACATATATTTCTGTTCATACAATCAATGGATCAATGGTAATAGACTGCAGTTCTCTTTCCATGCCTTCTCTTTCTATTTTTCCTAATGGCAAGACCTTGATGCCAGCCCTTATGGAGAGGTGCATATAAAATCTATTAACAGCTCCAAGACTATCTTCAAAATTTCCACGTGGCAAGGCAACACTTACAATGTCAGTAGTCATGGACGGTAACTCTTGGTTTTAGATATTAACTGTTACTCATGATGACTCCTCTAGGTCTTTCTCTCTTTGAGATCATTCTAGGTCTTCAAACATCTCTCAACTCAATCTTTATTTATAAGCACCATGTTAGGAGGGAAGATAAGAACAGAATACCTCATAACATCTTGGAAATGAGCCTTTGTCTTACAGTTTCATGGAATGTGGTATACTACGTTTAGCTTTGTGGTGTTTGCAAAGTAACTGGCTAACCAATTTTAAACTTCAATGTGTTCATGATGTATTTTTTAAGAACAGAGTGAATTCTATTTCGCATGCACATTTGGATTTCCTTCCTTGAGTGGGTGAAAAATAGAAGATATTAAAGCAGGGGTTCACAGAATTGCATACAATCCATCAATCTATGTCCAGACCTGTCTGTATGATCTGCAGAATCTGGTAAAACAAAATTTGAGGCAAACTATAGTTTTGTGGAACCCTTTTAGGGATCAAGACCTTTTTTTTTTTTTTTAAAGATTTTATTTATTTATTTGACAGAGATCACAAGCAGGCAGAGAGGCAGGCAGAGAGAGAGGAGGAAGCAGGCTCCCTGCTGAGCAGAAAGCCCGATGCGGGGCTCGATCCCAGGACTCTGAGATCATGACCTGAGCCGAAGGCAGCGGCTCAACCCACTGAGCCACCCAGGCACCCCAAGACCTTTTTTGTTTGCTTGGTTTTGTGCTTGGGAAGGTTTGTGTTAGTTATTTTTTGTATTAAAGTTTTATTTATTTGAATAATTGTTGTAGGAAAACCTTAGTCATTTAAAACTAAAGCACTTCAGCACTGACTTTTTTCTCTTTGCAAAAAAAAAGTAATAAATTGTACTTGTTAATTGCCATTATTAAATAGTAATTATTGTTTTTAAATAGGTCCTTCTGAAATCTAAGCCTTGCTGGCTGCGGCACCTGCCTAAGATACAAATATTTTCAAAGTACTCTGTGATTCTTTTGGGTGCAATTATTGGGTTACCAACAGTGGCCTACTCTGTGTTTGAAGCCTGGCACAGTCTATTGTTTTCCTTAGGTCCTTTACCATTCATTTAGCCATCCTTCCTGAGACTTCAGGTGAAGAATCATCAGTCCCTCTGAGTGGTAGTCAAAATAAAATAACTACAAGACATCTAATAAAACAAACACATATTACTATTCGAATACTCATCATTCTTTTTATGTCATATAGAAATATTTATGTAAATCAGTTTTCAGTAAATATATTTATTATTGGTTATTTATGATTAATGAGCTTGGATAAATTTAATTTATAAACATTATTATCACTAAATATCTGTTTTTTGTGTTTAAATCCATTCTATAGATCTTGAGAAGATTCAACAGAACATTTTATAGGCACAAAAGAACATATGTGTGTTCTACCTTGAAGAACATACATTTTTAAAAAATTCTTCTCAATTTATACATTCTAAAAAAACAGAGTATACATTTATTTGGAAAAATACTACAGAGTGAAGTATTTTGTATGCATATTTTAATCTCAGCACTGGTCCAAGAAATATAACTTATATTAAAGATAACTTACTAAAAGGTGGAAGCAGGCTTTATTTATTTAATTGAAATCTGGTTTTCTGTGGGGGGAAAAATCTGCTTTCGAGTATGATCTGCCTTCTCTCTTGTAGTTTCTTCACATAATCATCTGCCAATTTAAAAACTGCATAGCATGGAATTAATTATGTAAATTTTAACAGCTGATTATAGGGAGACAAAAAAAAAAGATTATTTTCTAGTAAGATTATAAGATGGAGATTCCTAATTGCTGGACAGCTGTCATCATTAGGATTTATTCAAATAGCTAACTAGACCAAACCAATAAGCAGAAACAGTAGCTGCAAACTGACACACACACACACACACACACACACACACACATTATAATGGATTATTTCTGAATATTTCTAATATTTCTAATATGATTAGAAGTATGTCTAATCATACTTCTCAGACAGTTACACATTAGAATCATCAAATGGAACTTTTACCATAATTCAGTGTACAAAGTCCATCCCAAAACAACAGAATCAGATTATCTGAAGATGGGTTCCAGGAATCAATATGGATTCAAAACTTTCCAGATGATTCTGATGTAATGCACCATAGATATATACATATTAGATAGATAGATAGATAGTATCTGTAACATATATGTTATATATACATGCAACTTAAGTATATAAGAATATATATATTTAATATTGATATAATAAATCAGCAAGACATGCATTATTACCTTTTCAGTCCTGGCCTTTGAGAAACTAGACTTGCCATCAACCTTTTTGTTTCTTCACACATTCCCTCAGCTCTCTCTTCACTTTTATTTTAGTATTTAGTATTCAATAAATAACTTATGTTTTACAATGATAATAGACCTATAGTTCCCTTTGTGGAATCTATGTAAAAAAAACTTGTTTATTCCTAAAAATTTTTCTGCTTTTTTTTGGTTTTATACAGCAAAATAATTCAAACATTACCATATATTAAATTTCCTTATTACTGAGTTGATCCATAGTATTATTACCAACTCACCTGATAGGAAAGATCACTAAGACCCAAGTTAAAATTCAAATAAAAATTGTTTCACGGTTAAGTAAGGGTTTTTTTACTATTAAGTTTTTTCAATAGAATCAGATAATGATTAAAGGTAAAAAAAAAATCAGAAAAATATCGCACTAAAGGAAATTGGCCAATAATTCAGGAGTATAAAGAAATAGTCATAATTCAGTATTATTTATATCAAATTATCCTTGCATAGATGACAATATGTTAGAATTTTGCTCTGCAAGATTATTCTGCTTAACAATTTTTCCAGATGTATTTTGATTTATGTTGTAGTGTCATTAAAGTAATTGATTGTCCTTTTGTCAAAATTATTGTAGCTCAAAAGGCTATTTCCTGTGTACATGTGTGTATATGTGTGTGTACAGTCATCTTTTTAAGTTGATAAAAATTATCTCAGGACAGCTATCTTAACACAATATTTGATATTTTGGGGTTTCTGGCATCAATTGACATAGTAATCTGTTAAAATTAAAAAATACAATAGAAGAAAGTAAGAAGAGGAAAGCATTACAAAAACTGGGGAATGATACCATTAGTAGGCAACAATCAGTACTTGAGAAAGGTACTGGGCCTTGATGACACGCGTTGCAGAGGATAAGGGCAAAAAATTATTTTCTAATTTGATTATGTTTTTTCCCCCAAAAAACAAGACTGTGACAGTTACCTAATACCTATAATAGCAGTTAACTTTAAGGGTTAGAAGCTTTTTCTCTCTTTTATAGTAATCAGAAACTAATCTCCACAGTGCTATTCTATCATTTCCCATACAGCAAAAAATTTCACATCTCTAATAGGCAAGCATTGATAATGAAGTCATTCTATTAGCAAACAGCTAAACCAAAATAAACATTTTCATTGTGTATTAGTTAGCAACAAAAAGACCTACAACTTAATAGCTTAGATAAGTTATAACTTTTTTTTTATCCTTTTTACTAATTGTCCAGAGGAAAAAGGGAAGTCCAGGTGGTCAGGCTGCTCTGAACCAGGGAGTAACCCAGAACCAACAATGTCTGTTTTGTTTTGTTTTAAGATTTTATTTATTTATGTGAGAGAAATAGCGTGAGAGAGAGATCAAGAGGGGGGGGGAAGGGTGAAGGGAGAAGCAGACTCCCCACTGAGCAGGGAGCCCAAGGCTGGACTAGATCACAGGACTCTGGGTTCAGGACCTGAGCCTAAAGCAGATGCTAATCCACTGAGCCACCCAGGCACCCACTTCTGTTATTTTTATCTAATTTCTGACATTCCCTAGGAGTATTTCCCCAATTCATTGGAACTAAATTGGTCCACATGAACTACGTTGACAGTTCAGTGTCTGGGACAGGAACATTAGAATTCTTTTTAAGGGCATAGTCACATGGTCATACTGAGTTGCAAAGGAGACTGGATAATGTGATTTCCTGTATCACCGGTTGTATACCTTATTAAAACATGGGAGAATTTTACTATAAAATGGAGAATCAGAGTATGAGTATTGAGGGGTGGTTACCATTCCCTTTCATACATATAATAATTTCCTAAGGAACTGTTAAGGGGCATGCATTGTTGATTCATTTCAGATATTAATATATCTAAACTTTCATTCCTAAGCTTGCTATTTTCCTTGTTCCTAATCAATGAGAGCACCAGAAACTTTCCCTGTAGTAAGTTCTGAAAATTTCTGACTCGAAATTAAAATTAAAATTAATCTGCCTTGCAATTTCATGATACGTTCCTTCCTTTCCAAATTAAACAAATAACTTATTTCAGCAATTCTTATTTTACTTACAGTTTTGAGTACTCTTCTTTACTTGAGTGGATTCTGTTCTGCATCCTCACCATAGTCAATTATCCTTCAGCTTTCATTTCTGCTTTGCCATTTCTTGTTTCTTATACCTTTGTCTTTTTCCCTTCAACTTCACTATCTAATTATAGGTTTTTAACTAGAAAATAGTTCAGTTGGATTACTAGTCACTCTAGACTCAAGTAGAAGCATTGTTAGAATAAATATATTGGTTTTTATCTCCCAAAAGATCTTAGATCATCAATTTGAAATGTACATTAATATAAAAATATAAGTTTTTATGTCACTGAGGTAACTTTTGTCCTCAGCATTCATTACAATATTTAAACTCTTCAAGCTCTTTATTTGCAGCTATTAGATGATATGGCCACAGAATTATCTATATGATTTTCTTATTGATAATGATCTTTTTATCATCAGTATTCTTGCTTTTATATTTCCTTTGTTTTGTGTAATCACATTCAAATATATGTACTTCCATAGAAGACACATTTACTACTGATTACATGTCTTTAACAATTTATGTATTATTTAACGTCTAACTTCTCATAATATCTGGGGTAACTTCTAAAGTTCCAACTATTAATTTTCAAATAAAGAAAGCAAACATTAATTGAATAGCTAGGATGTATCAAGAGAATGTATCCCAAGAATTCATAATCAAGAAGAAAATGGTGCAAAATAAAATATCAGTACAAAGGTTAAAATCATGACATAACAGGCTATAAATGCACTGCAGAAGATGAGAATGTAACCCTAGATCTGATGTGATGAGAATGACACTTTGTCTCTGTGGTCTTCCTCCTCCCCGATAAAAGTAGAGCCCTGGGGCACCTGGGTGGCTCAGTAGATTAAAGCCTGTGCCTTTGGCTCAGGTCATGATCCCAGGGTCCTGGAGATGGAGCCCCGCATCCGGCTCTCTGCTCAGGAGGGATCCTGCCTCCCCCTCTCTCTCTGCCTGCCTCTCTGCCTACTTGTGATCTCTGTCTGTCAAATAAATAAATAAAATCTTCAAAAAAAAAAAAAGTAGAGCCCCTGTATAATCTTAATTAGAGTATCAGACAAACTGTAAAGGGATTAAAAACAAGGATAGTCTGAGGAGCTGTCACAGCCAAGGCAGCACAAGAGTGGCAGGAAAAAAATATTCTAAGAAGAGATTATTATTATTATTATTATTATTATTAGGTTGAGTTTTTAAGGAATGAAATTTACACAGCAGACAAATAAAATGATGGGGGAAAGGGTGTTTTAGGGCAAGGCAAAACAACTAGCAAAGTTCTAGACATATGGAAGAAGACAGCGTGTTCGTGGAATTGAAAATAGTTCCCCATGGCTGAAGAAAATGTTGGATATATATGGTAAAATACAATGCTGGACTATTACTCTGGGACCAATGACAGAGAGCCTCTGTGTCAGGCTATGAGATTTCAATTATTCCTGAACACCGTGGAGAAATTTCACTTGGAAATACCAAGGGACCCATATACTTAGATTTCATTTATTTTTATGAAGAATGCATTGGGTATGCGGAAGTGATTAAAAGCAGGAAAAAGGAATGGGAAACTATTGATATGATTCAGGAAAAAGAAAATACAACTGCAAATATGAGAGTGGCATTGGGTAGGGAGGAGAATGAAGGGCAGGCAGATATTGGGAAGAATATGTAACATTATTTTTTGAGCAATCACTTTTGAAAGTAAACAAGAAAGAGTGATCTTGGCCATTTTTCAGGCTTTACTGACTGGCTTGGGGAAGATGTTATTAACTGAACAATGCAATAGAGGAAGAACCAAAAATTTGGTGAAAATAAGCCAGCATCCTGGAATATTTTAGAATGTTGTATGACACCATCAAAATAGGTGGGGTTTTGAAGGTACCATACTAATACAAAGTGTGACTTCTGGTTCAAGTGCATATTAGCTCTGGGATCTCAGGTGGTTAATCTGTGCCCCATGATACATTTTCTCATTTGTAAAATGGAAATGCTATCACCACTGAGTACTCATGAAACTTAGAAATAATATATGCATAAAGTCAACTCAGTGCTTTCCCTATCATAAGCAAGCAATAATTAGTAACAAAGAGTTACTTGTTAGACATATCAGTAAGACATATAGATGAGTTAAAGCCAAGAAGAGTAGATGGACTATGAAATTTACCACTTTGAGTCATTAAAACATAGATAATTGAAGTCATGGATGTAAATATAACCCTAGGAGATACATTATCTCCTCAAGTCTCTTTACAGAGTGTTCTCAGTGAATTTTAAATAAGTCCATATTCTAATCCTATCATATTTCAATTCAGATTTTATTGACCTCTTTTCAATATATAGATATGGAGAAGTGTATATAGCTATGGGTAGGTAAAAGGAATTTGGGACCTCTAAGTGAAGTGTAAGGTAAACCAATCTTACCATTAACCTATCTGGTTGACAACTCCACCATTCCACCATCATTCTGTCAAAACGACCCTTGTCAGCAACTTGTAGCTTAATCTAATGAACATTTTTTCAGTCTTTTATTTACTTGAATTATTAATAGCCATTACTATTGTTAACTAGTTCCTCCTTATAACACTTTTATCTTCTGTTCTGGAACAACATACCATCCTCATTTTCCACCATCCCCTCTTATCTCTCCTTCTCTTTTGTTATTGTTGTTGTTGTCCTCCTTCTTCTTGTTGTTGCTGTTGTTTTCGAAGGATAAATCCAGACATTAAATTGCAGAGTTTACTAAGGCTTAATTGCAGAGTTTACCAAGGCTTAACTATATAACTCATTGTATAAAAGTTCAAATATTCCCATTTCAATAGACCAGTCACACATGAAATGCAGGTAGACACAATGAGATATCACAAGATATCATCTAGCACCATTCAGAATGGCTTGTATCAAAAACAAGAAATAACAAGAGTTGAAGATGTGGAGAAAGGGGAACTTTTGTATACTCTTGGTGGTAATGTAAATTAGAGCAACCCCTGCAGGAAACAGTATTGAGGTTCCCCAAGAAATTAAAAATAGTGATACCATATGATGCACTAATTCCATTACTAGGCATTTATCCAAAGGGGGGAAAAACACACTAATTTGACAAAAATATATAAGCACTTCTGTGTTTATTGCAGCATTATTTATAATAGCCAGTACATAGATCAACCCAAGTATTTATCAATAGATGAATGAATAAAGATTTTTTTACACACACACACACACATACACACACACACAAACAGTGGAATATTACTCAGCCATAAAGAATGAGATCTTACTATTTGTAACAATATGGATGATCAAGAGGGTATTATGCTAAATAAAATGAGTCAGACAGAGAAAGGCAAATACCACGATTTCACTTATATGTGGAATCTAAAATGCAAAACAAAGTCTTAAATACAGAGAACAAACTAGTGGGTGTTAGAAGGGGGGGGTGCTGATGGATAAAATAGGTGAAGGGTATTAAGAGATACAAATTTCCAGTTATAAAATAAATAAGTTACAAAACTTAAAAGCACAGCATAGGGAATATCATTGATAATATTGTAATAACATTGTGTGGTGACAGATGGTGACTATGTTTATTGTGGTTAGTACTGAATAATGTATAGGAAAAAAAAGAAATATGGCAAGATAATTCAATTCACATTTTTGGCTCAAAGGAGAAAACCAAAGTTATATTTCCTCTAATAGCCATATTGTATACACTAGCAAAACCTGGGTATCTACTTCCTACTTCCCATCTCTGAAATCCCTATCCATTTCTTTCTATATCCACTGAATTCTCCTAAATTAAAAAAAAAAAGTGCCTGAAGTATTTAAATAAGTTAAAAAGAGCAAGTTCCCGGTTGTCCTATACTCAGGTTCCCCTATTACCAATATATTAGATCAGCATGTTTTATTTGCCACATTTAATGCACCAGTATCGACATACTATAATTAACCAAAGTCTATATACTTTATTCAGATTTCCTCATTTTTTCCAGATGTCTTTTGTCTGTTTTGGGATACCATATTATATTTATTTTCCTTAAGTCATCTTGATCTGGCAGTTGTGCAGACATTCATTGTTTTTAGTGACCTTGTCAGTACTAAGGAGCACTAATCAGATACTCTGTAGAATATACTTCCACTGCAATGTGTCTGATTACTGTCTGTACAATTATGATTATAATGTGCATGTGTGTATATGTGTGTTTTGGGAGAGATAAAAAAGCTCAGAGGTAAAGTGCCATTCTTACCACATCACATCAAGGGTACATATTGTGAACATAACTTATCAATGTCTATATTGACCTTGATGAACTGGCTGAGTTAATGTTTGTCAGATTTTTTTCACTATAGAGTTATTCTTCTTTTTCCTCCCTTTCCATACTATAGTCATCGGAAGGAAGTCACTCTATGTAGCCACCACACAGGGAGTGGGGAGTAATTTTCCTCCTGAGATTAAAATATTTATATAATTGTTAGAAATTTTTAGAAAATGTCTCTTCTTTTTCCTTTTTTTTTTTTTTACTAAATTATTTAAATCAGTATGGACCCATGTGTATTTATTTTATGCGTTGGTTTATAATCTAGTATTATTTTATTAATTGTGTTGCCACCTTAAGCCAATTGTCCCACCTTAAGCCAATTTCGCTCCTTCTGTTGGTTCCTGAGTCCGTTTGACATAACCCATTATTATGTTTTTGAGAACTTTCTTTCTGTCAGTGACAGATGATCCAGGGTCTTGTATATTTCCAGCTCCAGTCCTAGAACTAGCTATCCATCCAAATTGTGCTGGTTCCTTTAATTGTAGAACGGTATTAGAAATCAAGATCTGAGGGCTGGAGAGATTTTTTTTCTACTGGAGTGTTATTACTTCTGGGCCCTCTCAGTGGACAGAACAAAGGAAAATATGCATATATATCAACCCATTTATATACACATATCTATAAAATATTTCTATATGTACCATGTTTTGTTAAGCTTAGGATGAGTCTTCAACTCTAATCCATCCATTACCACATGGTTAATTCTAGCCTCATCCCCCTGCTTGTCTATTAATTGCCACTCCAACAGTGAGAAAACCTCATTTCCATCATCCACAATCTATTAATTTTTCAAGATATGTACAGTAACATCAGAATCTTTAACCTCTGTCTCTGTGGGAAAAACTTTTACCAACTGGAGTACATTGTATATAGTTTATTTTGCCTTTAGTTTTATAAACTCTACTTATTTCTAAAGTTACTTGGGAGAGCATTTTTCCCCTACCACTTCACTTCTCCATTAAGGAGTTTTATACATTTGTAATACAAACATATTGCTTTTTCACAGTTTTTGTTCCATATTGGGATTTCTTGACCTTTTAAATGACTTAAAAAAAGAAAACCCTGCATATGTTAAGGTTCACTTTGGCCTATAAAGCTTTATGAGTTTGAATACTATATATAAATATGTATCCACCATTAAAATATACTACACAATATTTGTACCGACCTAAAATATCTGCTGTTCTTCACCTGTTCAACCTCTGAATCTCTGCAGCCCCAAATCTAACATCTCTATACTTTTGTCTTTCCCAAAATGTTATGTCAATGGAATATTAGAATATATGTCGTTCAGACTGGCTTCTTTCACTGACCAATATGCATATAAATTCATCCATATTTTTGCATATCTTGATAACTCATTTTTTAAAATCAAGAATAGTATTCTATTATATGGATTCACTTCAATTTGTCTATCCCTTCACCTGTTAAAGAACACCTTGCTTATTTCTTAAACTTGTTTTTCACTTAGCCCAAATATTTTTTCAGTATGAAAACCCCATGCAGTCATGACCACCCACATATAAGCCCTATAATTGTTTGTTTTCTTAGGTTCTAGACCCCACAAAATTATAGTAAACTCTTGACTCCAGTTTCTATATTTCTCTGGTATTATAAGATCTTTTGCTTTCTGTAAATAGTTAATAGTTAATATAATAGTTAAATTCTATATCTTAAGCATTCTTTCTTAAGAAGCACCATTTCTACTTAAATTTATAGAATTTAAGCAGAATAAAACAAAAGCAAATGAAATGAAAAGACACTGAGCCCAAATATGTCATATCTAGAATTATCTTCATGGCTATTTTATGATACACTGTTGTTCCTCCTTGTAACAATGATACGACTGACTTGCTTCTGTTGTAATTTTAATGTTTCAAATATTTTTCATCCCCTTAAAAGTACATTTTGATGAAAGGAGAGTAAGAATCAGGGAGGAGTTAAAGATACCTCTGTAAAATTTAATAGAGTCATGTCAAATCTTAAAACAGAAATGAAATGATAGAATGACAGCATGAAATTTACTTTTTATGGCACCACCTCATTGTGCATCTTTAGAAGATGAAAATAATAGTGTTAGTGGAACAATTCTGGAGTTATATTTTCCCCAAAGAAAAGTTATATACACTTTCAGTCTGCTTATTATATTCTATGATGTACAATTCCATCAGTTTGATAATGAAATTTTAGTTAAATTTAGAGAATGCTTTGATCTTTATGACACAAGGAAATTTAAATAACAAATTTGTTCCCTTGCTTCTTTTGAAAATCTAAACTTGGAGAAACCACAAAGAATGATTGGGAAATTATTTTATTGTAATGTTTGATACTCAAATACTTCTAAGTAAATAAGCATCTTTAATGTATTATTTTGTAATATTTTTCAAGTATTGAGAAAAATAAATCTATTTCCTAATGGAGAGTTCATTGTATATATTCATGTCAAATCACAATATCTTTTAAAACTACTATCATATAAAATACCAATATTTTTCCTAGAGAATAGGTTTATTTCTAGGACTGTATGATTAGTATAAATACATACTCAAATCAGATGACAAACACCTGAGGATTTCATGAACAATGAAAGATAAAGTTATGCGACACTGAGTCTGGGTCATTGTTATAAATTACCATTTTCTCCAAGTGTATTAAAGTGCTACTGTGAGTGCTCTATAGAATGAGAATTCATGAGTGAATTCTCTATATACTATATACTAGTCACTAAAAACTGATTGCCTATCTTAGTAGGATTAATAATAACAGATAATATGACTTGATATAAAACCTAGTAGAACAGTGTAGAGTGAAGAAACTTTTTCATATGGGATAACTTGGTGAGCATAATTATTCTTTCTTCAAGATATCTTGTTAAATTTCTCATAAATGGAAATGATAAGGAAACTGCATATAGACAAATCACTTAAGGGAGTACAAGAGAAGGATTGCTTAAATATACATGTCATGGAAGAGGATAATTTTTAGTATCATGATTTTGAAAGAATAATATATATTATATATTAAATCATATATATATATGATTAAGAGAATAATACATATTATATATTATGTATGTATATAAAATAGGGCTACAGTTAAATTTCTAGTGTATAAAGACTAAGAAATTTTAGACATAAAATACAAAGCTGTGGATGCCTGGGTGGCATAATCAGTTAAGCATCTGCCTTCAGCTGAGGTCATGACCCCAGGGTCCGCTTTGGGCTCTCTGCTCAGAGGGGAGCCTGCTTCTCCCTCTCCCTCTGTTACTGCTCTGCCTACTTGTGTGCTCTCTCTCTCCCTCAAATCAATCAATAAATAAAATATGTGAAAAAACACAAAACTGGAAGCAGTTACAGTATCTGAGAAGATCATTTCTAATGTAGCAGGTGATATTTGAGGGAACTACATGTAAAGCAGTAAGAGTGCAGTACTGTGCAGCACTTAACCTTACCTTGCATTTTTTTATCACTTGTGCGGCCGTTTAGTACAGCACCCTTGTGAGATAGCATATGCTAGATAAAGAGGTTAGAAAAGTCAGAAGTTACTTTTATTTGGTAAATGGACCTGAACAGCACACAAAAGATGGGATATGTAGACTAATAGTAAGATTTTTTTTTTCAAAATGCTAGTTAAGATTCAGACAGTATAGTCTAGAGGTTAGACATTATATCAAGAACCAATAAATCAGCAAACATGAGCTGATGTGGGTCACTATATAATCTTGAATAAAGCTAGAAAATTATAGCTGTCTGACTCGGCTACTTTGATTACTTTTCTCTGAAAAGTCTAAAGCAGAATCCTGTAAGTGAGAGAATGACTGGGAGCAGCTGGTTACATGAGGCAACTATGGAGTGACTGAGGAGAGATAGGTTATTTGATCAGGACTGTCTCCTTACTATTGTATTTGGGCTCTCCCCTGGAGAATTAGGTATGGATTTGTACCTCAAACATAGGAGGTTTATTTTTTTGGTGAGGGATGTAAAATCTCTATAGCAGAAAAGAAATGGAATTTTTGAAAAATTGTTTTATGTTTAAAAATTAATCCAGGCTTTAAAAATCGTTGTAAGGTTCTTGCATTTCATCGCTTTACACACATTTCAATTGAGAGTGAGGCATGGCCTTATGAATGGGGGATTAGGACCTTTGTGAGAATCATCTAGAATCATATATATTTGGAGTATTGGCTGTGAGAATCAGGACAGTTTCATCTAAGTGCACCTCTTCCGTGCCCCCAAATTGTCAAAGAATGGATTTTTATGTGGGATGATGTTCTGGGAACAAAGCAAAGAGAATGCTGGTGAGAAATACTAAACATCAAACCATGGTTCTTTGCACATTTACCAATGTCAACATTTTTTTTTTGTTATGTTCATCCCTAGAGTCTTAATTAGTTTTAAGAAAAAACACTTGAGGGGTACTAAAATGTATAATTTTCACTGGAATTTTTTAAGGACAAATCTCTTATTTTTTTCTTCCATTTTACAGTGGGTAAAACTTACAGATAGCATTTTATATGCTTTCTTATTGAGTCTGTGCATAATTTAATGAAGCAGTTAAAATACATTTGATCAAATCATGTCATAAACATGTACTCTAATTATAGTTTATCCTCATCCTCTTTCATCTTATAAATATTATACATTTTCTACCTGCTATTAACCAAAAATAGAATTACATGCTAACTGCTGGCCAATTAGTTTTAGTAATATGATGTATTTTAACTTTCATTGAATACGTAGGGAAAATTTGATAATGACATAAAGGAAATTTAGTGGAGTTATTTCTAATTTTTCACAAGTGATTAACACTTATTTCCTCCAAAGCAAAATAACAAATTTGTATATATTTAACTAATAATACCACACATTTTATGCTTTATAGGTAACATAATTTTAGTGAAGCATTACATCATTACTCATTAAACAAGGACTACTGATTATCTCCTTTTTATAACTTAATATGAATGAATGTATTAATTATGTTATATTTCATCATTTTGATGCTAATCTTCCCTAAAAGGTTTAATCATTTCTAAGTGTTTTCCATAATATACCATTAACATCGTATTTTAAACTAAAGAAAGTGGAGTTATACCATTTCTGAGAAAAAGTACGTCTGATTTTACTGATTGAGATAAGCTTTACTAATCAATTTGTATAGCAAACACTTTTCACAAATTGAATAAACTAAAACTGAAATTCCCTGCTATTAACTAAGATATTAAAATCAATGAAATTTTATAAAAAATACTGTATTGATGAAAGTGTATTGAAATTAACAGTGTGTTCCGTTTTTTTTCAACTGTGTCCTGGGATATTCAGTCAAAAGTGGTGGTACCTTTACATCCATGAAAAAGAATAGCAGGCATAAGTTATTTGGCAAGCCTTGGTAAAGCAACTTTCTTTTTTTATAAACTAAAACTAAATGACTCCAAGTAACTTGATAAAATATGTTTTTCGGGGTGCCGGAGTGGCTCAGTGGTTTGAGCCTCTGCCTTCAGCTCAGGTCATGATCTCGGGGTCCTGGGATCGAGCCCCACATCGGGCTCTCTGCTCAGCAGGGAGCCTGCTTCCTCCTCTCTCTGCCTGCCTCTCTGCCTGCTTCTGATCTCTGTCTGTCAAATGAATAAACAAAATCTTTAAAAAAAAAAAATATGTTTTTCATCTTGGTGGCTTTAAGTTCTCTAAAAATTTCAAATCAAAATCTGATCAGATTGTCAACTGATAGATTTTTTCAAAAGAATATTTAGCAATAGATTTTCATGTGATTTTGAGATTATAAATCAAAAGGAATTCAAATAAACATATGACACTGATTTAACAAAACAATCTGGGAATGAACTCTGAAAAAAAAATTAAAAGGTCATGGAGACAAATGTGACAATATTCTAGCAACAGAGGTCAGCAAGTATCAGTCAGGACACCACGCATTCTCTAACCCTCTGGTGCGAAATGACTATGAAACATGACTATTAGGGATTAAACCCAGACTGTTATCCATAAAGGTATATGCTATGAAGCCCATTAGAATTTTATATCTTGTTTTGTATGCTGTTCATGCTAGGGTGAAGAGATGTCTTGTCACTATTCTAAGACAATTCACACATTTTGAATAATTGATTTACAAATAATAAAGTTATAAATCAGTAATTTAGAAACCATCTTTATTGATTTTTTACTTTTTTAAAAATTTCATATTTGCAAAAGTAATGGAGAGTTCCTATACTCCCTTCATCCATTGTTCTGTAATATTAACTTCATACATTACTATTGATGTGGGAAACAAAGGCAGAAGAAAAGTTATTAAACTGCCTTATTACCTAGAACCCACTGACAAGTCCTTGAAACAGGCAGAGTGACATTCCTCCAAGGAATGCCTCAATGTTAATATTTTGCTAAGGGCAATCCAAGCCTGACCAACCCCCAACCCCAACCACAATCCTGTATTCTACTTTAACTTATAAAAATTCCTTTGGAAACTTCGTCTCTAAACCCTCCAAGATATGTGCTGGCAATCATCCCCAAGCATATAGCCCACCGATATACATCTGAAGGGTCTCATGACTAATGTTTTATTAGACGCTAATAAATGACCTTTCCCAACAACAGCTAGCCCCTCAAAGTCCTGGAAAACTTGCTTCCAAAATTCCTGAGAGACTTCCCTATCCCTAAACCCCCAACCTTGAAAGCATATAATGGGCCATTTCTCACAACCCTGGAGCAGGAGCTCTTTCCCATGGGTCCTGTCCCCTGTCCCCATGCTTTAATAAACCATTTTGCACCAAGACTTCTCAGGAATTCTTTCTTGTCATCGACTCCAGACTCTACTCCACTGAATCTCACTTATATTCCAAAACTTTATCATTAGGGCACATTTGTCCAACTACAAAACCAACATTTGTATAGTACTGCTAACTGAAATCAGGTTTTATTTGGATTAAACCAAACATTAAACCATTATTGTTTTTTTTTACTTTTCCAGGATCCCACTTTGCCTGTAGTACATCACTACCTCTATTCTCTTCTGGTTTATCATATTTTTGTTTTGTTTTGTTTTGGGGGTTTTTTTGGGTGCAAAATGATGATTTATTAAACAGTGGGACAGGGCCCATGAGTAGAAAGAGCTGCTGCCCCAGCGTTGTGAGGGGGTAGCTGATTATATACTATGGGATTGGGGGAGGTAAGGAAAAAGAGAGGTTTCAAAAGAAATTTCACATGCTAAAGAGGACCTATAAAATACCTGAGGCCTTGCCCTTGTCAAGTTAAGGTTTTTTTTCCCCTTTAGCAAGGCATTAACATCAAGGTAGTTGGGAGATTCCTGGAATAACATCACACATGTCCCACCCAGGAGTGGGGCAGGTTGCTGGGTGTCAGCTTGTGCTTTGTCTTCAGCTTGCCTTCTGTTCCCTCATCATTTCCCCCCAGAACAATATTCATCCTTAAATCTTTAAAGTTGTTGAAGGTAGTTTATCATTATTTTTGTCTTCTTTTTTTTAAATCTTTTTTTTTTTTTTTAAGAATCTTGACAGTTTTGAGCAGTACTAGTCAGATGAATACATCCAAATTTGAGTTTGTCTGCTGCATATCTCATAATTAGCCTGAAGCTATATGTTTGGAGAAAGAATGCCACAAAGATGAAGCTCCCTCTCATCACATCATATCAGGGGTATGTGATACCCTCATGACTTATCATTGGTGACATTTAACTTGATCATTGGCTAAGGTTGTTTTTGCCAGATTTCTCTCTATAAAGTTACTGTTTTTCCCTTTTCCTACTCTCTTTCATCACAACCTGTCCCTAAGTCCAGCTCAGGCAAGGGGCCAATAAAGAGATTAAGTTCTTCCTAGTGAGGGGAGGTAGATTATCAACAGGTATTGTTTGGAATGTTTCCTAAAGAAAGGTTTTCTCCTTTTACTCTCATTTATTTACTGAAGTCTGAATACATTTTAATTGTAAGGGCCTATTTAACCAGAGCGGCCCTACCTCAGTTGAACAGCCATTTTGTTGTTTATGCAGTAAAACTTAAATTGACCCTGCTCCCCCACAAGGGAACTTACTTAAAAGCAAGTCCAGGAAACCAGTCCCAGGTAACAAAGCCCAAAAACAAGGGTGGGTCAGGTCAGATAGAGATAACAGCCCGAATGCAGGGATGAGTCGGATCAGGGGGAGACATCCAATCAGTAAAGCGTGCATACTGTCTCCCTAGCTACCAAGGAGTATGGGTCCCACCTTTTGGGAGCCAATTCTGACCTAGGTGATAGGCTAGTTCAAGTAGCTACTATGGGGTGAATTGTAATTCAATTGGCCACCTGTGTGGGACCGAGCATGACTGTGCAGCTTTCTCTGTGTGTTGCAATCTCATTGGCCACCTGTGTGTGGCCAGACCCAACCACATGGCCTTTACTCTATAAAAGTTAGTCTGTAAGGCAGAGAGGGGTCCCGACCGTCGGTTTGATGGTCGGTTTGATTCTCGATGCTTGGCGCATAATAAAGCTTTGCTTGACCTTCGCTTTGTGTCAGTCTCACTCCTTTAATCATGGACCCATTCTTGGGGGACATAACATTAATATTCTTTAATTGTATTTACACTCTCACTGAGGACCAACAACTTCATGGATGTGTGGCCTATGCAGGCCTAAAGGGCCTCATGCTCAAAAAGGCCCAACTTTAATTTAATGTCTGATGTTAAACTGTCTAGAAATTCTTAATTTTTAAACAATATGCCCCTCCCTTGTTTTTTGTTTGTTTGCTTGCTTTGCTTTGGGCCTCATGAATTACATAGCCAGCCTTGATATCATAAAAGGAAATCCATTTCTACCATTTGTAATGCTCATTAGCAAAACCCCAGGTATTGATAAGACATTAAAACAAAGAGACAGAGCTTGGAGCAGCCCTCCTAGTAGTAATTTTAATCAATACCTAACTGAACTCAGTTCCTGGAGTTCAATTCTTGATAATAGCAACTGAATTATTTCAGATGACTTTGAACCAAGCATAAAATATAACACAGACTACCACTATCTAGACCAACAAAGTTTAAATTAAAACATGGATTTTCAAATCCTAATCTTTTGAAGTATAGTCCAATGCAATAATTTAAGTAGATCTTTTTGTTAAGTGCTGAATCCTCATATATTAATGTAATACATTAATTACATGTAATGTAATTACAATACATATCATATATTTGTTATTTACATTAATTACATATCATTTAATTACATTACATATCATGTATTTGTCATTTACAATTTCTTTTTTTTCACCTCTTCTCTAAGATCGTATCAGGGTGGTCCATATGAGTCCTGTGGCAAGACTCTTGTGGTGGTGCATAGGGTTCTCAGTGTCAATTGGCAATATAGCGGCAGAAAAATGTCTTTCATTCACTAAGTTCTTCTTTGTTAGGCTTCTTAACTCAGGAAGCCTCCCTATTCACGCTGAGTCTACCTACAGCCCACCTGGAGTCTGCCACACCCTCTATCTGTATTGGGCCCCTTCTCCTTGCAACGCCAGCTTATTGTTTCTCAGGTTAGCTACTTTCTGGTCAACTCTGAATAGAGGTAAGATATTGCAGGAAGTCCTGAAGCTCTCCAGGCTTCCTAAGAAGCAAGAGTAGTCCCAGAAGCATGGTTACTCTGTTTAAACTGATGTGTACCGCTGTGCTATCAGTTATTTTGGCACCAGAGGTCTAAAATGAGAGCAAGGTTGTGGGGGCAGAAACCCTAAATTATTCTTAACATTGTCCTCACTCATCTACCACAACACTGACCACTTCCTTCTCTCCTTTTTCTCTCTTTTTCACACCCTTAAAGTATCAGAAGCTTGTGTCCTTGGTTGACCTTAGTCTTCTAACTTGATCCTTACTGGCACAAAAGGGAATTCTATGATCTGAGTCTTCCAGATTTAGCTCTTGCTCTGTTACTTGGAATCTGGAAGAATTTAGCAAACTTCTGTCTACCCAAACCCCAAATTCCAAGTTTTCCAGATTTTAAGGGTTGAAAACCCACTCTTTCCTTTCCTGGGGTAATCTACTCCCTGAGTATATAGGATTGTCTTAAAATTAGAGTTTATGAGTTTAATATTTTAATATATTATCTTCCTACCTGTTATGTCAATAAAAACCTGTATGTATCAATATTTCGAAAAATTAAGTGTAAGACTGTATCATCATATATTTGCAATTATATTTTCCTAATAACCTGAAACCAAGATAAAAATTAGAATTTTTGGATCCTCAGAGTTCTTTATCAAAATGCAGTGCCATGGGGAAAGCTGTCTCCCTTTGTCAATCATCCATTGATCCCTTTCTCTTTCCACTCATAATGCCATCACCCACCACAAGACCTTGCCCACTATTTCAGCCTGAGTGTATAAGCTCAGCTTATATCTTACAAAAAAAACTTGCACCCTGTAGACTACCTGCTCTTGGGGATGAGACACATTTGAAGAAGGTCAGACTGGGGTCTGCTAAAATATCAATGAGGGTCTTATCTTTGTCCAGGGCAAATTTATGAGAGTCAAATCTTATACTAATGAAAATAAAATATGGTCACTATCCATATAACTTCCAGAGGTAAGCAGTGTTAATAATTTGAAATATATTCTCCTAGTTTTTATATAAATATACACATATACATATAAGTAAATTCATATACAGATTTTAATATATGCATACACATACTTAGAATGAGATAGCACATTTTACTTAATATAAAATACTATAGCATAGTATTTCAGTATACTGAATAGTTTTTTATATTACTATGGTATAGTATTTTGTAGTATACAGTATATAGTACTGTATTGCATAGCATTCATTTAACAGAATGTCATAAGCATTTCCTTATCATTCATTACTGAGCCTTTAAAAGAGATTCTTTGTAGCTTCAAAATACTTAATTTTATTGAGGTATGTAACTTCTGTGATTTTTTGATTGGTGGCCTTTAGGCCATTCCAATTTTTTTTTTTTTTTTTGGCCATTCCAATTCTTAAAAATAGTGCAACCAACTGTCTTAGTAGTTCATTATGATAGGAAGAATCATATTGTACCAAACTATATGATCATCTATAATATGTATATATTGAAACTTACATTAATCAGAATTGTATTATAATTAAATTTTACCGCTAGGGCTTGTGTATCTATTTCATCCACTCTTTGCCAATTAGAAAAATAAATTTTATTATTTAATTTCTTAAAATTTTTCTTTTATGAATACTAAGGTTAAATATACTTTCAATGTTAATCGAACATCTGCATGTTGCTATTCATATCCTGCCTTTTGACTGAACCAGTATCTTAAATCTCTCAAAAATTTTATTTGTCAGGCTTAGGGATTATTAAGTGATTATTTTATCAAAACAACAGTCATTTGAATAGCATCAACACCAACTCCGATCATAAGCACTTAAAATTTCTAATAGTATTTAGGATGAGATAGAGTCTTATTTAATATTTTTTTAAGATATAAGTTGTAAATAGTATTTAAAAAAAGTTATAATAGCATACATCCTTAACTTTTAAACAGGATGATTACTTGTAGCTGTAATTTCTTTCTTCTAGATTACTCTGTCTCCTTCATAGGAATTAAGCTATGAAATGATTTATATTCCCTTGAGAAACTTTCTCCTGATTTATCTACAGAATCCTGTCCTCCCTATGGTGACAACTTACATCTGTCACTCGTATTACACCTCAGTAACAACTGATATAAGCTGGTGGATTCCACTTGCTCTTGAGTACGATATACATGCCTATTTCATGGATGGTTAGGCAAACATTCTTCATCTACTTGTTTTTATCTTCCTAAGGAACTTCTATTGTTAAATTCTTGCTAGGTTTTTTTAAATAACTATTTGTAATAAAGCTCGATATAAAGGATATTTTAAAACGTAAATTGTCAATCCCGTATAAATTAACACTTTAAATTAGCGACATTGTTTTAGATCGAATTAGCACTTTCTTTTACCGTTTTCAACTTATTTGGCTGTATTGTAGCCAACATTTTAGAAGTTGAAGGGAAATATTATAGATGTAAGAATCTGATAAAAATTTAGCTATTATACTTAAAGGGACAATAATCTTTTAAAGATTTTCACACAAGTCAACTGTAGAAATGCAAAATTCAGGAGTAGAAAAAGTGACACAATAAAGATACAAAATAATGATTCTTCAAGTTAGGAAGATAATTAATGGAAATTGCTCAGCTGGTTAAGGTAACATGTATAATACTTATTAGACAATTGTGTTTTTATTTGTATTTTTATATATTTTTTTCCAAGGTTAAAGACCATGACATTGATCAAATTAACAAGAACGTGAATACGGACTATTATCCAGTAGCACTTGCACATTTTCAATGATCCTCTCACATGTGTCTAGATTTCTTTTCTATCTCTGGTAATTAGAATGAAGCCATGGGATAGCTAGCTGGATAGAATTAACTGCATAGTTCATGGAGACCATTAAGTGGGGTAAATATTATCGACTTAAACCCACAATTTCAGTTCATTTATATCCAATTTTAAACAACAGGAGAAACTAAAAATAGAAAAATATGAAGTATATTATTTTATCTAGGAAAGTCATATCCATATCAGTTAAGTGATATTTATATGTTGTTTGAATTCTCTTGTAAGTAAGAATAACATTCAAAGCCAATTTTGCCTTCTTTGCTATATGATAGATTTTGTAATATGTTGGTAAGAAGAAAAATCACATAAATTACTATATGTATTCTTCATACATAATTTTATTTTATGAGTAACATTTGTGTAGTCTCACAAGTAGGCATATAGAGGGTGCACTGGAGAAATTAGTTTCAGATTTATGGACAAAATTTCTTCCACTGGTGAGTCATTATATTTTCAGGAACAATGGCTCTTAATGAGAACAATATGTTTATGCTAAATAACCTGTAATGCCAACTGAGGTGGCACAGTCACCTAACCATTAAGAAGATTGATTTTGCCTCAGTGTATCGCTTTGCAAAAGAAGTACCCTTCAGGTAAGTTGAAAAGTTATCAAGCATGTAGTTTAAATGAGCAATGGCAATTCCAAAGGAGGCAGGAGAATTATAACCCTGAAAAAACATTTTAACTTCCTAAAGAAGACAAGCAGTAATCTATCAAAATAAAGTTGCCCACATTTTTTGACTATTGTTTTCCATTGTCTTAATCTTTTTACCTACTTAATAACATTTGTTAAGAAAAACACACTTTTGTTTCTTTTAAACATGAGATTTTTTGCCAAACAAGACTATACTATCTTCAGTGTTCACTGGAAGGAGCATTTAAATGTCATTTTCAGAATAATGAGAGCATATGCAAGAAATTCTGAATGTGCTTCAAGTGCAAGTGGTTTCAAAACTGTTATAAGTTATGTAATTATAATAATTTGGCCTTTCTGTAAGTTTATTGGTTTGTAGACTTCATCCACTGAAGCCCTTTGCCACCTTCAAACACCATTTTTTACAGGAATAAGTCTGTTTGTGACCACTTCCTCTTTTGTTTTCAGTATTGTTTAACCTCCATATTCAGGGCCTTTGCAAATAAATCAGACATGATGCTTATCTTCCTCCCTGCCCCACCAAAACATTTTTTTCCTGAATGATTTTGGCAATAATTCTAGTTAGCCATTGTTTGCATAGTCCAGTAGAACTTTTCATAAAAGATAAATCTCACATATAGAAAATAGTACAAGAGCAGCACCCTGAAAATTTTGGAGCAAATCACTCAGGAATAAATTCTTCTTACTCTAGACTGGATCTATGAAATACTTCTTCCTTCTACTGTGGTTTAGTAAATTTTCTTTCTAAATATGATCTTGAGAATCCAAAGACAAGTGAGGAGCAAAAGCAAGAAGAGAGAAGGAGAGGGAAGAGAAAAGAGAGAATAAAAGAAGGAAACTGTATTTCTTCTTGTAATCTCTCCTCTGAAGTCACATACAGTCTCTTCCACTGCATTCTGTTTTGATAGAAGTACAAACAATGGTTGGGCCAGAATGAAGGGGAGAATTAAAATGCAAAATCACATTACTGGGAACTAACTGAAAATTATGGTACATCTATAATCTGTTCTATGAAGCTATTAAAAGATGAAAATGGGCTCCAAGAAATATTATTAGCTAGTGAAAAACAGAGGAAAAGAGTTTATATAATATACTAAGGGGGAAAGAAGAGTATTTTCGTGCACTTATATTTAGGAGAAAAAAATTCTGCAAGGAAGATGGTAACAGTGGATGACCTGGGGAATGTGATCTTGCAGAAAGATCAGGTGAGTTACAGAATGGAAGAAGGAGAAATTTTTTTAGTGATAGTATCTATCTGTTTTGAATTTTACTTTTAAGTTCATTACCTATTCAACACTTCAACGTAATGTATGAAGGTAACAGGTCAGTAGTAATTATGTTAATCAGTTATTTGTGCACAGGAATACTCTAGTACTAAGGGAACATTTGGAAGGCGGAGATAACAGAATGACATGTACACCATCCTTCATAAAGCACAGAATGTATTACTGGATGCATATGCCCATAAAAGCAAAAAATATTGTGTGCTAACACTTGACAAGGGATGTCCATATTTCTTTTTCTGTGATTTCAAAGTACAGTTGTTCTGCTCCTTTAAAATGTAGAGTGTGGATTATTTTTTGAGGAGGAAAATTCAAAGAATGAATAATCATCCGTGCATATTTTCTTCTCAGAAATGGAGTACTAATAAATTGGGACATTTTAAAACTTGAATTTGGAAGACATTTTATTATGTCGGTAAATATGCATGAGGGGATACAATGCTTTCATTTATATGATACTTATATCATAATTATCTCATGAAATCAATGTAAACATTATAGTAGAAGCAATGTTTATAGAGAATTAAAGATCTAGTCTAATCTTTGGAAAAAGATATATTTGTTTCAGTAGACAGCTTATGTTTAAAAATATTTATTTGCATATTATTACATTTGCTTATCTCTGAAAATTTTATTTAGAATGATATACAGATTTTTTTTCTCTTAGGTTTAAAGTCTATTTCATATTTTATAGAACAGTTGTGGCAATTTAAACTAGTTCTCATATCACTAAAATAATACATTTTAAATTAGTAATAAAGCACTTTGTTTTATCACAATTATGTTTTAATTGGATTCTTCTTACTTTTAAACTCAAGTATTAAATTTCTCAAAGTGAGTTTCTGGATATGCACACAATCTCTATTAATATTTAACTGGTACTATTAGGATTCTGACTTTAACTTATTATTATTTAAAATATGAGGCACTATTCCTTGTAAAGAAATAAAATAAAATATGAAGCACTGTGTACATCTCAAAGTTTTCTGTATAACATTTTAATATTTCTTTTGTAGAAATAATATTTACACTTGACACTAGACATACATGCTGGATAAATACAATGTTGTAGACATTTAACAGATAATGCAGTGATAAAATATCAGCAAAATATTTTATATGCAGCAGAATATATATATTGATTAACAAGAAACAGAAATGAATCTTGATTCTCCATTTGTGTGTTTAAGGAAAGTATGAGGCTTTATGCAGATAATCCTGGGCAAGAATAAGAACATGTATGCTGTAGATATATCTGCTAGTAAAATTGTCACCTAGAGCAGATAGTATCACTGTACTCGATTCCCTTGTTTCAACTATAAATGAAAACATTATACTGGAATGCCACTAAACACCTTTCAGTTTTCTATTTTGTGGCTAAAGATTCAAAAGTGAAAAAAATAAATAAAAGAAAAGAAAGAATGAAATAGTATGGCATCAGGACTAGTATAAATAAGATTTGTAAAAGTGGCATATGATAAAATGACAACAGTTTTGCATGTAGAGTTTATTAACAATTAACTGTGTTTCATGCATGATATAGTGATTTTCACTTGGCTAAATAAAGAAATGCATATCTGCACATGAGCTTCTAAGTGTTTCTAAAATAAACTCATATCTGTGCATGTGAATCAAAAGAGTAGAGTCATTGAGCAAGAATATACTAAGGTATTTCAGGGTCCTCTTAACTGCTCTTCTTCTATATAAATTTTTCATCAAACCCTATTGTTGGGACAAAGTACTTACTTGTCCCACTAGATTCAACATAAAAATACATTACAGAGTATAAAGATGTTAAAATTAAGAGTGTTTAAACCAAGAGTAAATTAATTATACACTATATTCTTGAAAAGTTAACCAAAGGAAAAGAATCTGCCCAATTCATTTTTTGTCTTCTGAAATGATATATACAATGAGATATATTAATTTTTAGAATTTTTACAAGGTAATTTGAAATTTCATTTTAAATTAGGGGAAAAAATCTTAGCAATGTAGAAATGAAGGAAGCTAGCTGAACACAGAATTATTGATTGGGTTTGAGGAATTGATTTTGGAGATAGGAAGGTTAAGGAGGAATTTTCAGTGATCAATAATAGATTAAGGGCGGGGCGCCTGGGTGGCTCAGTGGGTTAAGCCGCTGCCTTCGGCTCAGGTCATGATCTCAGGGTCCTGGGATCGAGTCCCACATCGGGCTCTCTGCTCAGCGGGAAGCCTGCTTCCCTCTCTCTCTCTCTCTCTCTGCCTTCCTCTCCGTCTACTTGTGATCTCTCTCTGTCAAATAAATAAATAAAATCTTTAAAAAAAATAATAATAATAAATTAAGGGCAATAAGTGAAGGAACAGGCCATAGAAAGTGGCAACATAATATCACATCAGGGAAATTTAATTAGAAGCCTAAAGCAAAACTGCTATTTAGCTAAGTATTCTTGTTAGTAATGAAACTAATTTATCCTTTTTTGACCCATTTTTCAAAAAACCTTGTGACTCCAACCTGAATACTAAATTAGACAATTAACATGAAAGAAGATTTCTAGATTTCTCAAATGTACTTATTTAATTTTTATAAAGTTGGACTAAGAAATTCCCCGGTGATGCTTCTCTGAAGGTTTAGGGCTTAGAAATATAAACTAAAGAGTTTGAATCCACCCAGTCACCAACCCTGTGTTATACTGATCTCTGTACAATAGACAGAGGCTAACCACTGTTTTCAACTGGGCAACATTTTCACCGATCGAGTTCATAGAATACTCTCATCACATATTTGAATCCCTTAATCACTCCAAAAAACATTGCCTTTGGTTTCAGTTAATGTATTTGTGCATCATGAGTGTGATGCATTTTTAATGTGTGGCGGAAACTCTGTTAAATACTGGTGACAAAGTAGTGAATAAACATAAACAGTAATCCCTTCTTGCAGGAAAAGAAAATATTCTTGTGGAGATAACACAAATTAGCAAAATAAGTTAATAAAATGTATGCTATATTGCATCGTGATATGTGCTAGAGGAAAAAAAAAAGCAAAAAAGCATAATGGGGAGTGCGAGAACATTGCAATTTTATATAAACTAGCCAGGGAAGGTCTCATGAAGAAAGTGATGTTTGGCAAAGGGCAGGAAAGAGGAGCACGAACAAACTGTGAGGACATCTTGGGAGACCGTTTTAGGCAAGAGAGCAGCCAAGTGCCAGGAAGTGGGAGAATGCTGTTTGTGTTTGAGGAAGTGATTTTTACACTGTATTTTTTAATAATAAAATATTGAATATCTCATGTGCTTTATTTAATACTGTACTAAAAGTTAAAAAAGGAATGGTTCTATGGGTACAGAATGGTTATTATTTATTTATTTATTTATTTATTTATTTTCATTTCATTTTATTTTATTTCTTTTCAGTGTTCCAAAATTCATTGTTTTTGCACCACACCCAGTTCTTCATGCAATACGTGCCCTCCTTAATACCCACCACCAGGTTCACCCAACCCCTCACCCTCCTTCCCTCGAAAACCCTCAGTTTCTTTCTCAGAGACACAGTATTATTTATTTATTTATTTATTTATTTATTTATTTTTTAAAGATTTTATTTATTTATTTGGCAGACAGAGATCACAAGTAAGCAGAGAGGTAGGCAGAGAGAGAGGGGGAAGCAGGCTCCCTGCTGAGCAGAGACCCCCCAATGCAGGGCTTGATCCCAGGACCCTGGGATCATGACCTGAGCCGAAGGCAGAGGCTTAACCCACTGAGCCACCCAGGCACCCCGAGACACAGTATTTTTTAAATTGTATTTTGATTTTAGATAAGATCTAACAAAGAGGAAATTAAATGAGCTAGGTGAAAGCAGAATTATTGATTGAGTTTGAGGAGCTAATTTAGGAGACAGGAAGTTTGGGGAAATTTGGAGGAATAGGTCAGTGTGACTGGTGTCAGTAGGCAAGCAGATGGAGTAGTAGAAAATGAAATTGAGGACTTACAAAGAACCGGGTACCCTAGGGCCTACAGCTCTTTCCATGGACTTTCACATTATTCCTAAGGTTTGAGAAAAGGAGAGATATGAGACTCAGCTGCATTATTAAGTGTAAACCAAAATGAGGAGAGAGTGAAAGTTATTGCAATAATCCAAGCAAGAAATGACAATGGCTTGAGTCAGGAGGAAAAACTGAAGATAAAGCATAATGGTTGGTTTAGGTATATTTTGAAGGCAGAGCCAAAAGAATGGTCTGCAGTATTGGGTGTGAGGAATGGAATAAAGGAGTGAGCGAAGAATGGCAGTAAATTTTCTGATCTAGACACTTTGAAAGCATTGCTGGCATCTACCAAGATAAGGAAAACTGCAGGTAAAATACATTTGGGAGAGAGATAAGGAGTTTGGTTTTAGACAAGTTAAATTCAATATATATATTAAGTATCCAAATGGAGTCTTCAAGTAAGCAATTGGGATAAATGTATGTGGAGTCCATGGGAAATGGCTCAACTGGAAATATTATATTTATAGCCATAAGACTTTAGATTATAGTTTTTAAAGTGTGTTTGGATGGAATCATCTAGGGAGGGAAAATAGATAAAAACTCATGTTGAATGGCTGAGCCATGCGACAAGGCAATGAGGCAAAACCAGGAACTGAGGAGAAACCAGCCAAAAAACTGCTGAGGGGCTGGAGAGGTACTAGAGTGTGGTGGGGTCATGGTCTAAATTCTGAACTTGTTCTCTCAGAGGGTAAGTTTCCTCAGATTGTGAAGCTAAATATTTTTTTTTTAAAATAAATACCACCTCAAGTATAAATGTTTTCTCTATTACTAACCCATTCTTGATTTTGTATAGGGCTTACATTAAAAAAAAAAAAAAAAGATGCATTTTTTTTTTAACCTGAAAATGGGTGATTTTATATAGCCAAAAAGATGACCCTTTTATGTAGGCTATGAGGGACAGCCTATTAATTCTGTAAAGAGAGTTTATTAATACTGGATAACTCTAAGAAAACTGATTTCAGATGAATTGTCCCTATAAACTATCAGTACTTCACAGGAACTCCAACATATAGGTACGAAAAATGGATTTCTTAAATTTCCTTTCACACTTCACAGTGGCACAAAGTCCTTCTCCAAATGTACGCACTGCACTGATAAAATATAAGTGAATTTGTATCCCCTTATGTGAGACTCACATATGATCAGACTGCACCATGTCTACATGGAGTAAGTGTTCAAATAAACTTGTTTCAGTAGTATTAGGTCTTCTATTTTTAGTCACTCTCACTCTCTCTCACAGATCAGTACACTTATATCCACATACTATGCATATTCAATCCAGAAGAAATTAACTGTATCAGGGGAACAAAATAGTCAATAATTTATTAGCCTGACTTTTTAAAAAATCCTCATACTTTTGAAAGTTTTCCTGTCATGTAACTTTCAAGTTGTTTGCTTATTTAGTGGTTCTCTAGAAAATAATTAACATGTTTCCAGTATTTTTTTCTAAAACAGGAAATTAAGGTTATAAACTAGATACTCATTTTAATTTTCTAACACACAGAAACCACCATCCTATCTTATAATTATTTATGTGCTACAAGACAACAAAGTAAGTATTTTCTAAATAATTGGGAAAAAAGTACATTATGAAAATACCAAACTACATCTGCATGATTAATCTTAATAATTATTTAGTGCATGTTCTAAAAAGACACATCACTATCATGTTTCATAAAATGAAAAGGTAGGAGGGGCTTTAGAAAACAGCTAGTCCGTATAGCTTCACCATTTTTACAAATGAAAAACAGAGGTCAGTATTGATGAAGTTTACCCAGTTTAACATAAAAGCAGACACAGAGTTTGTATGGCTAGCGTTATTAATTACATTTTATTACTGACTCTTCAAATTCAACCATATGTAAATCCATAATATTGTTTCATGTGCATGCAAAACAACTTCAAGTTGCCTTCTAATACAATAATTTTAATTATATATGATATACTTTTATTTAACAAACTTGAAAATTTTTAGAATAATTCCCACTGTGTCAGGATCCAATATAGATTACCACTTTGCATTTGGTCTCCTTATTTTTCACGACTTTACAGCTGTGAAGCTTATGGGTCAGATAATTTTGGTACGATGTCCTCAATTTTGTTTTTCTGTGATACCTTTTTTTTTTATGACTAGACAGGGGTTATAGATTTGGGAAGATATAACAGAGGTGAAGTATCCTTCTTAGTCATTTTATTTTATTTCAAAGAGGATACGTGCAATCAATATGATTTATCATGGACGATGAGCTGTGCCATAAGACACCTTTGTCTTCCTTTCCACACTATTATTTGGAAAGCTTAGTGCTGCTCCATTTCCTAGAGAGAGGGGTAAAGAATTATTTAGCATTTCCCCATTTATTTATTTGCATAATAATTTACTATGCCAGTGTGGGCTTATATATATTTATTTTACACTCTGACTTATTTTCCAAAAAGATGTTTTGTTTGCTTTTTCGTTCAAATTATTCCAGCTTTGGCCATTGGGAGCTCTTTCAGGTTTGCTCCTGCGTCTCTTTGCTGTGCTCTAATCCTTTTGCTTTTTAGTCCTCTCTTGCTTTCTGGTACTATAAGACACCTAGTGTCACTTTATGTGTTCCCTGCCCCAGCTGTAAAATCAGATATTTCTCCCAAAAGTTCTGATTTCCTTTGTATTTAGAAATAAGTATCAGGGTTCTACGTATGCTCTTTGCTATGGGCCTTGCTAATACTGGCTGACCCTTGCCAGTATCCACACATCTGGATCCATATCTAGCTAATTATGAGTTCATGCTGCTGTTTCCAACCCTAATCTGGTGCCACACAGTTCTTCCTGGTTTCCCCAGGGATTTGTAATTCCTAAGGTGACCATCTGTTCTTGTTTGCTTGGGACTGAGGGTTTTCCTAGGATGCAGAACTTTCAATGCTAATACTATGACAATCCCAGTCAAACTGGAATGGTTGTTCTAACTCTCCCTTGAGCATTAAGAAACCTGACCCACCATTCAGAACTATTCCTGGATAAAGCATGTGTTCAAAACGCAGGATTAACTGATAAGAGAGCACCAAAAAGTTCACTGATCTCGCAATGCAGCTAACCTTTTAAAAACTTCTACTTGTCAGGGTGCCTGGGTGGCTCAGTGCGTTAAAGCCTCTGCCTTCAGTTCAGGTCATGATCCCAGAGTCCTGGGATTGAGCCCTGCATTAGGCTCTCTGCTCAGTGGGGAGCCTGCTTTCTCCTCTCTCTCTGCCTGCCTCTCTACTTGTTAACTGTCTGTCAAATAAATTAATTAATTAATTAAAAAAATAAAAACTTCTACTTATCAAATTTTGGGGTGCTATCAATGAATATCCACAATTATCTGGAAAGGTTAGTAAAACGCTTTTGCTTTTTCTAGTGAACTGAGGCTAGAATTTCTTATACTTCAATCAAAACAGCATATCCCAATGCACTGAATGCAGAAGTTAAATTTAAAATTGTATCTGTTCAGGTGCCTGGGTGGCTCAGTGGGTTAAGCCTCTGCCTTCAGCTCAGGTCATGATCTCAGGGTCCTGGGATCGAGGCCCGCATCGGGCTCTCTGCTAGGCGGGGTGCCTTCTTCCTCCTCCCTCTCTCTCTCTCTGCCTGCCTCTCTGCCTACTTGTGATCGCTCTCTGTCAAATAAATAAAATCTTTAAAAAAAAAATTTTTTTTTTTAAATTGTATCTGTCAACTACTGAGGCAGGCGAAAATCCATCTAACAGCCAATAAAAGAATTTCACTACAAATTTTTTTGTTTTTGTAAAAAAGTTGATACTTTTTAAACGGCATTTGTTATTTATCTACCATGCAATGGAATTATTATTATTAATTTAATCAAATTATAAAATGTTTTCAAACTATTTGAATTTCTAATATGATAAATATTGATATATAATATTCACATAAACTAAAGCTCTTGGGATCCTTAATAATTGGTAAGAATTAAAGAACCAAGGGAGAGGTTGTATGTCAACTACAGTTGAAGAATACAAACTTGAAATATAATCCGATAGGAAAGAATTTTTCAAAAGTTAGTAGTAAAAGTAGATTTGAAACTTGTTTTCTCCAGCTAAATTATAGTAACAGTAACAACAATAATAAAATTTCTTACTTTAATTTTCTTTTTTTTTTTTTAAAGATTTTATTTATTTATTTGGAGAGAGACAGTGAGAGAGGGCATGAGCAAGGAGAAGGTCAGAGGGAGAAGCAGACTCCCTATGGAGCTGGGAGCCCGATGTGGGACTCGATCCTGGAACCCCGGGATCATGACCGGAGCCGAAGACAGTCGTCCAACCAACTGAGCCACCCAGGCGTCCCATTACTTTAATTTTCTTAAGCATGCATCCTCCCATGTGAGTTACACATTGTAAAATTATCCAGCATCCTGTTATATAAAGCACGGTTGAACTACCTTCAAGTCAAATCCACTCCAAATCTAAGATGGATCAACTATTTCATTCTGAGATGGGAAATGGGGTCTTAACATATTTTACATATATAAAATATTTATAGATTATTAACTCACAGAAGTACTTGCAGGAAAGTTTTGTTACATCAATTACTAAATATGGAATAGTTGGAAGAAATGAAGTCAGCAACTGAGGGTCTTGTTTGTATTAAGCCTAAGGATTTTGAAATTTCCTTTGATGCATATGCAATATTTTGTTATTACTGTTGTTTTTTAATGGAGATATTAATACATAGATTTTGCTTCATTAAAGATTACTTAAAAAATACAAACCTGAAAAGAAAATAAATGCCCATTAATAGGAAATAGTTCAATAAATTGTGGAACTTCAATACAATGGAATTTTACATATTTATTCTTTTTTTTTTTAAGATTTTATTTATTTATTTGACAGAGATCACAAGTAGGCAGAGAGGCAGGCAGAAAGAGAGGAAGGGAGGCAGGCTCCTTGCTGAGCAAAGAGCCTGATGCGGGGCTAGATCCCAGGACCCTGAGATCATGACCTGAGCCAAAGGCAGAGGCTTTAACCCACTGAGCCACCCAGGAGCCCCTTACATCTTTATTCTTAAGATGAGGTAGATTTATAGCAATTGGCTTTTAGTGAGTTTTAAAATATAATAAGTCAGGCTGCAGTAAACTATATAAAGAATGAATTGAAACATAAAATAATGACACATGCCTTACAATGTGTTTGCATATTACATTTGACTCTATGAGCATGCATGAAAGATGGAAAATAAAAACACCAAACTATTAACATGTTTAGGTTGTATGTGTGTTTGGGGTAACATACCAGCAGGCAACAAGTAATAACAAAAGGATGAAAAGGTAATAATTTTTTAAAGAATGTTTATTTTGAAGCCATTTATGTTGTAACAGGGTTAAAGTTTCCATTTGCTTCTGTATATTTCTTAGCATTTTATAATGAATATACAATTAGAAAGACAAAATATTCTCCTTTTGGGAGATATTTTTTCTGGAAGTAGTATGAGCGATGATTTGGAGATAACCAGACTAAAGAGAAGAATTTACTATTGTTATAATTCAAATTTAAAAGTAAGCAAGATTGGGGACCACCTGAAGGCTCAGTCAGTTAAGCAACAGACTCTTGGTTTCAGCTCAGGCAATGATCTTAAGGTCCTGAGATGGAGCATGATGGGTTCAGGCTCATCACAGAGTGTGCTCGAGATTGTCTCCTTCCCCCTCTGAATCTCCCCCTACTCATGCTCAGGCTCTCCCCACCCTCAAATAAATAAAATCTTTAAAAAATTAAGACAATGACAATGAAAAGATAGCAGCTGGCTAACTGAATGGTTAAGCTGTTAACATGGTTATGCTGGTTAACAAGGTTAAGCTGGTATTAATTGACTGCTTATAGTTGAAAAGGGAAGTAAGGTATATAAAACCAGGATAACTAACAGATTTCTCATTTAGGCAAAGGCTAGATTGTGAGTTCATTCACTGAGATGCTAACAGGAAAAAGAATACTTCAAAATGGAAGATGATGAGTTTGGTTGTCCATATTTATTTTGAGTAGACTGACTATGATTGCTTGGAACACAATAGAAATTTCTGGTCTGGAAATGTGGAAGTTTTCAATTTAGATGAGGCCACCTAAGGTAAGGAGATACAGGAAGAGTAGATAATTAAGCACAGAATAAATGTAGAAAGAAAAACTTAAGAGAAAGAGGAGAATATTTTAAAAGCACCTGCAAAACAGACTATGATCTAGGGTAGAAGGAAGAAAAATCAATTAAAGATTGCCATAAATCTATTAGAAATGTCTAAATGACCTAAATATCCAGAGTTCAACACAGAAGAAAACAGTCAGATAAACACTAAAGCTTCAGCTGAGTTTGGAAATGTAAAGGTGATTGGCATAGCAATAAGAAGCACCTACATAAATGAGAGCACAAAGAATGATGACTGAGTATCAGGCATCATTGTAGGAAGCTGCAGGCCATAGATGTGGGCAATGCTTTGAAACATGTAACTCAGAAAAAGCAGGAGGGAAGGATGACTATAGAGGTTTGTGGATTTAAAGACAGGCTTTGGTTTTTATGCCTGTATTATCGATTTGCTTATTTCCAGACTGTTGTTCACATACAGAAGTGGCAAAATATTTGTATTTCTGAACCATACTGGTTGAGAACGTAGGATGCCAGTATCTATGGTAGGGATAGGTGATAGAGATATAGCAGAAATTCTACCATAGTTCGATACATGAAGGTAAGAATTGTTCAAGTTGTTCCTTGTTTTGCCTAAACCTAAACATATGATTTTAGTCTTTCTTGTTTAAATTTTATTATAATTTTCCTTTTGTTTTCTTTGAGGTGACTTTGTGACTTTTCCCCCTAGCATTCAGAGTCAGATACTTAATTTATTTTCAACTTTAATAATTTTTACTATAAGAAATAAAGTCTGTGAAATTTCCTCTGGTTACTCCTTTAAAAGTATGTCTTCATTGCAATATATAAGGCTTTTATTTTTATTATTTTTACAAGTTATTTAATTTTGACATTTTCAATTCCACTTTGATTAAAGAACTGCTTAGGAATACGGTTTTTTTCATTTTATTTTATTTTATTTTCAGTGTTAGTAATAGCTTTTTAAATGTTTGGGAGAAAGACAGATTTAGTTTTTTTTTTTAATTTTTTATTGTATCATTATTAAATTAATGGGATTTTCATTTATCAAGTTGATTAAATTTTGTGTAGCTTAACGAATAGTAATATAATAATAGTTATAATAATATGCACTTATATCCCTCATAAGTTTGAAAGAAAGTATGTTCTACATGTTTGGGTGGCAGTTTGATATATCTATTATATCTACTTTATTGATTATGTTGTTTACATCATCAAACACATTCATTTTTTTCTAAAACTTGATCTGTTTTGGATGAAGGGTGGTATTGTAATATTTCTTGTTGTCATTAGGTTTAATTTGTCTTCTTGCTTTGTCCCTATTTGTGCTTTGTTATATGGTGCATAGGTATTCACAATTTAACTTGTGTGTTATGGTATTGGAAGTTTAAATATACTTTTAGTATTTTTAATGCTTTTGGGGCTTGAATTTTATCTTATATGATCATGGTCATAACCTTAGCTTTCTTATCACTTGTATTTTTCTGATAACGTTTTTTCCAGACTTTTATTTTTATGTTTTTTTGTATGAATTTTTTAAGACTTGTCTTTTGTATACAAAATAAGCCTGGGCTTATATATTTTTTATACACATCATATACACCTTATCTATTCTCTTGTTCTTGCTTTGGGTTTTAATGTTTCTTTTTCTCTCTCATTTTGAAGCTTTTAGTATGCATTTTTAAGGTACATTCTTTCGCGTCTATTTATTCTTCTTCCTCCGTTTGAATGTTTTATTTTCTTACAATGCCTTTGTTCCTCATATGTCTCATTATGTTTGGCACTTTTTTAGGACTACTGGCTATTTTGTCTCAATATGCCTTTAAGTGGATGTGCAGAAACTCTTGCCCCTGGATTATGTCTGTGCTACCACATTTAGGGAGACTTAGTTCTCAGAGCTGGACCTTTCCTGCTTTGCTGACCCCTCACTAGGTGACTCAGCTCGTCAAGGAAGTTCCATGGACCTCCATCCTTGTCTTCCTTAGTTATAATGTGTTTATTTTACAGGTATGGATGGGAAAATAGAACATATAAGACCAACCTACCTGTTCCTTCTGTCATCCAAACCCCCTTCTGTTATTCCTTCTTGTTGTTACTGGGTTAGTGACCAATAATGTGGACACGTGAGGCAGAATAGGGCCATCGAGGACCACATAGGCTGCTTGTGGAATCACAAAATCTTAAGACACATATGTAAGGCCCGCTCACAAGAAAAATAAAAGTGATGACAAGTTTTACAGTGTTTGGCCCCAGTTTTAGTGGTAGAACAATACTCAGTAGCTTGGCAGATTGGAATGGATGCAGTAACTGGCTGGGATTTTCATTCCAGAAAGCTGGAAAACTTACAGCATCTGCAGTAACAGGTATTTCCTTCTCCTTCATACTTTAGTCCCAGTGAATGTGTGTAAATCTTTACGGGAGAGAGCTAAGATGTAAATAAAGCAAGACAATCAATAGATGAGATAAAGCTTCAGCTGAAGTCACCAAGATTAGTGAAGAGGCAATGGAAATGTATCACACAGAAACTTATGCTATCTGGATGATTTGTAGGAAGATTTTCAGTAGGCTTTGCACTTAAGGACATGAATGGACTATCATGAGGGACACAGCAGTGATAAAAGTAAGATGAGGTGGTCTCCCACTGGTATATGTCACCACATTCTCAGAGGCAGGGAGAAATGGCTTAACTGGAAATACCAGATTCTCAGTTTATTATTTCACCTTCTTGAGTTTGAGCAACTAGTATCTTCTGTAAGATAAACCTTATGGTATATTTATAACAGTATTTATGAGCAAAATAAGACTAACTGGCATAATTTTGTAAAAATGTGCCTCTATTTAAAAATTAGCCTATCATCATTGTCTATCGATAGCAAGAGAAAAAAAAAAGTTTGTTGCACTATCCTCCAGTGAAATAATACCCTCTTTTTATTTAAAGAAGGTGTTCTTTCTTGTGTTTTATTATGGTATGTAGAGCATCCCAAAATAAAACTTTGCATTATAATGCAAAGTTTTAGCTTCAATGTTAACTGATTTTTTAAAAGAAATGGTTGCAATAGAACTGTAATGGCCTTTTGTGTCCTACTTAGCAAGGTTGTTGTTTCCAGCCCTTACACCAGCACTCCAGGGAGACCCAGTCACTTTCTTTGGTCTCTTCACATTTTCAGTTTTCATTTTGAGTTCTGCAAATGACTAATATTTCTAGACCATTTCCAGTGGAGCAGAGCAGAAATTCTTGTTTGTTTACCATATTTTAGTGGTTTTCCTTCGCTTTGATTTATAGATGAGTGTTTGATTTCTATGACAAAAAATACTTTTTTAAGGGTCTAAAAATACTGATCTCCCAATAATACATTATCAAAATGTATTATCAGACAACTGGATGCATTATTAGAAAATTCAACTCACCTGTACTTAGAGATGGAGGTTCTATGATAGTTAATTTTACTTTCTAAAGATAATTAAGCATTAGGGTATTCATTTGTGGGTGTTTGGTCATGAGCAATTATCAGATCAAGTGAAACATTTGAATGTATATCATCCACTTCCAAAGACTTGAAGAGCAGTTTTTTTTTCCACATACCACTTTCTCCATTTATATTATTAGGAGAAAAAAAAATCAATTGCTTAAAATTAGTCTGATAAATTCCACTGAAAATGAAATTGATAATAAAATAGAAAAATATCACCACTGTACAGGGTTAACGGGCAGAACATAGTAATTTTTTTCTTTTTTTTTTTAAGATTTTATTTATTTATTTGATAGAGAGATAGGGAGAGAGAGCACTAGCTGGGAGGAGAGGGAGAAGCAGGTTCCCTGTGAACAGTGAGTAGGAAGCCTGACATGGGGCCCCATCTCAGGACCTTGAGATCATGACCTGAGCCAAAGGCAGACACTTAACTGACTGAGCCACCTAGATGCCCCCAAATACATTTTTCTAACATAAATTATCACTTCTCTGACGGCACTCTTAAGTATTTACTAAAAGTACGATGCATTGTTCCCAATAATTCATGTTAAAGGCACTTTGCTTCAAATTCTACCTTGCCTTACATAAACTTTAACTCTTCATTAGGAGAATGTATACAATGTCATACAAATAGGTAAAACCGCTCTTACTGATATGCATATGGACTATTTTCCCCTCCAAATTAATTTGCTTTTTGACCACATAGTTTAACATTAAAGAGTAACAAAACATAATGTTTACTTCTTTTAGATTATATACTCCAGAAGATCACAGAGGGAACTTGATTATTATGATTTTATAGTTCTGAGAACAGACAAAAGAAGAAAATTGTGCAGTTCTCTAATTTACAGAGCAAACTGGTATTTTGCAGGATGGTCTCATTCTGAGTTCAGTTCCTTCAAGGGGATTCCAGCATAATGGCATCCTTACCAATCATTTCCACAGTTCTTGCTGTACTAGTATTTAATAGCACTGTCAAAGTTGGTAACAATAGTTTTGTTAATCAAATGAAAGTTTTTTAAATGCCAATTTTGAGAATGAAATGTGTTTTTTTCATTTTCATTTATAGATTTCCCGAAAGGAATATTTTAATAGTAGGTCTTCTGAAAAACCATTTAAAGGAATTTTATTATATAACTAATTAATGATTATAGTAAAATTTTAAAGTATAAACTGGCATATAAACATGAACTTATAATGCCATAATTACATGTGGAAGATAAAATATAACCAACTTCCTAGTTTAGAGTATGCACATCTGTAAAATTAGTAATAAAATGTAGCATGAAAAGAGAAAGTATAAGTCATAGAGATTAAGCTAAAAATAAAAAGATTAGTGATTTGAGTTTTGGGTAGCAAAATATAAGTAATAATTTCTGGATATGCATAGTTTCATATAAGTTATCACTTCAGTATAAATCGAATCTTTACTACGAAACCAGATCTCATAAATTAAGTCCTCCCCATATAGACAGATCTGAAATATATTTTGCTTCAACTAGATTTTAAATCACAAAATTGGACTTGGCTAGGCAAATATTCCTGTCCTGAGCCTTAGGTTTATGAATATCTTATATATAAGGATATTTAATTATGCACTTCTATGCTTCTGCTTCCATTACTCTTAACAAGCACATTGTAAACATATTCAGTGTTGACTAAAACCCTTTTTCCTGAAGCTAATATTATTGCATAATGACTGCTATGGAGGATTTAAAGCCTCTCTAAGCACATGGAACATTTTTACTCTGATCTTATTCTAAACCTCTTTCATCTATTTTTAAAAATCTCTTACTGCATAGAAAATTATTGTCTAGAAAGTAATATCTTAATTATAAAAGTGATACTACCCAATTATGTTAAGTTCTTTCATTATTAACTCACTTCATTCCCACACAAAATTAGAAGGGAGGTTCTATTATCATCACACTCATGTAACAGATGAAGAAACTAGATTTACAGCTGGGTGAAGGGCATTAAGAGGGACATTTGATGGAATGAGCACTGTCATTCTACATAACCGATGAGTCACTGAACTCTACCTCTGAAACTAATAATAGACTATATGTTAATTAATTTAATTCAAATAAAAAAGGAACCCCCTAAAAAGAATAAATGGCAGAGAAAGGATTTATTATTATCCTTATCACTATTAGTAAAGTATAAAAACATGTAGCCCTGCACACATACCATAGATTTAGAGTGAATTTCAGGAATTTACAAGAATTCATTGGTGAAACCACCTGGGAATTTTCTATGGGAAAAGGTTTTTAATTATGGATTCCACTTTTTATATATACAGGATTATATCGGTTTACTATTTCTTCATTATTGATTTTAGTGAGTTGTATTTTTAAAGACTATTTTAAAATTTCATCCAAATTATAAGTTATTGGTGTAAACTTATGGCATTCACTTTTTTTAATTGAACCCAAAATGATGTCTTTCTTTTTCCACTTTATACAGCAGTTATTTGTGTTTTCTCTCCCACTCTTATTTCTTGATTAAATTGCTCATGAATCTTCAATTTCACTAATTGTTAAAAAAAAAAAAGCACAACTTTTTAGCTTGTTAATTATCTCTATTGTTCTAGTTCATCAATTTCTGCTCTTATATTTATTATTTCTTTTTAAAGTTGACTTACTGTTTTGTTTGCTTTTGTTTGTTTGTTTCCTTATGTATTTGTTTCTTAGTTTTCTTGAGTTAGAAGCTAAAGTCATTGGTTTAAATTCCAGGCAAATGCTACTACCCTGCTCTTACCTTTTCAAATTATCGTAAAAATAGCATAAGAACTCCCTTCTTAACAAAGTTCTAAGTGTATAGTGCTGTATTATTAATTGTATTAATTATGAGCACAATGTTATATAGCAGATTTCTAGAATATTCTTATCTTGCATGACTAAAATTCTATACTCAATGAATAACAACTTCCTATTTCCATTTCTCCTAGGCCATGGGACCCACCATTTTCCCTCCTGATTTAATTCCACTTTTTTTTTCCTATTGTCAGAGAATATATTCTAGATAGTTTCAAATATTTGAAATTTATCAAGACTGTCATCATTGGTCCAGCATGCAAATTTATCTTCATAAATGTTTAGTATACTTTTTAAAAACATCAGTTCTGTCATTTTTTAATGCATTTTATAACACACATGTGCAAGCGTGTGCACATACACACACACATTCATTTAAACCAAGTTGGTTAATATTCTGTTGGAATATGCTGTGGGGTTCCTGATTTTTTTGTGCTTGCTTACTCAGTCAATTATTGAAAGAAGTTTGCTAGGTCTCCTACTGTGAATGGTGTACATAAATTTGTAGTTGTGATAGATTCTTAATGGATCAACATTGTTTTCATTACAAAATATTCTTCTTTATCGATTATAATGATTCTCACTTTAGGTTTCCCTTGTCTGATATTGTATAGCTTTAAGGAGCATTTCTGTGGTTAGTTTTTACAAGGTACATTTTTTTTCCATCCTTTTATGTTCAATCTTCCTGTGGTTTTATATATAAAAGGTGCTTTTTTTAAGATTTTTTTTATTTATTAATTTGACAGACAGAGATCACAAGTAGGCAGAGAGGCAGGCAGAGAGAGAGAGGAGAAAGCAGGCTCTCTGCTGAGCAGAGAGCCCAATGCGGGGCTCCATCCCAGAGCCCTGGGATCATGACCTGAGCTGAAGGCAGAGGCTTTAACCCACTGAGCCACCCAGGCACCCCTAAAACGTGCTTTTTATTATTTTTTTTATTTTTTATTTTTTTTTAAAGATTTTATTTATTTATTTGAGAGAGAGAGATCACAAGTAGGCAGAGAGGCAGGCAGAGAGAGAGGAAGGGAAGCAGGCTCCCTGCTGAGCAGAGAGCCCGATGTGGGACTCGATCCCAGGACCCTGAGATCATGACCTGAGCCGAAGGCAGTGGCTTAACCCACTGAGCCACCCAGGCACCCTAAAACGTGCTTTTTAAACAATGTATAGTTGTTGCAGTTTTATTAGTTTCTCTTTGAATTTTTGTTCATTATGCATCAATGTAATAAAAATATAGTTGGGTTTATGCATTTAGCTTTATTGTTTCTATATATATACACACATATATATTGTAACATATATAACATATATGCTATACATATATATACATATATAGTAACATATATAACATATATGTTATACATATATATACATATATGTAATTTATTTATTTTCCTTCCTTTTGCCTAAATTGGATTAGTCATAATTTTTTTAGAATTTCACTTTTCTTTTGTATTAACTTGTTAGGTGCATCTTCTTTTTATATACTTTAGTTGTTTGAAGATTAAAATGCATTCTTGACACTTTTTAAATAATTCAACACTATTAAAACCTTAGGATCTAAAACTACTATCAGTCTATGTAGTAAGGCTGACCGCTTGGAGTTCTTTGTCTCCTTAGCTCTGAAATAATAGAAGAGATCTCAAACTGTCTTTCAGAGCTCTCAGTGTAATTGTAAAGCCTCTTCTCCAATGAAATCCTAAAATCTGGAAAATTTATTAAAATGAGAGACTGTTGTTATCCAAGGAAGGCCACTCCCTGGTAGAGCCCACAAGATTTTTGGAGATTTTCCCCTGCTTTTTTGTAGTTTACATTCTTGTTCCTCAGTCTTCTGTGCAAGATCAGATATCGTTAAATGTCCAAAGGGAAATCTGACCATGTGGTTCTGACGCTCAAGTTTGCCATTTTATCATGCCAGTCTCACACATTTGCCAAAATGTGCTTTATTCTAAAAGAAGTTCTCTTTCATGGACACGACACATTTTCAACTTGTTTCCCCAAATGGTAAACAATGCATTCTTCCAGTCCTGGAAATTATTTGTCAATTTGAGCAAGTTTTTCTCCTTTCTGGCATTATAACTTTTTTAAAATAGACTTTATTTCTTGATTTCCTTCTTTATTTCCTAAGAACAGTTTAAGGTTCACAGCAAAATTGAATAGAAGGTATACAGAGTTCCCACATACATGCTTACATGCTTACAACCCCCCTCCTACAACTTCCCCCATTATCAAAATTTCTCACCAGAGTGGTACATTTGTTACAACTGATGAATCTACATCAACACATAATTATTCCCCAAAATTTGAAGTTTACATTAGGATTCACTCTTGGTGTTGTACATTCTGTGGATATGGGCAAATGTATAATGACATGTATTCATCATTATAGTAAGATAGAGAATAGTTCCACTGCCCGAAGGATCTCTGTGTTCCAAATATTCATCCCCTCCTTCTGCTATAATCTCTGACAAGCACTGATTTTTTTACTCTCTCCAGAATATCATATAGTATTATTATATATATATATATATAATATATATAATATATACCTGTATATTTTCTTTGGTGAAGGTACACATCTAATCAGTGCATATCTTTTAATCAAGTTGCTTATTTTCTTCTTACTGTTTTTTTTTATTAATATATAATGTATCATTTGCCCCAGAGGTACAGGTCTGTGAATCATCAGGCTCACACATTTCACAGCACTCACCAAAGCACATATCCTTCCGAATGTCCATAACCCAGTCACCCACTCCCTACCCCCTATATCCCAGCAACCCTCAGTTTGTTTCCTGAGATTAAGAGTCTCTTATGGTTTGTCTCCCTCCCGATCCCATCTTGTTTCATTTTTTCCTTCCCTACCCACCGCATACCCCAGCCCTTTCTCTCAAATTCCTCATATCAGAGAGAGCATATGCTTGTCTTTCTCTGGTTGACTTATTTCACTCAACATAATACCCTCTAGTTCTGTCCACATTGTTGCAAATGGCGAGATTGGATTGGCATTATAATTTATCCAATTAACAGTACTTCTAAATCTCTCTGTGATTTTAATAGTATATGTTTCTCATTACATGATTTTTTGTTGTTGTAGGAGCATTAGATACTATTGTCTATGTTATGTAGTAACGATGTACATGTTATTGGTGAGCAGAATCTAGAGAAAGGCTATTAACTTGCTTTCATCCACTATAAAACACTGCTTAATTATACTGCTCAACTATTACTTTAACTTTAAAACTATTGGTAAAATAGATGCTACTATTACCTCAGTTTTGCAGTTGCAAAGATGAAACTCAAAAAGTAAAGCCATTAGCCTAATGTTATATGGTTCGTTACTAATAGAACCAGGTTAACTATTAAGAAGTATTAACTCTAACAACAACTAGTCCATGAGCATAAAATATCTTTCCATTTGTTTGTGTCATCTTCAGTTTCCTTCATTAATGTTTTATAGTTCTTAGAGTCTAGGTCTTTCACCTCTTCAGGTAAGTTTATTCTTTAGTATGCTATTATTTTTGGTGTAATAGTAAGTGAAACTGTTTTCCTTTTTTTTAAGATTTTATTTATTTATTTGACATAGAGAGATCACAAGTTGGCAGAGAGGCAGGCAGAGAGGTGAGGGGGGCATAAGCAGGCTTCCTGCTGAGCAGAGAGTCCAATGTGGGGCCTGATCCCAGGACCCTAAGACCATGATCTGAGCTGAAGGCAGAGGCTTAACCCTCTGAGCCACCCAGGCACCCCAAAATTGTTTTCTTAATTTCTTGTCTGGGACTTTGTTATTAGTGTACAGAAATGCTACTCATTTCTGGGTATTAATTTTTTTATCCTGAAACTTTACTGAATTTATTTACTACTTCTCGTAGTAAATAAATCAAAGTAGTTCATCCACTCTTACAGCCCAAGGCAGAGAGTGATGCTTGCTCACCTGCTCCAGTGTCCCCATCTCAGTGAGTGGTGACTCACCTCTATCTCCCAAGACCGAAATCCGGGCGTGAGCCTTTCCTCTCTTTTCCACTCCCTTGCCATGTAATTAACCTTAAGCCTCCAACAATTCCCCTGCCTGCAATCTAACCACTAGTGCCCTATTCGGCAGCAATCCATCCGTACATTCTACTTAATCCGTATCCCTGCCTCCCTTCTCAATGCTGCAGGGAGCATAACCCTTCAGAAATGAGAAAAAAAAAAGTAGTAGGTTTTTTTTGGTGTAGACTTAGGGTTCTCTCTATATAGTATCATATCATTTGCAAATGTTGACAGGTGAACTTCTTCCTTACCAATATGGATGAAGCATTATTTCTTTTTCTTATCTGATTGCTATGGCAAGGACCTCCAGTACTATGTTGAAGAAAAATTGTGAGAATGCACATCTTTGTCCTTTCCTGATCTTAGAGGAAAAGGCCTCAGTTATTCACCATTGAGTGTGATGTTAGCTGTGGGTTTTCATATATGACCTTTATAATATTGAGGTATATTCTCTCTAAATTCACTTTGTTGAGACTTTTTATCATGAGCAGATGTTGAATTTTGTCAAATGCCTTTTCTGCATCTATGTAGATCATATAATCTTTATTCTTTGTTTTGCTGATGTGGTGTATCACACCTATCAATTTGTGAATATTAAACCATTCTTGTATCCAAAATAAATCCACTCCATCATGGTGAATGATCCTTTTAGTGTATTTCTGATTGCAGTTTGCTAATATTTTGTTAAAGATTTTTGCATTTATGTTCATGTGGAATATTGATCTGTAGTTTTCTTTTTTAGTAGTATCTTTGTCTAGTTTTGGTATCATAGTAATGCTTTTCGAATCAAAATCACAGTGAGATATTTCCTTACACCTGTCAGAATGGCTGAAATAAAAAAAGATAAGAAATAACAAGTTTTGGTGAGGATATGGAGAAAGGGAACCCTTATGCACTGTTAATCAGAAAATAAATCGGTACAGCCACTGTAGAAAATAGATGAAGTTCCCTCAAAAAATTAAAAATAGAAATGCAGTATGGGGGCACCTTGGTGGCTCAGCTGGTTAAGTGGCAGATTTCAGTTCAGGTTATGATCTGGAGTCCCAGGATCCAGTGTTGCATCAGCTCCCTGCTAGGGGGGAGTCTGCTTCTCCCTCTGATCCTCCCCCTATCATGCCCCCTCTCTCTCTCATTCTCTCTCTGTGCCAAATAAATAAATAAAATCTTTATTCTTTATTACTTTAAAGAATTTATTTATTTATTTGACACAGTGAGAGTACAAGGAGGAGAAGCAGTAGGGAGAGGGAGAACTGGCTCCCTGCTGAACAAGAAGCCCAATGTAGGACTCAATCCCAAGACCCTGGGATCATGAACTGAGCTGAAGGCAGAGGCTTAACTGACTGAGCCATCCAGGCATCCCTAAATAAAGTCTTTAAAAAGACGAGAAAAAAAGAAAAAAAATGCAGTATGATCCAGTAATTCCACTACTGGGCATTTCCATGAAAGAAACAAAAACACTATTTGAAAATATATATGCACTTCTGTGTTTATTGAAGTACTATGTACTACAGCAAAAGATATGGAAGCAACCTAAGTGCCTGTCTATAGATGAATGAATAATGATAGATAAATAGGTTATGATTCAGTCTTAAAAAGGATGAGATTGTACTATTTGTGACAGTATGGCTGGACCTAGAGGGTATTATGCTAAGTGAAATATGCCAAACTGAGAGAGACAATTACCATGTGATTTCATTTCTATGTGGAATCTAACAAACAAAACAAAAGTAATAAACAAACAAACAACATATTGAGACCTGTAATTATGGAGAACAAACACAGTTTCCAGAAGGAAAGGAGGTGAGGGGATGGACAAAATGGGTGAAAGGGAATGGGAAATATAGACTTCTAGTTATGGAGTGAATAAGTCACAGCAATAAAAGGCACAACATAGAGAATATAGTCAATGATATTTAAATAGTGTTGTATGGTAACAGATGTAACTATACAGGTGGCAAGCAAAGTATAACATATAGAGATGTTGATTTCGTAGTCTGAAACTAATGTAACATCGTGGTTGAACTATACTAAAAAAAGTAAAAAGAAAATTCACTGTAGACACTATAATCTAACTCATATAATCTTTAGTTTCTTAATAATTAACATTTTTTTCCCAGAGGAAAATAACTTTTCTTTATTTGTTTTTGTTTTAGTTCTATTTATTTGAAGTCCAAATTTATTCTGTTGAGGGTATAGGAGCATAAGAGTAACTTCCTAGTCATCTGTTAAGCCACAGGCTTATATATGATTCCTCCTGAAACCCTGCTAAAATGGTATTACAGAAGAAAAAAAAATCCATAAAAACAAGTAGAAAAGAAGATGAGGAAACACTAAACAAATTTTAAATATTAGCAGATGGATAAGTGAGATCTAATTCACAGCGTAGAGAAAACTTAAATCTAGTCCCAAAGAAAGAGAAACCAACTAGAAGCAAGACCATTTATAGATATATATTTTGGTCATTTGAAACACTAGGTACCTATGAATGTAGAGGTAAAGGATAGAAATATAAACAGAAATACTTTTTGTTAGTGTTTGTCAGGGAACATGCTTCTTGGGTAGTTGGAATTATAAGACTGAGTTTAATCTGCTAGAATACAAAGTTAATATGCAATGTATATATATTAAAAATTTAATAAATATTTTAAGCATCTAAATTAGAAATTTGTCAAATACAAAAAGAAACAGGAAAAATAAGTTATGGGCTGTGTTGTCTGGGGAGAAGAATATTATATGAAAAGCTCAACAGAGGACTTCTATTTTTGATGGTTCTGCTGTTATGTTTTATAGTACCATTTTTATTTTAAAACTATTTCATGTCTTACTGTGATAAACATAAACATTCAATTAAAAATTTGATAAACATAAAAATCAAATTAAAAATTAATTTTATCATCTCAAATACATGGAAGCTAAAGAGCATCCTACTAAAGAATGAATGGGTCAACCAGGAAATTAAAGAAGAATTGAAATAATTCATGGAAACAAATGATAATGAAAACACAACAGTTCAAAATCTGTGGGACACAGCAAAGGCGGTCCTGAGAGGAAAGTATATAGTGACACAAGCTTTTCTCAAGAAATAAGAAAGCTTTCAAATACACAACCTAACCCTACACCTAAAGGAGCTAGAGAAAGAACAACAAAGAAAGCCTAAACCCAGCAGGAGAAGAGAAATCAAAAAGATCAGTGCAGAAATCAATGAAATAGAAACCAAAAGAACAGAAGAAGAGATCAACAGAACTAGGAGTTGGTTAATTGAAAGAATTAATAAGATTAATAAACCCCTAGCCAGACTCATCAAAAAGAAAAGAGAAAGGACCAAAATAAATAAAATCATGAATGAAAGAGGAGAGATCACAACCAACACCAAAGAAATACAAACAATTATAAGAACATATTATGAGCAACTATATGCCAGCAAATTTGACAATCTGGAAGAAATGGATGCATTCCTAGAGACATATGAACAACCACAACTGAGCCAGGAAGAAATAGAAAACCTGAACAGACCCATAACCAGTAAGGAGATTGAAGCAGTCATCAAAAATCTCCCAACAAACAAGAGCCCAGGGAGAGACGGCTTCCCAGGGAAATTCTACCAAGCATTTAAAGAAGAATTAATACCTATTCTCCTGAAACTGTCCAAAAAAATAGAAATGGAAGGAAAATTTCCAAACTTATTTTATGAGGCCAACATTACCTTGATCCCAAAACCAGAAAAAGATCCCATTAAAAAAGGGAATTGCAGACCAATATCCTTGATGAACCCAGATGTGAAAATTCATACCAAAATATTAGCCAATAGGATCCAACAGTACATTAAAAGGATTATTCACCATGACCAAGGGGGATTTATTCCTGGACTGCAAGTTTGGTTCAACATCTGCAAATCAATCAATGTGATACAATACATTAATAAAAGAAAGAACAAGAACCATATGATACTCTCAATAGATGCATTGACAAAGTACAGCATCCTTTCTTCAAAGTGTAGGGATAGAGGGTACATACCTTAATATCATCAAAGCCATCTATGAAAAACCTACCGTGAATATCATTCTCAATGGGGAAAAACAGACCTTTTCCGCTAAGATCAGGAACATGGCAGGGATATCCGTTATCACCACTGCTATTCAACATAGTACTAGAAGTCTTAGCCTCAGCAATCAGGCAACAAAAAGAAATTAAAGACATCCGAATCAGCAAAGAAGAAGTTAAACTCTCACTCTTTGCAGGCGATATGATACTTTATGGGAAAAATCCAAAAGACTCCACTCCAAAACTGCTAGAACTTGTACAGGAATTCAGGAAAGTGTCATGACATAAAATCAATGCACAGAAATCAGTTGCATTTCTATACACCAAAAACAAGAAAGAGAAATTAAGGGGTCAATCCCATTTACAATTGCACCCAAAACCATGAAATACCTAGGAATAAACCTAACCAAAGAAGCAAAGAATCTATACTCAGAAAACTATAAAGTACTCATGAAAGAAAATGAGGAAGACACAAAGAAATGGAAAAGCATTCCATGCTCATGGTTTGGAAGAACAAATCTTGTGAAAATTTCTATGCTACCTAATGCAATCTACACACTTAATGCAATCCCTATCAAAATCCCATCCATTTTTTTCAAAGAAATGGAACAAATAATCCTAAAATTTATATGGAAACAGAAAAAACCCCAAATAGCCAGAGGAATGTTGAAAAAGAAAGCCAAAGTCGGTGGCATCACCATTCCAGAATTCAAGCTCATTCCAAAGCAGTAATCATCAAGACAGTATGGTACTGGCACAAAAACAGGCACATAGATCAATGGAACAGAATAGAGAGCCCAGAAATAGACCCTCAACTGTATGGTCAACTAATCTTTGACAAAGCAAGAAAGAATGTCCAATGGAAAAAAGATAGTCTCTTCAACAAATGGTGTTAGGAAAATTGGACGGCCACATGCAGAAAAATGAAATTGGACCATTTCCTTACACCACACAAAAATTGACTCAATATGGATGAAAGACCTCAATGTGAGATAGGAATCCATCAAAATCCTTGAGGAGAACACAGGCAGCAACCTCTTCGACCTCAGCCACAGCAACTTCTTCCTAGAAACATGGCCAAAGGCAAGGGAAACAAGAGCAAAAATGAACTATTGGGACTTCATCAGGATCAAAAGCTTTTGCACGGCAAAGGAAATCATCAACAAAACCAAAAGACAACTGAGAGAATGGAAGAAGATATTTGCAAATGACATATCAGATAAAGGGTGAGTATCCAATATCTGTAAAGAACTTATCAAACTCAACACCCAAAGAACAAAAAATCCAATCAAGAAATGGGCAGAGGACATGAACAGACATTTCTGCAAAGAAGACATCCAGATGGCCAACAGACACATGAAAAAATGCTCAACATCACTCGGCATCAGGGAAATACAAATCAAAACCACAATGAGATACTGCCTCACACCAGTAAGAATGGCTAAAATTAACAAGCCAGGAAATGACAGATGTTGGAGAGGATGCAGAGAAAGGGGAACCCTCTTACACTACACACTACACAGCCATTCTGCACCAGTTTGGTTCCTGGTTGCGGTTCTTGTGCAGTTCTGGTGCATTTCCTCAAAAAGTTGAAAATAGAGCTACCTTATGACTAGCAATTGCACTACTGGTTATTTACTCTAAAGATACAAATGTAGTGATCCGAAGGGGCACATGCACCCGAATGTTTATAGCAGCAATGTCCACAATAGTTAAACTATGGAAAGAACCTAGATGTCCATCAACGGATAAATGGAAAGAAGATGTAGTATATATATATATAATGGAATACTATGCAGCCATCAAAAGAAATGAAATCTTGCTGTTTGCAATGATGTGGATGGCACTAGAGGGTATTATGCTGTGTGAAATAAGCCAATCAGAGAAAGAGAATTATCATATGGTCTCCCTGAGATGAGGAATTTGAAAGGCAGAGTGGGGAGATTGGTGGGTAGGGAAGGAAGAAATGAAACAAGATGGGATCAGGAGGGAGACAAACCATAAGAGACTCTTAATCTCACAAAACAAACTGAGGGTTTCTGGAGGGAGGGAGGATATGGAGAGGGTGGTTGTGTTATGGACATTGGGAGGGTATGTGATATGGTGAGTGCTGTGAAGTGTATAAGCCTGACAATTCACAGACCTATACCCCTGGGGCAAATAATACATTATATGTTAATAAAAATAATTAATAAAATTTTAAAAACTTTTAAAAATTTTCATTTGATCTTTAGTCTAACCTGATTTTCTTTTTAGATTCTTCATATATTCCCATTTTAATGGCTTTGGTATCAAAAATCCAGATGCAATGACTGGATCTGGCATTTTATGAAAGCATTTTTAAATTTGTGATTTTTTTTTTCTTTAACTCTTGCAAAATACAATTTGTGAAAGGATTAAATCATATATCCCCTTTCAAGGAAACTACAGAGAGTAATTTTTAAAGTCAGCAATTAAATGAAAAATGGGTTTGGTCATTTTGCTAGAAATCAGGAATACTGTATTATTAATATAGCCTTTAGGAAGTTATGCAGTAATATATTTTCTTACACATAGATGAAGAAAATGTTTCTTTCAGAATTTTTGTATGTTATGACTGTTTTTATTTGGGTACTTCATCATTGCAAGGAAGAAAATCCCTATAAATCAGCTCACTCGTAGAAGAATATATGGGTAGGGTTGAGACTGGTGGAATGTGGTAGAAAATGGAGCAGATGAACAGGAAGGAACTGAAGAGATACAGAGAGTAACCCTAATAGATGGGACTTACCTCCTCAGTACCTACAAGTTTCCCATTTCTCATGTAAACTCAACCCAGTCCTAGATTCCCTAATTCTCTTCAGTGGTTTTGATCTTTTTGCTGCTGTCCATGACTTTGGATTGCATGTAATTCTGGCTCACAAGTCAGCAGTCCCACAGCACTCACACACAGCATCATGCAATTGACTCAGCCTCTGTGTCTTGATTCAGTATTCTTGTGAGAAGTAACATAAATTGCCCAGCTGAGATGAGGAAATGACTGCTGGTACAATTGGCATTGACCAGGTTTAGGGAATCACAGGGTAAGCAGGACTAACTGTTTCAAAACTTTGAAAAGGAATGATTTACTAAGAAACCTGCCAAGAGTGGGAAGTATGACTATTAATGGCATAACTGGCATGCTGTATACAAAACATTTAATAAAATTAACATGTTTTTTAAATGATTTCTTGTTCAAGCCACTATTATTTTGGGATTTTCCATTTTATGCCACTAAACACAATACCTATCTGATACAAAGATTAAGCCTATTTTCTAAACATATTTTGTGACAGATGGAAATATTAATTCTAGTGTTATCATTATTAATTACATAACATATGGCCCAGAAATCATATGAAAGAATATTATGGTTAAAAAATAAGTTCTGTTAAGTTCTTGATTAGTCCAGGAAAATTTTTATAAGTTTTCACAAAATTGTAATATAGGCATTGATTTCAAATTCTACCATGATTATTTCATTCTAAAAATCTGTTCCACATCCTGGCAAATGAGAAGGGAAACATAATACCAAGATTAATTTTAGTGCTAAATGAATATAAATTTTAAAGATTTCAGTTGAAGAACAATAGAAGAATTATTAATTTTAGGATCGTTTTGATATTTTGATTGTTCAGTACTATCAGGTTATTCTTCACATTATCTAACCAAAAGAGATAAACATGTACACAGAGGAACTGTGGTACAGTAGAAAGCAACACACTTTGTCATTAGCTTATTCCGCTATATTCTCCCAGCACCAAAGCAGAGCTCAGCATAACTAAAGAAAAAGCATATGACCTATGCTCAGTGACTAAATAGAGCCTCCTACCAATCTGTTCATTTAATATCAATTTGGTGGAAGTCATAATCTTCCCCAGAAAGTCAGCCTTAAATTAAATTTCCTGTCTGCTTTAGAATTAGAAAAGATTATGCACAAAAGCTTGGCCATATTGCATATAATGATCCAACCATTGATAATTATGGCTCAGTATTTTCAATATGACCTTATTGGCATTTTCTTCTTCTTGCGAAAAGAGAGAAAATGACTGACCATAGAATACCAGCAAAGGAGCAAAAGCATTGTTGATGTATGGAGAGGAATGGGAGTTTGTCTACCACCCTGGGTCCTGTTCTATCAATTTTAGTTTTCTTCTTAACCTACTTGGTTTAACAGTTAAACCTATGGTCAGTCATGGATAGAGTTTACCATTCCGGGGAAATTACCAATTAACTATCAAAGGAAAATTGTTGTAATTGTATATGGCTCTTTATTTTGAATATACCACTGTTTCTTTTCAGACACTTGGGACCATGGTACATCACACTTTAGCTGTTGCCCAGAGCCCTGTGAGCATTAATTTACCTCAAGGCCAATGGTCTGATTCAATTCTGCATATTAAATCACATCCTCTTCCACTGTTCATACATCATTATAGGATTTGATAAAATTTCTATGGATGATAGCTTAATGCAATAAAAAATCCCTATATGTTAATATGAATGTCTTTTTATTATTAAGTTTGTGCAAAGAATTCCAAGCTCATCAGAATTCTGAGTTCATAAAAAAAACCATACACACACACAAAAATCCTCTCAATCATGGAAAGCTTGTATCCCTAAAAAATTAATATGCATATATCTTTTACTCAGAGAGGATCTCAATCATATTATCTTAATGATCTGGGTCTCTCAGTTGTTAGATGTTGCCTAATCAGTCATCTGCTTTTATGGTCACCTTAATATTTTAAAAATTTAAATAAACTCAGTTTTAATCTCTCATGAGTCTCATTTTCCAAACCTCCCAAAAGTAGATTCATGACAATATAATGAACCCTACCATCATAACTTAGGACCCAGTGTCACTGCACTAGTGGTAACATTTCCTAAGCAGCTACAATGTTCATATATTATAGATAGGTAATACGAAGTATAGCAAACATTTATTGTAGATGATAAGATCAGATAATAAGAAAAGGCAAAAATATCTGTTTTGGTTTGACCCATGTTGAATTCGATCTATGTTAGTGTAAAAGAAGAGACCAAAGAGCAATGAAGAATGACATCTAGTGCTTAATTAATTGAGACATAACAACTCTGTATGGCAAAAGAGTTAAGACAGCAAATAGGATGGTAATCCACCTTATCCAAAATGCTGGATCTTCTTATTCTATGAACACTAATGGAGATAGCTAAAAATGAAAGAGATGACTTTATTACACAGTGATACTCCCCACAAATAAATGTGCTTGAATTAATGTCTCCCAAATCAAACATATAGATTAGCATTCTTTTTTTTTTTAAGATTTTATTTATTTATTTGACAGAGAGAAATCACAAGTAGGCAGAGAGGCAGGCAGAGAGAGAGGAGGAAGCAGGCTCCCTGCTGAGCAGAAAGCCCGATGTGGGGCTTGAACCCAGGACCTGGGATCATGACCTGAGCCAAAGGCAGCGGCTTAACCCACTGAGCCACCCAGGCGCCCCAATTAGCATTCTTTTTAAATTAGAAAGAACTTGGTAAGAGTAATGAGGCTAGTAGGGGACATGAAATACTCTCACAAAAGGCAAAAGCCTGTACAAGCAAAAAAAATAAAAAATTTTTAAAAATTATATAGTAATAGAGACTCAATAGAGTTCCATAAAAGCTGAAATATTAATACCTGAAAAATTTGGCCTTCTAGAGGATATTTAGATAAGTGGAAAAAGGAAGTAGATTGCACACCTATTGCACATACAGTACAGTTATTGAAAGAGAAAAATGTGGACTGTTATCATTGGCTTTCTGTAATGCAGAAATTTTAAGTAATTTAACCATTTCTCTCTGCTTGTTTTCATATATTTTAATACCCAATTCTTCATCTGTTTGCTGAGGGGAAGATAGCAAAAAGATCTTATAACAAAAATCTCTATATGGTACTGATAAGCTTTATACTTGGGGGATAATTTTTTGCCTAATTATTTTTAGCAAAGAACTTTGGCAGAAGAGAATTGCAAATTGTACACATATATATAGTTGGTTTGATTTTTCTCATTTAATAAAGTTATTTTAATAGAAGACATGATTAAGCTTAAACATTCAAAGGTTTAAGAATAGATCCCAACTCATGGATGTTTATTAGATGAATCTCTAAGTCACAAGATTTGAAGAATAAAAGTCATCTGAAGATACATTTGAAGACAAGTTCAAACCATGAAATATTTGTTTGGTTCACGTTTTTTTTTCACTTTTTCCAAAAATACTCTTTGCATTTGTTTATTATTGAAGCTCAGTATATGCAGATAAACATATTCAATGGCAGATTTGACAAAATTGCTCTCATTAGAATCTTCCCATTCTGTGAAAAATGCCTTCAGTGGCCTTCTTACTGAAGTTTGAATACAGGTCCCTAGCTCATTCTTTAAAAGGACTTTTTTTTTTTCCCTAGATAGTTTAATGGGTGTCAGTCCCATCAAGACCAAGATAAATAGGAGCACTCTGGCACCCAGCCCCTTTTCTCAGGCTCCTAAGTTCTCCAGCTAGCAGTTGCTCACTGAAAAGCAGTGATACTATCAGACTCATTTTGTGAGTTCTTGGTGCCTGCCCTGTTCTGAGAAATGGGCAGGCTCAATCACCATATGAATATATACCTTGACTGCCCTTTGTGCAGATGGGGAAGCAAAGGTACAAGGAGACTAAGGAACATGCTTGATGCCGTGGAGCTAGAGAGCTTACTAAAGTCATGACAGTGCTGCTGCCCTTCCAGGTTAACATCTTCTTTTTCTCTCTCTCATTTATCTTGATTATGTTATTTTAAGGAGCAGTGAGTTAATTTAATGATTTAGAAGGAAAACAAAACAGGGCAAAGTAAAAAAAAAATGCTGTCATTAGTTCCAGATTTTATTTTATAATAATGATTTAAAATTGTTCTGTAATATTGATTTTTTTTATACTTCATCAGAACTGGTTCTATAATTCTGATATTATATCTCATGTTTCATATAACATTTTAGTTTTTTATTATATGTTATATAACATATATATTACAATATATATGTTTATCTGTATAATTATAACAATGTTAACTGTATCTATTTTCTTCTCTCCATTCATTTACAAACACAAACTGGAAGCATATAAAATTTAAAATTGAAACAAGTATTACAAATTAGAGATTATCTGATTAAAAAAATTGAATTTAGATAGATGAGCAACTTACTGATAAAATAGGAACTATGCTAAGTGATTTATATACATTCTTTCATTAAACTTCTATAAATTCCCTTTATAGATTAAAAATAAGTTTCATAGAGTTTAAAAAGTTAATTTAGGTGTGATGTAGAAAAACTGAAAAAAAAAGAAAAAAATAAACTTAGATTGAGTGTTTAATCTAAAAAACCATCATAAAAATTTAAATAAAGCAATAATGGGGATATGGAGACACAGATCCAGTTATTAAAGTAATTACAGCTTATGGATGTCTTATTTTTTTTTCTCCAAACTACTGCCATTTGTATACATCTTATCATGAAAAATCTTCTTTCATCATTCTTCTAAGATATAAAGAATTATCATTTTTGTTATTTCCCCATGCATTCTGATGTGATATGGTGTCTTTATCTTCAGTTGTCACAAAAATTTTTCAAAATCGGAGATGTCTATGACATCATTAATCAATTATGGAAAATTCTCAGTCTTTTATTTCTATTTGTGCTTCTTTTTGCATATTTGTGTTGATGTCATCTTGTTCACCAGTCATTTTTCTCTGAGTCTTGCTTCCTTTCTTACATGTGCTTGGCTTTGTCAGCATTTTTAAACCATAAAGAAAGGTAGTCATCAATTTGTGAAATGAAAAGATTGGAAAGGTAATCATTTCTTAATTATATCATTAACTTTTTTAATTAACCAAAAACTGAGCAGCTTTATTTTAGTATTCCTTTCTGAATGGAATTTAATATATGACTACCTCGATGAGAGTTACCAGTTCCTTGGAAAAGTATACTGAATATTGATGCTGTCATATGCATATGTTTTCCAAAATTAAATGTGCAGCTAACAAAGTTATTATCATCAATTTAGTAGTCATTTAAAGAAGAATTTTTGGTGCCTTTACCAAATGAGCCCGCAGATATTTTTATAAGTAGATATATAGGAAACATATATAAATTGAATAGTGCAGCCATATTTATGGTGCTTAAGTTGTTGAAAACCATTGTGTGTGTGTGTGTGTGTGTGTGTGTGTGTAACATACAAAATAGATATTACACAAGGATAATTTCTATGGAAGGTTTTTTTTTTTTTTTCTTTTTCTACAAGGCAGCATTCCCATACTCCTCAACAAAGACTTCAACTGCTAGTAAAGATTAGCTCCGAATATTTTTGATAAGACTTTAAAAAGAACTTGATAACAACACCCTAGGATATGTGAAAACTGTTTCTATTTCAGGGTAAAGATTATAATCTATTTACAAATTTAATTCTTATTTGTAAACATAAGATACAATATTTTCAAATTACTGCTCCCTTGCTTTAAATGGATAATATTAAAAGTATAAAAATACACAATATGGCATATAGTAAGCAATCAGCACATGTTTGTTCATAAAATTTGATATGAAGGAAAATGCATTAATTATCCATTTCTAGTTGAACCTACCTTTATGACATGAATGTGGTATATTTCTGTCACCAGGATATGTCTAAGGCAGGAAAATATTTTAGAGGTGAGCAGTAGCATTGAAAGATTTTGGGGATAGAAAAAGGCAAGATTATTTCTAAATTAGCTTGGATCAGTCATAAATGCTTTTAAAATAGCTGAAGTTTCCAGATTTTATTCCCTTTGGATAGTTTTCATTTTGATGACCTATGTAGTAAAAGAGAGATAAGTTTTAAAACTTCTTCTCAAACATTAGAACCTTACCACAAAGTTTGGCAAAGGATAAGGACAAACAATTCACAAAGAAAGAAAGAGAAACTCATTGAAGATTGGAAAGAACGGAATAAAATTGTACATATTTAGAGATGATGGCTCTTGCAGAGACTATCCCAAAGAAGTGATAAACTCCTAGAACTAATAAAGAAATAAGTGAGTTTAAGAAGATTACAGAATAAAAGATCAATACACAACAGTTACATTTCTATACACTAACAAAGAACATGCAGATACATAGGTGTACACTTAATAAAACATAGAGAGTATCAATATTTTGAAAATTACTAAATACTTATTAAAACAAACAAAAACAAAGACCTAAATAAATGGAAAGACATAGTGTTCATAGTTCAAAAGACTCGATGTGGTAGATATGCCTGTTCTACCCAAATTAACCCATAAATTTAAATCAATCTCAATCAGAATCCCAGGAAGGAATCTGTAATCACAAACTAATTCTGAAGTGTATATAGAAAGTCAGAAGCCCCAAAACAGCTAAAATAATCTTCACAGCTAAGAATAAAATAGGGGTGCCTGGGTGGCTCAGTGGGTTAAAGCCTCTGCCTTCAGCTCAGGTCATGATCCTGGAGTCCAGGGATTGAGCCCCACATTGGGCTCTCTGCTCAGCAGGGAGCCTGCTTCCCCTTCTTTCTCTCTGCCTGCCTCTGCCTACTTGTTGTGATCTCTGTCTGTCAAATAAATAAATAAAATCTTAAAACAAAAAAAAGAATAAAATAGAAGGAAATATACCACCAGGTTCACTATATAGCTACAATATCAAAACTGGTTTTGACAGATGGATAAAATAGCTTAATTACACAGAATAAAGAATTCAAAGATAGACGCATACAAATATTGCCCAGCTATTTTTTGACAAAAGTGCAAACATAATTCATTGGAGATAGAAAAATGGTGTTGGAACTATTAGAATTCCATTAGCAAAAAATAAAACCCAAACTTCATACTTCATACAAAAAGTAAGTTAAAATGGATTATAGACATACATATAAAATAATCAAATTAACAATCTTTTAGAAAAAACATAGGCAATTTCAAGATCTAGAGCTAGCCAGTATTCTTAGACTTCATAACAAAAGTACATTGTATAAAAGGAAAAAAATTCACCTACCAAGAGTGGAGTTTCAATACCAAGGAGAGCAGCAGAATTCCAGAGGAGGAGAAAGCAAAGCATGGAACTCATGGCTTTCTCCCCATGATTCTTTAGCCTTGCAGTTAATTTTAATTTTTTTTTCTTTTTCAATTTTTTTTCTCTTCTTCTGCCAAAATTTTTTTTAACTTTTACCCTTTTCTTTTTTAAAGTTCTTTAGCTACTTGATCTAATATATATATATATTTTCTTTTTTATATTCTTTCTTTATTCGTTTTCTTTTTTTAATTGTTTTTTTTTTTTTTCTGAACCTCTTTTTATCCCCTTTCTCCCCCCTCATGATTTGGGATCTCTTCTGATTTGGCTAAAGCATATTTTCCTGGGGTTGTTGCCACCCTTTTAGTATTTTACTTGCTCCTTCATATACTCTTATCTGGACAAAATGACAAGGCGGAAAAATTCACCACAAAAAAAAAAAAAAGAAGAACAAGAGACAGTACCAAAGGCTAGGGACCTAATCAATACAGACATTTGTAATATGCCAGATCTAAACTTCAGAATGACGATTCTCAAGGTTCTAGCCAGGCTCAAAAAAGGCATGGAAGATATTAGAGAAACCCTCTCAGGAGATATAAAAGCCCTTTCTGGAGAAATAAAAGAACTAAAATCTAACCAAGTTGAAATAAAAAAAGCTATTAATGAGGTGCAATCAAAAATGGAGGCTCTCACTGCTAGGATAAATGAGGCAGAAGAAAGAATTAGTGATATAGAAGACCAAATGACAGAGAATAAAGAAGCTGAGCAAAAGAGGGACAAACAGCTACTGGACCACGAGGGGAGAATTCGAGAGATAAGTGACACCATAAGACGAAACAACATTAGAATAATTGGGATTCCAGAAGAAGAAGAAAGAGAGAGGGGAGCAGAAGGTATATTGGAGAGAATTATTGGAGAGAATTTCCCCAATAGGGCAAAGGGAACAAGCATCAAAATCCAGGAGGTTCAGAGAACCCCCCTCAAAATCAAGAAGAATAGGTCCACGCCCCGTCACCTAATAGTAAAATTGACAAGTCTTAGTGACAAAGAGAAGATCCTGAAAGCAGCCCGGGAAAAGAAGTCTGTAACGTACAATGGTAAAAATATTAGATTGGCAGCAGACTTATCCACAGAGACCTGGCAGGCCAGAAAGAGCTGGCATGATATATTCAGAGCACTAAACGAGAAAAACATGCAGCCAAGAATACTATAAACAGCTAGGCTATCATTGAAAATAGAAGGAGAGATTAAAAGCTTCCAGAACAAACAAAAACTGAAAGAATTTGCAAACACCAAACCAGCTCTACAGGAAATGTTGAAAGGGGTCCTCTAAGCAAAGAGAAACCCTAAAAGTAGTAGATCAGAAAGAAACAGAAACAATAACAGTAACAATAACAGTCAGCTTACAGGCGATACAATGGCACTAAATTCATATCTCTCAATAGTTACCCTGAATGTTAATGGGCTAAATGCCCCAGTCAAAAGACACAGGGTATCAGAATGGATAAAAAACCAAAACCCATCTATATGTTGCCTACAAGAAACTCACTCTAAACCCGAAGACACCTCCAGATTTAAGGTGAGGGGGTGGAAAAGAATTTACCATGCTAATGGACATCAGAAGAAAGCAGGAGTGGCAATCCTGCAGGAGTGGCAATCCTTATATCAGATCAATTAGATTTTAAACCAAAGACTATAATAAGAGATGAAGAAGGACACGAAATCATACTCAAAGGATCTGTCCAACAAGAAGATGTAACAATTTTAAATATCTATGCCCCTAACGTGGGAGCAGCCAACTATATAAACCAATTAATAACAAAATCAAAGAAACACATCGACAAGAATACAATAATAGTAGGGGATTTTAACACTCCCCTCACTGAAATGGACAGATCATCCAAGCAAAAGATCAACAAGGAAATCAAGGCCTTAAATGACACACTGGACCAGATGGACATCACAGATATATTCAGAACATTTCATCCCAAAGCAACAGAATACACATTCTTCTCTAGTGCACATGGAACATTCTCCAGAATAGATCACATTCTTGGTCCTAAATCAAGTCTCAACCGGTATCAAAAGATTGGGATCATTCCCTGCATATTTTCAGACCACAATGCTCTAAAGCTAGAACTCAATCAAGAGGAAATTTGGAAAGAACCCAAATACATGGAGACTAAACAGCATCCTTCTAAAGAATGAATGGGTCAACCAGGAAATTAAAGAACAATTGAAAAAATTCATGGAAACAAATGATGATGAAAACACAACGGTTCAGAATCTGTGGGACACAACAAAGGCAGTCCTGAGAGGAAAATATATAGCGGTACAAGCCTTTCTCAAGAAACAAGAAAGGTCTCAGGTACACAACCTAACCCTACACCTAAAGGAGCTGGAGAAAGAACAAGAAAGAAACCCTAAACCCAGCAGGAGAAGAGAAATGATAAAGATCAGAGCAGAAATCAATGAAATAGAAACCAAGAAAACAATAGAACAAATCAACGAAACTAGGAGCTTGTTATTTGAAAGAACTAATAAGATTGAAACCCCTGGTGAGACTGATCAAAAAGAAAAGAGAAAGGACCCAAATAAATAAAATCATGAATGAAAGAGGAGAGATCACAACGAACAGCAAAGAAATACAGACAATTATAAGAACATACTATGAGCAACTCTACACCAACAAATTTGACAATCTGGAAGAAATGGATGCATTCCTAGAGACATATAAACTACCACAACTGAACCAGGAAGAAATAGAAAGCCTGAACATACCCATAACCAGTAAGGAGATCTAAACAGTCATCAAAAATCTCCAAACAAACAAAAGCCCAGGGCCAGACGGCTTCCCGGGGGAATTCTGATTGGAACTTCCTGGATTGGAAGAATAAATATTGTGAAAATGTCTATGCTACCTAAAGCAAACTACATATTTAATGCAATTCCTATCAAAGTACCATCCATTTTTTTCAAAGAAATGGAACAAATAATCCTAAAATTTATATGGAACCAGAAAAGACCTTGAATAGCCAAAGGAATATTGAAAAAGAAAACCAAAGTTGGTGGCATCACAATTCCGGACTTCAAGCTCTATTACAAAGCTGTCATCATCAAGACAGCATGGTACTGGCACAAAAACAGACACATAGATCAATGGAACAGAATAGAGAGCCCAGAAATAGATCCTCAACTGTATGGTCAACTAATCTTAGACAAAGCAGGAAAGAATGTCCAATGGAAAAAAGACAGCCTCTTCAATAAATGGTGTTGGGAAAATTGAACAGCCACATGCAGAAAAATGAAATTGGATCATCTCCTTACACCACACACGAAAATAGACTCAAAATGGATGAAGGACTCAATGTGAGAAAGGAATCCATCAAAATCCTTGAGGAGAACACAGGCAGCAACCTCTTTGACCTCAGCCGCAGCAACATCTTACTAGGAACATCGCCAAAGGCAAGGGAAACAAGGGCAAAAATGAACTATTGGGACTTCATCAAGATCAAAAGCTTTTGCACAGCAAAGGAAACAGTTAACAAAACCAAAAGACAACTGACAGAATGGGAGAAGATATTTGCAAATGACATATCAGATAAAGGGCTAGTGTCCAAAATCTATAAAGAACTTAGCAAACTCAACACCCAAAGAACAAATAATCCAATCAAGAAATGGGCAGAGGACATGAACAGACATTTCTGCAAAGAAGACATCCAGATGGCCAACAGACACATGAAAAAGTGCTCCATATCACTCAGCATCAGGGAAATACAAATCAAAACCACAATGAGATATCACCTCACACCAGTCAGAATGCCTAAAATTAACAAGTCAGGAAATGACAGATGCTGGCGAGGATGCAGAGAAAGAGGAACCCTCCTACACTGTTGGTGGGAATGCAGGCTGGTGCAACCACTCTGGAAAACAGCATGGAGGTTCCTCAAAATGTTGAAAATAGAGCTACCCTATGACCCAGCAATTGCACTGCTGGGTATTTACCCTAAAGATACAAACGTAGTGATCCAAAGGGGCACGTGCACCCGAATGTTTATAGCAGCAATGTCTACAATAGCCAAACTATGGAAAGAACCTAGATGTCCATCAACAGACTAATGGATAAAGAAGAAGTGGTATATATACACAATGGAATACTATGCAGCCATCAAAAGAAATGAAATCTTGCCATTTGCAATGACGTGGATGGAACTAGAGGGTATCATGCTTAGCGAAATAAGTCAATCAGAGAAAGATAACTATCATATGATCTCCCTGTTATGAGGGAGAGGAGATGCAACATGGGGTGTTAAAGTGGTAGGAGAAGATTAAATGAAACAAGATGGGATTGGGAGGGAGACAAACCATAAGTGACTCTTAATCTCACAAAACAAACTGAGGGTTGATGGGGGGAGGGGGGTTGGGTGAGGAGGGGTTGGAGTAATGTACATTGGGGAGGGCATGTGCTATGGTGAGTGCTGTGAAGTATGTAAACCTGGCGATTCACAGACCTGTCCCCCTGGGGATAAAAATATATGTTTATAAAAAATAAAATAAAATTTAAAAAAATTATTAAATACAATTATCATTAAACTTCATATATATGGTAATGAAAAAAGGAAAAAAATTGATAAATGGAGTTTCTTCAATATTAAGAAGTTTTATTCTGCAAAAGACTATGTGAAAAGGAGAAAGGAGAAGAAAAACATGTTAAAACTGGGATAAAATATCTGTAAATCTTATATGTGGCAAAGACCTATTATTAATATTATTTCAAAACTCAAAACTCAACAATAAACAACAACCTAATTAGAAAATGAACAAAGATGGGCACCTGGGTGGCTCAGTGGGTTAAGCCTCTGCCTTCGGCTCAGGTCATGATCCCAGGGTCCTGGGATCAAACCCCACATCCGGCTCTCTGCTAGGCAGGGAGCCTGCTTCCCTTCCTCTCTCTCTGTCTCCCTCTCTGCCTACTTGTGATCTCTCTCTCTCTCTCTGTCAAATAAAAAAATAAAATCTTTAAAAAAAAAAAAAAAAAAAAAAAAAAAAAAAAAAAGAAAATGAACAAAGACAAAAAGAAACTGTTCACTGAAGAGGGTTTGTAAATGGCAAATAGCATAGTAAAATAAAGGATTTTTACCATAAATAGCCACCAGAGAAATAAAAATGAGGACCATAATGATATACCAATAAACATCTATCAGATTGGCTAAAGTATATTTTTAATTAAAAAAGAAGATTAATGCCTATTATCTTCAAAATATTCTGGGGGGAAAAAAAAGAGGAAGGGAAGTTTCCAAATGCATTCTTTGAGGCCAAGATTAACCTAATGCCTAAGCCAGACAGATACCACCAATAAAAAGAAAAAGAAACAAAAAATGGAAGAAAACTATAGACGAATATCTCTGATGAATATAGATGCAAAAATCCTTAACAAAATATTAGCAAACTGCATACACCAATCCTTTAAAAAGATCATTCACCATGATCAGTTGTGATTTATTCCTCGGATTCAAGGATGATTTCATATTTGCAAATCAATCATCATACACCACATCAATAAAATTAAGGATAAAAATCATATGCAGAGAAAACATTTCACAAGATTCAACATCCATTCATGATTAAAAACTGTCAATAAAATGAGGTGAGAAGGAACATACTTCAACATAATAAAGGCCTTATATGAAAAACCCAGAGTTAACATCATTTTCAATAATGAGAAAAAAACTGAGAGTTTTTCCTCTAAGGTCAAGAACAAAACAAGGATGTCCACTCCTGACACTTTTATTCAACATATTCCTAAAAGTCCTAACCACAGCAATCAGATAAGAAAATTGAAATAAGAAGCATCCATATTGATAAAGAGGAAGTTAAACTGTAACTTTTTTTGCAGACATTGAAATATACATAGAAAATCCTATAAATTCCACCAAAAAACTACTAGTGTTAACAAGCAAATTCAGTAAAGTTCAAGATACAAAATTATTAACTAGAAATCAGTAGCATTTCTATAAACTAACCATGAAGTTGCACAGAGGGAAGTTAAAACAAAAACGAAAACACCACTTTAAATTGCACCAAAAGAATCAAATATCAAGTAATATGATTAACTGAAGAGGCAAAAAAAAAAAAAAAAACTGTACTCTGAAAACTATAAGACACTGATGAAAGAAATTGAAGATGACACAAGAAAATAGAAAGAAATTATATGCTCAATGATTGGAATAATTAATATTGTCCAAATGTCCATATTACCTAAAGCGATCTGCAGATTCTATGCAATCCATATAAAAAACCAACAGCATTTTTCACAAAATTAGAACAAATAATACTAAAATTTTTATGGAACCACAGAAAACCCTAAACAGCCAAAGCAGTCCTGGGAAAGAACAAAGCTAGAGATAGCACCCTTCCAGACTTCAAGATACCCTACAAAGTTGTAATAATCAAAATAGTGTAGAAATGGCACAAAAATAGATACATAGATCTGTAGAACAAGATTAAAAACCCAGAAATAAACCCACACTTGCATTTACTTGACAAAGGAGGCAAGAATATACAATGGGGAAAAGCAGTCTTTTCAATAAATGGTGCTGGGAAAACTGGACAGCTGCATGTAAAAGAGTGGAACTGGACTGCTTTCTAACACCATGCACAATATAAACTTGAAATAGATTAAAGACCTAACTATGAAAACTGAAACCTTAAAAATCCTAGAAGAGAACACAGGCAGTAATTTCCTCTGACACCAGCCATAGTAACATTTTTCTAGATACATCTCCTAAGGCAAGGGAAAAATAAATAAATAAAATAAACTATTGGGACTACATCAGAATAAGAAGCTTTTGCACAGCAAAGGAAATCATCAGCAAAACAGAAAGACAGCCTAATGAATGAAAGAATACATTTGCAAATGATATATTTGATAAGGGGTTTGTGTCTAAGATATATAAAGAACTCATACTACACAAAACCAAAGAAACAAACAATCCAATTAACAAATAGGTAGAGTATCTGAACAGACGTTTTTCCCAAAAAGACACATGAAAAGATGCTCAGCATCACTAATCATCAGGAAATGCAAATCAAAACTATAATGAGATTACCTCAGGCCATTAAAATGGCTAAAAACATTAAAAAAATAAAAAATAAAAAACCACAAGGAACAATAAGTGTTGGTAAGAATGTGGAGAAAAAGGAGCCCTCTTGCACTGTTGGTAAATGAAGCTGGTGCAGCCACTGTGGAAAACAATATGGAGTTTCCTCAAAAAATTAATACTGTATGATCCAATAATTGCACTATTGGATATTTACTTAGGGAAGACAAAAATACTAATTCAAAAATATATATGCACTCCTATGTTTATAGCAGCACTAATTACTATAGCCAAGACCTGAAAATGACCTAATTGTCTATCAGTAGATGAATAGATAAGGGAAATATTATATACACACACAACTGAATATTACACAGCCATAAGAAGAATGAGAAAAAAGAAAAAGTAAAAAAAAAAAAAAAAAGAAGAAGAAGAAGAAGAATGAGATCATGCCATTTGTAATGAAAGGGATGGACCTACAGGGTATTGTGCTAAATGAAATAAGCCATACTGAGAAAGAAAAATACCATATGATTATAGTAATAAGTGGAATCTTAAAATAATGAATAAACAAAAAACAGAATCAGAACTATAAATACAGAGAACAAATCAATAGTTGTCAGAGGGGTTGGGGGTGTGGGAGGGGCAAAATGGGTGAAAGGGAGAGGGAGATGCAGGCTTCTAGTTATGAATGAGTAAGTCATGGGGATAAAAAGCAGTCAATGATATTGTAATAGCAATGTAATGGGACAGATGGTAACAACCCTTGTGGTGAACATAGCATACTGTATAAACTTGTCAAATTACCAAGTTGTACACCTGAAACTAATGTAACATTATGTGTCAACTCGACTCAAATGACAAGCAAAGAAATAAATATAAACAAATAAACAAACAAATACTAGTCCAAGCCCAAATGTTGGTGAGGATGCAGAAAAACCGGGTAGGTAATACATTACTGGTGAAATGTTAAAGTGTACAGATATTTTGGGAATAGTTTTTCAGTCTCCTATAAGTTACCACATGCAATGACCAGAGGACCCAACAATTGCCCGCCTGGACATCCATCCCAGAGAAGTGAAAACTCATATTCACTCAAAAACCTGTGCATTAAGGAGGGCACATAATGTGATGAGCCCTGGGTGTTATACATAACTAATGAATCATTGAACACTACATCAAAAACTAACTATAGTCAACTATATTTTGGCTATTGAATTTAAATTTTTAAAAAATCTGCCTTTATGTATGAATAAGAAACAATATAAAAATTTTGGAATGAAAAACAACAACAAAACCTGTGCATTAATGTAACAGCCCCAAATTGGAAACAACCCAAATGCACTTCAACTGGTGAATGGCTTAACAAACTATAATACAACCATCCCATTAAATACAACTCAGTAACAAAATGAAAGAGTAAATTGATAACAACAACTCAGAAGAATCTCCAGGAAATACTACTGAATGAAACCAGTTAATCCCAAAAGTTTGCAAACTGGAAGTTTCTATTTTATATAACAACTTTTAAATGAAAGCACTTTAAAAATAAGGAACAGACTAGTGTTTTCCAGAGATTAGATAGGGAGAAGAGAACAGGATATAGGAGGTGGGATGGAACTATTCTGTATATTCTCCATAGCTGTGCAGAGGCAAATTTGCACATGTGATAAAATTATATTGAACTAAATACAAAAACACACAGAAAAGTACAATTAAAACTGCAAAATTTCTAAATAAGTTCAGTGGATTTCATCAATGCCAATATTCTGGTTACGATATTGTATTATATTTTGCAAGATGTTACCACTGAAGAAAACTGAGTAAACTGTACATAAGATCTCTTTTTTTTCCCCACAACCATGTATGAATCTATACTCATCTCAATAAAAATCTCAATTAGAAAAAATGAAAAAGGCTGGGACGCCTGGGTGGCTCAGTTGGTTAAGCGGCTGCCTTCGGCTCAGGTCATGATCCCAGCGTCCTGGGATCGAGTCCCACATCGGGCTCCTTGCTCAGCGGGGAGCCTGCTTCTCCCTCTGCCTCTGCCTGCCACTCTGTCTGCCTGTGCTCATGCTCGCTCCCTCTCTCTCTCTAACAAATAAATAAATAAAATCTTTAAAAAATTAAAAAAAAAATGAAAAAGGCTACGTTTGTCCTATCTTACAAAGAAACAAGAAAATCTTACCTCTATCCTTTCAAATTCAGAATATCTTATACAAGTTATCCTTAGATTATCTGGTTAGTTTTTATAAGGGTACATATGGCAATTCATGTATTTGAGGGTTCTATAATTCATTCTGCTTTGATATTTTACCAGTGGGCAATATGTTTTCTTTTTTTTTTTGAGATTTTATTTATTTATCTGAAAGACAGGGATCACAAGTAGGCAGAGAAGCAGACCCTCCGCTGAGCAAAGAGCGCGACCTGGGGCTCGACCCTAGGACCCTGGGACCACAACCCAAGCCAAAGGCAGAGGCCCCAACCCACTAAGCCACCCAGGCGCCCCGGGCAATATGTTTTCATTTATGTAATTATAATTAGAAATTATATAAACATTTATATACTGAAGACACTGATAAATGTTTATTAAATTATTAAATAAAATTATATACAGAATGTTTATTTTAATCTTGGGCATTTTAAAAATTCTATAAAAATATGGCAATCTTTCCATATATATAGGTCCCTATATTATGGTAAATCTCAGAGGTACAAATTAAAGGAGCAATAGAAATTTCTTCAGGGTATGGGGCAGGGTGGTGTGGGGTGGAAACCTTTGTTTTATTGGCTTCATGCATGCACTTTCAAATCTACAATCTGTTTCAGTTCAGTGGCGCAACTTATTAAAATAGTAAATAATTCACATTCTACTTGCATTTTGCATTGATAGGGAAATGACTAAAACTCCTCTATTTTGAAGACATCATTTAATTCTGATTCTGTAAATGTTCAAAAAAGATATAGGACAATACAGTAACATGTATTTTGTCCATCCACCCACCCACAATCATTTTGTCAGTCAGAATTTTCCATGGAGACATCTGAAATTAATTGCAGGAAAGGGCACTTACCAATGATAATTTCCTTTACAAACATCATTTTACTGTACGTCTATTATTGCATTATACTTCAAATAAATACATCATGTCACAAGCCTATTTTCAAATTCTTGACAAATTGCTATTTTTTGGACAGTCTCAGAAATTCTGTTGCCCAAAAGAGATGAGTATTTAAAAACATCTGAAAACATAACTGCATTTCAGGACTCTTTTTTTTTTTTCTTTTTGGCACAAAAGAGCCATGACATTATAGCTTGTGACAAGTGACCTGTGAACACTGAGATTGAAGTTTAATCACTGTTTTGAAGTCCCGTCTATTATGTGTATCATTTAAAACTAATACCAACTGTTACTCCTTTCATGCTTATTCAATACCCTCCATTTATAAGCCAAAACTTAATGCCAAAAATGCTCCAGATATGCACAGCACAATTGAATAAAAATGTAGTTATTTCTGAGGTGATAAAACAACTGTGCTATTAATATGTATGAATTTTTTTAAACTTTAGATGCTCATAACATTTTAAAAACAAACATAAAATAGTTTAAGTATACTGTACAGAAAGTAGGAAAAATTGCTGTATGTTGTATAATGTCAACTTTTTAAAAGAATATTAGAAACAGGGGGCACCTGGGTGGCTCAGTGGGTTAAAGCCTCTGCCTTCGGCTCAGGTCATGATCCCAGAGTCCTGGGATCGAGCCCCGCATCAGGCTCTCTGCTCCACGGGGAGCCTGCTTCCTCCTCTCTCTGCCTGCCTCTCTGCCTACTTGTGATCTCTGTCTGTCAAATAAATAAATAAAATCTTAAAAAAAAAAAAAGAGAATATTATAAACAAATTTATTTAAACAAGAGGAACTCACTGTAGCATATGACTCAGTGCAAAGTATCAGTACTGAGGACCACTGAACCAAGAAACTAAAACAACAAAGTGCAAAGACCCAAAGTTTTACTTCTTTTTATTTGTCTTCTGGTATAAGAGAATGGAGAGTAAAGAGATGTGAATTTGGTTGCTGCTTTTTAGGCCTTGTTTTTTGGAAAATGTATAGAATCTATTAGCTAAAGCTTTTTCAGTGCTGGCCAGCAATCCCTGTACCGACAGATGGAGAGATTATTCCAGACTTTGCTGTGAAAGAGAGGAGAAGGAAAAGGGCTCAATGCTCAGAGACGAAGACCCTTTGCTCTTCTTTCCTCCGGCTTTTATTGGTCCTTCAGGATAATCACACATCCTTATCACTGTTTCTCAAGCAAGTGATGTGTGACAAGGGGTCTACTGAACCTAGGAGCATCTGCTTAAGGGAAAGATACGATATGCTAATCTGCGTGTTCTACTGTGTTCTGCTAAACATAGCCTAAGGGACAATGAGTACAGCTCTTAGATCACAGGGTGGCTTTGGGGGCTAAGAAAGCTTGGGGAAAGACAATTCCCAGCGGCATTCCAAAGGCAGAGTGGTCAAAAGGACTAAGTTTTCCACAGGCCTACACCCTTCTCTGAAACCTTCCCTAGCCCTCAGTGCCTCTATGTTACATTTTAACAAATCAGGTATTATGGCTGATTTCCTGCTCTACTTTAACCCCAACATTTCAATTAAAAAAAAAAAAAAAAGGTATCCTTCAGTCAGTTATAAACGAGAGTGCTTGAATTTCCCTTGCTATCGATATTCTTAATTTACTACCTCTATTTTTAAAGTCAAAAGCAAAATATTACAGATAAATACGCATAGAAAAACATTGCTGGCTCAGTACTGTTTATTAGTTCAGTTAGTACAAATTTAGTTCTGCTGTGAAAGAAGTAATAATTTTAGTCCCCAGTGAAACTAAATCCCTTAAATGATATATAACTCCAAAGTAAAATGTAGATCTCTGACCACTATTGTCATATTGTAACAGCATCAAGTCAAAGTTCACTTCTTTTTTATGTATAATAATTAGATTTCCTTGTGGTGGAGGACAAGGAATCCTGATAGACACTGCTATCATCCCATAATGTGTGACTGAACATAAGTGTAGCCTATTCAAGGTGTTAGTAATTTCTACTTGGGATGCCTATGTACAGCGGAGTCTATGTCCTAAACTGGTTTCATCATTTTCCTCAGACATGTTCTTTGTCTTAGATTTCATCTCTTTCTGCCTTGCTTTTTCATCTCCCAGTCATCCATGTCAGAAATCTGAAATTCATGTTGAGTCTAATAGTCATCTCTGGAGACCTGGGTGGCTCAGATGGTTAAGTGTGTCTGCTTTATGGCTCAGGTCATGAACTCCAGGTTCTGGGATTGAGCCCCACATCTGGCTCCCAGCTCAGTGGTAGTCAGCTTCTCCCCCTGCCTCCCCCACTGCTTGTGCTCTCTAGTGTCTCTCTCTTTTAAATGAATAAATAAAATCTTAAAAGAAAAATATTTCAGTCATCCCTTGCATTTGATCTTAGACCATTTCCTGTTTATTCTGTTTCCTTAATGACCTGAATATTCATCTTCTTCTCTCATTTTAGCTTTATTCCTTTATGACTCGTAATTATCATCTCACTGGCCTCAGTGTCAGACCATTTGATCTATTTTACTTAAAAGCACCTTTGTAGGTCTTTTTAAATGGCAAACATGTTTTGTATTTCCCCTTAGCTTAAGATACTTCACAACACCCTATTGTTTACAGGATGAAATCCAAATTTCTTTGCTAATTATTTCCTCTATTTACCTTACAGGTCTTGTGCCTACTAAAAGGTTTCATGTGGGCTGAGATCAGCTATTTAATTCACCATTTTATATTAAACACATATACTAATTCCTGACACATTGTACGTGCTCAAAAATATTTAATCAATGGAAGAACATAATCTTTTGCTTTGTTTTTCTCACTGCCTCTCTCAAACTAAACTGTCTTTGCTCAAGTAGCTTTTTCTGACAGAAATGCCCTTTTTTTGCCATGTTAAATTGGAAAACAAAATTCTTTTTAGGAATTCCTTCATTTCCTACTGAACTATCCCCTTAGTAGGCATTGACCATGTCCTCTATTGTTTCCCTTCTACCTCACTAAATTGTTATCATTTCTATGATATTTGTTTTGCTTATTTTTCCATGCCTTTCTTTTGATTGTCAATTAGCAACTTGAAATCAAGGATTAGTTTTGTTCAAATTTCTAATACCACTTAGTAGTTCAGTGTTTAATTTTTTAATGGGATTAATGTATTGGTTGATTGAAAATTCAGTTATAAATTCATTACATATTTACTTTCTCCAATATTTTTATTTAATAAAATTAATCAGCATAGTAAAGAAAGATGTGGAAGTGACTAGTGGGAAAAATGTTTTATAAGACAAGAAATGGATATGGAGAATAGTATTTTATACTTTGTAGTGCAAAGAATACCAGGGGGAACTATTGAAAAGGCTTCAAACAAGGAATCAATATGACTGATTTATGTTTTTTTAAAAAAATGTCTGTGACAGCCCATGGAGAAATAGAAAAATATAAAATTGGAAGCTAAACAACCAGTTAGGAGGGTGTATCTAGAGACCAAGCAAGAGGTTATGGCAATTTGTACTTGTGATTTGGCAGGATGTATGAAAATAAATTAAGAATAGGAATACCTAAAGTGAAAAATGAGAAAATTCAAACCATCAAAAATGATTCCTATTTTTCTGCTTGACCAAGTGGATGGATTGAAGTGGCATTTACCTGAGACTAAAAACTGCAGATGGCCAATAGATACATGAAAAGATGCTCAACATCACTTATCATCAGGGAAATGCAAACCTAAACTACAATCAGAGATCATCACCTCACACCTGTCAGAATGGCTAAAATCAATACACAATAAACAAGTGCTGGCAGGGAAGTGGAGAAAAAGGAATCCTTGTTGATGGGAATGCAAACCAGTACAGCCACTATGGAAAACAGTGTGGAGGTTCCTCAAAACATTAAAAGTAGAACAAACCTAGGATTCAACAATACAAAAATACTAGTTTGAAAAGATACATGCACCCTTATGTTTATTGCAGTATTATTTATAATAGCCAAATTATGGAAGCAGCCCATGTGTCTACTGATAGATGAATGGATAAAGATGACGTGATATGTACATTTAAAGGAATATTGTTCAGCCATTTGAAACAATATGGAATTAGAGAGTATAATGCTAAGTGAAATAAGTCAATCAGAAGAAGACAGATACCATATGATTTCACTCATGTGGAATGTAAGAAACAAAACAAATGAACAAAGGAGAGAGAGAGAGAATGAGAAAACAAGAAATAAACTCTTAACTACAAAAAACTGATGGCAAATAAGCATAAGTTGTCATCAGGGAAATGCAAGTTAAAATAATAATAAGATATTATTAAACATTTATTAGAATTGCCAAAATCCAGAAACACCAAATGCTGACAAGAATGTGGAGCTATTCACAGACCTGTACCCCTGAAGCAAATAACACATGATATTTTAATAAAATAATAATAATAATAATAATAAATAAAAGAAAGAATGTGGAGCTACAGGAACTTTCATTCATTTCAGATGGGAATCCAAAATGGTATAGCCACTATGGAAAGTAGTATGGCATCTGCTACAAAACTAAACATACTCTTAACATATGATCCAGTATTCCTGTTCTTTGGCACTGACCCAAAGATGAAAACATATGTCCACACAAAAATCTGCACATGGATGTCTATAGCGGATTTCTTTATAATTGTCAAGACTTGGAAACAACCAAGATGTCCTACACTAGGTGAACAGAAAAACTGTAGTACATCCAGGCAATGAAGTATTACTTAGCACTTAAAAAAAGAGCCATATAGCCCTAAAAAGAAATAGAGGAAACTTGAATACATATTACCAAGTGAAAGTAGCACATCTGAAAAACTGACATACTATATGATTCTAACTATATGGAATTACATTTTAGAAAAGGCAAAACTATGGAGATAATAAAAAGTTGAGTAGTTACAGAGGTTGTGAGGAGAGATGAATGGACAGGAGAGAAAGAGACTTTATAGGGCAGTGAAAATACTATGTATGCATGATGGATGGATGCCATTATATCTTTATTCAAATTACATTTATTTATTTGCTTGCTTATAAAATATAAATGCCTATGAATATAAAATATCAGAAACTAGATTCTTAGCACTTGGATTCATAATTGTAGAACTAAAAAGGACCTTAAATGTCTATTCAATATTCACATTTTATGTCACAAAAATAAAAGTGAGTTATTCAAATTCACACAACAAAGGTTTAGGTTAGAGGGAATTAATTATTCATGTAGGCGTTAACTATGTACTTTGGCAAAAAAATCTTATCTATCTGCTATATGTCTCTACCTCCACCTCTACTTCTATACTTATACCTGTAATTATACCTATACCTACACATCTATCTATAATTGCCTATGTTATAAGGTTTGGTAGAAATGACAACTGATGCTCCTTTATAGCTTGAATAGTGGGTGTCTCTGTGTGTGTAACACAACTAATTAATTGCAGAACTGAATCATTACTGAACAAAAATTTTGACTTTAAGAGAGACAAAAATTAAGCTCTCCTTCCACAGTGTACTCTTTCTACACTTTCTGCTACCTGTAATGAGTTACACTACACATATAAAAACAGTCATTATTTTAAATGACATATTATAGGCTGGTAAAATTAATATAGTTACATGCAGGACAGAACCATTTTCATTTTAAAAATACTGTTACATTTCATACATCAAATATTATAAGCCCTTTATCTCTCACAAGAAAGAAAAGCCCTCTGCAAAATCTAATGTGTCCCCAAAGTCTGCTACTTTCATATATTTTTTAATAGAGTAGTCAGTCCAATTACAAAAGATCCACTAATTTTATTTTTAAATATTTCTGAATATCTAGAGGGTAGGACTAGAAGGCCATCTGATACTAAATGACTCCAATATACACAAAGAACAGAAAACATGTATCTATCCATGTTAACATAAAATGACTAAAACTGGTTTTACCAATTCAAGTCACACTTCAGGAAAAGAAAACAAACAGGGGCTAGTAAACCAAACACCAATTTCCTAGTCCACTTGATTATAAAAGACTGAGACATTAAACTACGGAAACTAGAGAAAAGCTGACAGTACCTTAATTAAATTGATACTACTAGTGACACCCTGATAGTGTACTTGTCAGGGTATAAATTCTTATAACATCAAATAAAAGTGACAAACTTCCCCAAGGACTTAGCTTTAGTTCTTCTAGAGGGGATTAGTTTACACAAATTACTCATGGGATGTTTCATTTAAATTACTTAAGAGTCAAAGTGAATTCAGGCTAAGCTGTAAACCATTTGTCCCACCTGCTGCATAAGCAGAACCAGAAGAAAAGATAAAATGTCTCATTGAGCAAAACTGACCGGAGATATAATTTTGGACTTTTTTTTTACAATTTTTAAATATTATAAATAAAGAAATCTTGAGGGATACCATAGACATAGACATCAAAAAGTCACTTTTGTAGTGATGAATAATTTATAATATAGAAAGCTGGTACAGTCACATGTCCTTCCATTGCAAGCTTTGCATCTTTAGAAAGACTCTACGTGACTCATAAGTTAAGAATTTTAGTTTTCAAGTATAATTTCACCTTTATTTTCCACTCCTCCGTGAAATGCCAAGCAGAATATGTGTCAGCCAAAATCACGAAGGCTCCTGAGCTACCAGGAAAGTGATTTTTATAAAACCAGTGTTACTGTAATTTTTGCCACTGACTACTGAAGAGGTGTGATGGCCCTGCTGGTCATGTGAAGGGAGTGATCACCAAAATGACAGAGAGAAAGAACACTGTCAGACAGCCAGGCTTTCAGACTTCAGAATTTATACTGAACAAAGCTGACAGCTTTTAAGAAGCATACCAAATTCTGGCTGCTTCCCTCTGAGCTAGCATGCTCATAACTTTAAAAGATGTGAATGGAATCAGAACTGTGCTAAGAGTTTACCTAGAGAAATATACTTTGGCAGCAGTTTTGAAGGATGTAAAATATTAAATATTTATACAATAAATTGGGACTGTCTATGTGACATAATTTAAGAAGACACACTAGGCACCATCTGTTCTTAAAACATGACCTCCCATAGCTTTGTAAATTGCCAGTAATGACCACTATTTGGTATGACATCTCTTTAGCTACTGTCTTCCAAAGACTTCATAATACCTACTAGTGGCAGAAGCATTGCTTTAGAACCAACAATCATTCATAGAGATTCTTTTATAAGATTATTTAGTAGGCCCCATCCCAGACACCAAGTCAGTAATAAATGGGAAAAAGTAACAAAGACATTGAGGCTTTAAAAAAACACATCTGGAACTCAATTTGGTCCAATCTTTATGCTTCCCTCTGTACCAGATCCCTTCCCACTGGAAACTGTTTTACCACATGAATGTCTGCTCTTTTGACCCTCTATGTTTCTACCAAAGATGAAAAGGTTAAGAGAATATTATATAAATTTCACAAAATGTTATGGAAATAAGCTACCTTTTGAACCCCATAAGATTAAAGACAACTTAAACTTCCACAACCCTTCATGAAATGCATGAGAACAAGAGTTAGAAGGGGTTAGAATACTCCTTGAGTTTGGCAAGTGGAGGAGTTTGTTGGTGAAATGTCTCAGAGTAAACACCAGATTATGGATTGTTTTATTCTATATGGAGTAACCCAGGATTCGTAATCTCAAGCAGGGCATTTCTGTAAGCAATTCTACAACTCCTCTGGCATAAAATCCTTCTAGTTGTTCATTCTTTCCAAAATCCATACTGAAATTCTGTTCAGAGGTATATAGAAATGTGCAAAGTAAGACTTTCAGTGGGTTCTTGTTTGATTTGTTTATTTCTCAAGCTTGTAGATTCAGTGTCTCAACTAATTAAATGGCATAACTATTTAAAACGGTATTTTCTTTTTTTTTTTAAGATTTATTTATTTAGAGAAAGCGAGAGAGAGAATGAGAGAGAGAGCGCATGAGAGGGGAGAGCTCAGAGGGAGAAGCAGACGCCCCACTGAGCAGGGAGCTCAGATGGGGGACTGAATCCGAAGACTCCAGGATCATGACCTGAGCCTAAGGCAGTTGCTTAACCAACTGAGCCACCCAGGCTCCCTTAAAATGGTATTTTCAATCAGAGAAAAACAAATAGATCTATATCAAATTGTGTAAAGAAAAAGTAGTGTCACATTTCTACCATCATCCTATTTACTCTTAATTTAGAGGTTATCCAAGTCATTTAATATGGGCATACCTCTTCATTTTACTACTCTCCTCATAATTTCTGTGTGTCTTCATCTTTTCTCTTCTGTTTCAGGAAGTATCCCTTTCCTCAAACTTAACTCTTCCACTTACACCTTTGCTTTTTTTCATCAGACTGGTAAGATAATACCCTACCAATTGTTTCCTTATATCACATTCTCAATATTTCCTTTCCAAGTGTGTCCTTTCTTCTTTGTCTTACTTATGATTGGCTCTCCTCCTAATATATAACCTAACTACCAAACAAATTAATTCTAATATTACTTGTACTCCTAATAACAAATAAAAATCATGTTCTGCCAGGAAAATGGAATTATCCTGAGGAACAAAGTAACCACTTTAAGTGAATTCATTTAAAATCTGAAAAAAATTGTCAAAGTACAAATAATGTGAAAAAAGTTATATTGAGAAGCTACCCAGAAATTAAACTAAACATATAAAAATAGTTTGTTCCTAACATTTTAGGATTATAATGGATATACATAAGTCTTAGAACCACACATAAAAATTAATAAATTAAATTATTAAAAATTATTAATATTTGCCAAGGAAGGGCATAATTTATTTCCCTAGCTATATTGTATGTGGTATCTTTTATACTTTACCATGCATTTAACATTTGAGACAGACTTTTTGAAGGTTATTTTTAACAACAACAGCAAAAGTAAAGTTTCACCAGATTTTAGAAGAGTTCAATAGTTTTATAATCAGTTCACTCATTTTGGAAACTTGTTATTGATCTTCTCTTCTTGAGTATTAACAAATCAAACTGTCAGATTCTAAGTACTGATGAGCTTGGATATGATTTGAAAACTTCTCCAAAGTCAGCAAATGAAATACTAAATCTTTTGAAGGATTTGTTATATTTGTTATATATATATATATATATTATTTACAACACAAATATATGTGAAACCAACAAAGACTTCAACATTGTTAGACAGAATATGCCCTAAACTAGAAGTGACAGGAAGTTTTTGAGAGTAAATTCTTTTATGTTATAATGAATTTTGTTTGAGGATTGTGATAACTTTTGTTTTCTATAAAACTCAGTTTGTAATGATTCAGATAATAAATACTTAGTAATCTAGAATGATTGTTTTATAAAAATATATCAGTTTAGCTTGGAAAATAGGGTTTGGGATTTTAACTCTGAATTCCAGCTCTGTCTCTTACTACTAATAATATTTTCCTAATGATATGCAAAATAATCACTTATTTAACTCTGCAAAATACATACCTCCTGACTGTTTTCATGTCCTAAATGAATGATTTTATATTAGTGTGACTGAAATTATGCCAGCAAGGATACCAGCCATGGAACTGGCATGGAATCAGTAGATGGCAATGTGTTATTTCATTCAGATGACCTAAATAGTAGATGCCCTTTGAATTAACTAACAGATCATAGCAAAAAAGCAGAACAAAACAAAACAAAACAAAACAAAAAAAACAAAGAGTAGAAAAAGAGTATCTGCAATTTTTTAAAAAGAATTTTATTTATTTATATATTTTAGAGAGAAAGGGTATTCATGTGGGGGGGGAGGGGCAGGAGGCAGAGAGGACAAGCAGACTCTGCCCTAAGCATGGAAACCCATTAAGAGCTCAGTATCAAGAACTCGAGATCATGGGGTGCCTGGGTGGCTCAGTGGGTTAAGCCGCTGCCTTCGGCTCAGGTCATGATCCCAGGTCCTGGGTTCAAGCCCCACATCGGGCTTTCTGCTCAGCAGGGAGCCTGCTTCCTCCTCTCTCTCTGCCTGCCTCTCTGCCTACTTGTGATTTCTCTCTGTCAAATAAATAAATAAAATCTTAAAAAAAAAAAAAAGAACTCGAGATCATGACCTAAGCCAAAATCAAGAGTTGGGTGTTTAACCAACTGAGCCACCCATGCACTCCAGCAATTGTCATATGTAAGTGATGAGTGCCAGATAAAACATCAAATTGTGAAGAACACAATTATACCTGGAACATGTTTAGAGATAGAGGCAAGGGCAGAATAAAGTGATACAATTCAAAATATAGGTACTTGGGTTAGAAACTTGCTAGTCCTGTTGCTTGGGTCTGAGTGTACTAATAAAAGGCACAAGATTTTATTTTTGGTATTTTAGCTTCTTACAGTAGGGGATTACCATAGAGAAGGACACTGTATCAGATGAATACTCCTCTATATGTCAGAATTTCTCAGAGAGTCAAAGTGTTTTTAGGATATTAAATTTTATCTAAAAATGTCTATGGTCCCTTAAATATAGGAAACATTGAATTGAACAAAGGCTACAGATTTTTGTTTGTTTACTTCTGTTGTTCATGGTAGTGATTTTTGTGGAGGTGGAGATGGAGGCAGGCATAAAACAAAGTGTCTTTATTCTAAAATTTTGCAAAGGGGTGCCTGGGTACTTTAGTTGGTTAAGTGACTGCTTTCAGCTCCCACATGGGGCTCCCTGCCCAGCGGGGAGTCTTCTTCTCCCTCTGACCCTCCCCACTCTCATGCTCTCTCTCCCTCTCTCATTCTCTCTCTGAAATAAGTAAATAAAATCTTAAAAAAAAAAAAAAGGATAAGTGTGCATTTGGATTTCTTAATAAGGAATATGAAATATGTCATTACTAAAATTTATCTACAGAGTGCTTTAAAAAAATCAAAAGTAGGGGCACCTGGGTGGCTCAGTGGGTTAAGCAACTGCCTTTGGCTCAGGTCATGATCCTGGAGTCCCAAGATGGAGTCCCACATCTGGCTCCCTGCTGAGCAGGGTCTGCTTCTCCCTCTGACCTGTTGCATCTCATGCTCTCTCTCTTTCTCTCTCTCTCAAATAAATAAATAAAATCTAAAAAAAAAAAGAAAAAGAAAAAGAAAAGCATACTTTAAGGAGAATTTTTTAAAAGTTATTAAATTCCTATTGTTCTGCCTGTGTAGTTATCAAACAATGAAAATTGTCTTCCCCTATAAACATTTCCAAAAAAGTGGGACAGTGTGACCAATTATACTGTATTCTAATCTCCCTAGACAATCTCTTTGTCTTCTTTTGTTTCTTAGAGCATTGATCCATCATTAGCAGAAAGTAAGCTCTAAGTACATTTTAGCAAAGTTCCAGCCAAAGTGAACCTGTACATAAGTGTCCAGCCAACCCTTCTTTTGAGCATATGTTCATTAGTAACATAAACATTCCAAATCTGCTGTATTTAAGGATGTAAATTGGGTAAAACAACTTAGCTTTAATTAAAAAAAAAATATATAGCCATCTTTCCTGGACTGATCATGCAAAGTTCACTGTGGTAACCATGTTCCTTACAACTGTTGAAAGATATTAGGTATAAGTCAAATAAAGTCTAATGACCTCCACTGGCTGGTGAGCTAATTCAGAGGGAAGTTTTATGACCTCATTCTGAACTTAACCATAGTTTCATAGTTGGCTAGGATTACCAAAAAATTGTCCATCCTTCTCTAAAGAATGTCTTTGAAATACTCAATTACTTCAACACTAGGAATATATAGATCATAGACTAACTCCTTACTTAACACAAAACTGCTTCCAAGTAATGAGCAGTAATGTTGAATTTAGTATATTCTTTATCTCAAATTCAGCCATTCAGAAAAAATTAAAATGCTCCTTATGGTGAAAATAACCACTTTGGAAATCTTTAGTTCTTCATACATATAACATATTCCATTCCTTACTGAAAGAGGAAGAGGGAGAGAAAGAAAGAGAAATACCCAGACAGAGAGAATATTGTTTGTTATGAATTAACCAGCAATTTGCTAATTTCTTTCTTTTTATGTAGGACTTATATTAACAACTTCATAAAATGCACATATTCACTAAGAATGAATCTGCTAGACTGTTTTAGTTGCCTGAGTGTTTTTCCCATAATGACTCTTATTTTACATCATTAGTTGTAAGAAACCATGACAAGGAAGAACTAAAATTAGTGAAAAAGCTGACAGAAGTTCAAGACTATGAATCAGAAACCTGCCAAGAAAATGTATTTTTATCACATACAACAGAGAAATAGTATGCATGTGTTAGACTCTTTTGTATTTTAATGAAAATGGACTAATATAGCTGTATACTAATAATATAGAGTCCTAGCTCTGTACTTCCTCTACTTTAGCTCCTAATTGCTCCATAAAACAAATGTTTCCTCTGTCCATTCAAATGGTCTAGAACAAAAACGATCCACTGAAGAGGCAGAGGGTGGATAATATTGCCAAAACTAGTTTTGAAACCAGAACACGGTAGTAAGCAGTGGAAAGAGCTCAGGATTTGGACAATTCATTGATCTAACTTTGAGAACCATATCTTCAAATAACATTCACTCTAACATTGTAATTCCTACTGCTTCCCACAATGAAGAGAATTAAAGAATTATGATACTGAAGATCTTACAATTATTAAATTAAACTACTTAAATTATTTCTTCATTTATTTATTTTTAAAATATTTTTAAAGTAATATTGTACTTCATCATAGACCCCAAGGTTAGACTATATACTCAAAGTCAAGGGCTATGTAGAGATGTAGTAATAGGATCCGGATCTCCTGATATGACATCCAGGATATTTTATATTTTCTTCACTGCTACTCTCAAGTCCAGTTCTCTGCATTGGGACTCTATGGCTCCAGTAGAAATTAAGAACAATGGCTCACCCATACCAAATGGAACAAACAACTAATTGTCCATGAATTCTTTCTTCAGTGATCATCTATTGCCACCTTTCCTAAGCAAAATTTTCTTTGATGTTGAAATATGAAAGAAGGTTCTTCAACTGGTTGTCATAGTGTCCACAGAAACCACCCAACTTCTCCCCTACTTCATATTGATGAAGGAGCTTCAAATAAGATAGACATGTTAAATGAAGGATTAAAAGTATTATAGAAAACATTATTAATTGAAAGTGATGGCACATCTTGAAGAAAATATGTGAACTTCATATTCTCTGGAGGATTAAATATTTTCAACAGGGCACCAGAGAGATGGATTTGTACTCTTAAAAGAACAAAACAGTGTCGAGAGGAAGCTATTTTGATGTATTGTTACAGGGCTCAGGTAAGATAGAAGGGCCCATTCAATGGTTTTCCTGAAGAATGGCCTAACAATCAAATTTTGTGATGTCCCCAAATGGCTAAAGATTCTGGTCCCACCATGGATTGGCTTGAGGCTATTGCCTCTCAACTTGGTTACAGTTTAGAGTAATCCAGAGAGCTTTTGTAAGTCCTGTTGCCCAAGCAGTGACAAGTATAGATTAAATCAGAGTCTTGCACAGAAAAACACAGTCATCAATATTTTTCAAAGCTCCAGAGATGATTACTTTGAGCAATGCAGAACTTCTGATTAAGAGTAAATATGAAGGACTTCTGGAATGACAGAGTGAGGAAATTGGTGGAAACTGTCACAGAAGAGTAAAAGTTTAAGTGTTATATTTTTTTAAACTATTTAAAATCTGGTAGTTACCCAAAAGGCATATAGCAAATGGAGAAACATTCATTCAAGCAAACTGTGAAATCTCAGTAAAAACAGTGAGAATTTGTGTCTTTTGAGACACAATTCACTCCATTAACATGAATCCCAGCCTTATGTTACAGAAGCTCTGTGTAGCCAAGAAAACAAGGAGTCCCTCTCCTACCAGCTTCAGTTTGGGATTATGGTTTCAGGGACAGACTGCTGACATTTTTTTATTCCCCTATCTCTCCTCCTTTACTCAATACCATGTTGTAGAAGTCTGTTCCAAAAAATCACAGACAATAGAATTGGATCTCTCTCCTCCCTGGTCTTCATCTATAGAGAAGTCATACTGGAAATAGTAGGGTGAGAATATTGGGGCCTCCCTAGGCTGTGCCCAGCATACGTACAGGGTAGACACTCTAAGGAGGGAGATGCAGCTAAAAAGAACAGGGACTTCCATCTTCCCCAGTGCCTATTCATAAAGCAGAAATGTCACTCTTGAAAATCAGGTTTCTGCCCAGAGAGAAATATAGGGTGAAACACCAAATGGTTCCACATCTCTGCCTGAGAGGACTGATTTTATTTGAAACAGAGAAAGAAGCACTCTATTCCTAAAGCCGTTGTCAAAAAGTAGAGATCTTTGTGGATAGCAGTTAATAGGATGCTGGTACCCTTTTAATTAGACAATGTTGTAGAGTAGCTGGAAGTTTAACAGAAAGAACTAGGGGAAGATACACTCAAAAAGAACTCTCCTGGGATCACATTTAACTGTGGGGTTTGGAATCTCCCATGCATGTGCTATAGTGCATCACAAAGGAGCAATAAAGGAAACATGTAATGTGGACTTCAAAACACTCCCCAACTTGCAGCAAATTTATCAACATGGGAAGGAACCCTCATTGGTACAACAGGCTTAAACATGACCTCTGACCAAACACTGACTGAACAAGAAGATACTCTGATCCAAGGAGACTCCTGGATTCTGGTTTATAAATATTATCATAATCATCCCTATCATTCTGAAAGACTATGCATCTGCATAGCAGATCACTCTCAGGAATGATCAGAAGGAAACTTCAGAGTTACTAGCTCTTGACTGAATATGGGGCAAAAAAAAAAAAAAAATCATATATATTTTTTCAAACTCTGAACTCTGTGTCATTAGCATAGTTAAAAGTGAAGGATAAATATTTAAATGGTTAAAGGGGCTTAGACATAACTTACAACTCATAACTGGTTATCCTGACGCAAGGAGGAGGGATTCTAGATAAAAGATTTAAAAAAAAAAAAGGATAAAAGCTCAACAAGGACATCAACGGCTTAAAAATGCAGGGAGACTATTTTGCAGAATTAGCACCATTCAGAAAGAAATGAACTAGAAATATTATATTAAAAAAAAGATTTAAAATCAATAGTCTGTCTACTTTAAGAACCCAGGTAAAGAAGTACAAATAAAATCCAGAGAAAGCAGAAAAAAGGAAGTAAAACAATAAGAACAAAAGTAAGTGAAATAAAAAATAAAAAAACAATAGAGAAAATTGTTTATAAGCAATAATTTCACTTTTTAAACTAAAAAATTTGACAGAAGATTACCTCAGCTGATCAAGTAAAAAAGAGGGAAAATTCAAATTACTAGAACCAGTATTTAAAGAAGTGCTCCCAATACAGACCTTATAGAAATAGAAAGAATTATGGGCAAATACTTTGACCAATACACGGAATAGTCTACAGGTTCAATGGAAATATATGTCTATACAAAAACTTGTACACAAATAGTTACAACATTATTCATAATGACCAAAATGTGAAAATAAACCAAATGTTAATCAACTGATGAATGGATAAATACAATGTATTATAGCCATATACTGAAATATTACTCAACAATGAAAAAGAAACAAAGGACTGATCCATGCTATAACTTGAAAATATGATGCTAAGTGAAAGATGGAATTTATAAATGGTTGACTATTTCATGATAATATTTTAAGATGTCCAAAAGAGGTAATTCTATAGAGATAGAAAATAGATTAGTGAGTACATTAAAAAAAGTATTCAGATTAGAGTAAAATGAGAAGTGACAGCTAATGGGTAAGAATTTTCTTTCCGGAGGCATTTGTAAATATTCTGAAATTAGATTATGATAATGATTGCATGTCTCTATGAATATACTAAAATACAACTGGACACTTTAAATGAATGAACTGCATGTTATGTGAACTATATTTCAATAAAGTTGATCAATGAATAAATAGCTAGTGAAAGGAAAGAAAGTAAAGGAGTAAACATTACTAACTGTTAGCACATGCCTCCCGAGCACATAACCTGGGGGTGGGAAGCTTACGGCTTTACAAATATCAATACAAAGTCGTAAGTGCAAAGATTTACATTTTGTTGGTCTGATGTGGGCCAAACTTTGACACTTGTTAAAATAGCCTCAGATTTTTCTAATATGCCCTTACTTTAAGAACCACTGAGAGGGCGCCTGGGTGGCTCAGTGGGTTAAGCCTCTGCCTTCGGCTCAGGTCATGATCTCAGGGTCCTGGGATCGAGCCCCACATCGGGCTCTCTGCTCGGTAGACAGCCTGCTTCCCCTTCTTTCTGCCTGCCTATCTGCCTACTTGTGATGTCTGTCTGTCTGTCTCTCTCTCTCTGTCAAATAAATAAATAAAATCTTAAAAAAAAAAAAAAAAAGAACCACTGAGATAGGGGCACCTGGGTGGCTCAGTAGGTTAAGCATCTGCCTTCAGCTCAGGTCATGATCTCAGGGTCCTGGGATCTAGGCCTGCATCGGGCTCTCTGCTCAGCAAGGAGCCTGTTTCCCCCTCTCCCTGCCTGCCTCTCTGCCTACTTGTGATCTCTCTCACTCTGTCAAATTAATAAATCTTAAAAACAAAACCAAAAACCGCTGAGATAGGGAGATTTGGGGAAGAAATAAAAGGAAGACAGGGAAGAAACAAAAATACGTGGCCTGAACAGTGTGTGATATCAACATTGACAGGACTTCCCTCCCCCTTTTTTTTGGTCTAGTTAGAATTCTTTATAATGATAATATTTTGCTTTTCCTTATCAAAGGTCTCTAACAATTTTCCATAGAAGACAAACAAGGCATACAGTGTTTTACTCTTGTTCATGTAGAGATATTTTATTGTTACTTGGGTATGAAGCAGAAAATAAGCGTATTGACCATTTAGTGCTGTTAAAACAACTCAAATTTTCTACATTTACGAGATTTCTTCTTAATCACATCAGAATTTCAAATATTTAACATTATTCATTGCATAGGACCAATTTGTTGTGTTTTAAGAATGGACAGTATACTATCCAGCTCTTAAGTTCATTTTTGTGTTTGGTTGCTATTTACCAATAGTACCACAACTATTACATTAAATCTGAGAAAATAGTCCTCAGGACTTTTGGGTTTAAAATTACCTGTCTGCCGGGGCGCCTGAGTGGCTCAGTGGGTTAAGCCGCTGCCTTTGGCTCAGGTCATGATCCCAGGTCCTGGGTTCGAGCCCTGCATCGGGCTTTCTGCTCAGCAGGGAGCCTGCTTCCTCCTCTCTCTCTGCCTGCCTCTCTGCTTACTTGTGATTTCTCTCTGTCAAATAAATAAATAAAATCTTTAAAAAAAAATTAAAAAAAAATTACCTGTCTGCCAATCTTTTCAGTTTTGAAAGCTGCTGCTTCCTACAGCTTCACTAGCTTCATTCCCAAGAAAGACTTTCCCATTTGTAAAAATTCACTATAAATGTCGATTACTTTCAGCCTATAACAAGATTTAGTCCCACCTCCCACCATTTACTAAACTGTAACTCATATGCAACAATTTATACAAAATGCTGGTATGGGTGGTATCTAACAAAAATTATAACTTCCATCATGGAAATGTGAATGCATAATTAAGATCAAAGGTCAAAATTTCCATAATGATGTAGCCAGATGAAATGTGTTCCAGGATGCCTTTGGGAATCTAGCAACTTTGTCACACATTAATGCTTATTAGATGAAAATGAGTTTCACTGTCCAAATTAGATCTTGAAAGCTATTCCTCTTCACTTACAGGCTGATAGCTACCAAATATTAGCTGACTTAATAGTATTTAGTCAATAAATCTGAAAGTTATATTTTATCAACTAACAGCAATTGATTTAAATGTGAATATTACTATTGTGTAAGAGTAGATGAATAAAGTCCTTGAAGGCTATTGCTTAAGATTTTAAAAATAATATGATATATATGATAGTTGGAAAATTTTTATATCTTATATACATGTAACACATAACTTTAGTTTTTACATCTAGTGTATCATTTAACACAAATTCTTAAAGAATTGGTTTTGTATTAATATGTTAAAATTGAAAGATTCATGCAAGTATGATAACATAATAATTTAATGAACAGAACAAATGACCATGACTACATCCAATGTGAAATCTTTTCCAGATCCACCATCCTTCATTAACTATAATGAATTGAAACATTTAAAGTTGTGGTATAGAACTTCAACTGATCTTGTGAAGTTTCTTTGGTCAATGTAGCAGTAGGCATTTAATCATCTATCAAATATAAAAGTGAATGATAATAATTAAAAAAGCAAAAATTTGGCAATGCTTTATTCCTGTTAAAATATTATCATGGAGGTAAACACAAATGGTATTCTGTTGGGTAAAATTATTGATGGATCATAGAAATCAGTTTTGTTTTATTGATTATGAATGCTAAATATATTTATTATAAGATTTTCCCTAAAATTTCAAAACAGGATTTTTGTTTTAATTTCTAAACAATGATTTGAAAACAAATTCTGAAATGGTCAACTAATAAAGTCATCAATTATGTTGTAGATAATTTAAGATTATTACTAGATAAATAGTAGCTACTATTAATACTAGTAATACTAGATAAATACTAGTTATACTAGATAAATTACTAGATAGATAAATTAAGATTATTATTAAGATATTATTCATTTGGGCTAAATAAAAGCAACCTGTGTGAAACTCTCAAAACAATCAATTCACTAATTTTCTAATTTCTCTGCCTCTCCAACTGTACTAAGCCTGAAGTTCTTTAATAGCAGGTGGAGTATCTAATTTATTTTTCTTTTTTTTTTTAAAGATTTTATTTATTTATTTGACAGAGAGAGATCACAAGTAGATGGAGAGGAAGGCAGAGAGAGAGAGAGAGAGGGAAGCAGGCTTCTTGCTGAGCAGAGAGCCCGATGTGGGACTCGATCCCAGGACCCTGAGATCATGACCTGAGCCGAAGGCAGCGGATTAACCCACTGAGCCACCCAGGCGCCCCTCTAATTTATTTTTCATCCTTAAAAGTAAGCTAAAGTAGGCACTCAAATGTTTATTTAACAATAATCAATTGATTCATCATTAGTATATAAGATGCAACTGATTTCTGTACACTGATTTTATATCCTGTTACTTTACTGAATTCATTTATCAGTTCTAATAGTTTTGGGTTTTTTTTGGTAGAGTCTTTAGGATTTTCTATATGTAATATCATGTCATCTGCATATAATGAGAGTTATACTTCTTCCTTACCAATCTGGATTCCTTGTATTTCTTTCTGATGTCTAATTGCTGTGGCTAGGACTTTCAGTAGTATGTTGAGTAAAAATGGCAAGTCTGGTTCCAGACCTTAGGGTAAAAGCTCTCAGTTTTTCACCACTGATATGTTAGTTGTGGATTTTTCATACATGGCCTTTATTATGTTATGTTCCCTGTAGACCTACTTTGCAGAGGAGTTTTATCATGAATGCATGTTGTACTTTGTCAGATGCTTTTTCTGCATCTATTGAAATGATCATATGTTTTTTATCCTTTCTTTTACTGATGTGACACATCATGTTGATTGTTTTGCTAGTATTGAACCACCTTTATACCCCAGGAATAAATCCCACTTGATTATGGTGAGTGAATGATTTTTCTGGATTTGATTTGCTAATGTTTTGTTGAGGATTTTTGTATCTATATTCATGAGAAATATTGGCTTGTAGTTCTCTTTTTTTGTGTGGTGTCTCTTTCTGATTTTAGTATAAGGTGATACAGACCTCAGAGAATGAATTTGGAAGTTTTCCTTCCTCTTGTATTTTATGGGGATAATTTAGAAGAATGGGTACTAACTCTTTAAATGTTTGGTAGAACTCACTTGGAAAGCCATCCGGTCCTAGACTTTTGTTTTTTGAAAGTTTTTTTTATTACTTATTCAGTTTCATTGAACTCATCTATTCAAATGAAAAGATGATGAAAACTCATCTATTCAAATGAAGAAATTAAGAAAACAATTTCCTTTACAGTTACACCAAAAACAATAAGATACCTAGGAATGAACTTAATCAAAGAGGTGTAAGATTTATACTCTGAAAACAATAAAAATGGTGAAGAAAGTGGTTCAAGATGATGCAAAGAAATGGAGAGACATTCCGTGACCACAAGTTGGAAGAACCAATATTGTTAAAATGTCTATCTATAGCACCCAAAGCAATCTACACATTTAATCCAATCCCTATCAAAATATGAAGGTCATTTTTCACAGAACTAGAACAAAAAAGTCCTAAAATATTTATGGAACCATGAAAGACCTCAAATAGCCAAAGCAATCTTGAAAAAGAAAAATAAAACTAGAAGTATCACAATTACAAATTTCAATTTATATTACAAAATGGTAATAATTAAAACAGTACAGTGCTGGCATAAAAATAGATATAGATGGATAAGAGATACATTAAAAGATGATCCACATCACTCACTATTAGGGAAATGCAAATCAAAACTACGATGATAAATCATTTCACACCTGTCTGAATCAAAACACAAGAAACAATAGGGGTTGATAAGGATAGAACTACAATATGGTTCAGCAATGCCACTTCTGGGCATGTACCCAAAGGAAATGAAATCTCTATCTTGAAGAGAAAGCAGTACTCCCATGTTCACTGCACCATTATTCATGATATAGAAGCAACCTAAGTGTACACTGATGAATGAACAGATAAAGAAAATGTGATAACAATGTGTGTGTGCATCTGCATGTGTGTGTGTATATAAAATGAAATATTATTTAGCTTCAAAAAGTTGGAAATCCTGCTGTTTATAACAACATAGATAAACTTGGATGATGTGTGCTAAGTGAAATGAACCAGATACAGAAAGACAAATACTACTGTATCTAAAAGTCAAACTCATAGAAACAGAGAATAGAATGGTGGTTGCTAGGGGCTTGGGGTTGTGGAAGAAATAAGGAGATGTTGGTCAAAGGGTACAAATTTTTAGTTATAAAGGATAAGCAAGTCTTAGAGATTCTAACATACAACATGACTACAGTAAACAATTCTGTATTGTATATTTGTGTACAATATACCTGTGATGAGAACAACCAATGTGGTCACTACACACACATACGAAGTAATCGTGTGAGATGATGGATATATTAATTAGCTTGATTGTGGTAATAATTTCACAAAACATATGAATATCATAATATCATGTTATCCACTCTAAAGATGTAAAATTTTTATTTGACAGTTATAACTCAATAAAACTGGGACAAAATAAATAAAATAAAATAAAGGTACCAAAGCAATTAAATTAACATCCTTATTTCACTAATACATTTAGTTCAGTAGTTTGAGATTATTACATATTAAATTTTATGCAAAGAATACTTTGTCCAGTGGTAATTATAACAATGATCTCCTAGTGATAAGTAAAAAGATATGCTAAATCTCTTAGTTTGATTAATAGAGGCTGAATCTATATTTGTTTAGAGACACATTTATGAAAACTAGCTTTTCTAACAGCTGGGTATATTTCATGGCAATTGAAAACATTTTTCTTTACTTTGTGCCATGAGTGGAGTGTATTTACAGAAATACATTGTTATGAGTCCTAATGGTAATGGGTAAGCTATGAGTCCACGTGTCATTTCAGTCAAATGTGACTAAATGTGTTGTATATGATCACATGAGATTCTGCCCCTTCTTCCAAGCTAATATATGATGTGTTACATTGTTTTTAATGAAAAATTAACATTATTTTTTAATATCACAACATTCCTTCAAAGAAAAACATTTACATATGCTTATTTTAAATTCAAAAGCAAGAAATGTTCATTGTGTTAAAAAATATTCAACTTTATTTATTTTTTTTTAAAGATTTTATTATGGGGTGCCTGAGTGGCTCAGTGGGTTAAGCCTCTGCCTTTGGCTCAGGTCATGATCTCAGCGTCCTGGGATCGAGCCCTGCATCAGTCTTTCTGTTCAGCAGAGAGCCTGCTTCCCCCTCTCTCTCAGCCTGCCTTTCTGCCTACTTGTGATCTCTCTCTGTCAAATAAATAAATAAAATCTTTTTAAAAAATCAAAAAATAAAGATTTTGTTATTAATAATTTGATAAAGAGACAGCGAGAGAGGAAGCAGAAGCAGAGGGAGTGGAAGAGGGAGGAGCAGGCTTCTTGCAGAGTAGAGAGCCCGACGTGGGTCTTGATTCCAGGACCCTGGGTTCGTGACCTGAGTGGAAGGCAGAGGCTTTAACCCACTGAGCCACCCAGGTGCCCCTAAAATATATTCAACTTTAATAAGAACATAGATTAAATTTCATCAGATATGAAAATACAACTATATGAATTTATAAAGTTATTTATACATTTTAATTGTGTTCATTTCTAATAACTACCAGTAGGTAGTCAATGGTCTATCAGCATGCTTTATAATAGAAATTAATTTTATTTTTTCACGGAAACAAAATCCTACTACTATTAAAAGTCATACTCTGATGTGTGTATGCATGGCAGAGCATGACTGCAATAATACTACTTTGCATCTGTTGCAGAGTTTGCCAGGGTTGACTCTGTCACTGGCAGCAATCTTAATATAATATTTACTAATAGCTCTGTAGAGGAGCACTATTTCCATAGCAACAAATGAACAATACTAGAGAGATTAATCGCTTCTACATTATCAGTGTACAGTTTGCTATAAAGCAATGTTTTGTAGTTTGATAATTGCAAGTCTAGAATGATTGTACATTATGAGTTGATTAGCATAAACACTTAAGATGAAGAATGTCTCTGTTGAAATGGGGAGAGCTTTGCAAAATAGGCAGGATTATATAATAAATATGGCCATGGTTCAAAGACTGTGTGTAGTGCTATTAAACTATAGCATTAGTCATATTATTTGACACTGGTCATTTGATATGGCCCATTCCTGGGGGCCCTTTATTTGGCAAAACACACGCATACACACATGCACACAACACATGAAAAAAATGACATTAGAATTTTAGGCAGAGATCCCTCATGAAATTATTCAGCCTTGGCTATAAGTAGATGCTATGTGAGATCTATGTCTAGACTTCCTTTTCATAAACACCTTGATTTCATTTAAGTTATTTAGCTATAGTATAGATATGACTATCATAGATTGCTTCAGGTTATTATAGTATCCAGATGATATCCTTAATTGAGGACTATGTACTTTTACAAAAGAAAGGATATTATTTGAAGGCTTTGTGAACAGTAGCCTCCTAGAAACACAATGCATTTTTCATATGCGTACAGGCACAAAAGATTGCATTTAAAAAGTAATTCTCTACTACTAATACAAAAATAATTGGCAGGAAAATTAACTTTTCATTGTATTGAATTGAGAGACTCTGCTCTTTTTGTCATTTCATTTGTAGGAACAAAAATTTCCATAAGGATGAATCAGAAGAAAAAAATCCATAAAAAATCTTTAAAATGAGAAGAAAAAATAATCTAATTTAAATTAAAATTTGAGCTATTAAATTTTAAATCTATTAAAATTTGAGCTAGTATATGCATTCCTTTATATCAGAATTGTCTTTTTTTTTTTTAAGAATGAGTGGCTAAATAAATAAGGGAAAAGTATTAAAAATGATTACTATAAAAATTATAAACATATTTGTCATTGAGTAGCATAGTAAATAGTGGGTGTACCATAAGCAACAATCTCTATATTTTGAATATCATAATGTTTTTAGTGTTTATTTTTATTATATTTATAAGGGTTATTTATTTTAAAAGAAAAAGATATAATATATAACAAATGAAAAAATTCATTGCAGCTGTTCAGTAATCAGAATATCATTGACTGAACAATACTTGAAGATTTTCATTTGTGCTGAATATAGTTAGTATATAGGGAGTACTGTCCAATTTGGGCAGTAAAATATGGGCAGTAAATATTGCCCATATGATTCCATTAAAACCACAGTTCAGAATGATTGTAAAGGAAATCACCACCACCAGTGCACCTGGGGACTATGTAGTTAGCATCTTTGGAATGAACACAAAAAATAAGATTTTTTTTTTTTTTTTCCAGTGAGCAGACCAGCTGTTCTTTCCATGGTTTCTCTAATACCTACTTTCCCATGCACTATGGATTAACTAACAAATTGATCAGTTCCTTCATTAACCTGTGGTTATTCTCATAGATCATACTGAGGAGGCTCAAATGGGTTTTATAACAAAAAAAAAAATCACATAATTTTTTATTTATTTATTTTAGAGTGAGAGAGAGAGAGACTGAGCATGAGTGGCAGGGTCAGAGAGAGAGGGGATCTCAAGCACATGTCACAGAGCCTGATGTGGGGCTTGATCTCAGAACCCTGAGATTGCAACCTGAGCCAAAACCAAGAGTTGAACACTTAACTGACTGAGCCACCCAGGCACCCTCAAATAATTCTCACTTGAGTAATAGCAAAACTAAAATTGAATGACTATTCTATATTCATTTATTCTGTATGTAGATTCTATATTGACATTCTAAGATTTTAGTTTATATGGTAAGAGGATTCCAAAAACTTTGTGCCAAGTTATTTTATAAACAAAAAGTGTTTATCATTCAACTCTAGAATTTAAATTTTATAGGTGGTTATATAAGTATTTGATAATTTCTGATTAAAAGAGTATGTAAGATGTCCATGAATTTCCTAAACAGGGCTTAATAGGCTACAAATGGCAGATACCACCAGTAGAATTGCCACTAGAAACCTTTGAAAAAATTACTCTCTCTTTTAGTTTGTTTTTTTTTTAATTCAGATTTTCATATATCCAACTTTATTGAAGCAGAGATTACATATAGAACATGTCTAGACTGCATAGGATATTGTTAATCACCAAATAATACTATTCAAATAACAACTTTTAATTACTTTTATTTTTAAAATAAGTTGCTCATACATTACATATATTATATATTCTACTGTAGTAGGGAACATAATGCATGAATTTAGTTTAAATTCCTAAACCAAGATAACTAAAATCTGAATGGAAATCTCCAGATATGTTATTATTCACATTTGTTTTTCCTAAATTGCTTTCAACATCACTTGGGTGGAGATTGTGAACGTAGTAGTGTGTGTTTGGGGGAGGCAGAGGAGAGTAATTACTATTGTGTGTGATGTGTGACTCCTTATCCTTCTCTTTGACCCTCTTGGTGTTTTGAAAACTAGGAATATATATAGTATGTCTTTGAATAAATATGTGAATGCACTTGCTTTAAGAAAATATAATACAGGGGCGCCTGTGTGGCTCAGTGGTTAAAGCCTCTGCCTTCGGCTCAGGTCATGGTCTCAGGGTCCTGGGATCGAGTCCCGCATGGGGCTCTATGCTCAGCGGGGAGCCTGCTTCCTCCTCTCTCTCTGCCTGCCTCTCTGCCTACTTGTGATCTGTCTGTCAAAAAAAAAAAATATTAAAAAAAAAAGAAAATATAATACATATATTCTAGATTGGCTGGAATGTTTTAAATTGGAAATAATCTATGTATAAAATACTTTTCTTTGAATTTTTTTATAATTACAGCACTCTTACTATGTAGTAAAATTATAAAGGTATAATATATGCAGTGAGTAAACATTTGAAAACTTACACAAGTATATAAAGTACATATGAACAAAACCACACATAAATACATCTGACTCTGTAAAATTTGGTGCTTTTTGTTCGAAATTTTACAGAGAAGAGTGGTGTCAAGTCCTCAAAAATTTAAAGCAATGCCTTTTTTATCAAAGTACAATTAATATACAATGCTATATTAATCCAATATATTGTTTCAACAATTCTGTATATAACTCAGTGCTCACCATAAGTGTGGTCACCATCTGTTACCAAACTTTTAATGATTTCAAAGTAATACATTTTATTAATGTAATTTTTATATATCACTCTATAGTATTAACATTTATATATTTTTCTATTTTGATATTATAAAAATGTCATAAAATTTCCTTAAATAACCTAAGTTACATATACCTAAATTTCTTATTATTTAAGATAGTCTATAAGATGTCAGGTTATTTTTTTTTCCACATGCAAAGCACACTTATTTTTCTTAAAATATTTATTTATTTATTTGAGTGGGAGAGGGGCAGAGTGAGAGGGAGGATCTCAAGCAGACTCCCTGCTGAGTGCAGAGCACAACCCAGGGCTTGATCTTATGTCCGTGAGATCATGACCTGAGGCAAAATCAAGAGTAAGACACCCACCCAACTGAGCCACCCAGGCACCCCCACATTTATTTTTTAATTGAATTTTAGTTTGCTAGAGCAGTGTAAGGTCCATAGCAGAGATTTCCCATATACCCCCTAGGCAACATACCCCACTATCAACATCTCTCAACAGAGTCTTAACATTTGTTTCAATTGATGAACATACAATGACACATCATAATCCCTGTAAATCCATAATTCACGGTGAATACAATTCAGTCAATGTTATACATTCAGTGGGTTTGAGCAAATGTACGATGATATAACCACCATTATGGTATCCTACAGAGTTTTTCACGGTCACTAAGAATTTTCTTCTAAGAATTTTCTTCGCCCTTTCTATTTAATTGTATCACCTGTTTCTACTGATCTTTTTTATTGTCTCCATAGTTTTTCCTTTTCCATAATATCATACAGTTGGAACCATGCAGTATGAACCCTTTGCAGATTGGCTTTTTTCACCTACTAATATGCATTTAAATGTCCACAATGTCTTTTTATAACTTTATAGCACATTTGTTTTACCACTGAATCATATTCCATTGTCTGGGTGTATCACAGTTTATTTATTCATTCACCTACTGAAACACATCTTTGTTGCTCCAAGTCTTGTCAGTTATGAATAAACCTCCTATAAACATCCATGCAGGTGTTTTGCTTTGTGAGTTTTTTGTTTTGTTTTGTTTTTCTTGTTTTTTGTGAACACAGATTTTCAACTCCTTTGGGTTAACACCATAACACTAGCTTGATTGCTGGATTGTATAATGAGAGTATGTTTGGCTTTGTAAGAAATTGCCAAACTGTCTACCAAAGTGGCTGTACCATTTTGTATTCCCACCAGCAATGAATGAAAGCTCTTAGACCTCTACAGTTTCCCCAGCATTTGATGTTGTCAGTGTTCAGATTTAGGGTATTCTTTATGATGTGGAACATTTTTTTATATGCTTATTTGCATATAAAAGTTCATGGGCCCATTTTTAAATTGGGTTGTTGTTTTCTTATTACTGAGTTTTAATGGTTCTTTTTATATTTTGGATAAAATGGGAGTTACACTCTTCATCACTATGTAATAAATTGGTTTTAGCCATTTTTTAAAGGTTAGGAAGGTTGAAGGGATGCCAGTAATACGATTACGCTTTTCAATTTGACAACTATCGAAATACTAAATCATTTATTTTTTCTAAGTTCTTATTGATTTATTCATTTAAGTAATCTCTATACCTAATATGGGGCTTGAAATCATGACCCTGAGATCAAGAGTCACACACTCCTCTGACTCAGCCAGCCAGGTGCCCTGAAATACTAAATCATTTAAATCACTTGCATTAAGTAGTTTAAAATCAGAAATATCAAATTCATGAGTGAAGATAATATTTTTTAAAACTTGCATATATAATTTCCACATTTTCAATTGTGAACTCAATTGAAACCATGCCTGAGCTTATACTGGCTTTTTTTTTTTTTTTTAAAGATTTTATTTATTTGTCAGAGAGAGAGCGAGCAAGAGCGAGCACATGCAGAGTGGCAGGCAGAGACAGAGGGAGAAGCAGGCTCCCCGCTGTGCAAGGAGCTCGATGTGGGACTCGATCCCAGGACGCTGGGATCATGACCTGAGCCGAAGGCAGCCGCTTAACTAACTGAGCCACCCAGGCGTCCCTATACTGGCTTTTAATATTCTTTTTTTCTCCCTTGATCACTAGTCAGCTATTGAGGAAAAATCATTTTAAAAAATGATCTTTTGTGGATTTCCATCTTGGAATATATTTCAACATATAGCAATTCAATGTTAAGAATCTCCATCAACTTACATTTAGTTTACAGATTTTGCTTCTTTAAATTTACATAGAAAACTAGAAATAAAGTTTTATCTGTACAATATACAGTTCTATGAATATATTTATTCCCAGCAGATGGGATTTAAATACTTCCACCAAATAACCACTTGAGCCATTTAGTACACAAAAGCTACTTTAACCATTAGGCATTTTCAGGGCTGGCTGCTTCTCTAGAGAGGCCAATACAAGAAAGAAGGGAGGAGGAACAGTTCAGGAAAAGAGAGAAGAATGTATTAAAAAAAGAAATTCCTGGCAGGCATAAGTGAGAGCTGGAAGAAGGAGGAATAAAAGGAAAAATGCAGGGTTATCAGGACTCTTTTTTTTTTTTTAAGATTTTATTTATTTATTTGACAGAGAGAGATCACAAGTAGACGGAGAGGCAGGCAGAGAGAGAGAGAGAGGAGGAAGCAGGCTTCTTGCTGAGCAGAGAGCCCGATGTGGGACTCGATCCCAGGACCCTGAGATCATGACCTGAGCCGAAGGCCCCGGCTTAACCCACTGAGCCACCCAGGCGCCCCTATCAGGACTCTTATATAGCTCAGCTTTTTCCTGAAACTAAGTGAACCTGAAAAGAAAAGATTATGTTTCTTGTACACAAGATAAGTTACATTGCTGTTTAATAAGCTACAGAACCTCACTACTTTAAAAAAAGAAAAAAGTGTCCTTTGGTGGGCTTGGGTGTCATTAGATAATTTGGGGGAAAAAAAAAATCAGTGTCATTTCCTTTGGGCCAACTTGTGTTGGTCGCAGATTCAAGTTTTGTTTTGTTACAATTGTTGAACTTTTTACTTAGGAGAATGTCAGTTTAATAATTGTCGATAGACCACGTAAGGGCCTATTCAGCCAGAGCGGCCCCACCCGGGTCAAACAGCCATTTTGTTGTTTATGCAGTAAAACTTAAACTGACCCTGCCCCCACCCCCACCCCGGGAAACTTTCTTAAAAGCAAGCCCGGGAAACCAGTCCCAGGTAACAAAGCCCAAACACAAGTGTGGGTCAGGTCAGGTGGAGATAACAGCGGGAATGCAAGGATGAGTCGGGTAAGGTGGAGACATCTAATCAGTAAAGCACACATATTGTCTCCCTAGCTACCAAGAAGTGTGGGCCCCACCTTTTGGGCACCTTTGGGCACCAATTCTGACCAAGGTGATAGGCTAGTTCAAATGTCTACTATAGAGTAAATTGTAATTCAATTGGCCACCTGTGTGTGACTTAGCATGACTGTGCAGCTTCCTCTGTGTTACAATCTCATTGGCCACCTGTGCATGGCCAGGCCCATCCACATGGCCTTGTTCTATAAAAGTTAGTCTGTGAGGCAGGGAGGGGTCGCGCTCTCTGTAAGGGGCGGCCTGACTGGTCTGTTTGACGGTCGGTTTGATTCTTGATGCTTGGCTCAAAATAAAGCTTTGCTTGACTTTTGCTTTGTATCAGTCTCGCTCCTTTGACCATGGACCCGTTATTGGGGGACCCAACACCACTAGTTCATTCTTAAACATTTATCATATGGAGGCTGATTTTCTTCAGAATGTGAATCAAAACAACTGGATGTGACAGTATGAGATATGAAATCAATTAATCAAAGATTTCTTCATTGTTTAACCACCAATTTTATACACTTATGATCTAGCAATTACTGAGTTTATTATTCATGATATAAACAATTTCTCACCAAATTAATACTATTAATATTTAAATTAATATTACATTTAAATAAGTAGGGTATTTAAAGAAAATGTATTCCATCATTCATGAAATTTTACTCTATTAGTTTTAATGCTGCAGTAATAATTTTTTGTGTGAGTGCAGTTAATGTTTGGACAGTATGAGTTTAAACTGTGCAGGTCCACTTATGTGGATTTTTTTCAACAAATATATAAGCTTACAGTATTGATGTAGTATAATACTGTAAATGTATTTTTCTTATGATTTTCCTAATATTATTTTTCTCTAGCTTATTTTACTCTAAGAATATTGTTTATAATACATATAACATAAAAATGTATGTTAATTTACTGTTTATGTTTTTGGTAAGCTTCTGGTCAACAGTAGGCTGTTAGTAGTTAAGTTTTTGGGGAAATCAAAAGTTATATGTGGATTTTTCACTGCACAGGAGGTTGGCACCTCTTACTCCCATGTTATTCAAAGATCAGCAGTTACTTAAAATCAGAATATATTTGGCCACAAAGTGACATAATTAATTAAAAGATTGAGGAAAGAAAAGATGGCAGAGGAGTTAAAAAAAAAAAGGAAAAAAGAAACGTATAATAGGACATCTTGAGAATTTAAGGGTAAATACCCAACTGTGAAAAACCTTTGGGGATTTGCTTACTGGCATGTATGCTCCAAAAACATTCTTCCAGACATACGTTATATCACATAGAGAATATGTTGCACAAAAATGAGCACATTTCACAGTCTGATGTCTAACATAATTTCTTCATTCCCATTATAGTCAATTTATCTTGCCACCAGGTAATTTCTAGTGGTAAAATTTTTATCCATCTTTAGGAAATGTCCCTGACCAACAAATTTACTGAATACAAAATATCCCAACTTTTTAAAGGAAATATCAATAATTATAGGATAATCTTGGTTTAGGGTGATGTATTTTGGTGAATGCTATTATTAATAAGGAAAAAAGAGTTATTGGTCTAATATTTCTAAGGTGCTTTAAAATATTAAAGTGAACACTGTTTGACAAATTTAAAAAATATATTAAATGAAATTTGGAAACAAATGTAATATCCATCAGCATAATCAGTTTGAGATACATTTCTCTGTCATTTCTAGCATTTCCAAATTATTTTTGTTTAATTTTATATTTTTATGGTGAATAATATAGTTTAAAAAATAATGAAATGTGTGTCCATGAAACTTACATCCTATTTAAGAAATAGAATATATCGGGGCACCTGGGTGGCTCAGTGGGTTAAGCCTCTGCCTTCGGCTCAGGTCATGATCTCAGGGCCATAGGATCGAGTCCCACATCGGGCTCTCTGCTCAGAAGGGATCCTGCTTCCTCCTCTCTCTCCCTCTCTGCCTGCCTCTCTGCCTACTTGTGATCTCTCTCTCTGTCAAATAAATAAAATCTTAAAAAAAAAAAAAGAAATAGAATATATCTCATACTTCAAAGATCTCTGTGTACTCCTGGTAAATGTCATACTATTTCTTCCCCTGAGATCACCACATATCCTATTGTTTTCTCTTAGTCATTCTTTAATTTTCCAAAAATAGATTTATACACTCAGATGTATAAGGATATATTTTAGTTTTGATTTTTGAAGATTATATATTATAAATATATTGCACAGTTTGTGACTTGCTTTGTTGACTCAATATTCTCTTTTAGTTTTGACCATTTGATGTGTGTTTATATAGTTAGTTTGTTGATTCTCACTACTATATAATATTGTAATGTACACCAACAAATAATTTATTTTTTCTATTCTGTTGTTTGAAATAGTTTCCTATTCCTTTTGTTATTATTAGTTGCTTTTATTAATGTTATGGATGTAATATCTACTGGTGTGCATTTTAAACTCTTTGGTTAGAACATATTTATAAGAGAGGGTTGCTTTTCTCACAGATTCAAAGGAGTTATATATTATATAAATACTTCATAAATTGCATATGTTGCACATACCCTTCTCCTAATTTGTTTTCACTTTTGTTATGATGTCTTCTCAATAAGACATTATTGTCTCAATAAGACATTAATGTCTTTATGTCATTATGTTATTATGAGATATAATGTTTTAATAAGACATTCTTTTCTTAAAAAAATTTTATTTGTCAGAGAGAGTAAGAGAACACAAGCAGGGGGAGTGGCAGGCAGAGGGAGAAGCAGGCTTCCTGCTGAATAAGGACCAGGACATGGGGCTCCATACCAGTATCCTGGGATCATGACTTGAGCCAAAGGCAGAGGCTTAACTAACTGAGCCACCCGGCATCCCTGAATAAGACATTCTTAATTTCAGTGAAGTCAAATATATCCATCTTTTTCTTTTTAAGATTTTTTATTTATTTATTTGACAGAGATCACAAGTAGGCAGAGAGGCAGGCAGAGAGAGAGAGGAGGGACGAGGCTCCCCACAGAGCAGAGAGCCCAATGCGGGACTCGATCCCAGGACCTGGGATCATGACCTGAGCCGAAGGCAGAGGTTTTTAACCCACTGAGTCACCCAGGCGCCCCCCCCATTTTTTCATTTAATGATTAATGTCATTAGATTTTGTTTAAGAAATCCATCCTTAATTGAAAATTGTAAGTATATATATACATGCTTACTTTTGATTTTGAAGTTATTCTTCTAAATTTGGGTTCTTTATCGAGTTGATTTTCATGTCAGTTGTCAGATAAGAATCCATTATACTATATTTTTAATTTGGATAACAATTTTTTTCAACATCATTTGCTGATAAGGTCATTTTCACCCAGTAATTCTCAGTGCCATCTCTGTCAAAATGTAGGTTCCAGTACCTGTGCAAATTTGTTCTGGGCTCTGTGCTATTCCACAACTTTCTCTGATTCTACCTCTACCAAAACTCACAGGTTAATTATTCTACTTCTAAAACTTTTTAATTATTAAAAACATAAAGACCTCCACAGTGTTGTTCTTCTACAAGAACATCTTGGTTATTTGCTCTTGAGTTTTTTTGTTTTTCTGTCAAGTTATTCTCAAATTCCAAATAGGATTTTTTTTTTTTAAGATTTTATTTATTTATTTGGCAGAGAGATAGAGAGAGAGCACAAGTAGGCATAGTGGTGGAGAGAGGGAGAGGGAGAAGCAGGCTCTCCGCTGAGCAGGGAACTTAATGGGGGCTCGATCCCAGGACGCTGGGATTATGACCTGAGCAGAAGGCAGCCTCTTAAACAACTGGGCCACCCAGGCATGCCCAAATCTGATTTTTTATTTAAATTAAATTAAGTTAAAGTTGAATTAAATATATAGATCAATTTAAAAAGAATAACATATTAAGTTTAATTAATGTTTATATTTATAAAAATATATTTAAGTATTTTTAATATCTTACATAATGAATTTTTATACAAAGTTCTTAAATTATTTTGCTACAGATTATTTGCAGATATTTATTGCTGGTAAAAATGGTTCAGTTAAATAATATATTGTCTCTTTGCAAAGATACAATTAATATTTGAACAGCTCACAATGTTTCTGTAACTACTTGTTATAACTATTAAACACATAAATTATTACTAGATCTTGAAATATTTTTTATGAATATTTTATCTAACAGACTTTTGGAGATATATATATATATATATGACATGACTACATATATATATATATATATATATATTATATATATATATATATGACATGACTACATATATATATGTAGTCATGTCATCTCTAAACAGAATCAATATTGCTTCTTCTTTTCCAGTTTGGGTGCTTTTATTTTTATGTTTTTCATGTCTGACTATTCTGGCTGGGACTTCCTATGTGCCTATGGTAGGAGTGAGCACCCTTGTCTTATTCCTTATTTTCCTGCCATAGCAGGAAATTTTTCAACCTTTCACCACTGAATATTATCTTAGCTATGGGTTTGTCATATATGGCCTTTGTTATGTTGAGTGTATATTCTTTATATACCCAATTTATTCAAAGTATCATGAAAGGATGTCAAATTTTGTCAAATGCTTTCTTCTGCATCTGTGGAGAGTTTTATGATTTTTACCCTTCATTCTACTAATACGATGTGTTATGTTCGATTTGTGCATGTTAAAACACTGCTGCATCCCAAGGTTAAATTCCACTTAATCATTGTGTATGATTCTTTTAGTGTGCTCATGTTGAATTCAGAATACTGCTAGAATACTGTTAAGAATTTAGTTAACTTGAAATTCTTATTTCTTTTCAATTAGGTATTTAACACTGTTCTCTTTTAGAACTGCTTTTACTGTGTCTCATAAGTTTTGATATATTGTGTTTTCATTTTAATTTTCTTAAAATACTTTTTGTTGTTGTTGTTTTATGTCAAGTACTTTCTGATTTATTTTTGATTTCTACTTTTAACCTGTTTGCTGTTCAGGAGTGTGTTGTTTGATTTCCACGTATTTGTGATTTTTTCATTTTTCCATCTGTTATAGCCGTAATAATTAAATAAATAAATATTTATTTTAATATTTAATAAATAAAAATAAATAAATAAACTATATTTCTAGTTTTATCTGTTGTGGTCAGAAAACATACTATCTATAATTTCAGTCTTCTTAAATTGATTACAGCTTGCTTGTGGCCCAATGTGTGACATATCCTGAAAATAATGTTTCATGTGCTCTTGAGAAGAAATTATATTCTGGTGCTGTTGGATGGCATGGTCTATATATGTTTGTTAGGTCCATTTTTTCTATAATGTTGTATTTAGATATATTGTTTTCTTACTAACTTTCTTTCTGGGTGATCTAGCCAATGTTGAAAGTGAGGTATTGAAGTCTCTTTGTATTAGTGTATTATTGTCTATTTCTACCTTCAGTTTGGTTAATACTTGTTTTAAAGTTGTAGGTGCTCCAATGACAGATGTGTGTGTGTGTGTGTGTGTGTGTGTATATATATATATATATATACCATTTTATATATATACCGTTTTATATATATACCATTATATCCTCTTCTGAATTGACCACTTTATTATTGTAAAATGCCTTCTTTGTCTCTTATGACTGAATTTGACAGAAAATCTATTTTATCTGAAATAAGTATATAACTCCTACTCTCTTGGTTACCATTTTCACGGAATACTTCCATGTCCTTAAAGCTAAAGTGAGTCTTTTGTATGTAGCATATTGTTGGACCTTGTTTTTTATCTATTCACCTACTTTTTGCATTTTGATTAGAGAATGCAATTCTCTTACATTTAAAGTAATTTTGGATAGATTAAGACTTGACTTACCATTACCATTTTTTTAGTTGCTTTTTGCCTATTTTTGTTGTTGTTGTTTGTTTGTTTGCTTTTTCCCCTTCCTCTGACTGTCTTCCTTAGTGGTTTACTTTTTGTGGTGGTATGTTTTAATCCCTTTATCTTTTGTATAACTATTATAGGTTTTTTTTTTTCTCTATGTATGCATCATTACTTCCAGATAATAGGGTTGCCATATTAAAAAAAAAAAAAAAATGACTAGAGATACTGGAGAAATACTGATAGATTCTGGTTTAGAAATGGTAGCAATATTCAAAAGCATGTAACATTGTGAAAGAACATTGGTTCTTTTGCCAGACACAGAAAGATACACTTCCAGCAACTGTAAGGAGATGCCATCCAAAGTTAGAGACTTTTTTTTTAAGCCAAACACTTTTTAAATGCATATAATAGGCTTTCTTTCAGAAGCCTTGCACTTCAAAATTTCTCATAAACCTATTCTCTTTGTCTTATGTTTTCATCATTCCTGTCAAAATTTGTTTAATGTAATGGTTAATTAGAAGGGATCACATAAATTCATCTATAGTAAAACTTAAATTTAAGAAAATATTTGAAAGTTTATTGGCATTTTAATAGAAATTCTATCCCTGATAAAACAATGAAACCGCAATGGTATAATTTTTGGCATCAAGTAGAAGCAAACGGACAAATTATGGCAAATATCTGGGTCATTTTCAGTGTCTCTCCTGTATTTCAGTGTAAGAGTTTGACTGTAAGGTTCTTCATATAATGCTGATTCAAACAGAAGCAAATTTTTTTAAGTTGAAAACTAAATTTATGCACTGTCTAAAATCTCATTGTTTATGTGTCCCATACATAGTTACAGGATATTTCCATCTGGCTACTCAGAGTAAAGTTTATTATACCAAAGAAATAATTTAATAATATCTTAAGGATTATGATTAAATTAATGAGGTATGAATTTGCTTAATTTAAACCCAAAGCAGAGTTTGGGCACAGATAACTCACATTATGCTGTCTTTTATGAACAATATAAGCTTAGATCAAAATTACAATATTTTAAGTTTATTAAACTCAAGGAGTTTATCCACATATATAAACTATCATATTGAATGCACAGCCAACTTAATATGAAATTAAAGACAAGCTGTCAAATTCATTTTCCTTTACTAATGATGTAAAGCAAAAATATGTACTGACACTTGTTTTATTTAATCTGCTTTGCATAGCAGTGATGAGTTATGTAACTGATAATGTGGCACTAGACACAAAGTGCTATTTGTCATCATCTAAGATATCTCTTTACCTTCATCAACTGACAATATCCCAACATTGTTTTAAGACAAAATCTCATGCTCTAATATTGTCTGACAGCTGTAGCTGTTTAAATAGAATTGAGTTCTTTTTTTTTCTCTGTATATTTTACTTTATTTGTTAATTTTTTTATGTCATGTTAGTCACCATACAGTACGTCATTAATTTTTGATGTAGTGCTCCGTAATTCATTGTTTGTGTATAACACCCAGTGTTCCATGCAATGCATGCCCTCCTCAATACCCATCACCAGCCACACCCATCCCCCCAACCCTCTCCCTTCTAAAACCCTCAGTTTGTCTTAAAAACAAATTTGATTTTATAGGCAATAATGCTGCACTTTACAGTGAAGTGAAAGGATTTGTCCTAAAAAAAAAAAAAAAAAAAGAGAGAGAAAAGAAAGGATGAATACCCAAGTTTTGTAGCAACATGGACGGGACTGGAAGAGATTATGCTGAGTGAAATAAGTCAAGCAGAGAGAGTCAATTATCATATGGTTTCACTTATTTGTGGAGCATAACAAATAGCATGGAGGACAAGGGGAGATGGAGAGGAGAAGGGAGTTGAGGGAAATTGGAAGGGGAGGTGAACCATGAGAGACTATGGACTCTGAAAAACGATCTGAGAATTTTGAAGGGGTGGGGGGTGGGAGGTTGGGGGCACCAGGTGGTGGGTATTGTAGAGGGCACGGATTGCATGGAGCACTGGGTGTGGTGCAAAAATAATGAATACTGTTATGCTGAAAAAATAAAAAAATTAAAAAAAAAAAAAGAAGTCTAGCCAACAAGTTGGTAAGATCGTTTTTTTCTGAACTTTCACTCTTCTTTGTCTGGATTAGGTTCATATGTTTGTTAGCTGAATGGCAAAAATAAATACATACATACATACATACATACATACATACAAAGGAAAAAAATCAAACTTGAAAATCACATGGAAACAACTCTTTTGTTTGGTTTTTCAAAATTCCAGTGTCATTAATACAGTGTTGTATTAATTTCAGGTGTACAATAAGTGATTTAACAATTCTATACATTACTCAGTGCTTATCATGACAAATGTACTATTTAATCCCCATCCACCCACCTGCCTCCCCTCCAGTAACCACCAGTTTTTTCTTGATAGTTAAGAGTGTTTTTTGGTTTGTCTGTCTCTCTGCTCACTCTTATTATTGTTGTTCCTTTATTGTTTGCTTTGTTCCCTAAATTCCACACATGAATGAAATCATATGGTATTTGTCCTTCTCTGACTGATTTATTGCTTAGCATTGTACTCTCTAGCTATCCATGTTGTTGCAAATGGCAAATTTCACTATTTTTTATGGCTAAATAATATTCCATTGTATGTATATACAAACTACATCTTCTTTATCCATTCATCTATCAGTGGACATTTGGGCTGCTTCCATAATTAGGTTATTATAAATAATGTGGCAAAAAACATGGGGGGGTGAATGTATCCTTTTTTGAGTTAGTGTGGAAACAATTTTTAATAAAGAAAACATATGGTTAATTTCTCTCAAGATACTTCCATCCTGCCCCTCAAGGTTAGGTAAATTCACAAAATATTCAAAATCAAAAGCTTGATTGGAAGCACCTGAATTTGAAACCAGCCTTTGTGGGTACATTTTTTTCTATTACTTTTTAAAAACACTGCTTTATAATATGATAATTATCAGAGAAAACATCATGAATCTATTCAACCTGTAATATGCATATATGTTTTGCAAATATCAAAATGAAACATGGCATAGTGGAGAAAAAACTGCCTTTGCCATCTGATGACCAGAAGGTACATTCCTATGCTTCATATTAGTAACCTAATATATATATCGAAAAAAAAAATCTAAATTGAGATACTCAGTTTTTTTCATTTGCAATTAGAACATAATAATTGATGTATTGAAGTGTTGTGCAAATTAAATGTATACAGTTAACCTTTGAACTAAGCAAATATTAGAGGCACTGACTCCCAACAGTTGAAAATCCACTTTCTGGCTTTTGACTCCCCAAAACTTAACTGCTAATACCCTATTGTTGACTGGAACCCTTACTGATAATTTAAACAACACATATTTTGTATGTCATATGTATTATATACTGTATTCTTACAATAAAATAAGCTAGAGAATAAAAAATGTTACTAAGAAAATCATAAGAAAAATACATTTATATAGTGTATTATAAAAAAATCCATGTATAAGTGGACCCATTCAGTTCAAAGTGTGTTGTTTAGGATTAAATATATATGTATATATACTGGGATTGTGAAAATAAAGTTTGCTTGTTTAAAAACTTTTAAATAAGGATTAAATGAGGTAAATCTTGCCTCCTTGGCAAGAGTGAAAGGAAATGGTTCCCATAAAGGTAGAGAGAGAAGCACTCTATCAACACAGAAGTGATAAGATAAAATTGGGTCCTAGATTTCAAGCAATGGAAAGCCAAATACTACCTCAGCAATCAAAAACAAGAATCCCTCTACCATGCTAGTGGGTGAGAAATGAAGATCAGTACTTTTGCAACAAGGCAAACTTCCTTATAAGATACACATACATAGTTTAGATCACAAATCAGGTATTCTAGGTGTTGTGTTACATGTTTGAAGTACAGAAATTAAAATATATATATATCAAGAATGTTAATATTGGGAATTTTACAAGTGAGAAATATACAATTAATCTTGTACAACTTTATACTGACATCTGTTGTTTTTATGAATGATTTCTGTATGTCAGCAATTACTTTGGTAATATTATTGCAGAAATCTTTACATAACTATAGTATAGAGCTCTAGATTTTACGATGAAGAATAAAGGCAAGAAAGCTGTTTTTCAACTTTCAGGTCTTAATAGTGGTTAAGATATTCATAGACTCATCTGGGGAACCTGGGTGGTTCATTTGGTTAGTCATCTGACTCTTGATTTTGGCTCAGGTCATGATCTCAGGGTCATGAGATCAAGCCCCACATGGGGCTCTATGCTTCGCAGAGAGTCTGCTCCAAATTCTCTTTCTCTCCCTCTCCCTTTATCCCTCCACCCCACTCTCTTTCTCTCTTTGAAATAAATAAACAAATCTTAAAAATAAAAAAAGATATTAGTAGAGTCGTCTAAACAGTACTGCCCCACTGGAACTTTTTGTGTGTTTTAACTGTTATTCTCCAAATCCAACTTTACCTAAATTGTCCAAATAAGAACTTGTAACTGAGGCTTCCTGCCATATTTGTTGCTCCCTGTAAAGAAACAAAATTTCATGGAGTTGCACAAGGACGTGCACAGTCTATTTTAACTCTCTTTAAATTGAAATTCTTCATTATTCCTTAGCCATATTTTGCTTGTCATCAATTCTAATTTTCTCTATCTACTTTGGTGTTTCACTTATTTTAATTGTGCTTAATATAGTAGTTATCACAAATGTTTTAACATTTTTATTCATTATTATTACTAATATAAGTGAAAATTGGGGGACAGACAGGTAAGGTGATACATTAGCTGGGGTCCTCTAAATATCATTCACCAAGACTGAAATAGATATTTGTTCAGGGAACCATGTGTGGAATGGGAAGATGGAAGAGCTGGAAGAGGTTGAGAGAGTTTCAGGTCGTTGTGCCAGTCTGACTTCTGTGGATGAGAGAGGAAGGAAGAAAAGCCTTTATTATGAGTGTAGTGCTAAGAAAGATTCAGCAGACATGTTGAGTCCTCAAGACAGAACTGACAATTAGAGACTTATTGTGTCTCTTAGTAACCAACATGCTTTGGTATAATTGTCATATTCAGTCGTCAGCTGGAAAGAGCCCATGGGAAACTTGGCCTCCAGTGGAAGACAGAGGTGGGTTTCCCAGAGAATCAAGTGAGGATCACAATTATGCTTGTGAAGTAGATCTGAAAGAAGGATTTTTTGGGTAAGCACAGGAACCCTTGCATACAAACACAGGTGGCTAAGGATTTCTTTTAAATTTGGCTCATACTATAAAGTTTCACTTAGCTCCTTGAACATTTCTTTCATTCAAGATTCCTTGATAGTTACACATTGAAAATTCTTTTTTAAGAACTCAGGAAAATAGTAGTCAAATGTATATCCCTTTTCACTAATTGTCCAAACCAGTTATATTCCAGATGAGCTTCTGGAATAGACATAACTGTTTTAAATCTGGGATATTCACAAAATAAGTAGTAGGACATATTACTGTGAAATGCCTTCAAACATAATTGTCTCAAAATAGTCATATATTCTTTAACAACTGGTGCTAAGAAAACTAGATAGTGACATGCAAAAGAATGAAACTGGGCCACTTTCTTACACCATTCACAAAGATAAGCTCAAAAAGGTTAAAGACATAAATGTGAGACCAATAAAAACCTTGAAAAAAAAATGTAAAAATTCTTGAGGAGAGCATAGGCAGCAATTTCTCTGACATCAGCTGTAGTAACATTTTTCTAGATGTGTCTGTTAAGGCAATGGAAACAAAAACAAAAATAAACTGTTGGGACTGCATCAAAATAATAAGTTCCTGCACAGTAAAGGAAATAATCAGGAAAACAAAGGGACAACTTATTAAGTAGGAGAAGCTATTTGCAAATGATATATCCAAGAAGGGTTTAGTATCCAAAAAGTATGAAGAACTTATACAACTCAAGATACACACACACACACACACACACACATTCAATTAAAAAAATGGACAAAAGGCATATGTCCAACAGACACATGAAAAGATGCACTCAACATCACTAATTTTCAGGGAAATGCAAATCAAAATACAATGAGATATTATCTCACACCTGTCAAAATGGCTAAAATTAAAAACATAAGAAACAAGTGTTGGAGAGGATGTGGAGAAAAAGGAACCTTCATGCACTGTTGGTAGGAAAGCAAACTGGTGCAACCTTTGTGGAAAACAGTATGGAGTTCCTCAAAACAGTTAAAAATAGAATTACCACATGACTCATTAATTCCACTACTGGAATTTACCCAAAGGATATGAAAACTCTATTTTGAAGAGATATATGCTCCCCTTTGTTTATTGCATCATTATTTCCAGAGGCAAATTATGGAAGCAACCCATGTCCATTGATAGGCAAATGGATAAAGAGATGGTATATATCTAGATACAGGTGTGTGTGTGTGTGCGTGTGTGTGTGTGTGTGTGTGTGTGTGTGTGTGTGTGTGTATGTGTAGATAGAGGCAAGGAGGAGCATATTATTCAGCCATAAAAAAAGAATGAGGGGGGCGCCTGGGTGGCTCAGTGGGTTAAGCCGCTGCCTTCGGCTCAGGTCATGATCTCAGGGTCCTGGGATCGAGCCCCGCATCGGGCTTTCTGCTCAGCAGGGAGCCTGCTTCCTCCTCTCTCTCTGCCTGCCTCTCTGCCTGCTTGTGATCTCTGTCAAATAAATAAATAAAATCTTTAAAAAAAAAAAAAGAATGAGGTATTGCCATTTGCAACAACATGGATAAATCTAAAGGGTATAATGCTAAGTGAAGTAAGTCAGTTGGTAAAAGACAAATACCATATGATTTCACTCATGTGTGGCATTTAAGGAACAAAACAAACTAAGAAAAAATTAGATGAACAAAAAAACCAGATCTTAAATATAGAGAACAAGCTGGTAGTTACCAGAAGGGAGTTGGGTGGGGGGAATGGGTGAATTAGGAAAAGGGATTAAGACTGCACTTATGATGAGTACTGAGAAATGTACAGAATCGTTAACAATTACACATTGTACACCTGACACTAACATAACTCTGTATGCTAATTATATATTTTATTAAAATAACAAAAATAAATAAAGGACAAAAAAATTTAAAAAGTGATATACTTCCCATTTTCAGAATGATTTCTCATTGCTATGATAGTGTATCCATCATATGATTTCTTCTCACATCTACCTGCTTCTAGAAAAATTCTAATGAAGTTTATCTACCTCTCTACAAAACAGTAAAAAACAAAACAAAACAAAAACTTTTTTTTTTAATTTCCCATTCTTTCCCCTGATTGTGGAAATGAGGAATTGGAATGATATTGGATCTCCAAATATTTTCAGTTTTCACATAATTTTTAAAAATAACATTGTTACTTATTCAAAAGCGATTTCTACATTAATAAATCTATGATAAAAAATCTATATCTCTGCATTAGTTTCTTGATGCTGTAATAACTTTCCACAATATTAGTGCTTTAAAGTTGCTGGTGGACAGAGTGGGTGAAATGAGCCAAAATATAGTTAAATGTAACACATACATGGGGAACATGAGAAAACAGCAGCAGCAGAAACATCAGCATCAGCAACATCTGCAGCAGGAAAATGTGCCCTGGCAGAGCTGAGACCCCCCCCACTCCCGCCACTCCCCATTGAGGACCTGTGCAAACTCTTCCAACTATCCTAACCCCCACCAGAATGGATTCTCTGCTCCTTTCAAGCCTGAACACTTACTGCCAGAACATCAAAGTATTCATGAGTTCAACCAAAAGTTAATGAAAAGTCTTTCTAAGTGGTAATAAAATACAAAGACAATACCAACAACAACAACAAATAGTGCCTTAAAACAACCCAAATTTATTACCATAGACATCTCAGCCAGCAATCCAGAATGGGTATCACTGGACTAAAATCTATTCCTGGGATGCACATCTGCATTCCTTCTTTTATTTTTATTTTTTTAAAGATTTTTTAAAATTTATTTGAGAGAGTGAGACATCACAAGCAGTGGGAGCAGCAGGCAGAGGGAGAGGGAGAAGCAGTCTCCTTGTTGAGCAGGGAGCCCAAGGTGGGGATGGATCCCAGGATCCCAGGATCATAACCTCAGCCGAAGGCAGTCACTTAATAGACTGAACCCCCCAGGCATCCCTACATTCCTTCTCGAGGCTCTGGACTCACCTTCTCTAGCCTTTTCCAGTTTCTAGAAGCTATAAACATTCTTTGGCTTGTGGCCCTCTGCCATCTTCAAAGTCAGCAATGGTCAGTGGGGTCTTTTTCATGCTGCATCACTCTGCCTCTGACTTCTCTGTTTTACTCTCAGATTCTTATGATTACATTCGGCCCACCTGGCTAGCCAGGTGAAGCTCATCTCAAAGTCCTTGACTTAGTCACATCTACAAGATTCCCATGTCTCAGAATTTTCTACATAGGCCATTATGTCTTCTTAAATAATGATGTTTTATCAACACTGTGAAGTTTGTAGTGATACCAACTTTCTAATTTACTGATATTAACTTGTGTTTTCTCTTTTTTTCCTGATCAATTGTACTGATCTTCAAGAATTTGTTTATTGTTTCATTGAGTGTTCATTTTTTCCCCATTTCTACTGTATTAACTTTTGAACTTTATCATTTCCTTCCTCTTGTTTACTTCGGGTTAATTTGCTATTTTTTTCCCTTGTTTCTTGAATTAAAAGCTTAAATTCCTGATTGTAAACCATTCCTCTTTACCCATATAAGTATTTAATGCTAAAGATTTCCTTATCAGCACTGTTCAAACAGCATCCCACAGATTCAGAGATAGAGGGTTTTGTTCATTCAGTTCAATTTACTAATTTACTGATTTCCCTTGAGAGTTCTTTGAAGTTGGGTTTTGAATTTGAAATTTATTTAAAACTTAATTGTTTAGTTTCTAAATATTTGGAGAATAAATCTCCTTTTTTTGTTCCTGAAAACAACAACAACAAACTATAGCCTGAGAGTATACTTTTAGTACTTTAAAGATATCTTGTCATTGATTTCTGACTAGCATAGATTGTGCTGAAAGTTTCTGTGATCATTTTCTTTATTCCTCTATATGTATTGTTTCTATTTTCTGATAGCCTTTAAGAATTTTTCTTTAGTACTGATTTTCAACAATTTACTTTGGCTATATTTTGTTGTGTTACTGTTGTTACCCTGAGCAAGTTTTAGTATTTCTTGGATCTGTGAGTTTATAATTTATTTTTAAATCTCATTTGAAGAATCTTCAGCTGCTATTTCATTAAATGCTTTTCCTATTTCTCTTTTCCTTTAATGCATATACATTGAATCACATGATATTGTGTCATAAGTCACTGAATTCCTGTTTGTTTTTTTGAGCTTTATGTTTCACCTTTCTGAGTCTCAATTTGGGTAGATTCTGTCACCATGTGTGGAAATTCACTCATATTTTCTTCTATAGTACCTACCCTGCTGTTAAATTTGAGTAGATTTTCCCTTTCAGACATTACATATTCATCCATGTAATTTCAACTAGTTATCTTTTTCCTATCTTTTCAGTTTATTTCCCCATTAATTTGATGTTTTTCTTATAATTACTTATCATATTTAAAAATTTTTAACTATATATCTTTATCAATGAATTTAATAGAAATCAGGAAATCTGCTATTTCTGATGTTACATATAGAGATTGATTTTCATTTTGGTTATAGGTTTCTTTTTTCTTTTTTTTTTTTTTTTCATATGATGTGATAGGCAGAAAATGTTACCATTTGCTCCAAAGATGTTCATGTTCTAATCTCTGGAATTTATGAATATGTTACCTTATATGGCAAAGGAGGCTTTGCCATTATTGTTACAGACATTGAGGAATGAGGAAATTATACTGGATTAGGTAGGTGGGTCCAGTCTAGTTACAGGAGTCCTTAAAAGTAGAAAACTTCCTGGCTGAGGCCAGGGAGATACAATATTAGAAAGAATCTACGTTTCTTCCTGGAAAAATTGGACCATGTGCTATTTAATGTGATAGCTGCTTGAAGCTGGGAATGACTCTGAGGTTACAGCCAGCAAGACTATAAATAGGGTTGGTGGGGACATCGGTCCTAAACCCCAAGAAACTGAAGTCTACTAACAACCCAAGTAAACAGTAAAACAAATTCCTTCCTAAAGCCTCTAGAAAGGGATGTAGCTGTCAACACCTTGATTTCAACCTGGTGAGGCTCTTGCAATTCTTTTGACCACAACACTGTGGATAATAGGTTTGTATATCTCAGACCATTAAATCTGTTGTAATTTCTTATGAAAGCAATAAAATCTACTATACATTTTTTAGTATGTTTTCATCTGTTACCAGACATTATGAATATAGTATTGTTGAATGTTTTGGATTTAGTTTTCTTTCTTAAAAGAGTGCTGGATTGAGTTGGCAGGTAGTACATGACTTGCAGAGCAGGCTGCTCTCAAACTTGTTTGTAAGTTCTTTTAGGAGTTATCACATTTAGCCCAAATACTATGGCATGACCCTTTTGTGGCCTCCGCTAATTTATGGAAGTATTTAAATAAATGTCTGTGTTCTGGTCAGATGAAACTCAAATATCTCTCCAACTTGTGTGGTTCTGGGAATTGTTCACTTCAAAACTTTCCAACAATTCTTATTTTCCTCTATGGCCTGGTTTGTCAATCTACACATGTACAGGTTAGTATTCAGCTGAGATCCAGAAGGACTGTTGTGCATTTTCTCAGCTATCTCTCAGAGTTCTCCTTTCTCCAGTCCCTACTCCACTAGTTCAACTGCATCCATCTACACAAAACCTGATAAGGATTTCTTTATCCAGAAGATTGCAGTGTTTGGCTTTGGATCACCTTACCCTTGCTAGGAAGTGCATCCAGACAGAAATCTACAGCTGCTGTTAGGAATCATCTCAATAATCTCCCTACTCTAAGTAATCCATTTGCCCTGCATAGATCTAAAATATGAAAATAATTATGTCATAAGTTTTTGTATGTTTCTGCAGTTTTCCCTGTTTATAGCTTTGTTTTCAGTAAGAGGATAAGTTACACTGTCATGGGGAAAAAGATGAAGTTTGGTCAGATTTTTTTTTTCCTTTTTTTGTTTAGAGACAAAATTTCATGATAAAGGTTTAGAAAAGACACACACACACAAGCTTAATAATTATTTTAAATAAAATTTTCTGTAGTTATGCATCTTCCAGAGACCACTCCCTAAACAGTAAATATGCAATTTTTAACCAATTATGTATACCTTGTAACTTCAACAAGGAATTTGTCAAGTGGGAGAAAGAAAGAAAAAAGAATGTGTTTTGAGAAATGGATTATTTTAAGAGAATTGGCTCTCATTTTAGTGAAAGTGTGCCCGTCAGTGCAGTAGAGACACAGCTATCTGTTTTTATACATACATACCTACATTCTCAATCAATTCAATGAAGCAAATGTTTAGTCTCCAAACCCTATTTTTAAACAAGAAGGTGATTCTATAAGAACTGTGATTGAATAAGACTAACCACACAGAATTGTGGAGACAGGAGCGTCTACAGCCAAAGAGACCAGTTAGGAGACTACTGTCTTAATCCAGGTGTAAATTTGGTTAAGGATTTGAAATATGGTAGCAATAATGAACTGCATAGGGAAAAAGGCAAAGGTTCCTAACCACCTATCAGTTTTTTTTTTCCTAATATTAACTGATACCTGTCAATATTACCACCAAAACCTTTACCATCTCAAGGAAAGATATTCAAATTAATAAATTTTAGAATAGTTAATAGTTTACACTTCAAAGGGAAGAGAAATGAGCTAAGACCATGAAAATTTCCTCCACTAATGTCTTTTGGTAGATCCATTAGAAAACCATATGTATCTAATCTAGTCACAACAGAAGGCTAAGAGTGACAGAATTCTAATGGGATGAAAGTAGATTATGGTTCAGTACCCTGTACTCTGATATAGTCTGCAATAGCAATGACCTTGAAGGACATTTCATTTAATTTACTTAAAGCTGAAGAAGAAAGAGGGGAAATTTTTATTAAATGGATTCATAATAATTAAATGGACTCATATTAAGAGAAGTTTTTATTAAACAGAACTCATAATGGTTTGTTGTATCTTTTAAAATGTAAAGTTAAATCTGGTCTTAATTATTATGTTGCCCTTCAACCACAAAGAAGAAAGGCTATGATTCAAATTGAGTCTCTAAAAAGAACTCAGCTGAGACTCCTGGAATAAACAAGGAGCTGCATGAAGATTGGCTCAGGAGATTCTATGTTAGATAAGAAAATAACTAATCATTGATCAGAGTAACTATGTTTCAAAACCTTAGACAGTCTGTAACCCCTCTTTGCTCTTACAAAATTCACTTTTCAGTTTTTCCCTTAAGAGGAGATATTGGATTAGATGGAAGGCAATACTTTTTTAACTCCAAAATTTATGACTCTCGTTTTATTTTATATTTTAAGATATACTTTCTTTCAATTCTCCTTCATATCCATTATAAGTAGGTTTTCAGCCCTCCACTCCATGAAAAGGATCCTTTTCCAATATCTGCTAATAACTATAGTGACAATTATATTGTTAAATCTAATAGTCCATTTTCAGTTTTTAGCTTTAAAATTTTTCTCAATCAGTCCCCCTTATCCCATTCATTCTCTGGCCTTATCTCTACCTCCTTTCTCTTTATTAAGAGATAGACCTTTTCTGTGGGGTTCAGTATTGCTAAGCCCCTAACTTTTGTCAGGCATTTGCTCAAAGGGCACCTTCCTAGTGATAGCTACCCTAACCATTCACTGTGTGCGTGTGTGTGTGTGTGTAAATATATGTATAATATAAAATTTACCACTTTAACCTTTTTAAATATATAGTTCAATGGCATTAGGTTCATTCACCTTATTGTGCAGTCATCACTACCATCCATCTTTAGAACTATTTCATCCGAACCAAAAATCTGTGCCCATAAATAATAACTCCCCATGTCCCTTCCTCCAGCCTCTGCCAATCAGCATTCTACTTTTTGTATCTATAAATTTGACTATGCAGGGTACCTCATACAAGTGCAATCATAAAATATTTGTCCATCTGTGACTGGCTTATATCATTTAGCATAATACCTCAGGGTTCACTCAAGTTCGAACCTATATTTAGGCTGAATGATATTCCGTTGTGTATATAGATATTTATTTATCTATCCATTCATCAATGGACACTTTTAGCTATTGTAAATACTACCACTAAGAACAGAGGTATGCAAATATCTCTTCAAGCCTCTGCTCACCTTACTTTGGGATGTATACCTAGAAGTAAAATTGCTGGATCATATGCTAATTCTATATTTAACTTTTTTTTTTTTTTTAGGAATTTCCATACTGTTTTCTACCGCGGTTACATTATTTTACATTTCTCTACGAATGCATAAGAGTTCCAATTTCTCCTCATTCTACATAACACTTATATTGTGCTTTTTTAGTATGCCTTTCCTTAGTTTATTATTTTACATTGACCTAATTTTAAAATAGTTGCTAAATCTATAGTAATATAAGGCTGGATAACATGTGTTTTTATATATGCATACATATACACACACTTAGATAGAACATTTACAAGAATAAAAATATCTCAGAAGAGAACCAAGAGGCATTCAACTTTCAGTTAAACATGATGGACTGTACATAAATATTTTTTATTACTGTTTCAACGGAAACCTCCATAAAATTGAATAAAGGAATGATGATGATGATGATGATGATGGGGGTGCCTGGGTGTCTCAGTCAGTTAAGCATCTGACTCTTGGTTTCAGCTCAGGTCATGATCTCAGGGTTGTGGAATGGAGCCTCATGTCAGGCTCCAAGCTCAGCATAGGGTCTGTTTGTCCCTCTCCTTCTTCCTCTCTCCCTCCCCTTGCTTGTGCACTTGTGTACTTACTCTCTTTCTCTCTCTCTAAAATAAATAAATAAATCTTTAAAATAATAATGACGAGGACAAAAGGAGAAAAAAAAAGACAATTTGTCGCTGCTTTTTGCAATATTGATGGACAGGAGTCATCTAATGAAACAAATTACAGAAAGTGAAAACTAAGCAGTCAGTGAAAGAATCACAAAAGTTACCTGATGATCTCTGAAGAACAGTATAAAACATCAAGAATGGGAACATTAGGTCTCTCATACAGTGAGGTGAGGTATAGGATGGGGCACAAAACAAAATAATTTTTTATAACCTTACAGATTCCCCCCCCCCCACCGAGGAATTGGGGCATCATACTAGAAAGAGAAAGGAAGCAAAAGACTAGCCATTGAGTGACAAAAACACTGATTCCCTTCTTTTACTCGGCTCATGAATTTTATCATCTCAAGAGATTAGAGAGATCTTCTCTAGGAAACTGCTTAGTCCAAGGAAAACTGTTACAGGAATTTATATTTAGTATTATCCCAACCATTCACTCCAGCCAGACAACTGGGACAAGCACATCTTCTACAGCGTTTTTACTGTACCTCTTTAAATGTGACCTCCTATCAAATGGTTGCCAAATATTTCATCAAAACTTCTCTACCAGAAAGATATTAAATAAATATAAGAAAAGAAAACCAAAACATATACTGCAGACAGTGGAAGAAAATTCAAAGAAATACTAAAAATACCATCAGATATGTAAGAGAGGATGCTGACTTCACAATACAAGAACAGAAGTTTATAAAGAAAAAATTCAGAGACCAAAATAAGTCTCATAAAATAAAAACATGATAGCAAAACTGAAAACAATATCACTCAAAAGTCTGAGAATTAAATTTGGTCATTCTTCCAGAAAATATGAAGATGAAAAATCAAAGTGAAAGGAAATTATAAAATAAATAAAAAGTAAATCCCTAGAAGTGAAAATTCTGAATTTTTAGATCAAGAAGTACCAGAAAGACTACTTGGCACAATTTGTACAATAGACCAACTCCAATGTAAGTAACCAAAAAATTCCAAAACAGTGAGTAGGTAGAATATCCCAAATGCAGAAAGGGAGAAAATCCAAATAGATATCATTTGACAACCTAGAAGTATGAATGACTTAAGACTTTTTAATAGCCTAATTTTAAATGATAATAGGAAAATGCTTTAAAAATCTTGAGGAAAAAGCATTTCTAATCTTGAGTTCTATCCTCATCCAATTGCAAGTGAAGAAAGAGGTAAAGTAAAAATATATCCAGAAATGTGTGTATAGCCCAAACACTGTCTTTTAGGAAGTTACTAAATAATGTGCTCCACCTATGTAAGGAATTAAACCAAGAAAAAGGAATTCAAGAGTTCTGCCCCAGAAGTGATACAAGGAAATGTCCAAGATGGTGGTAATAGAGAGCCCAGAGCTATAGCATCCAGACCAGTTGGAAGCATGAGAAAGGGCTCCAGAGGACATGTCTCCAAGGCAGGAAGAGAAGAAATTGATAGATGCTCTAAAGTGCTTAAATGTTTTATGATGATACAGATACTTCTGGAAGACAGTTTGGGAATAAACATGTAAATGATTCATAGAAAGTCATGCAAAGAGCAACAATGGAGTGTTAACACCACAGGGGAGAAAAGTGAACACAAAAGTAATTCATTGTGTTGCTCAGTAAAAATATTTACAGTCTTTTAATTTATTGAATATTTATGCAATAAAAGATATTAGGAAGAAGGGAGTATATGAAAATAAGTATCTCCCACGATGGGAAATAAATAGAAAAATTAAGAAATACTAAGATGTAATAAAGAAAAATCAAGAAAAAATTGATGCTAAATAGAAAAATAAAGGAATGGTTATACAGGCATATTATTAAAAAGACTTTAATATATTTACTTGAAGAGAGTAAGAGTTTGGTATGAGGTGTAACTCAAGAGACTGATGACTTATTTGTTCTCTTTTTTAATAACACATACATTTTAAAAAATAAAGATTTATCAAAATATAGACACTAAGTATCTCAGAAAGCTTGGATCTTCTGAGAATCAGACACAAGATGAAATTGTGCATGTAGGAGATTTACTGAGTAAACATTTAAGATTAATGAGCAGAAGAGATGAGGGTAGACAAGGAGTACCTTCTGATATAATGCAGTTCTGAGACCTGTGAAAAGACAGAGGAAAAATGAAGGATATGTTGTGAGAACCTCAGACAGAATGGCAGCTCTGAGAAAGGCTTAGCCAGCCAGACCAATGGATAGACCCTGAACATAACCTATTCTAAGAGTCCCACATTGTGCAAAAAATGACCAACCTCTAATACCTCCATCATGTTCTATAATTGGTTAGTGACAGCCCAGGAAGAAACTAGTCTTGTAGTCAGTGCTGTTGTGGCGGTTAAGGTGTAGCAGAAGAGGGATGTCAGCTTTCCTTATAACAGATCTCTCTCTTGAAGAGAAAAATGAACTACACATTTCCATGGCTGCCACCATACTAAACATGGAGAGCATGAAAAAGTTTTCTATTAAAAGTTTCAATGAAATTGCCCAGCTCTCCTCTTAGAGATAGTAGATATTTAAAGTACAGTTATAGTGTGAATTTTATTTTTAGAAATTATAAGTCCTTTTACTTATAAGGATATTTTTAGTTTTACAGAAAAGTTTGTATGGTTCTTCAAAACAGTATTTTTATCCATTTAAGGATCCATAAAATTTTCTTAATGAAACATAAATTTAACACATATATATTGGGGCATCTGCATGGCTCAGTCGATTAAGGGTCTGCCCTCAGCTCAGGTCACCATCTCAGGGTCCTGGGATCAAATCCTGCATGGGACTCCCTGTTCAGTGGGGAATCTGCTTATCCTCTGCCGCTCCCCCCTGCTTATGCACACGCGCTCTCTCTCTCTCTCTCTTTCTCTCTCTCTCTCTCAAATAAATAAATAAAAACTCTTAAAAAGCATATAAGGAGAGGTGCCTGAGTGACTCAGTGGGTTAAGCCTCTGCCTTTGGTTCAGGTCATGATCCCAGGGTCCCAGGATAGAGCCCCTCATTGGGAGGGGAGCCTGCTTCCCCCTCTCTCTCTGCCTGCCTCTCTGCCTACTTGTGATCTCTCTCTCTCTCTCTCTGTCAAATAAATAAATAAAATCTTTTAAAAAATATATCAAGATCTGGATCTATCCATTAATACACACATATATGAATTGTCTTAAATATGTATACATATATATGTTCATCTTACTTAATCTGAATTTTATTAAAGAATACAAAATACGGTAGTATACTAAACTACAATAATAAAATATTTTCTGTTAATATTTTCCAGATATCATGAGTAAAAGCAATTACTGATTGGATTAAAATTGTATTTTATTTATTCTATAATTTTAAAATATTAACCAGTTATTTCAGTTTTCATGACACTAGGCAGGCATGAGCAATTTATCATCTCTGTTTACTTAAAAATAATTATAACACATTGTAACAGCTACAATATTAAACATTAATACAATAAGGAGGAGATAAAAGAAGAAGGGATCACTCCTGTCGCATCAGCCATTGAAGAGCAGCAGCCATGGCTCTGCACTACCCATAGAAGTGGGTCTCAACAAGGTGACCAAGAATATGAGCAAGGGGATGTATAGCTGCTGCTAAGGGCTCCTCAAAAGGCAAACCGAGGTCAAAAGGGACATGATCCAAGATGTCTGTGGCTTTCCCTGGTAGTGCACCATAGAGCTGTTGAAGGTCTCCAAAGACAAATAGGTCCTCAAATTCATCAAGAGAAAAGCGTGGACATACATCTGGCTGCCATGAGGAAAGCAGCTGCCAAAAGGAACTGATCCCCCTCCCCATTCTGTGCATAGTAAAACCTTCATACAAAAAAAGCACCAACTCAGTCAAAGAATAAAGGAAACTTTCATAGAGAATGCTGTACTTGAAAGGAGTCACATAGGATTAATTTACAAGATAAAAAATTTTAAAATATATTCAAAGAAAAATAACCTTCAAGAATATGGAATTGTGAAATGACATGGCACACCTATAGGATCCTTCAAGATGACTTGTTGAGTAGTCAGGAGGTCGTCAGATCTATGGAGACATGGGCAAATTTTTAAATTTCACTTATACTTTTGTTCTCCAGAATTCCAATTTTATTCTTTATTTAAGGAAATAATTTCTCTTTGTTGATATTCTCTACTAGAAGCAATATTGTCAACATAACTTCTTGTATGCCTTTAATCATGATTTCCTTTAGTTCTGTGAATGTTTTATAATGCCTATTTTAAAGGGTTTTTTCTGATAATTCCAACATCTCATCATTCTAACAGGTGGTTTCTGTTGTCTGCTTTATTACTCTCTCTGTCAGTCATATGTTCTTATTTCTTGGTGTGCCTTGTCAGGTTTTGTTGCTGCTGCTGTTGTTTTTTGTTTTGTTTTAACTGGATAATTTATTTTTTAAAAGACTTATGTATTTATTTTAGAGAGAGAGAGAGAGACAGAACACGAGCAGGAGGGGCAGAGGGAGAGGGAGAGAGAATTCAAGTCAAATCCACACTCAGTGTAGAGCCCAACATATGGCTCGATCTCATGACCCTGCCATCACAACCTGAGCTGAAACCAAGAGTTTGGCACTTAACTGACTGCATCATCCAGAAGCCCTTTCACTGGATAATTTAGATAATGAATTTAGCAACTTTGGGACTGACCCCACTCTGCTGCTTGGAGCTTGTCACAGTTATTGGCTTGCTTAATTAGCTAATGACTAGTTGGGTTATATCAGTGGTGTCTATTCCTTTTCTCCTTTATATTCCCAAAGCAGTGTTAAACAGCTGATGTTTCTCTTGAAGAAGGTGCATCTTTGGGTATGCCCACAATCACCCTGTGATGGCAGTGACTACAGTTGGGCTCTCTCCCTCTCTTTCTTTAACCACACTCAGCTGCTAAACTCCTCTAATTACTGGCTGACTGCCTTAGTGATTTCAACAATTCCCTAGGCAAAATTGCTCTACAAATTAATTAATCAAATTCTGGCTTGTTTGAAAGAAGAGCTTCTGAGGTCAGTGCTTGATATGTGCTCTGACCTCAAGAAGGCGTCACTCAACTGCCTTATTCTCCATTTTTCACTTGAAATTAGATGGTCAACAATTTAGCCTGTATTTTAAGTCCCTTCAACTGTCTTCTACCTCAACCTCCACTGTTTTTGAGGGCACACTTAGGCTTGAACTTCTACATGCTCTGTTGCTATGAAATGAATTTCTTAGGAGGAGATGAAGACCTCTCTGTTTTATGGTCCGCTTCCCTCCCAAGGCAAAATCTCTAAACCAAGGCTCTGGAGCTGGTGTTGGGAACCCTGGCAAGCTTCTCTTTGAGTGATACTCACAGTCTAGGAGTCAAGAACTCAGTGGAAGGAGGGACATCAACTTGAGGTCTATTTGACTTATCCCTCTTGGCATGAAGATATCCCATTATGATCCAGGGCAAGGGTAACCAGGACCCAGTATTTTTAGCACACCACAATTTCATCCCATGGGCTGAGTGGAAGCTGGCCTTAAAAATGGAGCTATCACTTTTCATCTGCATCCTGGGATTTAGCTTTAGCAACAAGTTATTGGGAGCAGGATAAGAAATGCTGATATCTTGCTTTTCTCAAGAAGAAAGCCCTTTGGGAGGTAGAGAGAGAGAAAGCCCTGTGTTCTTGACTATAGCAGTCTGGAGTGCTGTCTTCACCTTAGTGAGCTGGGACAGGGAAGGAGAAACATTTTGCTGTTGTTTAAACACCTAATTCTTGCTTTTCTTGCTGTATTTTCATAGATTTCCTTGTATGGATGTTTATTCATTTATTGCTTTCCCTTAGGCCCATTTCCAAAGACTTTGTTTTGTTCTTTTTAAGGATTTTCACCAGTTTCACTGGAGACCAGGTCAAAAAAGCTCCTCCCACTGTTATGCTGATAGTCAGTCTCACCTACTGTTTTTGAAATTGAAGAGTAGTATGTATGTGTGTGTGTGTGTGTTTTTAAATATTATATACATATTATATACATGTATGTAATACATGTATATATTAGATAATTTTGAAAGGATTTAACAAAGTCAAGACATATCTAATTAATTTTTACTATGTGCCAAGTATTGTGCCATTGCTAAGCTGGAGACCCAATAGTGAATAAAACAGATAATGTTCTTGCTCTTTGGGAACATATATTCTAGTGAAAGAGAAATTAAGTTGGCAAATAAATAAATATCAGGTGTATACAAGTACTATGAATATAAATGAAACAGGGTAGAAAGATACAAAATGAGAGAAGAGTGAGTTTCATTTTAGGAAGGTGGTCAAAGAGGACCTTTTGATGAGGTGACACTTGTGTATAGATCAACATGGTGTGAGGAGGTGAGTCAAGTGTTTATCTCAAGGAAGAGAATTCCAAGCTAAAATGCTATCAGGTGTAAAGACCCTGAGAAAAGATCATGGTTGACATGTACAAGGAAATGACAAAGAGGCCACAGTAGCTGGAATGAAATGAGCAGGGGAAAGGATATTAGCAGGTGAAATTAGAAAAGCAGCTGGTAGAAGATTATGTAGGTCCTTACAAACCTCATTTAGGATAGAATGATGTAGAGAACTATTGAAAATTTAGAACAGAGAGCACATGTTCTGAGTTATGTTTAAAAATAATTTCTAGGGGCACCTGGGTGGCTCAGTGGGTTAAGCCGCTGCCTTCGGCTCAGGTCATGATCTCAGGGTCCTGGGATCGAGTCCCGCATCGGGCTCTCTGCTCGGCAGGGAGCCTGCTTCCCTCTCTCTCTCTCTGCCTGCCTCTCTGTCTACTTGTGATCTCTCTCTGTCAAATCAATAAATAAAATCTTTAAAAAAATAATAATAAAAAATAAAAATAATTTCTAGAGGGGTACCTGGGTGGCTCAGTGGGTTAAAGCCTCTGCCTTCAGCTCAGCTCATGATCCCAGGATCTTGGGATCGAACCCCGTGTCAGGCTCTCTGCTGGGCAGGGAGCCTGCTTCCCCCTCTCTCTCTGCCTGCCTCTCTGACTACTTGTGATCTCTGTCAAATAAACAAATAAAATCTCTAAAAAATTATAATAATTTCTTTATTTTACAGCATGAAGAATGCACTGCACTGGGGCAAGCATAGAAGCAGCCCAAAGAGTTAGAGGTCTTTCCAACAAACCAAACAACAGATAATGATGGGTTGGATAAGGAGATTTGTGGAACAAGGTAGTGAGAAACAGTTGGTTATAGGTACATTAAAGAAGTTGAACCTCTATAGTGTCCCTTATGCATTTGATGCTGTATGATATAAAGATTTTTTGAACTGAAAAGTTGGCAAAAATGGTGTTACCCTTTAATAAGATTAAAAAGTTTGAGGGGGAAATATTCAGAGTGTGTGGAAGTAGAATTTACTTATTTTTTGATCCATTGAGTTTAAGATGATGCCTTCAAATCACATGTAGAAAATAGATTTTCAGGGAATAAGAATGAGTGGATATAGGAAAACTATTTAGAGACTTAATAAAGTGACAGTAAAAATATAGAGGCATTAAGTATAAGGAGGAGAGAGATAATTAATAAATAGAAATAATAGGATTGTTGATTGACGAATGAAAGGAAAGAGTCCAGGGTGACGGTTTTCGGTTTGTCTGACTTTTTGGAAAACAAGGCATTTATCGAAATAGAAATTACATGTGGAAGTATACTCTTCAAACTTGATTATAATTGATTTTTATGAGAATACATATTAACTGTTGAATAGCACTTATGTAATGTCAAATTCAGTGACTTTGGGAGATTAAATATTACCTAGTTAAGCAGGCTCAACCACACTGGATTTTGAATTGTTAGAAGGGAAAATGCTCCCAAACTGGATAAAAAGGAGGTAATCATACCCACTGATAAGAAGTTAAATAGCTCTGGTCAGAGTACTAATAAATTCTCCAATTATTTTCCTTTGCATATTAATTTTCTGTATCTGGTAAGGATATCCGTGGGTACCATCAATCCAGCTGTCTTTTGGAAGGTTTAAAGATATTCCCAAAGTAAAAGAACTTTTTTTTTTATTGCACTTGGTGAACATTTTACGACCTGAGATTAAAGCTAAAATCTTAAAATCATCCAAAGAAACATCCAGTACCCACAATAAGAAAAGAATATTGATTTCTGAAAAATTTTCCATAATTTATTGAAACATGTTTATAACTACGATCCTCAGAAAAGTTTTGTTGCTTTTTATGTCATAATATTCTCTGTAAATTCATGGACTGATTTCTGCAAATTCTCACAGCCACCATGAGATGCATTTTCTTCTGTCAAAAGTAGCTACAAGAATCTTATCTTAATCCAAGTACTTGTTTTTCCTCATGCATGGTTAACAAGATGTTATTTGATCAGATTTGCTTTTCAAAGGAATATATTGGGTTATCTTCATGTTTTGACCTTTAAACTAAAACTAAATTGCTTTTCATTACCCTCATATAAATAAGATACATTTTGCTAGTTATCAAACAATAAATGAAATAGTGAACTCTAACTGTGATTCCTAGTGGAGGAACATTTACATATTTCATGAATCATCTCTTAGAAAGCAATTATCAGGGCTCCTCGATGGTTCAGTAGGGTTAAGCATCTGGCTCTTGGTTTCAGCTCAGGTCATGATCTCAGGGTCCTAAGATGGAGCCCCATCTTGGGGGTCCCTGCTCAGTGTGGAGTTTGCTTTTCCCTCACCCTCTATTCTTCCACCTGCTTCCTCCCTCTCTCTGGAATAAATAAATAAAATCTTTAGAAAGAAAAAAAAGGAAGGAAGGAAGGAAGGAAGGAAGAAAGGAAAGGGGAGGAGAGGGGAAGGAGGGAGGGAGGAATGAAGGGAGGGAGGGAGAAAGGTGGAAAGGAAGGAAGAAGTTATCTGCGATTAGTAGTGGTTCTACTCCTCATTTGTAAAAACTGTCTTCTATGCTCAGATTTTCTTATTCCATTAGAGCTATTTTGTGTTCTCTTCCCTCTCTTGTTCTCTTTCTCACATCCTCCTTTTCTTCCATCTAGCATTTATTCCATGTCTGCTGTACATGGATATCTGCAAAGTATTGTGCCAGATTCTGGAAAAACAAAATGAATAAAATACAGTCTATGACATCAAAGATCTTATAATCCAGTAAACATGTATAGATAAAAGAAAAAAATCAATAATTAATCAGTAGTGAGATGCCCAAAACTGCAATGGAAACATAGTGAGGGTAATAATGTACTTTATGTGGGAAAATCAGAATCCTGGTGGAATCGAAAGATGAGTTGATATTTACCTGTTAGAGAAGTGAGTAAGAGACATACCTGATACTGAGGTGAATATATATAAACCACAAGGTACAAAAGAAATATATTCGAGGAACCATGACTGTAGCATAGTCAGTGTTACAAGCAGTGGTGGGGATGTCTCTAGGAATTTAAATGGAACTAGATTATAAAGACCCTGAATGTCATGACATGAAGCTTAGACCCGCTACTAAGAAAGGGCAGAGTCTGGGGCGCCTGGGTGGCTCAGTGGGTTAAAGCCTCTGCCTTCAGCTCAGGTCATGATCCCAGGGTCCTGGGATCGAGCCCCACATCGGGCTCTCTGCTCGGCAGGGAGCCCGCTTCCTCCTCTCTCTCTCTGCCTGCCTCGCTGCCTACCTGTGATCTCTATCTGTCAAATTAAAAAATATATATATTTAAAAAAAAAAAAAAAAAAGAAGGGGCAGAGTCAACAGATGTTCTCTCAGTTCCCTACAAACTCGGCTAAGATGTGTGCTGAATGTGGGGACCAAGACCACGGAGAATTCTTTTACAATGGAAGGAAAATGACTATATTTGAGGCAGAATGTAGATTATTAAATGTTGATAAACTTGAATTGGGTTACACATAAAAGTAAACTCAAAATTTAAATAATAAAAGAGTTTAAGAAAGAACGAGTTTAAGAAAGAGTTTAAGAAAGAACGAATAATAAAAGAGTTTAAGAAAGAAAGAACTTAAGCAGTCTTCAGAATTTGGATGAAAGTTTGTAAAATACAGTTCTTGGACCTAACCAGAGTCCTTCTGACTCTGTCTGTTCTAACTTCCATGGTGCCAGCAGGCTCCCCATTCACGGTTACATGATGATCGTTGACAAAACCTTAAGTTTCATTCTGCATCGTGTAACTCCAGTGATCACCTTGAAACTGGGGGACTTTAATTTGTGGATAAAAGCTCAGTAGCAATAGTTTCTTGCCTTTGCCTTCATTTCATTAAGAGAGCAATATTAATTTGCATTCAGAGAGGGTATATCTAACACATTAGTGTTAAAGCAGAACACCAATTAGCAGCTAGAAATATTACAGCCTTCAATATAATACTCTGGTCATGGGGTTATAAGGTCTTATTATCTGACTTTAAAGCTAAACCTAAATTCTTTTTTTTTTAAGATTTTATTTATTTATTTGACAGACAGAGATCACAAGTAGGGAGAGAGGCAGGCAGAGAGAGAGGAAGAAGCAGGCTCCCTATTGAGCAGAGAGCCCGATGCAGGGCTCAATCCCAAGACCCTGGGATCATGACCTGAGCTAAAGGCAAAGGCTTTAACCCACTGAGCCACCCAGGCGCCCCTAAACCTAAATTCTAATAGGAAACTGAAGGCAAAAGAAAAACTTGAAATGATTCAATTGCATGGACTGAGCACAGTTGGTAGGGTATAAAAGTTGTGTGATGGGAAGGGCTGATAATTTAATGCACAGTGTTTGTCCTTCACTTCCGTATTTGGCATATGTGTGCTGCAGGCCAATACTGAGAGCTCCAGGCCCATTTAATGTATATGCTGAAAGATAAGGTAAATAAAGAAAAAAGTTTAATTATAATATTTAATCTAGATACCTATTTAAATCCCTCTATTATATAAAATAATAATAACGCTATTTTATTTGAGCTTTAATTTTCAACATCAGAGACTCTCATTTTATCACAGTGAATTTTTGGATATATATAACACATACTTCTATAGAATATCATCTTTTTTTTAAGATTTTATTTATTTATTTGACAGACAGATTACAAGCAGGCAGAGAGCAGGCAGAGAGAGAGGAGGAAGCAGGCTCCCCAACCAGCAGAGAGCCCGATGTGAGGCTCGATCCCAGGACCCGGGGATCATGACCTGAGCCGAAGGCAGAGGATTTAACCACTGAGCCACCCAGGCGCCCCAGAATATCATCTTCTTGATCATCTATGTCTGTCTGAGAGGTGGCCAATGTTGAATCCTTATATCATGTTGTCACTGCAAGTTTTATCTCAAGGCACAAGCAAGCCATTTGTAGAACGGAATATTTTTTTCTTACTCTCTTGGAATATCTTTGTGATCTCTGCTACATAACCATTTCTCTATTGCTTCTTTATAGTACTTAACAAGCTTGTTCGTAGTAACATGCGGCCTTTAAATCTGTGAGGTCACACTCTCAGGAATAATGACTAATTGGTGTTAATTTTCTTTGCTTCCTTTTCTAACTTTTCTACTGGTGACCTCTATAAGTTTTCCAAATTAGCATTGATTGAAGTCATTTCAGGCTAATGTATCTTCTCTCGGCATTACTTTAATGCTCCAAAGAAAGTAATTGGGGGGAAAAAAAACCCTCATAATAAAGACGATGTGGTGTAGGGGTTCAAATACAAAATAGTTCTTTTTTTAGAGATCTTGGGGAGAGGGTTGTGAGGGGAGGGACACTTTTATTATATTTAGAGGTATAAGGCATTCAAACACTTGCAAGTTTCCTGAATGTTTAAATTTTAATAGGCCTTAATTTCAATTGGCCAAAATAAACTCAACATCTTTTCCTCAAAAAAGGGCTTTCCTTCCTATATTCAAATACTCAAGGAATAATAACAATATTGATCAATTTCTCTTCCTTATCTTCTATATCTAATCAGTCCCCAAATTCCTCCATGTCTATCTCCTCAGTATTTATCTTATATGCTTTCTGTGTCCAATGCTTTCATCTCATTTTAGACATCATCATTTAATCCCTGAACTATTATAAAAATCCTCAAACTGCTCTCCCTTTTTCAATTTTTCACACTCAGCCCAGTAAACTGTTGTTCACGTTAACTTTTTAAAATACACAGTTGAAAATGTGGAGTTCCTAATTTAATCATATGTAACTTACTATAGTTCCTTGAACTCTCTATGCCTTTTAACATGTGCAAAATTGTTGCATGCTGATGCTTTCACTAAGGATATTCTTTCCAGTATGTGGGCCAGTGTGTTTTCATAATCAATTTGACCTTCTCTGGAAGAATTACTTTGTGTCCATCCTACATGTAGGCCCTCAAAGCATTCATCATAATTCACATATTACAGCTTATACATGTGGTTTTCCACCAGACTCTGAATTCTTCAATTCAATGGGAAAGACATAGTCTGTTCTTGTTTCTCTAATGGAAAATATTGATATTTTTAAGAAAGCAGAATAAGATTTTATGTTGAATGAATAAATGAGTAAAGGCAAGAAACTAACTCAAAGCATGGTATCCATTTCTTTGTTTAAGAGGAAAAAAAATGTTAGAAGTAAAATGTAGATGATGGTTTTAGGAAATTTACAAGACTGGTAAGTGTAAAATTGGTTGCAAGAACTCCACCTGGGGGGCGCCTGGGTGGCTCAGTGGGTTAAGCAGCTGCCTTCGGCTCAGGTCATGATCCCAGCGTCCTGGGATCGAGTCCCACATCGGGCTCCTTGCTTGGCGGGGAGCCTGCTTCTCCCTCTGCCTCTGCCTGCCATTCTGTCTGCCTGTGCTCGCTTGCTCTCCCTCTCTCTCTGACAAATAAATAAAATCTAAAAAAAAAAAGGAGAGAGAACTCCACCTGGGGACAAATATAATAATTGTCTAGCAGTAGTGAAGGTACAAAATTAGAGTGTGAACCCTGTAGTTCAATATACTAAGCAGTAGAGTTTTATTTTCACCCTGTAGGAGCATCAGGGTGCAGGAGAAGAAAAAGGACTCAAGAAATTCAGATACAATGTTTTATTTGAAAAGAGTCACCGTGGTTTTCAAAATGAGAAACAATATCAAGAGTGGGGAAAGTTAAGAGGAACAATGATTTTTCAAAGGAGATTTATTGGAAGTGAAGGCATGAAAAGAAGTGGAAAAATAGGAGATGGTGACCAGAGCATAGAATTATGAGTTAAGTTCAGAGCACTACAATGGGAGTGGACTGCTATAGAAGCCAAGGGAATGTGATCTCTAAACAGGAGGTCAAGCTACTTTGAGGTTCCAGGACTAGAAGCAGTTTGCATTTCGCTTCTATTTAAATTCTCTAGCTGATTTGCTGAATCAAGGTGCCAAGGTAGACTATGCTCCTAGTCCATAATATCCAAAAGCTGAGTTGTTGGAATCCTCTAATTGCTAGGTAATGACCAATTTACTAGACACTGTGAGCCCTGAAAGAGAAGACTGGTTCTCTAGAATGCCCCATTTGTAAATTCATAGAATTCTTCCAAAAGTTCCATTTTCCTCACTTAGTTTTATATTCATTTTTCTATAAGTAATATGAGTTATTGTATGATAAAAAGAAATTAAAAAGGACAATCACATCACCATTAAATACACTGTTTCTTAAAAACTGTCATATTTATTCATGGATCTTTTGTTTTATTCTTATGGAGTATTCAATGACATTTTCAGTAGTTATAAAAATCCTAAAAAACTTAAAATATTATTTTGACCAACCAAGAATTTAATTATGAATATAACATCAAGACAGGTGAACATTTTGTTTAAATATATCAGACAATATGTATATTGTATATGCAATGATATACGGTGATGCACAAAGGTATCATTTTTATTTGTCTGATTTACTAGAAAACCCAATACATATATGTGCACATATATACACAGAGTCATTTCTGGCTTAATGAGAGCAATAACAGATATAGCAACCTTTCTTTTCATGTTTTAAAAATCTTGTAGTTAATGCACACAATCACCTAAGGGAAGAAAAAACTGAAAACAGAAGACGGATCCATCAAGTATAAAGAAATAAATTTAAATGACTGTAAAAATTAATCTAAAAATAACTCTCCTTTAGGGGTACCTGGGTGGCTCAGTCGGTTAAGCATCTGCCTTCAGCTCAGGTTATGATCCCAAGGTCCTGGAATGAAGCCCCATGTCAGGCTCCCCATTTCTCTCTCCCTGCCCCCGCTGTTCCCCCTACTTGTGCTCTCTTGCTCTCTGTCAAATAAATAAAATCTTTTAAAAAATAAATAAAATTAAAATATCTCTCCCTTAAATGAATAAAGAAAACTTGAAGATATAGCCAATGTTCATATACTTGACTATGTATTTTAGATACTACATTTCTAATATTTTATTATATTAAACATTGCTATCCTGCTGAATTGCTTCCTGTCTTCACCTTAGTTTTAATATAAAAATAATATGTGCTTCTAATATATCACAAGGGAAAAATTTTAATTTATAGCTCTGTTATTTGCAAAGATAACTCATTATACAGTGATTAATCTTTTTATGGAATTACCTATTTCAAATTTTTGAAGAAGTTAAAGCTAAACCTCAAGGAAGTTTATAACTTTTTCCCAAAAAAACCCTCTGAGTTAAATGTGGTCACTGTCTTTCTCATGATCTTGAGGCACCTGAATATATAGTCTACATATACCAAGAAAATGTAGTGAGAGTGTTTTTGACTTATTAAGGCCTATCATGAAAAATAATATGCACATACACGATAAAAATAATTTCATTTCAATAAATGTGTTTGCATTGAAAAGTATGAATGTTTCTTCCATCCCAAATTTTCAAACTCATGCTCAATAGGGTATCTAACTTCAAAATTTATTGTCTCTCCCCCAAAATTTCATTATTCATATACTTCTTGAAACAACAAAGCAAACAAAATAAATTGTAACATACTATACCAATTGTTCTGATAGTACTTTCAAAAATATATCACTTTTCACAGTTTCTCTCCCAAGTTACACAAATTCACCCCATTCTATCAATGGTTACATATTATTTTTAGCACAGATGTGCTACAATGTATTTTTTCTTTATTGATGGGCACTTATTTTGAATGTTAGTTAGACCTTGGCCATAAAATATTCCAGACATAGCTTGTTGTCTTTTGATCTTTGACTACCTTGTAAATTATTTAATGCTATTGTTCAATCAAATTAATAATTTAGACTTCTCATATATGTTTGAGTCAAATATATGTTTATATTCTTAGAAATTCAATCAACCTATATTTTTGAATCATATACACTACTTCAAATCAATTAGAAAATTCCATTAGCTCTATCATCTAAATAATATATGTAGCATTAACTACTCATTTGCTGTCACCAATCTGGTGAAGGCCACCCTTATCTCTCACTTATCTTATTAGTTTCCTAACTGGCATCTTTTCTTCTGAACTTTCCATTCCTCATTGTTTTCTATGCAAAGTAGCCAAACTTGAATTTTGTTTGGACCACATTTCTCCACTGCAAGAACTCTCGAATGGCTTCCTATCTCATTTCAAGTAAACCTTAAGTCTTAAAGTGACTTAAAAGGTTCCATAGGACGAGCTGCTTGATTACTTCTCTGGCCTCATTTTCTACTATTCCTCATCCCCTGCTCAGTTTTACTCTAGGGATCTCTGCCTTTCTTCAAACATACCAGGTAAACTTCTCCATTCTATTTGCATAAAATGCTCTTCCTGAGATACTGTGACCATTGGGAGAGTCTTCATTGTGTGAATGGAGGTTCTGGTTCTGGGATTCCCCAGGAAAGACTTGTGTGAGGATCTTCACTGGAATGAAAACATCCCAAAGCACAAAGCCATTTATTAAGGACACTACACTCTCAAGGTGGGGGAGCCCATGGTCCCAGAGGTTGCAACTGCAATAGGTTTAGGGGTATCTTGTCTTTTTATGTTTTCATAGGTTATGGGTCATAGCAACAGTGGTCTCTGACTGAGGTTGTTTCCAGTCATTCAAAGGATTCCTATCAGCTGGGAGTGGGAAGATTTAACCCTACAAATTTTAGTCCTGCCGGAATAGTCATAGCCATCTTTCCCAGGGGGTGATGGGGGAGTTGTACCTCAAAACCACAATGTAAATATATTATAATGAAGCTACAGGTTACCCTGGGTCAGAGGTTGGAGAGGACAGCCCATGTTCTGCACCTGCCGCTCTTGGTCTGTCAACCCTGAGTTGTCGGAAGCCATAAGGCCAAGATGTTAAAAGGCACAAAATCAGGATGTTGTGGCCTCCGGTTTCTAATGTGTCACCTATTTATCCATGTGTTTGCCTCCAGGTCCTATGTAAATGACTGCCTACTCTATCAATATGTGCATTGTTTACTCACAAGCTTCTTTGAGGATTTTGCTCAATTTTACTTCTCTGAGGTCTCTCTTTACCACCTTATCTGAAAATTGCGACCCACTTTCTTACTTTATTGTTCTCTGTAGTACTTACTACTGCCTGATATGTTATACAGCTTAATAATTCATCTTCCTGATTTACTGTCTCTGCACAGTAGTGTGAGTTCAATGACGGGAGAGATTCTGTGTGTTTTGCAGCTGCTGTACTCCTAGCATATATAGCAATATCTAGTATATAGTGGTTCTCCTTCCTAACATTGTTTCTATCTCTTTTCTCTTCTCTCTATTTTCATTTTTTTCCTATTTTATTGGTCTTTTTAAAATTTACATCTATTTTAATTTAAATCAAAACTTTTCTACTTAGTATGGATTTATATTATTATTTTTGTTTGTTTTCTTAGTTTCTTGAGTTGAATTCCTAGTTGGTTGAGATTTTTTTTCCCCTAATAAATTTTCCTCCAGGAAGCATCCCATGCAGAGATTTTATTATGTTGATTTCTAAATAATTCTTGTTCTAGAGGTGCCTGGGTGCTCAATTGGTTAAGCATCCTACTTTGGCTCAGATCATGATCTCAGGGTTCTGGGATCTTGCTCTGCATAGGGCTCTGTGCTCAGCAGGGAGTCTGCTTCTCTCTTCTTCTTCTGCTTCTTCTCTCTGCTTCTCTCTGTCCCTCCCCGCAATTGCGCTCTCTCTAATAAATTAATAGATTTTTTAAAAAATAATAATGATTTCTGTTCTTTATTATTTAGAAGAGTCTTTTCCTTTGGCTACTAGGCTTTGTAATTTCCATTTGCTGGTTGGTCAAGTAGTTTACATTTTCCAAATGAAGGGAGTATTTTGATGTCCCTATCATTTCTAATTTATTACATAATAATCAGCTAATATTTTTGTGTGCTTTTCACTTTTTTACAATTTTAAGGTTATTTTTAAACGTTCTATGCTATTCTACTAATGAAATTTCTCTTTCTGTACCGTTATCTCCCTAACTTCATCACTAGCCATCTTACGACTTCGTCTTACCCTTTCTCTGTTATCTTTCTTTGCCATATTTTAAAGTGACTAAAAGAAGTTCAAGAAAACTTGGGAGAGTAACAGATTAAGTTTGTTTCTGCAGGAAGTTATGGGAAAAGACTTTTGGACAGCTGTCCTCTAAACTCTAATTATTTTGTAAGAGTAAAATAGGATATGTATGTATACAGCTCTAAATGACCTTTGAAGTAAGTCTTCCTCAATTTAGAGTCACAGATCGATACTGTCTAGGAGTAAAGCAAGGACAATATACAGGGCTTATTTCTAAACTAAATGTATTCAACTTAAAGGACCTTATTAAATTTTGAATTTAATTCCCTCATTTTTTGTGGGTAAACACTTATTTTGCTGTTATGAAATGCTGATATGAGTTTTTCATTTGTTTACTTTTTTAATGCCCTCACTTGTTAAAATAGAAATTGGCAATTCTGTGCATCCCTTCAGGTGTCTCCTACCCATAAAATCAAAATATATGGGAATCTGGTCCTTTCAGTATGATAAGGGCAAGGGGTACTAATACTGACCTAAAAGTTTGTAATTCAGCTTTTCTTTTACTGTCATATCTAAAAGGGCTTCTCTTCATGTTTATTCCATGTAGAGTTATGAACTTATCTTGAATTGAAATTCATTCTAAATTTTGTGAGCTGATATATCTCTCCTGCTTTTCCTATGTTGGAACTGTCTTGTTAAAACATATAGGGACAAGAAAGAGTTATAGTGAGAACTTGTTTTCTATTACACTTCCCCCAAAAGAAAATGGCTAACACTTCCTGCTGTGTAGAATAGAGCTTGCCGAATTCTAACTGGCAATTCACAAAAGAGCTTTCTGTAAACAGGAGCTTAACATTTAACTGCCAACATAAGAAATTTAGAGTAAATTGAATTTTCTATGGCCTCCCAGGTCCATCAATGGAGATCAACAAGCTGAAGAAGCCACACTTAGCTGTTGCTAAGTTACAGTGAATACCCATTGTAATGCACGTGGATGTACATTAATTCCAAGTGCTGTCATGATGCATTGTGGTAATTCAAAGAAGAACAAATAGATTTAAAATGACTTTTAAACCCATTAAATTAAACAAAACCATATCCTCTTGCTCCATTTTTCCCTTTGTCTTCAAGTCTTTTTTTTTTTATTGTTGTTATTAGGACTTAACAATAAGAGAAGGGTGGAAAATGTGGCTTTACAGGTAGAAATATAGCACATGCTATGTTTCTGCCTATAAGACAAGAGCATAGAAAGCAGTTCTAAGAAAAGAAGTGTGCATATACACAGTAAAATTGTAGAACATATCTTCAGAATTTTCTTGCTGCTCAGTGACAACATAATGCTATTACCAAAGCTTACTTAAAATGGAGTTTATTCTGAGAGAGAAATTTACAATTTCTACCTGAAAACCAATAACTGTGGCTCAGCTATACTGAGTTCCTGAACTGAGAAAGAGAGAATTGTTAATACATCATTCTGAAATAGAGATTGCATATGAAGTCTATTCACTTTAAAGGCCCAAATTGCCAGTATAATTGCCACATCTTCCTAAGGATTCTAAAAACACGTTTCACTCGTATCTTAAAAAAAAAAAAAAAAAAAAAAAAAAATTTAAAAAATGGATTGCTCATTGTGTATGAATTATACTCAATATATGATTTATTAAAGAAGTTACCTAAGTTCTTTTTATATAATATGTTGTAGTATGTATATCCTTTACAACTACCAACAATATATAGCTATACAAATGCCATAAGTATAACTAAAATTAATATATGGATAAACTTGATATTAACCCATGCTCTCTATTCATTGAGACCATGTCCCTTTCTTCTATTCTTATTTGCTGATCTGCTCCTGCTATCCTTGTTATCCCATTCTCAGCATTTCATACTCTCCACATTGTATCTTACCTGTATATTTTCTTATGTCATTCATTCCCTCAACAAATATTTGAATATCAGCTGCCAGGTCTATGCTAGGTACTAAAAACCACAGTAGCAAGTAGTATCAGCTTGGGTTTCTGCCTTCTAAGAGCCTATGGCCTAAATATAATTAATAAATATAATTAAATAAATGAATATATACACATATATGCATATATATGTGTATATATCTGTATGTGTGTATACCTATAATATGTGCTGTGGAGGAGAGTTGCAGGGTGCCTTGAAACCACAATACTAGAGAAAAGCAGTCTAGGAATGCTGACTTAAGGAAGTAAGAACTGAGGGGAGAGCTGCAGGATGAGTTGATATTCAATCAGCACAGTGAGTAGAAGTAGAGATTACTAATCAAAGGTATGAGGTTATATGACATGATGGGAGAATACAGGATATGAGTGAAAGGCCTATGTGAAATGAAGCTAATGGTATAAGGACCAGTTAATATAGTGCCTTGAAGAACATTAAGAAAATTGGTATTTATCCTAATAGCCATGGAAAGTATTTGAAGTCATGTAAGCTGTGGTGGATAACAGAGTTTTTTTGTTTTTTGGGTTTTTTTTTTTTTTAGACTTTATTAATTTATTTGTCAGAGAAAGAGAGAGAGAAAAAAAAAAAACCACATAGCATGGGGAGTGGCAGGCAAAGGGAGAAGCAGGCTCCCCACTGAGCAAGGAGCCTGATATGGGACTTGATTCCAAGACCCAAAGATCATGACCTGAGCCCAAGGCAGATGCTTAACAGATGGAGCCACCCAGACACCCCAGGTTACAGAGTTTTAAAAGTGGTAAAAAGAATTAACATGGACACCCTACCTAGGAAGGGATTGCCCCAATCTAGTTTAGAGAGGATGACTATTTGCATTAAGGTAGAGATAAGATCTAGGTAAGTACATGGACTTGAATAAATTTAGAAATTAACATTAATAAATAATGGTGATGCATAAAACATAAGATATGGGGGATGACTATGTTAAGGATTACTCTTATGGCAATGACTTTCACAGGCTCGGGGGGAAAAGAGTGACTTTAATTTTCAATATCTTAATTTTGAAACACCTTTGAAAAATTCAAGTTGAAATTATAAACTCAAGTACTAGAATGGTGGTTGCAATATATGAGTTGATCAAATGTAGGTGAAAATTGAAACAGTATGGATATAGTTCATTAGAAAGAAATATAGAATGAAAAAAGAAAAGAACTGAGGAATAAAATTTGAATAATCCCAGGCATTTAATGACTATATATGGTAGAGCATTTCCAAAAAAGAGGCTAAAGAGTGACCATAAATGTCAGAGGAAATTCAAGAGTGGGGAAAAAAATTTCAAGACGAGAGAATTCTGAAAGTTTGAATGTTTCTAGCAGGTCAATTGAAATGAACATGAAAATATCCCTACCAAATTTATAGACAAGGAGGTAGTTGATTAATTATCCTAATAAAAACCAGAACTAAGAGCAGTTTAGAGGGGGTTGAAAAGTGAGTGAAGGGCGCCTGGGTGGCTCAGTGGGTTAAAGCCTCTGCCTTCAGCTCAGGTCATGATCTCAGGGTCCTGGGATCGAGCCCCACATTGGGCTCTCTGCTCGGCAGGGAGCCTGCTTCCTCCCTCTCTCTCTCTCTCTCTGCCTGCCTCTCTGACTACTTGTAATCTCTATCAAATAAATAAAATCTTAAAAAAAAAAAGTGAGTGAAAAGGTAAGCAATGAGGAAAGGAAATAAAGAAAATCATTTTGATAAATTTCTTAGTTTCTTTAATATTTCAAAATTCAGTTTTAAATATGTCTCTGAGAATCTATTATTTTAGTTCTTATCATATAGTGAAAAATATGCATGCTATTTTGCAATTCATGGATGCTCTATTGTGTCTTCCCCCCAAAAGTAATTCTACAGAATGCAACCATGGCTATACTTGGGGATACTTCATAGATCTTACTAAAATTGGACAAAGGAACAACAGTCAGAGTTGGAATTTACCAGATGTCTTTCCTTAATTTGCTAGAATCTTTATCTTTGTGTGCCTGATTGATTGTTTTATGCTCTCTTCTGCCTCTCTTAAACAGTTCAGGTTTAAAAATTGCACATTTTTTGCTTGATTTGTGATTTTGACCTTGCCCAGATTTCATGTCTTTTACACTAACTTAACTGCTTTCTAGGTGCAGGGGGGAAATTAACTCAAGTATTTCTGGGGTGCCTGGGTGGGTCATGATCCCAGGGTCCTGGGATCCAGCCCCAAATCAGGCTCCCTGCTTGACAGGGAGCCTGTTTCTTTCTCTCCCTCTGCTGCTCCCCCTGCTTGTGCTTTCTCTCTCTCTCTCAAATAAATACATAAATAAAATCTTAAAGCTCGCAAATAAATAAATAAATAAAATCTTAAAAAATAAGTAAACCAATTCTTTATCTATCATTCTTTGCCCCACCTTAATATTTTCTACCTTGCAGCACTAAGTGGAAAACATTAAATAGAGAATGTGGGTGTACATAGTCACTGGACTACAAATTTGAAAAATCATTCACTGGCTTATTAAAAAAATAAAGTGTCTTTAAAATTGCAACAGACTGATTAAGAGCAAAGAAATTGATTCAGTAATTGAAAAACTCCCAGAAAACCAATGTCCAGGACCAGATTATCTTCACAGGTGAATTCCACCAAACACTTAAAGAAGAGTTCTTTTCAAAGTATTCCAAAAAAACAGAAAAGGAAGGAAGACCTGCAAATTCATTCTATGAAGCCAGCGTTACCCTGATACCAAAACCAAATAAAGACCCCACTAAAAGGGGAACTATAGGCCAATATTTCTCATGGCTATAGATGCAAAAATCCTCAAAAATATTACCAAACCAAATCCACTTATACATTAAAAAATCATTCACGACAATCAAATGGGATTTATTCCTTGTTTTCAAGGATGGTTCAATATTCCCCTAAAGTCAGGAACAAGAAAAGAATGTCCGCTCTCACCGCTTTATTCAACATAGTACGGGAAGTCCTAGCCACAAAATCAGACAACAAAAAGAAATAAAAGACATCCAAATCAGTGAAGGAGAAGTAAAATTCACTATTTGCAGATGACATGATACTATAATATAGAAAATCCTACAGACTCCACCAAAACTGAATTCAGTAGTCCCAGGATACAAAATCAACATACAGAAATCTGTTACATTTCTATATACCAATAATGAAGCAGCTGCAGAAAGAGAAATAGAGAAAACCATCCTATTTACCATTAAGATAAGATACCTAGAAAATAAAATAAGATACCTAGAAATAATCCTAACCAAAGATGTGAAAGACCTGTATTCTGAAAACTATAAAGCACTGATGAAAGAAATTAAAGATGGTACAAAGAAATGGAAAGACATTCCATGATCAAAGATTGGAAGAACCAAGTATTGTTAAAATATCTACACTACGAAAAGCAATCTATACATTTAATGCAATCCCTATCACAATACCAATAACATTTTTTTTTTACAGAAACTAGAACAAACAACCCTAAAATTTATATGGAACCACTAAAGACTTTGAGTAGCCCAAGCAATCTTGAAAAAGAAAAGCAAACCTGGATGCATCACAATTCCAAGTTATATTATAAAGCTATAGTATTAACATCATACTACTGGCACAAAAATAGACACATAAATCAATAGAACAGAATAGGAAACCCAGAAATAAACCCACAATTATATGGTCAATTAATCTTCAGCATAATTTAAAGCAGGAAAGAATATTCAGTGAGAAAAAAACAGTCTCTTCAACAAATGGTGTTGGAAAAAATGGACAGCCACATGCAAAAGAAGAATCTGGACCACTTTCTTTCACAAAAAAATACATTCAAAATGGGTTAAGACCTAAATGTGAGACCCAAAACCATAAAGATCATGGAAGAGAGCACAGGCAGCAACTTCATTGATATCGTGGGTATAGCAACATTTTTCTAGATAAGTTCCCTGAGGCAAGGGAAACAAAAGCAAAAAAAAAAAACAAAAACTGTTGGGACTACATCAAAGTAAAGAGCTTCTCCACAGCAAAGGAAACAATCAACACCACTAAAAGGCAACCTACAGAATGGGAGAAGGTATTTGCAAATGACATATCTAATAAAGATTAGTAATATCCAATATATATAAAGAACTTATAAAACAACACGCAAAAAACAAAAAATCCAATTAAAAAATGGTCAGAAGATATAAAAAAAAAAACATTTCTCCAAAGAAGACAGATAGGCAAGAGACAAATGAAAAGATGCTTACTTATTTCAATATCACTCGACATCAGGGAAAACACATCAAAACTGCAGTGAGATATCACCTCACACCTGTCAGAATGGCTAAAATAAAAAAAAAAACCAAACCCACAAGAAACAAGTGTTGGTGAGGATGTGGAGAAAAAGGAACTCTGAGCCCCGTTGATGGGTATGCAAACTAGTGTAATTATTGTGGAAAAAAGTATGGAGATCCCCCAAAAAGTTAAAAATAGAACTACCTTATCAGCCAGCAAAACACTACTGGGTATTTACCCAAAGAGTATAAAAACACTACTTCAAAGGGATACATGAACCCCCATGTTTATAACAGCAATATTCACAATAGCCAAGATATGGAAGCAGCCCAATTGTCCTCTGATTGATGAATGTGTAAGGATGATATCATTAAGCCATAAAAAGAATGAAAACTTGTCATTTTTCATGAGATGGTTAGAGCTAGAGCATATAATGCTGAATGAAACAGGTCAGAGAAAAATAGAAAGACTAATACCATATGATTTCACTCGTGTGTGGAATTTAAGAAACAAAACAAACAAGCAAAGGGAAATAGAAAAATCAAGAAACAGACTCTTAACTATAGAGAACACATTTATGGTTACCAGAGGGGAGGTGAGTGGGAGGACAGATTAAATAGGTGATGGACACTGAAGAGTGTACTTGTCATGATGAACACTAGCTATTGTATGGAATTGTTAAATCACTATATTGTACACCTGAAACTAAGATAATACTGTATGTTAACTAACTGGAATTAAAATAAAAACTTAAAAAAATAATGAAGTGTCCCTTTGTGAGGTGAGAAATCAAGCAAGTTGGTAAGACATCTTCCCTATCAGTCCTTTAAAAAAAAAAAGATTTTATTTATTTATTTGACAGAGAGATAGAAAGAGAACACAAGTAGGCAGAGAGATAGGCAGAAGGAGAGGGAGAAGCAAGCTCTCCACTGAGCAGGGAGCCTAATGTGGGGCTCAATCCCAGGACTCTGGGATCATGACCCAAGCTGAAGACAGCCACTTAACCAACTGAGCCACCCAGTCGCCCCCACTTCCCTACCAGTCCTTAATTTTATCCTCAAATTTCCTAAGCACTTTAAACAGAGGTTGAAGAAACTCTCATCTTTACACTTGTATCTTCCTTTTTGACCTGTGGGGACTGTACAGTGGTGACAACTTGGTAAAGCAGCACAAAAATGGGTCAGTTACCTCTTTGGAAGTTGCCAGGATTGCTCTTCCTAAAGAGCGAGAGGGAAGATCTGCAAATTCAGATGCCATGAGGTGAACTGAAGGTTGGGGTTGTCTACAGTGTGGTTTTCTATCTAGAGAGAAACTCACATGTAGTGCAAAATTGGAGTATGAACCAAATGCAACCTAATTTCTGCAGCAGAATTAACAGGCTCTCAGGCCAGAGTAAGGAAGGGCCTGTGGATAGATTCACAGCAACTATCGTGAAAATGTCAGTACCAAGTTTGGGGAGACTGAAGTTGATGGTAAGACTGGGTGAGGGCCCAAGGTTAGAGTACATCGATTCTCAAAATTCTAACCCTATGTATGCATAAATATATAAAACACATAGACTCATTTATACACACATGTATACACACACACATAAATTGACACTTGAAAAAACTCTGTTTCATGAATATTGCCTGGTGAGAAGAGGCAAAGGACAAATACTATGGTCATTTGGTTAAAATAATATCCCATATTTATATGGGCATTCTTTTAATTTATCTTTTTTTTTTTAATAATTTTTTAGCCTCAGGTTCTATGAAATATATAGAATTTAACTGAAGGTCATCTGCAGTCTGAACCTTCAGATGCTTCCAAGTGCTCTTGAAATAATCTAAAATAGAATATAGGGAAAAAATACTTGCATGCATGTTTGTGCAATATCTAATATTATTTAAGCTGTTAATGTGCCAATTAAATAATCAATTTCAAAATAGATTAAAAGCTCCATTGTGATACCACAGTAATATAGTCCCTCTTCCTTATCTAAAATAAAAATTGGATTAAAATTGGCTAATATCCAACAGATTCCTATGACAAAGTTAATTTTATGTCTTACAAAATAAGTGCCTTCCAGCTTCTTCCTAAACAAGAGCATCACTGTATTAAGAAAGGCAGATATCATTTTGCTGAGATGGGCAGGATTCTGCCAAAAGTCAGTCTTAGTGTAATGTAGCCTTAAGAATTGAGAACTGCAAGGTTTTAGTGGCTCATAAGTATATATTTGCATCTACCTGTGGAGATCCCACCCTTTCTTCATGCCTTGCCTGACATTTACACTTTTTGGTACAAGTAGAATTCTATCTCCAGAAGGCCTCTGAAAAGCTGAAGGAGAAACCCAGACACTTCAGCATACCATTATTTGCAGATAAAGCTAATACGTGAATTTGCCATATTGCCTAATTGTCTTGGAAGCATAACAGAATGAGGAAATGCCTAGGTAAGAAAGGGCTAGCAATCATTTTCTCCCTCACAATCATACTTGTAGTACCCTGGATCTTCACTCCCCCACACACTGACTCTTAAATTTAATCCTAATGGAGAAATATAATATAATTCAAGTAAATAAAACACAGTGAAGTGAGCAATTAGTGCTATCATACATTAGATCATGAAAATAGAATCATTTCAGAAAAATTATTAAATGTGAGAATGGAAAATCGAGAGAGTAACCCATCCCAGACATCTCTGCTTTCTTATTTGATACTTTGTGAAATTGTGTCTTGGAGAAAAATAACATGTATTTTCTCAATATATAATTCAATTAAGAAAATAAACTGAGGCGCACCTGGGTGGCTTAGTGGGTTAAAGCCTCTGCCTTCCGCTCAGGTCATGATCCCGGAGTCCTGGGATCGAGCCCCGAGTCGGGCTCTCTGCTCAGCAGGGAGCCTGCCTCCCCCTCACTCTCTGCCTGCCTCTCTGCCTATTTCTGATCTCTATCAAATAAATAAATAAAATCTTAAAAAAAAAAGAAAAGAAACTGAAAATTTAATTTGAAATGTGCTTTTCGGTGAATTGAAAAAGTTCAAAAATGTCATGTGCATATTTAAAATGAGACAAATGATATATTTTATGTGTAATCATTCCTCTGTCAATTTGACATAATTTTATATAGAACTGAATTCTGGAAAATATTGGAATTAGTCAAAAGAAGATAGCTTGACTCTTTTGGTAGAATTCCCACATAACTTAGTAAGGAAAGAACATTTTGTCTGAACTGTTAAATACAATAGAGGCTGTCAAGAAAGAACAGGGTTTCAGACAAGAGTAACCATTCCTGACACTTCCTCTCCTCATAAATTTAAGCCAATGCTGTCAGATTAGAATAAATGTTTCAAATCATCAACCTTTGTCTAGGTTATACTATGTTTTCAGCAAGTGGATCAGGATCAGATTTTCCAAGTAACACAGAAACACTACATAATTTTTACGTCACTAACTATTGTGCCTGTCAGAATTGTAATGCAGTCATTTATGGCTTTTAAACTCAGCTTCATGATTAATTTTACCATTCCATCTCAAATTTATAGCCAGAAAGCTCTAAGGTCTGTGTGGTATGATTAGCGGTAGTGCCCACTTGTTCTGGAGTAGGCTATTGATTTGGCATTTTCCTTCCTTATTCAGGATGACATCATTTATTTATTTCCCAAACATGTATACACTCACACATCCTCCTTATCCCTCCTATATCCACCCTTTTTATTATTTCGCCTTAGAATTTTAGAGGTGAGAAAAAAGAGATCCAAGGCTTGTATGTGTCATATGTAGTCTTTGGTCCAATAAAATCTTGGAGTATTCCATTACAAAGGCTATTTGCTTCTTAGGGATTTGACACAGAATTTCTGTAAGTGTTCCCAGAGTCATGAAGGTGGTAAGAGTACTAGTTCAAAAGCAACAGCAGCTTCAAAAGCTGCTTAACAATTTTATATATATGAATATATGTTGATATATATTCCTCAACTTTGTCTTGCTAATAATAACACTCTATTATCTATTTTCTAAAAAGGATTTATATTTAATTCTCTAATGCAGGAAAGTCCAAATCCAGAGGTAGCAGACGAAAGCACGACTAGGATTCTAGGAATAAGAAATGCCAGGATATCACCTATTCCAACTTCTGAGTTTATTTCTTTAACTTCCTTCAAAATCTCAAGGTTGACTTGTCATTTCCATAAAATTTAACTTCAGGAATTATACATTATCCATTTTTATATTATTTTTCAGATATTTCTATTACTATAATTTCCATGGTTGTAAGTAAATTACATTGGTGCTTCCATTAACACTGTAATCTCCATTTTAATATCAATACTATTTCAAAATATTGCACACTGTGACTCATAACATAGTATAGACCCAGGCTCCCCTATTTGTGAGTAGTGATTAAAAGACCAGTTTTTAAATATTTAAATAGATTAAATACCTTAAAATGTTTAATAGGCAACAATTCTCATGTTCTTACAATTTATAATTGACCAGTGTTAACTCTTCATCACTGCTGCTCATCTTTTTCAAATTAAAGATGTAAAATATTTTACTTATAAAGTTATTTCTTTCATTATTCCTCCTCAGAGGAACCTATTATCCTAAATCTGGTGTGTGTCCTTTCAGTGTGTGTGTGTGTGTGTGTGTGTGTGTGTGTACATGTGTGTGTTGTGTTTATCTCCACAAAAATATTATTTAGAGAGTGTATTCTCTCTCTCTCTCTCTTTTTTATTTTTTTTTTTAGAGAGGAAGAGAGAGTGCATGTGAGTAAGTGGGAGGAGAGGGGTAGAGGGAGAGGGAGAGAGAGAGAATCAAGCAGGCTCCATGCCCAGTGTGGAGCCCAGCCAGGGGCTCAGTCTCATGACCCTGAGATCATGACCTGCGCCAAAACCAAGAGTCAAATGGTTAACCAACTCAGCCACCAAGGCACCCGTGGAGGGTGTATGCTTTTATTGTCATAAGTGACTTAAGGGACAAACAGCTCTTTTTTAATCAGCATTGTTTTTGAGATGTCCTGTTGATAAATGTGGATTTAATTCACAGATCTAGATCGTTCATTGTAATTACATTGTATTCCTCGATATGCAGACACCATGATTTATGCAACCACTGGAAGATGGAGTTATATCTGATTTTTTATTATGATCAACAATATTGCAATAAATTTGTGCTCTTATGCGTATTCACACAAGTTTCTCTAAAGTAAATAACTACAAATGGAATCCCCATATTATAGGGTACATGGATTTCATATTTCTTTTTTTTTTTTAATTACAGTTTTGTTTTCCCAGAAATGGACTCTTTTTTTTTTAAGATTTTATTTATTTATTTGACAGAGAGAGAGAGAGATCACAAGTAGGCAGAGAGGCAGGCAGAGAGGGGGAAGCAGGTTCTCCACCAAGCGGAGAGCCCGATGTGGGGCTCAATCCCAGGACCCTGAAATCATGACCTGAGCCGAAGGCAGAGGCTTAACCACTGAGCCACCCAGGTGCCCCTGCAGTTCATATTTCTATGGAACTGCAGGAGTGAAAATTTAACTTGACTTAGCTATGAGAAAATTCATACACTCTTCATATGCAATGTTTTGGTAGCATATCATCAAAACATCTATGAATCAGGATTTGAAAAATTTTTATGTCAAGAGCAGAGATTTTACAATTATAATTGGATCAGTTAGTGAATTACAGTAAATATCATGGATGGCATTATTTCTCAGGCTCAAATCTTTGTAAACATCAACATGAAACAAAAGTGAATTATGTCCTCATAACATGAATTGCTAAAATAGTAGTCCTTTCCTAGTAATTTCCTGATAATAACCAAAATCTTATATACCATCATTATGTCCTAAAGTCATATATGTAATTTTCATTGAAAAGAACTAGAGAGACTAATTCATTTTAGCAATAAAATAAATGAAAATTCAGGTCAAATTACCAATACTTTTTATATACCTTACTTTTCCATATTTCCCAGGATAAGTATAAATATATTCCCAGGGGGGAAAATGGTGCCTAGATACTCAGCTATATTTTCATATATTACTTTGTCACCATCTTACATTGTACTTTCAGACATCCATTCTACTACCTCCAGTCAGTATTTGGAATATGAAGTTATATTTTTATTTTACTTTTTTTTTTTATAAACATATATTTTTATCCCCAGGGGTACAGGTCTGCGAATCGCCAGGTTTACACACTTCACAGCACTCACCATAGCACATACCCTCCCCAATATACATAACCCCACCCCCCCCTCCCAACCACCCTCCCCCCATCAACCCTCAGTTTGTTTTGTGAGATTAAGAGTCAATTATGGTTTCTCTCCCTCCCAATCCCATCTTGTTTCATTTATTCTTCTCCTACCCCCTCAACCCCCCATGTTGCATCTCCTCTCCCTCATATCAGGAAGATCATATGATAGTTGTCTTTCTCCAATTGACTTATTTCGCTAAGCATGATACCCTCTAGTTCCATCCACGTCGTCGCAAATGGCAAGATTTCATTTCTTTTGATGGCTGCATAGTATTCCATCGTGTATATATACCACATCTTCTTTATCCATTCGTCTGTTGATGGACATCTAGGTTCTTTCCATAGTTTGGCTATTGTAGACATTGCTGCTATAAACATTCGGGTCCACATGCCCCTTCGGATCACTACGTTTGTATCTTTAGGGTAAATGCCCAGCAGTGCAATTGCTGGGTCATAGGGTAGCTCTAATTTCAACATTTAGAGGAACCTCCATGCTGTTTTCCAGAGTGGTTGCACCAGCTTGCATTCCCACCAACAGTGTAGGAGGGTTCCCCTTTCTCCGCATCCTCGCCAGCATCTGTCATTTCCTGACTTGTTAATTTTAGCCATTCTGACTGGTGTGAGGTGATATCTCATGGTGGTTTTGATTTGTATTTCCCTGATGCCGAGTGATATGGAGCACTTTTTCATGAGTCTGTTGGCCATCTGAATGTCTTCTTTGCAGAAATGTCTGTTCATGTCCTCTGCCCATTTCTTGATTGGACTATTTGTTCTTTGGGTGTTGAGTTTGCTAAGTTCTTTATAGATTTTGGACACTAGCCCTTTATCTGATATGTCATTTGCAAATATCTTCTCCCATTCTGTCAGTAGTCTTTTGGTTTTGTTCACTGTTTCCTTTGCTGTGCAAAAGCTTTTGATCTTGATAAAATCCCAATAGTTCATTTTTGCCCTTGCTTCCCTTGCCTTTGGTGATGTTCCTAGGAAGATGTTGCTGCGGCTGAGGTCGAAGAGGTTGCTGCCTCAGTTCTCCTCAAGGATTTTGATGGATTCCTTTCTCACATTGAGGTCCTTCATCCATTTTGAGTCTATTTTCGTGTGTGGTATAAGGAAATGATCCAATTTCATTTTTCTGCATGTGGCTGTCCAATTTTCCCAACACCATTTATTGAAGAGGCTGTCTTTTTTCCATCGGACATTCTTTCCTGCTTTGTCGAAGATGAGTTGACCATAGAGTTGAGGGTCTATTTCTGGGCTCTCTATTCTCTTCCATTGATCTATGTGTCTGTTTTTGTGCCAGTACCATGCTGTCTTGATGATGACAGCTTTGTAATAGACCTTGAAGTCCAGAATTGTGATGCCACCAACTTTGGCTTTCTTTTTCAATATTCCTTTGGCTATTCAAGGTCTTTTCTGGTTCCATATAAATTTTAGGATTATTTGTTCCATTTCTTTGAAAAAAATGGATGGTACTTTGATAGGAATTGCATTAAATGTGTAGATTGCTTTAGGTAGCATAGATATTTTCACAATACTTATTCTTCGATTCCAGGAGCATGGAACATTTTTCCATTTCTTTCTGTCTTCCTCAATTTCTTTCATGAGTACTTTATAGTTTTCTGTGTATAGATTCTTAGTCTCTTTGGTTAGGTTTATTCCTAGGTATCTTATAGTTTTGGGTGCAATTGTAAATGGGATGGACTCCTTAATTTCTCTTTCTTCTGTCTTGTTGTTGGTGTAGAGAAATGCAACTGATTTCTGTGCATTGATTTTATAACCTGACACTTTACTGAATTCCTGTACAAGTTCTAGCAGTTTTGGAGTGGAGTCTTTTGGGTTTTCCACATATAGTATCATATCATCTGCAAAGAGTGATAGTTTAACTTCTTCTTTGCCAATTTGGGTGCCTTTAATTTCCTTTTGTTGTCTGATTGCTGAGGCTAGGACTTCTAGTACTATGTTGAAATAGCAGTGGTGATAACGGACATCCCTGCCGTGTTCCTGACCTTAGCGGAAAAGCTTTCAGTTTTTCTCCATTGAGAATGATATTTGCGGTGGGTTTTTCATAGATGGCTTTGATAATATTGAGGTATGTGCCCTCTATCCCTACACTTTGAAGAGTTTTGATCAGGAAGGGATGCTGTACTTTGTCAAATGCTTTTTCAGCATCTATGGAGAGTATCATATGGTTCTTGTTCTTTCTTTTAATAATGTGTTGTATCACATTGATTGATTTGCGGATGTTGAACCAACCTTGCAGCCCTGGAATAAATCCCACTTGGTCGTGGTGAATAATCCTTTTAATGTACTGTTGAATCCTATTGGCTAGTATTTTGGCAAGAATTTTTGCATCTGTGTTCATCAAGGATATTGGTCTGTAGTTCTCTTTTTGATGGGATCCTTGTCTGGTTTTGGGATCAAGGTGATACTGGCCTCATAAAATGAGTTTGGAAGTTTTCCTTCTATTTCTATTTTTTGGAACAGTTTCAGGAGAATAGGAATTAGTTCTTCTTTAAATGTTTGGTAGAATTCCCCCGGGAAGCCATCTAGCCCTGGGCTTTTGTTTGTTTGGAGATTTTTGATGACTGTTTCAATCTCCTTACTGGTTATGGGTCTGTTCAGGCTTTCTATTTCTTCCTGGTTCAGTTGTGGTAGTTTATATGTCTCTAGGAATGCATCCATTTCTTCCAGATTGTCAAATTTGTTGGCGTAGAGTTGCTCATAGTATGTTCTTATAATTGTCTGTATTTCTTTGGTGTTCGTTGTGATCTCTCCTCTTTCATTCATGATTTTATTTATTTGGGTCCTTTCTCTTTTCTTTTTGATAAGTCTGGCCAGGGGTTTATCGATCTTATTAATTCTTTCAAAGAACCAGCTCCTAGTTTCATTGATTTGTTCTATTGTTTTTTTTTGGTTTCTATTTCATTGATTTCTGCTCTGATCTTTATGATTTCTCTTCTCCTGCTGGGTTTAGGGTTTCTTTCTTGTTCTTTCTCCAGCTCCTTTAGGTGTAGGGTTAGGTTGTGTACCTGAGACCTTTCTTGTTTCTTGAGAAAGGCTTGTACCGCTATAAATTTTCCTCTCAGGACTGCCTTTGTTGTGTCCCACAGATTCTGAACCGTTGTGTTTTCATTATCATTTGTTTCCATAAATTTTTTCAATTCTTCTTTAATTTCCTGGTTGACCCATTCATTCTTTAGAAGGATGCTGTTTAGTCTCCATGTATTTGGGTTCTTTCCAAATTTCCTCTTGTTATTGAGTTCTAGCTTTAGAGCATTATGGTCTGAAAATATGCAGGGAATGATCCCAATCTTTTGATACCGGTTGAGACTTGATTTAGGACCAAGAATGTGATCTATTCTGGAGAATGTTCCATGTGCACTAGAGAAGAATGTGTATTCTGTTGCTTTGGGATGAAATGTTCTGAATATATCTGTGATGTCCATCTGGTCCAGTGTGTCATTTAAGGCCTTGATTTCCTTGTTGATCTTTTGCTTGGATGATCTGTCCATTTCAGTGAGGGGAGTGTTAAAATCCCCTACTATTATTGTATTCTTGTCGATGTGTTTCTTTGATTTTGTTATTAATTGGTTTATATAGTTGGCTGCTCCCACATTAGGGGCATAGATATTTAAAATTGTTAGATCTTCTTGTTCGACAGTTCCTTTGAGTATGATATAGTGTCCTTCCTCATCTCTTAATATAGTCTTTGGCTTAAAAATCTAATTGATCTGATATAAGGATTGCCACTCCTGCTTTCTTCTGATGTCCATTAGCATGGTAAATTCTTTTCCACCCCCTCACTTTAAACCTGGAGGTGTCTTCGGGTTTAAGATGAGTTTCTTGTAGGCAACATATAGATGGGTTTTGGTTTTTTATCCATTCTGATACCCTGTGTCTTTTGATTGGGGCATTTAGCCCATTAACGTTCAGGGTTAGTATTGAGAGATATGAATTTAGTGCCATTGTATTTCCTGTAAGGTGACTGTTATTGTATATTGTCTCTGTTTCTTTCTGATCTACTACTTTTAGGGTCTCTCTTTGCTTAGAGGACCCCTTTCAATATTTCCTGTAGAGCTGGTTTGGTGTTTGCAAATTCTTTCAGTTTTTGTTTGTTCTGGAAGCTTTTAATCTCTCCTTCTATTTTCAATGATAGCCTAGCTGGATATAGTATTCTTGGCTGCATGTTTTTCTCGTTTAGTGCTCTGAATATATCATGCCAGCTCTTTCTGGCCTGCCAGGTCTCTGTAGATAAGTCTGCTGCCAATCTAATGTTTTTACCATTGTACATTACAGACTTCTTTTCCCGGGCTGCTTTCAGGATCTTTTCTTTGTCACTAAGACTTGTAAATTTTACTATTAGGTGACAGGGTGTGGACCTATTCTTCTTGATTTTGAGGGGGGTTCTCTGAACCTCCTGAATTTTGATGCTTGTTCCCTTTGCCATATAGGGGAAATTCTCTCCAATAATTCTCTCCAACATACCTTCTGCTCCCCTCTCTGTTTCCTCTTCTTCTGGAATCCCAATTATTCTAATGTTGTTTTGTCTTATGGTGTCACTTATCTCTCGAATTCTCCCCTCGTGGTCCAGTAGCTGTTTGTCCCTCTTTTGCTCAGCTTCTTTATTCTCTGTCATTTGGTCTTCTATATCGCTAATTCTTTCTTCTGCCTCATTTATCCTAGCAGTGAGAGCGTCCATTTTTTATTGCACCTCATTAATAGCTTTTTTGATTTCAACTTGGTTAGATTTTAGTTCTTTTATTTCTCCAGAAAGGACTTCTATATCTCCCGAGAGGGTTGCTTTAATATCTTCCATGCCTTTTTCAAGCCTGGCTAGAACCTTGAGAATCGTCATTCTGAACTTTATATCTGACATATTACCAATTTCTGTATTGATTAGGTCCCTAGCCTTTGGTACCTCTTCTTGTTCTTTTTTTTGTTGTGAATTTTTCCGCCTTGTCATTTTGTCTAGATAAGAGTATATGAAGGAGCAAGTAAAATACTAAAGGGGTGGCAACAACCCCAGGAAAATATGCTTTAGCCAAATCAGAAGAGATCCCAAATCATGAAGGGGGAGAAAGGGGATAAAAAAGGGTTCAGAAAGAAAAAAAAAAAAAGAAACTATTAAAAAAAAGAAAGCTGATAAAAAATATAAAAAAGAAAAAATATATATATTTATATTAGATAAACTATTTAAAAAACGTTAAAAAAGAAAACGGTAAAAGTTAAAAAAATTTAGCAGAAGAAGAGAAAAAAAATTGAAAAAGAAAAAAAAATTAAATTAACTGCAAGGCTAAAGAATCATGCGGAGAAAGCCATGAGTTCCGTGCTTTGCTTTCTTCTCCTCTGGAATTCCGCTGCTCTCCTTGGTATTGAAACTGCACTCCTTGGTAGGTGAACTTGGTCCTGGCTGGGTTTCTCATTGATCTTCTGGGGGCGGGGCCTGTTGTAGTGATTCTCAAGCGTCTTTGCCCCAGGCGGAGTTGGATCGCCCTTACCCGGGGCCGAGCTGAGTAATCCGCTCGGGTTTGCTGGGTTTGCTTTCGGGAGCTTTTGTTCCCTGAGTGCTTTCCTTGAGTTCTGGAAGACGGGAATGAAGATGGCGGCCTCCCGGTCTCTGGCCCGGAGGAGCCAATAGCCCGGGGCCCCACTCCTCAGTGCGCCCTCAGAGAACAGCGCCCAATTACTCCCGTCACCCTGGCCTCGGCCGCGCTCCGAGCTGACCGAGCCTGCGACCGGTTCAAGGTAACCCCGAGTTTAGAGCTTACTCCTCGGCTCTGTCTCTGTAGCCGGCTTCCCTGTTCTAATACCAGTAAGCTCTGCAACACTCAGACACCCCCGATCCTTCTGTGACCCTGTGGGACCTGAGGCCGCACTGACCCCGCCTGGGCTTCACCCCAGTGAAGCCTCTGGAGTGATGTCCCTCAGCGGAACAGACTTTTAAAAGTCCTGATTTTGTGCTCCATTGCTCTGCCGCTCGCCGGGAGCTGGCCCCTCCCCCTGCGGTCTACCAGTCGCTTTGGATTCACTTCTCCGCCAGTCCTACCTTTCAGATAGTGGTTGATTTTCTGTTTCTAGAATTGCTGTTCTTCTTCTCTTCAATCTCCCATTGGATTTGTAGGTATTTGCAATCTTTAGATAAGCTATTTAGCTGATCTCCCGCTACCTGAAGTAGTCTCAGCCTGCTACTTCTCCGCCATCTTGACTCCTCCTCCTTTTTATTTTACTTTTAAAATCAGGTTATTAGTCATACTTTTTAAGTATAATGTTCCAGATGATAAAATGACTTAGTTGTATATTCACGTATTTAAGTGTAGATTTCCTTTCCTGGAATAAGCTTCAGATTTACACTTGATTAAAATGAATCTGACAATTAAAATACTGTATCTTTGGATCCTGACCCTGTAATTTTTTGCTTTACTCAGATGGTATAAATTATAAACTCAAATAGTGTTTTCTCCTAATTTGTCCCTTTCATTTTCACTAATATTAATCTCACTAATTAAGGGATATGAAACCAAATCTTACTTTTGTACCACTACACAATCCCACTGTAATTATCCTCAGTATAATTTGCATAATTAGGTAATTGACTCTATTTGATCTATGCCCCTTTTCCTTTAATTCAGAATGGTGGGGATTATATAGTCTATATGTAAATCAAAACCTATTCTAGTTTGTTTTCTTGAAAGATTTCATTTTGTGTTTTATATTGCAAAGCTCATCACTTTACTATTACACCCTGATATTCACTTTCAATGTATACTGACTCTATTACAATAGTGGATTCCTAAATGCTCTGGAAGAAATCATTTACTTCTTCTTTGCAGTGGCTGGCGATGCAGGACTAGTGAAATCAATCTGTGTTCTGTAAATAAATGGTTAATAAACACTCTCACTTATTGGCATCAGCCACAAGAACAGATAAAATCCCCAGCCAATTATCCCACCATTCTAAGAATCAGGTAGTTGATTTGCAGTCAGATATACCATCTTGATATCCTACGGAGTTCTCTGTGGGAATGCTTCCTGAACTGCATACCTATCACCCCATCACAGAAAAAAACCCCGAGTAATCCAAACGTCTCTAGTTTGTGCAAAATCAAGGAGAAAGCTGCAAGGCCCCAAATCTTCATCCTCCTTTCTAAGAGATGTAGAATTTGCTGCCTATTATAAAATAGTCTCTTTAAAATAGAGTGAAAGAGGGGTGCCTGAATTGCATAGTCAGTTAAGCATCCGACTCTTGATTTCAGCTCAGGTCATGATCTCAGGGTTCTGAGATGAGCCCCATGTGGAGCTCAGTGTTGGATGTGGAGCCTGCCTGGGATTCTCTCTCTCCCTCTTCTTCTACTCCTCTCCCCAACTCCCATCACTCCCTATCCCCAATCGAACATGTAAGAGTTCTCTCTTTCTCTTAAGAAAAAAGGGTGAAAGAAAAGCACAAAGTGTGTAAGCATCATACATAAGTAGAGACAAAGGAAAAATGTTTCTCTTTCTCTCTCTCTCCCTCCCCTCCACCTCCACTGTCTATATACCCAGCCTCCCCAGTCCTTTGCTTCTAATTCCATCTATAATAAGATGGAGAATCACATTCACCAGAATACCAGGAGAATACTCTCCCTGAAAGAGGTGCCAGCCGGCAGTCAGAGCACGACTCTTATGAGAGCAGACACATAGGGCGCCTGGGTGGCTCAGTGGGTTAAGCCTCTGCCTTCGGCTCAGGTCATGATCCCAGGGTCCTGGGATCCAGCCCCTCTCAGGCTCTCTGCTTGGCGGGGAACCTGCTTCCGCCTCTCTCTTCTGCCTGCCTCTTTGCCTACTTGTGATCTCTGTCTGTCAAATAAATAAAAATTTTTTAAAACTCTTTAAAAAAAAGAGAGAGAGAGCAGACACGTGATCAGAAGGTACATTTGAGGGAAGAGCTTGGTGATGAGTAAACTGTGTGCAGAGAAAAAGATGGAGGGACACATATTTAGCATGCAGTATAAAGTTTTTATTGGAAAGTGCTGTGTACTTGGATATAAATGTGCTAGTATTTTTGCAGTGTATTCTAAAAATATTGTCTACATGATATTATTCTTTGAAACATCAGTCTTCCTTTGCTAATGGCCTACCACATAGCCAACTGTGTGTGTGTGTGTGTGTGTGTGTGTGTGTGTGTGTGTGTGTGTATGAATATTCCATGTAATTCCCCCAAAGAATAGCCATTATTTGTTGGGTTTAATGTATATACATTCAAATCTATTAGTACAAGCTTAATTTCTTATTCAATTCTGTGATATCTTTATGTATTATATATTATAGTAATCTCTTAGTGTCAGAGAAGGGGATATTGAAATCCCCCACTATACATTTTGATGTAATTCTGGTTTCTCTTTAGAGCTAGATTTTTAATTTTTAAATTTAGATATATAGAAGACCATGATTAATTTTTACTGTAGAGGCCCAGGGGAGGCTGCTCTGGAATGGGCCACTTTGACATAAAGATTATTTTGAGTTAAAAGTAATAAAAACCCCAAACCCAGCAGATGCAGCAAAAGTTTTCTCTCTTCCCCCCTCCCCACCCCATCTCAGCCTCAACTGCCTAAAGTTACATTGGAAAGGAGAGCTTATACCAGGAAGAGAGCTATTAACAGAGACTCCACTTTACCTAAGGAACATAATGACATAATAGGGCAACCTTGTTTTCCCAAACATCACCATTAGGCTTCCTGCTAATGGTCTTCCTCCCCTTTGTCTCCTCAGACTCCTACCCCTCTTCTTAGCTCACATGAGCTTCATGTTGCCTGATTGTTGGAATTTCATGCATGCATGGATTCCCCATAATACAGCTCTTAAATTTGATTTTCTCCTGTTAATCTGCCTCATGTCAATTTGATTCTAAGTCCAACTAGAAGGACCATAGGGCAGAGGAAGTTCTTCCCCCCCTTTTACCCATAGGTAATGCTCCTGTTTATCTCCTCTGATGTTTATAATTTAATTTTGCCTTTGAACCTAATACTGTCTTTTAATACACATTTTTCTATCTTTTTGTTTATGCTTATTATATATTTGTATAAAAAGGATTTTCTTAGTTAAGTAATATTAGATTATATATTTGTATCCAACAAGTGGTCTCTCTCTCCTCTCTCTCTCTTTTACTGATTTCACATATAGCTCCTGTATTCCAATTATATTAGAAATTTCTTCACCCTGGGCGCCTGTGTGGCTCAGTGGGTTAAGCCTCTGCCTTCAGCTCAGATCATAATCCCAGGGTCCTGGAATCGAGCCCAGCATTAGGTTCTCTGCTCAGCAGGGAGCCTGCTTCCCCCCACCACCCCTGCCTGCCTCTCTGCCTACTTGTGATCTCTGTCTGTTAAATAAATAAATAAAATCTTTAAAAAAAAAAAGAAATTTCTTCACCCATCTTATTTTGTGCTTAATATTGTGTCTTTTCCTGCCTTCCAATATGTAAATCAAATTTTTGTTATATAATGAAAAAAATATTTAAATAGACCCTTAATTTCCTCTGTGATTTTTTTTAAATATTTATTTATTTATTTTCAAGAAAGAAAACACACAAACAGGCAGAAGGGCAAAAGAAGAGGGAGAGAAATCTCAAGCAGATGCCTCACTGAGTGGGGAGCCCTATAGTGGGCTCCATCTCAGGACTCTGAGATCATGACCTGAGCTGAAATAAAAAACTGGCCACTTAACTGACTTAGACACCCGGGCACCCCTCCTCTGATTTTTTAATATTTATGAATATCTATGTGTTTCAATAAAACACTAGAACTTTAGCACGTTCTCTATTTTGCTGGGATCTCAAAACCAGCCTTCACCTGGGGAATAAAACCAAAGTTCATGTGTGATAGTTAAGTCTAGGTTGAGAATACATTTATTTAGCTTTCAGATTTAGAAGATAGTTTATCAAGCAATAAAATTCCTTTAATAAAGCTCTTTTTCTCTATCAATTTAAAAATGTTATTTGGTAGTCACCTTGCATCCAGAAAGCTGCTGAAAAGTCTAGGAGTAATCAATACTCTTTGATTTTAGAATTTACCTTTATAAAATCTCCTTAAGGTTCCCTATAATATTTTTACTTTTGTATTGTTTTTTCCTTTTTTTAATAATATCACATTAAGACATAACATCAGTTTTCAGCCAAGAACCAATATCTTTCTTTATTTGAAGGCACTACTTAATTCTTTCAACATTTTTTACTTGTTTATGCCTTTTTCCTCTTTTGAGACAAGGGTGACATTTTTACCTTTATTTTCTATATTTTATATCTCTTATCTCACTTTTAAAAATCTATTTCTTTTAGATATCTACCAGAAGTATGTTGGACTTGATCTTCCTCCCCAGTAAATTGTTTTAGATCCAACCATTATTTACTTTATGCAAATGCATACACTTGTTACACAATGAAATGCTAGTGATTCCAATATACCCATATTTTTACCCATTCCGCCATAGGAGAAAAATTAGTGTTCCTTAGAGGAAGTGGGTAGGGACGTGGAGAATACATCTCACAGCAGAGAGCCTTTGAGGTATCAAATTGAGTTAAATCATTCCCTGGCTCTCTGACACCTAACAACGCAAAATTACCCTGCAGAAAACCTCCCACAAACTCCTCATTGCTACTGATCTTTTTTTTTTTCTTTTGTCATGGCAAATTTTTTATTTTTTAATTTTTTTTAAATTTCTTTTCAGTGTTCCAGAATTCATTGTTTATGCACCACACCCAGTGCCCTATGCAATATGTGACCTCTATAATACCCACCACCAAGCTCACCCAACCACCCACTCCTCTTCCCCTCCAAAACCCTCAGTTTGTTTCTCAGAGTCCACAGTCTCTCATGGTTCATCTCCCCCTCCCATTTCCCCCAACTCACTTCTCCTCTCCATTTTCCCATGTCCTACATGTTTTTCCTTATGCTCCACAAATAAGTGAAACCATATGAAATTGACTCGCTCTGCTTGACTTATTTCACTCAGCATAATCTCTTCCAGTCCTGTCCATGTTGATACAAAAGTTGGGTATTCATCCTTTCTGATGGAGGCATAATACTCCATAGTATACATGGACCATATCTTCTTTATACATTCATCCATTGAAGGGCATCTTGGTTCTTTCCACAGTTTGGCAACTGTGGCCATTGCTGCTATGAACATTGGGGTACAGATGGCTCTTCTTTTCACTACATCTGTATTGTTGGGGTAAATACCCAGGAGTGCAATTGCTGGGTGATAGGGAAGCTCTATTTTTAATTTCTTAAGGAATCTCCACACTGTTTTCCAAAGTGGCTGCACCAACTTGCATTCCCACCAACAGTGTAGGAGGGCTCCCCGTTCTCCACATCCTCTCCAACACATGTTGTTTACTGTCTTGTTAATATTGGCCATTCTAACTGGTGTAAGGTGATATCTCAATGTGGTTTTAATTTGAATCTCCTGATGGCTCGTGATGATGAACATTTTTTCATTGGTTTGTTAGCCATTTGTATGTCTTCATTGGATAAGTGTCTGTCCATGTCTTCTGCCCATTTCTTGATGTGATTGTCTGTTTTGTGTGTGTTGAGTTTGAGGAGTTCTTTATAGATCTTGGATATTAGCCCTTTGTCTGTAGTGTCGTATGCAAATGTCTTCTCCCATTCCACAGGTTGTCTCTTTGTTTTGTTGACTGTTTCCTTTGCTGTGCAGAAACTTTTGATCTTGATGAAGTCCCAAAAGTTCATTTTTGCTTTTATTTCCTTTGCCTTTGGAGGCATGTCTTGAAAGATGTTGCTGTGGCCAATGACAAACAGGTTACTGTCTATGTTCTCTTCTAAGATTTTGATGGATTCCAGCCTCATGTTGAGGTCTTTTATCCATTTTGAGTTTATCTTTATGTTTGGTGTAAGAGAACGGTTGAATTTCATTCTTCTACACATAGCTGTCCGATTTTCCCAGCACCATTTATGGAAGAGCCTGTTTTTATCCCACTGTATACTTTTTTCCTGCTTTGTCAAAGATTATTTGACCATAAAATTGAGGGTCCATATCTGGGCTCTCTACTCTGTTCCACTGGTCTATGTGTCTGTTTTTGTGCCAGAACCATGCTGTCTTGGTGATCACAGCTTTGTAGTAAAGCTTATTCAGGCAACATGATGCTCCCATTTTTTTTTTCTTTTTTAACATTTCCTTAGCAATTTGGGGTCTCTTCTGGTTTCATACAAATTTTAGGATTGTTTGCTCCAGCTCTTTTAAAATGCTGGTGGAATTTTGATCAGAATGGCATTGAAAATATAGGTTTGCTCTAGGCAGTATAGACATTTTAATTATGTTTATTCTTCCAATCCATGAGCATGGAATGGTCTTCAGTCTTTTTGTGTCTTCTTCAATTTCTTTCATGAGCATTCTGTAGTTCCTTGAGTACAGATCCTTTACCTCTTTGATACATTCTTAAAGGGTCTATCCACCAAGAAGATCTAACAATTGTAAATATTTATGCCCCCAATATAAGAGCAGCCAACTATATAAGACAACTGTTAATCAAGAAAAAGAGTCATATTGATATGAATACATTAATGAAAGTAGATCTTAACACACCATTCTCAGTAATAGACAGATCATCCAAGCAGAAAAACAATAAAGATACAAGAACATTGAATGACACATTGGACCCAATGGACCTTGTAGATATATATAGAATATTTCACCCTAAAACAACAGAATACTCATTCTTCTCAAGTGAACATGGAACTTTCTCCAGAATAGACCACATACTGGGTCACAAATCAGGACTCAACTGATACCAAAAGATTGAGATTATTCCCTCCATATTCTCAGACTGCAATGCTTTGAAACTGGAACTCAACCACAAGAAAAAGTTTGGAGGAATTCAAACACCTGGAAGCGAAAGACCACCTTGCTTAAGAATGTTTGGATCAACAAGAAAATCAAAGAAGAACTTAAACAATTCATGAAAACCAATAAGAATGCAGACACTTCAGTCCAAAACCTATGGGGGTACAACAAAGGCGGTCCTAAGGAGAAAATACATAGTCATCCTAGCCTCCCTCAAAAAAATTGAAAAATCCAGAATACGTCAGCTCTCTTTACACCCTAAAGAACTGGAAAATCAACAACAAATTAAGCCAACCCCACACACAAGAAGGGAAATAATCAAGATTAAAGCAGAGAACAATGAGATAGAAAATAGAGATACAGTAGAATATATTGACGAAACTAGAAGCTGGTTTTTTGCAAGAATCAATAAGATTGAAAACCATTGGCCAAACTAACCCAAAAGAAAAGAGAGAGGACCCACATTAATAAAATTATGAATGTAAAGGGAGAGATCACGACTAATACCAAGGAAATAGAAGAAATCATCAGAAATTATTATCAACAGCTATATCCCAATAAGTTAAGCAACCTAGACAAAATGGATGCATTCCTGGAAACCTATAAACTTCCAAAACTGAATCAGGAAGAAACTGACAACCTGAATAGACCAATATCTAGCAACGAGGTTGAAGCAGTGATCCAAAACCTCCCAAAAAACAAGAGCCCAGGACCTGACAGATTCCCTGGGGAATTCTACCAAACATTCAAAGAAGAAATAATACCTATTCACCTGAAGCTGTTTCAAAAAACTGAAGCAGAAGGAAAACTTCCAGACTCTTTCTATGAAGTTACTGATCTTTTATAGTGCTCCCTCTATCTGTTGTAATTTCTAGCCTACTGATCGGGATTTGAGAGGAGGTTGGGTTGACATAGAGATAAGGCTCATATTTAGCTGTTGTGCACCATCACAACTATACAGATGGAGAAAATGCTTTTAAAAGCTGCTGTTTTGACCCCTTTGTTTGCACCTGTCATTCTACTATCCAGTAAGTAAAGAGTTAGTGCCTGGCACAGAAGAAATTTCCATAACCACCAAGATACCACTTATGTCAGTCAGGAGTAGGGTATAGAACACTTCTTCACGGTTACCACTGTAACCATTGCTTTTTTTCAGACTAGTCAGTGGCTGTGCCTAACAACAATTATTAAATATAACAGCACTCAAGGCTGGGCAGCAATCTGTTACTTGTTACTGTAGACTTCTTATCCCAACCAGGCTACAACATTACCTTCAAATTACCAACTCTCTGACTGCTGTTAGTATATTGCTGTTGTTTCCCTGCCCCAAAGTATAATGGGAACATTAGTGATCTTCCTAGAGTAAGGGAGAAATAGAAAAATGTTACAATGACAAAATGCCACCTTCACAGTCTAAAGTACATCTGTGCTCAGTCACTTTTGACCCTAGAACTCTGTTCACAGTGTGACATAACCACATTGAGTATCCCCAAGATTTGTGGGGACACACAGCTTTATGTTTGACTATGAGAAATATAGTTTCACTTTTGTTTCTTCCTTGTGTTTGGATTTGGTGGAGTTAGTCAATAGCTTGTGCTAATTCTCCATCTTGTTCAGAACTAACTGCAGTGCATCTCATGATATTTAATTTCCCCATGCCACCATATAATTTTCAAGCAATTATTTTCTCTTTACCTCTAATTCTCCATTAAAGGAATTTAAATGTATTATATTTATTGTAATGAGCCATTTTCTATCCTTAAGTATGTCACTTTATAGTATAAGTAAGTAAATAGATAATTTGAATTGTTTTAAAAATGACATATAAATAAAATGCTTTCATTAATCTCAGTCTCTAATCAAGTCTGCTTGTTTTTGTATTTTACATATTGAATGATTTTTTTCCCCACATACTGCTTTTGTTATAATGCAAAGCCTCAAGTTTATAAATGCTTTACATGGACATCAAAGAACAATAGCTTCACTATACTTATAAATAACGCTAATAAATTACAAAACTTTTGCTACTTATTCTCTTATTGATTCAGGTCAAGAATAAAATTAATGTTAGTAATCCAAAAGAAGTATTAGGTCAGTGTTTACATACTTGTTCCAGATGGCAATGATGTTTTCTAGTAGAAATAAAGAGATGTGGGAAAAATATTGCAAATTTCCAGTCTTATCTAAATTACCACACTTAACATTTTCTAAATATTTTAAGAAGTGTACTGTATGAAGAAGTGTTGGTACCAGTAAGTCATCCCTCACTAATCTATCACCTTTGGACCACAGTTGAGACTAGATATTTACCCTTGGGATAGATATGACTGGTAATGAGTGTGTCAGGACTCATTTACATTTGACTACTACTATTAGCTTTGCTTTCATTGCCTATACAAGGGTCTCTAATGATACACTTTTAGGTCTCAATGTGTGATTCATACAAGTAGGGTGAAAAGCCATAGATGTTTGGGGTTTTTGTTTGTTTGTTTGTTTGTTTTGTTTTGTTTTGTTTTGAGATTTTATTTATTTATTTCAAAAAGAGAAAGGGATAGTGAGAGAGAGCAGGAGCAGGGAGCAGAGGGAGAGGCAAGCTCCTTGCCAAGCTGGGAGCCAGACATGGGGATCAATCCCAGGACCCTGGAATCATGACCTGAGCCAAAGGCAGATGCTTAACTGACTAAGCCACCCAGGCACCCCAAGCCATAAATGTCTTAACCCATGATATCAGCTTTAGCCTTTCTATAAAGTCTACTCTATTTTTGGTGATTATTTGACTTTCTTTACAGAGTTTATGTTGGTCAGAACAAGAACTCAGAAAAAGTATTATTCTATTTTCCTTATCTCTAAGACAAAAATAATCACATTTTAAAAAATTCCTCAAGAAATGCAATTTAATTCAATTTTAATTATCCAAAATTGTCATTATTAAAGAAAGATAAATACCTTAAAACCAAGGACTAAAAGGAACATCATTTTAATATTTGGTAATTTCATTTACACATATAGTTTCTAATTCCACAGGTATCATGGTGATTCACAACACTATTTCAAGCCCAGATCACTCTGCAAGACTCCTGAGTCTTAAATCTCACTTCAAACTGCATATATCCACATGGTTTTCCACTAAAATCTCAAAATTGACATTTCCAGGGGCGCCTGGGTGGCTCAGTGGGTTAAAGCCTCTGCCTTCAGCTCAGGTCATGATCCCAGGGTCCTGGGATCAAGCCCTGCATCGGGCTCTCTGCTCAGCAGGGAGCCTGCTTCTTCCTCTCTCTCTGCCTGCCTCTCTGCCTACTTGTGATCTCTGTCTGTCAAATAAATAAATAAAATCTTTAAAAAAAAAAAATTGAGGGCGCCTGGATGGCTCAGTGGGTTAAGCCACTGCCTTCGGCTCAGGTCATGATCTCAGGGTCCTGGGATCGAGGCCCGCATCAGGCTCTCTGCTCAGCGGGGAGCCTGCTTTCTCCTCTCTCTCTCTCTATGCCTGCCTCTCTGCATACTTGTGATCTCTCTCTCTGTTTCAAATAAATAAATAAAGTCTTTAAAAAAAATTGACATTTCCAAAACTAAAAGGACCTTTTCCTTTTCTAAACAAATTTCTACCGCAATAGTCTCACCATTGACAGCCCCATTCACTCATTTACGTAAGTTAGAATGCTGAGTGTCATTCTTGAACTTTATTTTCCCCTTTCTTTCAATTAGCTACACATTTCTATTGATTTTTTTTCCACCAGAAAATGCCTCAAATATAGTCTGTCTTCATTCCTTCTGCTACAATCTTAGTTTAATCTCATACTGTTTGGGACTTCCACAGTAAAAATCCCCTTCCTTGCACCCCTCTACCTCTCCAAACACTACCACAGCAATCTATTTACAATTCAGACCCCCTCCTTTGTGATTTCTCATTGCCAATATCAGTGTGTCCTCCCCTGGTTGCATCAAGTTTTAGAAGTTGTCGACTGGTACTCATTAAAGAGGGACGATATATATGGAAACAAATACGTGTGTGAAATGCTCAGTATCAGATTTCCTTTTTGGGTAGTCACAGTGCATACTAGCTTATTATAACTTTGGGATACCCTGCAAGAAGGACACCTGTTTAAATTTATAAACTCCAGCCTGAGAATTTGCTAAATATTTAAATACCAAAAAAGTTATCAAGGAACAATGGGCCCAAATGTAGAAAGGCATGAACAAAATATGGAGTCTTGACAATGTGTGATATGTCTGAGCAGCTCAGTATGTCTGAGGCACAGAATCTATAAAGAAAGCAATGGGTTATAAGGCTGCAAAATTTGGCTAGGTAAGATTTCAGGTGGTCTGAAAGCTATTATTAGGAGACGATCCCCATTGTTACATTCATGGAGTAGATAGAATATGAAAGTTCAGAATAATTCTTGGCTTTTCTTTCTCACTGTAAAAATAACTCACACTAAAAGACAGATTTTTAAAGGCATTATGTTTGCAAGTACATTGTATGTAATAACTATATTTTATATAATATATAAATATATAATTTATATAGCAATTGTCTATTTATCCAGGTATTTAAAAAAGAGAGAAAAAGACAAAAAAAAAAAAAAAGAAGAAGAAGAACGAAATCAGGATAATGTATCACCCAAAAGGAACACTATCACTTTCACAAAAAATTCATCTTAGTTAAAATATTTGCTCTCCTAAGAGGGGTTGAAGGAGCTTGAATGAAGCCTGGAAAAAAAAAAATCTCATTACAAAAATGACATATCCAGAGACTTCAGAGAGATTAAGTTTGAACAGGGAGAGCAAGGAGAGGATCCTGAAGAGTTGAGCATCTAAGAACTAAAATTTGCACATTTTGAAAATCAGATTTAACCCCCTCCCAAAAAAAAAAAAGAGAGAGCAAGAACAAAGAAAAGCACTTACTCTGCTGAAATATTGAGTGGCTTAGCCAAAGACAAGAAAGGAATAAAAGACGCATTCTAGTTTCCAGCTAAGGATTTAGGACTAAAGCTTGAAATTAGATTTCACTGATCTTTTGGATCTAATTTGCACCCACACTAGGGGAAACAGATGTGAATCATTTGGACCATTCTTTAGAGAGGTAACATGGAAGTTGTCCCAAGAAGCGGGGTAAGGAAGTAAGAATTAAAGTCATCAGCCAAAACTGTGTACCATGGAGCCGGGAAGCAGGCATGGACAGGTGACAGCTCCATGTAGCTGTCACTAGCTCCCCCAGAAGTTTTTGTTGTCATTGTCCTCTCCACCTCCAGTCAGGTGTCACTGGAAGATAATGGAGTCAAGAAAGCCGGAGACATCATAGCAAAGAAACTGAAGGGAAGCAGTTATAAAGAGGTTTAGTTACTCTGTGCCAAATCTCACAGGGTGAAATTGAGAACTTAAGTGTTTATCCAAATAGTTCAAGCAAATAATACCTTCCATCTACTCTCTTGAATTGTATAAGAACGATTTAGAAAGAAAGCAAAGATCCTTTTCACTTTGCCTTTTTAGACAATGTACAGTGGAAATATTCACATTCAGTATTTTTAAAGAAGTTTAAGAAAGATTAATACTTGTATATTAATATTGTCTTTTTATAAATATAATATTTTATTTTTAAAACCAATTCTTCTATAAGAATCAAGCTTTTTGAAATAAATTATGGCCATAAATGTGATATATATTTAATATTGTTATAAATGCCTTTGATGCACTATTATCTTCTCAATTATTTTTGGCATGTCTTCAGTTATATTTCTTAGAAAAAAACTTTTTTTTTTTTAAGATTTTATTTATTTGACAGACAGAGATCACAAATAGGCAGAGAAGCTGGCAGAGAGAGGAGGAAGCAGGCTCCTTACTGAACAGAGAGCCTGATGTGATGTGGGGCTCCATCCCAGGACCCTGAGATCATGACCTGAGCTGAAGGCAGAGGCTTTAACCCACTGAGCCCGCCAGGCGCCCAGAAAAAAAAAACACTTTAAAACAGTAACAACTACATTAACCAACTACATGTTATTGGTGGACTAATTTAAGGGCATTTTAGGGAGCTATCAGGAGAAACCCAAATGGTGGCAGTTGCAAATTGCTTATTGGTTACTTGGGGATATCACATTGTGATGTCTTTTATGAAGGATTTAATTGTGTTTCAACACTCCAGATCCCTTCCAGCCCTCAGTCAAATGGTTACAGGGGCGAAATGGAACCCATCATTAATGAAAAACCAGCAAATTCAAAAAACAAAAACCCACAACAGTCATTAAGCCATATGAAGTGCAATGTATATAGATGTGTGTATCTCCAAAACCAAAATAAAGAAATTAATATTTAATGCAGGAAAATTCAGAATATACTTACATGCTAGACTCATAAAAATTGAATATATAAGCATACACACTGTGACCTTTACATAGGAGGGAGAAGCCTGAGAAATATAAAGCGAAACAGGTTTTTTCCAATTAAAATGAATTGAATGGACATTATCAGAGGGCCTTGATGGGAAGATTCATGTTTACTATTGCATCTTCCCGTGATGGAATCAGTGTTAGCCTTTGTTCCTTGTTCCCTAATTTTCTTTCAGTGCCGCATAATTTTAGTGTAGATTTTATACTGTGGATGCCTTTACTACCTTGCCCTTCAGAAACTATTTCGATTTGTGTTCTGCTTGACTGGATCTGCACCATCAGACGCCTCCTTGTCAGAGAGTCAGTGAAGATGCTGGTTTTATTGCCCGTGACAAATAAAAGTGATCTCCACTCCTTACAGCTTATCTGTGACTCTGAGACACTACAAGTTCAACAGCACTCAATGATGGGAGGCTATAGCACCAAGAAGTAGATGAGACAATGAGATTGTAACCATTTGTTTAAAGGATTTAGAACCTCTTTAAAGCCACAGCAAGCCACTATGAATGCTTTATTGTCTTCCTCTAGAAGGACAGATAAGTCAAAAGATAATCTTAAAGTGTGTTTATGAGTAGATAAGTGGGAAATCATTAAAGGTTTCTGGGTGTTGAAAACTCAGAGAACCCTAGTTCTGAATATGAAAGCAAGGATTGTTGGGAAATAGTTCATTAAAACCAAACGAAATAATTTATACTATTGTATAACCTTTTATCATCTAAAGCTGTTAACTTTAGAGTATTTTAGAAACTGCCTGTGAAGCAACTTATACACTACAGGGAGTACTTTCTGCTAAATATAATTTTCTAAATAGTGATGCATGTCACTTCTGTGTTCTTATGTGGCAAGAGTATGGGGGAAATATAATTTTGAAACATGATAGGGAAAATTCATTCTACAAAGCATAGAAGATAAATAAATGTGATGGTGAAACGGAAGTCTGGAGCTAAATCACAGTTACAGTTTTCGACAAGTTTAAAATTTGTAGAAAATTACACTCAAAAGTTTGATGTTGAAAAATTCATTGCTTTCCCTCTGAGTTAGAGAGAAAGGTTTGGCCTATGATGATTGCAAATATGTCTTTGTTTACTATATGCCAGATTTTCTGATTACCAGCTTACATTGACCATCTGATTTTTTTAATGGTCTTTTTTGGTTTTGGTTTATTTATTTATGTTTTTTTGAAAGAGAGGAAACAAGAAAGGAGGGGCAGAGGGAGAGGGAGACCTGGGGCTTGATTTTATGACTCTGAGATTATGACCTGAGCCAAAACCAAGAATCAAACATTTGACCCCCAGAGCCACCCTGGTGCCCCTTGACCATCTGATTTAATCCTCATAATAGTTTATGGGTTGGGAACATTTACTAATGATGGTAATCTGTGTCTTATAGATTAGGTGATTTAAGAGTAAGTAGTTTACCCAAAATTATATTTCGTTTAAGGCTGGTGGATCAAGAATTTGAATACAAACTGCTCTGAAATTTGAAGAAAATTTCTGTGAGAATAGATTTGATCATATGAAGTAGATTAACTTAAAGCAAACTTATAGTTGGTTTAGCAGAAATAGATTTTACAGGAGCCTTGAGCAAATTTTTTAAAAAATTAAATCTTGCTGAAATGGGGAACTAATAAAATGAAATAAAATTCTATAATAACTCATGACATTATTAAAATAATATAAGCTATAAGAGCCATGGGGATATTATAAGCCATCTGTATTGAATAGTTTACTTCAATTTTTTAAAAAATTCAATATATTTTCCTTAAAGGATTAACAAAGGGAAATAATATATTTATTAGGTTTTTATGGCTTTTTCCACTGCAGTGGCAGAATTACTGATGCACTAAGACAAACATAGTTGTGTCATGGCCAAAGTATGTGCATGTATGTGTGTCTCTACACATATACATACATTCGCTTACATAATCAAAATCCTCTGCTTAATTTTTATACAGAGGAACCCACAACAAATAAGAAATAATTACTCCCATTAGGAAAGAAGCTCAGAATCTCAAATTTAAAATTTTTATTGGAAAAATTCTATGGAGTTTTTAAATACTTAGTTTTAGACATAGCTCAAATGTAACTGTTTTAACTGCTAACAACCATGAAAACAACACTTGCTTCCTTGAAGAAAATATCTAAGTAGCTGTAACAAGAAAAAAGCAGCATTATTCCCGCATATAGTTTGTTTAGATATATAGTCAAGCACTTAAATAGATGTCCTTTATAATCAATAATTGTATAATGAATTTCTGTCAATATTTCTTCATCATATGCCCCAACCAGACATATTATTTCCTTATCCTATGCCTGTAATAACCTCTCAGTACAAAGCTCCACTATCAATTAATGAGAATTGATATATAAGAGTTAACTCCCCATCAGCTCGGGTTTAGATATATTAATTTAGAAAGCTGGTATTAACTTTCCTAGATTAATGCAAACACTTGTGTTCTTAAATAGTACCAATATATGTAAGAAGACATCTATCAAACTTATGGTTTTAATTGAGCTATTGTTTAAAGATTACTCAGTAAAAACACAATATTAATTTTTTCTGAGTACAGAAAATAAAGGTCAGAAATGATCTTGTTGGCTCCATTTCCCTTCTCGGTGGTTGAGTTATGATGTGCTAATTTTTCACTTCTGGAGAATGAGGCCAGGGAAAGACTGGAAAATAAACCCATATTTATATGAATCATGGGAGTTTCACATATTCTTGCAATAGTTTTAATTTCTTTTTTAGTAAGTTTGTTAGTGTAAGCCTACTGTAATAATATACCTTCAACTGTTTTCTTCAAGATAACTTAAATTTTTTTTTTTTTAAAGATTTTATTTATTTATTTGACAGAGATCACAAGCAGGCAGAGAGGCAGGCAGAGAGAGAGGAGGAAGCAGGCTCCTCGCTGAGCAGAGAGCCCAATGCGGGGCTCGATCCCAGGACCCTGAGATCATGACCTGAGCCGAAAGCAGCGGCCCAACCCACTGAGCCACCCAGGCGCCCCAAGATAACTTAAAATTAACATAAATTTTTATTGCTGAGTTAAAATTCCATCAATTTTAATAAGCCAAGAAATAATATTTTGTGCTTAAAATGTGGTAGTGTCATGATCTTTGGAAACTTTCATTTCATCTAATCTTGTAGTTGTATTTATAGTAAAACTATCTTCCCTCAAATGTTATCACTACTAATGAAAGTAACTAGGAAAGCCATTTACAAAAGTTTGATTTGTAATTTCATTCTATCATGTAGTTTTCTTATTGTTTACATTATTTTGAAATATGAAATCATCCTAACCTTTTATCACATTCATTTTATAGAATTGAATAACTAATCAGTTTCATCACTGGAAGAGAGAAAATTAGTAAATGCTTTTCAAACTTTTTCCATGAATTATCTAGGGCCATTTGGGAATTTTTAGGGAACACTGGGAAGAGGAAAGGAGGAGAGTAAGAGAGGAAGAGATTTGAATGTGGAGGAGAGCTGCCCATCACTCCTGCGGTCAAAGCAGTTCTGTGTATATAATAAATGTTTCTGTGTACAAACGCACATATATGTGTAGAATCCTACACATATATGTGCGTGAAGTATGTATTCTTCTGCTAAATGAAAACATTTGAAATTCTCTGATGCATATCTGAAATCACATGATCTCTTCTATCAATCAAGTTACTGGAATTAATTACTCTGAGCCTCAGTATCCTAAACATATAATGGAAATAAGCCAAATTCTCTCTAACATTCATTATACACTGAAGAGTTGTAAGACATGGTTTACACAGAAGCACCTAATACCCAAATATATACAAATAATTATGAGAAGTAAAAATTATCTCTCTATATTTTAAAATTCAATATTCACAACACCAAAAATTAATAAGATGAGAAACAGAGTATGTTATATTTTTAGAAAGGCTGTGTTTCCATTGATTAAATGTCCAGGTCACTTAAAGTGTCATTTATTTATTTGTTAAATAGCCAAATGAGTGTTTGGGGGTATATTTGTGTTGATTTCCAGTATATGGGATATAAAATTTTATCATGTGCTTATTGTAAAACATTATGAACTATTTGTATTTTATGCATCGCAAACACACTCTATTTTATAATAAAAACTGAACTTTAAAAATGTATTTTTGCCAACAAGTCTCAGCTAAACATGAAGAAAAAAGTATCTGTTGTATACCAAGGACCTACAAAGGTGCCTATCGATTTCATAAGCATGACCTCATCAAACTGTCACTTCAGCCTTCAACTGAGTTAACAGAAGTTTAGAAACATGTATCACATCACACAGATGGCAGTTTGTAGATCTAGGATCCAAAGTAACGTCTAACTCTGCACGTCATCCACCTTCCACCATCAGGCACTGTCTGTGATTGTGACAGGGGAAATCAGCCAAAGCTTAGAGATAACTTCAGGTATGGAAAAGTGTTTCATTATATATGATGCTTTAGAATAAGATGATCTGACAACTTCTAATAAATAAATATACTCCATTTATTCTTCATTTGTAAATAAATAAACTTCATTTATTCTGTTAATAAATGAAATGGATGAAAACATTTCAGAAAACTTAGTATTAACATGACATCATAATTTTTTTTTATTTCTCATGAGAGAAAACAATGGTGCTCTAGAGAAAAACACCTATTATAAATATAAGAAAATAATACTTATGATGAGAGTATTAATACTTGTTTCTACCTAAAAATATTCTAGTTATATTTTCTTTTCACTTTAGTTTTTTTTTTCTTTTTAGTTATATTCTTTCTATTCAGAGCCAGTGAGACTCGCTTTTACACATTACGCTAAGCAGCAGGTAGAAATGTTTCCTGAAAGGTTTATGAAACTATTATTCTCTCTCTTCCCGATTATATGCCACTGTGGACTGACAGTTCATGTAGAACCACACAAAAGGCAATTAATTCACCCAGCAGAGGACTACACAGAGGCAATTTGTCTGACGTGTAGCATTTGATTTTCAATAGTTGCTTATCTACCAAGGGAACATACATACCAAGTTCAACCTTTAGAAATGGTACAGGGCAATACGCTGGCTGTGTGCCCTGAGACTCAGGGATACCATTTAGTTCAAATCTTAAGAGTATGGCATTAGAGGAGTAGCTAGAGAGTAGGCAGCTAAACTACATCATCTTGAATAAAACAGACTCTGAAATGTTTCACTAAATAAAACATATAATTAGTAATCATTTATGGATTTGCACCTAGCCCGTGAGAGTGTAGACAGACAGACAGATAGCTAGATAGAGGTACTCCCCCCAACTATGAAAATCAATCTTTGCTCTTGCTACTTCTCTATGAAGTAACCATTATAGCATCCACTTCATAGTGTGTTATTAGGACTAACTGTAAAAAACTAAAAATAGTAGCTTGTTTTTAGTAAGTGCTCCATAAACTTATCTGTTACTGTTGGTGCTATTTTTGTGATTGGTAGTGGTTTTTAATAAAAAGATTGGTTGTTAGACCAGCAGCCCTTTGTTTTAAACAATGCATTCCTCACTCAATGCTACAATTATGATATAAAATAGCAAGATGATTACTTCTTAATTGCCCCCCTTCGTCAGTGAACTGTTTGAAGTAAAAATTGTGTCTTTTTTTACTGGTGTATCCTCTAGCCCCACCCAGTGTAGTGCCTGGCATAGAATACATATTCAGTAAATATTTGTAGTATCAGTGAGTGAATGAATGTACAAATGATTAAATAGTACTGCTATTTGGGATCTTTTCCTTGAATCTGAATGAAGTATGAAAAACTTCTGAACTGAGTTCAGTAATTCTAAGATTATTTTAAATCAGCAAAATTTTTCCCTGTTTGTTTGTTTGTTTTCCACACCTCATCTATCCTTCTATAATTTACCAAATAGAAAAATAAAACAAAACAAAAACAACGACAACAACAAAACACTCCTCATTTCTGGTCAGTCATTATCATCAGGGTCCTTACAAATTTCTTGAAAGAAAGAAAGAAGAAAGAGAGAGAGTGAGGGAAAAGAAGGGAAAGAAAGAGAAAAAGAAGAAAGAAAGAAAGAAAGAAAGAAAGAAAGAAAGAAAGAAAGAAAGAAAGAAAGAGATTTATACAGTATCTTTGTCTGACTTAATTCACCTAACATTATGTCCTTAAGTTCCATCTATGTTAGAAATGGCAGGGTTTTCTTTTTATGACTGAATAATATTTCATTGTGTGTGTTTGTGTGTGTATCTACACAAATTAACAAAAGAAAAGAACTAAAACCTATCAATATAAAAACAATGAAACACAAAAGGAAGTTAACAAGAGGGGAAATGAGGGAAAAAGAAATATAAGACAAAAAGAAAGTAATTAACAAAATTGCAAATCCTTCCCTATTAGTGATAATTTTAAATGTATTTCTTTTGTTTTCTAACCCAAATTTATATTGTTGGCCTTGTCTATTAACTTTTCTTCCATTTTTCTTTATTTTTGTCTTTCATTGTGTCGTTGTTTATCTTTAATTCTTTGAATTCACTAATTCACCTTTTAGCAATGACTAACCTGCTAATCCATAGGTTTTTGGTTTTTAATGATTCCTAAAAATTATATTTGATTATTTTTCAAATCCCTTAGTTGAAAATACCTGTATCTTTTCATCTGTATGCTTTTCCCCTCATGTGTAACCTTAAATAATATTTTAACCTACCTTTAGTATTGTATCTAATTGCTACAATAAAATTCTTTACTATTTTAATTCTGTTCTTTGTCACTTCTGAAATCTGCTTAGACCAGCTTGTGGAGGAATTCAGGCTTATGTTCTTTTGAAATCTGTCTGTGTGAAGTCTGTAAGACCTAAACTGAGGACATACTCTTATGGAAGGAATTTGCAAATAGAAACTCTGGTATCTATCAAGCTAGAGCCAGATCTTACAAGATTGTAACCTCCTGCCTGTGCTTATGTTGAAGATATAAACAACAGCTAAGAAACTAATCAAAAGTTTTATTTAGTGCCCAATTGTAAAGAAGGAGCAATGTCTGCCACAAGTTCCTATGAAGGCGATAAAGCCCTTCTCTCACTGTAGCCTTCAACAATAGCCACAAACTCTTGGCCAGCTGTCCTTTCTGAAATCCAGGAAATCCGTGAACCCATCTCAGTGCTTTGCATTTCTTGTCCATTTTACAATATCAGAAGTTATTTGCTTTTATTTATTTGTTTATGATGATCTGTGCCTCTTTGAATTTTGTTTCATAGTTTATATACCATTTCTAAGTGTTTGAGGCAAAGTACAAAATCAAAGTATGAATTATCTGTTGTATCTTCATTGGATATCAGACATAAATTATAAAAAGAACATTCTTTTTTTTTAATTGCCATCATGAGCTAAGTTTGTTTATTCTGTATGTCTTGAGACAAGACCTAAATATTTTTTAATTAATTTATTTTTATTTTTTTATAAACATATAATGTATTTTTATCCCCAGGGGTACAGGTCTATGAATCGCCAGGTTTACACACTTCACAGCACTTACCATAGCACATACCCTCCCCAATGTCCATAACCCCACCCCTCTCTCCGGATCCCCCTACCCCCAGCAACCCTCAGTTTGTTTTGTGAGATTGAGAGTCACTTATGGTTTGTCTCCCTCCTGATCCCATCTTGTTTCATTTATTCTTTTCCTACTCCCCAAACCCCCACGTTGCATCTCAACTTCCTCATATCAGGGAGATCATTAAAAAGAACATTCTTAAAGCAGGATGGAGAGGAGTGGAAGTTTGGGCCCTAATTTGAATGTGATTTTAAATTATTATTGAGTAATATCACAGACCTGGAGGGGGCACACCCAGGATTCAAACATAAGTGGTATGTTCCCAGGACCTCCACTATGAATCTCAATATTATACTGATCTGTAGTGTAAAAGAAATAACTATGATATGAGATAGCTATGAGTGTGAGAAAGTTTAACCTTCAAGAATGAAGGAAAAAGGATAAAAGTGGATAACAACAGAAAAAAAAAATCTCTTTACACAAATGATCTGCAGCCTACTCTGGCAGGCAGAATCCAGAATCGTAGGTAGAGCCATAACTTGGCTGAGTGCTTCTTTTATGAAATCTCTTCATCTTTCTTTGTCCTTTCTGTACCTAAAGAGTAGTGCTGAACTTTTCATTACATCCCTTGACTCCTCTGATTCTTTGCCTTAAGAAGTAGATTTTAGAAATACATATTTATACACAAAACAAAGTAGTGCCCCGGAAGCCATAGTTCATTGAAGATTCTGAAGTCAGTTCCAATGGCCTGTTTTCTTAAAACATAAATAGATACAATCTAGCCAAAATAAACAAATAATTGAGAGAAGGGCCACACTATGCATGACTATCTTCTAATGACTGACCTAAAAACACAGTTATTTTTCTTAACAAAATGATTTCTTAAGTATAAAACATAAAGGCATATTCATTGTAAATTGCCTTCAGTCTCTCTGCTCCCTCCTATCATTTAATAAACAGTAACTAAGATGAATGATCAAATACTTCTCAGTAATTTATGCCAACAGGAAAGACACAAACGTCTGTGTCTTTATATTTACACAATATAAAAACAATTATAATTCTGAGTTACGTGCAGAAAATGATTTTATGCATCATTTTTGTACTTCTAACCTCAAGTAAAAATACATTTTATCAAGAAAAGTACCTCACTTTATTAAAATTTATTTAACACTTACGTACTGCATAGTATCCTGGTGGCTGATGGGAATAATGAGGTAAAGAAAAACAAATTGTTATGATCAACCAGAAAAATAAGATTTCTTACACAGAGGAGTAATTGGAAAGGCATTTAGAGTAATTGGTATTTGAGTTCAACATTAGAGCCAAGAAGAATTTCACCCTGTGAAGAAAGTGAGATCATGTCACATAGAAGATGGAAGCCTGTTAGTTAATTGGCATTAGGGACTCTGCTGACTGAGCTAACACACAGATCACACTATTGGGACCCCAGCAGTATGGATCCAAGTGGGAAAGCAAAAAGATCAGATTGTATAGGAGATCACATGTCAGGCAGGCAAGAATTTTTCAAAATACTGTTTCTTTTATATTTTATATCCGTTGCTTATATATAAGCAACATATAAATATAAATCTCATTTATATTCATATCTAAAAGCCCTAATATCTCTCATCTGTGCCTGTTGAAAGTAACTTTTCACTCAAACTTACATTTATTTTATATATATATATGATATATGATATATATCATATGTGCATGTATATGTATATGCATCTGGAAGTTTATGTATTTCTTCTAAATGTTGAAGAATGTAATTATTTTCCATTTCTATTTATATGTAAGTGTATTGATTCCCTACTTTTCCAAGAAATGATAAGGACTAAGTATCAGAAGATGAATTTAGTATAAACATTAATCTTCCTCTGTACTTCCTATGTCCTTATCATTTCTCATCTTGTCATTTCTCATCTTGTGAAAGCTAGCTTCACATAAACCAAGACCTAATTTAACTAAAACTAATAATTTTAATAATATGAGAGTTATTGTGTAGCAACTATTTAAAAAGCAATGTGATTAATTTAGCTACTGCTATGAAGTATTCTTTCACACCAGGATCAAAACTTCAAATATTCCCAATTCTTTATGCTTAATGAAGCACAAGGGGGTTTTGCCATTTCCTTAGAAAGATTAAGCAATATCATTAAGCAAATTTATTTAGCAAAAATATGTGATACATTAAAGTTTGTTAATGGCTGTGTATTTATCTCATGAAAGACAGTTGGAAAGGTAATTATAACATGCAAATTAGCTTCCATTGGGCTGCATATTAAAATTATATATTAATGTACAGTATCTGAAGTTGCAACCTGGGCTTGGGTTTTTTCCAGGTAGGCAAGTCACTAAGGCTTTTGTCTTATGCTTGTGTTTTTTCCCTACTAATCATTCCTGTGTGTTATTTTATTTAAAGTCCTCTAATGTTTTCATCTAAAAGCCTCCTTTTTTCATGTTAGTCTATTAGAAATATATTTTTCCTGCCCCCCAAGTTTTGCTTCTCTCATGTATTTGTTTCATTACTAGAGTTTTTTTTTTAATTTATCAATATGTGCAATATTGTCCTTAGTTACAACAAAAACCAGGAAATGAATCATACTCAGAGTTCAGTGATAGGAAATAAAAAAATATTTTTGTTTGACATTACTCAATTTTTGTGATCTTTTAACATTTACCGTGAGGTTATTGGGTTATTCTAAGACAAAAATATACCTATGACAAGAAATTCAGATTTCAACTCTTTATTTTCTCATTGCAACTAGTAGTCCTCGATTTCATCTTTGTTTGAAACATCCAGCCATCTCACTCTACGCAGTGCTTTTTGGAGCTGCTACCAGAAAATCACTGAATAGTATTGTTTGTAGGCAGCCGCGGAGTTGTCGCGCGGGCCGCGACAATTGTTTACATAATATAATCCTTTTCGTTGATTTGACCTTATATATGTATTTATCACCTCTTCTGGCTTGAGAGCAGATTGGTATTTGGGTTAGTAGAAAATGGTACGAATGCCTGATTATTATGGAAGGCTCTGATTTTCCTTCACTTTACCGTACACTTTATGCTTCCTTAATGATAGCTTTAACATTCTGTAGCCCCTTTTCTACCCAGTGCCATTCCCTCACCTAATATATTTGTCTCATTATCTAGTTCAGAATCTCTGTGTCTCATCTGAGTGGTTGTTTCTGTGTGTGTGTGTCACTGTGTGTGTGTGTGTGTGTGTGTAAAAACATTCTGGTGTGTTAAATGTAAAGCATGCCCTTCTGTTTAGTATCACTTATACATTACATACAAAGAATACCCTTGTGTTTAGCATCTAGATTTATTGAATCTTAATACTTTTCCAAATTTTCATTGCAGTTTTTAGAAATAGTAAAATATTATAAATAAGTAGTATCACCTGTGTACTGTATCTATTACCATTCTTGTACTTCCAAGGTAAAAATTATTCTGACGTAACCATTATTCTGACCACGTTTAAATTCTCTGACTAGTTTTTTAATTTTATATATGTAAGTATCCACAAAAAATGGTTTGTTCAATAAGTGGTACATATATTTTGTGACTTGCTTTACTCACTCAATGTTATATTTTTGAGATCTATCCACATTGATGCATGTGACTTTATTTAGTTATTTTAATTGATATATTATGCTCCAGTAAGTGGATAAACCAAAGTTGTATTTATTATTGCTTATATTTATAGACATTAAGCTGTTTTCCATTTTTTCAGCAGTACCAAAATGCTACAATAATACCTGTCTCTTTTTATTCATCAAAATTAAATAATTCTAATGTCTGAGCCCCTTCTCCAGAGATTCTCTGTTAATGGGATGTTATGGAAGACTACTATTTTTATAAATGCACCGAGTGATTCTGATATGCGTCCAGGATTGGAAATCACTGCTTTAGATTCTTATAAATGGAATTGCTGTGCTGTAGGGTATGTAGATCTTCAGTTCAGATGGATATAGACACTTACCTTTTCAAATTTGTTATACCACTATATAAGCTCATCCAAGGTTTATGAAAATTTCTATCACCAACATTTAGTATTTTCAGTTTTTTATTTTTTTAAACATTGCATTTATTTATTTGACAGTGTTTATTTGAGTCTTCCCTTCCATATCACACAATATCACTTCATTTGTTTATTTGTTCATCAGTGTTTAATAATTTTCTGTATACTTATTTTGTTAGACTTATACATATTTTATTTTTTATGTCCAATTTTAAATGAATTGGTTTTTTAAAACTTAACATTCCAACTGCTAATTGCCAGTATATAGGAAAGTAATAGACTTGAATATATAGACATTGCATACTGAGATGGTATACACAGGAATATATTTGTTACTTCCAGAAATCTGTCTATATATTCTTCGTTATTTTCCACGTAGACAGTCATACCATCTGCAAATAAAGAGAATTTTGTTTTTCTTCTCATTTTGTTTACATTGTATTCAACATACATGTTTTAATCACTGAGCAGGATTTCTAGTATGATATGAAATAGGAATAATAAGAGAGGACATCCTTACCTTGTTTTAAGTCTTAAGGTGAAAATATCTAATTTCTCATATTAATTATGAGTTATAGGCTTTTATAGATATCCTTCATTGAGCTGAAGAAGTTTCCTCTCTTCCTAGTTTACTGATAATTTTTATCATGAGTGAGTTTTATATTTTTTCAATTTTTAATCAATTGATATGAACTTGAGATTTTTCTTCATTATCCTGTCAGTATGGTGGATTAGATTGGTTTATTTTTGAATGTCAAACCAGCCTTATGTGCCTGGAATAAATCCTACTGTTGTTGATGTGTTCTATAATTAATTTAATGCACTACTGTCCTCAGTTTTCTAATATTTTGCTGGTGATTTGTGCATCTCTGTTCATGAGAGGTATTGGTCCATATGTCCTTATAATGCTGTTATGTGGTTTTGGTATTACAATAATGCTGGCCTCATAAAATGAATTTAAAAAGTATTCCCTCTGCTTCTATTTGCTGTGAGAGATTGTGGAGAACTGATATTATTTCTTTCTTAAATGTTTGGTGGAAATCAACAGTGAAACTAACTGAGCTTAGTGCTTTCTGTTTTGGAGAGATATTAATGATAAGTTCAGCTTATTTAATGATAAAATCTTACTCAGTTTATCTGTTTGTACTGTGAATTTTTGTGCTGTGTCTTTCAAGAAATTAGTCAGTTTCACTTACATTAAGTTTGTGGACATAATTGTTCAGAGTATGTCTTTATCATCTCTTATTGTCCATTGGATCAATAGTGATGACCCTTCTTTCATAGCTTATACTGGTAATTTATGCCCTCTTTTTTTTCTTGATTGGCTTGGCTATAGGTTTTTCAAGGTTAATAATCTTTTAAAAGAACAAGCTTTGATTCATTACATTTTTCTATCGTTTTTCTGTTTTAATTTCACTGATTTTTAGTTTAATTTTTATTATGTCTTTCCTTCTCCTTCATTTAGCTTAATTTATTCTTCTTTCTCTAACATCCTAAAGTGGAGGCTGAGGTTATTGATTATAGTTTTTTTTTTTCTTTTCTAAACATAGGCACTTGATATAAATTTTCTTTTAACCCCTGCTTTTGCTGCCTTCAACACACTTAGTTTAAATATATTTAATATCTCTTGAGACATTGATCTATGGGATATCTACTTTTTTATTTTTTAATTTTTTAAAAGATTTTATTTATTTATTTCACAGGGAAAGAGATTACAAGTAAACAGAGAGACAGGCAGAGAGAGGAGGGAAGTGGGCTCCCTGCTGAGCAGAGATTCCCAATAAGGGGCTCCATCCCAGGACCCTGAGACCATGACCTGAGCCAAGGGCAAAGGCTTAACCCACTGAGCCACCAGGTGCCCCACCATGGGATATTTAGAAATGTGTTGTTTGGGATTTCACTGATATCCTTCTGTTAATAGTTTCCAGTTTAATTCCCTTGTGTTCTAAAAACATATACTTGGTATAAGTTCTATACTTTTAAATTTGTCAAAGTATGTGTTTTGTCAGTAAACTATGCAATGCACCTTTACACGGGATTCTGTGTAACTGTTTCCCCAAAATTCAAACCTATAGTATTTTGTAACAACAACAAAAAAATGTACTTTAAGAGTTCAGAACTGAAAACTCATCATCCAGCTAGTAGCCATGATGTTTCTGTGCAGTTATTAAAACTTTTACTGATTTTAATACCATATTACTGTAGGTCTTTTGTAGGGAATGCACTGGAAGGCTCAATATCTCAGGCATTTGAGAGATATGGGGGATGTGTAATTATAAGAACTATGGAATTAGATGGCTATTGTTCAAGGCTATTTATAGGAGAAAGACAAAGAAAGGCTGAGAGTAATTAATTTTGAATCTGAAGCAAATTGTGAACACCAAAATGTCTCATTGGAAGCATAAAACAAAACTTTCACTTCTTGCCTCTGGAGGGCGGAAAATAGAAAGCCAAGGGTCTGGCACTTAACTGAAAGAGTAGCAGAGTTCCAGAGAAGATTAAACTCTTCATCTAGGCAAAGCAGCTGCACTAAGGTCAGAATAGGAAAAGAGTGGGGTGCTAGCATTTGGAATAGAAACATCTGGATTGACACACTGGAATTCCTGAATGCTCAGATTTCCCTGAACTTTCTACCTACTTAATTGGCCGACTCTTCTCTGTTAAAGGGTGATGTCTCCCTTGCTTGAAGGTGATGTAGAGACTACCTTGAAAGATAATACATGTCTCCTTCCTGCTTTCTTCCTCTTCTTGTCCACAAAACCAAGAACACAGTCCACCCAGGGAAATGTTGGGGATGGGCCTACTATAGAAAGAAAGGATTTATAACTGAAAGGAGTTGCAGAACCTAGCCAATAAATACCAGCAGAAGTAAGAAAAGAATATACAGGACTGAATCCTAAGGCTGCTGGATCAAGGGCATTGAAATCTAAAGTTGGATCTGGAAACCCTGTCAGTGTGTCAAAATTGTGCTCTGATATAGAATTTTATACCTTTGCAATTACCCTACTACTATGGCTCTGGATTACTCTTAGAAGCAAGAGTGCCAGACTAAATGAAGTCGAAATCCCAGAACTATTCAAAAATAAGATAGAAGAAGATATTTTTAAAAATCTCAGAGAAATGGACATAGTAGAGTGGATAATGAATATCTCATGTGAAGGCCTGCAGAGCACTTTGTTGACCAAAGTGATAAGGAATGCTCTCATGAAAGGGGCATCAGAATCAGTGAGAAGCTCACCAATATTTCGCATCTTAATCCAGGGATAGTGATGAGAGAAACCATTGAAAACTTGCCTTTCTGATTTCAGTGGGCATGATAGGATCTCAAAACTGGAGAGGCCAGGGGGCAGTATTTAATCATCACAAGTCAGGAGGATGCAATTATACAGTAAGTGACAAGTCCGCAATTCTAACCAGATGGCCCTGACCTGAAGATAACTATGGAGATGTTAACAGAACAAAGTTTCTTGGAGGAAAAAACAGAGGGGCTATCAACCAGTATATTGATCAATGTATACAATAAAAATAAATCAAGCATAAGTGATCATGAAACTGAGAGCAACTGAAGTGACATGATCTTTCATCCATTTATGGACCCAGTTTTCTGACCTGGAACCATGTGAAAAACAAGCGTGTCAAATAAAAAAAAAAAAATGTTATCTAAATGTAGATAAAAAGGCTCTGTATTCAACAAGGGTATTGCCATAAGAGGAGGGTTACTATTACATTAAGGGGACAGGAATTTCCAATAGGGAGAATATTCCAAATATAAGATCTACAAGCATCCCAGATTTCATGCAGAAAGGAGCTTTCTTTTTATAGGGAAGAGTAAACAAAGCTAGAAGGAGCTGAGCGTGGAGTAGTGGGATGAGAGGAAGGCTTGATCAGACGGTTGATCTCCCCTGAGGTCATTTGACAGAACAAATGGAGGAGGGCATTAAGGAGAGATTTTCCATTTTCCAGTGCTTATGTAGGCTTATGGGTGAAGATCCTGTGAGGCTGAGAGAATTCATCAAAAAACATTTTGTTCTGATTGATCAGTAAGAGCAAACAGTCCAGCAATTGTTTATGAGACAATGCATGGGAATTTGGAGTGTCTCTCTTTGTCCTCATCATAGGTAAACATGAGAATTACCCAGGGAACTCCTATATTTATTCCTTGGCCTTGGAGTGAAAACTATGGTTGGCAAAGGCCAAATAGAAACATCAGAATCTGTCCTCACTTTAAGAAAAGGAATTAAAAAAACCATTTTTTTCCAGGGGCAATGGCAGGAATTAGTATCTCTCTCAAAAGTCTAGACGATGCCTAGCTGGTGATATCATGTCTCTCTTTCATTCTGATCCCTGAAAATACTGGATGAATTCTAGAGGAGAGCATTGTATTACTACAAATATAACTAATTAGTAGCTCAGATTATGGGTAGCTGCTGTGCCAACAGTAATGTATTTCCTAGAGCAGGTTAATAAGCTTGATCTTATTTAGTTCTATGCCAGTCTGGAAGAAGGAACAAAATAGCTCATATTCACTTGTGATGGGATGAATAACTAAACTATACATTCATGGGCTATGTTAACATTCCCACTCACTATCATATCCAAAGGGACTTGGACTCAGACTATTTGGATATTCTGGAGAACATCACATTAGTTCTCTATTTTGATGACATTATATTAAACAGACCAGAAGAGCAAGAAGTTGCAAATACTTTGAAAGCTATGGTAAGACACATGAATTCTAAAAGATGGGAAAAAAATCCTATGAATATTCAAGGGCCTAATATTCAGTGAAGTTCTTTTAGATCCAGAGGTATGGAAGGACATCTACTCCAAAGTAAAGAACAAATTATTGAAATATTTACCTGCGCTTTAAAAAAAAAAGGGAAAGTCCAAAATTGAGTAAACCTCTTTGGGTTCTGGAAGCAGCAAATTTCCTACTTACCATTACTTCTCTGAGTAACATGGAAATTTGCAATACTTGAGTAGCATCTAGTAGTTCTAGTCTGTGGTACAAGCAACTCTGCTAGTTTGGTCATACAACATGGCAGATCCCATAGTATCAGTGAGGAGTTTTGGAATGTTGGTGTGGTTTGGTGGGGTCTGGAGCTGACGGCCAAGAAAGAGATGTCTTTGGTGGAAAATGGTGTTTTAATTAAAGTGGAGGGACAGGACCCGTGTGCAGAAAGAGTTGCTGCCCTGGGATTGTGAGGGGCAACTGATGATATATTTTGGGGTTAAGGGAAGAAAGGTAAAAGTCTCAAAAGGATTTTCATATGCTAAAGAAGACTCACAGGATACTGGAGGCCTTGCTATTATCAAGCTAAGGTTGTTTGTCCCTCTAGCAAGGCATTAAGACAGTTGGGAGCTTCCTGGAGGAATATAATACTCTGCCTGCCTCAAGTATTTGTCAGTGGACTGCAGGTTACATGGACATTTAATTTCATCTATATTTCTTTCTGCCTTTGTTTCCCATATCATTAGAGGTATCTGTGGTAATAAACACACACACACACACACACACACACACACACACACACACACACACACACTATGTGGAGTCTGTGATAAGCTTCAATAGGAGAGTCCCAAATTTGATCCTTGGTGATGGAAAGCCAGGCCATGCCATCTGCAACAGAAAATTGGTCACAATAATATTAGGACCTGGTAGATACAGAGTGTTTGTCCGGGACACATGTACTGACAGTGTGGTAGGAACCCACCAGCTCAGAAATTCAGGCAGGCCCAGGAGCAATCCAGGCCTGAATTGGTGGTGGTATATTCCAAACTGGGCATGATCAGGATCAAAGGACATAATCAAGCCTCAAAAGCAGCTGGTCTAGATTCCCATGATATCTACCATATCTGCATTGATGCTTCTCCCTTAGGTCATACTTATGTCCATATGTGGCCACCTTCAGAGGTAGAAATGTCAAGCCTAATTCATGAATAACTGTATGAGTGCAAGCCAAAAGTAAACTATTGCTGTAATTCCTTCAGGGGTGATCTGAATAGGCATCAAGAATAAAAATTCTCACACTAAGTCATCTATTTTGTGTGGAAAGAGAAACAGGTCTAAATTTCATGGGCTGGACACAATGGCCTGGCTGGTCAGTCACAATCTGTACAAAGAAAGATTGGAAGATTAGGGGCAACGGATCAGAAGAAGTATGTGGATGGACTGATGGGAGAGGCTATGAAATATGAAGATTTTTGTACGGCAGGTTAAGGAAGACCAAAATAGTCACAATGGAAGAGGCACTCAACAACCAATTAGAGATAATGACTCTTCCAGTTGACATCAGCCAGTCTCAACCATTACCACCATTCCCTGCTCTCCATCAGCCAAAGCTAGCATGATGGGAGCATTGAATGGAGTAATCGTGTGAGAAGGAGGGAGGTTATGAGCCTACTACACTGCTGCTGTCAAATACCCAAACTACTACTCAGCAGTGAGCCATATATATGGAACCATCTCTCAAGGATACCTAGTAACCACTTGGTGATACTTTAATTACTTTTATTATGGAAGGGACATCAACTGATCTTGACTGGAATATGTAAATATTGTGTAGTGGTTTTCCTTCCCTCCCATGGGGACTCTGGCAGCACCCCTATCCAAAGGCCTACAGAATGTTTAACTGACTGACATAGGATCCCACAAAACATTGTATTGTGACAAGGAACTCACAGTAAAGCCAAAGAGGATTTACATGACCATAGGATCCAGTAGCTCAGTTATATTCTATCCTGATAAAGAATAGGATAACATTAAAAACATATAGCCCGCTTAAGGCAGACACCTATATGATGGGAGTTATTATCCATAATAGCATACACACTAAGTCAGTGATCTTTATATGGCACTGTGTCTGCAATAGGTAGAAAACAATGGAGGCTCAAAGGTCTTGGTTCCCAAGAAGAAATGCCTCAAATGCCACCTGATCACTTCAGGTTCCTTGTGCATTGAAACCACTGGGCAAAGAAAGGAGCTACACTCTGGCAGAGGTAATTGGCCCTGTTCACCATTAGAAAGTAGGATACTATTAATGGGAAGCAGGGAAGATTGCATTTGGTAATCAGGTAATGTCCTGAGTATCTGTGGGTAAATTTCTATCTGATCTTGATAGTAAATGGGCAAGTGCTGTGGCCATAACATGATGAAGTATGGCATCAGAGAGATGAGGAAGTTAAGGAACTGGGCATCAAGATGCTTGAAGAGTAGTTATGAAATCGCCATAAATTATGAAAGAAGTAATGCCATTGAGAGAAACACTAACTTCTTCAAGATGAGAGTGCATGACTTGGGTATTAAATAAGTATATAACCAAAACCAGGAGAGGTGTGAATGGTAAAGTTTGACGTCATAAGTTTCAGAGAACTGGAGTGAGGATTTAGGGGGTGGGTTAGAGATGGTACACCAGAAGTAACACAGGAGAGTAAAGAGGATCCTGCACCAACCTCCAAGATCCGTGACTGTGAGACCTCATCCTGGAGGGAAATGCTTTCCCAAGGAAAGTAAGTGTCCTCAGGGGAGGGCCACATTTCATGCTGGGACAGAAGATTAAAAAGATTCTCCAGAGAAAAGGCTAGAATAAGATATTTTTATTGATCTTGAGTTCCAGAGTGGAGGTGTTTAAAGATGCAAAAGTGCTGGGAAAATTTACATCAGATAAAAGAGATGTACAAGACTGTATGAGTAAGAGTTCAAGAGAAACGTGATCTTGGGTGTAGTGGTGACTGAAATAAATAAAATATAAGACATCAATAGATTCACCTTGATGGCCACTTCCTGGTGGGGGAATAGAGAATTAGTTTTAATTGCAACTTCCCTTTGGGAGCTGGACTTCTTGGCAAATTTTGGTTATAAGAAGGAGAATATGTGTATGGCAGAAGCTTGCCAGGAGCACCTGAAATTTTCTTGGCAGGGACGGCATCAAAGTGAGAGGAGGGGCATGTTGCCAGGCTCGTGTGGTGCTCCATGCACCCCCTGTTCATTCCTGCTAATGAGTATCATCATTATCATTATCTTGGTAGCAAGAAGCCACAGCAGGAAGGATAACATCAACACATTAATAGATTAAAGGGAAAAAAACTATTTGATCATCTCACAGAGGCTGAAAAATAGTTTATGATTTGTTTAAAATGCATTCAGCACACTAGCAGGAACTTTTTCTTACCCACATATAGGATCAAAAACTTGAAGTCCGTAATGTTCTTAGGGTGGTACATTAGAAACATTTTATTAATTACGAGAGTTACATGAATGAGTGTTACTATCACTTCTACTTACTGTAATAGTAGAGACCTTAGGGAGGCAAGTATGGCAAAAGGAACAAATAAAAGACAGGAGAAAGGAAGAAACAAAAATATCTTTAACACTTTACAGGCTTTATAAAATCACACATGTTTGAGACTACATGTGTTATAAATTCATAAGCATAATATACATAGGAATTTTAAAAATCTATCTATCAAATTCATGATTATGAGTTACCATGAGGGAAAGAAGATAATGAAATTGGGGATGATAACCAAGCACTTTCAAAAATATCTATATTACTTAAATGAAAAATAAATCTACAGCAAATAATGTAAAATTTTATAATTTAAGAAAACTAAGTGGTAGATACATGGATGATTATTTACTGTATTAATTATTATAATTTCATTTTGAATTATTTCTTAATAAAAACCTGTATCTATCCATCATCTATCTGTGTACCTACGTATTATGTGTCCGTCTATATCTATCTGTGTATTTATGTAACTTACATGCTATTGCACTTTGAGAATTCCCCCAAATAGAATACTATCTAGCCCCATGCAAAATATCATTCATAATCTGTTCCCAGCAGTCTTTAGACTTGGTAAATGCACTTCAAGATTCAGAGTAAGTGGCATCACTTACAAGTCTACTTTACCCCACTGTTCTGGGTAGGATTCTCCTATTTTGTACTGTGTTAACACCCAGGGCTCATATCTATCATGGCATGTATCATGCTGGACTATAATATTCTTTTTATGTGTGTGTGTCTCACCACAGATTATTACAAAGATTGTAATTATTATAATTATAAAGACTATTCTTTGAGGTAGGAACTACATCCTTTTCTTTGTGTATCTAACTTCTGTGTATTTAATAGCATATATTAGGGAATGAATGGCTTTTAAATGAATAGAGATCTACGTAAAGTTAAGGAAGTCATATTCAATAGGAGCCAAAATTGGATTAAGAAAAGATGAGATAAATATTTGAAGTAATTTCTGAATGATTTATTTTCCATTAAAAGGAAAATCTATTATTTTTAATTACTACCAGAACAGCATTACTTCACTGCTTTGGATTTCTGTTATTTCTGGGCAAGTTACATGAGACAAATCTCAATCTGCTACCTCCCCATTCCCAAACTTAGAAAATTGTTTTGAACTCATGATGCCCCACAAAATCATGAACACATAACTTAATCAAGTACTATTTTCAGATACTGGAAAGGTGATACTATGGGGAGAATGGGTGGTGCCCTTATAAAACTCAAACAGTAGGAGAAAAAAATACCATATACATATTAACAGGAATAAGTACATAATTACCAATCACTATGGGTGCTATCAAGGGAAAATGTAGGGAATCATGAGGCATTCTAATGGAAAGAGTCTAGTGCAGAATCTGAATGGGAAGGTGCTAAAAAGAAGTCGTCAGAAATAGAATGGAATGGAAAACTATTCTACCGGAAGAAGTATGTACACTATCCCTGAGATGCTTGACATATTGATTAAAGGCCAGTGTGGTTGAACCAACTGAGGATGGGATAGACCCATGACATGGGCTAAGGGCTGTAAAAGATCAAGAAGAAAGGTGAGGCTTAACTTGTTAAGACTCCAAGTTTATTCTTAGATGATGGAAGGACCTTGAAAAATATTGAACACAAGAGTGAAAGGATTTAATTTATATTTTAAGGAAATCTGGAAGCTTAGAGCACTGATAGATGTGAATGAGTGGAAGTTGGAAAATTATTTAAGGAACTTTTACAATGGAGAGAAATCAATGAATCCAAGATACATGTTGGAGATTGAATGAATAGGATTGGGATAATGCAATGATTCCAATATAACAGAAGTAATAAACACAAATATTTATTTTAATATTTTCACAGATCCTTCCTGGTGAATTCCTTTCCCATCCTCCCTTCCACAGAGGAACTCCTAACCCATCACATGTACTAAATTCATTATCAGGAAGGATTGGCTGAGCTAACCTGCCCAAACATCTAAGTTCTCAATTTGAAACTGTACTAAAGAGTTTTATACAGCAATTATCTTTTCTTTATTTTTTTATTTTCCTTTCTATTCACTTTTTAAAACCCATTGGTATCTCATAATTCTTAAAAGCTAAAAAATAAAAATTTGCTTAATCAGCACTTTCAAAGACTTGATTTCACAAGTGTGACTCAGGTTACCATACAGAGGCAGAAATAGATCTGAATACCCAAAATTACATTGTTTTTATATATCTGTAAGAAGAAAGAGGGAGGTAATATATTCTAAGAATTCAAGGAACTTTAGTTAGAACCAGCTGGGCCTGAATAAAGGAATTTCATAATGGTGAATCTGTAATTGAGTTAATTCTAGAGAACAACGGGTAAAAAAATATGACTCCAAGCCCTTCCTCCATGTCTTCGCTTAACTGGGAAATTCAATATTGTTTCCCAGTTCTGAGTGAGCATTCCCTTTAATTCCCCTCAGCACCATTAACACTTTATTTCTGAAAAGGAAAAAAAAATATACATATATATATGTATGCATACATACATACATATGTATGCATACATATATATATGTATATTTTAGTAGGTAGATAGATAAATAATGAGAGAGAGATCACGTGACAAGGAAAAACCAATACAAATCACAAATACACACATCTTAGGACACTAAATAAAATTTGAGGTGAGAAAGGGTCTAATGTTTTTAAGTACTTTGTTTTTTGTGTTTAATTATTGTTTGGTTGGTTGATAGATTGATATTGTATGAACATGTGTGAATATACTACAAGGAAACACATTTTAGGTTTAGTCCTGCCTCCTAAAATAAGGAAAAATGGACAGTCCCTTTTTTGTGCCTTTATCATGAGGCATGCTAAATGGCTCATTAACTTTAAAGATATATCTTATTGTTTCTTTGTTGATGCATTGTTTGGAATTTTGAAGAAAAGTTTGCATTTCATAATCATGGTTACATTTCTGGACATTCAGTGAGTCTGGAGAGCATTAAACTGGAAAATAATTTGAATGACTCATCTGAGCTCCTGATTTTAATGGTTTATTTCACTTTCTTATGCACTCCAAGAGGTGTTTTTTTTGCCTAATTCTCAGAATTTGACACCAAGTATCGTGACGCACATTTTTTTTTTTTTTGCATTGTATAAAGGCATTGGATGCAAGAGGAAATGGTCAATACAGAAATCATGTGGTGTCCTTTTGTATTTGACAATAGTATTAATAAATTCTAACCAGGGTCTATAATAATTTTATTTCAAAGTAACAAACTGGCAATGTAACAGGCTAATAAAAAATATCCAAACTGAAATATAGATAGAGAAATTAATAGCAGATATGGAGATTACCACTTAAACTAGCTATTAAATTATAGAGATTTTCCCCTCCCAGCAATAATATTCCATATATCACATTTAATTGGGTTCTCTCTATAACATACTGGTTTCCACATATATCTTACAATAGTTTTGTGAAGAAGCCATCTCTCCTTTAACTTGGATTGCCATTATGCTTAAGTACATTCATGAACTTAAATTTTGGCACATTAATTTCTTGTCATTCTTGTATTCCTTCCATTTCTGTTTTATCAGTTGACTCTATTTTCTCATACTGGTGATCTTCATGCATCAATACAATACCTTAATTAAAGAGATGGGCCATGTTGAGAGAATATTATTACTTTAAAAGGAATGCTCACTTCCTAAGACCCTGATAGGGTACTTCATCACATGCCAATCGCATTTATTAAAATTTCCTTTATACTGTTTTTTAAAATATGAATTTGCACCTATTTTGTTTCTATTTCTGCCAGCCACATGTTTCTTTGTGAGGTAGTCAGGCAGAAAATATTTCCCAGTTATTAGTAATCAGTGTTTGGAAGTTTCTCTCTATATATCCAAAATGGCATTAAGAGGTATGAACACTATTTGGTTATTTCATTCTGGATCTCTTTTTAGTATCTATTCGCGTTCTCTAGGTGTTCATATCATCACTCAATTTAGTATCATTTGTGATTTGAATTAATGTGTTGTGTTTCTCTACAACCAGACTGAAAATAAAAGTATTAACATTCTTCTGGGATACTTTCAACTGAATGCAATTTAATACCAATAAAGCAGTGCCATCATGTTTTTCAGAAATGGATTGACAGAATATTTCTACCTAAGGCGAGTGTGGCAGCATATTAATCATGAAAAGAGATTTGGAACTTCCTTAAAAAGAATCCCTTAAAGCTTTCACTTAATCTACTGTATAGCTGCAGTAAAGAAAGATAACAGTATGGTTGGCGAAATTATTATTTTTTAAAGCACTTAAGTTGAAAAGGAAATGACTAGAAGAGATAATCTTCCCTGTTATCACCATGAAACTTTGGAGACAGTAATGAGCATAACAAGTGTGAAATATCCTTAACATATGTACATGAGAAGTACAGCAGAGGGGAAATTCCTATTCAGGATTTTTACCATTTAAAAGATAAGCTGTATCCCCACTATAGCTGTATTCCTTAGAATGCCTGATTTTATTACTTTACACACAGGTAGACAGAGAGACTTCAAGTTTCAGTGAGCCTGCCCTATATGTATTTTCTCATTCAAAAAAGTTGATGATACCTCTAGAAATGCCTCTAAAATAGTATGGAATAAAAACTCAAAGCAGCAACACCCATCCATATGGCTGGAAATCCCATGCATGGCTATGCTGTTTGCTTGTGACATACTTTATATTCTTCCAGCAAAATCTCATTGCATTCACGGTTTTTATAGGTATTGCAGTAATATAATTTTTCACTATTTCATTCTTACTTTGGAGGCAATGAAGAGGGAAGAAGGTGGGACTATATGGAACTAAGGAAGCATGACCTTGATTCACTGCCCTTCTGAAACACATTTATCAGCTTTATATGGTCAACCGTACCATACTGAGCTTTAAACACTGAAGCACTCTGAAGACACTAGTGTATTACTTAGCGGTGCCTTTACAAAACAAAAATCTTACATTTTTCTTGACATATGAATATATATATACTCTGCTATGTGAATAAATTCAGTGTTACCCGTATGTTTATAGGCATATGCTATGCCTTTTCCATGATGGAATTTTAAAATCCTTTCTGCTGTCAAGTTCTACTTCTTGCCACCAGCACTTTCCCTATTTCACTAGTTTAATCACTGATGCTAATGATGGACTGTAATGGATTGTGTGTATTGTGTGTATGTGTATTTTTGTGTATACTAGTTTCTTAATACAGAAAATTTCAGGTAAAATATATTTCCAAAATTCTGTCTTCTCTCTTACTTGTTTTATAACAAATGATTCTAAAAGACACTATGGGGTGCTTGGATGGCTCAATCAGTTAAGCCTCTGCCTTTGGCTCAGGTCATGATCTCTGGATTCTGAGATTGAGTCCCACGTCTGGCTCTCTGCTCAATGGGAAGTCTGCTTCTCTCTCTGTGCTTTCTTTCTCTCTCTCTCTCAAATAAATAAATAAAATCTTTAAAAAAATAAAAAAGACAGTATGTAGCCAGCAAACATAAGATCAGCTTTTTTTTTTCTAAGATCAGAGATACTCTTTCATCTAAAAACATGCAAGCATGTAGAATTTGCCAAAATAATAACTAGAGCATCCAAGATTTGAAGACAATGGACATTTCCCCCAGGCTCTTTTGAAGGACAATCGAGGCAATTTGGAGGCTGCTCATTCTGTTTACCAAGAGCTAAAGCATTTAACAAATAGACAATCCTTAAGGGGAAAAATATTGAATAATAGAGCATAATTTTATGTATAATTTAACACCCCCTCCTAGAAATACCTGCCTTTATCTGAAGAGAGTAATTGGAAGAAGAATCTGCATGTCCCAGTACTTCTAGGAAACACCTTATATGACAAGCTTTGTTGAATGAAATGCAATATTAAATTAATATTTCAAATATTAAGAAAAAATATTTTCTGTTTAAAGTAATTAAAACAGAATTTAGGTAATATTAAGACTCCAATAAACCGTCTTAGCTTTGTGAATGAAGAAATATGGAAATAGGTGGTATTCCTTCATCATACGTGTTGAAGACAATCTTGTGTGTGTTATCATCTAAATGATTATTAAGTGTACAGTTCAATCGTGTCAAGTATATTCACATCATTGTGCAACCAAACTCCAGAACTTTCATCTTGCAAAACTGAAATTCTATACTCGTTAAAAAAATCCTCATTCCTCTTCCCCCAGCTCCAGCCAATTACCATTCTACTTTCTGTTTCTATGAATTTGACTACTCCAGGTCCTTAATGTAAGTGGAATCATATAGTATTTGTCCTTTTGTGACATGTTTATTTCAATTAATGTAATGTGTCCAAGTTCATCCATATTACAGCGCATGTCAAAATTTCCTTTCTTTGTTTGTTAAGGCTGAGAAATATTCCCGTGCATGGATATACCACATTTTAACTGTGGTCCATGGACATTTGGGTTACTTCTACCATTCAGCTATTGTAAGTAATGCTATTATGAGTGTGGGTCTACAGATATCTCTTAAAGATACTGCTTTTAATTATTTTGGGTATATGCCCAGAGTGGAATTGCCAGATTACATATAGTAATTCTAAGCTTTTTTTCTCTCTCTTTTTTTTTTTTAAGAGTAGAGAAATTCTGAGTTAGAATAATTCTAGAGTTGGGTGGATTCTCTGCTTTGTCATACATGTGACTGCCTTTTCTCTACCTGGCTTTCCCCTCTTTGCATCAAATAGCTGAACTACACAGAAAATGGGAGACAATAAGAAGACAGAAATAAATCACATGTCACCTGAATTCATGTTCATAAATGAGTTTTACTATATTATGAATTTTGACATTGTTCTTGGTATATAAAGATGACAGTGATAACTTCTTCATTAAGACAGGCAATCAGGGTTTTTTTTTTTAAGTACATGGATTTATATTCATTTATATATGCTCTATCACCCAGGCTTTCTGTGACAGTGGCATAAATTAGAAACAAAACCTGTGCTATCCACAGAATCATAAATGTCAACAATAAATCTGTACTCTCTGCAAAAAGAAAAAAAGGATGTGGGTTATGATGTAAAGATGAAATGATAAGAGAACTCTAATTTCTTTACCTTTGCATTTAGCCAATATAAGGGACATTTGTTGGGTTTTGACCATAAAGAACCCATAAACTTTCCTAACATTTCAATTTTGGTGTGTGTGTGTGTGGAGGAATTTCCCATTTGCCTTTAGATATAGTCTGTTTGGATTATTAATTATGTTCCTTGCCTTACAGACCTAAGGTAAGGTGAGAGACCTAAGTTACACCAGTCAGATTCATACTCCCAAACTGAGGAAGAAGGAATAGACAATAGTTGGAAGTTATTCAACCCATTAAAAATATCAGGACCAAAAATATAAATAATGTGAGGAGTTCCCTGACATTCATGATGACTAATTCTCCAAACTTCTCCCCAGTTGAAAAAGGGGAAACACCTCTCTCTATCTGTACCCATATATGTATACAGGAAAAATATAATAGTATAAGCAATTCTTTTCCAAAGGGCACTCAAGTTATACAAAAATTACTGGGACCCAGTTCTGCTTCAACTTAACTGTGTCTAAGTACCTTGCAATTTCTCTATCACAGTGTTCATGAACTCTTCTTAATAAAGGTTTTATGTTTTGATTTGGTTTGTTAGTTTCTGTATTATACTCACTATCACAAAATCCTTTTGGTTTACAAGTTTTCATGAAGAATACTTATCTGTAATAACCACAGTGGGGAAATGGTTTCTTTCTTTAATTTGGCTATATAGGATTTTATAGAGCAATATGTTTTATCTATCTGTATCATATGTATATTTATTATTATGCTATTATTACACATCATTATATATTACGTTTAATATAATGATATGCAATATAACAATATGGAATATAATAGAATAGTTTTATGTATGTGATTTACATATTTCAGAGATTATATAGGATGATAGACATTTCCTTCATCATTTTATCTTTATAGAATGACAAGCTTATATCTTTCAAATAAAGGATTAAGTAGATGTGATTATATAAGATAAAAATAATTCTGATCTATTTAACCAATATGTTCATACATTGATCCATTAAACCAACAATTAGTGAGTATCTACCATGTCCCAGCAACTTGTTATATACTAGGGATTACAAAATGAATAGGAAAGATGCCCTGACCTGACTCAGTCATAAAGGCAGTTTGTTTTGTTTTGTTTTGTTTAAGTTAAATTTCTTGAACTTCTGTGTTGTTAATGGACAAACCTAGGATAATGTGAACTGAGGGCATATAATATTTTATTTTATTTTGTATGTAACATTTTAAAGTTTACATTGCTATCTGAATTAATTCAGGTAATATATTTGAGAATGATGGCCACTTGTTTCTTTCAGGATTACAAAGAACTGATAACTCGGGCTAGAATGAAAAGGAAAGTGTGTTTTTTTCCAAATTCTGCAGAATAAAGAAAAATAGGCATCCAGAAGGATAAGAGTACTGACAAGATATCTAAAGATGCCAGAAATAATGCATTTTGAAAACTGTTTCATAATGGCTATAAATAATCAACATTTTAAATCAAGTAAATTGCTAATGAATGATATTTAGCACTTAAATAAATGATTGTTAAAATGGAAGAATAAATAGATAAATGTAAAAAAGAGATTGTTGCTTTTTTGAATAGAGTTGGATTAAATAAATAAATGATTGCTTGATGCATGTAATTAGGAGAGAAATACAAATATAATCTCATATTATTGACATAACTAAGAATCACATGAGGAAAAAAGCAAACCAGGATTGTTGATTGGTAAGAAGGGAAAGTGGTTAAGACCTAGACATACTTTGAACATTGGAACCTGTAGAGAGTTGGATTTAGGCAAAAAAATATTCATGAGTCAATAAACCAATATGAACAATAGAATAGTTAGACAGAGAGTTCTAGAACACCCACAGCGTCCAGGGCTAAGAGAGGGTATAAGATATACTGCTTTTATTCACTTGTATATTATTCAGTAAACATGTATATTATTCAGTAAATAATATTTAATGTCTGTTATGTGCCAGACACTGTTGAGGAAAAAATAAGAGATTGCCAAATGGTTCCTTCTATTGACATGTGGAAGGACTTACTCTTGCATTCAACAAATATTTATTGTGCTCTTACTTTAGGTGGCAGACAGGCACAGGGAATATTACAATGAGAAAAACAGACGAAATTCCCTACCTTCTATGTTCTAAATTTTAATGGTGGTGGGTTGGAGGAAGACAATCTTTTACAATAAAAGACTGTGACAAAGAAGGAAGAACAGAATGGACAGGAGAAACAGAAGTAAGAGTATAATTGAATTATTGTAAATGTGAGTTTGAGTTACATTAAGCTTCTATTAGGTATCATTAAATAGTTCTGAGGAGTACTTAAGGAATAATTTAATTTTCAAGCATAACACAGTCATGAAAAATCTGAAACCCATACTGGAAATAAAATCGAATTAGACATTCAAAAAGAGAGAGATTAGTGTTAGTTGAGTAACAGCTAAATGCTTGCATTCTAAAAACATGATATGAAAATTAAAAGTAGTTTAATGGTTGATGTTTGTAAAAACAGCCACACCCTCTCTGTCTATAGACTACCAAAAGGAGGATGATCAGGAGATGTAGGAACCCAGCCCCTCAATATGTGTCCTTAATCCCAACTGGAATCTATACATAATCCTGAGGTTTCTTTTTTACTTCTTTATTCCAAGAATAAAGAAAAAAAAAAAAAAAGAACTCTGGCTGAAAAATATCTCAGTAAATGCCAGGTATGTTTAGTATAGATACAACCTTATTTTTTTTTTTAATTTTATGGGGTCACTTTAAATTGAAGTCAGGTATGGTTTTCTGTTGTGTATTCTCCACGCTTACACACACCGCCCTCGCAGAAACAAAGAGTTTTCTCTTTTCCAGGAAAAATCAGATACTGGTTTTGACTATCTGGTTTTGTTTGTTTGTTAATTCGTTTGTTTTAAATTTTGATACCAGTGATCCTCAGAACAGAGATTTATTAAAAATCATAAAGGAAGATAATGTAGAGAGTCCCAACATTCAAATCTCTAGACACCTAAATGTTACTTTATATACTTTTATATTAACCATGGTGTTTCTGAATTATTGCTGTAATATTTCAGTAATGGGATAGAAGTTGTCAAGGTCAGAACAGCCTCATAAGGGAAATGTGCTAAGAGAAAGCATTAGATCTGAAAAGCACAATTGTCGCTCTTCTAAGGAATCTTTTTATTAAAGTAATGGACCAAATGATATCATATAGAACTGTGAGATCCCAGAAAACGCCATGTGGCCAGTGTACTTGGAGATAAAAAAAAAAAGTGAGTTTTCTTTTCTGTTTCCTTTATATTTAAGCACATAAAACACCTTGGCACCTTTCATTCAAAGTAAAGCATATATTTTAATATCCATAAAGCTTAATGAAAGTGCTTTTTCTACAGAAAGATTGAGATAACGGACTTTAAATTGGATTTTTAACGCACAGCACACAGTAACATTATTTGCAATATGCATGATGGTCTGGGGGAGGAACCTGGGCTGCACAAATGTTAGTGTAGTCTCCTCCAGTTTGTGTCTCAGACGTTTCCCATCTTGCCCTGGAAGGTCGGTGACTGGGTACAACGATGAGGAGCATAGCTTCATCATTACTCTCTTCTTTCTCACTAGGAAACAGAGTGTTTTATCTAGCAGCCTTTTTCTCATATTCAGTCGTTTAGTCAGTAGCCATATTTCAGGTCATTGGATAAGTCTTCTGTCTTTGTTTCCTGTCATCACATTCTGTTATAAATGAAACAATCAAAAAAGAAAGCAAAACTCGCAACAGACATTCAGTTCTAACCCCACAAACCCTCAATATTTGTATGGCCTTTACAGTTTACTGAAAGTTTCTGTTATCTATGTTCTCTTTTGCCATTCCCACTACCCCAATACCCTACTGTTAACTCATATTTATTTTTATTTTTATTTATTTATCTATTTTAAGTAATCTCTACACCCAATGAGGGGTTCAAACTCACAACCCCGAGATCAAGAGTCGCTTGCTCTATGGACACAACGGGCCAGGCGCTCTCCCTGCAACCCCCCCCCCCATTATCTTTATTTGTCTTTGGAATCTTTGAAGTGCAAAGATACCACTTAGCTGACACTTATGGAGTAAATTGGTGTTAGGTCCAGAACCCAATTTAAGACACCCTTGCGTTAGACACCATAACATTTTCTCTGCAAATACATGTCCTACAAAAACTTTCCTACCTCCTTACGGTATCCTGACCCCCAAAAAGACCCAGATGAGTTTGAGGCTGCAAAAGCTAAGCAATCCTGAGAAGACTGAAGTCTTCCACCACGTTTTGTGTTATTTTTCAAAATAACTTGAATATAAGTTTACAAATTTATTTTTTTTATTAAGCTTTATCACCTATGGCCAAATATTCTATATAGACATTTATATTTTATTTCTGTGTAGGTGATAGTTATATTAATACTGCCAAAGGAAAGAACTTTAAAATTATATCATTTATTTTTCTTCTTTGTTTACCCTAGACCTGAAATAAAAGCTCTTGAGCCAACTCTTTTATTAAAACCTTTAATGAAACTTCTTGAAATCCAAAAATAAGGTCATGTTAATATTATTCACTTGTAAGTCCCTTACCATGGCTTACTAAGTCAACACATATACCTGATGCATCAGGATGCTGTTTTAATGAAATCGCTGCATCACAAAATGATTGTTATGCTTTTCTTCATCATTTAACCAACAATGATTTCTGCAATGTTTCTCTATGTAATTAAGTGTGTCTGCGAATCATTAATGCCATCTAAAAATAAAATATCCATAAAATTATTGATTTGACAGTAATATAAGCATGAAGCATGAATGTTCCCAGCTTTTCTGAGAGGTAGAGCCTCTCCAGGGTAACATTAATGTTTTGCCACTATGGGACTTTTAATCCTTAACCAAATACAAAGCTAATTAGTTTAAATAGCATTTAAGAAATTCTATTTTGACATAGTATTTCAAGTATTATTGACTGGAAGATTATTATTCTAGATGATCAACAGTGTCTAAGAGCAAACTCATCTTCAATTTAAAATAATCATGAACTTATTCCAAGAGGAATTTCAAATGATAACCATTATTAATTTGAACAACAATTAAATATCTCAAGTAAGATTAGCACAAGGCCAAACGGAAGGGCTAGTATGTGCAGAGGAATTGTATAAGCATGGTCTATCTACGTAACTATGGCTTATTAGGCCAGTTATCTCTTGCCCCAGCAAAATTTAGTTACAATTGAGCAGAACACTCATTGTTGGGTCCATGGTCAAAGGAACGAGACTGATACAAAGCGAAGGTCAAGCAAAGCTTTATTTCGAGCCAAGCATGGAGAATCAAACCGACCATTTGGGGCTGTCTCTTGCAAAGAGGCGACCCTCTCTGCCTTACAGACTAGCTTTTAAGGGCAAAGGCCATGTGGTTGGGCCTGGCCACGCACAGGTGGCCAATGAGATTGTACCATACAGAGAAAGCTTCACAGTCATGCTAGGTCACACATAAGTGACCAATTGAATTACAATTTACCCTATAGTAGGTATTTGAACTAGCCTATCACCTTCGTCAGAACTGGCACCCAAAAGGGGCCCAAAAGATGGGGCCCACACTCCTTGGTAGCTAGGAAGACAGTACGCACCCCCACTGATTGGATGTCTCCACCTGGCCTGACCCGCCCTTGTATTTGGGCTCTGTTACCTGGGACTGGTTTCCGGGACTTGTTTTTAAGTAAGTCTCCTGGGGGGAAGGGGAGCAGGGACAGTTTAAGTTTTGCTGCATAAACAACGAAATCACTGTTTAACCAGATGGCATCGCTCTGGCTAAATAGGCCCTTACAGTATAACATTTAAATAGTTTTCCTTGATGTAGTATACAAGGAAAGACCTGGTGTTTTCATCACTTTGACTTGACTTCAGATACCAGTTCTACCACACTTAGTTGTTCAGTTGTAAACAAACTATTGAAACTCTCTTAAGCTTAGATTATCCTTCCTTAAAATAAAGAATATAAAAATACATACTTCACATATCTCAGATTTCTTAAGATGATCAGATATGTTAGTGTGTGTGTATGTGTGTTTTAAGATTTTAATTATTTATTTAACAGACAGAGATCACAAGTAGGCAGAGAGGCAGGCAGGGAGAGAGGAAGGGAAGCAGGCTGTCTGCTGAGCAGAGAGCCCAATTGTAACTCAATCCCAGGACCCCAGGATCATGACCTGAGCCAAAGGCAGAGGCTTTAACCCACTGAGCCACCCAGGCACCCCTGATCAGATAAGTTTATGTGCCCAAAGTATCTAACAGTTCTTAGCATTTAAAAATTGTACAATAAATGGTGCTATATTTTGCATAACTGTCCTACATGGAAGTATTTAAATCACTTAGATCACTTGTTTACAGTGTTCAAATATGTTAAGTAATTAGATTATCACACCCCTTTGACAGATTCTTTTGTTTTTCAATCATTCAGTCATTTAACATGCTCTGAATACTTATTAGGTGTCATCGCTATATTGAGATACAGACATAAAGAAAACAAAATCTTTGACTCAGACATTCACAGTGTTATTAGAACCATAATAGTTCCCATTTACTGAAAGAGCACATCATATGAAAAGACATGCGTTAAACACTTTCAAGACAGAGTTATTTAATGAAGACTGTTCTCAAAGTCAGGATTTGAACTTCTGTTATACCTTAAGCCCAAGTTCTCAATTGGCAGAATATACTACTATGGAAAAAGAAACACAACTTGATACAGGGAGAAAAGGACAATAATTGATTTGTTTAATGAAAAAAAAATCCACATTTTGCCATTTATTCTTCAACTTCATAGTGATTTCAGAAGAGAAAAACAACTGGGTTTTATTTCTTTAAGTTTTTTTGTTTGTTTGTTTGTTTCTTGCTTTTTGTTTTCTGGTTTGTTTTTTGTTGGTTTTGTTTTTTGTTTTGTTTTTTTAAACAACAGACATTTATTCTCACACAGCTCTGGGTGCTAGAAGTCTGAAATCAAGGTGTCAGCAGGACCACACTCCCTCTGAAGGTTCTACAGAAGAATCTTTACTTGCTTCTTCTAGCTTCTGGTGGCTCTAAGCATTCTTTGGCTTGCAGCAATTTAACTCAATCCCTGCCCTCATTTTCACATGCCTTCTCTATCTCTGTGCCCTTTTCTTTTCTCATGCAGACGCTAGTCATTAGACTTATAATCTGCTCTAAATGCAGTAGATCATCTCAACGTTAGCTCCTTAATAATACATCTGTAAAGACTCTTTTTCTAAAAGGGTCACATTCTGAGGTTCTAGGGGGACATAAATTTTGAGAGGGAGGAGACATTATTTAACTCACACAATTTATAATTTGTAATATTACTGGACATAGCAAAGATTCCCTTTGAAAATGCATCAGTATACATTCATTTATTAATTTAACATAGTTTATTACATTTCTGAGGCATACATAATAGAGTTTGTCTTTAAGTAAAAGATGTCTTGATGTTTATTCTGCATGTCTATTACTATATGTGAAAGATATGTATGGAGTTCTAAATTCATGGATTATCTTTTAGTCAAACAATCCAGTAAAGAATCCAAGCGAATAATAAATAATTACAAAAAAATATTTAGTTACATGTGGTATGTGGAAGAAGGCAAAAGAACAAGTACTATGAACACTTATATCAGGTTTATATATCAGGTGGACGTGACCCAGTCTTGCCAGTTGGATTCCTTGAGGAAGTAATATTTAAATTGAAATTAAAAGATGACTAAGAATTAACTAAGAGAATTTTTCTACCTCTCCACTATATTTTCTGAACAATCTGTAGTATAAAATAAGTGATTTCAATTTGATGAGAAGCATGTTAATTATACTCCTTTCATTTATTCACCTTTATAGTATAACCTAATATCCCCCAAAGAGAAACAGTTATTTGTCCTGTGAGTAGGCAAAATAAGCTCACGTTTGCATTTTTGGTATACAGATGCAGCTGGACAGAAACTGCAGGAAAACGTCAAGGATAGAAGCACCCTAATTTGACTGATTAATTCTATTATTTCTAGGGGCGCCTGGGTGGCTCAGTGTGTTAAAGCCTCTGCCTTCGGCTCAGGTCATGATCTCAGAGTCCTGGGATCGAGACCCACATCGGGCTCTCTGCTCAGCAGGGATCCTGCATCCTCCTCTCTCTCTGCCTGCCTCTCTGCCTGCTTGTAATCTCTGTCTGTCAAATAAATAAATAAAATAAAATTAAGAAATTAAAAAAAAAATTCTATTATCTTTAAACTCTTATAAAAATCTTGTTTTATATCAATCTAATTATAGGTAGAATCATCTACTGTAACACTAAACTATAGTCTCTGGTAGATTTAACTCCCATTTGTAGAAAAAAGCTTAGAAATACTGCACTTATCCTAATATCACTGCTTTGATCTATTCTGAATCAATGGATCTGCTACTGATTCTATATATACGTATATACACACATATGTATATAATGTAAATATTTATATTATACATATTATATTATACATAATATAAATATCATATATTATCTGTGTTATTTATTACATATATTTATGATTTTTATCCAGCAAACCTTTTACCACCTATAATATACAATAAGACTCCTAGGAGATTACTGCATCTGCATATTTTTCTATTTCTTTGAACACCTTTAATAATTCTGGGAAAATGGGGATATTTGAGAACAGATCAGAATCTCTGCAAGCTTGATTCCTAAAACAAAAGGGGATTGAATAGAAAATCTCGTTGACCATAACATTTAGGTTAATTAACCATAATAAAAATAAGTCAAAATATCCACATAAGATTTTCCCATGTGGAAACATGTCTACTTCCTGATAGTATGATTGAATGCTTTCTCTGAATAGCTTCCTCAGAATATCCTGAATCCAGAGATCAGATAGAATTTAATAAGTAAGCCTTTGCCGTAAACAAGCAAGTCCATATGAGACAAAGAAGCTTAGAAGAACAAGGTGACAATTTAATTTAATTTTATTTAATCTAATTTAATCATATTCATATCTCTACTGTGCCAAATAAGACCTTCCTCTAGCTACAGATTGTTTGCACTTTTCTTGGCCTCTTATCAATTAAACAGTCAATTGAAGCCCTGTTTCCAGTGTGATTCAATCACAACACTTGATTAAAAAAGACTCCAGAAAAACTCCTCCTTGTTGGTTTAGGAGAGTTTTGCATACATCATTTGGGAAATAATGCATGTAAATCTGTTGAATGCATGATGGTATGCTTTCTACTTTCAGCACTGGAAACCAGTGTAAAAACGATGTTTGATTATATCCTCCACAGCTCTAAATCAGGCAAAATTTCCTCCTTTATTTTAGAGTATTATAACTCACTGCCTAGAACTAGGTACACATTTGTTGTATACATCACTCCCACTAGTCTCCAAAAACCAAACTTCTTACCTGCAGATTGCAAAATTCATTTAAATTCTGATCACCAGACATAAATCAAGGACTCTGTTTCAAGCACTGAGCTGGGCTCCACAGGTGCATGAGTAAATTTGTCTTTTCTCCTAGAGCCATCTGTACCCTAGACAAAACAATTATGCAGAACATTTCTATACAATGTTAAAATTGCTGTAGAACAGCTGATATGTATTGGGTTCTCACTCTGTGCCCGGAACTGTTCCAAGGGTTCTTCATGTACTGATTTAATTGTGTATAGCGTCATTGTGGGAAAAAAGCAACATGGAAAATGTAAGTAATTTGCCAAATGTCCCAAAACTAAAAAGTAAGAAAAACACAACCTTTTTCATACTTCAAACATATCACTAGTTAATGTGTTTGTATATTGTCATTGTTCCTTTCATCTCTGCTTTAGAGCCTAACTCCTTCCACCTTCTAAAGGACTGTATCAACCATCTCTTATTTATTTATATAAAATCTCTCTTGACAGCATCCTTCACATTAACATAAATATGCTCTAGTCTCTACCTTACAACAAACAATACTAAATATAGGAGTATAGTAAGGTCTTATACTGGGACTTTTTTTCTATATAACCTTTTCCTAGGAAATGTTACCCTCTCTCAGGCCTTCCACTATCATTGATATGAAAATAAGTCCAAACTTGTGTCTTCTATTCTTAACTCTTGGTACCACGGTATCATTGATTTCCACTGTCTCCTACTTTAGTGAAGAGCATTTCATTCTTCTATTTTGCAAGCTGGAAATCTAGATATCACCCTACCTTTGAAGGTTTTCCTTCACTAACACAATGTCCTGTACTTTTACCTTCTAATACTGAAATGTATTCACTTATCTCCATCTCAAATCACGTGATCCTAGATCAAGCTATGATTTTTTTTCCCCCCGCCTGGATAGAAATAGCATCAAAGTGGATTTCTCTTCTTTCACTTTTGCCTTTTGCCATACTCCAATTTATTCCATACTCTATAAACAAGATGATAACATAACATAAATTCAACACATAAATATAAGGAGGACGTTTCTCCCATAAAACTCCTTTCAGTGGCTTCAAATATCTCCTGTGATAGAAATTCGTAGCATAGCCATCAATGTCTCATCTGCTTTGGCGCCTGTCGCCCTGACCCCATTGTATAGCGGAATCCATCTCTGTCCTTTTCTGTCCATTTTGCACTTCACCTACCCCTCCTTCCATTCCCTTCCATGTTCCTTCATACGAGACAGTACGTACCACTCTCTCTTTGTAGCATTTTTCCATATCACACCTCTATTTTATTTTTTTAAGATTTTATTTATTTATTTATTTATTTGTCAGAGAGAGAGAGAGGGAGAACACAAGCAGGCAGAGCAGCAGGCAGAGGCAGAGAGAGAAGCAGTCTCCCTGCTGAACAAGGAGCCCAATGCGGGACTCGATTCCAGGACCCTGGGATCATGACCTGAGCCGAAGGCAGCAGCTAAACCAACTGAGCCACCTGGGTGGCCCTCACACCTCTATTTTAATGTCAAACAACAAATTGGGCTTTACTTCATTAGAGAAACCATACTTTGACCCTTTATAGTAACTTAGATCTGCTTTACATCCTTTAGAAAACATACTTTTTTAATAATCCTGATGAGTTCCTCTGATATATTTCTATTTATGACTATCATTAATATGTGTGTCTGTCTAGCCAGAAATAACTCCTTGAAGTTAGCTAAAATTTTTTAAAATGTTTGTATCTCTATCACTTAGCATGTGAATAGTATATAGTAGATATTCAATAAATATTTGGTATATAAATGAGTGAAAAAATAAGTCAAAGATTTTTATTTTCAAGTGTTGTGATAGATATTTTTCTTTCATATATGTTATGTATCCTAGGTTTACTTTCATTTTAAAATATTTTTCAGGAAGAATTTCTATTTTTTAGCTAAAACTTTAAGTTAAGGTCTTAGAAACAACAACTATTTCAAAGTATAAAATATAACTCAGAAAAACTCAGGAGAATTTTTTCATGGAATTTAGTCTATTATGTCTCCACTTTCTTCAGTTTTCTAAGAAAATTATTCTTACCTGAAACTTGCTAGTATTAAGATTTAATGGGCATAATGCATGTGACAGTCTTTCTCAGAAAATGAACACAAGGAAAATGAAAAAGAGTGATTGACAGAAACATAAATACAAGACAGCAGAGAATAAGCTGGGAAAGTACATATCTGAATAACTATATGGCACAAAAAGCTATTAAAAGTGACAATAACTTCATCATTTGTCTACACTGTCTTTTACTCAAAATGCACTCAAACCTGACCTGGAGTGTCCTCTCCCCAGATGGCACAGCTTGAGGTATTTGAATATATCTTGAACTGATGTTATATTTTATTCATTTTCATACTGATAGTGGCAACAGCATGTAATAATATAAAGACCACAGGCTCTATCTGTAGGATATTCAGGACATTTCTACAAGATCCTCTCTATTCTAGACAACTACGATGTTGGTGTTGATTGTCTAAATGCACAAATGGGAGACAAGGGATGAGATGATGGAAGAGGAGCTTCCACAGTCATCTAGAAGCAACTTTTTGGGTCTCTGTTAAGTGAAGAGAATCGATAATCATCACTCAAGGAGGGAAGGTGACTATGGTAGTACTTTCTGGATCATAGCTCATCCCGTCTAAGACATTCTACAGAAAGCAAAGAGATCATGCAAGTGAAATGTTTTCTACAGTGCCTTCTCCCTTCTCCACCTAAAACATATTTTTCTTCAAAGTGTTGACTATAAATCCTGACCTCCCTGCTTGTAATGTGAAATCAAGTTATCTCAGAAATGGAGCTCTGCTAGATATGGGATTTCCAATTCTCCTAGCCCTGCAATTGTGTTTTCTTTTACTGCTGGTACTGCTAGAGCTTGTCCATTTTTATGAGGAGATAAATGCAAACTCTTATTCACATACATTCAATAATACCACACAGATTTGAGAACCCAACTGTCAAAATTGTATAAAGCTTTGACATAAACATAATCTTAGTGCTGAAAATGGACCAAAACTATTGCCAACTTTTAGAACTACATACTTCCCAGCCATAAAAGGGAAAGAATTCAGCTGACTATAAAAAGGGGTTATCTCTCAGTTGTTGCTGTTGAAAGGTGGAAAATAAAAGACTGCCTATCACAACAGTCTTTTAATTATGAACTGGACAACAACACAAACAAGTTGATATAAAACATCATCCTTAAGAACTTCATGAATGAAATGTCTTTTGAGTTCTTGTTATTAGAACAATTTTCCTGTCTATTTAATGAAGGTAAGACAAAGTCAATGAGAATTGTTAAATTGATCAAAATGCATAAGGTAAAAACAATGGAAACACCCTTAGTAAAAATTCACCACAGGAGCAGACGCACCTAGAATGGGAAATGTAGTTTTTGTCAGTGTGTTGACACGGAAGCAAGTAAGGAAGATGGTGTTTCTGGCCATTTGAGCTAAACATAAAGCTGCTGAATATGTAAAGTGCAAAAATATCCTAGTAGTCAAAAGAAAGAGTAACTGAACAAGAGAATGACCTAATATCTATTGTGCATGCATCACCCATGTGTTTTGCAGAAGGCTGGAGAAACAAAGGGAGACATGAAATGGGAACAGTGCCTGCAGGATCAGCAGAAAAAAAATCAATAACATATTTGGTGTATGTACTAAGGGAGAAAACATCTCTCCGTTGTGTTATTAAAATGGGATTCAGTTAAACTGTGGGACCCCGGACTTTGTTTAGGTGTGATAAATGGCATGCCATCAGTGAGTGTATTTAGAGTTTCCAAGATTAACTTCATCTGAAATTCTTGGAAGGAGAAAATGGAACAGCTGAGCTTTTGCAGTGTTCTTCAGCCTTCCCTCTCTTTTTAGGACAGTTTTCTCTAAAATGCTTAATAAAATGTAATCGAATATGAAATCTTTTTTTTTTTTAAAGATTTTATTTATTTATTGGACAGACAGAGATCACAAATAGGCAGAGGCAGGCAGAGAGAGAGAGACAGGGGGAAGCAGGCTCCCTGCCAAGCAGAGAGCCCGATGCGGGGCTCGATCCCAGGACCCTGGGATCATGACCTGAGCCGACGGCATAGGCTTTAACCCACTGAGCCACCCAGGCGCCCCTCGAATATGAAATCTTATAAACAAACACACATACATTCGACTTATGAAATAAAAACTGACACAGAACCATTCATGTGCATTAATAGTTGGAAAAGCAAATATTGATAGCCCCCATGAAAGCAGGTGGGGGCATGATATTTTTTATGTCACAGAGGCAGGGTGGCTGATTCTCAAAATGCAAATTAAGTCAATATAATTAATTTGGTGCTATAGTGAAATAGAAATGTTAGCCATCAGCATGATAAATCATAATAAATCCTGTAGGATACTGTTCCAGAGCTGTTGGGAGGAAATACATCATGACTCCTGGACATCTATAAATCACCAGACAAGAGAGGATGAGAAGCATAAGAAACACTTCATGTTTCTAATATAGCTTATTTTTCACCTTTAATATCAGGGAGTTCAATGATATTTTCATGTATAATCACTTTTAATCTTACTATGAGTAGACAACATTACATAAACTGTTAAATTCCTACTTTCTTGAAAAAACTCACTACCACCCAACCATACCAACATATGTAATATGTGTAAGTAATACAGTGGCACTCATTTATGTTACTGAACATTCAACTCATATTTTGGCATAAATAAATATATGCCAAAAATAAAACATGGCCTTGTACAAAGAAATGCCACTGTCAAAGACTCATTTCAATAGAGCTATCAACATCTTTACAAAAAAATAGAGTGAAGGGGCTCTTGTTTAGAGACTGGACTAAATCTTATCTTATATCTTGGGTTTGTTCACTTAATTTTTCATTAAATTTGTTCCGTTCTAAATAGATTTTGAAGTGTTTAAATTTTTTTTTTCCTTCAAAAGATTTAGAATCTGCAGGGAAAATGCAAATAAATAGACTATTATAGTAAAATGTGCTAAGAGAGATAGAAATATAAAGTACTATTGGAGCAGTTAAGATAAGGTGTTTCAGACATATGATTCCATATGTGCAAAAACCCCGAGTCACAAAAGAACACACAATTCCAAAGGAAGTCCTGGCAAAGAGAGTGTAGGAGATGTGGCAAGAGATAAGACAAGGGAAATAGACAGGGTCCAGTTAGTGGAGAAATGTTTCCTTCATGCTAGGAAGCATATCTGTTGATCTGTAGGTCTCAAGAGCCAATAAAGGACTTAAAGAGGGGAATGACATCATGAATGTTATATCTTAGAAGATAAATCCCAGTAACTATAGAAATGGCTAGGCATTAGACTAGTTTAAAGAAATGGATAGCAGGAAGATGATTATTTCAGAAATTCAGAAATTCAGAGAAAATAAGATTTTTTTTAAAAAGATTTTATTTATTTATTTGACAGAGAGAGATCACAAGTAGAGAGAGAGGCAGGCGGAGAGAGAGGAGGGAGCAGGCTCCCTCCTGAGCAGAGAGCCCAATGCGGGACTCGATCCCAGGACCCTGAGATCATGACCTGAGCCGAAGGCAGCGGCTTAACCCACTGAGCCACCCAGGCACCCAGAAAATAAGATCTTAAATGAAGAAGTAACACAGGTGTTACTTCTTTCCTACAGGAGCAGGAAATATAAGAAAGATAACCTTTTGCAGAGAATCAAGAAATATAAAAATAGAATTATTAACAAGAGAAATAAAAGAATCAGGAATGATGTGCAGGACTCAGGGCTTGGCAGTTTTATGGATAATTGTGCTATTGAAAAAGATGAGAACACAAGAAAAACTACAAGTTTGGATAAGATGAAATAATAAGTTCATCCAAGGGCATATTGATTTAAAATATATGTGAGTCGTTCAATGTAGATACTCAGTACATAGTTGAACATATAAACCTGAAGCTCAGAAGAGAATTCTGGACTAAAGAAACATATTTGACAATCGTCAACATATAGATACCAACTGAAACCATGGGAAAAGATAAGAGCACTGACAAAGGATGTATAGAACAGGATGTAGAAAGCAGTTTATGGCAAAATGTTGGAGAACTCTGATGTTTTGGGGGCTGGGAAAAAAAGAATCTACAGAGAAGGCTAAGAAAGAACTAAAATAGGAAAAGAGGTAACTAGTGTTATCCATAAAGCCAAGCAGAAAAAAAAATATTTCATACAGTACGTGGTCACCAACCCAATGCTTATAAAAGCTTGAATTGGAATAGAAAAATGGCCATTTTATTTAACAACTTTAAACAATTCTTATTAAGTTGGAGTATAAAAGTCTAATGGTGATGATGAAATCCAAATTCATCTACTTCAAGAATAGGAAGAAAAGACATTATGAAAGTTAGTCAAGTTTTTGTTCAATATCCTACCTACAGAGGGAAAAAAAAAAAAAAAGTTTAGGAACCAGAGAGTAGCATGGGTTTTAAGGAAGAATTTCAGAGATCTGATTTATAAAAGAAACAGATAGTTTTTAGAGCAATTACTAAGGAAAATGATATTTAGAACCATGGCTGAGAAACTTTAAAGACAAAAGAAACATCTTTTTTACTCAGAAAGTGGTTAAAAAGTAACTATAGATATACACTGAAACATGTATGTTTGTGGGCACAGAATGTAGGGGTACCTTTATTCATGTTCACCTTTTTCTCTCTTTTTTTAAAAATTGAGATATAATCGGTATGCAATATTACATTAGTTTCAGGTGTACAACTTAATTATCTGACATTTGTATACATTGTGAAATGATATCTGCAATAACTCTAATTCCCATCTTTACCAAAGTTACAATTTTTTTTTGTAATGAAAACTGTTACAATTTCCTTTCTTAGCAACTTTCAAATTTGTAGTACAGTATTATTGACTATACCTTCTTATCATTTCTCATAATACCTCTTCCAAATAGTCATTATTATACTCAAACATCTTCCCTAATCTCTTCCCGTTTCTCAATTATCAGTATATCATGCCTCTTTTTCTGCAGAGAACTTTTAGGATACCCTAAAAGTGGGCACAGAAGGAACGGACTAAGGGCTAAAGGGATGCTGGGAGGAGGCAGAGCCCATCCAGAAGGGCTGCTGTTCATACACAAGGGTCTTTGTCCAGGAATGTGATAGGGCTTGAGCTCTTCAAACAATGTTCCCTGGACCTTCCAGGACTCAAGCTATGAGACTTGCTTGCTTCTTCGGAGTCACTGTGCCCCATGCCAGAATGCCAGGACGCAGGTGCACCACACACAACCTTAATACCCAACCTTAGCATATAATCTTCACAGAGGGGAGGGCTGTGTGTCCTCACGCATAGTGACTGTAGATATACACTGAAATGTGTATGTTTGTGGCCACAGAATGTAGGACAAGAATAAGGAAAATGATTGCTAATAGAACTGAGTGGCCAGTAAGTATAAAAAATGTATAGAAACATCCATCTGCAAAGATATATGATTTTCTCCAGCAACTCCCAGCATCCTGAGAAGAAGAGGTAGATCACATGACTGAGCTAATTTTTAAGAATTTTTATGAAGCTTGTGACAAAAATTATATCAACAAGCCAGTAAAACAATCCAAACCACAAAATCAAATTTTTCAGCTTACAAATAAAATGCTGATATGATCCACTACTGAGACTGGGATCCATAAGAAATAAATGAAGCAGTGGGAATGGGAGACAAATGAAGGAAGAATTAAAAATCCAATGACATGATAAAGATAAAATGCTATATAGTGAAAGTAATGAAGTGAGAAGCTGAAATGAATGGAGGCTGTGATTAGAGATTAGTATTTTGGAGTTTATTATATTGAAGGTAATGAAATGATAAGTGATGATAAAATCCAGCGGTGACCATGACAATGTTTGTCTAAAGTAAGGTAGAAATTGAGAGAACTGGAATACAGGAAGTCAAATGTCTGTGAAAATAAGGGACCTAACAAGCTAGCCATGTATTCTTTGAAGTCATTATGGAGACTATTGGGACTTGAAATAAAAAGAAATACCGTCACCCATGTGCCCAAGGGCCTCAGCAGATGACAGTATCGAGGCAAAACTTGAAAGACAGGAAAATGTTTACATGCGCTAAAAAGCAATGCTTGGGAAGTAGCAGTGAGAATTAAGGAAGTACAGATTCCATCTATGACAACATGGTAAATGCAGTGGGAATGAATGAAGGATCTCCTCTGCAGGAGAAACTGGCAAACACAGGGCAGTCGGATTGTAACTGAGTCTAAATGTTGAAAAAAAATCTTTGGATGAGTAAGCATGCAGTTAAAGCTTTGGTCAGACCATGGGAAAGTGATCAGTGGGAGAGGAAATGCAGAGTAAATCAGGGATGACATTGGAGGAGAAGAAAGTTGATCAAAGAAGCTGAATTTTTCTTGTAACTATGAATAGCAAGTCATATTTGACTTAGAGCCAATGAGAGGGCTTGGAAAAGGTAGCAAAATCCAAATAATTACATTTACTGGACTACATTTACAATTTTTCCTTAACCTAAGAATATCGGGGAGAAATTTAACATTTTGAGCAGCAAAGTGTCATAATCAGATTTGTGAGTTAAAATACTGTTCTGACTTCAGTGAGAGTAGATTGGGGCAAATGATACTTGAGACAAGGAGAACTATTAGGAGACTCTCATAGCCAACCAATGGAAAGATTGTGATGGACAGATTTAGAATCACAGTGGGATGGAGAAAAGTGGGTCAATGTAAGAGATACTTCAGGATGATTACTTGACAGGATTGTCATGTCAAATTCACTGAATAGTTGTCAGATGATATATGAAAAATACAGATGTAAATGACACTGATGCAAAGTTTTGTTAAAAATAGTTATATAAGATTTTACATATGCATTGCTATTTTTGGCCACTTAAACTATCCCCCTGTGTCACAGAGTCTGGAAAATGGTATTTCCCAGAATCTCTTGCCGTCAGAGTCCTACTTTATATTGCAGCAGTTAAAGTAATGTTTTGAGATTCAATAAACAGATGAGAATGTATATTTCCCTTCCTTTGGAGACTCCAAGGAAGTGAGTGAACAGACAGCTCTCATTAGTTTCTTGGAAAACTCCTTTGATTCTTGAGCTTTGGTGCTCCAGGGGTCTAGATCATTATCAGTGATTTCCTGCAATGCTTCCTAGACACATTAAATCCAGCAGGGCTTCTCCTTGGCCAATGTTTAGCTAGCTCTTCAGAAGTAAGCATTGAATTCCCTGTATTAAATCTGTCCCCTCTGAAATACCTAGAGCAAGTATGTTGTGTTGTTGTTGCTGTTTTTCCTAACAAAACCCTTGACTGATGCAGAATTGTTTTGAACAAAAATGGCTCCAAACTGGGAAACTGTAATTGATTATCAGACCAAGTTTTATGTGAAAACAATGACACCATTGCTAAGATAAATGAAATGCTAGTACACTCTGGCATGCCAAAAACCCAACAATATTCTATTACTGCTTTTAAAGAATCTCTAATCCCCTGGAACCTCAGGGCCCATGTTAAAAATAAAACCAAAGTTAACATTCATTGTCCAAAATTACAGTTAATTGATAGTCATGGAGTCATTCACAGACTCTATAGGGCTCTTATATGAAACTCAAAGCATTGAATGAGGGAAAAATAAGACACATAAACTTGGAATAGTGATATTTGGTGAATTCTGGCAGGTATGAATACTTTAGACCTCAAAATTTCACTATGTCTTCCAGGCCAACAGACTCCACTCCTTCTCATCTATCTGAAATGCGTGTCCTCTTATTGGAAGACTCCAAAATAAGGCAATTAAATTCTTGCAGAGCATGCTATTTCTCCTCAAGATCTATTCCCCACCAAATTGTGAGCCTGCGTACTTATCATGAAAGTCAAATCCTAGTTGATTCTAAAAAAAATGTTTCGTTTCATCTTACTCTCAAATGAGAGAACATATTAACCAAAATAATTGTAATCATTTTATCAATTTATATGAAAAGAAAATTGGAGAATGTGTATAAGGATGTGCTTTGAGATTGTATATCAGAGAAGAAACATAATAAAATGCAAAGATGTCGGTAAACAGGATCTGCCTCTGGTCCACCATGTTAAAGTTTATCATGGTGTTTGGATCAGAGAAGAAGTAGCAAATATCCTAATTGGCTTGGCAAGAAATATGCCTGTATACATTAAAATTCAGAATTCAGATGCATGCAACCTTGATGAAGTTTTTAGTTTAAGGCTTGTCAAAATGTCCTTCTGAAATAAAAGAAAAATTACTGTACTTGACTAAAAAAGAGACAAGACTTGTTAGATTTCTTGAGATTCTGCAAACAGGTACAGTATTTGAGCACGCTGCTCCCAGCCATTTAGCAAGTTCCCCAAAGGCACACATTTGAGTGAGGATCAGAGTAGCCAAATGCTCTGCAGGTAGTAAAGACTTGAGGACAAGATGCTCAGCTAGTTGTGAAGCAGAAGATGGCAAGAGGCTCAAAGAATCTGTCACCAATGGGGATGCATTATGCTGTCACTATTTATATGAAGCAAAGCAACGCCTTCTTCCACAAATAATTATTTCACCTTAAGAAATAACTCCTAGATTGCTATTATATGTGTACATATCAACTAAATTTACATTTTATCCTTCTCTTCTTCCCACATATTTTATATGAGCTGTGCATCTAGTATTTTTATTTAGCTTTCTATTTTTTTTTTTTTCTTTTAAGTTGGAGAATGTAAAGTAGTTTGTTAGTGGGCAGGAGCAGCAACAATTATTATGATGAAGTTCTAAGAACCTAGGTGAGGTTCGGTGGGCTGAGGTCCGGAGCCGATGGCCAAGAAAGAATTCTTGAGACATCTTTGGTGCAAAATGGTGGTTTATAAAAGCACGGGGACAGGACCCGTGGGCAGGAGAGCTGCTGCCCCGGGTTGTGAGAGATGGCAGGTTGTGTACCTTGCGGTTGGGGGAAGGTGAGGGGAAGGGAGGTTTCAACGGAGCTTTCATATGTTAAAGAGGGCCTACAAGGTGCCAGGATATCGGAGGCCTATGGGAAGCCTTGCCCTTGGCGACTAGATCAATGTTGTCTTTAGAGCAGCCATTAACATCAAGATAGTTGGGAGATTTTTGGTTGGATGTCACAATCCTGCTATCAATCGTCTTTGTTAGTGAGATTTAGGTTTAGAAGAGATTTAACTATATTTACATTCCCTTCTACCTCAGCCTCCTTCAGTTTTGTTTATGGTGGGGAGGGTTATTTGCCTCTGGAAATTGTGCTATTGATAAGGTAACTTCTTTGTTGTAAATCTCTAGGACATTGGTAAACCCAGGGAGACTCTTGTCTTGCAGAACTGTGATTTCTGCAAGTTAACTATTTGTTTTTCTTTTAGGGCAGCCAGAGGTGCCTGAGGAATGTCACACATATTACTGAGGGGAGTCGGTGGAGAGGGGGTGCAAGGTGCCAGCTTTTGCTTTGTCCTCAGCCAGCCTCCTGCTCCCTCATCAATTACACAGAGATGGAAACAGTAATCTGTGGGACTTTCTCTCTTGCTCTCTCACTCGCTCTCTCATATTCTGACCAGGAAAGGAAGAATATACAAACTAACTGTCATTCATATTAGATGGATACATACTGTTGCCTTGAATTATTTTTAAGAGCTTAAATGTAAATAGAAGTATTTCCTGGATACCAGGAATCCATGGAGGAGGATGGAATAAATCACATATCGTTTACTGATATTTATTAGCATCTGCATTGTTCTAAACTCTCCTTTGTAACACAAGCTTTGGAACCTAAAAATTATGCTTTCCAGGTTCTTGACAGCAATATTCCAGTTTAGATTTTTATTATAGGCATTTTTATGAAATTAGGTAGGTGGAAAGCAAAAGTCATTTTCCTCTTCTAATAGTTAGGCTGATATATATGTAACCAGGCAGTAGAGGTATCTGTCAGAGGCACCCTGGTAATCTTCAAACCACTTTTCTCCGTGCTGCTGGCAGCTAAGTTCATAGACAGTTTACACTATCTGATTTCCCCAAAGTCAGAAGTGGTTTTTCTGACCTTCACTCACCCAGCCTTACCAATGGTTCTGTAGGACTCTAATTCCTTGTATTAAATCTTGTCTACCAAAACATCTAGATTCCTGACTAAACTTTGACTTATGTAATCTATAGCAATATGGAAGAAAAAAATGAATACTAATTAATTTTAACCAAGAAAAACAAAATAAAGTTCGACCTAGAAATTGTGATATTTGGTTGTGACCTGATTGGTGAATCCTCCCAAGTGTATCATGTACTCGCAAACCCCCCCCCTTTTTTTAATCATTCATGGTCATTCCCTTATGGGAAATGTCTCCAAATAAATTTTTCCTCTTTTTTGAATCTCTGTAATTTGCTAACTTCACATTTTTCTAGGATTAAATGAAATGCTATTACAGCAAGTAATCAAGCAAGAAACACTATTTTTGAGCAACTGCTATAAACTCTCTAAAATTTTAATGGTTAGGCAACAATTAAGAAATATGCAGTGATTGTCACAAATCACTCAAAATAAACTTTCTGAAACTCAGTTTCCTTATAAGTAACATGAAGATAATAATACCTCTTAATGAAGGTACGAAACATAAATAAAAGACTATATGTGCAAAGCACGTTGTTAACAGTAATTTGCAGTACGATTGATAGTTACTGTTTTTGTTACTACTATAATGCGGATTTATAATATCCTTCTAACATTTTAATCATTATTTAAACAGATGTGCCTTATTATGTGGCGATTTCTTCACGATAAATCTGCCATAATTAAAAGAAAAATGAAGATTTATTTAGCATTCTTTCTGGGAAGACTCTTATTAAAGGAATTCTACTAATACCACTGTTGGCAAATAAGAGGTTTCTGAAAATGTATTCTAAATTGGCCTCCCAGCTGTTTCCATCACACCACAGCCACTGCAAGATGCCAGTGACTGCTGCTCCATCTCTTATTCTCTCCACCTGGCCCTCAAGGAAAGGCCAGCTGAACAAACCAGCTGAATATGGCTGGGGAGAAAACTAATAACTATATTAAATGTCCTCACAACGCATTCAAGACCACTAATCTCAAACAGTCCTTTGCTGTTGCTAAACACTTATTTTACATTCCTCCAATCTGTTCACTCACTTTACTGGGCTTTTCAAACCTTTCCCATTTTCTTGAAACCTTGACACCTGTTCATTCTAGAAAGCTTAGGTCCTATTTAGCTTAATTTTTATTTTTAGGTGTGTAGAGAATTTCCACCAGCTCCCACCATATATACATGTCTACATGCTTTGAATTACTACTTTCCCACTGTCCCTTTTCCTTTTATGAATGAATTCATAAAGGAATTAGTTTATGAATGAATCTTTTTCTTTCTTTCTTTCTTTCTTTCTTTCTTTCTTTCTTTCTTTCTTTCGTTAGTGAGGTGGAGGGGCAGAGGGAGAGGAAGAGAGGAGAATCTTAAGCAGGCTCCAGGCCCAGTGCAAAGTCCAGTGTGGGGCTCAGTCTCACAGCCCTGAGATCATGACTTGAGCCCAACTCAAGAATCGGAAGCTTCAGTGCCTGAGCCACCCAGGCACCTCTCCTTCTTCCTATTTCTAAGGGCAGCGTGCCCAGTTTTCTTACCAAATACTATCTCCTTTGGTCTGTTTGATGACTGCAGTCCGGTAACTCTCTAAAAGATCAATTAATCCTACCCTATTAGATCACTCACATGAGTTTACAAATGTATACCTTTTCCTTCCATGTTAAAACATTTCCAATCCCAATTAAATCTGTAGTTACTGCACCATTTCTCTGCTGCTCTATAAACTCCATATGAGAACCGTGACAATGCTAGGCATCTTCAAGGACTCTCTTCTTATTCTTGTTCTTTTTTTTTTAAGGTTTTTATTTATTTATTTGACAGACAGAGATCACAAGTAGGCAGAGAGGCAGGCAGAGAGAGAGGAGGAAGCAGGCTCCCCGCTGAGCAGAGAGCCCTATTCGGGTCTCGATCCCAGGACCCTGGGATCATGACCTGAGCTGAAGGCAGAGGCTTTAACCCACTGAGCCACCCAGGTGCCCCTTATTCTTATTTTATCTTAAACATCCTTTAATGGCGTTTGCCTTCAGCTTTTCCAACAAAATTTACTCAGTCATGTCACTGATGCCTTAACTTTGTGAAACCCAAGGATTAATTCTTAGTTCCCATACAACTTTGATACGCTTGACCAGTCCTTCCTTTTGTAACTCACCACTTGGATTCCGGGGCCTCTTCTTCTAAAGGTTTTCATCCTATCACACTGACCTCCTTTTTTAGTTCTTTCCCATTTTTTCAGCCTTTTAATTTTGGGTTTTAGCCTTGGAATGTGTATTAGTTTACTAGGGTGGCTATAACAAACTACCAGAAACTGAGTGGTTTAAATAACCAAAATTTATTTTTTTCTTTTTTCTTTTTTAAGATTTTATTTGTTTATTTGACAGACAGATCACAAGTAGGCAGAGAGGCAGGCAGAGAGAGAGGAGGAAGCAGGCTCCCCACTGAGCAGAAAGCCCGATGTGGGGCTCGAACCCAGGACCTGGGATCATGACCTGAGCCGAAGGCAGCGGCTTAACCCACTGAGCCACCCAGGCGCCCCTCTTTTTTCTTTTCTTTTCTTTTTTCTTTTTCTTTCTTTCTTTCTTTTTTTTTTTTTTTTTTTGAGATTTTAATTTGTATTTGAGAGAAAGAACATGCACATGAGTAGGTGTAGGGGCAAGGGGCAGAGGAAGAAGGAGAAGCAGATTCCCTGCTGAATAGAGAGCCTGATGCAGGACCCTGAGATCATGACCTAAGCAGAAAGCAAATGCTTAACTTACTGAGCTATGCAGGTATAACCCCCCAAATTTATTTTCTAACAGTTCTGGAAGCTAGAAGTCCAAGATCAAGTTATTGGCAGGGTTGGTTCCTTCTGAGGGCTAAGAAGGAGAATTTGTCACATGCCTCTCCTAGCTTCTGGTGGTATGCTGGCAATCTGGTGTGCTTTGGCTTGTAGACCTATCACCTCATCTCTGCCTTCATATTCAGATGACATTCTTTCTCTGTCCTAGCCATGTCCAAATGTCCCATTTGTACAAGGACAGGTCCTACTGGATTAAAGGCCCACTCTACTCTAGTATGATCTCATTCTAATTAATTATACCTCCACTGACCCTATTTCCAAATAAGGTCACATTCTCAGGTACTGGGAGGACTTGAACATGTTTTGAGGAAACATGATTCAATCCAAGAGAAACCACTTCCTAAACACATTGTTATATATCTCATTTAGATTTATGCTTTATATTATGTCTGCACACCAAAGACTCCTTAAATTTATACTCCAGGCTAGACTTCTCTAAATTCCAGACTCATATATCCAAATGTATTTTCAATATTTCTACTTTGATATATAACAGACCTTGCAAACATAGCAGTCTTATAAAGTGAACTCTCATATAATCCCAAACCAGGATGATAACATAGAGCATAACAAGAACCCCATACCTCCAACATGTCCAGTCATTACTCCCTTCCTTCAACAGTACTAATATCCTGACTTTAATAGCATTCACACCTTTGTCTTTTAACTACTCATATCTAAATAATATTGTCTAATATTACTATTTTTGAATGATATATAATTGAAATTACACATGATGCATTCAGCTATATCTTGTTTCTTTTACTCAAAATTATAGCTTTAAGATTTGTTTATGTGGGCTCTTGGGTGATTCGGTCAGGTGGTTAAGCCTTTGACTCTTGATTTCAGCTCATGGTCTCAAGGTCCTGAGACCTAGCCTTGCACTGGACTCCACCATCTGCAGAGAGTCTGCTTGAGATTCCCTCTTTCCCCTCTCCCTCTGCTCCTTCCCCTACCCTCCACTTGCGCTCTCTCTCTCTCTCTCAAATAAATATTTTATTTTATTTTTAAAGATTTTATTTATTTGACAGACAGAGATCACAAGTAGGTAGAGCAGCAGGCAGAGAGAGAGGAGGAAGCAGGCTCCCTCCTGAGCAGAGAGCCCAATATGGGGCTCAATCCCAGGACCCTGGGATCACAACCCGAGCCGAAGGCAGAGGCTTTAACCCACTGAGCCACCCAGGTGCCCCTCTCTCAAATAAATAAATAAATCTTTTATAAAAATTTTGTTCATACTGTTGATTTTCATTGCATTTTATTCATTGTTGAATGTATTTCATAGCAAGATGATTTCATAATTCATTTACCTGTTATATTGTAATAAACTTCCAGGATATTTTCATATTTTGGCCATTATAAATATTCCTGCTATGGGCATTCTTGAAAATGTATCCTGGTCAAAAGCAAGAATTTATGTGGGCTATATGCATAAGAATACAATTACAACATTATAGAAGATGACATACATCTTATTGAACACTGCAAAATATTTTCAAAGCTGTCTCTTATTCAAATTCAAAGGAAATTCAAATTCAAAGGAAAATGGAAGACACTTTTTATAGTCTACACATGAGGGGTTTATATATTTCAAAAAGTGCTTTTTTTTTCATCATGTCAATAATAGAAGAAATAAAGAAACTGAAAAAGCTACCCAAATGATCACCCCCATAGGATTTTTATGTTAGTAGCCGGTGAGGAAAAATTTAGAATAATCAAATATGAATAAGAGAAATAAAACTACACGCTCTTTAAACATAATAATATAAGGAAAATCTTAAAAGCTTAAAAATAGAAAATGAGAAATGAAATATATGGCAGAAAAAAAACCTCCAGAAAAATAGTAACTCAAAGCCAAAGGAATATAACAAAACAATGCTATTCAGTGTGCCATATTTATTGCCTTAATGGACTTAAATAATAGTCTGCCTCTTTCCATGACCTTTGCCCTATAATCTTGTGGTCCCATCCCATTCTGACTGTTAGTCTTGCTATGTGACTTGGTTTAACCAATGAGACGTTAGAATGATATCCATAGAGGCTTGATTAAACTCTTGTATACATTTCTGGTTGTTCTGTTATTCTTCCACCTATGTTCTGAGAACAATCTTTTGATAGCTTACTGAACAATGAGAGACTGCATGGGTGGATGTTAAGACATCTCAGCTGAGTTAGACCTGCTTGCCTACAGTCTACCTGCCAACCCAATAGACATACAAAAGTGAGCTCAGTTAAGATGATCTCAAGTTGGCCCAAATAGCAGACCTGAGATGCTTGCAGACTCATAGATCTGTTTTAACCACTAAGTTTTGAAATGATTTGTTATGCTGTATTGTTGTTGCAATAAATACCAGATATAAGCACCATGAAATAGAAATTCAAAAACTCAGAAGATATCATAAAACAACAGGAAGATACGAAATGAAAAAGCAGAAAGTAAATGGGGGGGGAAAAGGACAAAAATTAGTTAATAAACGAAGGCTTAATTATGAGATGATCAAAAGCAAAATAAGAAAAATAGACAATAAAAAATATGGGAAAGTTAATGGAAATAAGTAAAAATTAAGAAGAAATTTGAAAAATGGATAAGAAAAATACACATGGAACACAGAAGATCTCCAATATATGTGTATTTAACGTTCTGAAATAAAAATAAATAATTTTAAAATTGTTCTTTATTGTATATTATGTTAGTAGGTTTCCCTCCTATGTAAATTTTAGGATGGATCTTTTCATTTCTGGAAAAAAATGTCGTTAGGATTTTTGTAGGTATTGCGTTGAATCTGTAGATTGCTTTGAGTAGTATTAACAATCTTATTTTTTTTTAACATTTTTTTTAAGATTATTTATTTATTTATTTGACAGAGAGAGACACAGCAAGAGAGGGAATAAAAGCAGGGGGAGTGTGAGAGGGAGAAGCAGGCTTCTGGTCGAGCAGGGAGCCCGATGCAGGACTCAATCCCAGAACCCTGGGATCATGACCTGAGCTGAAGGCAGATGCTTAAGGACTGAGCCACCCAGGTGCCCCTAGTATTAACATCTTAAAAATATAAAGTCTTCTAAGAGGTGGCTGTGGCCGAAGTCAAAGAGATTTCTGCCCGTGTTCTCCTCTTGGGTTTTGATTGTTTCCTGTCTCTCATTAAGATCTTTCATCCATTTGAATTTATTTTTGGTGTATGGTGTAAGTAAGTGGTCCAGTTTCATTCTTCTGCATGTTGCTGTCCAGTTTTTCCAACATCATGTTTTGAAGAGACTGTGTTTTGCCATTGGGAAAATTAATTTTGTCAAAAATAAGTTTACCATATAGTTGTGGGTCCATTTCTGGGTTCTCTATTCTGTTCCATTGATCTGTGTGTGTGTTTTTGTGCCAGTACCGTACTGCCTTGATGATTATAGTTTTGTAATTAATACAGCTTGAAGTCTAGAATTGTGATGTCTCCAGTTTTGCTTTTCTTTTTCAGAACTGCTGTGTCTTTTTTGGGGGTCTTTTGTGGTTCTATACAAATTTTAAGATTGTTTGTTCTAACTCTGTGAAAAACGCTGGTGATATTTTGATAAGGACTGCATTAAACGTGTAGATTGCTTTAGATAGTATAGACATTTTACTTCTAACAACCTATTTTTAACATCTTTAGATTTTTCTATTGTAAGATCATATCGCCCAAATGGCCAACAGGTACATGAGAGAATGTTAAAAATCACGAATCATCAGGGAAATCCAAATCAAAACCACAATGAGATATTACCTCACACCTGCTAGAATAGCTATAATCAAGAATGTAGCAGATAGCAAGTGTTGGCAAGGATGTGGAGAAAGGGAGCCCTTATATGCTATTGGTGAGAACGTAGATTGGTTCAGCTACTATGGAACAGTTTGGACGTCTCTCAAAAAATTTAAAAAAAAATGGAAAAATGGGACAGATGTTGTTTAAGGGTATAAACTTGTAACTAGTAGATAAATAAGTCCTGGAGATCTAATGAAACATAGTGACTATAGGCAATAATATTATATACATTAAACTTGCTAAGAAGCTGTATTTCATTATTCCCAACACAAAAAAGAAATAATAATTACGTGACATGATAGAGGTATTAACTAATGATACAATGGTGATCAAGTCATAATATATAAAAGTATCAAATCAACATATTGTATATCTCAAAGCTGATTTGTTTTCAGAAACCATGGAGACCAGAAGGAAGTGGGTTGACATTTAAAATGCTGAAAGAAACAAAAGCTGTCAATGAAGAATTCTATAATCAGGAAAACCATCCACAAGAATGAGGAGAAATTAAAATATTCCCAGATAAGCAAAAGCTAAGCGATTCTGTCATTAGTAAACCTGCCCTACAACAAATGTTAAAGGGAACTCTACAGGCTGAAATGAGAGGATATCAGAGAGTAACTTGAAAATATCTGATGAGGGGCTCCTGGGTGGCTCGGTGGGTTAAAGCCTCTGCCTTCGGCTCAGGTCATGATCCCAGGGTCCTGGGATCAAGCCCCGCATCGGGCTCTCTGCTCAGCAGAGAGCCTGCTTCCTCCCTTCTCTCTCTCTGCCTGCCTCTCTGCCTACTTGTGATCTGTCAAATAAACAAATAAAATCTTTAAAAAAAGAAAATATCTGGTGAAATAAAAATTCTAGTAAAATTGACTATATAGATAAATATAAAAGCTGGTATCTTTGTGTTTTGGGTTGTTTATTTCTTCTTCCCCTGTGTGTCTTAGAAGACAAATGCATCAAACTTTAATTATAAGTCTATATTGATGGATATGCAGCTATAAACTATAATTATAAGTCTAAATTAATGGCTTCATATATATATGAGGTAGAGATTAGAATATAGCAAAAAATCACTGAAAACAAAAATTTGTTCTTGCAAAAGATTACCAAAACTAACAAATCTTTTTCCAGATTGATGAAGAAAAACAGAGAGAAGACTATAGCATATAACAAATACAACATACAACAAAATTGACAACATAAAGGGGTAGGGAAAAACCTGAATAGAGGAAGAGTTTTTGTACACTATTCAAATTTAGTTGGTATTAATTCAAAGTGTTGTTATGAACCTAAGGGGTTAAATGGAATCCCCGGGTTAACCACTCATAAAATACCTAAAAAAAAAAAAATTCCATAAAAGGAAATGAGAAGGAAATCAGAGCAGTTCATTACAAAACATCAATTAAATAAATAATAAAGCTGTAATGGGAGAATTGAGGACCAAAAAAATTTAAGACATAGAGAAAATGCAATAGAATAACAGAAATAAGTTTTCTATCAGTAATTATCTTGAAGGTAAATTAGTCTTTTCAATTGAAGGGCAGATATTAGCAGAATGTATTTTTTAAAAAGTTATTCAACTATATTCTGCTATTTTTAGCAGACTCACTTTAGATCCAAAGATACACCAAGGCAGAAAGTGAAAGAAAGACAAAAGATACTGCATGTAAATAGCAACTGAAAAAAAGCAAGGGCAACCAAACTTACATCCGGAAAAAATAAAAATAAAAAACAAAAAACATAGATTTTTAAGACAAAAATCATCACAAGAATCAAAGAAACACATTACATAATGATAATAACATCAACTGAGTAGAAAAATATAAGATGTGTATATCATCGGAGTTCCCAAATATATGAAGCAAATATTTATAGAATTGATGGGAGAAATAAGCAACAACACAATAATAATAAGAGATTTCAGTTCCCTATTTCCAATAATAGATAAAACAACCAGAAAGAAAATCAATAATGAAACAGAGGACTTGAGCACACTATAGAGCAATTGGGCCTAAGAGACATATACAAAATATTTTACCCAATAACAGCAGAATACACACTTTTCCAAGTGCACATGGAACATTCTCCAGACTCGGCCATATTAGGCCACAAAATAAGTCTCAATGAAGTTAAGAAAGCTGAGATCATAGACAATATTTTTTTCCAACGACAGTGGAATGAAATTAGCAGAGGAAAACTGGAAAATCCACAAATATGTGGAAATTAAATAACATGCTCTTTAACAAGCAATAGGTCAAAAATAAATCTCAAGTAAAATTAGAAAATAATTTGAAGCAAATGAAGAAGGAAGGCAAGCAAAATGCAAAGCCAGAAAAAGGAAAGAAATGACAAAGACTAGAGTGTTGAAAAATGAAGTAGAGATTAGAAAAATAGCAAAAAAATCACTGGAAACAAAAATTCGTTCTTTAAAAGATTATCAAAACTGACAAATATTTTCCCAGATTGATGAAGAATAAAAGAGAGAAGACTAAAATTACTTCATCAGAAATGAAAGTTGAGACATTATTATAAATCTTACAAAATATCAAGGATTATAAGAGAATACTATAAGACAGACAAATTTTCGAAACCTACAAATTCACAAAGTTGACTTAAGAAGAAATTTAAGAATCTGAATAGAACTATAACAGGACACTGAATCACTTATCAAACACCTTTTCACAAAGGAAAATCCATGACCACATGACTCACTATCAATTCTACCAAATACCTAAAGAAAAATTAACACCAATCCTTTTCAAATTCCTTTGAAAAGTGAAAATAGAAGAGGAAGGAACACTTCTAAGCTTAATGGGTAGAGGGTTTCCTTTTGGGGTGTTGAACAAATAAGACATCAGGACTAGTCAGTGATGATGGTTGCACAACACTGTAAACGTCACTGGATAGTGCACACTAAGTTGGTTAAAAAGCTGTTTTTTTAAAAAATAATAATATTTACCTATTTATTTGCTTGAGCGAGAAAGAGAGAGAGAGAGAACGTGCACACAGAGGGCGATTGCGAGGGGAAGCAGACTCCCCGCTGGGCAGAGAGCCTGAGGTGGGACTTGATCCTGGGACCCTGAGATCATGACCTGAGTGGAAGGCAAAGGCTTAACCCACTGAAGCACCCAGGCACCCCAAAATGGTAAGCTTTATGTTAAGCTCATTTTACTACAATTTTAAAATCATCTTAGATCTTTAAATTCTAATGATCATAGTATTTTATTTCTAAAATTTATATTTGAACTTTTTTTGGCCATGGATAACAATTTTGCACTCTCTTTTTCCTGTCCATATTTTAGATTATCTACTTTTTAAATACATGACACATATTATGCATCCTATAGATGATAATTTATTTCCATTCTGTACATGGTAATTCCAATGTCTAAAATCTTTTTTATTTGTTCTGGTTGCACATATCATTTATGCTGTCTTACTGCCTTATTTGCTTTATCATCATATTTATGGAACATTTATGTTTGAAATCAACTATATTTGTTTGTGGAGAGCCCTTGTGACCTAGATTGTGAAGTTTTGTTCTTTCAGTGATTATTTGCATTTGCTTCTTAGGGTTTACATTCTTAGCCCCTTGAACAGTCAGAATACATAACTTCATGAGATGCTTTCAACTTTACTCCTTTCCTGGGTTGTCAGACCACATAAACACGATAAGCTTGGACCCCAAAACTGCATGAGCACCAGCTTGTGGTTAAGAATTCTGAAACCCAAGGCTAAAATAGATAAGCTTCTATCTTTGCAAATGATTAATTTTCTGTTTAATTTATTTTTCTGGGTTCATTCTTTCACGGAAATTGTTACACTTGAATCCCAGGTTTATGTGTGATCTCTGATTTGATCTTTCACTTTTTGTGGGCTCTAGGCACACACAGGTTATTAAAATCAAAGCTCTATATTAAGGAATGTACAACTTTTCCCAGGGAAGCCACAGACTTTATTTCACTTATTACTGTGGATTTATGCTTTCTATTTGCTTTCTGCCTCTAAGGATTACTCTGACTTTATTGCCAGCTCAGACATGCACTTTAAACTATTCTTTTAAAAATTATTCAACTTTCTCTGGCATTTTTGGAATAGGATGATTTGGAGGTATCCATTTCTGCCATATTGCCAGAGATGATACACCCTCAGCTTGTTTTTGTTTTTGTTTTTGTTTCCCAGAGATAAAGGAAAAAGTCAGGTCCTAATAATGTATCATTGTCCGAATTATCCTAATGATGAAACAAATCTACCAGGTTCCCTTGTCAATATATCTGTGCTGATCATTAGCGCTTTCACCCAATATTTCCAGCTTTCTAACTTTTGTGCACAGGGTAGGATTGCTTGCCATCGATATGAAGTTAGACTTAGCCATGTAGCTTTGTTTTGCTATTGAAATGTGCGTGAAAGTGAAATGCATGCCCTCTGCCCAGAAAATTTTGGAGATGGTGAGTGATTAAATGCACATGACTCCCACTGCTGCACAGGTTAAGCAAGGTCACTATAATGATTTGTTCATCTAGATCCCTCTGAGGGATGATGATGACCAGAGACAGTCTCTTCTCATTGCTGTATAAGTAATTAAGTTTTTGTTATCCTGAGCCCCTGAGATTTGGGGGAGTTTTTGTTACCCTAGCATTTCTTAGTCTATACTAGTTGCTATTTTGTCAAATACTGTTACTTTTTAAGCTCACTCCAGTGCCCACTACTTCATGAGGTGTTCTCTGATATTGTTCAAAAAGTAATCAATCTTCCTCTATACTACACTGATAAGAATAACATGTGCTATGGTGAGTGCTGTGAATTGTGTAAGACTCATGATTCATAGACCTGTAGCCCTGAAACAAATAATACAATATATGTTAATTAAAAAAAGAATAACGAGGGGCGCCTGGGTGGCTCAGTGGGTTAAGCCGCTGCCTTCGGCTCAGGTCATGATCTCAGGGTCCTGGGATCGAGCCCCGCATCGGGCTCTCTGCTCAGCAGGGAGCCTGCTTCCTCCTCTCTCTCTGCCTGCCTCTCTGCCTGCTTGTGATCTCTCTCTGTCAAATAAATAAATAAAATCTTTAAAAAAAAAAAAGAATAACGATAAAAATGGCTAATTGAGTTTACTATTAGTGAGCTGTTGTGATAAGTATTTTATTCATATTAGCTCATGTAATATTACCACAAGACTATGAAGAAGATGTATTATTATTTTTTTACAAGTAAGAAACATAGGCTTTAACATTAAGGCTCACACATATTGCTTATATGATATTTGTCATATTTGACTAAAATTTACAATTACTGGTTGATTCACATACTATCCCAGTTAAAATTAGAACACCTATTTAGCTTCATGTCTACAAGTCCCAGCCAGTGGCTGGCACACAGTAGGTGCTCGACTATTAAAACATATCTTTTTCTAATTTAAAAAAGTACATTGAAAATTTAAAGATGAAAGAAAATGTAAATGATAAAACAACAAATACTTTTATGTTTTACCATTCTAAGAAAGTTTGTTTTTTTTTTTAAAGATTTTATTTATTTATTTGACAGACAAAGATCACAAGTAGGCTGAAAGGCAGGCAGAGAGAGAGAGAGGAGGAAGCAGGCTCCCCGCTGAGCAGAGAGCCCAATGTGGGGCTCGATCCCAGGACCCTGGGATCATGACCCGAGCTGAAGGCAGAGGCTTTAACCCACTGAGCCACCCAGGCGCCCTCTAAGAAAGTTTTAATAGAGATCTTTAGTTTATTTCCTTCTACTTTTTCTGTGCATGTGTAATTTGCACACCACTGACACAATATTCTGTGTGCAAATTTGTAGATTGAATTTTATACTTAAATTCAAATATTAAGCACTCCATACTCTTTTCTGTAACTTCATTAAAATACTGAGTTTATTTCACGTGTTTATTTTTTTCTCCCCACCATTTCCATTGTCTGATTATCACTGCTACTATGTCCTATCATCACATTCCATACATACTCAAACCCAAGCAAACAGTGGAGTTCCATCTTTAAAAAGTAGACAGGCATTTTGGACAACACATTCTTGGCATTGGAACCTAGACAACATTTATTAGACATGGTAGGGAAAATTCTCACTCTGTGTTATAAAAAGGATATCCAGATATTAACTGTTACAGAAATGAAATGATGGAAAATTTTAACAAACTTTTAAACTATTTTCTTAAAGAGGTTTCTCCAATGCTGGAGATCTTGAATAAACTACTGGTCAGTCATCTGGAAGCAATTCTTCACATAATTGATGAACTTGGCTTCCACTCTGGAAAGAAAACCACCTTTTTCTATACTTACTTGCATTTTTGTTTTAATGTCCTCTACAGAACTAGGTCTTTTGGGTGTCTTAAGAAGAGTTTTTTCCTGTTCTATTGATCCTGTGCTTTTTGATCTTCATGTGGATAGTTTTGAGTCTGTTTCATTCTGGTTTGCAATTTTGGCTGGAGTATCTCATATAAGTTTTTTACTGGAGCTTTTTCTTCAGCTTCTGCTTCATCATTATGTTCATCATCATCTCCTCCCCCTCCTCAACCCCACCCCCTCGACCCCCCTCCTTCTTCTTCTCCTCCTCCCCCTCCCCTCCCCCTTCTTCTTCTTCTTCTTCTTCCTCATCATCTTTATCATCATTTCCACAGCACCAAGTTTTGCTTTTCTCTGGAAATGTTCTAAAAGTTCCAAAGTTAGAGCACTTTACAGATGGCTAAGGAATTTCACATCCTCTTCCTCTTCATCTTCTGACTCAGCATCTTGCCCCACAGCTACTAAGTGCTTTCCACCGCTATGCACAGACCCTGAACAACATGTCAATCGTAAGACTACAGGTGGTATTATTTCCAAGCCCACAAGGGAAATCTTGGCTATACAGACATTTTCAAATTTTCCAGTGTGACTTGCATCGGACTGCCTTTGTACTTCATTGCCTTTGCTTCAACAGTGTGTAATTCATCCTTTGCCCCAACCCCTAAAATGACTGTTCTTTAAGATAACTGGTGTTCATTTTCATCATTATCCACTTTAAAATGGTAATCTTTGTCAGCCTTTAGTTCACAACTGAAAAGTTAGATCTGGGGCCTCAGAGGGCTCATGTCCATGTCCATCAGATCTCTCATGGGGTGCTGGCACACCCATAGGAAGTTAAAGAAGGCAAAGAGAGATAAACTACTACTATGCCAGAGAAGAGCCAAGCAGAACAAGCAGAACAGAATCATACCAGGGAAAGCAAGTATTCATTGTCTTAGCATCTATTTTATAAAAAATAAAATGCAATCATATGGGTAAAACCACAATTTTCACATTTCACATTTACATTTCCTGGATGTTATTAATTTTATCCATTCCTTCCTTCAGAAGTATTTATTGAGCTCTTCTTATATTCCCAGGGACTCTTCTAAAAAGTGGATACAAGGGCAAAGCAAACAAATGTCTGCTCTAATAGAATTTATTTTCTAGTGGGAGGGGAGAGATAATTAGTTAATAAATGTATAATTTAATGTAAGCATTATGAAGAGGTAAAGTCAGATAAAGTGATAGAAAATGATGGATTTTTTTTTTTTCAACAGGTTTGCCAGGGATGATTTTTTTGTTGGGGTGATAAAGTTTGAGGAGAGGGTTGAATGAAGTGAGAAGTAAAATCACTTGGCATTTGAGGTTAAGGAGTTCCAGGCAGATGGGAAAGCAAATGCAAAGTCAAGTCCTGAGGCACTTGTTTGGCTGGCTCAGGAAGCATCAAGGAGTTAAGAGTGCTGGAGAAACCCAATGGGTTAGGAGGTCTGATAGTGATTAAATAAAGAACTAGGAGGCACCAAGATCTTATAACCCATGGTGGTTCTTGAATTTTATTTTAGTTTATAGGGAAGTAATTGAATACATCTTCTTTTTGTATATATGTAGTCATTATCTCATTTGTTGTTTTTAAACTACTTTATCTTTTACCCGATTAGATTTGTAGAATTTCCCTCTACCCCCATCCCCACTAAATCTTCAAAAATTTTAACTATGCTCACAATTATATTTATGCTCTTCAAACTACTTTCTTAATAAACAGCTTTTCCTAACTTTTTGAGTTGGATGTTTTATTCATTTATTCAATGTCATATGTATATTTGTGTGCATGTAGAGGTAGATGTGGAAACACTAGTAGTATGTCTCAAAGCTATACATTTGCAACTATTAAAATTTCAGAGAAATTTGAAATATGTTCACAGGTAATTTTCAAGTGATCTGTTCTTTCCAAGGCATATGTAATTTCATATTTAGCTCCTCATTATTCCATATATGTAAAACGATGAGGATTTTTTTTTTAAGTTTATTTATTTATTTATTTCACAGACAGATCACAAGTAGGCAGAGAGGCAGGCAGAGAGAGAGAGAGAGATAGAGGAGGAAGCAGGCTCCCCGCTGAGCAGAGAGCCCAATGAGGGGCTCGATTCTAGGACCCTGAGATCATGACCTGAACCGAAGGCAGAGGCTTTAACCCACTGAGCCACCCAGGTGCCCCTAAAACAATGTTTAAACACTTCCAAATGTTATGTTCTTTTATAATTTTCTTATTAACCAGTTTTACTGCAAATTCATAGATGTGGCTATGTAGTTACATAGGTATGTTCCTTATGTCAGTCTTGTTTGTTATATTATGAAGCCATAGGGGATCTAAGTCCAATTAACATATATGGACTTTAATTCTCCATCAGACATCAACTATTGTTTCAGGTTCATAAGTTAATGGCTAGGCAAATGACTAGGCAGATGAGTCCTACTTATTTTTAACTCAGATCTTTCATCTCCCAATTGGAAAAATTTTTTGTTATGCATGTTATTTATGAGAAGTCTTTCTATACTTACTAGAAAAAAAAAATCCTTAAATTCTCTCTTCCGTGTTTATTATTTTCTGTGTCTCCATCTTGGATTCATTTTGACTTTAACATATGGAAAAAGAAGCTGGAGGAATGAGAAACAATTCTACTAACCAAAGAGGTTTCCAAATAGAAATATCTATTAATTAAAGGAAAGAAAGAAAGAAATAAATTTATTCCTTTTAATACACAACTGAATAAGATCAAAGAGAAAATAAGGCAAACCCAACCAAAGAGAGGAAACTAAACAGAAACAAGGAAAGATTATGATATAAGGGTTCTACATGTTGAAAAAAGTCACCACTTTGCTTTTTCTGATGATTACATTATGCAGGAACATTGCCCAGTAGTTTTTCCTTGATCTGAATCGGAAACCCATTCACAAGAGTGAAATGTTCTGACTGGTTACCATGGAAGACAGAAACCTCTGAACCTCCTATATATTTTATTGTGATAGGTAAACTCCTTTGAATTTAATTATTTCCCTCTTTCTTGTCAACTGTCTATTTCACAGAATGGCATTTCTTCATATTATTCTGAGAGGGGCAGTATCTACTAACTTACAATACCACAACAAAGACTGCCAGGTGGTTTTATCTGTTGACACATTCTGGAAAGTACCTGCTTGTAGAACATTTCCACTCAGGGAAGAACAGCTACTCTATGAGCTTATCTGATTACAGTGTTACTCTTGGGATGATGCCCAGGAGTAGTGGGTGTCTGCTTTTTGTTCCTACCAATGCTGGGAGGAGTCTGTTACTTTGGCTTGCTACATGTGGAAGACATCACTTGTAGATGGAACCCTGCTGCTGTGTTGGCTTTCTGCTTTATGTGTCCACTAACTTCCTGGGTTATAACATGATCTTCTCCACTTACAGTGAAAGGAATAACTAATTATGCCTGCAAGACTAGTGAAAGGATTTCCAGAACAGATGGTATTTGAGCTGGCTATTTATAGTATGAATTGCAACCTGCTTTATGGTGAAGGGCAAGGGAAGGATATTTCAGGTTATAGAAAAAACATCTGCAAAAGCTGGATTCAAAATTAGATATTTTTCATTTGCAAAGCCAAGTGTATAATGGTGTCTCTGGAATCCTGAGTTTATAAGACTTTCAAAAGAAGAATTTACATGCCATGTCAAAGAATTTTTACCTTACAATATGATGGGTCAAAACAAAGTTACATGACTAGATTTAGGATGGTAATTGTACCCTTATCATTGTATTAATCACCGAGTCTTCTGCTAAATTCCCAATGCATCATCCCCAGAATCAAGAGCATTCATTCAGACTGATCACAGCACTCACTTCACTACAAATTGTGTTTTAGAAGTCATTTTAGCTCTTTCTTTAAAAAGGGTTGGGTCTCCCAAATGATTCAGCAATGAAGATAAGCAGTAAACTCCCTGAATACTCTGGCTTAGTGCCCTCTCCCACTCCAGAGCCTAATTCTCAGCCATATGACTTGGATTTCTTTCAGACTTTATTCTTCTCAGTCCTATTTTAGAAGGTTCTTTTAATGATCAAGTTCTGTCTGAAAATCCCACCAATTCTGCCTTGCATTCTGTAATACTAAGGAGCCAGTACCTTTGTTTGTTTATTTCTATAAAGGACCAGGTACTAAACATTTTAGGGTTTGTGGTCTATATGGTCTCTGTCACAACTACTCAACTCTACCTTTATGGTGTAAAAGTACTCACTAACAATAAGAAAAAGAAATGAGCCTTACTGTGTTCCATTAAAACTTTGTTTATAAAAACAAGAAGTCAGCTAGATTTAGCCAAAGGCTATAATTTTTGATTCCTGGTCTAGACTTCCTTGAATCTCAAATACTGCTTGGACTCAACTGAATTTATTATACTTGATTTCTGGGAATTGATTTCTACATGCTGATTTTATCCTTGGAACAATTACCTGGCTTCCATTATATTATGCTCACCAAAAATCCTTCTTGTTATTCTTGTACTACAGCAACATGGCTAATTTTGCTTCCTAAATTCTGTGCCGCTAATCCTAATTACCATGTGACACTGGGAACAGGTAATATAGCAGGAGCTCAGGAAACTGAAGATGAGAGCCAAAAGAATTAAAGGTGCTGGTAATTGGTAGATAATAATATTATCTAATACTTATAAATATTTACTATGTGTCAGACACTAATTGTTTACATATAAAAACTCAATTAATCCTCACAATAATGCTATGACTGATTATCCTCTCTACTTAACAGAAGAAGGAACTGAAAAAGATAGATAAATTAAGTAAACTGTCCAAGTCCAAGCAGCTGGTAAGAGGTGTGGCCAGCATACAAACCCAGGAAGTTCAGCTCCAGAATCAACATTCTTACCTACTGCACTCTTCTGAGATGTGCTGCAGAATGAGAAAATTCTCTGAGAGGGAATGATCAGCACTCCATAACCAGTCAGATGCAGCAAGAGTGTCAGAAGAAACTGAGGATAAATTGCAAATAATTTGAACGGGACATTAGTTAGAGAACACAGGAGAATATTTATCGACTATGTTAGTTTTTCCATTATTTTGTTAACAGTTTTCAACTAGTTTCAAAGAAACTAGTTCCTCATAGAGGAAAATAATTACCTAGACTTCATTAGATGATTTCTAGCAGGAAATATAGTCTTAAAATCATTTTAGTCCTTCCGTGCTCTTCAAAATCTATGTATGTTGGAATCATCTAAGGATCTTACTAAGGATCAACTAGAGGTTGCTAAACCGTGGCTCCCTGGGCAAATTTAGCCAACTTTTGTTTTTGTAAATAATCTTTTATTGCAACATAGTCATACCTACTTTTTTAAGATATTGTGTATGGCTTTCTGTATTATAACATGAGTTGAGCACCTGTGGCTAACAGAGATGATATAGCCATCAGAACCTGAAGAATTTGCTATTTGGTCCTTTACAGAGAAAGGGTATTCCTTTCCTTTCCTCCTTCAGAGGTCTAATAGGTGATATTAGAGGCCGTGGGATCAGAGATAGCATGTTAAGCAAATAGTTTTCCAATACTTAGTAAACTGTTGCCTTACATTTGTTAAGTTTTGGGAGTTTTTGTTTGTTTTTGTTTTTGTTTTTAAACAAAGCATTAACCTGCATTATGCAGTTTCCCATGGCATCCCTTTGAGGTACAAGTTATACCCTTAATTGTACCTATTGAAAACTGGGGTTCACAAGGCTTAGCAGATTCATCTTACTTCATATAATAATTTTCTTCTAAAGAGCCCCGGATGTTTTCACTTTTTCACACCCCATTCACATATTCTACTTCTTTCTGATGTTCTTCTTAGACAATTTTTTTCTAAGTAGAAGCTGTAGCTACTTATGGTCTTATCCCACAGTGACATCTTTTTTATAAGTAATTCAGTGGTCATCAAACTGTATTGCTAACAGCTAATAGGTTCACAAAGATTCTTCGGATGCCACTGAAAATAGGCAAGATACGGAGAATAACCAAGCATGTCTAGGACACTTTACTGACTTTGTGTACTAGATCTTTGTGTTACATTTAGTCTGAAGAAATATTTCCACTTAAAATTGTTATTAAACACTGCTTTAATAATTATTATTTCTCTTTGTTTTGTTGCTTAAACCACTCTAAATTCCCTGGAAACATCTGCTTTTCTTCCCTTTCTCCCTATCCCTCAAACAATGTAACACAGCATTGTATTATAAATTGGTACACCATTATCTTTAACAAAGTTGATTATCTGTGAATCATGTTGCTCAGCATGACTACATTAAAGCATTATGCAAATTGGCTCTATTATTTCCTCTTTTTTGTATATGAAGGGAGGATTATTTAGGTAGGAGTAATGATGAAAATTGATTAGACATTATATCCTACTACACCACAACAATAATTAAGACAATGGTTGAAATTTTCACAGATATATGACAGAAAGGCATATTTAAGAAATAATGTTGAAACTCTCAAATTAAAAAAAAATGTGAACTTTATATAGCTTTAGGGCTTTTAGCCAGAAATAACATGAGACTGAATATGACTGTGGGAAGGACCACCTTTGGTTTTAATAACAACAGTAGAGTGAACTTTCACACCAAAAACAAAAACAAACAAACAACAAAGCTAAGAGGAAAATGAGCTTTCCTTATTAGTATTTCAAAACCAAGTTGATAGTAGAGCTGGAAGTGTGTCTTTTTACCTCACAGTGTAGGCTTATCAAAGATAATTTTAATAATTTGCTCAATTGATTTTTCATCCAATCATATTGCCTGCTGAAACTGGCATCCAGCCCAGTACTATCACCTAGTTTGCGGTACTCCTGTTTCCTAAGACTGGATGTCCTTTGATTTTTTCTCATGAACTACAATCTGTAGAAGATTTTCAGCATATAATCATTATTAACCTCTTGGATGGAAGCATTCCTAACCAACTATTGAGTCCTTAGCAACTATTCCTTACCAACTATTCCTAGTAAACAGAAGTGTACTTGTTTAAAACAGGTAAATTTCAAAGACAAGTATTGCTTGGGAAGTGGGCCAAGGTCAAATGACTTTGAATAAATGAGAATTGAAGGTGAATTCAAAATACAAATTCTAATTTCTGCTACATCTTTGTGTGTATACATGTATTTGTTGTACCCTTCCATTTGCCTTCTTTTTTTGAAGACTTTGGATCTCTAAAAGATAATATAAAAGCATAACTTTAATAAAAGAATACCTATACAATTTCTTAAATAGGACATATTCAAAAAGGAAAACATCAATAAATTGGATTACATAAAGATCAGGTTTCTCTTGAATAGAGTCCAAAAAGCAATTCACCAATGGATATATAAAGCTTACTTTGTTGGCGGTGATGTAGGATAACTAGAACTCTCATACCTTGCTTAGTCTAAATTGGGTAACTATTCTAGAAAATTCTTTGGAATCACCTATCAAAATTAGAGATATGTAGCGATAATATCACTTGTTATAAATGCAAATTTCCAGAGACATGCACAAGAATGTTTATGGCAGCTTTATCTGCAATTGCTTAAAATTAGAAACAATCAAAATGCCCATCAGTCATAGATTATATAAGTAAATTATGGCATATTTATAGAGTAAAACTCTATAAGGAAATGAAAATGAATTACTGCTATATGGAATAATTTGAATGAAACAATGCTGAGCAAATAAAACAAAAACAAAAACAAAAACAGACATAGAAGTACACTTAGAGAATTATTCCATTTACAAAATGAACAAAGACACACAAGTCGCACCATAGATTCAAAGTCAAGATAGTAGTCACCTTAAGAAAGGAAGTGAGTAGTGATTGTGAGGAGCACGAACATGGCTTTTGAGATGCAGTAATGTTCTTTTCCTGGACCAGGTGGTGGTTACTTGGATTTTCATTTGGTAATATGTTATTGAGTTCTGTATTTATGGTTTATGCCTTTTGTTTTTATATTTTGCACGTTACATTTCTTTTTGAAAAAGGGGAAACATTGCAATAATAAAATATAATCTATACAGTTAAAAAATTACTTTTCCCATTAATTCATTTCAGAATAATGCAAATTTGTGATAGATGCAATTTTGTCACAGTTCAGCAGAGGTGATTAATTTTCTTCCCACTCTAGAAATATATGAACATCCAACACTGATTTGACTGAGCTAATAATGCTTCAAATAGCTTGCAACCAACTATTAATATAAGATAATTAAAGCAATGGTAGAATAGGCTGTTAGTATCCATAGAACTGATATTCATACTGATGAAGTTATAAATTAAATCACTTAAACTTAGAAATAGTGAGATATTACTTGAATTTGCATTTGGCATAGATATCTTGAAATGGTTAGGAGAGAACAGTTTAACCTTGTTTCTGTTAGAGAATAAAGAAAGGTCTTCCTTTTACAGAATCTTGAAGGAATACTGATACCTAGTTAGATTCTTTAATAGCTGAAAAAGATAAGCAAAAGTAAGTATTACTTCTGCCCAAAGAAAATATTTCTAAATACAAAAAAAAAAAAGTAGGAAAAAGTTGTGATACAACTGTATTGGTAATGAAATAGTTCAGAGTTGATATCAAATGGTGGTTCTTAGAATGTGTTTATCTTAGCATGAGATAACAATTTCACTTTTAAAATGAAAGCTGAGATCCATCTGAAAGATTTGACTAATAAATACCAAGCAATGTATTTGGAAGAGTTTTTAACAGGTTGTGGATTCAAGAACACCAAAGGATTAATTTTTTAAATGTATTATTATGTTCAATTAGCCAGCATAGAGTACAGCATTAGTTTTTGGTATAGTGTTCAATGATTCATTAGCTGCACATAACACCCAGTGATTATCACCATACATGCCCTCCTTAATACCCATCACCCCATCCTCCCACACCCCCCCTTCCTTTTGTAACCCTCAGTTTGGTTCCCAGAGTCCAGAGTCTCTCACAGTTTGTCTCCCTCTCTGATTTCTACCCATTCAGTTTTCCATCCCTTCCCCTGTGGTCCTCCATGCTTTTCCTTATATTCCACATATGAGTGAAACCACATGATAATTGTCTTTCTCTGCTTGACTTATCTCACTCAGCATAATACCTTCCAGTTCCAATCATGTTGATGCAAATGGTGGGTGTTCATCCTTTCTGATAGCTGAGTAATATTCCATTGTCTATATGAACCACATCTTCCTTATACATTCGTCTGTTGAAGGACATCTTGGCTCCCTCCACAGTTTGGCTACTGTGGACATTGCTGCTATGAACATTGGGGTAGATGTCCCCTTCTTTTCACTACATCTTAATCTTTGGGGTAAATACCTAGTAGTGCAATTGCTGGATCATAGGGTAGCTCTATTTTTAACATCTCAAGGAAACTCCACACTGTTTTCCAAAGAATTAATTTTTTTAAAATAATGCAAGAAAAGTATAGTCAAACAAAGCAACTGTTCCTAAAGCAAGGGGCAGCAAGAGGCAGGGTCTAAGAAGACAAGATAATTATTTAATTGTTATTCTGAAGAGATAGAGCTAGTCATATTTTCAGTAGGACAGTCAAGTAGCAAAGGGTCCTAGAGGAGCTGATAAAACGGAGTCTAAGCAATTTCTACAAAAAGCTCCATAGGGAATCCCATCACAATAGATGGATAGTAAAGATATGGAGGACAAAGTGGTAAGTACCAGAGTTCAGAGATATTGCTATCAAAATAGAAATATAATGGAATATAACTTACACTATAATTTGCAGAAAAGAAAATTCTGGTCTATTGCCTGATCACCTTGTGTGAATATTATTTTTAGAGTCCCTTATTTTCCCTGAGAGAAAAATAAGTACAAACCAGGTGCATTTTCACCATAACCCTCAATTTATGGTCAAAATGAACAGTCGAACATAGAAATCTTAAGGGACAGCTGGGAGACAATAAAACAAAGTTTCTCAACAAGTGAAAGATTATTTTTCTTATGCTCCTTTGAAGTACCTGAAGAAGGATTGTTTTCTTACATAATGAAATAAAATTAGCATGATTTGAATATTAAGGATATTAGTTTGCCCCTAATTCCTAGAGTTTCAATCATGTCAATCCCAAAATAAGCACAACAGGAGAATCAGAATGGAGAAATGGAAATGACTCTCTGAGTCTGTAATATGTGCAAAGAACTGTGCTGATTTTAGTTATATGTTCTATTTCCCAGAAGTGCTTAGTATTTTAATTATATCTTACATGCATGCAGTCTGAGAACCACAAAGATTAAGCAAATTGCTAGAGGTCAGTTAATGTTAAGTGCCGGAATACAAAGTTGAAAGCATACTTGTTTGATGCATTCCTTTTACCTCACACTGCTTTGTTCTATCTCACTAGAACCCAAAGTATCAACAAACCTACTAAGCCTTGCATGCTTGACTTTATTGTGGGGGATCAAGAAAACAGTCACTTATGAGACACAAGATCTACTTTTTCTAGATCAAACATTTTCTGGAATTCCTACTGTTTACATACGCATTTAGAATTGAAGGTCTCAGACAAAGTGCAAATATTTTCAGATGAAAAAGACATCACAATAATTCCTCAGGCTCTGAGCGCCTTAGAAATCCAGGTAGCCTAAGGGAGTAGCTGAGGTTAAGACCTAGGGGCCCTTCCATCTATTTCCATTGTTTCCTAGAGATAGGTGTTCAGGGAGTGGTTATAGTTTTCTAAACTGTAAACATTTCCCAGCATTTCTTAATAGTAGCTCTGAAAATTAAAATTTGTTAAAATATTTTTGAGAAACACTATGATTTGATATAGTAAACCATAGTTCAAGCTCCTATTACTGAAGGATAGATTTTGGTTTGTTATGTATATTAGTTCAGTTAATAGATGTAAGTTATGGTCTTACTCTATATCAGGCATTTTGGCATCTTCTGCAACCATGTAAATGAAAACAGTTTGTCTCTGGAACCTGCGCTTAAGAACATTAAACCTGTTGGGGAGAAAGACTTTTTTGCACTCCAATCAAACTAGCCTTGCTTCAATTCCAGGAACATGCCAATTCCCTAAAGCCACCCCCTCTAATGATTGGCATTTGATATTTGCCCCACTCCCACTTCCCCTCACCTAAGTAAAACTATTCATCCTTAAAATTCTACCTAAAATATCGCTTTTTTTTTCATCATGTTTTCTTAGTTACCACAAACAAAAAAATACCACTTTTTAAGAGCAGACTATTTTCTGGTCTATGTCAGAGAATGGAGAACTCAAACTTTTTGATAGAGTAGAAGACTTCAAAATGGAAAATGCCATTGCATCCATTGAGATCAGCATATGTTCACTTATGGACATGTAAGCTCTTTGATTTGCTGGAAGTTTATCTAAGCAACAGGAAACAGTGTCAGCGATTTCTAACCATATGCTTCACAGTCATCTTTGCATTTTTTATCAAAATAAGAGTATTTAAGCCTCACCATCAGAAATAGTGATTTTAAATCCCACTTCTTCTGTCATCTCCCCATGAAGACTTCTTGATCCCTCCATCCTCTGTCACTGAAGATAAAACTCATGAGCACAGAAATCTTCTGTCTAGGTCTGTTCTGTATCCAAATGCTTATAACAATACCCAGAAGACTTCCTCAATAAATAATTGGTTGAGAAAATGAGTACTTCTTTTAATCCCCCACAGTACTTATATCAGCTCATAATAGTCTAAGAATTATTTACAACTGTGTTTCTCCTATAAGTGTGGGTTTCTTGAGGACACAGACAGCATGCCTCAGTCACTTTCACATACTAATTAAACAGAATAATATGTATGTGCATGAGCCATGTTTGTTAAGTACACAATCTTACTTGCTTATTAGGGAAGCATGACATGCAGAGGATAGATTTGAGGAACTAGAAATTGAAGTCTCAGAGCAGTAAAAACAAAATTAGAATAGTTGGAAAAAATGATGTGTGCATGAAATATATTAGCAATAAAAAGGAAGGATAAGAGAAGGGTATAGTTTATGATTCTTTTGGTGTTTGATTGAATATAGATAAAGCAAGGAAAATGAATTAATAAATATTTTAGACAATTTACAATTTTCTAACATAGGAAACACGGATGCCATTAGGCAAAAAATTCAAGAGGAAAATCTAGTTTGCAACAACAACAACAAAGGTGGTACTAAACAGAATTTGAAGCAGAGGTGGGATATGCAGGCGATTATAGATGTAGGCAATGGGAAAAATGGAATCTAAATGCATTTCTCCAGAAAGAGGACTGAGTTAGATTATAAAATATTTGAATAAAGGGAGTGTAGTGGCAGAGTAAAGCAATATACAATTTCAGACACAGAGAAGTATACAATTAATGCAAGAGATGGAACAGTGAAAACCACTATATGAAATTTAGTTTCAAGGAAAGAGAAGTCGTCAGCAAACTCAAAGAAACCAGTTGACTGGATTTGACAAGTAGATAATCTTGAGGACTAAGCTTGGAAGAGAGAGGGAAAAATTTTAATCCAGTTTAGTCATGTTTTCAATGTTTCAAGGGCTATGTTAGCGTCTGTAAGTACAAAGAGATATAAAATACCATTCCTGTCCTGGGGGCATTTAGTGTGAGCAAACCTGGCATATGTAGAAAAGTGTGGGACAAAAATGCTGGCAAAGCAATTTGGAATAGTCATTTGATGCTTTCTCCTCTGAAATATAGACTGCAACTTGGAAGCTTCAACATCACTTACATCCTAGGAGGTATTAGGAATTTTAGAATGATTGTTTCTAATTTGGAGAACCGTTATTTCTTTTCCTTACCTAACCACTATGGCTAGTACTTCCAGTACCATGTTGAAGAAAAGTAGCACAAGTAGGCACACTTGTGTTGCTCTTAATCTTAGAGGAAAAGCTTTCAGCTTTTCAACATTGAGTATGATGTTAGCTGTGAGCTTATCATATGTGGCTTTTGTTATGTTGAGGTATGATCCCTCTATTCTACTTTGGTGATAGTTTTTTTTTTATCATAAGTGGAAGTTGAATATTGTTAAGTGCTTTTTTCCACATCTACTGAGATGATCTTATGATTTTTATTCTTTATTTTTTAATATGATGAATCACATTTGATATTTAGATTGATTTGTAGATTTTGAACCATCCTTGCATCCCTGGAAAAAAACCCACTTGATTATGGTTTATTACTCATTTAATGTATTGTTGAATTTGGTTTGTTAACATTTCTGTTGAGGATTTTTACATCTATATTCATCAGTTCCTATTTATTGTCCTATAATTTACTTTTTTTTTATAATGCTTTTGCCTGGTTTTGGTATCATGGTAATGTTGGCCTTGTAAAATGTGTTTGGAAATATTTTCTCCTCTTTTCTTTATACAACATTTTATATAAATTTTTAAACATTATTGAGGGTAAAATTCTATATATACAGCAAAATAAAGCTGAATAAATATTTCATGGGGTTTTCAAAGGTGAAAAATTCCATTTCTAAACAGAACAATATAAATTTTACAAAATGGTATATTTTACTTCATATATGCAAACAGAAAAATATCATTTCTAATTTTATTTCCACGGATATGGTAAGTTCCGATACACTTAGAAAATAAATAAAATTTATGAATATAACATATTCCTACTATTAAGTAGAATATGTCACTACAATTGTGGATAATTGATAACATTAAACCCACAAAAACAAACAAACAAAAAAACTGACATAATAGATGATAACTGTTTATTAGCTAAAAGATTTTTCCCATTTCAAGAAAGGAAATATTCAAAGGAAACTTCTTAGAGATTAACAAATATATATGTACATATATATAATATTCTCTAATATAACCTACCAGCTGAAATTTCTAATATCCAAAATGTCCTTTTCCATTTTTTTTTTTTGTAAAAAACTCATTCTACAAAAGATACCTTGCTGTATCTATTACAGCCTAACATCTGCACACTCTTAGGTTTATATTCAGAAGATATGTATTTTTATGTTACCAAAAGTCTTGTATAAGAATGTTTAGAGCAGCACCATTCAACAATCCAAATATCTATCAATAGTAGAATGAATTAAAAATTGTGGCATATTTGTACAATGGAATACCATAAATCAATGAAAATAAACAAACTACAACAGCAAATATGAATGAATCAGAAGAGCACTTGTTTATTTATTTATTTATATTTAATTTTATTTTTTTGTCAGGATAGGTTGTAAGGTTGTCTGTAGAGAGCCAGATTTTGAGTGATTTCATTGGCTGGGAAGGGTTTGCTTGCCACTATGAAGCTAGTAAGTTTTTTGAACCCTTTTTTGTTTCTTAATTGAGGTATAACTGACAAAACATTTTATTAGTTTCAAGTGTACAAAGTAATGATTTGATATTTGTATATATTGCAAAGTGATTACTATAATAACTCTAGTTAACATCCATTGCCATACATAATGACAAATGTTTTTCCTTTTGTTATGAGAACTTTCAGGATCCATTCTCTTAGCTCCTTTCAAATATGCAATAGAGTATTATTAACTGTAGTCACTATGCTGTTCATTATATCTCCATTACATTAATTTTGTAATTGGAAGTTTATACCAACAAAAACAATTTATTGAGTGAAAGAAGCCAAACACAACAGGGTACATAATGATTTATTCCATCTATATAAAGTTCACATATAAATAAAAGTAATTTATAGTACTCACTAATCAAGTTATTAACTATGCTTCGGGAAGTGATAACTGGAGGAAGATACGTGGGGCTTCTGGGCTACCGATAATATTCTGTATCTTGATCTGGGTGCTGTTTACAATGCACCCAGTTTGTGAAAATTCATCAAACTGTACACTTGTGATGTATACATCTTTATGTAATAGTTAAATAAAAAGTTTAATTAACATGATATGCTTGGGGTAAAAATAAATATATTGTTTAGTCCTTTAGCCAGGAGATCCTATTTCTAAATGATTTTCTACATCTTTAGCTACACTGTGACTAAATCTCCACCATCAGTGTGGGGTTGGGAGGGTAATCTCAGGAACTGTTGCCATACCATTTGAATGCCTAATTTCAGAGGATTTTCCAAAATGATTTATGTATACAACCATAGTCACTGTTTGTTAATAAGAATGCTTATGGAAGAAGATAAATTTAGGTGTTTTGGTGACCAGATTGTGAGCCCAGATGAGGCTCATTGGATATTTACTCATGGCTCCCCAGAAGCATATGAAAACCAACTTTTTTTGACCTTCTCAGGATGAGATAGATTTGATTTTATTTACTCTCTTCTATTTTCTGCAGCAAAGCATTGTTCTAATAGAACATCAAGGCTAAATTTACTGAGTTAAATTTTGCATGAGTTTTCTTCTTCTGGATGACAAGAGAAATGTTTTGCTTAGGGGAAAAAAAAAAAAAAAAAGGCCAGAGCATTATGTCTGCTGTAAATTAAAAAAAAAAAAAAAATTGTGTTTTTAAAAATGTGACAGCAAACTATAAACTGAAAAAACAACAGGCTTGCATGGTGGGAGGTGCCATATGGAAAGAATGAGTCAGTCAATCTGTCAACAGACATTTGTTGAGCATCTACTTTGAGTCAACCCACATTCTAGCAGTGAGAATATAGTGGCAAACAAAACAAATGTGACACCTACCCTCATGGGGCTTGCAGTAGAAGAAATATAGCCAGTTAATCAAAAATATTGGTTGTAATGAAGAATCATTATAAACACAGACAAAATCTAAGTATTTTATTTTATCCTTTGTACACAAACATTTTAACAATTGTGAACATAATATTCAGCTCTTATTTTCTCTTATTATATATCCATGTATTAGAGTTCTATGTTTCCTCATTAAGCACAACCATAAAATTACTTATGACATCCAGATTCATTTTCTTTAAATAGAGCAGGAATTTCAAAACACTCTTGAAATGGCCCAAATGAAAATCCCTCTCTTGATAATTTTTCTTTGGTCTTTCAATTGTCCATACTACACTTAAACTAATTCTCATATTAGTTTAAGTGTAGTATCATATATATCATATATATCATATATATATCATATATATCATATCATATATTCTGATATTTGATAGGCTTATAAACAAATAAGTTAAATTATTATAAGAAAAAACAATGCACATAAACAGGTCTGCAAAAGAAGAGAATACAATTGATTCTTCATAAACATATGATTCAACTGATGGAAGGAGATGTTCACAGATGTTTAAGAACATTGCCTGTGAGTGCTAGGCATTCAGTATCCTATAAGCACATTTTAGTTAACAGAAGATAAATTTAGGTGTTTTGGTGGTTAGACCGATTCATGAACTAAGTTGTTTAAATAGGTGTAGGTTGGAAGAACTATTAAAACTGTGGTGTTTAACAAGGGAGCCTCCAGCCTTGTATAGCCCTTGAACTTTTGAAATGCCTCTAGCCCAAACTGAAATGCACTGGGAATGCAAAAAACATACTAGATTTTTGGGTACATTTTTTGTATTGAAAAAGGTAAAATGGCCTCATTAACTTTCTACTTATTACATGTTGAAATAAGTAATAATATAATATTTTGACTATATCGAATTAAGTAAAATACTTTTGAAATTAATTTTATCTCTTTCTTTTGTTCATTTTAAAGTGACCACCAAAAAATAATAAATCACATGTGGTTCACATTTATGGTTCTCAGAATATTATATAGGGTCAGAGTTGTCATAATGTGTGTGTCTGCATGTGAATATATATAAAATTTATAAATAAGAAATAACTGAAGAACAAAACGTGTTAAGAAATGTGCTCAACCCTACATATAGTGGTAGGAGGAGAGACAAGTGGAAAATGAGGCTGCTGATCCCAGAGGCACTGCCCATGTTACCTCTGATTAACACATTCTTAACACTAATACAGGTTTTTATGAGTTCACGAAAATGACAGTTCTAAACAGGCACGTTAAACTAGATCTGTTGAAAAGACATAAAGTATAGAGTTTGAGAAAATGAAAGAGGAAAAATGTAATACACTTAGAATAGCAACATCAGGGAGCTGAACTCCCCCTAGCGCCCAAAGGGCAGAGTTGTTTCCAGAACCAAGAGAAGTCAAGAGCAGAATATATATCTCAACTTCACTCTCCTGCTGTCCCCTGATCTTCTGCTAGTGTCTCCCATTGATGAAGACCAATAGGAAGCCCAAGAACAAGTGCACCGTTAAGCAAGCCATATGGATTAGCTTCACAGACTACAGAGGACAGTGCAGAGTGAAGGGTAGATCTAAGCAGACAGATGAAATAACTGCACTCAAATGGATTATGAGTTTATTTCTAACCATAATCTTCTTTGTGAATAGATATACTTTCAACGCAATAAAAGACAATCACAAATGTTACTGCATCTAAATTTTGTGTACACTCAAATGGAACTTTTTTTTTTTTAAGGGAGAGACGGTAAATACAGTGTGACAGTAGCTTAAAGTACTAGTCTGAAAAATAATATATAAATTTTGAACTCAGATCCACAGCTCAATAAAATCTCTTTCTTGTTTGCATGTGTTAAAGATTTATTTTATAAAGCAACAAAAATATTCCCCCAACAATATAACAGGGTTGTTGTAAGGGTCAACATTTCATTACTTGAAAGGTACAAAACTAGGCAGTACTATAAGACAGATGTCAGTTTGGGGTAGGGACCCTTAAGATTAGAAAAAATATACTCTAATGCTTTATCTAAACTGTGAAAAATCCAAAGCTCTCCCCAAGGTTGCTGAAAATATACAAGGGTTATATTCTTATAGGCACAACCCCTCTTAGCCCCAGCTCTAGACCTGGGTTATGAATTGTCTAATTGATCAACATTCATTTTTTTCTGTATTACAGTGTGAAACAAAATATCTTTCTCAATTTTAATTAAAAAATAAAATCCCACTTGAAATGAGATTTGTGGATCAAACAGGCTTGTCTTTCAATGTGAGGGATAAATTCAGCTTAGCAATGCAAATATAGTGCATTGTTATTATAATGTAACATTGGGCATGTTACTAACTTTTATTTCTTAATGATTTCATCTATGAAAATGAGTTGGCTAGAAGAGCTTTATAATTTTTGAGAGTATTACCTAAAAATAACAATATAAACATAACAATTATAAGACAACAATATTAGTTTGATCAAACATTTTTCTTTTCTAGAGGTTATGTTAGTGTTAAGTAGCCACAGTAATAAATTTGCTCAATAATAAAATTATTTTATCATTATTAAGGAGGTAATTTGAGAAGTTTATAAAAACTCTAATATAACCTTGAAACTATCCTCCATATTAAAATCAAACTTTTTTTCTAAATCTGAAATAGGATATGTTAGTAGTTTCCAACTACAAAATACCTCAATAGCTCTTTCATGTCCAAAAGTAAAGTTCAAATTCTAACATGAAAACTCTTGCTTACCTTTCTAGTTTTCTCTCTCTCTCTCCCTTACCTTCTCCCAACATCCTCACTATTCATACTCCAGTCATATGAAACCCCTTTGAAACATGTTTCTTCCCAGAAACCCACATGCATCCACTACTGTCATTATCAATATCAAGGCTGGATTAGATTTGTCCATTGTGTGCTTTTCTATAGTTAGTATAAAATAACTCTATAAATCTACTATAATTCACTATTAATGTCTGTCTACTCACCTCTCTTCCCACTAGGATTTTTGACACTTCAGGACGGAAATTGTTTCCTAATCATCTTTATATCTCCAATACCTGACAAATAAATGAAATATATTAGCATGTGAAACACTAGGCATTGACAGGAAAAGTAAAATCATTCGTAGTAAATATGAAAATTGGCTAGATTAAATAGATAAACAAAAGAAGAAATTCCAAGACAAGAACAAAAGGAAAATTCATATTGAAATCAAGTTCAAGAGCTATTTCTTAGAGACAGAGATAACAACAAAGTTATTGAAATGAAGGATGACAATCAAGAAGTAAATTACAATAAATTCTGAAGAAATGAAGCTAGGAATGAAAGAGTCCTACTAAGTATAATTTAATTTTTTTTGTCAAGCTCTTCTCCTTTGTCAGAGTATATAAAAGAATATTTATATAAGACAAATAATAAGTATATATTTTATGGTCATGCATACCAAATGAGTTATTACACATCAATTTAACACGGATGCTTTTTCCATACCCACAATATCTAAGCTACCCCAAGGACCATTTATAAAGGCATAATTGTTCTGAGAGCGGATCATATACTTTAACCTAGCATAAATGAAGTTAAATTGAAAATATGCATTGCAAGATGATTTTGGAAGACCTCTGTCAAAAAAAAATTGCACTGGACAGAGTTAAATAGGCAAAGAGGAATTTATTTATTAAGATTATTGCAATAAGGGAGAGAGATTAAATTCAACTCCCTTGAAACAAAAGGCAAGAGATTTTCTACGTTTGAGGTGAGCTGGAGGAAAATTTATGGAGGGCATCAGGGGAGGGATTGGTCAATGATATTAGGCCATCTGTGTTTGCTAATTGGCACTTATCAAAGTTAGGCTCCTATCCTCCCACAAAGACTGGCACATAGCATGCTATCTTTCTTAATGATTACGTTTGGAAAGGGATGGCTCTCAGGTCATTGAGAAAGACATTCCTGGGTATTAAATCTGGCAGGAGGTTGGGAGAAAATTTACATCTCAAAAGGGCAGAGAAAGAATTTACAATTGCAAATTTTCTGAAGTAAACGCTCTAAGTGAAGGGAAGTCAGGGGCCTAGGATCAGAAAGAAACCTGTCTAAAATATAGTGAAGCTGAGGGGAATTTTAAAGCTGTTTGGTCACTCAGGATTAGGGCTTTTAACATGGGAAACTCGCCTGAAAGAAGAGGTATAAGAGGTAACCCACTTTGTCAGCTTCTTGGTCTTTGCTCCATTATTTCCTCCATAAAGAACAGGTGTCAGAAGAAAAGGGACCAGATTTACATCTTCCAGTATCTCTACAGATTACCTTTTTTATGGTGTGGTGTTGCCTGATGCATAGATAAAATAGGTGTGTTTGATAGAAAGCAATTTTCTCTCTCCAATCAAACATATATGCCTGAGTCATCTGAATCGCAAACATTTACTAAATGTTTCCCATAATTTAGGCATTTCCTTAGAGTAACTCAAACTCTTAAAATATCACAGAAATATATTATTATATCCACCTTACCTATGAAGACAGTGAGATTTAGAAAGTGCTCAGTCCCATGATAGATAAAGATGATCTGTTATTACCAGACATCCTAATGCATTATGAGTTTTTGAGGAAACTTGTATTCTAACAATAGAACTATTCCTTCATTTTTTTCCATACTGAAACTTATTTGGTACCAGTATTTTTCTATGTATAAGGAGATGTAATTGGAGTTAGAAAAATAGTATATCTAATCTCTCCATATCCCACCGATACATAGATGACTATCATTTATTAATTAAAAGGTTGAAATGGCAAAAAAAAAAAGATAAATACTCCAAAATAAATTTAACAAAAACGAGAAAGATTTGTATGAGAAAAAATGTGTAACACTACCAAAAGACAGAAAATTAGATTTAAACAAATGGGAAGCCCACTCTTGTCTTTGGTTATGATGAGGGAGCAGGAGGCTGGCTGAGGACAAAGCAAAAGCTGGCACCTTGCACCCCCTCTCCACCCGCTCCCCTCGTAATATGTGTCACATTCCTTAGGCACCCCTGACTGCCATAAACGAGAAACAAATAGTTAACTTGCAGAGATCACAATCCTGCAAGACAGGAATCTTCCAACTATCTTGATGTTAATGGCTTGCTAAAAGACAACATTGATCAAGCCAGGAGTATCCCAGAACCTTGTAGGCCCTCTTTAACATATGAAAGCTCTGTTGAAACCTCCCTTTCTCTCACCTTCCCCCAACCACAGGGTACATAAACTGCCATCTCTCACAACCCGGGGCAGCAGATCTTCCTGCCCACGGGTCCTGTCCCCATGCTTTAATAAACCACCATTTTGCACCAAAGATGTCTCAAGAATTCTTGCTTGGTCATCGGCTCCGGACCTTAGCCCACCGAACCTCACCTAGGTTCTAGAACTTCATCAGGTTAGACATACTATCAAGATGTCAGCTCTCCCCAAGTTAATTTAAAAATGTGAAACCATCCTAATAAAAATACCTAGGAGCTTTGTTATGGAGATAGGACTGTTGAAACACCATAATGTCCCCCCCCCCCACGCCAAAAAAAAACCACTGGGAAAGGAAAGCCATAGCGGAAAGGTGAGAATTGTACAAGAAATGAGAAAACATTAAAAAGTTGCTGTACTGGCCCAGGAAAAGTCTGTGAAAGAGTGTGTACTGGCCCAGGAAAAGACAAAGCAAAAATGAAACAGATAAGAAAGTCCAGAAACAGACAAAATTACTCAGAGAAGGGGTGCCTCAGTGACTCAGTCAGTTAGGCACCTGCCTTCAGCTCAGGTCTTGATCCCAGGGCTCTGGGATGGGCCCCCCAATAGGCTTCCTGCTCAGGGGGGAGCCTACTTTTCCCTCTGCCTCTGCCCCTCTCCCCTGAGAACAAAAGTTGTGCTCTTCTTTCTCTCAAATAAAGAAATAAAATCTTAAAAAAGAAAAAAAAAACTGCTCTGAGAAATCTAGTTTATGAGAAAGGTTGAATCAAGGATTAATGGAGTAAAGTTTGTTTTTTGTTTTTGTTTTCTGGGGATTTGTTTATTTAAATAATGTTGGTTCTATGGTTTGGCTCTTTGGAAAAGATAAAATCAAATCAGTGGCTCACAACATAATGACAATTCTAAACAGATCAGATATCCAAATATTTTTAAAAATCTAAGTCATAAGAGAAAAAGAATGAATTCCTATTTAAGCGGCAAAAATGGAAAAGTTTCTTAACTTCAATTATAAATTTATTTTTTAAAATATTTTATTTATTTATTTTTAAGATTTTATTTATTTATTTGACAGACAGAGATCACAAGTAGGCAGAGAGGCAGGCCGAGAGAAAGAAGGAAGCAGGATCCCCGCTGAGCAGAGACTCCCATGTGGGGCTTGATTCCAGGACCCTGAGATCATGACCAGAGCCTAAGGAAGAGGCTTTAACCCACTGAGCCACCCAGGCCCCCCAATTATAAATTTAAATGTAACAAAAGAATGACACATTTAACATTTTTAGAAAAGTCATGGCCAAAAACTGCCATTTTTTTACCACAATAAAAATTTTAAAAAATAATAATAAGGAAAGTCACATGACAGATGACAAAGCGGAAGAAAATATATGTCACATATATCATAGATAAAAAGCTAATATCCCTAGTTTGCAAAGACCTTTTAACAATTGAGGGGAAAATCTCAAGAATATTATAGGGAAAAAAAAGAATAAAAATATATGAATAATTTAGACACACGTATATTACTTAATATAAAGTTTAGACAAAAAAGATTGAACATAAAATTATGTTCACCTTCGTTCACAGTGAAAAAAATGAGAAATAAAATCACACAGATTTATGGTTTCTTACCTATCAAACCGGCAAAAATTTAAAAGCTTAACAATATATATATAAGCAAGACTGTGGGAAGACAGCCATTCTTGTGTACATAGTTGCTAGTGAGAATTCAGAAAACAAAATGGTTCAAGCTCAGTGGAAGGGAATGTGTCAATATCTTGGAAAGTTACATCTGGGTTCCCAATCCTAAGAACTGACCCTGAATACATTACCAACAGCATAAAAATTATGCATGAAGGTTTTTCACTACAGCATTTTTTAATAATTGCAAAATATTGGAAGATACCTAACTCTGTAAGTGTAAGAAACTGGTTAAGTAAACAATGGTACCATATATGATGTCATATTACGTTGCTGTAAAAAAAATGAAAAAAGGAGGGGGAGGAGTGAAGATGGCAGAGAAGTAGTAGGCTGAGACTACGTCAGGGAGCGGGAGATCAGCTAGATAGCTTATCTAAAGATTGCAAACACCTACAAATCCAACGGGAGATCGTGAGAAGAAGAACAGCAATTCTAGAAACAGAAAATCAACCACTTTCTGAAGGGTAGGACTGGTGGAGAAGTGAATCCAAAGCGACGGGAAGATAGACCGCGGGGGGAGGGGCCGGCTCCCGGCAAGCGGCGGAGCAACGGAGGACAAAATCAGGACTTTTAAAAGTCTGTTCCGCTGAGGGACATCGCTCCAGAGGCTTAACCAGGGTGAAGCCCAGGCGGGGTCAGCGTGGCCTCAGGTCCCGCAGGGTAACAGAAGGATCGGGGGTGTCTGAGTGTCGCAGAGCTTACAGGTATTAGAACGGGGAAGCCGGCTACAGAGACAGAGCCGAGGAGTGACTCTCAGCTCGGGGTTGCCTTGAACCGGGCTCAGGCTCGGTCAGCTCGGAGCGCGGCTGGAGGCCAGGGTGACGGGAGTCATTGGGCGCTGTTCTCTGAGGGCGCACTGAGGAGTGGGGCCCCGGGCTCTTGGCTCCTCCGGGCCAGAGACCGGGAGGCCGCCATCTTCATTCCCGCCCTCTGGAACTCTACGGAAATTGCTCAGGGAACAAAAGCTCCCAAAAGCAAACCCGAGCGGATTACTCAGCCCGGCCCCGGGTAAGGGTGGTGCAACTCCTCCTGGAGCAAAGACACTTGAGAATCACTACAACAGGCCCCTCCCCCAGAAGATCAACAAGAAACCCAGCCAGGACCAAGTTCACCTACCAAGGAGTGCAGTTTCAATACCAAGGGGAGAAGTGGAATTCCAGAGGAGGAGAAAGCAAAGCACGGAACTCATGGCTTTCTCCCCATGATTCTTTAGCCTTGCAGTTAATTTAATTATTTTTTCTTTTCCAATTTTTTTTTCTTCTTGTGCTAAAATTTTTTAACTTTTACCCTTTTCTTTTTAAACGTTTTTTTAACTAGTTTATCTAATATATATAAAATTTTTTTTCCTTTTTATATTTTTTCTTTATTGGTTTTCTTTTTTTAATTGTTTCTTTTTTTTTTTTTTCTTTCTGAACCTCTTTTATCCCCTTTCTCCCCCCTAACGATTTAGGATCTCTTCTGATTTGGCTAAAGCACATTTTCCTGGGGTTATTGCCACCCTTTAGTTATTTTACTTGCTCCTTCATATACTCTTATCTGGACAAAATGACAAGGCAGAAAAATTCACCACAAAAAAAAGAACAAGAGGCAGTACCAAAGGCTAAGGACCTAATCAATACAGACATTGGTAATATGTCAGATCTAGAGTTCAGAATGACGATTCTCAAGGTTCTAGCCGGGCTCGAAAAAGGCATGGAAGATATTAGAGAAACTCTCTCGGTAGATATAAAAGCCCTTTCTGGAGAAATAAAAGAACTAAAATCTAACCAAGTTGAAATAAAAAAAGCTATTAATGAGGTGCAATCAAAAATGGACGCTCTCACTGCTAGGATAAATGAGGCTGAAGAAAGAATTAGCAATATAGAAGACCAAATGACAGAGAATAAAGAAGCTGAGCAAAAGAGGGACAAACAGCTACTGGACCACGAGGGGAGAATTCGAGAGATAAGTGACACCATAAGACGAAACAACATTAGAATAATTGGGATTCCAGAAGAAGAAGAAAGAGAGAGGGGAACAGAAGGTATATTGGAGAGAATTTCCCCAATAGGGCAAAGGGAACAAGCATCAAAATCCAGGAGGTTCAGAGAACCCCCTTAAAAATCAAGAAGAATACGTCCACACCCCATCACTTAATAGTAAAATTTACAAGTCTTAGTGACAAAGAGAAGATCCTGAAAGCAGCCCGGGAAAAGAAGTCTGTAACGTACAATGGTAAAAATATTAGATTGGCAGCAGACTTATCCACAGAGACCTGGCAGGCCAGAAAGAGCTGGCATGATATATATATTTTTTTAAAGATTTTATTTATTTATTTGACAGAGAGAGATCACAAGTAGACAGAGAGGCAGGCAGAGAGAGAGAGAGAGAGAGAGGGAAGCAGGCTCCCCGCCGAGCAGAGAGCCCGATGCGGGACTCGATCCCAGGACCCTGAGATCATGACCTGAGCCGAAGGCAGCGGCTTAACCCACTGAGCCACCCAGGCGCCCCACTGACATGATATATTCAGAGCACTAAACGAGAAAAACATGCAGCCAAGAATACTATAAACAGCTAGGCTATCATTGAAAATAGAAGGAGAGATTAAAAGCTTCCAGAACAAACAAAAACTGAAAGAATTTGCAAACACTAAACCAGCTCTACAGGAAATGTTGAAAGGGGTCCTCTAAGCAAAGAGAAACCCTAAAAGTAGTAGATCAGAAAGAAACAGAAACAATAACAGTAACAATAACAGTCAGCTTACAGGCGATACAATGGCACTAAATTCATATCTCTCAATAGTTACCCTGAATGTTAATGGGCTAAATGCCCCAGTCAAAAGACACAGGGTATCAGAATGGATAAAAAACCAAAACCCATCTATATGTTGCCTACAAGAAACTCACTCTAAACCCGAAGACACCTCCAGATTTAAGGTGAGGGGGTGGAAAAGAATTTACCATGCTAATGGACATCAGAAGAAAGCAGGAGTGGCAATCCTTATACCAGATTAATTAGATTTTAAGCCAAATACTATAATAAGAGATGAGGAAGGACACTATATCATACTCAAAGGATCTGTCGAACAAGAAGATCTAACAATTTTAAATATCTATGCCCCTAATGTGGGAGCAGCCAACTATATAAACCAATTAATAACAAAATCAAAGAAACACATCAACAATAATACAATAATAGTAGGGGATTTTAACACTCCTCTCACTGAAATGGACAGATCATCCAAGCAAAAGATCAACAAGGAAATAAAGACCGTAAATGACACACTGGACCAGATGGACATCACAGATATATTCAGAACATTTCATCCCAAAGCAACAGAATACACCTTCTTCTTTAATGCGCATGGAACATTCTCCAGAATAGATCACATCCTCGGTCCTAAATCAGGTCTCAACCGGTATCAAAAGATTGGGATCATTCCCTGCATATTTTCAGACCACAACTCTCTGAAGCTAGAACTCAAACACAAGAGGATATTTGGAAAGAACCCAAATACAGGGAGACTAAACAGCATCCTTCTAAAGAATGAATGGGTCAACCAGGAAATTAAAGAAGAATTGAAAAAATTCATGGAAACAAATGATAATGAAAACACAACGGTTCAAAATCTGTGGGACACAACAAAGGCAGTCCTGAGAGGAAAATATATAGCAGTACAAGCCTTTCTTAAGAAACAAGAAAGGTCTCAGGTACACAACCTAACCCTACACCTAAAGGAGCTGGAGAAAGAACAAGAAAGAAACCCTAAACCCAGCAGGAGAAGAGAAATCATAAAGATCAGAGCAGAAATCAATGAAATAGAAACCAAAAAAACAATAGAACAAATCAACGAAACTAGGAGCTGGTTCTTTGAAAGAATTAATAAGATTGATAAACCCCTGGCCAGACTGATCAAAAAGAAAAGAGAAAGGGCCCAAATAAATAAAATCATGAATGAAAGAGCAGAGATCACAACGAACACCAAAGAAATACAGACAATTATAAGAACATACTATGAGCAACTCTACGCCAACAAATTTGACAATCTGGAAGAAATGGATGCATTCCTAGAGACATATAAACTACCACAACTGAACCAGGAAGAAATAGAAAGCCTGAACAGACCCATAACCAGTAAGAAGATTGAAACAGTCATCAAAAATCTCCAAACAAACAAAAGCCCAGGGCCAGACGGCTTCCCGGGGGAATTCTTCCAAACATTTAAAGAAGAACTAATTCCTATTCTCCTGAAACTGTTCCAAAAAATAGAAATAGAAGGAAAACTTCCAAACTCATTTTATGAGGCCAGCATCACCTTGATCCCAAAACCAGACAAGGATCCCATCAAAAAAGAGAACTACAGACCAATATCCTTGATGAACACAGATGCAAAAGTTCTCACCAAAATACTAGCCAATAGGATTCAACAGTACATTAAAAGGATTATTCACCACGACCAAGTAGGATTTATTCCAGGGCTGCAAGGTTGGTTCAACATCCGCAAATCAATCAATGTGATACAACACATTATTAAAAGAAAGAACAAGAACCATATGATACTCTCCATAGATGCTGAAAAAGCATTTGACAAAGTACAGCATCCCTTCCTGATCAAAACTCTTCAAAGTGTAGGGATAGACGGCACATACCTCAATATTATCAAAGCCATCTATGAAAAACCCACCGCAAATATCATTCTCAATGGAGAAAAACTGAAAGCTTTTCCGCTAAGGTCAGGAACACGGCAGGGATGTCCGTTATCACCACTGCTATTCAACATAGTACTAGAAGTCCTAGCCTCAGCAATCAGACAACAAAAGGAAATTAAGGGCATCCAAATCGGCAAAGAAGTCAAACTATCACTCTTTGCAGATGATATGATACTATATGTGGAAAACCCGAAAGACTCCACTCCAAAACTGCTAGAACTTGTACAGGAATTCAGTAAAGTGTCAGGATATAAAATCAATGCACAGAAATCAGTTGCATTTCTCTACACCAACAACAAGACAGAAGAAAGAGAAATTAAGGAGTCCATCCCATTTACAATTGCACCCAAAACTATAAGATACCTAGGAATAAACCTAACCAAAGAGACTAAGAATCTATACTCAGAAAACTATAAAGTACTCATGAAAGAAATGGAGGAAGACACAAAGAAATGGAAAACTGTTCCATGCTCCTGGATTGGAAGAATAAATATTGTGAAAATGTCTATGCTACCTAAAGCAATCTACACATTTAATGCAATTCCTATCAAAGTACCATCCATTTTTTTCAAAGAAATGGAACAAATAATCCTAAAATTTATATGGAACCAGAAAAGACCTCGAATAGCCAAAGCAATATTGAAAAAGAAAGCCAAAGTTGGTGGCATCACAATTCCGGACTTCAAACTCTATTACAAAGCTGTCATCATCAAGACAGCATGGTACTGGCACAAAAACAGATACAGAGATCAATGGAACAGAATAGAGAGCCCAGAAATAGACCTTCAACTGTATGGTCAACTCATCTTCGACAAAGCAGGAAAGAATGTCCACTGGAAAAAAGACAGCCTCTTCAATAAATGGTGTTGGGACAATTGGACAGCCACATGCAGAAAAATGAAATTGGATCATTTCCTTACACCACACACGAAAATAGACTCAAAATGGATGAAGGATCTCAATGTGAGAAAGGAATCCATCAAAATCCTTGAGGAGAACACAGGCAGCAACCTCTTCGACGTCAGCCGCAGCAACATCTTCCTAGGAACATCGCCAAAGGCAAGGGAAGCGAAGGCAAAAATAAAGTATTGGGATTTTATCAAGATCAAAAGCTTTTGCACAGCAAAGAAAACAGTTAACAAAACCAAAAGACAACTGACAGAATGGGAGAAGATATTTGCAAATGACATAACAGATAAAGGGCTAGTGTCCAAAATCTATGAAGAACTTAGCAAACTCAACTCCCAAGGAACAAATAATCCAATCAAGAAATGGGCAGAGGACATGAACAGACATTTCTGCAAAGAAGATATCCAGATGGCCAACAGACACATGAAAAAGTGCTCCATATCACTCGACATCAGGGAAATACAAATCAAAACCACCATGAGATATCACCTCACACCAGTCAGAATGGCTAAAATTAACAAGTCAGGAAATGACAGATGCTGGCGAGGTAGCGGAGAAAGAGGAACCCTCCTACACTGTTGGTGGGAATGCAAGCTGGTGCAACCACTCTGGAAAACAGCATGGAGGTTCCTCAAAATGTTGAAAATAGAGCTACCCTATGATCCAGCAATTGCACTGCTGGGCATTTACCCTAAAGATACAAATGTAGTGATCCGAAGGGGCACGTGCACCCGAATGTTTATAGCAGCAATGTCTACAATAGCCAAACTATGGAAAGAACCTAGATGTCCATCAACAGACTAATGGATAAAGAAGAAGTGGTATATATACACAATGGAATACTATGCAGCCATCAAAAGAAATGAAATCTTGCCATGTGCAACGACGTGGATGGAACTAGAGGGTATCATGCTTAGTGAAATAAGTCAACCGGAGAAAGACAACTATCATATGATCTCCCTGATATGAGGGAGAGGAGATGCAACATGGGGGGTTAAGGGGGTAGGAGGAGAGTAAATGAAACAAGATGGGATTGGGAGGGAGACAAACCATAAGTGACTCTTAATCTCACAAAACAAACTGAGGGTTGATGGGGGGAGGGGGTTTGGGGGTGGGGTGGAGTTATGGACATTAGGGAGGGTATGTGCTATGGTGAGTGCTATGAAGTGTGTAAACCTGGCGATTCAGAGACCTGTACCCTGGGGATAAAAATATATTATATGTTTATAAAAAATAAAATTAAAAAAAATTAAAAAAAAAATAAATCTTGCCTTGTGCCACCCCCCAAAAAAAAATGAAAAAAAGAAAAAGAAAAGGAGACTCTCAATGAATTTATAATGAAATGATTTTTAAGAGATATTAAGTGCCAGGAGCATACTGCAAAGGAAATACATAATGCTTTATCTTTTATGTACCTTTTATGTAAAAAAGAAAAAGAATGCATGTATCTACTTAAGTTTTCAAAAAGAAATCCTGAAAGTATAGGTAGACAATAAAATTTTGTTACTTCAACAGAAGGAGGGAGCATGATAAGAAGGAAAGGATGTGGAACGGAAGAGTGTATCTTTGAGTATAACTTTTTGTATTGTGCTGACTTTGGAAAACATGTCACCATTGTGTCCACTCAAAAAAAAAAAAAAAGTGGCCTTTTTAAGATTCAGTTATAGTACTGACAACACGTTTCAACAACACTTATTGTCTAGGTGGCAATACTTCCCCATAACACAATTTTATACTTGTGAGGTCAGTTCTGTGCCATTATTATGTCCTCCAGAAATCTCTAAATCAGCAACCAAGATAATATGCTGTTTTTCCATAGACAAGGTTTACCATCTGGGGATCAAGGGATTAAAATGGGTGTGTCTTTTCTCACTGTGTATCTATATTTTATAGTAAGAGTAGCTTCTTACTAGGTAACTTTAGGTTCTGCTAATCTTGAAGTATTGTTTCCCATGGGGCAGGGAACTGCTTTCTTAGGGGACTCAACAACTGTTCCATGAGACTGAAATCTGAGACTGCACTTGGCCACTTCCGGATCCATAGGCTAGAGAAACAGCCAGCGAAGAAGGGTGTTAGTCATTCTAGTTAGAGTGGTTGAACCTGTAGGTAAAATGGGAATTGAATGGATTTTACATGGTGGAGAAAAGGAAGTATGTATCTGGAATGCAAGTGATCCTCCAGTCATTTAGTATTCTTGTATGCTGTGATTAAAGTCAGTGGAGAAGTCAAACAACTCAATACCAATAAACTGCTAACATTCCAGATTTTGGGGGGAATGAATATTTGGCTAACCTCACCAGTCAAAAACTGTGATATACAAAGTAGCTTGCTGAGAACAGAGAGAATATGGAAAATCATGTGTTATAGGAAAAGATATTTATAAATATTACCACCTGACCAGCTCTACACAAGGATTGTAAAAATTATGGGTCTTTATTCCATATTTTGGTATAATGTTTGGGTATATATTAATTTGTTTTCTCCATTCTCATTCCTCTATCATCTAACATACTATTCATTGAGAGCAGTTCACTTGATATCTCATAATTAAAGTCCCAGGAGCACATCAAAGGAGAATGTATTTCAACTAGAAGAGAAACGAACTTAACTCAAACATGGAGACACTCTATTTTGTGAAGAGGATTAGAATGTTTTTGCTATACAAGGAGTAACAGCATTAGTTAGGCAGAAGCCTTTTTTTTTTTTTTTTAACTGTCTCTTGGAAGTTGGTTAAAAGGGGTAATCCAGTTGCCAAATTGAGAAAAGGTGGACTGTGGTAGTTTATATAGTGTCAGATTAGCTCAGCTGGAGCTATATTCTTCAGAATTCCCTCCCATGCTTAGGTCTGAATTAATGTGGGTCCTAAGAGACTTTTCCCACCAGACTGGGAAAGCAAAATAAAGGAGAGGCTATATTCTTTTTTACACTTAGGTGGTCACTGTTGTACATCCTACATTTTGTCATTTATCTGCTGCTCCTGATTGACTTGGGAGTGATAACTAGGTGACTCCTCCACTTCTTAAAGATGCGCTGTAGCCTCACCAACTCCGGGAGCTCAGCTCTGTAAGGAATTGCGCCAAAGCAGGCCATCTGCATCCTGGAAGTTGTGGGCTTGGAGGAAGTAAAAAAGCCGTGTAGATTCCATTCTGTCCATAGGAATTTCACTTCAGCCTCGCAGGTTGTAGCTTTTCCTCGCTTTCACTTCACACCCATCTTGCTTTTCTCAGCTTGCCCTGTGGATTGCGGTCTGTGGCATCGGGCAGAAATAGCCTATAATATATAATATATATATAATATACAGCTTATAATTACATCCTAAAATATATAATATATATTATAATAATTTATAATATAGTATATAATAATACTGTTCAACGGGTCTTACAAACACGTAAGATAACATCCCCAAAATGTAATGGTTCTGCTTCTTTGATCAAAGATGCTGACAGTTACCTGCATGACACGTAAGAGAATGGGGTTGAAGAGATCTAGGAAAGGGTGGCACCTCTCTGAATCTATCTTTTTGTACAGCTTTCATAATGGAAGCATGGAGATACTCTATATTGTTAATATAGGAAGATAATCCAACAACGGTGGGAAGAGCAGAAGTAAAACTAAAAACGAAAACAACCTGAAGCAAATATAGCCAATTATATTTCAAATTAAAATTATAATTAAACTGGAGGAGAAGGAAAAGAAATACAGCAATAATCCAAGTAATTTATGAACATGGAATTGGATGTACATTCTCAGTCTTTGGCTATGTGGGGAGAACTCTTAGCAGATTTGTTTTCTGAAGAGGAAATATGGGCAAATCAATTATGAATATATTTTAGATGTTTCATAGCATTGACAAATGATAGAAGTTGGGATTCTTCACATGGAAAGAGAGACTTAAATATATGGAAAGGAGGAGGACAAAGGAATACTCTCATTCAGATGTATTACAATTGGAGATATTGGTATAAAATCATGATTTCTAAAATGCATATGTAAATGTATATGGTATGCTAATTATATGCATATGTCTTCTCTGTCTGCTGAAAAGACTTGGGGGAAAAAAAATTGAAATGAACACACCTAAAGCCTAGGTCATAGTCTCTAGTGCCACTCCCCACTAAATGGAACCCGTACCACTGAGATAAATAGCTAGTTGATTCCAGGGCTGGGAAAGAGTATGCACAAGAGGATCCTGGGACATCTTGCTAGGCCAGGAAGCAAAAAAGTGCTCCCCCAAATTAATAGGGCAAATCCTAAGAATTCAGGAATCAGCTTCTAGGACAATTTGAAGACCAAAATAATTATTATTTAATTATAATATAGTGATGAATTATTGACCATTGGAAAAAAAATCCATATGTCCATACTGATAATAAACAGGCAAATAGGTAGGGGAAGTTAGAGGGGTTTTGCCAATAATAGAGTACCAAGTAATGAAAGTGATGGGAGTTTTAGAGGTAGAAAACCAGTATTTTGTGACTATCAGAATAGACTGATTTAAGCAAGAAATCAATTGCACTTGAGGACCAGGATATTTGTGTTGCTTTAAAGTGTCAATACCAGGTTATTTATTAATTATAAGGAAAAAATATGTAACTATCTGTGGAGAAATCAACTATTTGAATCAGTAATTCAAATTAAAACCATCAGTGAGGGACATCTAGATATCTGCTGTCTCCAGATGTAACAATCTAAGAAAGACATAACAGCACCTGGTATTTTGTCTGGGAATGCAGAACCTGAACCAAATATGCATACACATCAGTTGAATCCAAAAGAAGGGTTTTCATATTTTAAAAACTATTCTTCAAAATCTCAATCTCCAAATACAAAGAAAGACTGTAGACATGTTCCAAATAAATGGAGACTCAAGAGACTGACCCTGACAAGTAAACACAATATTTGATCCTATGTGGGATCCTGTACGGTGTGGGGGGTTGGGAGAAGAATTCTACTTAAAGCGCTATTGATTCAACTGGCAAAACTGGAATATGAATAGTAGATGAGCTAAAAGCACTTGTTCAATTTTAAATTTATTGCATCTTATAATTGTATTTAAGTCACGTAAAAGAAATTCATTTAAAAAAGAAATGATGGAAAGGGGCGTGATGATTGTAATGTCCTCTCTAAAGATTCACAAAAATACAACATGTATGTTTGTGTGTGTGGATGTGTCTACAACGAGAGGGAGAACAAATAAGGAAGCAAATGAGGTAAAATGTTAACAACCATTGAACCTGGCACTCTTCATGCTATTCTTACTTTTGCACATATTTTTGACTTTAAAATTACTTCCAAATAAAACCGTCATTTTTGTTTTTATTTTGTTTCATTCTGGCATACTTGAAATTATGCAATGGTGGTTGTTTAGAAGAGTACCTAAACAAAATCTGAAATGTCTTTTAACTCAATGACATCAGTCTTACCCTACTGCATAGGTATACAAGAAGCACACCTAACTTACTTTAAAAAGAGGAGAATTATAAGGTTTATACATAATGAAAGCTGGATCAAATGTTTCCTGTATGTAATCGTTGATACTTTATTAAAAGTTTCCTTTTTCCATTTTTTTCTTTCCTTCTTTCTTTTTCTTTTTCTTGAGACAGTTGAATCTGAAATATACAAGAAAACATGAGCACGTTATTTGTTTTTTCCCCAGAAATGTTGATTTATTTTTCACTTTTTTACTATATTTCTGGCAAATTTCAAAAATAGATTCTCACTCAAACACCTTGCAAAAAAGGTTTTCTGATATTGGTGCTGAACTAAGTACTATGGTGATCTCAGAATTCTTTTCATTGTGTGCCTGAGGCTAATACATCAAATCCTGTTTGGGAGTCATTTCCTAGTGTTGCTTGACTTTGAAACAAACTGAGTTGTCTGCAGATAAATGGGTGCTTAGGCAAGGCAATGGCTTAGTGCTAGAAAAGCTAGCCAACCCGTAATTCATAGTGACTAAAGCTATTTAAGAGTAAGGCATTGCCAACATAAGCTGCATGTTTTATGATAAACAGCTCAACTTAAAATTGTTTACTTTTCACATTGCAATGTTAGTAGCTATCTGGATGTGGGTTAAGCAATGTGCAATTTTCCTAAATGTCTATAAAAGTGAAAAAGAATCCTTGCATGTTTTTTAGTGAAAGCCAATTTTGGCCAAAGCTTTTCCCTTTTCCTTAAACCGTGGAATCGATGAAGTCAGACCTTTACGTGTATGCTGCTCTCATTCTTTCTTTTGCCAGGACCATGAGTCCTGATAAGAGACAGGGGAAGCTTTACCCTCCCTCCTGAAGTGACTCTGTGAACACACAGGCACCATGAGAAGGTCTTTCATTGAGCAAGGGTACATCCGTCCTCCTCAAGACAGATGAATCTCTCTGATCACCTTGAAGAACCACACTGTTTGGATAATAAAATTGATGGGGTTTTATTAAGGTATAGGATTATAATAGTATTTTGCCCAGGAAAGTTTGAATAACCAATTTTTATCTACAGCCGATCATTCTTTTCTGCAAGGTTCCGGAGGGATGTATGCATACAAGCAAAATGTAACAAAGAAGCTTTTTACATTTCCCTTTGGCCATAAACCCTGAAGTGGGATTCCAAGAAACTAAACTAAAACATACGAAAGCCTACTTTATTTTAAAGATAGGTATATTAGTATGTTACTTATAACCAAAGAAGTATAAGACCTATTTTTGGGGGGTGCCTGGGTGGCTCAGTGTGTTGAGCCTCTCTGCCTTCGGCTCTGGTCATGATCTCAGAGTCCTGGGATAGAGTCCTGCATTGGGCTCTGCTCAGGAGAGAGCCTGCTTCCCCCTTTCTCTCTGTCTGCCTCTCTTCCTACTTGTGATGTCTCTCTCTCTGTCAAATAAATAAATAAATAAATAAATAAATAAATAAAATTAATCTATTTTCTGATCCTTTTTTTTTCCTCCTGTTTCCTGATCCTTAAAACCAAATCCTGGTCTTTGAATTTTCCCCTTTAATGGAGCAAAGGTTTAAGGGGCCACAACTCTGAAGCCCAGGAAACGATTGCTATATGTTTAGACTAAACAGACTTATTTATACCACCTATTAAATAAAATCCAAAGAGTAGCCTTGAATCCAATCAACTAGGTACATTTTCCTCGTCTTTGGGCTTGGAATAAAATGTGATTGGAATGGACTTTCTTCTTCTGGTAACCAGCTAACCAAGTGGTATAGGAAAATACTTATTTTTGTCTATGCCTGAGTTTATAAGACAGAAGACTTGAGTACAAACCTGTGTCCTGGAGGCATTATGGTCTACTGAAATTCTAATAGGTTTAGGGAGAGTTCTGGATTCAAATTCTCCATTACTTACTGCCTGAGTAAATCTCTGCAATTATTCTAAACTTATTTCCCATGACTTAAAATTGTGGATAGTAATAGCATCTATTTCAAAGACTCAAATTCCAGGTACCAGACACGTACTGCATGCCAGGCCTTAGTCAGAACATTGCAGATTCAAAGATAAATAAGATACAACTTCTTTCATTGAACATTGTGTGTAGGGTAAACATTCATCTGAAACACTATTAAAGAAGAGGATGATCATTCTGAGCTTTGCCAGATTTGTAGGAATATGCAGAAGAACGTAAAATATTTATTTAAAATATTAAGCAGAAAGACAACCTAATGTATTCAAAGAACAATAAGGAATTTTATATTTACTAGAACAAAAAATGAAGGGCAAAGTTTGGAAGATAAAACAGGAAGTAAGAAAGGGTCAAAACATGAAAGATCACTATGTTGGCTTAAGAAGGTGATGGGTAACACACACACATCATTATGTTGGCTTAAGAAGGTGATGGGTAACTTACACACACATGCACACACATCCAGATCAGAGAGATCAAGAGAACTAGGAAAACCTGAAAATACTTTTTTATTTCAATGCTTGCCTATTCCAGAAAGCTTTTTGGAAAGAAAAATTTAATCACTTTGACTTAGAAGCAATGAAGTTCATAGAAAATTTAGCTTAATGGAGAACTGGAATTATAATTTTATGCAGCATCTCAGCCCTGTTTTTACTCATTTGGGGGCTCCCCTTATAGAGGTGCACTTTTGGTGTCCTGCTACTTTTTTTATGCTGCCTAAGTACTAGAAGGGAACAGGGGAGAGTTTGAGAGAAGTGGAATATTCACAGGTCAACACATTATAACAAATACCCATAAACATGCAGTTTCTGACTCTATATTTATCTTAAGAGATGGTATCAAGTGATATCTGTCGTCACAATATCATAAAAAATATGCTAGTGCCAGTTGAAGGCAGACTAGGGTGATGGTTAGTCCTCTCTGCAGAAGTTATATGTTAAACTGTAGCTGCCTATTTTAGGAACATTGTTGCCAAGAGCTGAACCATGCTGGAAAAGCTAGAGCCAACTAAGGTGAGACACTCCATTCACAGGCAGTTTGAGCAGTAAGGTGAAAATACTTACAAGGACGAAGTCTCGTGGTAAAAATGAATGGGTGAAAATGGGTCAGTGCTAGCCAACATTCATATGGAAGCAGATATACATTTTAGCTTTGGAAAAGAGTGTAGAGCACTAACCAAGGTTAAAAAGCTAACAGATCCCAGATGAAGGAAAAAGGAAGAGTGGTTATAAAAACTGAAATTGGGTAGGCTTGATAGGTTTTGGTCAGAAAAAGATCAGGATTAGAGAGATGGAGGTGCAGTCTTCCAGAAAGCAAACAGGATAATATCAGTCAAGATGGTCTCTTGTGCACGCCTTTATGCATGTTTGCTCCTTAGGCTATATGTTCTGCTCTGTTTCCAGGGAAAATCTTTGTGACCTCTGACAATAGATGATATTTAAATCTTTGTGAACCCAGCTCTGTTCTCATGACCCCCAGATGATGAAGAGGATTGCGTTTTCCAACATGCAGAGATTATTTCTGCCCCTTCGCCAATCAGTCAGTGAAGGTGTGTTGAGGATTCTGTAACACAGACATAACACCCGCTACAGTTGGAGCTAAAGGAATTAATAGACGCTTATATCAATGCCCCTAGCCTGAGTTGCTTAGAATCCGTGGCAGAAGAAAAATAGAAACAGGTTAAATAGCAAAAGGGGAAAAGAAAATACTCCAAAACTATATTTCAAGTGTCACAAAGGAGTACATAATCAATGCCTGTGAAATCAGAGGGCAGCAAGATCACTTCGGATTCTACCTTGGAAATTTATAGTTCTATTTTAACTCATTTCCTAATAGATTAATGGACTACAACAAAAAAGTGTACAACAATGTATAATGTATAAATGATGCATAATAATGTAATGCAGTTCTTGTGTTTTTTTATATTAACAATTTTTATCTGACTCTGTTACCTTGAATGTAACTTCCGCGTGTGATTATCTGCTTAACACAATGCCAAGAAGTGACATTTCCAACTGGATCAATTCATTATGCAATACCAAAGAAAGGAAGAAAGGAAGAAAGAGAAAGAAAGGTTATATTTTTGTAATAAAAGCAAAACCACCTCATAATAGAAATGTAAATGCTTAATAAATGTATGCAGTAATGCAAATTAAAACAAAAAGGTATCGTTTTCCACCCATCAATCAGTCAACAATTTTTCAAAATATTCTACTCATCAAGGATAGTGTGACTTAGTTTTACTTGGTAGTGGACGTATAAATTAGTATAATTTTCTGGTAAACAGTGGGCAATATATCTAAAGAGGCCTAAGTATATTCCTACTTTTTGAATCCACTAGTTAAACACCTTAGAATTTAACCTAATAAAATAGTCTCCTGTTTGTACAAAGATGCATATTTGTATTTATATATACTTGTGTTTCCACACATTTGTGTTTGTATACATTTATGTATGTATTCAAATTTTCATTTGATCTTTATTCATTAGAAACAATGTAAAATTATCTTTAAAATGGCATCCATGGGGCGCCTGGGTGGCTCAGTGGATTAAGCTGCTGCCTTCAGCTCAGGTCATGATCCCAGAGTCCTGGGATCGAGCCCCGCATCGGGCTCTCTCCTCTGTGAGAGCCTGCTTCCTCCTCTCTCTCTGCCTGCCTCTCGCCGACTTGTGATTTCTGTCTGTCAAATAAATAAATAAAATAAATCTTTAAAAAAAATAAATAAATAAAATGGCATCCATGTCCATAAATAGAAGAGTTGTTCACTAAGAGCATATTCAAATGATGGGTGATTTTTGCCATTACAAAATATCTTTTTAAGGTAATTTAATGATATGGAAAAATTAACGAATTAAAATCTAGTCCAGGAGATTGCTGCCTTCTAACATTTTTTTGGACACTACCCATCACCCAGTGGGTAGTACGGAGATGTTTCATCCTGCTTCACCCCTATACCAGTTCCCAAGCCCTGGGCTGAGTTTAACAGTGGAGTCTTAACAAATGGAACTCGACAGAAACAAGATCCAGAGCTTCAGCTAGACTAAAACACAATCAACGAGGAAAGAAAACAGAGGACGAGAAGGGGACTTGCTACATCTGGTGTGGAGCCAGGAAATCTGGATCTGTGTTCCTGAAGAGCTCTAGGCAGGGCCAAAGGAAATAATCACAGACCTTTTAATCTAGAATTAAAAGTTACCTCAAATGTTGTAATAGGAATGAGGAAAGACCTGGAAGGGTTCATTTAGCTCACAACACCATCTCTGTGATGTGGTTCTTACACCTATCTCGTTACTTGAAAGTCCTGTGACCATAGAAGCCTCTCTGTACCACATTTTATTCTGTTAAAAATGAGATTAAGTTCTTTCCTTTCCAGCTCTAAATTCTAAAATTCTAATGAACTGTAATTTTTAATACAAATTGAAAAAAAAGAACATTCATTCTACAATTCTAATAAATTGTGATTTTTTAAATATAAATTGAAAAATAAATTTAGAATAAAATGAGGCGAGGCATACAAAACAGATTAGAAGACTATGGAAGAAATGTTCAGAAAGATACCAGTATTACAGTTGTAAATTACCAACACATTTGGGTGTTAAAAAAATTTTTTCCCAGAAGTTCAGATTTCAATTGCATAGAAGTGTTTTATTTCCACAGTAGCCAAACAAATAGACACAAAGTGCTTTTATAACCTGAGGGCAAAGTCATTCCAGAGGGCATATAGGTCATCACTTTCCTGGGTCTTCCCCCCACCCCCAGTACTTCTTTTCACTCATCATTGACCATTAAAAGCCACTACCATTCTTCGAATGTTATTTCTTAAATTGTTTTCTATCAGTGAAATCTTGAATATCTTACCTTAGAGTAGGCTTCAGTTGAATAAAGACAAGCATAATGGTAATTAGGAGGGGCTCAACAGAAGAATGGGGGGATAGGGTGAAACAGAGTCACGGGATCCTCCAGCACAGATGGACAAGGTAGCCCTACTCCATGTGATTCAACAGCCTTGACATTCTTTCTGTCATTAGCATTTCCCTCCTTAATCTGTTTTGATTCTTTCTTCCCTACCTACTTGGCCTGAAACTTTTATTTGTAGATTCTTAGGGATTAAGAAAATAAAGGCAGATTAATCACTTTATATGACAGCTTGATACAGCAGTCAGAACAATAATAATTTCTGCAAGCTAGCCCCTTTTTGAATCTTGGCTTAACTCCTAAAACTTAATCTATCTGTACCTCACTTTTTTTTTCAAATGTTAAAAAAGAGAAAGAGATTGAGAGAGAAAGAGAGAGGGAGAGAGAGATATTGAGAAAGGGAAAGGAAGAGAAAGAGAAATCTTTCCTTCTGGCTTAAAGTGTTGCTTTGAAGATCAGATGGTAGCAATACTACATATTGACAAGCTTTACAAACCTAATGACATTGCATAAAAATTAGACCACTTTAAAATATATATTTTATCTCATGGGAAAGTAGAAGGTCCTCTAGCTTTCTTTTGCTACATAACAAGCTGTTAGTTTTGTTTACTGTCTGTCACCATCTAAAAGAGGAGGTAATTCAAGACAGGTAATTAGGATCTACGACAACAAGCTAAGGGTGGAAATGTACATTTCAGAGCTCTTTGTGGGAACTACCTGTGTCTGGACCACACCTGAAATTACACCGTCACGTTCACCGTCACATGGCTCCTCTTCTTTCCTTTCTGCTCAACGCGTCTTATCCTTTACTGATTTCTCCCAGGAGCATGTCTTAATAAATCACTATATCTCAATTTTGGGGCTAGGGTCTGCTTCTGGGAGAAGCCAACCTAAGAAACCCAACAGATTTTTGTTGTTGTTGTTGTTAAGTCAACAAATATTTATTGAACATCTCCTAACTGCCAGCACTGTCCTCGTTCATTAGGCAGAGAGAAGCAAAAATATAATCCCTCTCTAGGCACCTTCTATTTTATTGAGAAGGGTGAGAAATTGAACGAATGAATAGGTTTATAATATGATTTGTGTTAAAATCATGATAAAAATGCTATGACCAACAAATGAACCAAAGTAAATTAGGGAAAGGATAGAGAAAGAAAAAAAGTATTATTTTAGATAAAGAGGTCAGATAAAGCCTCTCTGAGAAATGAATATGAATAAAAACTATCCTCTGCCAGAGTAATATTTGTTCTTGTATTTCAATATATAGAATCAGGTCATCTTAAGCCTTTGTAAGAAATTAACATGTGCTGGGCACTCTGGTTGGCTCTGAGAAGACAGGGTCTCAAAAGAATATGGGGCACAGAGCTGAGATTGGGGGTTAGGCCTTGTAGGGCTAAGTGGGAGGTGATTCGTCCTCAGCATCCTACAAACAGGACAGAGGCAGGGGAAATGCAGAAATTCTGGCGTTATTCTGAAGGTTATACCCAAGCAATTCAGACCTCCTAGAATCAAAGAAAAGGGTTTATTCCATTGCTTCCTACTCTTTTTTGGGGGAGTAAAAATGTGTTCTTATCTCTTTGTGTGCTTTGTAGCAATGCTTTTAAATGTCAGTTTATTAGAGGTGTGTGTGTGTGTGTGTGTGTGTGCATGCTCCAAATTTTATTTTACACATTAAGGAGTTAGCTAGGGTTCTCTTCCTGAAGACAATGAATAGATAGTTCCCTCAAACCATTGTTTAAATTGATTATTGTGAATGTTGCCATAGAAATACAGAGTTAATATATACATACCTACATAGAAAACACTGCAGGTTATTACTCTAAGTCCACTTTTGCACATATGGATTTGTCCTTTCTTGTAATTCTTACTCTAACAATTTAATCTTTTTCTCCAAAGCTTTTGACTATGCCTGAGATTGCAATAAGAGCATGCTAAAATAGAGCTAATATATAATGTATCCTAGTCTCCTATCTTTTTCATCCCTTGGAGACAAATCAAAACTGAAATAAAACCCATGATTCATTCTGTAAAATTCAAGTTTCCCATAATCTTAATAAAATCTCCTCACACTAAGCATCCAAAAAGGACTATTCAATAATCAAGTACTACTGGCTTTGTTTCCTGGGAGGAAAGGCTAAATCGAATAATTTAAGCAAATCATAGATGCAAATGTGATGCATTGCTTCAGAGTCTCTGTGCCTGATTTCCAGAACATCATCAGTTCACTGGGCTGCACCAGGATCTAGTCTAAGATGAATGAACCATTTGGACTTAAGGTTGATCTGGATGGCAACAATTCACCACAAGTTATTTCCATCCTGTGAAATTGCATTCCTCTTTTTCTTTTTCTGTGAAGCAAGGAAAAATAAATAGGCCTAGCAATGCAATTCCTTATTATATTGATCAGACTTCTGGCATTAAAAATGTCTGCCCTTTAACCTTTCCCTTTTCAGAAATCTTTCAATGACTCCTCTGTGCATGACATGAATATGTACCCCTAGAGACATTATCAGCAATATTTTTTTATTACTGACACTGTAAAAAAAATGGACGTGTTTTAAACCCTCTACAAACTACTGTTTAAAAACACAAGACATGATTGATCACCAGATGGAGCAGTAAAAATGAAAACTGGGAGATAAAGATGGAATACAAATATTTAATCATAAATGGAAAAACAATGAAAATCTGAGGATAACTATATTCTGTTTGCAGATAATAACCTTTCATATGAGAATGAGTCACTTATGGTATCTAACATAGAAACATAAATCCAGTTGCATTCTAACTACAAATTTTTGCCTGCAACACTCTTGCTTATAACTGGAAACATTTTATTTAGCTATTCTAATTCAGCAAAGTCTGATATATTTGAATTTTTACATCACATCAGTCAAGAAACATTGCTTCTCCTACTAATAAAAAAGGCATTTTCTTCTGTAACTTAAAATATGGCAGTATCATAAAGCATATTGAAAACTCTTTGCCAAAAGCTTTGGGTCCATAATATTGGAGACCTTATGTAATACTTTCTTTGAGATAGAGATTTTTACTTCAGTTCTGGTGTGTCCCAGAATGTTGATGAAATGGAGATTTATTTTAAAATATTTTGCAGATGGCATTGCACTATTGTCTTACATGTGAATATGGTATGGTAGACCATACCTTATCAAAAAGTAATGACTTGCATTACCGTTTGTTTTAAGCTTAATAAGACACTAATATTTAAGTTTGTAATACAGTGATAAGTGGATAAATATAGGATTTGAATTTCATCACTATGAAAATTAAAAACAAATAATCCTACCAAATTATGAAAGACAAAGTACATTATAAGCATTCCAGCATTTAACACAAGAACTGAGGAGTAGTATTCCCTAATAAAAAATGTTACGGGTGCTTGGGTAGGCTTGATCAGTTAGCATCCATCTCTTGGTCTGGCTCAGGTTATGATCTCACTGGTGGTGGGATAGGGCCCTGAGTTGGGCTTAGCCCTCAGTGGGAAGTAGGCCTGGGGATTCTCTCCTTCTGCCCTTTCCCCACTCTTGTGTTTACTCTCTCTTTCTGGAATGAATAAATAAATCTTTATAAAAAAAAAAAAAAAAAGGAAAGAAAACATGTTAAACTCATGACATAATGGTGTCTTGTATCATCCTACTTGCTTTCACTACTTCTCCCTGCCCATGGTAACCAGTAGAGAGCTCTGCTGATGGTAACATCCATTCACCACTTCATCTCACATTGTGAGATGGTAGCCTAGGAATATCTTCAATAATCATATTGAGCATGACTTTCATATTTATTTCTACAATGCTTGACTGAAGGTTTGTCCTTCAATTTTGACCCAATTTTCCAATATTATGTGTTGAGTCCATACCCTTGGTTCTTTAGCAGTAATGAGGCAGGAAGGACACAACAGTGACTTCTAACACAGCCAATGCAAGAGGTACACAATTTTCTTTAAAAGCACTGATATATAAGAGGCATGGATGGCCTGAATTTCCAGGATAAAGGAAACAAATACTGTTTTTCTTGCTTCCCTAACTTTTCCATGCCCTGTCAAAGAACCAATCAGGCAAACACATTAACAAGAGTTCAACTGACAACAGAGAAACAAGGCAAGTTCTTCCATTTTCACCATCTTAAATTAAATAAAGCGTTGAACTAAGCCAGGTAAAACACTTTTGTCTTAATCAGTATGTGTTATTTTAATAAAAGATTTTCCAGGTCAGTGTAAAACATTTTTTTCCAAACATAATCTGTTTGTTATCAGGTCCGGTACTTTTATGCTTTTAGTTTTGAATTATCTCACCGTACAGTTTTGACCAAATTATCCACTAAATTAACTGGACGAGGGCAAGGTAATCAATAACTTGAAAGGACTGCAGCAGTCCCACCTACTGTGATATATATTATCAAAAACAAAGGCCAATTCCACAATGCTGGGGACTTTACACAAAATTTATAGACCTTCCTTTTTGTTCATGCTAGTTTCTCATATTCTAACTAATGATTTATTAATCTGCCAGTATTCCACTGTTTGGGGAATATATAAAATGTAGCTCAGAGCCTTGGAATTCAGACTATTCAATAAGACCCTTTGTGATTCTCCCAGGAATGAAGTTCATTCACAGAGAATATTTAGCAGATTATGTAGTAATCCATAGCAATCTACCCTAGGGTTCTTATCTGTCACTTCAGGGTAATATCAATGGGAGTAAATAATACTCTCCTAGAAGAGCCCATTTGCTCTATTAAACCACAACTTCTTAGATTCCCAAAACACCATGATTTCTTGATAGACCTATTAGCATTCTGGGGAAAAAAAAAATTGGACAACATTGGCCATATCTAATCAACCCGTTACCTATATGGTGGCTCAAAAGGAAGTTAAGTTTCTGCCTTGCTCATTGTCACTCTTCTGAAGCGAATACCAGGGCTGGGTACATAAGTGATAGCTGAATTAATAAAAAGATACCACTTGATTGGAAAAAAAAAAGGGTAGGACTCATTTTTTATAAACATGATATTCAATAATAAGGATCTTTGAATAAGTTTATTTATCTCATTTCCTGGGTGGTTCTGTGGCTGTTTAAAGGACTACACCCTAGAGAAAATGCTTTGGTCTCAGATAGAAATACAATCTAGGGGCGCCTGGGTGGCTCAGTGGGTTAAAGCCTCTGCCTTCCTCTCAGGTCAAGATCCCAGGGTCCTGGGATCGAGCCCCGCATTGGGCTCTCTGCTCAGCAGGGAGCCTGCTTCCTCCTCTCTCTCTGCCTGCTTGTGATCTCTGTCTGTCAAATAAATAAAATTTTTTAAAAAAAGAAAAGAAAAGAAATACAATCTAATTGCAAAATTGTTTAATACTATCTGCTAAAGTTATGAACATTAAATGGAATAAAGCATACAAGTGGCGAAGGCATGATTTCTAGTATAATTAGAAGTGTTCGATAAATGTTCATTTTCGTTATTATTAATCCTCATTGTAGGTAAGGTTGCTCATAATGCCACTGAGGGTAAAAATGAAGATATTCTGTTCTATTCGCTACTCAGCAGCAATTCAGAAGTTAGAGTGAGTCCAGGAGAAAATAAAAATGGAAGAGAAATCATACGTCCTTGCTAATTCTAGATAATAGCATAATGTAGATGTTAGATGTTGCTACCTTTATCTTGGAAAATTGGCCAGCTAAAAGCAAAATCATAACTAAAATTTGTGCTCCAATCCAGAATCATTAAGCTGCAGCTTTGGGCACTCAAAACCCTTAACCATAGCCCTCAGCTGAATCTGTTTCTCCTTCTGTCTCACCATACTCGGTGTAATTCAATTCTTCCATCCGCACATTTCAACTCTGAGTGTTAAAATTTGACAGAGCTCTTTATATCGGCTAGGTTATCTGAAGCTACCTAAGAGAAAGTGCTGATGAATAAAAAGTGATTGCCATCTTACCCTTCGGAAAGAGCATGTTTGCATTTTGATAGAGCTCTGTTGATGGCTTGAGGGGCTGGAGAGAGTCACACAGGATCTAGGATGCTTCACTCCTACCCAAGCTTCTCTAACTCATTCTTTCCCAAGGGAAGATAAACTTTTCTGAAATTGTGCGTCCTGGTGCCTCTTCTCTTTGTGGGCCCTGATCCATTTACCATTCCACCATAAGGTCCACTTATAGGCCGGCTCCAGACTGCAGGAGTCAGCCATATGGATGCTGGGAGTGAGGGATGAAGAAGGAGTAGAAGCATGGTGCCAGTTTGGGGGTAAGCTCCATTTTCCAATCCAGTTGTGAACAGTTTTCAAAAATTGATTTCTTTTGAATTTCCATCTTATTTCTTATTTACTTTGGAGCATGGAGAGGGAAAGGGTAAGATTATCACCCAAATGACGGGCATACATTTCTTAAACTCAGAGTAAGCAACTTATTTTTCTGAAGTTTATGGGAGACCCTTCTGTGGTTTTCCAGCCACGTAATAATCTAGGGAAGAACACAAAAACAAAAACCTGGATGTTGAAAGATGTGTGTACAGTGATAGAAGAGTGGATGACTATTCAGAAATAGGAAAAGAGGGATCAGAAGTTGGGCATCTACCAACCTTCTAAGAATATCTTCTCCTGGGACTCTGACTCTTAGTGTGGAAAGCAGACTGAGATGGAAAATTTTGTTATCACTCACCAAGGACTCCAGCTTTGAAGGTCCCTGCGTTTTACTTTCTGTTCCGTTCACCATTAGGAATACTGATTCTCAAAGGAGGTTGAGCGGAGGATCTCTGTGTGGGAGCTGAATATTTGTAGCATTGATGTTTCCTTGTTTTATCCTGTAACAGTTCTATTTTTTATCTGTATTTTTTCGAGAGCTGATGCTTGTTAATGAAAATCAAGTCACTGAGAACAATTGCTGCACAGATATCCCTTCAATTAATTGAAAAATAGAGTCAAATTCAATTTTTAAAAGAGAAGTTCCATACCTACTTAAAAATCATTCTCAACAGTGATTCACAATGAGGAAGGATTCTTTGTTGCTATCGCTGTTTGCCTGACAGCTACATATCCTGGGCCTAACAACACTTGAAATAGGTATTTATTGAAAGAACATTGCATTTTCTAATATAAGAGATTGTTAGTTGTTGTTATTGTAGTATTTACTAAAATCACAGAATGGTTAACAATACATGTTAACCTTGAAGGGATCTTGACTTCCTGAACAATTCCGCATATCCACTTATTTTTTTTTCTCCTTTTCTTATTTTTCAGTTCATGGGAAAATAATGACATTGAATTTAATTTGGCAAATGAATTGGTTAAAATACTTGATCAAGTTCTTTAGTAGCTCACAGAAGAAATCAGTTTGTCATTCCTTTACTTGAGAAGTTTTTTACAAATTTGAATGTATTTTGAAGTTTGTCATTTATCAATGAGTATAACATGAAAGTCATTTTATTTTGCCTTTACAAATGCCGCTTGAATACTCTTATACCTACAGCATTTCAACAGGGAGAATATATCTGTTGGATAAAACCTCATAAGTAGAATCACTGGATCGAAGACTATATGCTCTTATAATTTAAATATGTTGCTGAATTCCATGAATAGGGATGAGATCTTACTATACCCCAAACCGCACTTCTGCAATTCAGCAAGTTAGGCAACTTAAAATTTTTGTCAAATAAGAAGGTAAAAGAATGGTACATCAATGAAGTCTTAGTTTCTGAGTAAAATTGAATATTTTGCTAATGTTTAACAAAACATTTTCTTTTCTATTCTGTTCTATTCTCCTCCCTTCTTTCTCCCTCTTTTCCTCCTCTTTTCTTTGTTTTGCCCAGTTCTCCATTAACGTATAGGCTTATCCTTATCGGTTTTTAGGACCTCTTTATGTATTAGGAATATTAGCCATGTGTCTGTCATATGAGTAGTGGCTATTTTCCTGGATTATTAGAACTGTGACTTTGCTGTATAAATGGGTTTTTGTTGTTGTTGTTGTGGAATTAAATTTTTATTTTTTTAAAGATTTATTTGTTTGTTTGGGGGGGGCATTGATTGGGGGAGGGGCAGAGGGCGAGAAAGTCTTAAGCAGACTCTTTGCTGAGTGTGGAGCCTGATGTAGGGCTCCATCTCACCACCTTGAGATCAGGACCTGAGCTAAAAACCAATAGTCCGACACTCAACAGACTGTGCCACCCAAACACACCGAATTTAACATTTTTAAAAAATCTTATACCTACTGGAATTTGAAATAGAGTGAGAAGACTTTTCTTACTATTCATGATGAAATAATTCTGTATTTCCTTCAGAAACATTTATTCTTTTATTTTATAGATGTGAATGCTGCAGCTAATTGCAATGGATTTTGGTATCTGATACGATGCATGAATTTTACTTAATATTCTTATCAGATCATTATTTACTTGTCCCCCCATCATTTATTGCCTAATCCACCATCTCTCATTTGTAAATTGGGTCTATTCCTGGATTTTTTGTTACGTCTTATTGGACTTTTTCTTCATGTGCCAGTAACACTGTTTAAATTGTTAAAAGATTTTAAGGTCTTAAAGCGCTAATTTTTCTTCTGTGCTTTTCTTTGAAATTTTTTCTTGCTATTCTTTCTTGTTTATCTTTCCATAGAAGTGTTGATTAATTTTATTTGTCCAATGCCCTCTCCTCAAAAAAGACTTAACTGTATTTGCATTTGATTCATATAAATTAATTAAGAAAAAGTTGACTTTGTGTGATAGAATACTATCGAAACTCAGCCAACTCCAAATCCATTGCCTCTCGCCCCTCACCCACAGATGTGACCCTTTCTTCATAAATGATATAATGTATAGCAAATATATTCAAAAGATTGCTTTGATCATGGTTGTTCCCCTGATCAGCTGTCAATAGTGGAGACATTCAGCTTACTGTACTACTTCTCTAACTAAATGTGCTGCACAAAACACTTCAAAATTTTGTGTCTTTTTTGCTCATTTTCCACCTTGGCCAAATATCTTTCTTTATTATTAACTTGTACCTCTTTTTAGGACCAAATCACATCTGCTCCCTGACATCTTCATCAGCCACTTTAATCAAGAATGTTTGCTCTTTGCTTTGAAATCTCTTCACACTTCCTCTCTGTCAGTCATTTGCCTTAGTCTTTGAATTTAAGGCTAATTACCAATTTATGTGTAGACATCTTCTTAATTAGATCTTACATTGGTTAAAGAAAGAACATAATTCTCATTTTTTAAATATTTCTGACAGACAAGAATGTGTGTGTGCATGTGTTCAAGTGTCCGGTTTTTTTGTTTGTTTGTTTGTTTTGTTTGTTTTTTCTTTCCCCATTACTTTCTGGGGATTTTCATTTCCTGTAAGTGTTTGTCCTCAGCAGTTCAACACAGTCAGTTTGCCTTCTCTTTCTCCAAATAATGACCCTCCTTCAATAAGCAGACAGATCTTTCCTTACAGCAGCAAGGCATTATTCAGAATCCTGCCTTTTTGTCATCTATCCAGTTTTTAATCACTGACAGAACTTTCTGTTGCCAAGAATTTATAGGTGCAAGGGAATAGACCTGCAACACGGTATCGATTTGTCCAGGGGTGGCCGCTAACCCTGTGCACTTCGGTAAAGCTGGACCTTAGCCGGCCAGATGGCAAGAAAGCTTCTTGTGTGTTCTGTAAGTGCAGGCACAGATTTTCACTGTCAGGTGATACTCAGGATAAAAATATCTCTTTTAAGAGGCATTGAAAATCTAAATTGAGTACATCTGGCAACCCTCCTTTATTTACTCTTTGTTAAGCATCATAAAGTATCCTTTCAAGGCAGAGAGGGAATGATTTACATTTGCAAAGCCCAGGCTGATTTATTCCTAACAAATTTTGCTCACCCAGATGATTTGCGTTCCACCTTCCAAGATCTTTTAAACCAGTTTTCCAGGTGCAGAGGTGAGAGTTGCCAGTGTATAATTTTTGGATTACCCTTAACTCCCTTCTGCAAGATGTTCAACACTTTGGCTACACTCCAATCTCCAGCTATAGTCTCTGCTTGAAAGGATAAATTACATATTTTTGTAATTATATAGAAATAAAAACACATTTTACCAGTGAGGATGCCAAATCTGCCAACTATCTTAAAACATCTTTATTCTCATGCACTCGAATCTAAAAATAAGCTTATTTCAAATTAGATCTCTTTTGCAGGGTTTTACCAGCTTATAAGGAATCTTGAAAAACAAGTTCCCTAAATTTAAAATACATGGAATTAGATAGTATAATTGATGATCATTTAAGGTAAGACATAGCAAAGTAATTTCTATAGACACCAGACTCAGGCTAAGCCCTGGAAAAATCGACTTTATGCACTTATTCTGCAGGGAGCTCTCCTTTATCGTTAACCTCAAGCTAAGCAAGACACTGAAATAATACTCATATGTATGATTCTCAACTTAACCAGTTATAAAATACATGATTCCTAAAAGTTTTTATTAGTGCTTACAACATCAATAGGAGGTATATATTATACTTACAGACAAAGTGCTTAAAATGTGGGTTGCTGAGGTATGCTACATTCAGTGATCAGGGAAACAATATTTGGAAATCTTGTCTACAAACTCCAGATGTGTGGTTCTTCTATATACAGTTCTCCTGCAGTAAGTCTTTAATTACTCAACATCAGTGCATTAGCAGATTTAGCAGTAAAAGAATAGAACATTATCCTAGGAACAGAGCATCGACCAGCACATTAAAATGGCAGGCAGGTTGAGAACTTTGCGTTAAAACCCAGATCTTTCCTTAATTTTATCTAGGAAAATAATGTTATCTTTCTGTGAAAGTTGTTGAGTGCAATCAAATGGAAGAAAATTATTACTAGGAGGGAAATTAAAGCCAGCCAGAAATTAAAATTGTGCGTGTTAATCAATAATTAATAATAGCTAATCAATAGTAGAATAAATAGAGATATTCCCACAAGAGAAGTAAATGAACACTGAGCCTTGTTAACTTTCATTGATCAAGGTGTAAATGTATACCTAGATGTAATGCATTTGAGCAAGTGCATTAGCCCTTCCCAACTTAAAAACCCAAATCCATGACCTTGCATTTTAAATGGTTTATTAAAATGGAAATAGAGAGAGAATAATTGGAATTAACCATCACTCTCTTTGCGTGCTCATTTAGACCCTTGTATAGATATCAATATTCTAGCACTTTTCATATTACAATTATTTCTTTTAATTTATTTTATCATAGTAATACACATAAGTCTGAAAAGCAGATTCTAACAGAAGTATGAAATAAACATTGACACTGCCTCAGTATCCCTCATATTCATTTCCCCTACTTAGAATCAATTAAACCATTACTAGAGGGGTGCCTGGGTGGCTCAGTCAGTGGGGCTCAATTCTTGGTTTCAGCTCAGGTCATGATCTCAGGGCATGAGACATAGTCTGGCAGTGGACTCTCTCTCTCTAAAACAAATTAATCTCTGAAAATAAATAAATAAAATAATAAATTACTAGATTTAATTAGTCTGATGAATAACCCCAGAATTGTAAACAGTTAAAAAAAAGTTTAAACTTTTGCTCTGATTTTTCAAATTTATGCATCATTTATTGTTATCTCAATCTAAAAGACCAGGGATTTAACTTACTGTTCATATTTCCAAACTCTACCTCTCCAAAGAGTTATCCTATAATTTTCAGTTCCTTCTTCCACTTGTCCCAGATGCAAATGCAAATAATTATGTTCTATCAACCTTAATTATTGTGTCTTGGGGGCAGTTTGTAAGATGAAGACATTAGTGCCCCGTTTCCTCCAGGTCATCTTTATTTACTTACTGTGTCTTTGCCTTTATATTCTTCTCTTATGTCAAAATTAAGTCTTTCATAATTCATCCATGGATTAATTGGAAGAATATAATACAAACATAAATTAGAGTTCAGAGCAGGACCAAATACTGATTAATTATATGTTCTCCTTTATGATCTGTCATAATGGTCACTGGGTTATTTATACCAAGTGAATATACATAATATAATATACATAATATATAATATATACATAATATATATACCAAGTGAATATACATATATCCATAATATGTATATATATAATATGTATATATACATGTGTGTATATATATACACATACATGAATTTTTTAATATATTTTTGTATATTTTCTTCTGCTCTAAACTAGACTTTAGGCTTACAAAGTTATAATATAAGAATTTCTCTATCCTGTTCTATTTACTATTTTGTGAATCTCAAATCTTCCTATCTCTTGGTTTATTTTTTTAAATTTGCTGGATATATCCTTAATTGATTTCCTAGGAAAGACTTTTATTTTTTTTTTTTACCAAGTATACATCCTGAATTCTTTCAGGTTTTAAAATATTTTATTCCTTCCTCACATTTTAGTGAAAGTTTGCCTAAATTTGTAAATCTATGATGAAAACCATTTCCCCTAAGAACTTTGAAAGCATTTCTCCATTTTCATCTGTGATGCTAAGTTAATGATGGTCTGATTATCTGTCATTTAGAGATGATTTTAGGATCTTTGATCTTTGTTTTTCTTGTATTTTTACAATAGCATATCTAGATATTTTAAGGCATGGTGCTTGGAAAGACTTTTTAATTAGATTTGTTTCTCTCTTTAGCTTTGAAGGACTTTTTGGCACTTTATCTTTGATCATTTCACCACTGTTCTCTTCATCCTCTTTACCAAGAACTCTTATTACTCAAAGCTGGACGTCCTGAGCTGATCTCATCTTTTCTCTTGTATATTCTTTTGGTTTTTATTGGAGTTATATTGAATGAGCAATTACTTTACATTAATTTCCAACCTTCCTATTGAACATACTATTCCAGTCCTGACTTCTAATTTCCAATTTTTTTTATTCCTTCTCATTCTTTTTTTCTTTGCTTTTCTTCCTTTTTAGGATTCTGTTAGTTTGTACATGCAGAACATTTTCAAATTCATCCAAAGATACTCATGAGAACTTTAAAATTTATTTTGGTTCTTTATTTTTATTTTTATTTTATTTTATTTTATTTTTTTAAAGATTTTATTTATTTGACAGAGAGAGAGAGATCACAAGTAGGCAGAGAGGCAGGCAGAGAGAGAGGGGAGGAAGCAGGCTCCCTGTGGAGCAGAGAGCCCGATGGGGGGCTCGATGTGGGGCTCGATCCCAGGACCCTGAGATCATGACCTGAGCCGAAGGCAGAGGCTTTAACCCACTGAGCCACTCAGGCGCCCCTATTTTTGTTCTTTAAATTACTCCTATTTCATCACTGTTAGTTTTTACTTAGTCTATCCTCATCATTCTTTCTCATGTTGCAGTATTTTGATAAAGTTCTGGTGAGTCATGGTAGCCAAGTCATGCTTAATAATATGGAACTAAGAATACTTACTTGGGAGATTGTGTTTGGTAGGAAATGCTTTAGAGTGAGAAATCTTGGGGGTGACTCCTGAACCAAATATGAAAGATTTCACTCTGAGTCTCTATTAACTAATTACCCTTTTTTTTTTCTTTGGACGGTTTTGTTAAGTTTGTATTTGTGCCTGGGGTAAAGCATCCAGCATAAGGCGTTGCTGGAAGAGGTGTGGGTGGTTTACTTCTGCCATATATGTTCTCTATTAATCATCTTGTTTTTAGATCTATTTCTTCCTCCCACCCATCAAGGCACCTGCCATCTCTTAGTCTGCGACCTCTTTGGGATTTCTGTAGATGTCTGTTTTTCATCAGTTACAGTTACCTCTGTAACTGATCTAGATTGTGCCTTTCTGTTCTTTGATTAATCACTCGCCTATCCATCTCTTTTTCTCTACCAGAAATTTGTTGAAATCTATCTTTTGCTAATGCCCCCCCATGCTCTCAACTGTGAGTTTTATTTCTTCTTTACTTTCATTTAAATTGCACGCTTCCCTCTGGAAAGGGAAGAGGAGGTACAAAAGGTCAGTCTACCATCTTGCCCTGACGAAACTATCTTCCAGAATAACAGTGAGTCCCAGAAGTGCAGAGGTTAGCTCTTTTTACTTTGTATTTCTGTTGCCTCCCACAGTGTCTAGAATGTATTGTGTTACAGAAGTATGTGATAAAAGAAAATAAGGTAAATTCTATCCTAGGCAAAGTATAATATCTGTATATTTAAATGTTGCATTTCTACTCTATAATTGTTCCAGTGAGCAAGGCTATGCTGTGTAAAGCAAAACATCCCAGGGAAATGTACCGCCATTCCAAATTCTTCTAATAAAAGTTTCTGATTTAACATGTTATAATAATGAGGAAACGGTAAATTTCCTTAATAAGGAAAATGGTAAAATCATGAGCCTGTTAAATTAATAAGACTTTTTATAAGTGAAATATATTTACAATGGAAAGCTCATTTAAGGGAAATACTTAATTTACATGAAATCCTTGCACAGAAAAGCAGTGATAAATAAATTTAGATTTAATGGCATGTACTCATCAAATACTCATGGCTGCAGATCATATAAAACATTTATACAATTATGTTTGTCACCAATGCAGGCTGTTGATAGCTCAGTAGCTTATTCTGCATTATTGCTTCAGAACAATAATCTTTAAATATCACCCACATGGTAGTTTTTGAAAGGTTTTAAATGGATAACATTATTATAACTTCTAGAGTGTTTATAGAGAACATACAATTTAGTTTAACATCATAGTGAAGTGCTGTCTTTTTTTAAAGACAAAGCACACCAGAAACAGTGCTTTCTTTTTAAAACTCAAAAACTCAGGGATCATTTTTCCAAAGGTCACTTTACATCTTACACGAAAAAGAAAAGATAAATTCCTACTTAAAAGTCAACCAACACTTGGGTGCTATACACTGATCACCCCATTACATAAGTTCTTTAGAGGAGAAAACAGAGTCGTAATGATACTTTAGTGTGCACCCAATATTACAAAGTTATTTTTATTACAATTGTTTTATTATTTTTTATTTTTATTACCCAATATTACAAAGTTTTTTCCAGTGTTAAAACTAGAAATCAAAGCCCCTGCATTCCAGTTCAATCTACTATCCTTAACAGGATATAGGATATATAAACACAGTTAATAGGATATATATCCATAGGCGGGGGAAAAGTGAGGAAGCAGGAGCAGTCTGATAGATATAGACTTACATAGATCTATGCTTTAAGACTGGACTCCAGATCCTAAGGAAGCAGGTTGTAATCCTCCACAAACAACTTCCACAAAGAATGTGATGGAACTGAACACTTGAAAACAACCTGAGCCTTGGAGGAGGAAACTAGAAATGTTTCATGATTCCACATTCACAATTGCTGAAATGACCAAATGTGGATGGTGGCCCGTGAAGGTTTGTGTCATCTTGCTAAAGGACACATTCAAGTTGTTCTCCACCTAGCACTCCTGCTGACCCGTGTGTAGATGAAAACTGCTTTAGAAACTAAACCTTCTTGGGTCAGAAGATGAAAGACTTGAGAAAACAGATGGTGCTGTCACCATACTGTCTTCCCAACAGTTAGCACCTGAGAAAAAAAATCTAAGATGTGAACAATGGACTGTGCAGATGGTACCAACAGACAGGATCTTGATCCTGGATAATGGAATTACATGTCCAAAATATGAGCTCATAGCCAGGAGTGGAGTTCATCTCATTAAAGATAGGAAAAATTATTTTTACTAGAGCCTAGAAGACCTGTTCAAGAGGGCTTTTGACTAAATATAGATAAGAAAGGGAGGACAATGTAATAAATGTCAGGCAATGACTAGAAAATGAGCGAAGTGCAAAGAAAGGGAAGATGAATGGTTTAGATGATGTCACATATCATCACAAAATGTCTAGTGTGATTTACCTGGTTGCCCCTCTGGCCCTCGCCCAGGAATGTACCTTGACAACCACATTTTCATTTTGCTTTGAGGCTTTAGTGGCCTTGTAAAAACACTTGAAACAGTAGTCTGAAAAATGTAATAAAAGAGCAACCACCATTGGTTTCTATATGGAATACTTTTAGGCAGAGGACTGTTATTTTCTACATCAGAATTCTACTCACATTCTACAGCATTTTCTGAGATTCAATAAGCAGGAGAATGCACTGTCCTAAAACATAAAAATTAGTATTTTCCTAAACATCTGCTTTCAGGTGCACATCGTCAGTAGACATAGTACAGAATGGAGGTAGTAGGATTCACCGGAAAACCTCTACAGGTCCTTTCCAACACAGTGTCTTGTTTCAGACAGTAATGAGCATGAGTTATACAAAGAGCAAGGACTATGACATCCATCTCACCTTACAGAGAATCTATCCTTGTATGACTATAACATGTAACTATTTTGAGCCCTATATCCTGGTTCCCTGAATTTTTACCTCAGCCTACCTTTGTCTCTGCTTGGAAGGCTAATAATTAGCTCAGCAATGCTTTGATAGTCACGTATGTAAATATTACTTTACATTCCTTGAGCTCTAAAAATTTCTGTCTTCTACTTTACATTGGAAAATGATAGACATTCAATTTAGAGAGAACACACACATACACATATACACATACACAATGTACATAAAAATTACCTCAAATAGGCTAGAAGCAGGAATTAAGTTTCCTACTATGGAGTAGAAGTCAACTGGAATGGAAGATTCAAAATCTTTGAATAGATCATGGGATTGTTTTTTCTCCCCCCCCCTCTTGTAAAAAGCCTTTAAATCAAGAAAATCAGCATGAATTGTTGTGGTGTGAGTGCAAGCACTGAGCAAAATGAAAAAGACATAAGGAAGGAAACTGAAAATAAGAGGAAATTAAAGTGACATAATTCTTACAAGGATGGAGAAAAAATAATTAAAGTGTATTCATATCATTCCAGAGTTGATGGAGAGTGATGCTCATTTTGAAGAGATCGGTGAAATCTAGTTCTTGGAGAAAGCAGAATCCTAAGGCCACACATGATGGTTAATTTTATGTGTCAACTTGGGTAGACCACAATAGCCAAATATTTGAATAAGAAGCAGTCTAGTTGGAAAGGTAGGGGAGGGGAAGGAAAAAATAAAAAACAGTTTAGTTGTTATTTCCAAGGTCATTTTTAAAATTAGATTAAGATTTAAACCAGTAGACTTTGGATAAAGCAGGCTATGCTTCAGAATGTGGGTGGGCCTTGTCCAATCAGTTGAAGATCTTCAGAGAAAAAAAAACAAGGTTTCCCAAAATGAAGCAATTTTGTAGCCAGACTGCTTTTGGACTGGAGCTCCAACATCATCTCTTCCCTGGATCATCAACCTACCAAGTTGCCCTGCAGATTTTCGACTTTCCAGTTCCCACAATCATAATTACAAGGGCCAGTTCTTTAAAGTTTTCCTCCACCCTGTATACACACACATACACACACACACCCTACTATTGGTTCTGTTTGTCTGATTAGTACACCACATCAGTAACTGTTTTTGTATTCCAGAGTCTTTGTCAATTTACTTATATCAGTCTTGACATTAAAAAAAAAGGTTTAATCAACCATTTAAGACACTAAGCTACTAGCTTTTCTTCTATAAATGAAAACAAAACAAACAAACAAACAAAAAACAAAAAACAAACAAACAAAAAAACCTCTATGTTTCTGATTTACTTATGGCTATCCATTAAATTTTTTCCCAAGATGGTTTAAAAATTCTAAGTACTTTTTTTCTTGAAAATATGTTTAAAAAAAGTAATGCTTTCTACCACATTTATAAGCAGAACTTAAAATCTGTTTAATTCAGATACTCTAAGGTATACTCAGATTCCATAGTTGACAAAACTCCTTAATATTGAAAAATTTAACTACCACAACACTTTCTTTGCAATATAATATGTTACTGAGTCTGATTTAGGTTAAGAGAAAAAAAAGATACATCTGAAAAGATTTATCTATATATATATAGATAGACATGGAGCTACGTTATCTCTCTATAACAGTTCTCACTGTATGCATTTGATATGAATACACAACTAAAAAAGGGTATATTTTTCAAAGTATAAACAAGACATGGATAATTAAATCTGAGACCAAGCCACACTCTCTTCCTCAAAGGAACTTATTTTTAAAAAGAAGAGCTTTCTATTCTTCCCTGGCCATTCAAACAATAAACTGAATGTAGGTCTCAAAGTGTCCATTAAAAAGTGTCTTTTTATAGAATGCCTTGTGCAACGTGTCAAGCAGTGAAACATTACCAGCCACCATTAGGGAAAAATAATAATTTTCTAAAAGAAAAATGTTGTTGCAATTTATTCTTATTCTATATTTAACAAGATTATTTTAATGGAGTACTATGTGAAGTAATAGCAAGAAAATAGCCAAGAAATTACTGGTGACTTAAAACCGGGTTTTTTTGTTTTTCTTTTTGTTTTTTCTCTGCTTTTAGAGTAAAAACATCTGAGAAAAAAAAAAAAAAGAAGCAATATTTTTCTTGTCCTCCTGATAGCAGATTGGAAATTTCCAAGTCTTACTGTAAGTGTCTTGTGTCTTTTTTACTATGATTATTTGCCACCACAACATCATATAAAACATGATATACTGTAAATGGGGGAGAAAATAGTACCAGTCCCAAATATTTGGGAAACAGAAGTTTGAGCTCGATAGCCCAGCCTTTCATCTTGCATCACTATCACTTGGAAGCCTGACAAATGTAGGTCAGCCTCTTCAGTCCCATACATCACCAAAGTCCACTTTTATGATGTTATTAATATAGTTAACATTTCAATTCATTGATTTCAAGGGCCCAGAATGCCATATATCATGAAAAGATCAAGGAGTGGCTGCCTCTCCTCTGACCTATTACAATTTTCTTTTTTTGATCCTGAAGATTGTCAGAGTTTAAGCATCTGTTATTCCTAATGATAACTCAAGAGCATTTGAAAAAAGCCAGCATAATCTGTAGAAAGAGACTCCTTATCTGGAATCTCATGATGACTTCTCATAAAATCAATAGTAAAAGGCAAGCCCTGTGTGGTGTTGCCTCTGCTTCAGCAAAACATTAAACGGCAAGAGGATGCATGCATACCAATTGATATGGAACATTGTACAGTTTGCACAGCATATTTTTAGAGATGTGTCATAATGTTTGCAGTGGTCAGTCATTTGAAGGGCTATTTGCGAGTCTAGAAAATTTTGTAAAATTTGAAAAGGTCAGAGGGAAAATTTTATATATGCAAGTATTTTAAAATACGTCTTTAAGGAAAAAGGCAGTTGTTAGGGAATATTAGAGAAAAGAGAAGTTTAAGAAATATTAGAACAAGTGAAGGGATGAACGATTTATGATCCAGCAAGAACTAGAACAGGTACATGGAAGATCCCCTCTCCTTCCTCTAGAATACAAGACAGTGACTTAAGGGAGTGTGCATTAACTTTGCCAAAGCAGAGGTTTTGAGATGCAAGAAAATTCTTCAAAAACTCAGCTTCCTATTAGCTCTGATAAAAATGCACATGCTTTTGATTTGAATGTTTCTCAAGCTGACCACTGTCCAGAAGAGCAGATAATTTGATGAGACATATTTGCGACTGTGATTCAGCCATATATTTGTAAAAATGTGTCACTCCAAGCGATTTTATCACAGTAGAATTTTCTGGCACACAAAAACTCTTGTGACAAGGGACACTTAAAATAATAAATAAATCATTGAGCAGAGCAGGCATAGGTTAAATTCTGGTAGATAAAAAAGAATTTTTTAAAAACCCCTATAAAGACAAAGAAGGTCCACCCCTTTTCACCACTCAGAGGGGTGGTGACATTAATGTTACTTAACTATGAAATACAGTATCCAGATGAATAACAGAATTGAAGTATATGGAAATAAACTTTTTTCAGTTTCACATTTTATTAATTGGGTTTCTTATGTTCAGACTGCAGGGCCCAACCTAGCTAGTTTAAGCAGAAATTGGTGTATAAAAGGACATTTTAGTTTAGAAGCAGGAAAGCCAGAGAAATGCCAACCTTACAACTCAGGCTGTTTCAGCAGAAATCCTACTACTATTGCTCATAGTCAACTCCACAAAGCCAGAATCTACGCCATAGCTGATAAAGGAAAGAAAAAAAAATGCCTTTATGGCCATGTTTGTCAGAAAAACATTTCCCTTCCAATTCCTTTATGGATGCATCAACTTGGAAATCCCTAATAACACGCAGAGCCCTAGCTGCAAGGAAGCCTGGGATATGAAAACTTCAGCATTCCCGATTGTGAATGAGTTTATCCAGAGTATCGGCCACCAATACCATGAAGATGAGTTAAAATGGAAGAGCTATCAAGTGCTGGCAGGAGATTAGGGAGTTGTTAGTAGAGGTACTAGGAGAATTAGAACCATACTTTCCTGATTGTTTCCAAGATTGATAGAACACTCTCAGAGATCCCATAGATAAACTGTATTACTCCCATTTCAGGAATTCCGTATTTTACCCTGCATTATAATATCATTATAATGTCCTTTTACTCTTTTAAATAATTTTCCTAAGAATGTGATACAGCAAGACAACTGAAAATCACCTATCCTAAGATTTTATTTGCTTGTGTTTGAGATTCTTTTAGTCAATTGGAAGAACTGCTAAATCCTGAAACTTACCAATGAGTCTTTACACCAAATGCTTTTTTTTTTATTACTTTTCACACAAGAAATGACAGTATTTCCGTGCTAGACAACATGAGGTCATCTTTAGTCAATTTAGCTCATGCTGTTTACAATCAAACAACTGCACTTTCACATTCAAAGCTATGTGTTACAAACTGAATGACATAATCTACAATATGAGGCAAGGTATATGTCATAAACTTTAAACTTCATGACATATGGGTAAACATTTGAGAGCAAAACAGTGTGATTTATAAGCATTCTAAAAATAAAATAAAATGTGAAATACTTGTGTATGAAAAATCTCAGGGTAGCATAATTAGCTGAGTTATGCACATTTTCCTGCTGCTTATAACCCTTTTGCCACCCAAACATTAGTGTTCTTTCCACATATCAATCATTCTCCACGCCACTTACCTTGCACGAAGACCAGGATACGCACGCACCGTCCCCTTGTTTTCTAACTTCATCCTACTGTTACAACTGACAGATGTCACTGCTCAGACTTAAAATTTTTGCTTCTGAAGCTGTAGAGATATAGTGATTTGCATTCAGATGCATACAAAGAAAAACTACTTACAAACCTGAGGAGTGGAACATAATAGGATAATTTTTTTTCAAAATTGTAATTATCTTAAGCCTTAGGCCCCTTTGCACATTTTTCCATCTCATTTGTATAACACACTCCATCATGCTTCAGTATGATGCATGTAACCAGAGTCTCTGAAAAGTGGAGCATAAGTGTGTAGGACTGCCCTTTGCCCCTCCCTAAAATGGCAGTAAACCAAAAAAGAAAAGAAAAAAGACATGGAGCCATGTTTATGCTTCTTAATCTCATAGCTAGAAATTTAATTAATTAATTATTCAATCAATCAATTAATTCAATGATTAATTGAATATTAATTGACGATTTATTTGAATACTTAATTGGATAGTAATTGAATATTATTTGAATGATTAATTATTCAATTAATTAATTCAATGTATAATCGAATGTTTATTTGAATAATTAATTGGATATTAATTGAATATTATTTGAATGATTAATTACTCAATCAATTAATTAATTATTGTTCTAAAGCTTTAATCTTACACTGGATTAAAATGAATAGTATAGCTTCTAAATAGGATCTATTCCTGAACTGATTTCACAAACAATTTTGTTGGTAAGGGGTTTCCTCTTGATAGTTGGAGAAATGGAAACTGGGCATATTTTGTATTAACTGATTATTTTTGTCTTTTGAAAAACCACAGAATGTTGCATTTCACAGTATATTGCAGTGTAAAACAGCTTTTCTTTAGCAAGAAGTGTAGCTGTTATTGGTTAACACCTCATCAGTGAATTTCACAGACAGATGTTTTGCTTCCTTCCTGCACATGAAAACCTAGTGTTTTTAGGACTAAAGTTCTTGGTCCTGTCACGTTAAACTATGACAGTCCCTGAGCCATCCAGCTGATATGAAGACTCAAACAACTATTTACTTGTGAATGTACTGGAGGGACTGGGGTGTGGGGGAGACTACGAAGATTTTAATTTGAGCCAGCTGTGAAGCTCCCAGAGACTCCTACAGCAGCCAGTGCTGGGCTAAGATTAAACTAGGCAGAATGCCTGAAGAGATACTGAATAGGTTTGATACAAATTATATTGTCCTGCTGGTTTGAAAGTGCACATTACTGGAGTCATTAACCATAATCATCCTCAATTACAAGCACTGTAAGCATGCATACAGCGGCCCAGTAAATGTGGCCATTGTTTGCGAGCAATGTCCATATTTGGTAAAGATGGTGCCTCCCCTCACTGGACTTGAAGCAATCTCCTCCCTGCCCCTTTCTTCTCTCCAGTCCTGTGGTCCCAGTTCTCAAGCTTTAACTCCAAAATAGTGAAATCCATTGAAGTATTTTTTTTTTTTCCTCTCATAACTCAGTCTTGTTGAAGATCTCATTTTCCTTTATTCTAAGCTAGGTAGTGTTTGCTAGTTACAACAAGTTTCAGGTTAGTTCTGGTTTGTATTATTAGCTTGGTCAATTTTTAAAAAATAATAATTATCTAATGATTATGCAGTGAGGCCATAAAATTCCTATCACTAAGTGGTGGTAAAGGAAGCAATCAAATAGGAGATGTGCGCTACAGCCCTCATATTGCAACATTTCATTATCAGTCTGTGTGCTTCCGGTTAAGGCTGAACTCAACAAGAGTTTAGGCATATCTATTTTTTTTAATTTAATTTTTTTTTCAGTGTTCCAAAATTCATTGTTTATGCACCACACCCAACACTCCATGCAATACATTCCCTCCTTAATACCCACCACCAGGCTCACCCAACCCCCCACCCCGCTCCCCTCCAAAACCCTCAGTTTGTTTCTCAGAGTCCACAGTCTCTCATGGTTCGTTTCCCCCTCCAATTTCCCCCAACTCAATTCTCCTCTCCATCTCCCCATGTCCTCCGTGTTATTCCTTATGCTCCACAAGTAGGTGAAACCATATGATAATTGACTCTCTCTGCTTGACTTATTTCACTCAACATAATCTCCTCCAGTCCAATCCATGTTGATACAAAAGTTGGGTATTCATCCTTTCTGATGGAGGCATAATACTCCATTGTATATATGGACCATATCTTCTTTATCCATTAGTCCATTGAAGGGCATCTTGGTTCTTTCCACAGTTTGGTGACTGTGGCCATTGCTAGGGATATCTATTTTTAGATTTGAGACTAGTACAGTATAAAGTATAAGTGTACAGTATACAGTATAATTTGAGACTTGTACAGTATAAAGTACAAAGAAGACAAAAATACTACAAAAAATTCTCATCCACCTTTTGCCTACATTCTGTTAATGTTAACATTTTTTCACATGTTTCATCATTCTTTCAGTCCCTGTCTCTTTGATATTATCAATCTATTATCTATCTAGTCTCTCTGTTTATATTTTTATGTTTTTTACTTCGAACTTTACATCCAATTCCGCCTTACCTCTAAATACTTCAGTGTATTTATAAATTCAGTTTAAAACCAGGACATTCCTTTATATAGGTAAATACAGTTATCAAAGGAGAAAAATAATATAAAAAATGCAGCATTATCTAGGCTATAGATCTTATTCAGATTTTGTCCATTGTACCACTAATATCCTTTCCTATTCCAGGATCCAATCTAGGATGACACATTACCTTTAGTTTTCATGTCCATCAGATTTAACATAATATTGTATTATTAGAGTTCATTCCAATTATCTTCTAGAATGTCTCTCATTTTGAGTTGAACTAATGGTTCCATATTATTAGATGCAGGTTTTATAATTTTTCCAGGAATATAGCAGATATGATATTGTATCCTTCTCAGTATATCCTATAAGGAGGCACCTGGTACTGATTTGTCCCACCACTGCTGATTCACATTTCCAACCATGCTTAAGCTTCATTTTTTCTTCATCATAGAGGTACTATTTTTCCCTTTTTAACTAACAAGCTTTTGTGAAGAGATAACATAGAAGATTAAATATCCTATTCTCATCATAATTCTGCCCACTGATTTTAGCTTCTTGCCTGAGACTATTATTGCTGTGGTTGCAAACAAATGGTAATGTTTCTAATTTCATGATTCTTTCACATTTATTACTTGGAGTTTTATTTTAAGAATTCTCCATTCTGGGGCGCCTGGGTGACTCAGTGGGTTAAAGCCTCTGCCTTCGGCTCAGGTCATGATCCCAGGGTCCTGGGATCGAGCCCCGCATCGGGCTCTCTCCTCAGCGGGAAGCCTGCTTCTCCCTCTCTCTCTCTGCCTGCCTCTCTGCCTACTTGTGATTTCTGTCAAATAAATAAATAAAATCTTTGAAAAAAAAAAAAGAATTCTCCATTCTTGGGATGCCTGGGTGGCTCAGTGGGTTAAGCCTTTGCCTTCAGCTCAAAACATGGTTTCAGGGTCCTGGGATCCAGCCCCACATGGGGCTTTCTGCTCAGCAGGGAGCCTGCTTCCCCCTCTCACCAGCCCCCCACGCCTGCCTCTCTGCCTACTTGTAATCTCTCTCTCTCAAATAATAAATAAAATCTTTAAAAAAAAAAAGAGTTCTCCATTCTTCCTATTTATTCCTTAATTTCATCATATAAGTATGTAATCTTTGATTCCTATTTTTATTTTATGGATTATAATTTGTTATTATCAGTATATTTTTCTTTGGGCAAATGCTCTTGTATCTATTTGAAATATCCCCATCGTTTTTTGAGTATGTCTTTACCTCCTAGCGCTATAAAATCTTTTAAGTGCGTTTTTTACTTTCATACTTTAGTCCTGGAGCAGCTATATATACAAGAAGTCCTCTATAGCTCTTACTAGAAAATGGTCTTTAGAAACATAATTCGGGGCATTAAGATTTGCTCATCAGCACTGGGTGAGGGGAGGTCATTGCTCTCAAGAACTCTCAGAGCTAGGAAATACACATATGTTGTTTTGTCTATTTTTCTATCTATCTGTGCACATACTAAAATCCATTGATTTATACTAATACTCCAGTTGCACTCTAGCTTTGTAATATTCATCTCAGTCTTCACCCTTTCCATATTGGTAATTCTTTTCTCTGGCAATATGAAATCTGGCTTTTCTTCTCCACAAGTTGTTATATATTTCCTCCAGTCATTTCAGAATTACTCATCCATGCCATGTACAAATAGGCCTGCTAACAGAATCTTTTTCCTTCTTTTTTTTTTTTTTTTTTGGCATTTCATTCAAGTTCAATCAATGGTTTCAACATGTTTCTACTTTTTCTTGTTTGTTTCAAGTTTTTGTTTAAATTCTAGCTAGTTAACATCTAGTGTAATATTAGTTTCTGGAGTAGAATTTAGTGATTCATCTACAACACTCAGTGCTCATGACAAGTGCCCTCCTTAACACCCATCATCCATTTAGCCCGTCCTCCTGCCCACCTCCCCTCCAGCAACTCTGTTCTCTATAGTTAAGAGTGTTTTGTTTTGTTTTGTTTTTTAAAGATTTTATTTATTTATTTTAGAGAAAGAGAGTGGCAGGATGAGGGAGAGACTCTCAAACAGGCTCCGTGCTGAGCGTGGAGTCCACGTGGGACTAGATCTCAGAACCCTGAGGTCATGACCTGAGCCGAAATTAAGAGTTGGACCCTTAACCAACTGAGCCACCCAGGCATCCCTAGATTTTTAACTTTCTGAATCAATTTTTTTTTATGTGTCTGCTGCTTGTTTCCATGTACTTAATCCTTTTGGAGTTTTGTCTATTTTCTTCTGTTTTGTTTTTTTTTCCTCCCCCTTTCTGGGATGAATTTTCAACTGTGATGTTTTAATTTTTCTTTTATATTCTTTGTTAGTAACTTTCTAGAGACTTACTTCCTTTTATTTTACTCATATTGTAAATTTGTAGTACTTTACAGCTTTCCTAAGTCAGTGATATCCTGTCTGACAGTGGAGGAAAAAAAATCCATTTTTTTAAATGGTTATGTGTGTGTGTGAGATGAAGAGGATTGTGGGTCTCATTTTTGTGGTTCTCTGTTTTCTTATATAACCCTAAATTTGCCTCTTTCTCTTTGCTTCTTCTTTAGGCAACTGCCAAATGACACTTATAACTTCTATTTTTCCTCTTTTCTTCCAGAAGCTATGCATTTTGAAGTCAGCTACTTCAAATTGCTTTTTCAATATTTTCACTCTTTCAGTATTTTCATTCAATGGTAGACTTTTCCTTCCTGAGAATGGTTTTAGAGCAAGTCTAAGCTTGCCACTGGATCCATTTTTCTCTTTAGCACACCATTTTCCTCAATGCTTATGCTCATGGCTCAGGCTGTGGCTGGAATGTGATCACTTGGTGGGATTGGATATTTTTTGTTTTGCCTTTTTTTTTTTTTTAGAAGGTAACTTGTGATTTTGATGTTTTCTGTTTTTTTGTTTTTTTTTTTTTACCACGTGTGTGTGTGTGTGTGTGTGTGTGTGTGTGTGTAATTTCCTTTGGTCTTCTAATTTTTCTGTATTGTTTTTGGAGGAGCTGTGGGGAAATATGATTTAGGTGGCTGGCCTTGTCCATGGCTATGTGAAAATATGGGTAGATCTGTTTTAATAGAGAAGTATTTAAAAGGATAAGCACAACTTACATGTCTCTATTTTACTGGTTTATACATTTTGCACTTGGAGATTTTTTTTAAGTCAGCAAACAGAGGGCACTATGAAAAATGCATGATATATTTGCTGTTTAAGGGAACTAGTCATATTTCCTGTCTTTAAGGAAAGATAAGTATAGTGTAGGACAAGCAAGAACTGGTATGAGGAATATCAAGAATCACGTACAATACAGTTAGTTAGTATTAGGTTTTTCCTGTTCAGTCACTTCTATGGCAGTTAGTCTTACTAGACTTTTTGGTCTCACTTCAGTCTTTCTGGTGGACAAAGTGCAAACTACATGGGAAGTTCACTCAAACCCAAGTGGATTCACTTTCGTGTATGTAGTTGTTGCTGACATTTCTTGCCAACTCTCTTTCAGCAAAACAAAATCAACTCAACAATATGTGAAATTATTGAGCCTTTTTTTATAACTCCTTTCAAGCAATGAGAGAATTATTAATGGATTTTTTTGTTTTTGCCAAAAGTATGGCCATCCTTGAAATTTAGTAAATAAATAGTTATTTCAAAGAAAGTTTTTATATTCTTTCAAATGTCACTGAAAATTTATAAATTAATTTATGTATCTCTCACTAATAAAATAAAAATTATTTTATTACAGAATTTAACTAATAATGAGGCTATTAATATATTATTATATTAATGTTAATATTAATATAATTAATTATATTAATTTTAATTATATTTATAATTATATTATATAAATATATTTATATAATATAATATATAATTATATTATATTAATATTAATATATATTTCATTTAGAGCTTCAACTGTCAGATGAAGAGTAATAATAGAGAAGAAAAAAATAATTAGTTGATAACTTGATGTTATGGACCAAGTATTAGGATGGCTTTGGGAGGGAACCAGGTCATACAGATAGAGCCCTTAAGGATGGGATTAGTGGCCTTATAAAAGAGACCCCAGAGAGTTCTCTTTTGTCCATTCTGGCATGTGAAGATATAATAGAACATGGCAGTCTAAAACCCAGGAGGCTCTCACTTGAACCAGACACGGCTGGCATCCTGATCTTGGACTTGCAGACTCCAGAACTGTGAGAAATAAATTTCTGTTGTTCATAAGTCTGTCTGTGGTACTTAACCTGAACTAAGGCACCTGGCTAAGAAAATTATCTGTCTTGTTATCAGAATAATTTCTCTAAGCTACTAGTGAGGGGAAAAACCCCACATAACATGAGATAATCTTTCTTTCAGGAAACTAAAACAAAAAAATCAGAGCATATTTTATTTCTGAAATGTTAAGCAATAGACTTCAGTAATATTTATCATTCTCCAAGACAGATAATATTTTTCTCTACCTTCACAAAAGCTACTTGAAATCCCCTATTCCAAGTGATCTTAGTATTAATAGCTTCACTTCTATAGTGCTTACCACATGCTAAGCTCCTTCCTAGCTACTTTAGAAAGCAAATGTATTATCATCCTTACAATGCCCTTTGAATTAGATCCTAATATCACACCAATTTTAAAGACTAAGAAACCCAGGCAAAGAGTTTAAGTACTTGTCTGAGTTTATCTAGCTAGTGAGTGTAAGAACAAGTCATCATATAAACAACAGGCTTGCAATTACAGCAGAGAATAACTTAGTTACTGAGAGATTTTTGGGTTTTAGCTTAAGTGTTCATGACTCACAACTAGCAATATTGAAAACCATGATGTATAATTTGGGAATGTGGCATATTCGTCTGACATGAATATCGAAAACAGTATTTTAAAGAGCTATTAAAAATCCCTAGCAAAGGGGCGCCTGGGTGGCTCAGTGGGTTAAAGCCTCTGCCTTCAGCTCAGGTCATGATCCCAGGGTCCTGGAATTGAGCCCGGCATTGGGCTCTCTGCTCAGCAGGGAGTCTGCTTCCTCCTCTCTCTGCCTGCTTGTGATCTCTGTCAAGTAAATAAATAAAATCTTTAAAAAAAAAAAAATCCCTAGCAAAAACAGTGCTGTAAAACAAAAAATTAACCAATTCATTGTTGAATGACTTCACATTTTACCTTTTAGCTTACAGTGTTTGATTGATGAAACTCACACCTTGGAGATAAAAATGCTGCATATATAGTATAAAATTAAAAATAACATTTGTCGGGGCACCTGGGTAGCTCGGTCAGTTAAGCGTCTGACTCTTGATTTCAGATCTCAGAGTCCTGAGGTCAAGCCCTGCATGTCTCAATACTGGGCGTGGAACCTGCTTGAGATTATCTTTTTTCCCTCTCCCACTGCCTCTCTCTCTCCCCCTTCCCCTGCCGTCTCTCTCCTTTAAAAAAATAAATAAATAATGGGGCGCCTGGGTGGTTCAGTGGGTTAAGCCGCTGCCTTCGGCTCAGGTCATGATCTCAGGGTCCTGGGATCGAGCCCCGCATCGGGCTCTCTGCTCAGCAGGGAGCCTGCTTCCTCCTCTCTCTCTACCTGCCTCTCTGCCTGCTTGTGATCTCTCTCTGTCAAATAAATAAATAAAAAATCTTTAAAAAAAAAATAAATAAAAATAACATTTCCTACCTGATTGTATGTGTGGTAGAGCAGATGGCCTTTGTTTTTTTTTTTTTGTTGTTGTTGTTTTTGTTTTTTTTATTTATTTGACAGACAGATCACAAGTAGGCAGAGAGGCAGGCAGAGAGAAAGGAAGGGAAGCAGGCTTCCCGCTGAGCAGAGAGCCCGATGTGGGGCTCGATCCCGGGACCCTGGGATCATGACCTGAGCCAAAGGCAGCGGCTTTAACCCACTGAGCCACCCAGGCGCCCCGATGGCCTTTGTTTTTAATGTATGAGTTCATCCAATAATCATGCAACCTTTGATTTCTGAATTCTTTTAATCAGGTCATTTTCACCCCTGGATTTAATATCTAATAACTGTGTAGGCCACTTACACTTCAGTGAAATACAAGCCACAATCCTCTAAAGAGCAAACTCCTTTCCAGACATTTTAACTTAAAAAATGTGGCATTTAAAAAACTGTGTGATACCCCTGCAGTCTTAACAGGGTGACACAATAGAGGTCTAACCATATTTTCCAAAAATTACTCAAATGGCATGCGTTGATTCTGTTCTGGGTAGGAGGCCTGGGAAGCTGGGAAGGGATTCCAATAACGGTCCCATAGCACCCATAGTTGCCTCAGGTTGGCAGAGATGCGAAGAGACAGTGTAAATAAATCTTCGTACTTTCAGGCCTGAGAGAAAAAGCTAATAATATTTGATGGGAGAAATGTATGAAAGTCATTTTTATAATTAAAAAGAATGTATGGGCAAATTAAAGGAGAATATATATAATTAGAATGAGTCATAAAGAGTTCTGTACACATTGGTAAGCTATCTTGTAAAGCTGTTTTCCCTCTTTTCAACATCTGTTTTTTACCGTATGAAAAAACATATATATATATATGCCTTTGGAGTTTATAATGTTTTAAAAAAAATGTAGCCCACCAGATTTATGCATCATATTATTCTGGCTGTTTATTAGAAATGCAACTTTTTAGGTCGAGTCCCAGACCTACTGAGTAAGAATCTTAAATAGTTGAATCTAGAAAGACATTGATTTTAAAACACCACAGATAAATTTTAGGCATTTAAAAATTGAGGAGCCACTAGAATAGAGACTATGTTGACCCAAGGAATATTAAAACACAAAAAACATAAAACTATTATTCTTATTCATGGTTTAGGCTCAGTTAGAAGGTTGAATAAAATCCTAATGGTTGAAATTGCACGCCTGCCCCATATGCCTGCGTATTGACATTTTGTTCACTCCACAGGCTGTATCAGTATAGAGGAAAGGAGAGGAGAAAAAAGGAAGAAGGCATATGGGAAAGGGGAGGGGGAAAAATATATATGTGTGTATATATATAAATATATATGTAAAATTTAAACTGCTAAAATTACAAAAGTGAATTATGAAGTGATAAAATATCACAATAATAGAGAAAATGTATTTTTTCAGGCTACTAGACTGTAAAAAGGATACATGAGAGAATATGTGAATTATATAAGACATATTCACATATTTCTCTCAACATATAAGGCAATAAAACCAAACGTTTGTTTCTGAGTCCTTCTTCCTCATCCCCATCGATTCCAGAGTTAACGCCCAAATGTCAGTATTCACACCCACTCTATCCTCTTATTTAAAAGTAAACAACAGAAATTAGATGGGACTCGCCTCATCTTCTTGCTGAAAGCAAGCACCAGCCAGAACCAAAAATGCTGAAAAGCACCAAACACCCTTCGAGTCTTGGAATTCCTTTTTATTTCGGTCCTCTAGGACCTCATGCACACAATGTCAGACCCCTCTCCTTTCACCTTGGCAGCAGTCCGTGACCATCCCCACACCATCATCTTTCCTCCTATTGCAGTGATTTCCTTGAGTCCTGTTACTCAAATTCAACTGCTAAGCTTTGATTCCTCATCCAAAGCCTATGATGCATACACAAGAGGTACTAAGCCACAGAGTATCCATTAGGGAAAGTTAGGGAAGAACATTCATCCTAAGCCAAATAAGTCAATATTCAATAAAGCCTCATAATACCCTATAAAGAAGAAAATATCATAATGTTTTTTCATGACTTTCTCAGTATTTTGGTGGTGAAAGGTTTTTGTTGTTGTTGTTGTTTTTAATAATGATAACAACAGCTTGCATTTATATAGTGTTTGACAGTTTTGAAAATGCTTGCAAATATATTTATTTACTTGATCCAAAATAGAACAAAGTGAAGGAAGCAAGGCATGTGCTAATACCATTTCACAAGTAAGGAAAATGACCAGGATATTTCTCTTAGTTTTCATGGCTAGCAGGCACAATGATCCCTTACTCAAAATCAGATTCCAAATCCAGAAACTTTCCTTGGAATTTATATTTTAAGTGATGACTCTTCGGACAAAAACAGAGGTAGTAGTCAAGATAATCATGGTTGAGAGAAAATGAGAATTTGGCAAAACCATTCTAAGCACTCTTTCTGATGTCATATTGTATCAACTGGATTTATTGTTCACTGACTCTGAAAAACAGATGTAACAACTTTTTTTCCCAGGGTATGCTAGTCCTGAAGTCCAAGTTGAGGCTCAAGGAGTTGAGACGAATATCTTTACTTTCCAGGTCTCTTTGAAATAGAAAATCCAGCAGATAGATTTTTATCCATACATAATGGGTAATCGATGTTTATTAGAGATGTAGAACCAAACCAGTAACAAGTGTTCTATTAAAAGGTAACATTTTTTGAGGTAACATTTTGAAACCCAGAAGATGATGTAGCATTTCTAAGCTTCACCTGTGTATAACGTAACCAAAAGAACAATGTAAGATATTTGTAGATGGGGTGCCTGGATGGCTCAGTCATTAAGTGTCTGCCTTGGGCTCAGGTCATGATCCCAGGGTTCTGGAATCAAGTCCCAAATGGGGCTCCCTGCTCCGTGGGAAGCCTGCTTCTCCCTCTCCCATTCCCTCTGCTTCTGTTCCTTATCTCGTTGTGTTTCTGTCTGTCAAATAGATTAAAAAAAATATATATATGTATATATATTTTTTTTTTTAAAGAGAGATATTTGTAGATATAAAAACTTGCCAATACACAGACTTAAAGGACTAATCAGGGAAAAATGAAATTGTTCTTAATTAAAGATATTTTATATAAGTAAATGGATGTTTTTAAAAAGCAATGACTTAGAATTAGAGTATACTTCAAGTGCAGTAAGCAGTTGAGATTCCCAAAATATTTCATACATACAAATCATTCTTTATATTGCTACCTAATCTTTAAAAGAGGAGATCAAATCAAACCATATGAAAACTGTAGAAAACTAGATCAGGGAATCTTTTTTTGGAATGACATGTATTCAGCAATATGACTGAAATACTTTACAAACTCAGCAATCTGCTAAGCTTTCCTTTTTTTTTTTTTTTTTTTTTTGGTTTGTTTGTCTTAGTATGAGTGTATCGTTTTATTGATGGAAAATTGCATCATTGAAATATTTTATACTACAGGCTATTTCAGAATCCCTGGAGGTTTAAATAACTTAAAGTCATTCTTTGAAGAATAGCAATTGACCTCTGAATAGGTCTTACTTTACAGTGTTCTTTACTTCCAAAAGAAATCAGAGCACTGGAAAGATTTAGAAAATCAATCAAATTTTATAGGGGAAAAACCTACAATAATTTGTCCAATAGTTTATGCCCATAGTAAAAAATGGGACATGATTTACATCAAATTTCAACTGAACCAGTCTTAAATATAGGAGTCTCAGCTTACATGATGGCTAATCACATATAACTACATTGACATAATATAGAGATCCATGGGTTTAGATGCGCATTCTGGAAATGGAATCATAGTGCAAATCACGTGACCATTTTCATGGAGTGAAAATAATATTGTGTCTGAGAATTTTACCAGCCCCACTTGCAAATCCAAGTAATTCATTTCTTATCAGATGTGACATTTATGATAGGATTTTTGGATGTAGAGTAAGGGGAGCTGAATTGGTATTTGGCAAGTGACATTTTAAAGTAGGAAATTAAATTACAAAGAGGCTAAATGTTGCACCACAGAACCAAAGGGTTTGGCAGCAACAGAGGCTCCAAAGTCATTTTCAGTCTATTCTCTAAAGAATCACTTCACAGTTTATGCAGAAAACCCAACATTTCAGTGGTAATTAACAGAAGTTAATCCAGATGACTGCCTGTGGGATAGTCTTCATAAACTTACAGAATGTGAATTAACTGTCCATCATGAAGAAAAAAAAAGCTTTCATAGAAGTAGATTCAACATACTGACAAGAGAAAAAGTCTTTTCATTTCAGCAAATGTCAAACAGAATGCCCTAACAATAAATACTAATGCAGGATGTTTATAATAAATATTTTGTTTCACCATTAAAAAAAAAAAATGTCTAGCCAACTTATATCTTATCTCTGTAATATCCACCTGAAACAAAGTTTTCATTGTTGTCAACATTGAGTCCTCTATAATTTGGCCTGGGCATGCAGTGCTGTATTCTCAAATTAATTAATTAATTAATCAGATAATACCAAACAAAGACATGAATGAACATGCAAAGTGACACTTAGGCCTATTGGTAAGCAACAGAGATATCTTATCAAACAAAATCTATGTTCCAAGGAAAATTTCTGCCCATCATTTTCAGAATGTCTCAGAAGCCCCTACTTTCTTCTTAAATCCACATTAATAAAATATTAGTAAATTTACTTCATTAACTTAGAATCTTTCCTCAGAGGTTAAATGACAAGAGTTCTGCTACTAATTAACTGTCCAATCTTGGGCAAGTCAACTGAATTTCTTTGTGCCTCAGATATAAAACAAGTATATGGGCTTAGATGATTTCCAAGGACATCTCATGACTCCCTCACTCTGCATTATGCTTCTTCTCAAATAGCCTTTTATCTGAGAGGCCTTCCCTAAATATCTCATATAAATGTCAGGCCCTCACACCATGTACCCCACCCTCTTAGGCTGCCTAGTTCTTAGAACTGATCAGAATTTGACATATAGCATATGTGCTTGTTCCTTGTGTGAGATCCTGAGTTCCCTGATAGAACATAAGCTACACAAGAACAGGCACTTTGCTTGGTTGCCTGTCAGGCACATTGTAGACATTGAGAATATATGTTGATATATATTAGAATTTTTCATGATCTTAGTACTTCATGGAACTCATTTTAGGAACTATAGCTCTAAGCAATTTTCTAAAAAAAAAAAAAAAAAAAAAATTTCAACCTTATCTTATTTAGTCTTATTTCCACTAAATGACACTGTCCATTCTGAATAAATAGCTACACCTAATACATATGCAACAAATTTTAAAGCAAGAAATTAAATTTATATAAAAAACCTTTAAATTTTGAGGGGCACCTGTATGGTGTAGCCAGTTAAGCATCTTGGTTTCAGCTTAGGTCGTGTTCTCAAGGTCATGAGCTCAAGCCCTGTGTCAGGTCCATGCTGAGCAGTCTGTTTGGGTTTCTCCCAGTGTCCTCTCAAATAAATAAATCTTAAAAAAACAAGCAAACAAACAAACAAAAAAACCTTTAAATTTTGAAAATATTTGAAGTTTTGCTAAGTTTCTTAACCATACCCATATTTATTTCTATGAAAGTATTATCTATCTTCCAAAAGTTGAGGATATTGTTTAGTTTATGATTTAGCAACTGTTTTTGAAGTACAAATACTTTATTTCAAATTTAATGTTACTAATAAGTCCTACCATATACAGATTATGCTTCCAGCAGATATATTCTGAAATCTGTTTTAGACATACATATTTTTATAGGAATACAGCTTTTGGACATTTAACTATTTTTGAGTGTTCACCACCTTTTCATTACAAATTACTATCTGAAAGGAATTTAATTGGAATGGATTTTAACTACCCAATGTGATAGAATGGAATAATAATTTAGGGGCTCATTTTTACCCTCAAATACATTTCACTCATTATGTCCTCTATTTGATATTGCATTAAGCTACAGAAAAGATGAATCAGACAAGCCATTAAAGATGCCAAGGCTTAAAAATCAGTAGAGTGGATAAAAAAGGTATTACTCAAATGTGTCAAAATGGAACCCAACCATGCCTGATCTTAATAAGTCCATTATAAGCTGTATTGATTAAGAAAGCTTGCCAATCATACAAGACATATTACAAGGATGTTTAATGTGTTAGGATATTTTAAGATATGAACAATTGAAATAAGTTGTCAGCATATGTTTAAATGACAATCAATCAACAACTATTTATTGAGTAAAAGCACTGAGTTAAGAACACCTACTAATATAAAGATGAATTGATATAGTTCTTGCTCTAAAGGGTTCAGCATTTAAGTTGGGGTATAGGATACACATGTGCACACACTTGTGTAGGTTATCTACTTTGGTCCTACTTTTCTTTCTTTATAAATGGAGAGGTTAGTCTAGTTAATTTATAAGCTCCCTTTTGGGCCTTTCCTTATATATTTTTTAAAATCCATTTTTGAGTTTACATGTTTAATAACAAAAAAACAGCTATAAGACATTGAGGAGTTCCTTGAAATCTATCTGTGTAAGTAAACAATTTATTAGTTTTTTAGTTATGTTTTCATGGAATTCTTTATATAAAGCAAGCAACAATGAATGTATATTCCTCCTACTTTTTAAAACAAAAGGCAGTGAGTACTCATTTTAAAGGCAAATACAGTGTATTTACCCTTGAATGTTTCAATAAAAATAAGTCCTATAAAAATAATGCTTCACTATTCCTTTTTACTGGTGCATAATATTTCAAAATGTTTATTTAACCAACTCCTTCTAGTGGGCACTAAGAGATTTTTGTTTATTTGTTTTTTTAAATTGTTCTCTGTAACAAACAATATTGACACAGTTACTTGAGTGCTTATAAAAGGCCTCGTTTGGCTAGATATATTTACAGGATATGTTTCCAGAAATAGGACCACCAGGTCAAAAGACAAATGCAAGTCTAAAATTGTTTTACATTGTTTCATTCCCCCTCCAGAGTGTTGATATATTTCATTCTTGTTAGCAATGCATGGGAGCTTAATTCTACTCTTTAAACTGAAATTCCATGTGTTTTTAAAAAAATAACAACAAGACAAAAATCAGAGTTTTCATAGCTCAAATAAAATATATTTGTGCATTAGTGAAGAAAAAACTGTTTTCTTTTTATATAAACACAATTTCATGAAAGTTTCATTTAATCATAGAAGTCAGTTTTGGTCCCTATTACCAAAGACAGAGGAAACTAGCTCTTCAATGAAAGACAATGGCTCAACATTCATCCTAAGATGTTTTCTTCTGTCTTTGGCATGGTAAATGAACTCCTAGCATCTTCCCTATCCCCTAGCTATTCTAATTTGCCCACTTAGTAATTTGGTGTGGCCAACAGAAAATATCTTCTTAATTTGTAAAAATCCTTTTTCCCATCTGGGGTGTTTTATAAATTACCAGATTTAACCAATAAAGGACTCTTCTGCATCTGAAATCTATTAAGATTCTACCAAATAAAGAATTTTTTTCTGTCCAAGTTGCTAAACGATCATGAACTTATGGCTGTATAAAATCCATTTTATTTTATTTTGTTATGTTTTTTAAGATTTTATATGTTTATCTATCTATCTATCTATTTATTTATTTTTGAGAGAGAGAGAGAGAGAGAGAGCATGTGCATGTGCATGTGCCTGTGAGCATGAGCGGCGGGGGCGGGGCAGAGGGAGAAACAGGTTTCCCCCTCAGCAGGGAGCCCAATGCAGGACCTGATCCCAGGAATATGGGATCATGATTTGAGCCAAAGGCAGGCACTTAACCAACTGAGCCACCCAGGCACCCTAAAATCCATTTTAGAGTCATTCTAATAGAACCATTGTCAGGCACATTTCCTCATTGTCAAGAGTTCTGATTATTTTCATACCTTTACCTAACTTCATTTATGAATGATAGAAAAACCCAGACCCAATGATTGTAGAAAAAGGTTCTCAGAGCAACTCACCGAGTTTATATATATGTACATATACATAAATATACACACTATACATATTAACTATATATAAAATATAGTTGATTTTCTTTGTATCCTTATATTAGTATATAATACTAATATACACATATACACAAACACAAACATCACATACTCATATACAGAAACATATATATGTGCGTGTATAGATATTAATTGTAAGCCTCTGAGACAAACCATAAGAGACTTAATCTCAGGAAACAAACTGAGGGTTGCTGGAGGGGAGAGAGGTGGGAGGGATAAGGGGGCTGGGTGATGGATATTGGGGAGGGTATGTGCTATGGTGAGTATTGTGAATTGTGTAAGATTGACGAGTCACAGACCTGTACCCTGAAACAAATAATACATTACATGTTAATAAAAAGAAAAAAATTGTAAGCCTCAGTTCTCTGCACAAGAAGAGAGAATGCTCCTAAGTATTAGTATTAATATTGGTGTTTGAAGAGTCCAATAATTCACATTTTTCTAAAAGATTCAGTATGGAAGTGATTAAAAGATAAACTAAGACAATAAGCAGATGAAAATTAAAGCATCAGCTTAATTACTAACAGACTCTTAACTGGAGGAGAGTGCTTAATGTAATATAAAAATGAACTCCCTAATAATAAACCCCCGAATTATACTTAGCAACGCAACCAGGCAACATAGGCTCAAGTGGTAGCCAGACTCTGTAAAACATAAAACATGAAGGTTCAAACCAAAAGGATGCTCCAGAGTTGAGAGTGAATGAGGGGATAGACATGCTGATGTGTAACATTAGTATGCCCTTCCTTTAAGAAACAAATACCACAAGCAATGAATTAGTGCTTTTAACTATCAAGGAATGATTTATGTCATTTTTGGGGAATCTGCTAAGGCATATACATTTTATATACATCATCTTATATAATTCTCAATGTAATTCTAGGGCATATACAATAAAATTTCAATTTTAAAGATTTTATTTATTTATTTATTTATTTTTCATAGAAAGAGAAAGAGTGCACAAGCAGGGTGGGCAGCAGGCAGAGGAAGAAGCAGTGTCCCTGCTGAGCAAGGAGCTCAATGCAGGACTCAATCCATGGACCCTGGGATCATGACTTGAGCTGAAGGCAGACGCTTAACCAAATGAGCCTCCTAAGCATCCTCTCAAATTTCAGTTTTATAGATGAATAAAATGATGATCAGAAAAATCTAAGTTTTGGCCCAAATTCCACAATTAACTATGGTAGAAGTTGGATCTTTTTTTTTTTTTCTTAAAGATTTTATTTATTTATTTGACAGACAGAGATCACAAGTAGGCAGAGAGGCAGGCAGAGAGAGAGAGGAGGAAGCAGGCTCCCCGCTGAGCAGAGAGCCCATGTGGGGCTTGATCCCAGGACCCTGGGATCATGACCTGAGCCGAAGGCAGAGGCCTTAACCCACTGAGCCACCCAGGCGCCCGAGAAGTTGGATCTTTATAAAGATCTGTAAGATTCCAAAGTCCACAAGCAGAGCTGCTTTGCAGACAGTCTATGTAAAAATTCACTCAGCCTCTAAAATTGAATGTAAATGCAATGAAATATTTCCTTTTGTATGACTATTATTTCTAGGGTCATTCAATCTTCAGATGTCTGGCATAGTCATTCAGATTCCTCACAGTGGTAGTTCTGGGCTCACTGATGCCATTTGACATATGTATTTCCACATCATTTCCTCACATCATCTTCTGATTGACATTTATGTTTTAGTCTAGACCAGATAGACCAGAATTAGAAATTAAGAAGTCCTAGTTCTTCAAACATACTGCTAAGTATTATTCAACTTGGTAGTGATGATATTCCCAGAATAGTACAAGTCAAATTGAACTTCACTCGAGAAATAATTAATTGTGCCTTGTGTTTTAGTATATTTCAGTTACCTGATAATTTTACTTCTTCACTGATGCTTCTTTGAAGTACATCCCTCTAAGTAATTTGGTAGACCTGTACCTTCAAAATCCTTCCACTGGAATAAAAAGTCTACCTATGAAATGGATACATTTAAATCAGTGTCATAATATTTTCTCATGCCTACAAAACTATCCAGCCATTCTATGATGAGTAGGTGTTCTAAAAATATGTATATATTCTAACTTTCTCTCTTTCTCTGTCTGGGCTCTGATACCTAGGGCAGCACTTATAGATTAAGAATATGTCTGAATATGGGGCTCTAAAATAAAAGAGCTATTTCTTAGGATTTAAATATGGGTCACCACCACTGCAATTTTCGGGACACTGCCAACCAAATCATCATGACAACACTGTATAAGCAGTTGCTCTGCTCTGAGGGTCAAGCTCCACTAAGGAATTCATATGGTAGTGAAGAGGGAAAGGCAAATGTAACTGATCCTGTCTACTACTTGCTCCTTGTGATGGAAGTAGAGGGCATCCCTGTGGACTAAGTGAGATGATAGTTGCTGTTTTAGTTAGCTTGGGCTGCCATAACAACATACCATAGACTAGGAGGCTTAAACAATAGAATGGTCTCTCTTCCTGGCTTGTGGATGATCCCCTTCTTGCTGTGTCCTTACATGGCAGAGAGAGAGGCTCTAGACTCTCTCTAGACTCTCATCTTCTATGAACATCCAATCCGTTGGATCAGAGCCCTACCCTTATGGAGTCATTTAACCTTAATTACCTCCATAAAAGTCCTATTTCCAAATATAGTCATGTTGTGTGTTGGGGCTTCAATTGACAAAGGGGGACAAATGTAATAATTCAGTACATAATAGGGGCAAAGTTAATGGATCAAAGAGATTTCCTGATCATTGAAGAGGTGACAACAGCAGTTAATTAGAGAAATCAAAGTTACACCACCATATTTGTATAGCAGGCTGGTGGTATAGGTCATAGTACCAACATATCTGTGAAAAGGGAAAAAAAAAAAACAAACTTAAATACTATGAACTTATATGCCAGTGAAATTAGACTAATATCGGTACAAATGAGTTCATTTGGCTATAGATAGGTATACACATAAAATCCTTTGATCAATAATCAGATATTTTGATTTGTATTGAGTTCTTTTTAAATCAAAGCTAAAAAAATGGGGCGCCTGGGTGGCTCAGTAGTTAAGCATCTGCCTTAGGCTAAGGTCATGATCCCAGGGTTCTGGGATCCAGCCCAGCATCATGCTCCTTGCTCAGCGGGAAGCCTCCATCTTCCTCTCCCACTCCCCATGCTTGTGTTCCCTCTCTTGCTGTCTCTCTCTCTGTGTCATATAAATGAATAAAATCTTAAAAAAAAAAAAAAGACGTCTCCAGTACTTAGACAATGATGGATTAAATCATTGGCCCTTGGTGATCCATTAAAAAAAAAAAAAGCTAGAAACAGGTTCTAACTGGGGATGGTATAGTTAGTGAATAAAATATTTCAACATTCATCTTAACAAAAATACTAAAAAACCAAGGTTTCAAAACAAGAAAAAGACCCTGCTTATTATTTAATACAGACAATTTCCCCCCCTGTGTTTATATTTTCAATGTAGCATGAAATAAAATAGATTGATGTAATAAAGAACATCATGTTTAGAAGACTTATGCTAATGTTCTTATTAGCTAATGAATTTATATGCAGACTCTTGTAATTTTTCTTTTCCTTCACATAATCTTTCCATTCCCTATCACCACAAACAATTTCCTCAGTGATTTTAACCTCTGAAGAGCATTTCTCTTTTGTTGGAAGGCATGGAAATGGAGGAGGATTACCTTTCAGAAAAGATGACAACTACCTTGAAAGCCAAGAATGAATAAAAGGATGTCATCCAGGACAGTGAAAAAGAGTAAGTCATACTTTTTTATAAAATCTTCAGCTTTTTTATAGGTTACATGAAATCAGGGCGCCTGGGTGGCTCAGTGGGTTAAGGCCTCTGCCTTCGGCTCAGGTCATGACCCCAGGGTCCTGAGACTGAGCCCCACATTGGGCTCTCTGCTCCTCAGGAAGCCTGCTTCCTCCTCTCTCTCTCTGCCTGCCTCTCTGCCTACTTGTGATCTCTGTCTGTCTGTCAAATAAATAAATAAAATCTTAAAAAAAATAGATTACATGAAATCTACATATATGTAAATTTACATAAATAGTTAAAGAATTAAATATACTTAAGTATATTGCATAAGATTTAAGTTTTAAAACTATCAGGTTTCATACACTCTAGTATCTTCAACATGGTTATTAAAGAGGGCCATAGAATTTCTTCTAGAAAAGTGAAAGGAGAATGATAAAAACATAACAAATGAAATGTCATTTAAAATACCACCCAGAGAGCCAACCATGTCAATACTTTTTTGCAAAAACCATCACCTATGCTTATTTAAACCAAAGAATTTTCAGTTTGTGCAATATCCAATTATTGTCAGTATCATATGGAATTAATAAAATGGTATTAACAGAAGCAGAAATTTATTTGGTATAATAACAAAAAATTTCAAATTACATTTTAACACTTGATAATGCTAACTTTATTAAAAGGAACAATCATATTATTGAATTTGCTTTCATAGGCTTCAACTTCATTAAGTCTGTATATGTGTATCCTACTCTGGAACCATATTTGTACGTTTTTCGTTCACGCTCTAAATCACACTTGAGAAATCTAAGGAGCTGCTGTGTATTCTGAGACATGTGTGCAAGCAAATTTAGAATGCAAGGTAAGACTTCCTTTGTATCTGATTTCAAATGAATTTTAAAATATTTTCCAGGTGGTTTTGCAGTTTTTATAAGCTGGTTTTAATGCAGAAGCTTTGTTCTTTTCAGTTAGCTTTGGTGTTTTTAAAGTAAAGAATGACAATAACAGCACACGCACACACACACACACACACACACACACACACACCCTTTTACATTTATTCATTACAATTTGTAAGGTAGATCATAATTCAAATATGTCAAAATATAGCAGGAAATTGACAAAAGCTTGCAAAATTTGTAAGCTTGCAAAAATTGACAATATATTTTCTTTAGAGAAAGATAAATACATTTAAGATTTTGAATATATATATATATAATATGGTAGACAACTTCTAAAATGACTCCTGATCCTTGCCCCAGGATCTTCAAACCTTGTGTCATCTCCTCACCTTGAGTGTGGCCTGAAACTAGTGACTTTCTTCTAAATGAATAAAGTACTACAAAAGTGGGATGATGCCACTTTTGAGACTAGGTAAGGAAAGGCTGACGTCTGTCTTGTCAGAGCACTCTCTTGCTCATTCTGATGAAGCTGCTGCAGTGTTTTGGGCTGTCCCATGGAAAAGCCCAATGGCAAGGAAGTGAGACCACCTTCCTTCCTAAGGACCTGAGCAATAGCCAGCAACAAACTATAATCTCACTCAGTCCAACCGCCTGCTAGATACTGAATCCTATCAACAACCACTCAGAGAACCTGAAAGTGGATCTTACCCTACTAAAGCTTGAGATGACCATGGCAGGCTGAAACCCCAATTGTGTTTTGTGGGAGACCCTGAACCCAAGAACCCACAAAGGCTCACCCAGATTCCTAATCCACAGAACCTATGAAATAACACATATGTAATGTTTTAAGCTGCTAAATTGTGGACAGTTAGGTGTGCAGCAATAGATAACTAGCCTAACAATTTAAGTATTTTTTGCTTTAGGGCAATACAATATAAAACCATTATATAAAATGGTTAAATGCTATTACGGTTCGATGTTCCCTATTCCATATTCCTTTGTTTCCAGGTCTGCAAAATAAGAACACTAAAAAGAATATCTCTACTATTGTTTCCAGATCTAAATTTTATCTTGTTCACATTATTCTATTACTAAATTCACATCTAGTTTTGCTGTCAGAAAAGAAAATAGGAATTGTGAAGAGTACATTATATTATGCCTGGAAAAGTACCTAGCTATTCACTGTGAAAATGCTCAGAAGGTATGAGAAAGCAGATGTTTGTCACAGGATGGCATGCAGGGAGGCAAGCCTGGGCCTCCAGGTTAGCTGTTTTTCCATCGTTCTGGGCTTATCAGAAGGAATAGAGTGGATCAGCTTAGGGACTACAGTCTTATTCAGATCAATGGAAACATCTCAGTCCTTCAGCATCTTTTATAGACACTTCTTTCTTTCAGATTTCTTATTTTTAAAATGTTTTTTAAGATCAATTCTTAAACTTTCTGTAAGAAAATGTTTAGAATGTCAGAATAAAAATAGAGTGTGAAATACACATTCACAGCCTTACATTTTCAAGTTTAATAAGCACATGATTTTAACAGGGCTACAAGTTGGAAAGCTTTAAAGAGGTGGGGAGATAGGAGGGAGTAGCTGGTCTGTTTGATTTTTATATTTTAAGATTCAAAAGTTTGGAAGCACTGGTTGTTCTCATAGCTTTTATGACTTTTTAGATGCGCACTGAATAGGATCCCTCCGTAGAATATTGAAATGAAATACAATTTTGCAGTATTATTTTAGGAGCTTAAAGATGAATGCAAATTCTTTGCTACTCATTTTCTGAGAGGCAGAGGGAAAATTTACCTCCCTTTGAATTGAGACAGGACTTATTAACTTGCTTGGCACAAGGAACATGGCAGAAGTGATGTGTGATTTCCAACGGCAAGAAGACTTTTAGCTTCCACTTTGACTCCTATAATGCATGCTGTGGGTGAAACCAACAACTATGAAAAAGTCTAGCTTCTCTGGGACCACCATAATAGAGAGACCACAGGGAGACCTACAATGAGAGCAGAGTCCACCCTGCTAGCGATCTCCACCAGGGAATGGACATGTGAGTGAAGTCACATTGGACCCGCTACCATGAGAAACAGAATAATCACGCAGCTGAACTCTACCCTAATTCTTGGTGAATTATATAGTAAAATTATTATTGTTTTTTTTTTTAAGATTTTATTTATTTATTTGACAGCCAGAGATCACAAGTAGGCAGAGAGGCAGGCAGAGAGAGAGGAAGGAAAGCAGGCTCCCCGCTGAGCAGAGAGCCCGATGCGGGGCTCGATCCCAGAACCCTGGGATCATGACCTGAGCTGAAAGCAGAGGGTTTAACCCACTGAGCCACCCAGGCGCCCCAATTATTATTGTTTTAAGCCAATTAATCTTGGGGTAGTTCATATATAGCAATCATTAACTGGAAGATCGTCATACTCACGTAATATTAACTGTTTCAAGTCCAACCAAATGCATCTAGTGTCAAGGGGCAAAAAAATACTTTGCAACATTAACTAAATGTGATCATTTAGGCCCCAAATTATGTGGGACAAGAGTATCACTGGACACCCAGAAAAATACCATAAAGAAAAAGAAAGAAAATGGAACTGAAGGATTTTCATTTTGGAAGCATATTGCATTACTTTATGAAAATTCTACATTTCTTCTTGACTAACTATGAAATAAAATATAAACATAAATAGATACACATATATTTGTGTAAGTCTATGCTTACATATATACTTATATATGTATAAATATATAGTAAAAATGTAATAAATAAAATATAAAGTATAAATAATATATAATAAATATATATGTAAGAAATTTGAGAATAAATTACATATATATGTAAATATATAATGTATATTTATATAGAGAATTCTGAGTTAAAAAATTTCATTTATTCTACATAGATAGCTGGATTGAACAAAATTTACCAACTTATTTCAATAAAATTTCTGATATCCAGAATAGATAAAACAGCTACAGTATGTCCCTGAAGGAACCTGTCTGAAAAAGACTCATGCTATTTATGTATCATATACTTTAACACAAAAATAATTACTTCCTTCTCCTACCCAACGGGGTGGAGGGGAACCACAAATCTTTATTCAGGTTAACATTTAAAATAATGAAAAGTGACAGTTTGACTAACAGATTCCTGCCTAATTCTTTCTCAAAGCCCCAAGTTTACAAAAGCTTAGTCTTATATATTGAGTGTAACCCCAAGACAGAGATCCTGAACTGATAAAACTCTTTTCCAAACACCCTTTTGATAATTTAACCTGATATTAAATGATTTTTGTGAATATGTGACAGTTTAAACAGTAGAGTTTTCACATACACTTAAGATTAGTCTAAGCAATTTTCTAACATGTACTGATGAAATATATCTATTTAATCCAAACTGTTCCCTTTCAGCCCCAGGCTTAAGTTCTTCAGTAAGGTGTTTGACATATACTTTTCAGAAGAGTCATACAGGAAAAAAAAAAGGGGGGGGGGGTTTTATATGAAAAAAAAATTCCTTGATATAGCTTGTTAAGAATACCACCTCCTCAAATTCCCAACCCATGCTGGTGTGATACCTGTTCTCCAGCTCCATGAATAGCAATGACTCCCTAACAGAAAATACATAATTACATAATGTTCACTAAATGTCAGAGAGATAATTGTTGAGTTAAGGAAAAGAAAAACACATTTTTGTTAGGTAGAGAAATATTTGAAATGTGCTTAAATATTTATCCTCCAACTTTTCTGGTAATTACTAGATAAAAGGCTTCAAAATACCTTTAGAGAATGAGGTAGTAGGTATTGTGAGTTTGGCAGGGTGAAAGGTTTTTGTTCCCTATTCCAATTTCCTTGTTTGCTGCCTTGGAGAAGCTTCCTGGAACCCTTTCTGTACAGAGGTATTCTGCTTTATTTTTTGGTTTAAGGGCAGACATTCAACATTTAGTAACTAAAGATTATGCTATGTTGTTATTTCATTCACTCATTTTCCTTTTGTTACAAAAGATAAAAACAAATATGTTTCTCTTTATTTCTCACAAAATGAAGATATAATGGCATTACTAAATTCTCATTCTGAAGTGTTTACTATTCAACTGAAGATACTGCCTTCTTGAAGAAGGTATATGTATCTGGTCATAAAACTATTAATTGTTTCCTTTCTGTTTTAGCTTTTAGAACATGACTTTTCCTTACTTGCTCTTGTTACATTATAGTTTTACATATGTTTTGTAAACTGAACAGTTTTTTCCATTAAATTTAGATTTATGATTTAAGAAGGCTTTAACAAGTTTTTTTTAAAGACTTTAATAAGCCTTTTTTTTTCCTTAAAGAAGACTTTAATAAATCTTTTTTTATGCTTTACATTTAAGAAATTTATGTTGGTACTTTAGTTTCTGGCAGTAACACAGATTAGATATCTTGAAAATAGTCTCAGTGAAAGCCAAAATAAGTTAAAAACGTTGAATAAACGTGTTTTTAAAATGAAACTGAGATTTTAAGTCCTTCAGGTTGTTCTATTTTGGGGAAGAACCACAAAGATTCCAAAGGATGACAAATAAAGAGAAAAACCAGGCTACTCCTCAATATATGGTACTAAAGCTTAAAACACAAAAGATAACAAGGAAATCTTAAAGACAATCAGAGCGGAAAGAAAGATTACCAGGACTAATAACAGGCTTCTGAACAGGCATTTTTCAGAAGAGAGTGAAATAGTACCTTTCAAACTATAAGAAAATAATAAATGACAATCTATAATTGTATCAAATGTGACAAGCTATAATTTTATACATAGCTAAGATATTATTATAGAAAAAAGCAGAATAAAGGCCTTTCCAAAGAGATAAAATTCAAGTCTCAGATAAATCTCAATGATATATTTCAGCGGAAAGGAAATTGAATTCAGGATAAAAAAAGAGGTACAGGGAAGAATAATCATCGAGGAAATTAGTAAATTGTAGCTAAACATATATTGGTTTAAAAAATAATAAGAATAATTATTTTGGAGTAAACATAAGAAAGGCACAAAAAGGGGCGCCTGGGTGGCTCAGCGGGTTAAAGCCTCTGCCTTCGGCTCAGGTCATGATCCCAGGGTTCTGGGATCGATCCCCGCATCGGGCTCTCTGCTCAGCGGGGAGCCTGCTTCCTCCTCTCTCTGCCTGCCTCTCTGCCTACTTGTGATCTCCGTTTGTCAAATAAATAAAATTAAAAAAAAAAAAAAGAAAGGCACAAAAGGCTGGGCAACAATAAAATGTAGGAATTAAGAAGAAAAAGTTTACCAGAAGTTCACAATTCTTTTATAGTTCTGTTGGAGATTATAACTATTGATATACTGTAAATTTTGCTAAGTATGTATGTGAAATGTTAGGTGTGTGTAATTTACATTTTAATACATATTGGAACTAAAAATATTTTAAAATTAAATATTTAAGCAATCGATGTAAGAAATTAAAAGGAACAAGATGAGGTGAAATAAATAAGAAAATGAAAATAAGAATAGGATATAATTGAATAGAGAAAGATTAAGTAAAACAAACATGAAGTAGATTCTAGGTAAAACCCAATAATACACATGTACCTCTATCTAGATTGATGAGTAAAAGAAAAAGAAATGTTGATATTGAACATTATTGGATCAGAAAGAGGAGACAATTGGATCAGAAAGAGGAGACAGAAAAAATTAAAAACAATATGAAAATACAATGAATATCTTTTTTCAAATGAATGTAAAACTTAAATGACTTGGAAAATTTCCAAAAAAGGGTAATTTAACAACACTAAATCTTAAGAAGAAAATGTTGAATTTAATAATAACTACTAAAATGTTTTATCACAAGTTTAAAATCTATCTTCAACAAACACACACACTTATAAAATGACCAGAAAAAAATGATTTTAAGGTTAGCTGTTAAAAAATCCAAGGAACTGACAATTACTCTTAAAGAAAAAAAAAAAAAAAAAAAAACCTCTTTTATTTTTACATAATCTCTACACTCAAGGTGGGACTCTAACATGCAGCCCTGAAATTAAGAGTTGCATACTCTGACAGAGCCAGCCAAGCACCCTTAAAAAAAAATCTCTTGTGAGAATTAGAAGAAAGTTGTTACCTGACCAACTTCATAACCAGCATACCCTAGTATTAAAAACAAAAATTTGTATTGAAAGACTTTAGTGAAGAATTGGTTAACTAAGGAGATACGAATGAAGAGTTTATGGACAGTAAGTCTCAAAATATTAAGGATGTCATTTCTTTCCAAGTTAATTTTTAAATTAATTGCCAATTAACAGTCTTTTAAGGAACACATGTTTTAAGTTAAAATTGATTATTTTAAGTTTAAAATTGATTAAAAATGAACATATGGGAAAAAAGACCAAGAATAGCAAAGATGATTTTGATGGATGAAAATAAAAGATTTAAATAATTATAAAGATATAATAATTTAGAAATAATTCAGGTAGTTCTACTATATTGATCCAGTCACCAAGAAATGAGTCAGATAGGCTAGGATAGGCTACAGCAGACTAGCATATAGGATATAATAGGATAAGACGTTAGAATAGATGAGAATAAAATAAGAGGAGATAGGATAAGGTAGGATAGGATAGGATTCAGTAATATACCCACCTATGTATGGAAACGTGTTATTTGAAATATGTGGCATCAGTGATGAGGGATAAACAATAGCATATTTAATTAAAGACACTGAAAAAAATTGTCACTCACATAGGAAGAAAATCAAGTCTTAACACGAAGTCTTTAATCTAAAATTCAGAAGTTTTAAATTTTGATAAAAATACGTATTTATGACCTCACAATCACAGTGGACTTCTTTAAAAAGATACAGAAAGTACAAAGTGCAAAATATACATTGTAAAAGTACCTGTTTGCAACCAGTTACACGCACACATACACGTACGCACAGACAAAAGCAATAGAGACTGAGAGAAATGCTGACAAGGCATAAAACAGACAAAGAAATACTAAGCTAAATGTAATATAAACTATGGTAAATCTGGCAGGAAAAAAATGAAGGGGAGAAGAAAGGAAGGAAGGGAAATAAAAATCCAATAAAATGGACAAAATCTAGCAATAGACATATCAAAGGAGTGTGCATGTGATTGGTATTTAAAAATGTTGAAACTCAGGAGTAATAAGAGAAACAAGTTAAAGCTACAATAAGAAGCAGTTTTACACTCAGAGATTGGTAACATTTAATCTGAAAATAACGTGTTTTGACAAGGATGTGGAGCAAATATATTTTTTATAACCCTCTAGTGGGAATTTAAATGGGTACAACCAATTTGAAGGGTAATTTGACAATATATAGAAAAATTGAAGATGTACATACTCTAAGACTCAGCAGTTTTTCTCTAGGGATGCAATCACATACAAGTACCAAGGAGATATGTACAGAGAAATGCTTACAAAGAAAGTTTAGCAACACCCTAAATTTCCATAAAGTGAAGTACAGATACATATACTGTATGTATTTAGTAGCTATGAGATGGATGTACATTAGTTATATGTTCCAAGGTGAATTATTCTCAAAAATACATTGAACAAAAGTAAGAAATCTGTAAAAAATATAGACAATATATCATTTGAAGAGACATTAATAAAATAAAAATATAATATATGTATTAAAGATAAAACATATAAGCCATAAAATGTAATACTTGCCAAAATATAAGAACACTAAATTAAGCCTGTTTATTACATATTAATGGAATTGAAATGTTTTATTTCTTAAGTAGGTGATAGACAAGTATATAAGGGACTATTCTTTCAAACTTTGTGGGTCTAAATTTTTTTCACAGAAACAAACTTATGTGATCATCAGATTCTGCCAAACTATATACACAGAGAGCCATTCAGTAAAATTGAGAAAAGATGGTAATCTTCTAATCAGGAAAATGTTGATATTAGATGTCAATGAGTATGGCAAATATCTTTTAAGAGCTTCATCCTCCTTGAGCATAAAGAGTGTGCAATCCAGAATTGCAATAGAAGTTGGCCTTCACCAAAGTTTAGGATCTGTTTATAACTAAAGCTATTGAGGTCTTTATATGGATCAATGAAAGAAGATGGAGATAAGAAAAACTCAACCTCAACTTCACTTATTTCAGCATTAAAAAAAAATCTGTGTTATCCAAATTCAAGCCTTTATACAATACGCTGTAGCTTTATTATTATTTTTTATTCTGTTTTCTTTTTTTTTTCCACAAAAAGTTCCAAAGGGGAAATCTGCATCTGTATGTCCATGTATATGTATGTAACTATGTGTGTATATGTATTCCGTATGTATATGCATATTCATGTATGCATATAAACTTTCCAGGAATGTATGAGGATGCGAAATTATGACAGCAAGTAAAATTTAGTAAAACAGCAAAATCAACTATTCTAAGGATAGAGAAGCAGAATGGAATAGAATTGAATGGGAGGAAGTTGGGTTATCAAATTAAGTATATCAAAGTCAGCTACTTTTTCCCCAACAGTGAAATGTCAGAGCCAGAGTTCAAAACCAGTTGTATTTGATTCCCTCTGTTATGTTATATCTGATTCCATATGTTATGTTGCCAGTTGTACCTGATTCCATATATTATGCTACCATGCTAAATGGGGTTATTGCAATCATAATAGGATCTCCTAGGATGGGAGCTACATTATCAGATACAGTGGGAAGAGACCAAAGCCCAGTCAATACCCACTAAGAGGGGACTGCCAATTTCCCTAGTAGTTGAAACAATACTATGAGTTAGATGAGGTACATAACACATAACTGGATGGACCTTAAATTTTAATTTGATTTTAATATTAATTTGATCTAAGTTTAACTTCTATTAAGTCAATAACAATTAACTTTTTGGATTATTTTGCTATCAAAATAAACAAACAAACAACATCTAAGGGAAAGGACTCTGAAATGCAAGGAAGACAGAAATCCTTCTGGGCAAGAAAAGTTTCCCGCTGGCAACCAGCCTGCATCAGATGCTGGACGAAGGGGACTGCTGGAATGGCAAAAAGAAAATCAGTATCATTTTTTGCAAATTTAAGCCATATTTCCAAAATCACCTGATATATGATGAGAAATCCATGTATATTTAATATTTATAAATATGTTATACAGTGTTTAATAGGCTGGAATTTTTAAGTGCATCTTCTCTGATAGACAAAAGTCTAGTGTGGGGAAAATAAGATGTCACTTCTGGTAAAAAAGCTCTTGAGTGGGGCACCTGGGTGGCTCAGTGGGTTAAAGCCTCTGCCTCTGGCTTAGGTCATGATCCCAGGGTTCTGGGATCAAGCCCCACATCAGGATCTCTGCTCAGCAGGGAGCCTGCTTCCCCCTCTCTCTCTGCCTGCCTCTCTGCCTACTTGTGATTGCTGTCTGTCAAATAAATAAATAAAATCTTAAAAAAAAAAAAAAAAAAAGCTCTTGAGTGACATTGTTTAGTTTGGTTGGCTTGTTGGTGTCCCTAGATCAAAAGTTCGGTTTCATCATGATTTTCATTATCATTAGAATCATCACAATTGCCAATATTATAAAGTGTATTTACAGTTTAGAAAGTATTTATCCCTGCTAATTTATCCCTTTTTGTGTGTATGTGTGTATATAGGTGAGTGAATGGTGTACTTCTTTTGAAGGAGACCTTTGAACTGAAATAGATAAGTTTTCCTCTCACTGTTATTCTCATAGGAATAACAAGAGTTTGAAGAAGGGGAGCAGTAATTTACTTAAAGCTTTACACATATCAGTTTGGTTGGTTTGTGGAGATTAGATTGTAGAGGAACAAAAGTAAAGCTGAGAGACCAGTTTGGAAACACTTGACAAGTTTCAGTTCAGAGATGACCATATTTTGTACTTAGATGACAAACAATGGGCAAAGATACACATTTGAGATTCATTAGCATGTAAGATGTTATCTAGAACCACAGGATTTAAATGAGGTCATCTAAAGAGAAAGTAGAAAGAGAATGGAAGAAGAGAAGGTGGCCAGGGACACTACAACAGTTAGAGGACCAGTAGTAGATCAGGAACCAGTGATGGTGACTCACTGGTGTTGAGAAGCAGATGAAGGTGATGTCACACTATCCTGGAGAAGTAGAGGTTTAAGGTGGTGGCTGAGACCAGTAGATGACTAACCACTGACTTGGGCCAAATAGAGATTGCTACCAGATATTATATTGTTGTTTTGTTGAAGAAAACCAGAACAAACTGGACTGAGTAGAAGTTAAGAAGTGGAGTCAGAGATACAATTGGCTGTAGACTTCTCAGCTCCCAGCATTGGGTCACTGCATCTGACATCCCATATTCTGAATATCTTCTGAGGTCATACAACTCATTCTTCTGGAAAGAAGCATTGATATTAACAGCTAGATCCACTACAGTTCCTGTATAATTCTATTTCACACTCCCTTTGACTGTGATTGCCTGAATTTTATCTCTAATAACTTCAGGTCCAATGGTGGATTATAAAATCCTTACTTTGAGTTTTACAGTATGAACCATATGAAATTTTTCAATTAACATTATAGCAAATGTTCCTTGATAAATGTGTGAAATTTATTTCTAATTTATATTGCAATTAAATATGCCCTTTAAAAAACAAACACTGGGGGCATCACGTTGCCTGATTTCAAGCTTTACTACAAACCTGTGGTCACCAAGACAGCATGGTTCTGGCACAAAAACAGACATATAGACAGACAGTGGAATGGAGTAGAGAGCCCAGATACAGATCCGCAACTCTATGGTCAAATAATCTTCGACAAAGCAGGAAAAAATATACAGTGGGAAAAAGACAGTCTCTTCAAAAAATGGTGCTGGGAAAACTGGACAGCTATGTATAGAAGAATGAAACTTGACCATTCTCTTACACCATACAAAGATAAACTCGAAATGGACAAAAGACCTCACTGCAAGGCAGGAATCTATCAAAATCCTAGAGGAGAACATAGGCAGTAACCTCTTCTACATTGGCCACAGCAACTTCTTTCAAGATATGTCTCCAAAAGCAAAGGAAACAGAAGCCAAAATGAACTTTTGGGACTTTATCAAGATCAAAAGCTTCTGCACAGCAAAGGAAACAGTCAACAAAACAAAGAGGCAACCCACAGAATGGGAGAAGATATTCAAAAATGACACTACAGACAAAGGACTGATATCCAAGATCTATGAAGAACTCCTCAAACTCAACACACACAGATAATCACGTCAAAAAAATGCACAGAAGACAAGAACAGACACTTCTCCAAAGAAGATATACAAATAGCTAACAGATATATAAAAAATGTTCATGATCATTAGCCATCAGGGAGATTCAAACCAAAACCACATTGAGATACCACCTTACACCCGTTAGAATGGCCAATATTAACAAGACAGTAAACAACAAATGTTGGAGAGGATGTGGAGAAAGGGGAACCCTCTTACACTGTTGGTGGGAATATAAGTTGGTGCAACCATTTTGGAAAACAGTGTGGAGATTCCTTAAGAAATTAAAAATATAGCTACCCTATGACCCTACAATTGCACTACTGGGTATTACCCCAAAGATACAGATGTAGTGAAAAGAAGAGCCATCTGTACCCCAATGTTCATAGCAGCAATGGCCACAGTCGCCAAACTGTGGAAAGAACCAAGATGCCCTTCAATGGACGAATGGATAAGGAAGATGTGGTCCACATACACTATGGAGTATTATGCCTCCATCAGAAAGGATGAATACCCAACTTTTGTATCAACATGGACGGGAGTGGAAGAGATTTTGCTGAGTGAAATAAGTCAAGCAGAGAGAGTCGATTATCATATGGTTTCACTTACTTGTGGAGCATAAGGAATAAGACAGAGGATTTGGGGAGATGGAGAGGAGAAGTGAGTTGGGGGAAATCGGAGGGCGAGCTGAACCACAAGAGACTGTGTACCCTGAGAAACAAACTGAGGGTTTTGGAGGAGCGAGGGGTGGCGGGTTGGGTGAGCCTGGTGGTGGGTATTATGGAGGGCACGTATTGCATGTAGCACTGGGTGTGGTGCATAAACAATGAATGTTGGAACACTGGAAAAATAAATAAATAAATAAATAAATAAATGTACTCCTTAACAGCTTATTTCCTTCTGGAGGGATTTGAGCATAGAAAAAGAAAATAAATAAGTCAGTAAATAAAAAATCTGATTTCTATTATCTATTCACACATTTTAGATAAATTCAAATTAATTAGATTTGTTTTCTTTAATATAATACAAAGTCTCATTGAGGCATGTAATTCTTTATAAGATATCTCACTGTAGGTAAATACAAAGAAAACACCTTGCATATTTATATCTATACTTTATCTATGGTGTGATTATATCTCCTAAATATACAAATATTTTAATACCATTTATTCTTATATTTATCAGTCTCAGCCTTTACATTTGACTGAATAATATTGTTCATTTTAAAATCAAATCACACACACATACACACACACAAACTAAACACACACGAAAACATACCAGTATAGTAAGTCAAAGTACTGACAGGCCAACCACACAGGAATGCTTTATTGTATTTGTTTAGTTTACTTAGTTTAGATGTGAATTGATAAAGCTCTGATGAAGTATTTGCCCAGTGCCCACACTTTCACATCTCCTTCAATTTATGTGACGCTTTAGAATATCACTATTGCAAACATCACAACTAGATAAAACTCTGCAAGGTCTTAAATCTAGTCTGTTCGGTCTTTCCTTTGATTGATTCAATGGAGCCTTTAAATAGTTTATAAGAGATGGCATATGTTGGCCTGGAGAATACAAGTCATTTCAATCAAGAGACTTACATGCTCTACATTTATAAACTTTTAATACCTTTCTCGTCGGTGCAAGAGCCATATCCTCCAGTTAGACTACAACTCTCACAGCACCCTAACTCAGTTCATGTGCATTTTTATTTTGTAGAGGCTTTTAGGCTAGAGGCTTGAGCAAGGGAAACTCCATCAAGGCAAAAGGGCGCCTAGGGACTATGGAGCTGCAGGTCAATGTGCACATTAAACAACCCACCTCGAAATAGACAGAGGCCCTAACTGACCACTTACAACCTGACCCAGGCACAGTTCCTAGATTTACAAAGGAAGGGGAAATTCCATATGTTCCCAGACTCTCTTAGTCTGCCCGGTAACTGTGGCCCCTCGCCACCACCTTCACTCAGGCTGTCTCTCCCTTGCTGTCCTGCCCACTGCTCACTTGTAGTGTATTCAATAAACATGTCTCTCTTTTGTTCTGCCTTGGGTGAATTTTCACCCCCTGCATTGCCAGCCTCTACTCTATCCAGGCCCCTCACATGTGGGGGCCCAGCCATCTGATCAGGACCCTTCTAATGTGCTCAAGTTATTTTGCAGTAATTTAGATGCTACAGTGGGCCTGGTTCTTATGAGCAATATTACAACTATAACTAACTATGTGTTTAACATGTGTAAGGTAAAATGTTAAGTTTCATGTTGATTTACATACACTACTTCATTTAGTCCTCATGATTCATCTCTAATGTAGGTAGGTACAATTCTAACTTGTATATGAGGAATTTGAGTTACAAAAAAGTTAATAACTTAGGGTACCAGGCTTGTAAGCAAACTACAGCATCCTAATCAAGATTAGTATTACCTTAAAGCTTAAACTTTTGATTACTAGCTTCTACTATTCCTGAATGGTTTGGACGCAAATACCCTGCCAGGAGAAGAACTTGAACATTGCAAAAAAGGGAGGGAAAAAAGAGCAGTTAGGGAAAAAAATGTGTAATTGTCTTTACGTAATAATAAGGAAACAGAGTACAACATCCAAAGCTTAATTACAGTAAGTTGATAAATATTCCTAGATCTCAATTTTTGAGGGAATTGCAAATTGCCACAAATTCATGATTGTAAAACAGTTTAGTTGATCTCTGACAATATGAAGTCAGAGTCATTCTTACCAACTAAACATTAATTTCTGGATAAAAATAAAAATGCAACTCATTCACAATTATTGTACATTTATAACGTGCCACTGTTCTAATTTAATTTTTTCACAGATGTGGTCAATATTGTTCCTATCCACATTTTCTAGATAGAGTCTTTGAGGCCCAGAGATATTAAATAAATTACCCAAGTTTACATGTCTAATAAGCAACAACCTAGAGTACACATCCAAGCTGCATGATTCTGAAATCTATGATAATGTGAGTATTTATTTTTGCCTCACAATGAAAATACAGTTACTATAAATTTTGTTTCTATCAGCATCTTTCCCACTCCCCCATGTGCCCAATTACCTGAATGCAGTGTGTGGATCCCAATCTTCTTTTCACAGACAGCGTATCTCTTAGGTAACAACTGGTAACTTCTCATAGATCAATAACTTCCATGCCCCTACCGCGTACTCATTAACCAAGAGGTTAATCCCTGACCCACCTCATCTTTAAATATGCGCACAGACACCACTCCCGTTCCTCTCGGACACAAGCACGTACACAAGCACGTACACACACCAGACCTTTCTTTACCCTATTCACGTTACCATGTCCGCAGACAGCAATCAGCATTGTGAAACCATCTGCCCCTTCACTTCTAGGAAGGGTAAATACAAACCTTCACCCAATAGGTTGTTCCTTCCCAACTGCTAACACATCTTTGGAAAAGACACTGTTCCAGCCATTCTTCAATTTAAAAAAAAATTTAGAATTCAAATCCCAAATTAAATTTTATTTATGTTCAGTATGAACAGAAACTCTGTCTTAACTAGAACTTAGCCATTAAACTTTAAGGGGTTTGTATTATTCCTACTATTATAAGAAGTCTCCATATGGTAAGGTAAGGGATTTACATTGTGAATGTAAATTAAAAGATACTGAAAGCGATGAAGCATCCTAATGATAAAATAATTCTGCAGTGGATGATGATAGTTTAACCATAAACTTTAAAGTGCTTTTTATTGGTTTTTACTTCTTGGACTCATCCCATCGACAAAACATAGAACACTTGACTTAAGGATTAGAGTGCTAATGTTTAATATTGCAATCTTATAAGAGCAGTGGCAGGACTGACAAAAAAGGTGTTATAAGAGGTGGAGGTGAGTGTGGGCCTGCTGATTTACTGATGATGCCTAAAACAGACTCATAATGATGAATTGAAAAATATAGATTCAAGCTTGGCTTCTGAAGTTATAAAGATAACAAAGAATGGGTTAAAATCATATACTCCCAAAATTGGATGGTGGTAGGAAAGGAAGCAGGAAGATGATATCTGTGGAGTGAATTCTTCAGCAAATAAAGATAAGGATATATTATTTTTAACATTGCAGTGTGATTCATCAAAACAAACAAGCCCCAGAACAATAAACTATTTAGAGTTAGGTCACTATCTTGTGAAATAAGTCCAAATTTGGAGGAAAGGAGAAATTTACCTCTGTATTTGCTTCGATATTTTTCCTTATGCAGTATAAATATTATTTATACATAACTAATGATATTTTATAATTTGGTAAATAGTTTTAAAAACTCAGCTAAACTTTTTATTTAGTACCAGAAAGCATAACTCATAATCAATAAACTGAAATGAAAAATCAGCATCTTTGATAGACATTCTCTTGCATCCAGATTGATAATAGTTAGCAATTCTACTCACAGACTTAATTATCAGAGGGTGCGTTTTGTGGCTAACTCATCCTGGTGGACTCATTGGGTTGCAGATTTGCACAAAAGTGTTCTTCAGGAACCATATTAAGGTTTCTTTATGATAGAGGCAGGCAATTAACTACTCCTACCTAAAATATCTCCCAGGCTAACGTAATGTCTTCTATGTTTGTGATACAGAATTCTAGGCCTTCACCAAAGTACTTTTCTGAAAAATAAATATGTATCACAAAGTTTATTTTGAGAAGCTACTGACTATGCCTGTAAGTATTCTTGCATTTAACCTCCATATGAAATGGGGTGGTCCATCTGGACTTGGAAGTCGGGTTTTTTTTATATATATATATAAAGAATGTTAAATTTGATAACTGCATGCTTTTTATGTAAAGTATGCATGGAATTTCTCTAGTTTCAACATCTATCAGTTGCCTAACCATTAATTGTGTTTTTTCTATTTTTCATCCCAAACCTCTAGTGTGTCTAATAATATTGAAGGTGGGAGTTAGTATAAAATATGACAAAGTATTTTTTTGACAAATGTGACAAAGTATAAAATATGACAAAGTATTTATTTCTTAATTTTCTCTATAACAAGCTTTTATTATACCAGATTTCTAACAACATGCATGGGTAATATTTTTGCATGCGTTTGTGAAAGAAAGGACTTCGTAGTATCACAGGATTGTGATTTGCAGTTGATGGCACTGGTATGTGAAGCACTGAGGCTTAAATAATACATGTGTAATATACTCTTTTTTTTTTTTTAAGGTTTTATTTATTTGACAGAGAGAGAGTAAGAGAGGGAACACAAGCAGGGGAGTGAAAGAGAAAGAAGAGGGAAGAGCAGGGAGCCAGACGCAGGACGTTATCCAGGGACTCTGGGATCATGACCTGAGCTAAAGGTAGATGCTTAACAACTGAGCCACCCAGGGGCCCCTGTAATATACTCTTTCCAAAGTAATTGTCCCAAATTTAGACAAACATTAAGCAGGAAGTTAATCTTAAGGTTTAAGATTTTAAGTCATGTTTCAGACAAGGTAAGAGTTAGTATATATTGTTTTATTAACAATAAATAGGATTTCAAAATCTTCTATCTTCTTTTTTTTTTTTCCAAAAGAAGAAGAAAAAGTATAGTTAATGTCTTTCTGTTATGACTTTGGGTAAGTCCTGATGATTAAAAGCAATAAAGCAGATTATGCCTAATTTCTGAGCTCTTCATATTCTACCCACCCCACCCCCTAATCAGTTTTAGATCCCAAAATTCATGATAGATGAAATCCATTCTTTTCTTACAAACTTATCCAGTATTTTTTTCAGTCCCGTTGCTTATTTTGTTTCCTAGACCCCAATTGCATTTAAAGCCCTCAATACATTAGAGTAAACTGATAGTCTCAAATTATGTTTTTTTTTAAGATTTTATTTATTTATTTGACAGAGAGAGATCACAAATAGGTAGAGAGAGGAGGAAGCAGGCTCCCCACCAAGCAGAGAGCCCGATGTGGGACTTGATCCCAGGACCCCAAGACCGTGACCCGAACTGAAGGCAGAGGCCTAACACACTGAGCCATCCAGGTGCCCCTCAAATTATGTTTTTAAATTTTTTTTTTTTAATTTAAATTTTTTTTTCTTTTTTTTTAATTTTATTTTTTATAAACATATATTTTTATCCCCAGGGGTACAGGTCTGTGAATCGCCAGGTTTACACACTTCACAGCACTCACCATAGCATATACCCTCCCCAATATCCATAACCCCACCCCCCCTCTCCCAACCCCCTTCCCCCCATCAACCCTCAGTTTGTTTTGTGAGATTAAGAGTCACTTATGGTTAAAATTTTAAAATTCAGTAAGTCTGTTTGTTATAGGAAACAAGACTTCCATATTGTAGTATCTCAAGTAAACATTGACCCAGTGTCCCTACATAAAAAGCAAGGAAATTCTAAAATATATAGGAAACAAGAATCATTGGTATAAGTTTTTGCAAGAAAAATCTGTATTTTTAAAATTAATTAATTTTCTCAGAGATGTCTGAGACAGTTCCCAAAACATCCTATCCTTCTGCAATGTATGTGGAAACATTACTAACACAAGGGGTTCATTGTGGTTTTAGATTCTCTTCATGTTGTCTACTATTAGCTATACAGTGTGCAAGTGTCCCCCATATCCATCCAGCAGTTCACCATAAGTTCATAATTTCTAGGTTTATTTTCAATATGCAGTCAGAGAAATAATGTGTGTCCTACCAAAACATCATTATTCATTTTGTGGCTAGGGCTCTCTGTCGCTTATCTTTATGTTAGCGATTGTTGCTAGCATGGAGGTTCTGATTCTGGTATACGGCCATTGAGTTGTTCTCAATGAAATTTGATTGCAACCATTGTTCTTCTAAGTAGTCTGCAGTAGAAGGGAATGAGTCATAGATCTGCTGTTAATTATTTCCTAGCCAGTTGTTCCATATAAATTTGAGAACTTCTGTTCATCAAAGGAGACAATTAAGACAGAAACTAGGCAAACTACACAGAAAATGAATATTCAAAGAATATATACCCATCAGAACTGTATATTCAGAATATTTTGAAGAAGTGTGAAACAATAAAAAGCACAATGGAGAAAAAAAGGCAAAAGTCACTACCAAATAGGATATCCAATAGCTAATAAATCTGTGAAAGGCAATAAGCAACAGAGAAATACAAACTAAAACAATAGAAGTATGATGACACACTCACTAGAATGGTTAAAACTAAAAAGACAAGAAATACCAGTTATTGGTGAAAGTATACTATGATGAGAATTCTTAGACATTGCTAGTATGTGCCTACACTAATGCAACCATTTTGGGGAAGTTGTTGACAGTATTTGCTAAATCTGAGTATGTAGGAACTACACAACCTTTATTCCTGATAATATACCCCTCAGAAATGTGTGCATATGTTTGCCATAAAAGTATATTCTAGAATGTTCAAAGCAGCACAATCAATAATAACCCTAAGTTTGAAAATTTCCAAATGCCCTACCAAACACTAAATAAGTAAAACAAAACAAAACAAAATTATCCCTATGATGGAATATCATTACAACAATAACTGTACAACTATGTACAACAACTGGTCAACTATGTGCAACAATGTGAATGATTCTCACAATGTTGAGCAGAAGTAACCAGATACAGTAGAGTACTTACTGTATGATTCTATTTATATTTGGTAAAACAAAAGTAGGCAATACTCATGTCTGCCATATGAAATCAGAATAATGTTTCCCTAATAGGGAACACAGGGAGTTTTGGGAACTTGGGTAGCATTCAGTTTCTTAATGTGGGTAATGTTTACATTAAGTCTATTTACCTTGTGAATATTTATACCATATTTATAATGGTGTTCTCTTATGTATGTATGTGTGTATCTAAAACATGTCTATCATCTATCTACATTATACTTCAATGTAAAGTTGTTAAAAATATCAGCACAAATACATGGCAAAACACACAGATACAGCACAGAAAAGTAAGAGCTTCCCTTCCTGCCCACCCCTCTCCATCAACCCAAGTCCCCTTATCCCAAAGTTTGTTGAACTTAAATTCAGGGAACTCTTTCTCACATTAGGGAAACTGTTATTAACAAGGTGGAGAACAGAGGATACAAAAGTCACATTAATAAGCAATGGTTTAAATTAATTATTAGATGACAGCTTTGGTTTCAAGAATACAATGAAATGGGGGATTGTATCTACTATAAGATCTCGCTTTGACTTTCTGTATCCAAAACTCTGGATGGGTTTTCTAATGAAATACCTATCTGTGAGATTTATGAATCTATTATTCACTCTTTCATCACAGGAACAAATAAATATTAATACAAAATTTAAAAAGGGAGAGACTCAGAGTAACACATTTTTGAATTTTGATCCAAAGATAAAAATCCACTGTGATGCTGTGTTTTAAATGTGATCTGGAATATTAAAAGTCTGCAGTTAACTCTGGGCACCAATAAGAGAATATTCAGCCAATATACTCTGATTTATTTAAGCATCTAATGTTATTTTCTACCCTTGGAGTCTGAAGAGTCGTAATGACCCTGTTCCAAACAAATAGGCAAAGTCTTATCTGTGAGACGATTCAAAGCTGGGCTGAGGCATAATTTTCATAAACATACCTTGACTACAGACATATTATTGCATTACTAATTGAAGTATTTCTTTGAAATTGCTGGTTGAGAGCCAATAAAATCTCTACTGCATTATACCCAAGCCTGCTGAAAAATTACTTTGAATCAGAATGTCAATAAAGCTATTAATAACCTTTCTGAAGCTGCTTCTTACTTAGTGAGGTAACCAGGCAGCTGCTGTAAGAAAAAAAAAAGAAAAAAAAAAAAGAAGAGAGGCAAGGCATCCCTTCCCCCATTCCTCTACTACAATACTATAATTCGAGCCTCATTAATCTGCTGTGACATCTTCCTATTGTCAGCCTGCATGGCAGAAATGGTTTCAGTCTAGAGTAATATTAAAATGGTGGTAAGAGAGTCTCCCACCCACTTCCATTGAGCTTTTTTTGCAGCACTGCAATATGTATAATTGAAGGTTTGCCTGTCTTTTTTATTAGGAGTAATGTACGGACCATCTATCAGTGTCAAAGACAGGAAGCTGATACCCTATATCAAGCATTATTTACCACTTGCACATCATTCAGAAAGATCAATTATTACAGTATTTATTTTAAACTGCCCAAGTTGGATCCACAAATGTGAGACATCCATCTTTATCGGTTACATACCTTTAATTCCCAATGTTGCTAACTGGGTATCTCGTATTAGAGCCAGCCACTTCTTCGATTTCTGAGAAGGTAGTGATTTTTTATTTCATTTAGACATTTCTCAATTTATCTTCATCATTCTTTTCCTTGAATTCAAAAAATTCTTGTTTTATGAATCCAATGTCTAAGCCCTTGCTGAATGAACTCCAATAACTGCAGGATACCGTTAAGTGAGAAGTGACTGTGCTGGCTCATTACTTAAAACTGTGGGCAGAAGGTGGGTGGAACGAACTTTACCCAGTTGTCTGCACTTTCAGAATCTCCACAGACTTTTGGCTTTCTAGAACAGTCTTGCTCACAAGAACCAGGAAGAAAAGAAAGGGAAAGCATCCTTAAACGAAGATTAAATTTCTAGTGACCATGTTACCAATTGAATTTCCTTAATCTCCTTAAGCCTCCCTCAAAGTTTTCCTCTTTCTGCGAAATGCTGAAATGGTGTGCCAAAGAACCACTAGCTCTGACATTAATAATTTATAGAAGTTGGCGATAGATATAATCACTTTAAGTGTTATGGGAATAGCAGCTGTGAATAACTTAAATGTCTAGATGAGGATTGGGGAAAAAGAAGTGGCATTCCTATTACATATTCAAAGTATCTTTGTTTACAGTACAGAATTAAATTTGCTCCCTTAAATCAAACCAGAGGATTGTGATGAATTTAAAATATACAGAGAAAATGGACAACATATGTATTTTAAGATTAAATATCTAAATAAGCCAGTCAATATGGAGGGGAAAAAGGGAAAACGAGTGTTTTGAAAACAAAACTAAAACACTCACAAGACAGGAAATGAAGGCTATTATGGAATGATTGCACATATACACACATAGATATACGCAACGTTTTGTGAAATTGCTATTTTCACAAAATTTAGGTTTTGTGCGTATTTGCAGCTCTTTTTCACAATTCCTAAAAACTCTGAAAGAAGGAAAATAATACTTAACATTCATCATTTAGATTCAGTTCACTTTTAAAGTATTCCTGTAGCTAATATTTAAAGTCCTTTTTGCCAACAGTTAACACAACTCTGACTCTTAAAAAAAAAAAAAAATTCAAGTTGCTATAACCATTCATCACCATTATAACAAACAGCCAGCTTTGTGCCACCAGCCCTACCTGGCAGCCCTCCTTTCCCGCCTTTCTATGTCAATCTGAATCCTTTGTAGGGGCTATAGGGAAGATGCCTGAAAAATACTAAAAGCCTTCTCCTATACTAACCCAACCTACAATAATTTTTGATATCTGATTTTCATACTTTTATTGCTCAAACAGACTATTTGGTTTGGTGATTGATTAGTTGTGTGACCAGGCTGCCTAGACTCAAATCTTGCCTACTCTACCTATTAGCTTTGCACCTTGAGCAAATTACATAACTTTCTTTTCCTCTCATCTTCATCCATAAGATGGGAATGGCAATAGATAGGTAGCAATAAGATGAGGTAAGAGATAATACATGTAAAAAGTCTTAGAAAAGTTCATGACACACAGAAATCAAATAATAATAACATAAATCAACTATTTTTGTGCACATTTGAGGGAGTCTCTCTGTTAGACACATTTCTAAGCACTTTATATGTATTAACATATTTAATTCCAGTAACAACCCTATGAAACAGATATAATTATCTTCATGCAAGAGTACTAGATTCTACAACACTTGGTCATGTCAATAATAGGTTGGCTGGGTTTACTTATACTATAATTAATATGATTTGATATGTAGCAATTCTCAAGTATTAAAATTCAAAGTGAGATACTCTACAAAGTTTCATGTATAGAATCATGTGTTTGGGAAACTTCTCACCATTATTTATATCGCCTGTGAGGTACAAATTACTATTGTAGGTAACTCTTCAAATATTAAGGTTAGGAACTGACCCTCATAGAAATGAAATGGAGTTCCCAAGTCACTCAGACAGCTGATAGCACAGTCAAGATATAAGCCCAGAAAGTTCTGGCCTTTAAGTCTCTGACATGTCTTCTGGAAATGAATATTTGGGACTTCTGCAAAGATAGGACAATAGGTCTGAAACCTAAGGATACTAGTCCCAGGCAAAAGGCTTGACTTTATGAAATAGGAATTTTTCACATCTGGGAATGTTTTGTTGAAACCAGCTTAACTTATAAATGGTTTTATTTGCTCTTTCTTTTTCTCTCTCTCTCTCTTTTTTTCCTTTCTTCCTTCCTTCCTTTCAGATATCCCGAACAGATACTAACATGCAGCTTGCTGCAAGGGTGCAGAGCAAATCTCAGAGTGCTCAGAGAGAGATAGACCACCTCCGATTACTAAGTACATTGGGAGAGGAAAACTGATTCTGGAAATAATAATTATTCACTTGCATTTCTCCACTCCTTAGAAAAATCCCACTAAACTTGTAGTGAGGGATGTAAGGCATAAACAGGTTGATAGATTAGGGGAGAGAGAAACAGAGGAAACAAACAAAGCAAAACTGAAGAAATCTGCTGAAGGAATCCAAAATCTAATAAAACCTAGCCAAGAGTGATAAGGATGAAACTCTGTCTGATAGGACCCTAAAGTCTCCAGCTTTGTAAATCCAGTGAGCAGGAAGAAAGAAAGGTTAGATGACACTATGACAGATGACTAACCCACCCAGAACCATAGACACTCACTCTTACTTACACTGATGAATTCAAACACTTATACACACTTTTATATAGAACACTACAGAAGTTTCTCCCATGAAGCCAGCAAACTGACAAAACAGAGTCGTCCCCTTTGAGATGTGAGCAGGCTGCTCAATCTGGTATTTAGGTCTTCCTAAGTGAAGATCAGCCCTGCCCAAACCCTCAGAAACAAAGCCTACCTGTTCACAATATACACCATGTAAGCAGTTGCTAAACTAATATTCAATTACTTCATTACAAATGTGAATTAATAAGATAAGACATATGAGATATATGGGGAATTCTTCTAAGTAAAAGTGACACAAAATTATTCCCAAAGAAAATGACATGTGAAAAAAATGTGCATCCTTAAAACAAGATACACTGCAAAAAAAAAAAAAACAAGAAAAAACAAACCAAAAGACAGAGTTTTTTTTGCAACTTAAATATATTTAATGACCACAAAAATTTTAAAGTTCAAGAAATAGAATCTAGGTAGTAGGTATTCAGATTTTACTATTAATTCAACTGCCCAATGTTGAAAAATATTTGTAATAAAATGTTGAAAAAAATCAATAGAAATTTTAGAGAATAAAATTTTATAGTCTTGGGACTGGAAGAGATGATGCTGAGTGAAATAAGTCAAGCAGAGAGAGTCAATTATCATATGGTTTCACTTATTTGTGGAGCATAACAAATAGCATGGAGGACAAGGGGAGATGGAGAGGAGAAGGGAGTTGAGGGAAATTGGAAGGGGAGGTGAACCATGAGAGACTATGGACTCTGAAAAACGATCTGAGAATTTTGAAGGGGCGGGGGGTGGGAGGTTGGGGGCACCAGGTGGTGGGTATTGTAGAGGGCACGGATTGCATGGAGCACTGGGTGTGGTGCAAAAATAATGAATACTGTTATGCTGAAAAAATAAAAAATTAATCAAGAAAAAATAAATAAATAAATAAATAAAATGCAAAAAAAAAAAAAATGTATAGTCTCCACAAAAGAGTTGAAAAACAAAGAAAAAGAAATTAAAATGATGTGAAAAAAAGTAAAGAACATAAAGAGACAATTCAGAAGCCCCAGGAAGCAACTAAACGTTATTTCAGAAAATCCAGAGAAACTGGAGGAAAGAATTGAAGACATACATACAAATTTTTCTCCAAATTAAGTTATGTGTCTCCAGATTGAAAGAGCTCACCCAGCACAAGTGAGGAACATATGCACTTAATTACAACATAGTATAGTCTCAGAATTATAAGGGAGAAGAGATTGCATACAATGGGAAGAGGGGGAAAAAGGCAGGAAATGCAGACCCAAGGAGATCAGAACATTGTGCCTCTCATTGGCCACACTGAATGCCAGAAGACAAGAGAGCAATTCCCTCCAACCTCCCCAGGGAAATTATTTTTACCTTAGAATTCTGTTCATACCCAAACTATGAATCATGTATGAAGAAAGGGTTCATCTGTTTACAAACATGCAAGATCTCAAAAACAAAACAAAACAAAACAAAACAAATCTCTTGAGATAGTTACTTGAAATCCAGCTCTTTTGCACTGGTAAAACAAACAAATAAGTCTGATGATCCAGACCAAAAATGGATTGAATCTAGCATTAAATAGAATCAATTCTCAGTCTGACTGCGGTTCAGAGGGGTCCCAAAAAGGTCAGTTTTTGCGAAGTTTGAGAATACATGAAAGCAGGAGAGTGGAACAAGGGGGATAAAACGGCAATAGAAAATATTCAGAGTGAAGAACCATGAAAATTTTATGAAAACCAATGTAGTCATCATTAATAACTAGCTCTGCAGTTAATATTTTTATGTAATTCTAATAAATAAAAATATTGATTACATGAATGTTGCATATGGAGAACTTACAAATATATAAAAAAGAATAAGAATACAGTTAAAGGAAAGGGGAAGAAGTATAAATGTATGCATCTTACAAAATGGGGGATAAAAATACTCTTGATGGAACAAGAATTAAAAGATACATTTTTCTAAAAGATAACCAACTAAATAAAAAAAAGAAAGTAAAATGAGTATTGTTATCTGGTTGCCAAATGAAATATTGATTGCTGATTAATTGGGTTTTGAGATAAAGAATTCTTTTATATAAGCATGTTCCCTCTTGTCTTCATCTGTTCTGTTATAACAGAAAACCATAGACGGGGTAGCTTATAAGCAACAGAAATTTGTTCTTCACAGTCCTGGAAGCCTGGAAGTCCAAAGTCAAGGTGCCAACAGATCGTCGTGAAAAAGCTGCTTTCTAAGGCCATAGATGGAGGTTTTCTCACTGTCTTCTCACATGGCAGACAGGGGTGGAGCAATGTCAGGCCTTTCTTATAAGGGCACTAATCCCATATTTGAGGGCTCGATCCACCTACATGGCCCTATCACCTCCCATAGACCCCACCTCCAAATACCCTTACATTGGGGATTAGGTTCCAACTTATAAATTTGGGGATGCACCTTCAGTCTATAGCCCATGTAATATTTGGGACATACTTTTTTTTCCCCCGTCTCGTGTTTTTTGTTTGTTTGTTTGTTTGTTTTGAGATTTTATTTATTTATTTGACAGAGATCACAAGTAGGCAGAGAGGCAGGCAGAGAGAGAGGGGGAAGCAGGTTTCCTGCTGAGCAGAGAGCCTGATGTGGGGCTCGATCCCAAGACTCTGAGATCATGACCTGAGCCTAAGGCAGAGGCCCAACCCACTGGCCACCCAGGTGCCCCTGGGACATACTTTTTTGAGATATTGTTTTGCTTATAGGAAATTGCAGTTGAATTGTGCATTACATATTTTTATTTGTGAGATATAACAACCCTATATCATCAGAATGTGAGAGGAAAGTTAAAGGCTCACATAAGGGAGCTAAATCCTTGCCTATTAAAGCAAAGAATTAGTATGTAATATCTAAAACAAATAAATTCAAAAATATTGTAAGGATAATACTTAGGGATATTGAAGAAAAAAAATTAAGAAGCTAATCATCTTATTTCTGGGGGACAGGATTGGAGCTAAGATGGATTTCAACACAATACTTTTGGTTGCACCACATGCCTCTGTTAGTTAAATAATATTATAAACCTTTAAAAATTGAGTAATTAATGGGTCATATTCACTGATTATATTAAAGAAAATAAAAACTGCAATGATGAAAAACAGTGAAAACTCTTGATAGTAAAACTGTGAGCACTTGTGGAATAGACATGAGAATAGTTAGTACTAAGAATCCCCAAATTAGATAATTGGCTATTCGAAGTATACCGGCAGGGACAAGAATTCCATGGGGCAAAGAACTAAAGCAGAAAGGTAGGTGCCTTTAAATTTATGAAAGATAGATTTAAGGGTAGATTTAAGAACAAAAAGAAGGCATTTTCCTGAGCTGCATATGGTAACCACTCACGGTGCTGCAAATGAAGATAAAACAAGGGTCCACATGTGTGATTGTCATCAGATGGATTGCTTATAATTAATTTGCACTTCCCATGTTTACACGGTGTCGATTCAGTTGGTCACCCTGTAATCTTCCTGGATGAAACATCTCTCAGGCACTGTTACAGACTAATACCTGACCAGGACAGATCCTGCCTGAGACTCGGGGATGAGCATCATCACATCGACGACAGACAAACCAGATAGGAGGTACCTATTACTAGACTGCCTTTACCAGGATTATCTTTGAGCTATTTGTAGGAGGAAGCTATTAGGAAATTTCTTCCCACAGGTTTCATTAATATACCAATAAAAAGAACATTCTCAGCAATAAGGAGTCTGCCACTGCTGTGTGCAATATGAGGTCTTGGAGTCTGGGGGAAAACGTTGACAAAAAATGATTGCAGAACCTATCTAAAGATTAGAGATAATTGAATTAAGTTGCCAAACATAAGCATAGCTGTTCTCAACCCAACATAGTTCTTAAATAATTTCGAACTCTAGCCGTGACCTGTCCTTCATTCATAGACTAGCTACACCACTGATTGGCATTTGTACACTATCTATAAAGGAAAAAATACATACTCCTGCCATGACCTGATTGGAAAAATGCCAAGTGTAGTGACCATTGAAACTTAGGAAAGTTCTAGAGAAAAGGAATGATATCTGCACTATCAGCTCCGTTTCTTTTAGATTATTCTAGCTTTATTCCTAAACAAGCTTTTGATTTATAATCCAAGCTACAATTCCAGATGTCCAGAATGTAAAAGTGACACGATTCCAAGATCTTGCTATGCAACACAAGAGACAAACAAATCTAAATAATTTACCTATGAGTGGATGATAAGGTGTGAAAATCAAGTTTATGTTATTTCTGTACATTAGTGTTCATGGAGTTGCTTTCCAAAATACCGTTGAAATTCTAAAGCAGAAAATAACCCACATACAACAAAAACCAAATCCTATTTTAACTAGAAGGAGAGCTACAGATACTATGCTCTAATAGACTTTATTAACTATTCAGAAGTACAGACAGTCTTTACAAACATCCAAGAGAAGGCTAGGGATGGTGTGGGACAGTTGAAATCCAATATTCAATAGTTAGTATAATCATTTAGAGAAAATATATATATATATTCTTAGCACCTGGTAAAATAATTCTTTTAACAGGAGGAAACTCTTTTGGAGAATGATACCTCTTCAAGTGAAATACAAAAATCCAGGGGCAAGCATTGAAATAGGTACCACATTTTCCTGAGGAAAAGCTACACTAATCTTCTTGATATATGGGAGAGAAATTTGATATTTCAAAAGGGAATATATGAGATAGCTAGAGAATATGGGAGCATGGTTAAACAGTTAATGGAGAGAAGAATTATGGACAAAAGCACCATTTCTTGGCTAGATGGATGGCCTAAGGGGACCTTTAAAAAGAGAGAGAAAAAGAGAGAGAGAAATGTGTGCTTGTGTACACGTGTGCATTTGTGTATGTGTACCATGAGGTATTGTCTTGTAGGGGATGTATACTGTTACCACCAACACTATCTCCACCCATGGTCTCCTCCTCAACACAACAGTTTTCCCTACAAAGTATTCATCACAATCCACAAACACATGACAGCTGAAAGGCAGAGACTGGGTCTCCACACCAGTTAGCACATGGTTAAACAGAGTTGGTCAAGGAAGACTGGGCGACAGCCGATATACTTGAATTACCTAAATATTTGAATGGTCTCTGCTAACACTTTCCAAAAAATCAGTAGATAAATGACTGCTACAACATTTCTGTAAATTACTTTCTGTGGCTATCCTGATGGATTGCACTAGCTGAAACACAGAACTTCAATCTTCACATGGGAGGTGAGGGGAGAGCTGCTTTTCCAGGATAAAGCTCACACAGAAGATTGTCCTGTTCTACTCAGAAATCCTTTTCTTTGGGGACAGTTCTATTTTACCACCAAATGCTTCTCCCTACAGCACAGGAGGTTAAAAGGGTTTTGCTTACTGCCTAGCTCAGGGTATTAATCTGTTGTTTTTCTCTTATGCTGTGTTTGCCCTTTTCGTATTATACTGCCTCATTTGATACTAATGAGAATGAAAATAAATTAGTAGAGCTGGTCTTCTTATTACCAATTAAAATATAAGAAAATTGAGGGTCAAGTAGCAATATGTTCAGGATCACACTTCTAATAATTGGTAGAGGCACAAATTATTTTTTTCTTTTTCCTTTCCTGTGGTTGTCTTGTTTTGCTTCCTTCATATCAGGGTAACATTTCGTTATCACAACAAGGCTTTAACCATTTGGAAAATAAGTTCAAAAGAGAAATCCAAAATTTCTGAAAATAAAAACCCAGGGAGAGATTAACAGTAATTTCTGATATAAGAATAGCTGCATGTCCTTGTACAAATATATCCAAGAGATAAAAATGAAAATAGCATAAGATACAGTATTACATTCTTGAGCTAAGAATAAGTAAGTGCAGGGACAAATTATTGCCTTGAAATAAAGAAATATATTATGCTTGCATGTTACTTTAACAAGTAGGTATTTTGTTGTTGCTTTAATTTTTTAGAAGACTTCATTGTTTTTGACAGGTTTAGGTTCACAGCAAAATTAAGAGGAAGGGACAGAGATTTCGCACCTATCATCTGCCCCTATGCATAGTAGCCTCCCCTGTTTATTAACTTGCTCCACCAGAGCGGTATATTTGTGACAATGGACGAACCTACACCGACATGTCATTATAATTCAGAGCGTATAGTTTACCTTTAGGATTTACCCTTAATGTTGTACATTCTATGAGCTTGATAAATGTATAATGATATGTATCCATCATTATACTATTGTATTTTCATTTCCTTATACATCTATACTCTGCCTATTTCTCCTTCCCCTCAAACACTGATCTTTTTATTATGTCCATAGTTCTCTTCTCCAGAATGTCTTAGAATTGGAATCATACTTTATGTAACCTTTTCAGATTGGTGTTTTCCATTTAGTAATATGTATTTAAGCATCTTCCATGTGTATTCATGACTTGATAATTCTTTTTTTTTTTTTCCAGAGTTGAATAATATCCCATCGCCTGGAGGTACCATTGTTCATCCACTCACCTACTGAAGAACATCTTGGTTGCTTCCAAGTTTTGGTAATTATGAGTAAAGTTGCTATAAACAACCATGTGCAGGTCTTTGTGTGGACCTAAGTTTTCAACTCCTTTGGGTAAATACCAAGGAGTGAAATTGCTGGACTGTATAGTATGAGTAAGTTTACTTTTATAAAAACTCAGCCAAATGTCCCCCAAACTGTATTTCACTTTATTTCACATTCCCGCCATCAATGAATCAGAGTTCCTGTTGCTCAGCATCCTCGTCAGCATTTGGTGTTACTATTTTTACAAAATTTGTCCATTCTAATAAGTGTGTAATGGTATTTCATTGTTGTTTTATCCTATTTTTCATTTCTCTGATGACATATCTTGTGAAGCATATTTTTATACGTTATTTGCATTCAGCATATCTGCTTTGATGAGATGTCTATTAAGGTCTTTGACTCATGCGTTAATTAGGTTTGTTTTCTTTTTGTTAGGTGTTTTTGTTTTTTGTTTTCTTTTTGTGGAGTTTTAAGAGTTCTTTGACTCTTTTAGATACTGGTCCTTTATTAGATGTGTCTTTTGTATTTTCTCCCAGTCTCTGGCTTGTCTTCTCATTCTTTTGACATTGCTTTTCGTGGTGCAGTTTTTAATTTCAATGTCTGCCTTATCTGCTATCTTCTTCATGTGTCATATTTTGGTGTTGTGTCTTAAAAGTTATCACCACACCCAATGTTGTCTAGAGTTTCTCCTATGTTATCTTCTAGGAGTTTAATAGTTTTGTTTTACGTTTAGCTCTATGATACATTTTAAGTTACTTTTTGTGAAGCATGTAAGTTTTGTGTCTGTTTTTTGTTGTTGCTGTTGTTGTTTTGGTGTGTTTTACTTTTTGCATGTGTGTGGCTAGTTTTTCCAGAACCATTTGCTGAAAAAATTGCTTTTGTTCTATTGCATTGTCTTTGCTCCTTTTCAGAGATCATGGACTATGTTTATATGAGTCTATTTGAGGGGCAGTTCATTCTATTTCATTGATCTAGTTGTCTATTCTTTCATTGTACCACACTGTCTCGATTACTTGATTACTGTAGTTTCATAGTAAGACTTCGGGTTAAGTGGTGTCAGTCCTTCAGCTTTGTTCTTCTTCCATACTGTGTTGACTATTCTGGGTCTTTTGCTTCTCCACATACATTTTAGACTATTTTCAATATTCATAAAATAACTTGCTAGGGCTTTTTGGGACTTATATTGAATCTACCAATAAAGTTGTAAAGAACTTGATAATATTGTGTCTTCCTATCTGTGAGCATAGAATGTCCCTCTATTTATTTAGTTCTTCTTTGATTTTATCAGAGTTTTGTAGTTTCTCTCATATAGATCTTGTACATATTTTGTTAGATTTACAACAAAGTATTTCATTTTTTAGAATGCTAACATAAATGGTACCATGTTTTTAATTTCAGGCTATGTTTGTTTATTGCAGATAAATAGAAAAATAATTGACTATTGTATATTAACCTTGTATCCTGAAATGTTGTTATGTTAATTTGTTAGTTAGAGGATGCTTTATTTTTGCAGTGGAGCAAAGTGCAACAGAAGTTACAGAAATAGTTACTTAAATCAATAGCACAATTTTAAATCCTCCATGAACATTTTGAAGCATTGTTTTTAATTTTTTTGTCATTTTTTCAAAGAATATCCCTTTCAAATTCAAGTTAGTTAGCATAGTCTTGAAAGAAGAGAAGAATATCCCTTTCAGATAGTACATGGTGTGACTCATTATATTTCTTGTTTTACTACTTATAAAATGCCATTATTAAACTGTCACAAAAATAATATTTCAAATTTCACTGTGCTATTTCATTGTCCCTATTTTTTGCTTTTCCTTTTCTTGGTATTCTATAAAAATATATCTCATTTAAGTATGAAGATATTTAACTATTTTCTCTGTGCCATATGCTATCCTTCTGGAAAATGCATCATTCTTTTGAGGAATTGTTCCTCTCCCACTTTAATCACATAATTCTAAGGTGGTATGAATCAAATTCTAAAAGAAACTATCTTTGCTGAGAGATGTGATGTTGACTGATTTGTGAAAGTCTAGCAATTCTCCAAGGCGAATCAGAATAAGAGAGAGAAGCACATCCCATTAGTGAGCAAATCTCTTATTCCACCTGTAAAAACTGACTTCCTGTTTTTTTTTAATTCTGAACTGCGTCATTATCAACCACAAAAGAACCAATATACAGAAAAACATACACACACACAAACCAGACTGTTTTACCCACACATATATAGACACATACACAGTCTCACACTGGTAAGAACATATAGAAGCAGAGATGACTTTCTCAACCTGTGGTTTTTAAACAATTTTTTATTATGTTTAGTTTTCTGCTTTTATGTGCATAATAGTAATTACCACTTTCATATATAATATCTGTTTTCAGGGATGTTAGATTTCTTTCTCTACATTTTATTTTGAAATAATTTTGAATTTATAAGCTGAAAAATATTACAGATAATTTTTATGCATGCTTCACATAGCTTCACTACATAATCAGAGTGCCAAACCAAGGAAATAACTTTGGTACAATACTATTAACAAAATTATAGACTTATTTTCATTTCACTGCTGTTTCCACTTATATCTTCTTTCCCTCAATGTCCTATCCATGTAGTTGGCATTGCAATTGCTTTCAGATCTCCTTGGGTTCTTCAAATCTGTGACAATTTCTCCGACTTCCCTTGAGTTTCATGACTTTGACACTTTTGAAGATTAATAGTCAATTTATTTTGGTAGAATGTTCCTCTGTTAGGGTTTGTTTGATATCTGTTATGTTATGATTAGGTTAGATTGTGGAAAGGCAAGAATACCGCAGAAGTGATATTCCTTTCTCACTGCATCATATCAAGGGCTACAGGATAGAGTTATGTCTTATCAATGTTAAGGTTAACCTTGATCACTTGATTAAAATGGTGTATGCCAGATTCCTCCCCTGTAAAGTTAAGATTTTTTCCTTTGCAATGTATAATTATTAGGAGGAAGTTAATTTCAGACTATGCAGATATCTCATTTCTAATGAAATCTTCATCCATAAATTTTAGCAACCATCAAATTATTGGGTTCACAACAGTTACTACTGTGATGCTCTAATGGTGATTTTCCATTTGTCTCATTCCATTTTTAAATTAGTATTCTTTTGTGAAAAAGAGCTATCTCGGGGTGCCTGGGTGGCTCAGTTGGTTAAGTGGCTGCCTTCAGCTCAGGTCATGACTCAGGGTCCTGGGATCAAGCCCTGCATCAGGCTCCTGGGGTCGAGCCCTGCATCAGGCTACTGGGATCAAGCCCTGTTTCAGGCTCCTTGCTCACCAGGGAGTCTGCTTCTCCCTCTCCCCCGCCCCTTCCCCTGCTTGTGCACATGCTCTCTCTCAAATAAATAAATAAATAAATAAAATCTTTAAAAAAAAAAAAAGAGCTATCTCTCCTCCAAGTTCATTTATTAAATTATTTATTTAAATTCATATTTACTTGTAGGTATTCATTTTATTCTGCAGGTTATAATCAATAATATTGTTATTTAGTTTAGTGTTCATAGTATCAGAGTTTGGCCATTAACAGTGACTTTCAGGCTTATCCCTATGCCTTCCAATATAACCTCATCTTTTAAGAACATGCCCTTACTTTTTTGGAATACCAGATGTCCCAGGCTCCTCTTGTGTTTCCCCTGCCCAACCCCTGGAGGTAATGACCTATCTAAGGACATCTATTGGAAAATAATATTTAGAAATTAATACTTGGGAACTATTTCATTGCTATTAATGTGTCATGGCTAATTCGTTTTCTCACTATACAGGGTTCTGAAGCACAGATATGAATACAACCCATGCATACACACATTATACTTAATTCTGTTTCTATATGTATTCTGTATGTGTATGTTTAAAAAGTGAATTGATTCTAATACCTCTAGTTGAAACTTGGTGTTTTTTCTAGTCTTCAAAATTTCTTTATTTGCAACTCTTTTCTTTGTAAGGAAAAACTTGGTTCTCAGTACCAAAAATATATTTACCTATTTCTTCAGTTCTTATACGCATATAAAGTAATTTCAGGATTGCTAAAGAAATTTACTAACTAGGAAATATAGTATTTGTGTGTTATAGTTTTTTAAGTCTTTATCCATACAGTATCTTAAAAAAATGCTGTTTTTCAAAATTGATTTTGCTATATTGATTTTGTATTCTACAACCTTATGTTTTATGACCTTGGTAAAATCATAAAATTATTTCTTGAGACTTTTTGTACTTTGGGCTTTTCCGCATATTCAACCATGTTGTGTGCCAAAAGAGATAGATTTATTTCTTACTTTCCAGTCTATATGCATTTATTTTTTTCCTTGCCTAATTGCACTAACTGGGACTTCCAGTAGAATGTTGGATGGTATTGATGAGAACACATTATTATGTTGTCCTGAATCTGAAGGGAATTCAGTTTGTCCCTATTAAGTATATTGTTATTAGCTTTGAATTTTTGTGAGTTTCCATACCAGGTTAAAGAAGTTCTCTCCTACAACACTTACACATTTAGTAATTTAAATAACTCAAAAGATGTCAAAGAACAGGTATATTTTACCTGTTTTTTCTATACTATACTGTAGGTGTGTTATGCTATTCTATACTCTACTGTGACTATATTCTACCTATACTCAGGTAAGGCTTTAATAATAGCAAAGTATATGTGTCAGGAGCTTGAGAGACATCAAAGTGCAGTTCTATAGTGCCCTTCTTACTCACATAAGATGCCCTTTGTCTCCAGAATAAATAATCAAAATTTGTACAAAAAAATCTTGGCCTCAGGAGAGCTCATGAACTTCTCAACAGGGTCTCTAATGGCCCACTGGCCATATAACCAAATCAGGTTGTCTAAAGATTTACATAAGTTAAAAACCATACCAGCTCTTGGGGACACTGAGGGAGTTTCAGACTTAAACAGAACCTTATGTAATTATAATCATAATTATAATTAATTGATATATTAATACATTAATATTAATACATATATTAATTAATTATAATCATGTAATTATAATTAATATAATTATAATTACAATTACAATCACTAGGTAATTAGTTATGGATCTACAAACTTTATCTGATCTAAGAATCAAAGTTAGATATCCAGGAATGCCTAGAGCTAAATACAGAGTTGACTCAGTTCAGGTGTGAAACAGCTGTTGTCCTATAAATATTATATTCCAAAAACAGATATTTTTTTAAAAAATCATAAACAGATGTTTAATTTTATTAAGGCATGTTCTGTACCTACTAAGATGATCATATTTTTTCTCCTTTAGACATTTTATTTGCTGAATGATATTGATTTGAATGTTAAATCAACTTTAAATTTCTGGGTTAAATCTACTTGATTGTGATATATTATTAAATATGATATGCTAATTTTTGATGATTTTAGTATCTGTGTTTATGAGGGACAAATATCTGTAATTTCCTTGTATTATTATTATCTGAAAGGATAATCCATCCTGATATGAGTTGAAGAGTTCTTTTTCATTGGAATTTTTTCTTTTTGCATATTTAATAAAATTCTCCTGTTATACTGATAGTTTTTCTAAAGACTTTTTTACTGTGATTATAATTTCCTTAATATACATAGTATCATTCACACTATTTATTTCTTCAGTGAATTTTGGTAGTTTTTGCTTTTTGAGGCGTTGTTCCCTTTTATCTAAGTGTTTAAGATATGGCCATAGAATTATTCATAGAACTTCTTTATTATCCTTGTAAAGTATGTGTATCTGTAGTGATACCCACTGTTTCATTTGTGGTATTAGTAAATTGAGTCTTCTCTCCTTTTCCTTAGCCAATTTGCCTAGGCATTTATCAATTTTACTAATCTTTTCAAAGAACAAAATTTCAGTTCTGTTGATTTTGTGTTGTTTCTCTTCTTTAATTTCTTGTATTTCTGCTCTTGTCTTTGTAGTTTCCTTCCTCATTCTTATTTGGATTTGATTTTCTCCTCTTTCTCTACTTAAAGTAGAAGCTTAGCTTACTTATTCTAGGCTTTTTTTTAAAGATTTTATTTATTTATTTGAGAGAGAGAGATAGAGAGAGATCACAAGTAGGCAGAGAGGCAGGCAGAGAGGCAGGCAGAGGAGAGGGGGAAGCAGGCTCCCTGCTGAGCAGAGAGCGCGACTTGGGGCTCGGGGCTCAATCCCAGGATCCTGAGATCATGACCTGAGCCGAAGGCAGAGGCTTTAACCCACTGAGCCACCCAGGCGCCCCACTTATTCTAGGCTTTCTTAAGTTCTCACAAAGGCATTAAATGCTATACATTTCACCATAAGTCATCTATGATCTGTATACAAGTTTAACATGTTGGGTTTTTTTTCTTTCATTTTCATACAACAAAGAATATATTTTAATTTCCCTTGAGACTACCTATTTGACCCATGGTACATAAGTGTGATGTTTAACTTCCAAATGGAGATACATAGCTATGTATCTATCTATCTATCTCTATATATATATCTTTCTATTATTGATTTTTATTTAATTCCCTTATGTTTTAAGGTTATACTTTGTATAGATTCTGTTGTTTTATATTGTTAAATTGTGTTTTAAGGCCCAAAATATGGTCTTTCTTGGTTTATGCTACATGTGTACTTGAAAAAAATGAGTGTTCTGCTTTTGCTGTGTGGAATTTTCTACAAATGTCAATCAGCTCTAATAGGTTAATAATCTTTTACAGATCTCCTATGTCCTGATGACTTTCTTTGTGTTCTATCAATTACTGAGAGAAAAGTACTACAGTCTTCAACTGTAATTGTAGATATGTCTCCTATTTCTTTCAGTCCAGTCAGTTTTTCTTCATTTGTTTTGAAGCTCTGTCGATAGGTGCATATACATTTATATTAGTTATGCCCTCTTGATTAATGGATGTTTTGGCATTATGAAATTGGGCAGTTTATCCTTGATGATATTCTTCCTCTGAGTCTACTTCATCTGATATTAATACAGTTATATAGCTGCTTAGATTGATGTCAAAATACTGTATCTTTATTCATCTTTACACTTACAAAAATAACTTTATTAATATATAATTTATATCCATAAAATTCACTTACCTAAATTTCACAGTTTAGTTCTTTAATATATTCATACAGTTATATGAATATTTGACATTCACCACAATCTAATTTTAAGACATTTTATTAACCCTAAAAGAAACCCCATGCCTATTAGAAGTCCTTCCTTCTAATTTCTCCACTTTCTCACCAATACTTAACTGTCATCTGTCTTTTTAATTTTATCTTTTCTGTTTTTAGTGGGTGGGAATTGATTATTTCCTTGTGGTCTTAATTTACATTTCCCTAATGACTAGCAAAGTTGAGCATCTTTTCATGCTCTTATTGACCATTTGTATATCGTCTTTAGAGAAGTGTGTATTCAGATTACACGTTTTATAATTGGGTTGTCTTTTTAGTATTGAATTATAATTATTCTTTACATATTCTGAATATGAGTCTCTTATCAGATATTTTTGCAATATTTTTTTCCATTTTTTGAGCTGTCTTCACCTTTGTGATTACATCTTTTAAAACACAAAAGTTTTCATTTGGTTGAGGTCCAGTTTATCTCTTGTTGTTGTTGTTTTTGGAGTCACACTTAAGAAACCATTTTCTATACAAGATCATGGAAATATATTGTTTTCTTTTATAGGGTTAGCTCTTACCTTTGGACCTGTGGTTCATTTTGTTTTTGTTTTCTGTTTATATATTTTTAACAATTCTATGTATTATTATTAATTAATTTATTTATTTATAGAGCAGGAGGAGGGACAGAGGGAGAGAGAGAGAGAACCTCAAGCGGACTGTGTGCTGAGTGCAGAAGCCAACACAAAGCTCCATCTCACAACCCTGAGAACATGACCTGAGCCAAAACCAAGAGTCAGACACTTAACTGACTGAGCTGACTAGGCTCCCTCATGACTAATTTGAATTAAGTTTTGTATACTATTGTGAGGTAGTTGTCCAATTTCATGCTTTAGCATGTGACTTACCGGATGTTCTGTCTCTACGCATCGCGAAGGCTTTTATTTTCACCTTAACTTGTCTTAGCACCCTTGTTGAAATTTCTCCTTATATTAATTATTTATACATTTATGTTAAAATGGATTTTTGAAGAATAGATTTGTGCCTTGCTTTTCTGTCCAACATAGCAATTTCTGCCTTGTATTGGTGGGTCAGCTAGTCCATATTTAGTGTAACGTTTTTGATTTTGTTGGATTCAAATCTTAGTATCTATTTTCTATCTCTTCTGTCTTTTGTTATTCCCCCTCCCCCTTTTCCTGCTTTCTCTTAAATTGAGCATTCTTCATTGTTCTTTATTATCTTTTCTTTTGACATTGTTAATACTTCTTTTTTAAAAAGTTTTATTGCTTGCCTTAGGTTTGTAGTATACATCTTTAGTTAATGCAATTTTCCTGTAACTTTAAATAATATTATACCATTTTATGTGTTAAAAATCTTAAAAAATATATTCCAAAATTCTTATTGTGCCTTTTGTGTTAATGTTGTTGTAAGATGTTCTTTTAATATGTCATAAGCATATGATGCATTTTTATCATTTATGCTTTATATAGTCAGTTATATTTCAGAGCAATTAAAATATGAAAAAGTTTATTTTATCATCATTTATTATAGTTCAAATGTACTTCATTTGCTTGTGAACATTAAAGTTTTTGTATAGTATCATATTCTTTCTTTTGAAGAACTTTTAACATCACTCATAAAATTGATCTATTCACAATGAGTTCCCTCAGTTTTTCTCTGTGGAAACTTTATTTTACTTCATTTTGAAAGGCTATTTCACTGGATGTAGAACTCGGTTGAATTTTTTTACTTTAAAGACAGTCAGTTTAATGTCCGTACAAACTCTTATGTTTATTCCTCTGTATGTGATATTTCTTTTTTTCTCTTGTTTTTATTTGTTTGAGTATGATACACTTAGGTGTGGTTTATTTGGTGTTTATTTTGTTTAATGTTTCCTTAGTTTCTTGTACTGTGGTTTGATCTCATTAATTATAGAAATTTCTTGACCATTTTTTCCTCAAATATTTCTTCTTCCTTATGCTCTCTTTCATTCCTTTTCCTGGGTTGCCTAATGCATATATCAGACAATTTATTATTAACCCACGGCTCTTAGATTCTCTGCAGGGTGTTTGTGTGTGTGTGTGTTTATTTCTCTTTGTGGTTTCTATTTCATGTTTCTATCTTTAAGTTCACTGATTGTGAATTCAACTGTACTGAGTCCAGTTATGAGCCCATCAATTATAGTCTTTTTTTAAATTAAAGATCTTATTTATTCTTATGATAGAGAGTGACAGAAGCAGAGAGAGCACAAGCAGGGGGAGCAACAGAGGGAGAGTGAGAAGCAGGCTTCCCGCTGAGCCAAGAGCCTGATGCTTGGCTTCATCCAAGGACCCTGAGATCATGACCTGAGCTGAAGGCAGACACTTGATGACTGAGCCACCCAGGCACCCACCCCCCATCAATTAGTCTTAATCTTTGTTATTGTGTCTTTTTTTATTTTTCAGATTTCTACTTGATTCTTTTTTATAGTTTCCTTTTTTCTACTTAATAAACCCATCTATTATTTCATGTTATTCTCTCTCTCTCTCTTTTTTTTTTTTTTAGAACATTTAACACATTGAATTTTATACTCCAAGCTCTCTACCTGGAATGGTGATGATCAAATCCTTAAAAACTGATGAAACCTCTGCATTAACCAGCCAGAACAGAGGACACCCCGAAAAGAATAGATGTCAATAGTAAGAAAAACACAGCGTGTGCTCATGCCTACCTGCTGATAACAGCCTTCAAAGAATCTACCTTGATTTATCATATTTCTGTAAATATCATTTTTACGTAGTGTTTTTAACAGGTTTATTGAGATATAAATCTATACTCCATAAAATTTATACTACAAAATTTAATTGCAGACAGCACTTTTTAGTTTATGCTTTACTGATTTGTATCTTTACTAAAAAATAATTCACTGAAAAAATAAAGTAACATAAAATAAAAATAATTTACTCTTTTAACAATACTAATTTGTGAATGTGCAGTATCTTTACTAAAAAGTAATTTACTTTTTTAAAAAATTTACTTTTTAAAGAAATAATTCACTTTTAGAAAATAATTTACTTTTTATTTTATTAAAAATAATTTACTTTTAAAAATAATTTAATTTTTAGTAATTTGTCTTCTTATCTTATATTTTCCATAGTTACTCATCTAGTCCCTCCATTTGGTAGATATTTTATAGCATAGCTTTAAAGAATAAGTATGTTGATTCTTAAATATTCTTAATCTACTTCAGTGTATATTTATATTTCAAAATCTGCAATGTTCAGGGGTCTAAATACATGAAAACAGAACCAGGTAGAGCAATTTAAAAAAATCTTTATTACCAATTTTAGTAATATAGTACTATAAAAATTTCGATAAGTCTAGGAACAGGATATTTCCATTCCAATAAAAGCAAAATGTTCAAAAATAAACACACACACACACATATATATACAATATGCATACATCTATGCATATATACAGTAAATATATCAAGTGTCCTACATTACTCAACTGGGAATTCGACTAAGCAAGATATATGTTCCCTCTAGTCCATGTTTAAAATAGACTGTTTTAGACATTTTGATATATCACAAACCTCCTGGAAATGTCAATACTCCAACATAAACAATCTCAAGAATTCCATTTTGTTACCAGGCCCACACAACATTTTTTTAAAAATACCCCAAAATGCAGCACTAAGTATAAAAATTTATTTTCTTCTCTTTACCAATTTTCTAAGGTAATTATAAGACTGAATTATTTTGTGTATACTCTTATAAATCTAGGACACATTCCTTAATCTCCATAACTCTATTCTTAACAGCCCTTCTAGTTATAACTCTGCTGTCAAGCATACTTTATTCCACTGAGACTGAAACTCTTTACACAATCTGCGTTAAAAATATTCATAAATCATCTAAAACACAGCTGTCTGTATTTTCAGTCAGGAATGACAAAAATACTCCAGATGTAGCTCATATTTTTATCTTTACCAAGTTAAAGGAAAATAGGGTTAATCAAAGCAAGCCAATGTAGTTTGTCTTCTGTGTCATTAGATCTACAATTCTTTCATGTTTCTCCTTTCGGTGTTTACTTCCATTACTCAGGTCTTTGATAGTCTTCAACCTTTATCATTTCTCCCTTGTCATACCTGGTAAGGATATATTATTTAAATGTTAGAGGAAATTAATTTCAAAGACCATTGTTTCCTCCTTTGGTTATGTAGGCATCCCTGAAGTCATACCTGGCCTAAATGCCCTATACATGACAGCTTTAATCCTTTCGGAATCATGTTCCACTATAGTGTAGAGACTCTCATCAAAGAAAAACTGAGGAGAACGAGCTTTGGAACAGTTGGCCTTCAGCTCATTACTGAAAGCTATCAAAGATGTGGAAAGAGTCCTGTTATTTTGCATGGTATTTTCCAAGATCTGAAGCATGTCATTTCTTTTTTTTTTTTAATTTTATTTCTTTTCAATATTCCAAAATTCATTGTTTACGCACCACACCCAGTACTTCAAGCAATATGTGCCCTCCATAATATTCACCACCAGCATGTCATTTCTTAATTCAACAAATATTGTGTTAAACACTGGGCCTTTGTTTAGAATGTATTAGTGATTATGAGAGATAAGGTCTCTACTGTTATTTGGTTTACAAGGGTGCAGAAAAATAGATGTTATAAAAGTAAACATATGTACAAGATGATTACTAATGAGTATTATATTGACACCATATTCTTGTGTCCCATCCCAATATAATATAATAAATTGCCTTTATGAAGGATCCTATACAGCAGGGAAAAGCATGGTTACTTATTGAAAACAGTTAAGAAAGTCCTTTCCATGAAGGTGGCATTGTCAGTGAGCCTGCATAATGAGAGAAAGCCAAGTAGTCCAAGAGAGAAGAGTTTTCCTTTCTGAAGCTCTGTCTTCAGGAGCAGCCAAAACAAATACTTTTAAGGAGAATAAACTCAGTGTATTAGAGAAACAATAAACGGGCCAGTGTGGCTCAAGCCTAATGAATCTTGAGCAGGATATAATAATGTAAGTATAGGGAACAAAGCAAGGGGGAAGATCTTATAGTGTTATATAAACAAGATAAGAACTTTGGATTTTTATTTTCTAAGTAGAAGGATGACAATTCCTGGAATGTTTAAATTAGGAAAATAGCATGACTTCATTTACATTTTAAAATATCGTTCAGATTACTTCATGGAAAATGTATTGCAGATAGGGGAGTTGGAAACAGGAAGATTGGTTAAAAGGAGATTATATCTAGATCAGAAATGGTGGCTTGACCTACAGTGAAGATGAAAGAAGGAAGAGGTATGAGATATATTTAAGATCGATCATAAGATGGATTTGATACCTTTGGGGTAAAATATATTTGGCTTGAATAGTTCTCTAAAACTGACTAGATATGAGACTTGGACCTAAGCAATTTTTCTGACATTCTATTCAGGCAACTAAGTAGTCATAACAGGATCAATGTGTGATAGATTGCAAAAATGACAAATTCTTCTCATCTCTGCACCTATGCTCTGGTGGTGTGATTTTGCAGCTCTTTCTTTTAAGAAATGGTGACTATTAATTCATTCCTTGATTCTGGGTTGACTATGCCACTTTTATTGGCCAACAGAACATTAGCAGTATGATGCGAGCACAGACTAAACAGCTGTTGAACACGGAGGTTTTCCCTCTACTTACACTCTTTAAATCCCTGCTGCCACCACCATGTGGCAAAGCCCTGGCTGCCTCCTGTATGATAGGCAACATGTGGTCCAGTCACTTCTGTCATCACCAACTAAAGTCAGCCAATCCAAGCCGCAGAGCCTTCTAACTACTGGCAGGTCACTGTATTTACTAAGCGATCTTGGTTGAGACCAGCAGAGGTGGTTGAGACCAACCCACCTGAGACCACGCCAAATTGTTAACATGCAGAACGTGAGGTAAATAAATGGTTGCTTCAAGCCACTAAGTTTTGGAGTGGTTCATTATAAAGCAATAGGTAAATGATACATAGAGTTAGTGAGAATTAGGGTTGGAGAGGATAAAAATCTGATTCCAGTTTGTGAGTGGAAACACTGGAAGCATAAAGTTCTCCATGGTAACTTATAATATGTATTAGAAGATGACAATGAGTCACTATATTTGTTTTGAGTCAAGGGAAATAGTTAACTGAGATTATGATGGAAATAAAGGCTATTCCTTTTTAAGAAAATGAAGGAATTTATACAACATGCAAGCGATTTTGAAATACATATTTTGGGCCTAGTGGTTCATAAAACCAATATATACTTAGGTTAACTGGGATTCCTTAAAGCACAATTCCAGTCTTCATCTTACGTTTAAAAGGAATTTGAAGTTTTGCAGTAGTAAAAAGTGTAGACACATACTGTATCATGTCAACCTAGAAAACATACTAGAAATGTTATTCACTGTGACTATTTAAATGTATAATAAATCATTTTAGAATTTAATGATTTATTCTTAAAGTCACATAAATGAAAAAGTATTGCCAGTCTTTTTTCCAATTGCAGAAGGAAAGATGGGCTTTGGCATGAACAATTTTGTGAATTTCTCTCGAGATCTAGCTTTTGTTGAATGAAGTTCTATTTCTGGTAAAATAGAATCCAAATTCTAGTAAACCAACTCATAAAATATATTTTGCAATATAAATGTTATTTAAGTAGATGTGCTTAATTCCTAGATATTGCATTCATACATCAGAAACAGAAAGAATATTGTCTTTGGTTCTAAATCTAAACATTGCCTATTATTTTGGCTTGATCAAATCATTTTATCTGCCATGTCTCTTTTTTTCCCCACTATAACATAAGAATGTTGAATTAGAGTCTCTAAAGTACTTTTCCAAGATTCTATGATTAATGACAGTGGTTCCTATCTTCAATTTCATATAATCCAACATATACTAACCATTTAATTAACAATACCACTACTCTCACATGAGTAATTCTTGTTTGCTTATGTAATTATGTACACATAAGGGGACCAATTCATTAAGACCCATTCTTCTTTGTGGCTGTAAGCAGTGAATGGCTCAGACATCAGTTTATACCATCTATTCAATATAAGCTTCTTCCCAATCAATATTATGTGGTCACTTGTCAAGAGAATGCAACCAAGAATGATCACCACAGGTGCACCTTCAACCTTTGTTATCGATTTTCCATCTTTGATTTATAAAATATACCATGATTTCCAATTAATGTTATTCAGCTGTGTTTGATTGCTTCAATGTTTAAAGGGTTTCATTATTGATTTGTTTTAATGGCAAATCACATGTAGCATCCAGACTATGCTATGCAATTTTTTAGAACATGTGAATATGTTTCTTGAATTCAGTTTTCTTTATCCTTATAATAGAACAAAAGGCTACAAAACCACTTTCATTCATACATAACATTTTGATTACTGCATTGTTTGGTATTATTAAAAAAGGAAAAGATTAAATTACCCTGCGGGGAGGAGAATTAGGATATAATACCAAATAACTGAGGTAGACTTCTTAAAGGTTGTGGTTTCTAAAAGTGGTAATAGATTAGTCAGGCACAGAGGCAAAATTGGAGACCAATTTCTGGATCTGATTTGAAGGCACCAAAGACTAATCAAGATAAAAGAATCACTTCCAGCTTATAACCTGGAATTCCCTTATTAATGTAATCTTTTGTTAAAGGCATTTTCTCAGAAAAGAATTAAAATGCATCTTCCCAACCTGTAAATGGTCATATTAACTAATTCACATGTATTTTTTTTATTAGCATGTGGAAGTTAAATTTCTTAGCTGAAAATACTGTTTGATTTAATGCTTATCAAAATGGAACATATAAATTCTATGAATTAATGGCACCTTTAGCTATTAGGAGTAGAAATCTGGACTGGCAGCATCAGGCCTATTAACAAGTCACAATAGAAGTCAGTGCAGCCAGGGGCAGAAACTGTGGGTGCAGATGCCTTTCTTGTGAATAAGTCTAAGAGTGCCAGAGCACACCCTATCCTCATGATGCACCTTGCGCTCCCATCCTTAGATCCCATTCAGGATCTCACTCAGAAGCTAAGATACAGCTGTAGCAGCTGTTTTTAAGATGTGCCACTAAAGATTCAGATTTGCCAGAGTTTGGGGATCACTAACTTGGACTAATTATCCTAGAAGAAAGTGATCCATGAAAAGCCAGAATCTGGGATTCAGTAAATATAGAGTTCTTTATTTATTTTTTTAAAGATTTTATTTATTTTTTAGTGAAAGAAGATGGGATTGGCAGGGAGACAAACCATAAAAGACTTAATCTCAAAAAACAGACTGAGGGTTGCTGGGGGGAGGCTAAAAGGTAGTGGGGATATGGACATTGGGGAGGGTATGTGCTATGATGAGTGCTGTGAAATGTGTAAACCTGGCGATTCACAGACCTGTACCCCTGGGGATAAATACGTTATATGTTTATTTAAAAAAAAATTAATTAATTTTAAAAAAAGATTTTATTTATTTTTTAGGAGACAGAGAGTGAGACAGAGCGATTGAGAAAATGAGTGGGGGGAGGGGCAGACAGAGAAGCAGACTCCCTACTCAGCAGGGAGCCGGTGTCAGGACTCAATCCCAGGACCTCAGGATTGTGACCTGAGCAGAAGGCAGATGCTTAACCGACTCAGCCACCCAGGCATCCTACAGAGCTCTTAATAAAGAAAACAGCATCTTTCCATGATGTGCTTCAGAGGAGTAACTACAGCAGTAAACATTCAAACCACAGCACAAGGGTGTTAATAAGACTTCAAATGAATAATCGAAATCCAGCTGGGGGCAGGTAAAGGATATGAAGGAAAATAGATATTGTTAAGAGGCAAATAATGCAAGTTAGAAAAAAAAGAGGACAGTTTTTTGTTTTGTCTTGTGCTGTTTTTAGTTAGAGGTTAAAAATATCTTAGAAGTCTACGCAAATGGGGATATATTCTCTATTTAGGACTGTCTCAATTTACTTTTCTAGTTGGGACAATATTCTTTAACATGATTGGGGCAATTATAATTTATATGAAATAAATTAGTGTAATGTAATAATATAATAACCTGAATTCATTGATTATTTGCCACTTTTTTGATGTTTTTGTTATTTTGTTTGCTTCACATGTTAGTATATCTACAACAGAAATTCATCTCACACTAATTGTGTCCTTCTGCCTTACAATTGCTAAGAGGCAGGTAATTTTGATGTAATTGCTAAAAATTTTCTGTTGCTGTCTTCTGGTAAGATCAAGAAAGCACTAGAAAGAGTGAGTCTCAAATCAAATATATTAAATATTTTACACCAAATATTGCTACTTCCTTACAGGCAAGCCAGGGCCATAACATATCCTTCTAACTAATTTATCCATTGCAATTCCATTAATATGTTTTTAACATTACTTATATGAAAAATATCTAAGGTTGAGCCTTTCCGATAGCTACTTTCAATTAAAAACCTGGGTTCAAATGGACCTAAAAGAAATCTTGAGTCAGGAATCTTATTTTCTTCTCTTTACTCTTCTCCAAATTTTCAAAGTTTTTGGAAAAATATTAAGAGTGAGAATTTGCCTACTCAGAGAAATCATTATAGAACACTTGATAAGAATATAGAATTTTAAGACCTTCCCCTGGAAATTCTGATATATATTTTGGGAGAAATTATTGTTTTGCTTTGTTTTTGTTTTTCAAAATGATCTGTAGGTGATTTTATAATTAGGCAACTCTGATTAGATTTGTTTATAAATTTTCTAGTTGATGTGGAGATGGGTGGCAGAGAAGGTTTTGAATGGGTAAAGAAGAAATCTATTTGGTAAAGATCTATATTGTTCTACCTCCCCCAAGATAACTGACATCAGATATGGGATATTGAATATGTGAAAACTTACAGAAACAGCTGGCCGGGTAAAGATGGGCATCAGTAATCTGATCCAGGTGCACAGTCTGACAGTACAGAGCAATCAGGCTATCCAGCCTCACTGGGTAAAGGGATCTATCTGTTCCAGCTTCAAAATGATCGATTCCAACCATTCAAATCAGTTCGATACTGGATGACAATAGAGATTCAGGTTAACTAAAGTGTTCAGAGGGCAGTGCAATCCAGTAGACACTGCCTCTTCTAATTTTTCATATCCACCAGATAGCAAGTACTTTTATGACAAAGACCATCACATTTACCATGAAGAATATATGAGTAACCCACTAAATACAGTCGACCCTTATTATTTGTGGATTCCATGTTTACAAATTCACTACTTAGTAAAATTTATTTTCAACCTCAAAGGCAATGCTCAAGGACCTTTTGCCATCATTCATGGACATGTGCAGAGTGGTGAAACATTGGGTCACCCAGTGTGCCCATTCCCCTCTGAGGTTGAACAAGGCAGTACTCTGCCTTCTTGTTTCAACTCTCCTCCTATAAACAGTGCCCTTTTCACAATCTAGTAAGTGCCAAATTTTTGAATATTTTTGCTTTTTTATTGGTCATTACACTGTTCAAAAATAGCCCTTGAGTGTAATGTGGAACTGCTATATAGTGTTGGTAAGTGCAAGAAAGCTGTGATCTGCTGGACGTTAGGTTAGTCTTGTCCAGGCATGAGTTACAATTTTGTTAGTTGTGGGTTCAATGTTAATGAAACCACAGTATAGGCATACCTTGAAGATATTGCAGTTTCAGTTCCAAACCACTGTGATAAAGTGAATATCATAATAAAGCCAAGCCAAATTTTTTGTTTGTTTGTTTTCCCAGTGCATATAAAAGCACACTCACTATGCTATAGTCCAGTATACAGTAGCATTATGTCTGAAAAACAACGTACATACTTTAATGAAAAAACACTTTGTAGCTAAAATATACTAACCATCATCTAAGCATTCAGTGAGTCTTAATCACTGATCACAGATCATGATAACAAATAGAGTAATAATAAAAGAAGTTTGAAATACTACAAGCATTACCAAAATGTGACACAGGGACATGAAGTAAGCAAATGCTGTTGGAAAAATGGTGTCAACAGACTGGCTCAACCTAGGGTTGCCACAAATCTTCAATTTACAAAAAGTGTAATTCTGTGAAGTGCAATAAAGGGAAACACAATAAAATGAGATATGCCTGTGTATATTGGAAAAAGTTCCTATAGACAGATATACACATAAAACAATATTGTATATTGATCAGTTGAAGAAAATATGACCAGAATCTTATAGAAACCTAACCTTCTATCTCCCCTAGGAGCCATGTTTCAGTATTTGCTAACTCAATGTTTGCAGTCACTTTATAGAACATAAATGAGAATCAACACTACCTGTGGATTATTCGTGTTTGCAATGATAATAAGGGACAAGAAAAATGGGTTCTGACGCAAATGAAGTAGTCTAAAACTTAGTTGTACCACTGTACCCTCCTCTCTACAAATACCAAGCCCTCTATCAAGCAGGGTGGTTAAGTGTAAGACCCCATTTTTGAGGATAGTCTAGTGCCAGATAATTCAGCGTTCTTTCCTCTGAGATAAAGATGAAAGCTAAATTTCATCCCTAAATTCTGGGCCAACATGAAACATAGAGAATGCTACCACTCAATACTTTTACAAAAACCTAAGTGTCAACTCTAGAGTATCAAATCCAAGGAACTGCAATTTCCCCAAAGAAGAGAAGGCCAAGTGATGGGGCCCTGCTGTGAGTGCACATTGTGGTTGTATTGTGCATAGCCATCTACTACTATGTAACAAATTATCTCCAAAGATAGCAACTTATAACACGTATCTATAACTTCATATAGTTTCTGAGTCAGGAATTCTGGAACAGCCTAGGTGGATGGTTCTGGCTCAAGAGCCCTCACAAGGTTATAGTCAAATTGTAGACCAAGGCTTCAGTCATCTCAAGACTCAACCAAGGCTGAAGAATAAAACTTCTGAGTTCACTCAAGTTCTTGTTAGTAAGCTTCCATTCTTTGCTGGTTATTGACCAAAGGGCCCCATTCTTCATCACATAGTCCTTTCTACAGGCTGTCTGAGGGTCCTTACAATATATCAGCTTGCCTCCCTGAGAACAAGTGACCACACACACACACACACACATGCACAGGCACACACACAGAATCAAGATAGAAGCAGTAGTCTTGAGAGCCCAAACTTAGAATTGATACACCCATCTCTTTTGCCATATTCTGTTGATCACACAAGCTCTGGTATAATCCAGGAGGAAATTACACAAAAGTAAAAATACCAAGGGTGAGGATAAATGGGTAATATCTCTAAGGCTGACTACTACAGTGCAGTTTGTGAAAGTTTCAGTAAGGTGAAAACAAAACCTGAAGGGGTAAGGGAGCCTACCAGTAGGGAAAATGTACTAACAAATAAAGGAGAGAGGATAATATCAGATACATAGCATAGAAATAGGACAGAGAGAACCTCTATTGACAAATGTGACCTGATGGAACCTGAGGAACTTAGTTGCCTGCAAGAGTGTTTAAAATGGGAGGAGGAAGACAGAAAATGTGAAGAAAAATAGAGAACATTAGTACTTGACTTAGGTAAAATCTGATTCATGGAGAACTTGGCCTTGCCAAACCCAGTTAAAAACAAAAATAAAAACAAAAGTCCCCATAAAAAGCAGAGGTGGTTTTTTTTGTTTTTTGTTTTTGTTAGTAAGTAAATGAATTAAAATTCTGATTAAAAGAGGTGATGCAAGGTTTTAGTCAAATGCATCTACCTTTATTCAAGAAAACACTAATAACATATTTACCCAAACTAGTTATCCAACTCTTAGATGAAGAGGTTTCTTATCTAATTTCTGGACTCTTGCATAGGTCTAAACAGACATTTAATACTGGAACTTGTGCTTGGACAGGGAGGGCTACAAGATGTTTTTTTACTTTGACAGAGCACATTGGACACTATTGGGCTCCCACTTCCCTACCTGAACTTTCTTGCCTCTCTCTTTTATACTAGAGATGCTACCCAATTACATTTTCCTTTCTCATTCGGGATTTTTTTTTTTAAGATTTTATTTATTTATTTGACAGAGAGAGATCACAAGTAGACAGAGAGGCAGGCAGAGAGAGGGAGGGAAGCAGGCTCCCTGCCAAGCAGAGAGCCCGATGCGGGACTCGATCCCAGGACCCTGAGATCATGACCTGAGCCAAGGCAGTGGCTTAACCCACTGAGCCACCCAGGTGCCCCTCTCATTCGGGATTTTGAAGAGGTTCTTTCTTCTTTCTTTCTTTCTTTCTTTCTTTTTTTAAAGATTTTATTATTTATTTGACAGAGAGGGATCATGAGTAGGCAGAGAGGAAGGCAGAGAGAGAGAGGAGGAAGCAGGCTCCCCGCTGATCAGAGAGCCCAATGTGGAACTCGATCCCAAGACCCTGAGATCATGACCTGAGCCGAAGGCAGAGGCTTAACCCACTGAGCCACCCAGGCGCCCAAAGAGGTACTTTCTTAATTCTCTTCCAGAGCTATTACAAAACAACCAGATTAAAAAAAAAAAAAAAGTAACCTCTAAAGACCTAGAAAATAACCTATGCTTATTTCCACTGGTTCATGAGTTATAACTTAACAGTTCTCTGGGGGTACTAAATAGCCTTGCTCTGCTCTGGTTTCCTAGGTTGTTTTCCAAATTCATGTTCATAAGGAAGCATTGCAATGAGCAAATGGCAAAGAAGCCTCCCCTCTGATTCTGCAAGATTGTCTACCGTTACTACATGGCAACCATTATGCTAAGTGTTAGGTAAATATTCATATGCATCACAACACTACCAAGGAAGTATAATTGGTATAATTGGACATGTATTTACAGCCTTGGCTTGAAACATTGTTTGAAACGTCTCTGTAATGTCCCCACGGGGGATGGTGGCAGTTTGCTCTGCTGTCACTCACCAAGGTTACATGCTTTGGAAGGAAGTCTGTCTGTCTTTCTCACTCTCATCCACTGCAGGATTGGAAGATTTTGGAGGTCAGAAACAACTTTGCTCTCTCTTTCACAACACACTAGTGTACAGTAGGTGATCCACAAATATTGGGTAATCGTCACAAATCTTCTCTTCCCTGGCATAATACTAATTGCCTCCAGTGGTGTTCAATTCAAATTAATTTGATTCAACAAGCATGTATTGACAACGTCTGATTCTGCTGGCATGAAACCAGTTATAAAGTGTGCTTTTTGCCCCAAGGCAAATTTTAAAATATTTCCCCAAATTGAAAGTCAAACAGTATCAGAGCCCTTTGCCAGTGATCAGCAGGAGCCAAGTTGAAATTAGTAACAGCAATGAGAGCAACCCTGAGATCAAGAAAACATTACTTTCTCTGAGCTGAGGTTTCTACTTCTGTCATTCTTCCACCTCACTACTTGTCCAGGCAAACATAACTAAGCCAAGACACTAGATTGGGTAAAACTGCAGCATCTGCCCAGAATCTGGTGAAATGTCACCATTGCACATAAGTTGATAGCACTTATATGGCAAGACCTCTGATAATTTACTATTTCTACTAGGTTTGTCTTTAGGAATTTATACTCTCGGACAGGACTCATGTGTGCAATAAATACATTCATACTCAGAAATAATGACTCTGAAAGTTTAGCCATTGATTATTCTGATGATGCTCCCTTTTGAAAATTCATCTTCTCAAGTTGTTTTTGGAATCAGTTTGAGAGCCACAAATAAAGAGAGTAAGCCAGGCACATCCTTTTTCCTTGCTCAGGTATCACAGTTAATTTATTTTTCCTGCTGAATATTGCCATGCAAAATATTCAACCTTACTCAACCTCCTTGGCTAATTAAAGAAAATTTGGTGATTAAAAAACAGCAATAAGCTGGGACGCCTGGTGGCTCAGTCGGTTAAGCATCTGCCTTCAGCTCAGGTCACGTTCCCAGGGTCCTATGATCGAGTCCTGCATTGGGCTCCCTGCTCAGCAGGGAGCCTGCTTCTTCCTCTATCTGCCTGCTTGTGCTCCCCCTCTGATAAATGAATAATCTTAAAAAAAAAAAAAAGCAATAGTAACAGCAAAACTGTTTACAAAAGAGGTAGACTTTGGAATTTCATTGTGCAGCTTTTAGTGCATGGACATCTACTAATCGCTTGCCCCTCGTGACTACAGCTGGTGCCACTAAGGGAGACAGAAGTGGTTAGAAATTATTCAGGCACTATACAGGTAGGGGGAAAAAAAAACTAAGCATAGAATTGAGAGAAAAATTAGAGAAAATGAAATTCAGTCATTTTAGCACAAACCAGTAAATACAGAAAGCTATGAACTGATGATTCTTAGGATCAGTATGATTAGATCTATTAAATCCTTGACTGGCTCCAGATCTCAAGAAAACACTCACTCTGCACTGGGGTGAGCGCCGGGAAGAAGCAGAGATACCTTCTCAGGAACTGAAGAAAAGATGCCCTGTGCCGGTGACAGGTTAGACATGTCAATACAAGGCTGGCTGTTCCAAACGTGGAAGTCACTGAAAGATGACCAAGGAACAGATAAGGTCAAAGTGACACAGGGCCACTCTGTAATGGTGACTTACAAGTCATGGCAGAACAGATGGGACGAACTGTAGGAAAGCACCCAGAGCAAATCCTTTTGGCCCTGATCTCTCCTTCTGTGTTTGTAACCAGTGTGACCACACCACCCTATTTACACCACTGCTTGAAGCTGATATTTCCTTTCTATTCCCAGCATCACGGCCGGTCACTTCCAAGCTGGATAACTGTAATCTCCTCTCCCCTAGACTTCCTAGTGTGAGCAGATGCTGTGATACCTCAAATTGTTATCTGTTACAATAAGAAAAAATATAGTGTAGGAAGTACACTTTGCTCCAGGAAAATAAATCCCAAGTCCTTTTCTTTATCAGCTGAAGAACCGAATGAAAGCTGGGCCCATTAATAAGTCCTACTTAAGAAGATCTGTGGTAATCCACAACCTCCTTATGAAGACCTGGTAAATAGTCTTAATTATGGGAAGAATAGAAATACATAGACTCTATACAGAAGTGTTCCCATGGACACTCAATTGGTGGGAGCGTGGGAGATAAAAAAGTAGTCATATTCAGAAAATACTAAGATTCTACCATTTGCACAGAAGAACCACAATATGAAATATTCCTGCCATCAAGAAGTATTCACTTTGGTTGAAAAGGATTTTTTTTTTTTAAAGTTCAAAGTGACATATTATTTCAGCTACTAGATAATGAGAATTTTATTGGAAAAATCTGAAAAAAAAAAAGTAGATTTTTGACTTCTTCAGTTGCCGAAGGACAAGGCAGTTTCAAAATAAGGCAATAGCAACCAAAATATCTGAGTGCTGTATGGGTCTATTTTTAAAGAAAAAATTTCTCAGTCACCTTGTATATGTTTTCCCATAGCAGGGAACAGTCTGGGCTGGCTCCTGTATAAGCCCAAGATGTATGGAAGAGACAAGAAAGTAAATAGATGGTAACCTAGTAACAAATGAATGAATTTAAAAAAAAATGAACTTTTGCAAAAGTGCTCCATGGTCAAATGTTACAAAACACAACATACATTGTTCCTCTATCCTTTGGGAAATGCCATGCACATAGCAAATTAAAATCTCAAGAAATCTTAGTTAAAAAGGCCAAAAATGCTTTTTGGATCCAACATATTTTTCAAACTTAGAGCAGAATCATTTTTCTCTTTTTTCTGTCTATTTATAACCAATGAAGTTAATTTATGCAAAGCCTACATTTTACGTACAATATTCCTGTAGTTGTTAAGAGCAAAGGTTTGCTGTCAGTCAGCAGAGAGTTGAAATCCCAGGCCTGCCATTTATTAGCAGTTTGACCTGAGAAAGTTTCAAAGTCTCAAACCTTTGTTCCTTTTCTTTCAAAGGGTAAAAGGAGCATCCACGTTGGGTTGAGAAGGGTGCTGAGCTTAGTTCCTGTTACAATGAGCACTGATTATTGTATTAATAACACATGAAGTGCTTCATATTCTGTTAATTAAAAAGTGTATGAAAGTCTTGCAGAAGCATGATTCTCTGGAAATCATCCTACTTGTGCACCTGCGTAGAGCAGTCATTAAGGAAATCTAGACAGTCTGCTGCAAGGCATTGAGAAGGAACTTGGCTTGCCTGCTGTAGTCTGTCTGGTAGATCTCTGCCCCACTCCCACCCTCAGATTTTCATGTTTCCTTCTCAGCTTACTAACATACTCCAATAGAAATGCTGCCTTAGAGTTTCTACATTGACCCCTTCCCCCCAAGAGCCCAACACTTTCAAACACACTTCTACCAATGGCCAGCCACTGTTTTCTGAAGACAAAAACAATGAAGAATTTTATCTATTTTAAATCTTTCTGAGGTGCCTGGGTGGCTCAGATGTTAAGTGTCTGCCTTAGGCTCAGGTCATGATCCCAGGGTCCTGGGAAGGAGCCCAGCTTTGGGCTCTCTGATCAGCAAGGAGACTGCTTCTCCCTCTGTCCCTCCCCCTGCTTGTATTCCCTCTCTCATTGTCTCTCTCTCTGTCAAATAAATAAATAAAATATTTTAAAGCAAGCAATCAATCAATCAATTCTCCCAATCATACAAAGTCTGACCTTTCTGGGGACCAGGCAGGGAGTCCTGTGCTAGATCCAGGACACTCCAGCCTCCAAGGCAGCCCTTGTGTTGTTGCCTGCATTGCACCTTGGGAAAACTCTGTAGCGTGGGTGAGCTAGAGCTTTCTCACATATGATACCTGGCTGTGCATGTTCAGCTTTCCAATCCATAACAAACTCCCCTCTGCTTCTCTTCTTAGGAAGATAGCTGATTTTCCTTAAGGACTTTTGCCCCAATTACTGACCAGAGATTCCACATCTAAAAATTCTATATTTAGAATATGAAATTAATTATCTTTTCATCATGATTTTAAGGATGTCTATAGTGCTTGCTTTGGCAGCATATACATTAAAGATGTATGATGTACATATACAACATTTTGTATATATGATGATGGGATGTATTTGTGGACACCAAGGACTACCTTGTCTTCTGAGACTTTAAGCTTATGAAAAGCAGGTAAATGATTGCTTTCCTTTGAATTTCACAGCACCCGAACCAGCATCCAACATTTTGGGGAGTCTTTGATAAAGGCAAGGGAAAATTAGCAAAATAGTGACTATTGAGTAAGGTTTTGAAAATTCCAAACATTTTTGGCATTTTTTTTCTATTTATCCTTCCATAAAGCTCTTATCTCATATTAAAAGTTAAGAGAATCTAATAACTTAAGATGCAAAATTGTAATTCAAATTTTATCATGGTAAAAGGTTCTAAATACAACAAAAAACTATGTAATATTATTTTTAGAATAGATTTAAGAATATATTTAGAATATATTGTGAAATATAGTCTAGCTGTAGGCTATCTAAAAAATAATCTTGTTTCTGTCACTGCCCACTATAACATATACAATTGCAGTTTTAACTGTGAATTAAAATAACTTCTTTCCAGTAAAATACTTATTCATTTAAATCTTAGGTGGGTAAAATTCACAAGTTACTTGATTAAAGATATTTGAAGGTGCTGAAATAAACGTGAAGATAATAGTAATCATACCATGAGCACTCAGATGTTGACATTACACTGTACTTATTCAATATACACAAATGCTACAAATTGTGTGTTTATAGTAATATTCAGAAAAGAACACCATATTTCTGAATTCCTCCTGCGTAAATAAATTGTTGTGCTATCATAAAATGAAGATGTGTTATAATAACAAAACTATCACATATAACCCTTGCTCAGGCAAATATTTAATTTGCAGTTTAACCAGATAACTCTCTCCCCTAAGAGATAGGAGAAATCTAGAGAGCCAAATCAAACTGCTTCTTCTACAGATTAAACCCAGAGAGACCGCCTAAGACCCCTGGGAACCTGTGGATTTGAAGCTGGAATCTCTGTCTCTTGGCTTCACAATCTATCTATATGCTATATTTTCATGCATCCTTTGCAATATAAACTTTCTACCAGTAGATATATCTGCTCAATTACTGAAATAATATTTTAGATCATACAGTTCCCTATGCTTTGGGTCTCCATTTACAAAACTATTAAAAAGTAACATATTTCTCAGTTAGCATTCCCCATTGGTAGAACTCATAATACTTCCAATTTAAATACAAACTCTGTAATAGCCAAAATATTTATTATAGAAAAACCACTTTCTACTTTGATATTGTATTTATACATTGAGGCTTTTCTCTTCAGGCAAAAAGAGTTAACAATTCTGATAGCGAGAATGCAATTTAAAGACCATTTAAAGTGATTTAACTTTTTTTTTAAACATTCAGTTTAAATATGAAGGAGAAAAGCTCATTCCCCCAAACGAGTATTTTAATTAGGGCAAATTGCGAATTTTGTTCCAGCTATTAGGAGAGAAGTTCCCGTAAATTGACAATCATGTTTAAAAACTTTCTGTTTGCAAAATAAAATATGTCAGTATATAATAGTCTAGAACATGGGCTCAATTCACTAAAACAGCCTCTCTCCTCTGTCTCTCTCCATCTGTCCCTTTTTAGTGGCTACTCATCAACTGTTTTGAGCTGATCATGTACAAGGTGTGCATGAGATGATGTTCTTTGGTTTTGCAATGAAATGAATTCCCTCCGTGACTCCTCACCAGTCTACTGTAGACTGGCAGCTTGCCATCTGGAAAAACTGACACTTGGCTCCCCTGGGCCCGCTGAACAGCATTGCTGCAAGATAGCGTTAGGAGCTGGAGAAGATGGAAATGGGAAGCACAAACTACTTGACACAAATGAAATGGCACAGCTAGTCTGCTTTTAAAGTGGAAGAGGGAAAAAACAAAACCCAGGACCGTTGGCCTTTCAAAAGACTTTTATTTAACATCTTTTCTCAAAAAAGATCCATTAGAACTCAAGAAAGAGTCAAACTCTTTACTTTTTACTGGCTTGCTTAAAGAAACAGAGTAGTTTATTAATGAGGACTCATCGAAGCTGAGCAGTGTAGGTATTGTTCGGCTCATTTCTACCATAAACAGCAAGAAGAAAAGCACTTAAATTTGGATTCATTGATTGACTTTATACAGTGGCTTTTTAAAAATCTTTTATATTTCCAAACAAGTTTTAATTTTTCATGAACTGTTTCCTCAACGATAAAAATGTAACCTCTTTTTAAAATAACAATTTGCTTATGCTTAAAATATGAAATATTACTATTGCTTATGCTGTTAAAATTAATCAAACTGCCAATTCTCCTTTGATTAAATACTCACTACAAAGAAGGCAGATACTATAATATATGGAATACTATATTATATCTAGGTATATAGTCTGTACTTTATACTGGGACCCTAACATTAAAAGCATGTTGTTGGGGTGCCAGGGTGGCTCAGTAGGTTAAAGCCTCTGCCTTGGGCTCAGGTCATGATCGAGCCCTGCATGGGGCTCTCTGCTCAGCAGGGAGCCTCTTCTCCCTCTCTCTCTTCTTGCCTCTCTGCCTACTTGTGGTCTCTGTCTGTCAAATAAATAAATAAAATCTTAAAAAAAAAATAAAAGCATGTTGTTGTTTTTAAGGATTTTACTTCCTTATTCAAGAGAGAGAGAGTACAGTAGAAGCAGGGGATGACGGTTGGGGTGGGGGAAGCAGAGGAGATGGAGAACAAGATTCCCTTCTGGGCGGGGAGCCCAATGCAGGACTGGATCCCAGGACTCTGAGATCATGAACTGAGCCGAAGGTAGACGCTTAACTGACTGAGCCACACAGGTGCCCCAAAAGCATGCTGCTATTTTATAATTCTTTAAAATGTTCAAACCATTTAATGATACCTAGTTCTTATTAAGTACTTGTGATATTCTAAAGGCTTAAAATTGATTACGTTAACTTCCCTCATGGTCCTATGAAATTTTAAATAGCATGTATGTAAGTTAAGCAACTGTCTGAGGATACTTACGGAATAGGCAGGCAGTTTGACTCTGACACACATACACTCTCTACCCCAACTGACCCCCTGTCTGTTTATAATATATATATAATTGAGTGTCTGCTGTATACTTTCCCAAGCACTCCTTCTCCCTGGTTATTACTGCAATTAATGAAGAAGAAAATACCAAATTAAGAGCTACAAATACAAAAGCACCCCAATCTCCAAAAAGTAGCATATTCCAAGATTATATTTCACACCCAAAATCTAATTATAATTTTTCATTCTACTGTGTACTGCTGTAATTTTGTCAGGTAAAGCTTATGAGCTTGTGCTTACTTTAGAATTCACTTATACTAATAGTAACACTTTTATTCATACTAATATTTCATTTTCATCTTTAAACCATTTATAACAGTAACTTTGTACAACAAAAGGGAAGCCCTCCTTGTTCCAAATAACATCACTGTAATTTGTATTAAATAATAACATAAATGATGGGTACATTCAGAAACATGAGGAACTATAATATTTCTTCCTTCCTGGAGAGCTCCTTTATTCTCCTCTATAGGAGTTATGTGTCATATTTTAAAGACTATATGTATATACATATGTATACATAATTAGTATTATTTCCAAGTCCCACATAGGATTTAGTGAAAATATTACTGCTAAGTAAAGAATAATTGATGAAGGGCAGTACCTCTCAAGTTCTAATTCAATGATCTGTAGCCTTGGCTGCATTAATATGACCTGGGGAGCTATTAGAATCCCAAAACACAGGCCATACCCCATTTCAATTCACCCCAGAATTTCTGGGGGTGGCGCATATTTTTAAAAGGCTTCCCAGGTTGATTCCCAACATACAGTCAAGATTGAGAACAATTATCTAGTTTGACTTAATTTTGTTCACTATGTTTCCCCAACACTACCTTAATTAGGCAATTACTTCCAGGTTCCTCTATTCAGACAAAAGAACCAAATAAGTAATAAGCCCCCAGGTAGTAGAGGTATTAGTACTTAGAAAAGTAAGATGTTTGCTAAACTCAACTGTATCTTTAAAGTGATTGACTTAACTGCTCAAATTACGATTCTAGACACATTGGATTTTTCTTTCTTTCTTTCTTTTTTTTTAGTATTTTATAAGGTGGTAAAGTAGCTTAGTGGGAAATTTCAGATTGATGCCATATATTAATTTTTCATTTTTTGAGATGTAAACACTCATGTATATGAGTGTATATATGTATTTGTATGCTATATATTCTTAACATGAATTTTATATACCAAGTCAATAAGTATATTCTTTGTGTGCTTAATTTTAAGCTTCCAGAAAGTAAAAAAACAAAAAAAACAAACAACAACAAAAACAAACAAACAAACAAAAAACTTTTGAGCACTTGTGTAGCTAGCAGTAATCATTGAGGCACATCTCTTTTAGATTAACTCAATACAGACAAACTTTTTTAGAGGGTTTAAAGTTTGAGAGGAGAACACTAACAAAGAGAGAGTAAAGAAAGAGAGGAATTTGGAATGTGTTAAAAAATATAAAACTATGTACTTGCTTCCTTGTATATTTTATTATATTACCTCTGTCCTGAGATCACCATTTCTGTTTATTTTCGGAAATCGGTCAGGTAAAGAGTAAGAAATAGTTACTAGAACTTTGACTCAGTGAAAAGTCTAAGACAAGAAATCCCTTATTTTTAGCCTCATGAGTTGCTGTTCAGACTTCAGTATAAGAAAGCAGGATACTGGGGCACCTGGGTGTCTCAGCTGGTTATGTTTCTGCCTTCAGCTAAAGTCATGATACCAGGGTCTTGGAATGGAACCCCATGAAAGAAGGGGGGGCTCTCTGCTCATTAGGGAGCCTGCTTCTCCTTCTCCTTTTGTCCCTCCTCCCTGCTCGTGCTCTCTCTCTCTAATAAATGAATAAAATCTTAACAAAACAAAACAAACAGCAAAAAAAAAAAACAAAAAACAAACAAAAAAAACACAGGATATTGTGAGCTAGTGCATTTTTTGTTATTATGAAAATTTAAATCTCAGATGATTCCTTCGAGTTCTTCTGGTCTAGTCTACTAGACTCATGGTTAAGTGGCTTTCCCCAGTTCACCTTTTTCTGACCCCATCTTAGTTCATATTTGGACTCTTTGGGCAGGGGTCATCAATCTCCAACAGGAGGTGTCCTCACACTATCACACAGGCTACAAAAAGATGGGCCGATCAAAGGTCATGTGGATGTGATCCAAGAGATATCCATCCAGATCCATTCCATTTAAACTCCGATTTCTCCCCCTAACAGCTTCGCCTAGTAGAGTGGTATAAATGTTCATGCCTAGAATAGAAATCACACACTTGGATATAATCAGGTTTCCCTTCCCCTGGGCATAGAAATGGCCTGAACTTTCCCAGAGTTTTGAGCACACTGCTCATAGTATCTACTAGCTATTAGTCAATTTACTTTGCTAACATACATTGGCAATAAAGACAGGAAAATAACCCAAATTAGTCAGATATACCTTTATTTAATGCAAACAACAAAATCAGAAAACATTTAAGAAAGGTAGGGACTCTCTTTCCTACTTGAGCAATTCATTATGAAAGCTTACTTTAACATAGTTTCTAGCTTCAATCAATTTCAACTCAAAAATATAAGTTGAAAAATACAGTGAGCTAGAGACAAGTGTGAATAATATTACTACTTTGTTTTTAATCCTGCCCTTGAGGAGCTTCCAGTATAGTCATGCACAAATAATTGTATCCCATGGTATAATGGGAAATTGAAAACAGTTTAAAAACAGTAAAGTTTAAAGACAAGGACTATTAAATGAATTGTCTGCAAGGATCAGTGGATTTAAACATCATGCCTTGGCTCACCTCCTGAAGTCTCAAAGGAATGCTGAGGATGTAGAATTTAGGTAGGCTCTATTTTTCTCAAGCTACAAACTTTTCATCTAACATGAATAGAGAAAGCTTTCTCCATAAAACTTGAATGCATTTTATAAGTTAAGTGGCAGACAATCTATGAGGTTGTCACTGGGAAGCCTAGGTTTTTTTCTGTAAGCACATCATTTATTAATTTCCTCCCAAAATGTCTGTCTTTCCTTCCTTATTGCAAGATGACTTAGGGCAAATATCTCCTTTCTTATCAACAAATCAATAGACATTTAGTCCGGGATGGGATCGCCAAATGAAAAAGGTATGTTAGTTTTTAGACAATTTAATCTGAGAGAAAATCCTAACTTCTCGGTAATGTTTTCTTGCCAACCACGCACTAGTAACATTCAAAGTCTGATTAAATTTTGGAGGTAGAGATATGTATTTTTTAAAGAACTTAAATTTAGGGGCACCTGGGTGGCTCAGTGGGTTAAGCCGCTGCCTTCGGCTCAGGTCATGATCCCAGAGTCCTGGGATCAAGCCCCGCATCGGGCTTGCTGCTCAGCAGGAAGCCTGCTTCCCTTCCTCTCTCTCTGCCTGCCTCTCTGCCTACTTGTGATCTCTCTCTGTCAAATAAATAAATAAAATCTTTAAAAAAAAAAAAGAACTTAAATTTAGAATTAGCTCATGACTTATCAAAATGTACTTAAATGTCTTTTTGCTAAAGGAAGGAAAAATGTGTTAGGTGATGAAAGCAAACAAAACAAACCCAGCCTATATGAAGAGTCTGGCTCTGTCAATTATTTAAGTCCTTGGTTAAGTATGTTGAAATTACATTAAGAAATGAATAATTTGTAAGGTAAAACAAGAAAAAATTGGAGAATGAGTAATACTGATGGAACAGATTCTATTCTGAACGTAAAAGTCATCTTACCTACAGAGAGGTGGATAAGTGGTAGGAAGCCAAAGGCAGCTACCACTGAAAACTATCCTTATATTAACTTTAAAATCTCAGAAAAGGATGACACAAAATATTGTATGAAGTTATCCAATTTGCATTTACTTACTAAACTATCCTCATAAACTTATTCCTCTGGGAAAATACTTCTACCCCAAATATTAATTAGGAAATTCACATAGTGTGAATACAAAGGTGGCCAAACACACTGGGACTGTTGCTGATGGTAATGGGACTGAAAGTAGCTGCTTCATCGTGGGAAAACAGAGGTATGAAGTGTATGTGGTCCCGAAGGACATCTGATGATTTGGGGCAGAGGGGGCTTTACTGCACTTAACTCCCATGCACACTTACAGATGTGGCACATAGAGCTTGCCTGATAAGTCTTACAGCATATCCTTGAATACTCACGGTGGTTACAGCTCCCAGATTGAAAGGGTCCGGATAGTAATGGCTCAAGCTATAGAGCTCAAGTAATATAAGCACTTAACGCTTGCAATACAAACAACAGGAGCCCTCTTGTTTTTATATCATCCCCTCACGTAACCAACAACCTTAATGGGCATGCACAGTGCCATTTCAGCTGCCATCCCATGTCTTCCCCATTTTGTATTTGACGTGTTTGAAGTTCTCCATCATCTGAAGTAGCCAACAGCAGGACCTGTCACCCAAGCTGTATACCTGTGTGTATTTGAGTGAATATCACAGTGGCCCCTTTTTTTGTCCAGTGACAGAACCCTTATGATGAATGTTTCTGAAATGACATTTGAGATGACAAGGGATGAAAATCCCCAAGTCAGAGATCATAGTTCTTGGGGTCTCCAGAACCGCGTTTTTGTCAGTAAAACTGGCTGTGTGCAAAGATGTTGCAACATGGGCAGCCCTCGCATCCATTTATCATCTCAGGCCATAAAACTCACTTGTGGCAAAATCAATACAGACTTTCAGGCTCCCTGATAAAGAATCAGAGAAAATTTTATTTACTCTTTTACTTTGCAAATGTTACCTTTAAATCCAACGAGGAAAAACTATATGCTGGACTTTCCTATAAAGTTGAACAACAATAAAAATAGTGTCCATATTCTATTAAAGAAGTAATCTAGGATGTTTTCAGGGCATGGAAACTCACCATTTCAGTCTGATGGTTGGACAGAGAAATAAAAATAGGTTTATAATGGTGAGTAAAGCAATCCTTATAGATTAAAAATTGTACCAAAATGGAAAAGATCTGTAAAGCAGCATTTACACAAAAATGAGAATACTATTGTGTTGTTTTTACTTCACACTCATGATTTCAAGTATTTTAACCACAGCAAAATAATTTATTATATAAAGTCCAAGGAAAATATGGGGTTGGGGGGAGTTGTGGTTTCTGAGCAAAGCTTGTAATTATAACAGTTTGGTTAAATAATAACACAAACTAACAATATATACTTGAGTCAACATTTATTTTTCCAGGCACTGTGCTAAGAACTCTATGTATATTTATAAATTAATCTTTATAGTAACCATTGAAGTAGACACTCTTAATATCTTCATTTTACAAAAAAGATAATTAATTGAAGGATAACGAAAATAAGTAATGGCACAAGGATTCAAAGCTAGTTAAGTAGTTGAGCTAAAGGAAGAACCTGGGGAAAGTCACACCTGAGCAGACGCTTTTGAACACTATGGAAATGCAGATGAAGCCTTTTCTCCCAGGCAACTGTAAGAATTTTGTGTCTAAACTCAATGATTTTGGAGAAATTACCTATAAGAGGGAAAGATTTTTGCCTGGCACTTGATATTACTATTAAAATACTATTGTATCCATATTAATACTATGTGTTAGCTTTGTGAGCCCCTTGAAATTCCTCAAGTGTTATTGAAATTAATGAAAGGATTCTCTAAAGAAAAAAAAAGGATACTCAATATCATCAACTTATTGAATTCCAGAAATACTCCAAACCATTCTTTTTTTTTTTTTTTTAAGATTTTATTTATTTATTTGAGAGAGAGAGAGAGCATGAGAGGAGAGAGGTCAGCACGAGAAGCAGACTCTCCACCGAGCAGGGAGCCCCACCCGGGACTCAATTCCAGGACTACAGGATCATGACCCGATCAGAAGGCAGTCACTCAACCAACTAAGCCACCCAGGTGCCCCACTCCAAACCATTCTTATCCAAGCTTTGGTATTTTATACTTCCCAAAATTAATTCCAGTGGATATTAGCTAAAAAATGAAAGATAATACCAATTTGTTTTAATTTTAACAGGCTTAGCAATCACACACACACACACACACACACACACACACACACACGCACACACACACACATACCCCAAATATAAATTCTAAGGCTGATCTGGCAATGCTACATAAGTTCCATTCCTCAAATTAATCTACTATTGATTTACTATTATATTGCTGCCCCTTTCATTTTGAAACTTACAGTGTAATTGTACTTGTTTACTAAATTAAAAACAGTTTTCACAGAGGCAATGTTTAGAAAACAGATGGATTCATCTCGTACAGAAAGCACTTCAAATTTATTCTGCCAGTCTCTACAGAATGAAAGAACACAACATGAAATGCACAGCATTCTATGTAAAACTAAATCAACACATTTCCCATAAGACATCAGCCTGGATTTTGTGGTCAGAGAATTTCCACAGAACAAATCATTTTTGCCATCCTGACGAGTGTTTTACGGATGTTAGAGGAATACTTTATCAGTTTCCTAACTGGGCGTATTACTATATTCAGAGATATTCAGATGTCTAGTTTTCTGTTTGACACTACTCAACATTTTGTAGGAATTCAAGCATTGGATGTTGGTCCATTAAAAAAAAAAATGATGTTTTAAATACAGCTTGCTAGTAACATATGGAAACAAAAGAACACTACTAAACTGCAATCAAATTGCTATTTTTGTTTTATAACACAAGGCTATAGCTGAATGGAATTTAAGATCCTAAAGTCAACAATATATTTTCATTGAACAAGTTTGAGGAACAGAAAAATTGCGAACTTGCTACTGTTTCAATTCCCAGTTTCTTTTAGGACAAAATTCAGCCACAGGTTTAAGGTTCCTTTTTCTTTCTTTCTTTCTTTCTTTCTTTCTTTCTTTCTTTCTTTCTTTTTTTATTTTTCAGTAAATTTCAAAAGTAGATATGCAGTACATACGTAGAATGAATGGACTGGGGTATGATCCTTTCAGCATAGACAATAAGGTTCTGACAATTATAAAGGAACATATATCTTCTCTCCATAGCAAAGAATCCCAACCTGTTATTGAGAACCTTGATAACAAACACATGTTTTTGTATTTTTCACTTATAGTATATATTTTTGTATTAAAATATATTGTAGAATAATTGAGTAAAAGAGTACCATTACTTCATCCTTTAGTAAATGTAAGGAGATGTACACTGATGTTTATTTATTTTTTTTCTCCTAGTACCTTAGGTCAAGTGTTCTTGACAGCTCATCCACAGATCCCCACTGGTAAGACAGCGTGAAGACTGTGTGTGTTATTTCATTTCAGAATTTCTTCCTGCAGTAATATGCCAGTACCTGCTGGGGATCATGTATGCAGTATCTACCTCCTCACACTGTCTACTGAGGATGGCTTTAACTCTCTTCAGAGAAAATTTATTTCTGTTTTTCTTGGGAGAAAGCCCACTTCTTTTGCCCAGGTTCACAGATTATTGTTAAAGATTCAGTTAGTACAATAAAATACTAACATGGTTTCAGCTTCTCCATTGTTATGATTGAGACAAAGTACATTGGCAAGATATGGGCATAGGATTAGTCCAAAGTTTGGCCAAAGAACAAGGTAGATTGTATAGTTTAAAGGATCTTTGATACAATTAATTAGATTCAATAGTATTATAAAGGAATAGTTACAACCAAAATAAAAAAATAATTTAAAGCCATTATTTGTTCATTTATTCAAAATAAGCATTTTATTTGTTTTATAAAACAAATACAAATTAAGTATTTACATATAGAAAAGTTGCTAAGTATTAGGTATATAGTAGTAAATATTGTAGATATTTTTCCTGCCCTCATGGAGTTTATAGTCTAACAAGGAAGACAAACAATCAAATAGGATATTTCAATGGTAGATGATAAGTTTTAAGATAAAAAAGCACATGGGTTGGCATGCCTGGGTGACTTAGTTGGTTGAGCATCTGCTTTCAGCTCTGGTCATAATCCCAGGGTCCTGGAGGGGAAGTCTCTCTTCCTGGGATAGAGTCCTGCAACCAGCTCCCTGCTCTGCAGGGAGGCTGCTTCTCCCTCTGCCTGCTGCCCCTGCTTGTGCTCTCTCACTCTCTCTGACAAATAAATAAATAAAATCTTTTTAAAAAAGAAAAAGAAGCACATAGGCTATGAAAACTCCACACTAAAGAAACTGGCATAGTTAGGATCTAAAAGAAAGAAAGAAGAGTTATTTTATGAAGGGAAGGGGAAAGGTATGATCTATGAAGTAGAAAGAGCTGATTAAGGACCCAAAAGCAAAAGAAAGCATAAGAGCACAATGAAAAACTAAAGGAAGTCAAGTGTAGCTGGAATACAGAATGAGAAGGTGAAATTAAAAAGATAACAGGAAAAAGGAAGTAGTAGTAGTAATACCTGGAAACAACTCAAAAGCAAACTTGAAAATATTTAGCTTTCAGAGATATAATAGGAAGCTTGTTGAACTGCTTAAATGTAGGGTGAGACCTTGTGGTCAGATGATCATCATGTTTTATAAAGATTATTTTAGATCTGGATATAGGCTTTATGTATGCAGGATTCCCAGTTAGGAAGAAGCTATGTAAACTTTGATTTGAGCATGGTAGAGAAACTAAACTTAAGGCCAGGAAAAACATCCCATCCTTAAAGTTAAAAAAAATAATAATAATTTTACTATCTCTGGGAATTTGTCTCTGCCGCATACTCATATGGGGAAAAGAAATTAAAAAAAAAAAAAAACTGAGATAATCACAGATACAAGAGTAGGTTCCAAATTTATGCAAGGTCATGGAAACTAAATTCCTAAAATGATAATTTGTCTTTTAAACAGGTCCCAGGTCAGTGAAAACCCTGGGTTATTCATTAGAATTTTTGAAAATGCAAATTCACTCTTTAACTTAAAAAAAGCTGAACTAAAAATTAACTCAAAAGAAAAAAGCTCAAGTCACACAAGCAAAACATCCGAAGGAGTGAAAGGCAGCATGCCTAATACTGTGTAGGTTTAGATTCCCAGGAATTTCATATAAGAGTAATTCTGGAAAAAAAAAAAAAAAGGATTACAAAACACATGTATTTCAGGAATGTGAAGAGAGGAAAGAGGATTAAAAATGATGAAGAAATTTTTTAGAAAAGGAAAAATAAGATTAGAACAGAATCAATATGGACTTGCAGAAATGGAAAATACCCTAGCAATTAAACACTCAAAGGCAAAATAGGGAGCTGAAAAAATCACCCATAAATCAGCACAAAGAAACAAAGATGGAAAATATGGAAGATCAATTAAGATATAGAAGGTAGAATAAGAAATCAATACAAAGATTAAATATGTGATCCAGGAAGGAAGAAAAGAAATAGGAAGAAGAACGATTTAATGAGAAAATTACTAAGAATTCACCAGAAATGCTGAAAGTCATAAATACTAGAAAACCATGAGTTTCAATAAAAATAAATGTATATACAGTAAGAACTAAATGCATTTTAGTGACTACAAAATAGTACAGGAAAGAAGAACATCTATAGAGCCACAACAACAAACACACAGATTACCTCTAAAGAAGCAACAAATTACATTAAGGGGATTCTTTCTGAAAGTAACAGTAAAAGCCAATGGAGTACTATCTTCAGTATGCTTCAGCTCTTGATGTAGAATCAAGTAACCTATAAATTGTCATGAGAACTGAGGACAAAGTGTATTTTCAGACCAAAAAAAATGGTAACAGCCTGGTATTTTCCATCCATGCGTATTCAGTTTCATAACAACTAAACATATATTTTTGCAAAAAGGAATTTAACCCCAAATGACAGACTATTACACAAGAAGCAATTGTAAGGCAATTATGAAAATTATAGGTGAATGAAATTTACAACTGAGAATCATTAAAAACAAGGATCTAAAATACCAGATGAGAAAAATACCTCGTAAAATGAGAGGGGTGTAATCAGAGCTAATATGTTCTAAGGTCCAAGTGTTTGTCATAAGAAGGGTAGAAATATTGGTGAACTTTAGATTTAATTCCATTATGTGGTTTAGAAAATAGACTCACTATCAGATATCAGATAAAGGTGGACTGTATAACCTCCTAATTAGTACCAATGAAATAAATAAAAATTGATAGATTTAATAAAAGAATGGAAAGACTAAGAAGAAGCAAAGAAAACGCATCATAAATAGAAGATAGAAAATAAAAGAGTAGTAGGAAATAAAATAGTAGAATTAATTTCAAATATGTCAGTAATAATGATAAATATAAGTGAATTAAAAATGAATGACCCCTTGAAAGACAGGAATTCCCATGTTGGATTTTTTTTTTAATCCACTATTATGCTGTTTATAAATGTCACATTCAAACATAATGAGGCAGAAATGTTGAAAGCAAAGCGATGGAAAAATGTATCAGGCATATGCTAGCCAAAACAAAACAAAACAAACAAACAAACAATGACAACAACAAAAAACCTGAATAGGAATAGTAATGAAAACAAAATAGACCTTTATTAAAAACAAGGAAGGAATAATTACAAATAAACATATTTAAGGTAACTAAAGAAACCAAGCACTAAGAAAATATTTTTGAAAATGGAGGCCTGAAAAACACAGCCCATAAAAACAAAGACCGAAAGAGGTGAAGATGGACATATGCATGGCAACTCCATTTCCAAGTACTGTGCACACCTTCCAGAAAGTATTACAGATGTGCACAGGGAGACATATCCATGGTTGTTGGGATTAGCAGCATTTGCCCAGAATTAAAAACAACCTAACTGTTCACAAATAGGGAAATGGAAAATGGAATAATGGTATATTTGAAAAGTGGAAAACTAAATTTTGGTTAAAAATATAAATAACACACTGAATCTGTATATAAACAGTGTAAATCTCAATAACAATGTTGAAGAAAAGTATGCTCACTATGATATCTCTGTAACATTGCAACATACACTATTTCTCATGGCCACAAACTTAGGGAAAGACCAGGGAGGATGTACAATAGCTTCAGAATGGTTGTTATATCTGAAGAGAGAATTAATTATACTGGGGGGATGGACAAGTCACCAAATTCTGGCCAAATCTTTTCATTATACCTCACATGTGGACAGTTAGCATGAAGCTCCTTCATGGGCCTGCATGCTCAGAATATCTTACCTAATCAGAGAACTAAAGTTAAAACAAAATCTAAATTTCTTTAATCTTTGCTTTTCCTGAGATTAATCCAATTAAGCCAATGGTGGGGACTCGAGCAGTAGTCAGTGCAATGCCTCAAGATACACGTTATTACAATAACTTTCTGGGGGTATCAAATGGATAGCAAATATACCCTCTCAGGGACAATCCCACTTGGTTTGAAAGCACATTAACATTGAAATCCTTAGAAGTGAATTGATTACAAACCCAATCTAACATAGTTAATTTAAAGCACATTTAAAGGACAGTGAATGTGCTTTCATTTAGTGTTTGGCTTCAGCATCCTGGCAAAGTATGAGAGAGAGAGAGAGAGAGGAAAAAAAAAAAAAAAAAAAAAGAGTAAGAAAGACTTGATCTCTAGTTGTTAGGCAACCAGCTTGCTCCAGAAGGTTTTTTGCCATTTAACTGTTCTCAGCTCATCATAGTCCACAGATTCTAATTAACACAAGTCCCTTGATGAATGAGGAGGAATGTGGACTGACCTGCCCTTGAAGGTATAAAGCTATTTCCACCTCATCTTTAAATAAAGCCTAGGGGGCAATGGTATGGTAGAATAAAGAGGATACTTGGATATAGTATGGTAATGGTATGGTACTATAAACATGATACTTTAGTGTTTCAAAAATCTGTCCCACTTAAAAACAATAACTAAATGTGGCAGCACAGTGCTCCCTACTTTGGCTCTTCAAAAACATCAACTGGCAAGCATCTCAATCAGGTACATAAACAACCAGGAATTGCTCATTTCATTAATACTAATGTAGAGCTTCAGTAGAGGTTTTCGTAGTAGATAGATTTTCCTGCTCACTCTTTGAATTGGTTTTATTTTGTTTTGTTTTTCAGTTTAGAGAGCCTTTTGAGCCAAATACAGGTCCCTCATAACTTGGTAGAACTTGGAAGGAGGGTATCTAATACAATTTCTGTTGACATTTTTGTCTATACTTGGAGGTAAGAAGTAGGGGGTAGGGGGACAAGGAGTGGCACAATCAGTATTCTCCTGGAAAGGAGATTTGATTATGAAGGCATTTTTAAAAAATTTTATTTATTTATTTGACAGACAGAGATCACAAGTAAGCAGAGAGACAGGCAGAGAGAGAGGAGGAAGAAAGCTCCCCACTGAGCAGAGAGCCCAATGTGGGGCTCGATCCCAGCACCCTGGGATCATGACCTGAGCCGAAGGCAGAGGCTTTAACCCACTGAGCCACCCAGGCCCCCCGATTATGAAGGTATTTTAACATAAAATGTCAGTATCATCCACATTGTTATTACAGAAACTTATCTTTTCACATTCACATTATGTCGATTTTCTTTATCATATGGCCACCATATCGATCTGTTGAGAATCATTTTATTCCATTTGACTGTTAGCTTCATGAAGCGTGAACTATGTTTAGATTATTTGTTATCTTGTCCCCTGGCATTCCATATCTGTGGGAGTAAATGGAGGAAAAAAGGGAAGGAACAGCCAGTAAAGGAGAGCAACAGGGAAGGTGTTTTGAATAAAGACACACTTCGTTCAATGGTGGACATGTTAAAATAGAGGGGCCTTACAGATATCTAAGAAAGATGATTAGTAAGTAGTTTGCAGTGCATTTGACAGCTCAGGAAAGAGCTCCGTAAAACTAAGGGCCATAGGGGCGCCTGGGTGGCTCAGTGGGTTAAAGCCTCTGCCTTCAGCTCAGGTCATGATCTCAGGGTCCTGGGATCGAGCCCCGCATTGGGCTCCCTCCTCGGCGGGGAGCCTGCTTCTCCCTCTCCTTCTGCCTGCTGCTCTGCCTACTTCTGCACTCTCTCACTCTGTCAAATAAATAAATAAAAATATTAAAAAAAAAAAAAAAAAAAAAAAAAAAAAACTAAGGGCCATAGCATAGGAACAGAGTTGGAAGTGGAAACAGAAATGAAATGGTCAGCCAGGAAAACTGGCATGGGAAGAAGTTTGCAAATAGAAAGCCTAAGAAATATCACCATTTAATAGATATTTACTGCAAAAGGAGAATATGAAGGAGGCAAAAGAAAACCAATAAATAATTGTTTCATAGAAGACATGGAAGAAAGAATGTTATATAACAATTATCTTGCAAAGCAAAAGTTATGGGTCCCAGGGCAGGAAAATATTGATGATGGTGATAATGGTAGATAAATTACAAATATGAATCTAAAAAGGAATTAAGGATTTTTTAACAAAGAGCTCAAGAGTAGGGGGACCACAGAATATTGTAGGCATAAGGCAATTTGAGAGGAAGCGGAGATCTTTGCTAGAGCCACAGTAGTTCAGGCTCATCACAAAGTTCATTCTAGAGATTATGGCCTTCTCCACTTTTTGAAAGTTTTATTGTATCTAACAGGCATTTTGGCACAATGGAAATATTTCTATCTTATTATGCTGAAGGACAAAGGAAATTTTATGTGACTAATGATAACTAACAAAATTAATTAATGAACAAAAGAATGATTTATGAAAATTGTCAAAATTGGTTTGTTTCAAATTATTCATAGGACTATGCTTTTATTTATATTCATATATTAAATGCATATATTTACATATGAAGTTCTTAGGAAAATACTAATATATTTAATTAAAATATAAATATATTTAATTTCTCACTACTGTTCTGTAAAGAGTTCATGTAAAATAAATAACAAGTATGATTTGAAGGACTGCAGTTCTTTTCAAAGTGTGTCCTTATTTTCTTTTTTTTTTTAAAGATTTTATTTATTTATTTGACAGACAGAGATCACAAGTAGGCAGAGAGGCAGGCAGAGAGAGAGAGGAAGGGAAGCAGGCTCCCTGCTGAGCAGAGAGCCTGACGCAGGGCTCGATCCCAGGACCCTGGGATCATGACCTGAGCCAAAGGCAGCGGCTTTAACCCACTGAGCCACCCAGGCGCCCCAAAGTGTGTCCTTATTTTCAAGAAAACAATTTAAAAACTGCTATAAGCTTCAACCAGGCCAAACAAATACTGAATTTAAACATCTACAATTACTAGAAGTAACACAACCCTTTGTTAATTTGTAGTTTATCTCATTCATATTCCTTTATTTTTCTAAACACAAGTTTTTCCATGGTATCATTTTTAATCGAATAAATTTGACATGGAACATTGTATAAGTTTAAGGTGCACAGCAGGGCATTACTTTGATACATTTATATATTGTAATGATTGCTTATGTAGAGATATTTATCATATTACATAATTATAGTACAATATTATTGCCACTATTCATTATATTGTGCATTAGATCTCTATGGCTTATTTACTACTCATTACAAGTTTGTACCCTTAAAACCTTCACTCTTTGCCTGCCCTTCCAACCGCTAGATAACCACCATTTACTATCCTTTACAGGTTTAATGTTTTTATTTATTTGACACAAAGAGAGAGATCACAAGTAGGCAGAGAGGCAGGCAGAGAGAGAGGCGGGAAGCGGGCTCCCAGCTGAGCAGAGATCCTGATGCGGGACTTGATCCCAGGACCCTGAGACCATGACCCAAGGTGAAGGCAGAGGCTTGACCCAAGGTGAAGGCAGAGGCTTAACCCTCTGAGCCACCCAGGTGCCCCAGATTTAATGTTTTTAGATTCCACATATAAGTGATAACATTTTGTACTTTTCTTTCTCTGTCTGACTTACCTTGCTTAGCACAATGTGCTCAAGGCCCACCCATGTTGTCACAAATGGAAGGGTATTTTCTTTTCTTATGGCTGAATAATATTCCATTGTGTAACTGTAACCACATCTTTTTCATCCATTCATCCACTGATGGGCATTTGGGTTGTTTCATATTTTAGCTATTGTGAATAATGCTGCAATAAACATGAGAGTGCATATATCTCATCAAAATCCCATTTTCATTTTCTTTGTGTATAGTTAAAAGTGGAATTGCTAGATTGTACTCTAGATCTATTTTTAACTTTTTGAGGAACCTCCATATTGTTTCCTATAGTCAGTGGACCAATTTACATTCCCACCAGTGGTGTATAAGGGTTCCTTTTCACAACATCCTCACCAGCACCAACAGGTCTCTTGTCTTCTTGATGATAACCATTAAAATAGGTGTGAAGTGATATCTTATTGTGGTTTTGATTTGCATTTCCCTGATGATTTGTGATGTTGAGTATCTTTTCAAGGGTCTGTTGGCCATTTTGATGTCCTTTTGGAGGAAGGTTTATTTAATTCCCCATAAGTGTAATTTTAAAAGTCACTTTTGTTCTATGAAAAACTTTTAACTAATGCAACATAATTGGACTTATTTCCTTTTCTATAACTGATCATTAAAGCAATACATTTTCCTAATCAAAATGACACACTAAAAATCTATGCTATACATCACTGTACTTGGATGATTACATTTCATATCCCCTCACTGAACCTATCCTTTTATCCTTTGTCCCCCATCACACAACACTACACTGTCATCCCACACACCTTTTTCTTTCACCTGTAAGACACCACTCTATATTGCTGTTAACCAGTAGGATCTCTGGCCACAAACCTCTCATCCCTGCTGCCTTTATCAAACTTATTTCAAACTCCTTCCAAACTCATCCATCATGCTCTACTCCTGTGGTTGGCTGTTTCTTAAAGATACTAACCTTTCCCGTGCTGTCTTCACATTTCCTTATATTAGGTAAAGAAGAATACGTGGGATTCCTCAATTTCAAATATCACTTTCTAACAATAAAGTTTCCACATTCCTCCTTTCTCTCATGTTGAATCAGTCACAAGCTAACTCCCTCCTCAAAAACGTTCATCAGCTTCCTTCGTCTATTTTTTAAAAAGATTTTATTTATTTACTTGAGAGAGAGAGAGAGAGAGTGAGAGAGAGTGAGCACACGCCAAGGGGAAAGGCAGAGGGAGAAGCAGACTCCCCACTGAGCAGGGAGCCTGATGAAAGACTCAATCCCAGGACCCCTGGGACCATGACCCAAACCAAAGGCAGTCCCTTAACTGACTGACCCACCCAGGCACCCCTGCTTTGTCTCTTAATTATGATGAATTTGAGGTGAAACATCCCATAAAGAGTTGTAGAAGTTAGTTGGATCAATAGATAAGGCGTTCAGGAGGGAGATCTGACCTTCCAATCTTAAGACTCTCAAAAACGTACTATTCTTTCTCAGTTCTTGCTGCAGCAGTTTTCTTTCTAACACATCTGTTCCAATCAAACTCTTGTTCACTGTACCAGGGGCATGTGTTCCCTTTTCTGTCTACAATGCTTTGTTCATGCCAATCCTTACTCCTTTTCCACTCTTGTCTATTGAGCAATCTCTATGCTTAAATGACAACTTTTGATTCTCTCATTGAATAATGATTTTTCCTTCTTCAAATTTCTCCCATTGATTTTGAGGCTCTTTGGAAGGAAGGAAGGAAAGATGGAAGGAAAAGATAGGAAGGAGGGAGGGAGGAAGAAAAGAAAGAAGGGAGGAAGGGACACACACACCATATAATATGTAAATAGCTATGTGTGGATAATGTCTCAACTGTCCTATTAGATTAAAAACTGGAAAGCAGAGACCATTTCCTACGCATCTCTGTACCCCAAAAGGACACAGCTTTGTGATTTGTCATACTAGATGCTTTCCAGGAGCTTTTAAAATCATATTTCTAAACATAGAAAAATTAACAGGTCAAAAGTTCCTTCTACTTTTTCTTCAGCTAAATGGCAACTAAAAATTGACATATCCAATGTGAGATTGATGTACATTAATGTATAAAATTGGATGCCTTATCTTTCTTCTAGACAGAAACATTGTCTTTAATTTTATATAAAATCAACTTCTAAGATCCTTGCACTCCTTATAAACCTTAGCCCAAAATGCTTTACAAAATTCCATACTGCTTTTGAAGAAAGTTCAATATATTTCACCTAATGCAAATAAAAAGACATTCTTACTATTCAGGATCCAGCAAGCTCGAGCCTCTTCCAGCCAAGTGTCTTTCTGGTCACCCATTTTTTTTAAGGGACCCTATGTACACTATGACCCAAAGGATAAGTTTCAGGCTACAGAAGTAGAAGAACTAACAGAGACTCTTCGAAGAAATAATGTTGAACAGTTAAACTCTTCAGGATTCTTGTAGGAGTAGAAATAGAGCACTTAGGATAGAACTGTAGTAAACATAGTTTTAATATAGTTAATATTCACAGTAACAATAAGGCTCAAAGATAGAAATAGGAGAAAAGCCAGTGAGTTTTTCTTCTAAGTAATCTGTTCCTGGTAAGTAGGATGTATTTACTTAGAATATATGTTTATATGGAAAAATTTGAGGGATGACTTAGTAGGATTATGTATGGAGTGGGTTTAGGTGAAGATATGATTCGATAACTTATTTATAAGACAGAAATGGATTGTCAGCTGGGTAGACTAATCCTAGAAGTCTTTTTCAGGCTCTATAAACTAACCACTATGTTATCCATATAATTATCTGTTGAGCATGACTATATAAAAAAGACAAGTGCAAGAAACTGTGAAAGAAACAAATTTGTCTAATAAATGAGTTGACAGGGTGCCTGGGTGGCTCAGTGGGTTAAAGCCTCTGCCTTTGGCTCGGGTCATGGTCCCAGGGTCCTGGGATCCAGCCCAGCTTTGGGCTGCCTACTCAGCGGGGAGCCTGCTTCCCTCTCTCTCTCTGCCTGCCTCTCTGCCTACTTGTGATCTGTCTCTCTGTCAAATAAATAAATAAAATATTTTAAAAAATTAAAAAAAAATAAAATGAGTTGACAATTTAAGGAGGAGGACCTTACAATCATAAACAGGGCAAATAAAGGTAAGCCCAAATAACCCTAAGATGGGACCATTAAAGTACATATGACTGAAACCATCCAAAGCAGTTCTTAGGAGAGAGTACAGGCTGCAGCAGCCACTTCTAGCTATAAAAGATGACATGGCTATGGGTCTTAAAGTAGCTATGGAATGATAAGACACTAATATGGTAAGACAAAAGACTAAGAGTGGGATGTTAAAATGCATAAACTATATAAGTGGGTGTGAGCAGTGAATTTGGTTGGATTCCAAGGAATGCATTGAAAGATAGGACAGAAAATACTTGTGGGAGTTATATTTGAAGGCCCTTGAGGACCATGTTAAGGAATTTAGCCTAGATTTAGTAAGCATGGGGATGAGGATTGGGGGAAAAAGGAAAGCATGATTATTAAAAGGAAAGCATAATTATTGTTATAACTTAAGAGTGGTCTGTCAGCAGAAATAGAAATTATACTGGAACAGAAGCAGTGCTAAAATTGGGGAAAATATCTAGGCAGCCACTACAAAACATAAGAAGTAATAGGCCAGAGCTCTACTTCTGAACTCCTGCACATTCAGCAAATCTCTTCCTAGAAGCTCCTTTTTCTAAAAACAGTAACATCTGGATATAGCATTGCTACTATTAACAGCACAAGAGTCTGTTTCTCCCTCTTCCTCTGCTTTTCCCCACTCATGCTTTCCCCACCCCATGCTCTCTATCAAGTAAATACATAAAATCTTAAAAAAAAAAAACAAAACTTGAAAGAAGACTGTTGCTTCTAATTTCCAAACCTACAATTTTTATGATGCACACACACAATATACACACAATTTTGTGATATACAGACATCAAACCTTGTCCACAGTGTAAGTGCATTTTTCAGGAAAACTGTCCTATCAAATGACTGTAAATTCTAGAAGTACCCTTGACAAATACAAATCTTTTTAAAAGCATGAAATCTTTCAGCATATGCTCTAATTTTCACTTAAGTCTACTCTCAAATACAATCATTTTCCTAACTCTACCCACAAGTCTTATTCTGGTTAAGCCTGGAATTTGTTCTTTTCCTTAAAGAAATATCTTAAGTATCCTTAGGCCTATTGTTCTGCCTATGTTTTTTTTTTTTTTTCTTTTTTCTTTACCCTTTCCTTCTACTTCCTGTGCCTTTGTTGGATGTTGACCTTCTAGAATTTGACTGTCATCCTGTGATGTAACTTTGTTGTTAATACATGCTTGGGCTAACTTGCTATCCTCACCCAAATATACATGCAACTAAGGACTCCATAATCCACAATGCAGTATAGGACTAGAACTTTATTCTCTCTAGTTCTATGCTTGATAATCCTGGCAACATTCTCCATAACCTAGTCACAATCAGACATTGTTTCATTGCTTACAGCTCAAGACCAGAAATCTTATACGTCAGGAGATTAGAGTGATGTATTCAAAGTGCTAAAAAAGAAAAGAAATAGCTGACCAAGAATGCTTTACCCAGCAAAATTGTCCTTCAGAAATGAAACAAAAGAGATAATTTCTCAGATAAGCAAAAACTGAGGGAATAATGGCTTTTTTTCCATAGTTATAGAAAAAGGAATCCTAAAATTTGTGTGGAACCATAGAGACCTCCAAATAGTCAAGGCAATCCTGAGAAAGAGGAAGAAAATTGGAGGCATCATACTTCCTGATTTCAAACTATATTACAAAGCTGTAGTAATGAAGAGTGTAATATAAACATTAAAATAGACACTATATACTGATGAAACTGAACCAAGAGCTCAGAAACAGACCCTGTATATACAGTCAACTAATAATTGACAAGGGAACTAAAAACATTCAGTGAGAAAAGGATAGTCTCTCCAATAAATTGTTTTGGGAAAACTAGATAATCACATGCAGAGGAATGAAGTTGGACCCCTACCTTACTCGACTTATAAAAATTAACCTACTTATTAAAGACTTAAACGTAAGACTTAGCATAAAAACTTAAACATAATACCTGAAATTGTAAAATCCTAGAAGAAAACAGGATTAAGTTCCTTGACATGGGTCTTGGCAACAACTTTTTGGATATGACACAAAAATGACAAGCAACAAAAGCCAAAATTAATAAGTGGGACTACATCATACAAAAAAATTTCTGCTTGGGGCTCCTAGGCAGCTAAGTCAGTTGAATATTCAGCCCTTGGTTCTGGCTCAGGTCATGATCTCATGGATCATGAGATCAAGCCCACACTGGGCTTCATGCTCAGCAGGGAGCCTACTTGAAGATTTTCTCCTTTTGCCCACTCCCACTGGCTCTCCTTCTCTCTTAAAAAAAAAAAAAAGAAAGAAAAAGAAAAAAAATGGTTTGCATAGCAAAATGCACAATCAACAAAAAGAACAAAAAGAAAAGGCAACCTATGGAATAGGAGAAATTATTTGCAAATCACATACCTAATAAGAGGTTTTAATAGCCAAAATGTATAAAGAACTCATACAATGTAATAGCAAAAATACAAATAATTTTAGTAAAACTTCTGCAGAGGATCTGAATACAAATTTTTATAAAAGAAGACATCCAAATGGTGACAGGTACATGAAAATTTACTCAAAATCACTAATCATCAGGGAAGTGCAAATAAAAACCACAATGAGATAACACTGTTCATATGTGTTAGAAAGCCTATCATTAAGAAGACAAAATATAACAAATATTGGAGAAGAAATAGAAAAAAGGGAACCATTGTATACTGTTGGTGTGAATGTAAATTGGAACAACAGCTATAGAAAACAGTATGAAGTTTCCTCAAAAAATCAAAAAACAGAACTATCATATGATTGATTCAGCAATTCCACTTTTGAGTATACATCCAAAGGAAATAAAAACAAGATATCAAACATATATCTGTCCTCCCATGTTCATTATATCATTATTCATAATACCCATAATTACATTAAAAAATAACCTAGTGTCATCAATGGATGATTGGATAAAGGTATAGTGTGTATGTGTGTGTATGTGTGTGTGTGTGCATATTATTATACATAATATATGAATATTATTCAGCCAGGGAAAAGAAGAAAATCTTGCTAATTACAGAAAAAAAAAAAAGGATAGATCTTGAGGACATTACACTAAGTGAAATAAGAAAAATACAGATACCATATGATATTGCTTATATGTGGAATCTAAAAAAGCCAAACTCAGAAAAAGAGAACAGAAAGATGGTTACTAGAAATTGGGGAATGGAGAAAATGGGGAAATTCTGGCCAAAACAAACTTTCAGTTGTAAGATGAGTAAATTCTGGGGATTAAATGTACAACATGGTAAATATAGTTAATAGCACTATATTGTATGATTGAAAGTGGCTAAGAGTAGATCTTAAATATTTTCATCTCAAAAAACAAAAGGTAATTATATAGATGATGGAGTTTAATTAGCTAATGCTGCAGCGTTTTTCATTTTGTAATATATGTGTATAAAATCAACATGTTGCATCTAAACTTACACTTAAACAAAACTTATATTGATATAAACTTATATCAAGGGGGAGGGGCGCCTGGGTGGCTCAGTGGGTTAAAGCCGGGGGAAAAGGAATAAGTTTGATATAAATGATAACCTTCAAGAATATAATGCTTAACATTAACATTAATATTAACAAAAAATAAGTATAACACTGTGATGTCAATATTAATTTCACACAAAGAATAACATTGGTCTCAAAATTACTAAGAATAAATAAATAGGGGAGCCTGGGTGGCTCAGTTGGTTAAATGTCAGATTCCTAGTTTCTGCTCAGGTCGTGATCTCAAGACTGTGAGATTAAGCTCCATGTTGTGCTTTGCACTGGGACTAAAGCCTGCTTAAGATTCTCTTTCCCTCTCCCTCTGCCCTTCCCTCCCCCTGGGTGTGTGCTCTCTCTCTCCCTCTCAAAAAAAAAAAAAAAAAAAAAAAAAAGAAAGAAAGAAAGAAAAGAAAAGGAATAAATATATAGAACATAGGTTATTTTAGTTATATGGATGAAAAATGAAAAAATTAAACATCAATTGAGGAAATGTTTTGAGACTTCATCATATGGTAAAAATACATGACAGAAATATACATAGAAGTTAATGGGATTGTCCACAATTTTGTAAAAGATTATAATATAATCCTATTAATCATTAAGTATCTAAAATTATAACTACACACGTTTTATTTATTAAGGTGGAGATTAGCACAGGACTGGAGGAATAAATTGTGACCGTTTGAGCCAGTAAATCATCCTTAATCTGTACAGATCAGGGAATAAATTCACAGAGACTGTTTGTTGGGTGGAATCGGGAAACATGGAAATTCACATAAGCCCGGTGGCGGGTTAGAGAGGAGGACTCTGCTTTTTATGTCTTTGGACTGCCAGTGGATACATAAGAAGAGATTGTTTCTAAAGAGGAAACGCTCTCCGCTCCAAAACTATTTCTCTCTGCCCAAAGCCAAACACTCCCCAGAAAATCTAATACTTAACATTAAAAAAAAAAAAAAATTATAGTGTAACCAAATACTTAGACTTGTGTCTGAAACTAAAGGAATTGATCAGTAATAACAATATTGGATAAGGACCCAACTCTCTCCCATTGTTAATATGTACAAAACTTCCCATATAAGTGCAAGGGAGAAAAGGGAAAAAAATGGAAATACAAAAATACTCAGCATGGAAACGAATAGGATAACATGAAAATTGAGAGCAAATAATGCTTTATAAAATCAGTCATTACAAAAAAAAGAAGAGAATTCTTTTGTTTTGGGAAAAATTAGAAAGCATGTTGCATTGGTAAATCTAAAACTGGCTCTTGTGAAATGGAGTAATAATAAAATGAAGGAGTTCTTGGAAATGCAAATCATAATTGCAAAGTTGTTATTGTCATTTTTAAAGCAGTGAATAATAGATTGAATAAGCCAGTATAGAAGATTATTACATTAAAAAAGAATCTCAGGGGGCGCCTGGGTGGCTCAGTGGGTTAAGTCTCTGCCTTCAGCTCAGGTCATGATCTCAGGGTCCTGGGATGGAGCCCATCCGGCTCTCTGCTCAGCAGGGAGCCTGCTTCCTCCTCTCTCTCTGCCTGCCTCTCTGCCTACTTATGATCTCTCTCTCTGTGTCAAATAAGTAAATAAAGTCTTAAAAAAAAAAAAAGACTCTCAGGAAAGTCTCTGAACTTAAAAGAATAATAAAAGGCAAAGAGATGGAAGTTAGGAATTAAATAAAAGAGATAGGGAGAGCCAAATTGGGAAATCTTATATAGAAGAGTCCATGTGGAATGAATCGGGGGAAAAAAAGAAATAAAGAAAAATATATTTTAAACTTCCAAGTATAAGATACTCAAATTTATATATGTACAAACACCTCACAAAGTACCTGGAAAATAAGCCATAGCCTTTTAACATTTCTTAAATTATAAAGGTGAAAAAAATTAGTGTACAATCACCCAGACTAAACTTTAAGACTGATATCTACAAATCCAATCCTTGAAGAAATGGGGGCAATTTCAAATCTCTTTTGACTTAAAAAGTGTTTTTCACAATATTTTTAATGAAGAAAGTATGCATAAGAAACTAATTATATTTTCATTTGCTTAATTAACACTTCACATGCTTGTGGCCCAACCAGACCTTGTCTTCTCTAAGTGCCTGGACAAAACTCTTGCCAATACCACTATAGAATTTTTTACTTTTTCTTATATGGATTCAGTGAAGTTGTTTACATATTCTTTTTTTTTAAGATTGTATTTATTTATTTGACAGACAGAGATCACAAGTAGGCAGCGAGGCAGGCAGAGAGAGAGGGGAAGCAGGTTTCCCATAGAGCAGAGACCCTGCGATGTGGGGCTTGATCTCAGGACCCTGAGATCATGACCTGAGCCGAAAACATAGGCTTAACCTGCTGAGCCACTCAGGCACCATGTTTTGTATGTGTCACAAATGTGGCATGACTTTATACTATTTTTGCTGTATGTTTTATACACAGAATTCTTTTTTAAATTCTTTTAAGTTGGGGTGCCTGGGGGGCACAGTCTGTTTAAGTATGCCACTCTTGGTTTCAACTCAGTTCCTGTTCTCAGGGTTGTGCAATCAGCCTCCGGTCCTGGCCGGTACTCAGTGCCTAATCTCTTGAAATTCTCTTTCCTTCTCCCTCTTCCCCTCCCACTTGTGCACTCTTTCTCTCTAAAATAAATAAATAAATAAATATTTTTAAAAAGAAGTTCCTTTAAGTTGAATTCAGCAGTTCTCTTCTTCATGATTATTTGTTTTGTTTTGTTTTCTTATCCAGTTAAAACTTCCATTTCTTTTTTAAGGCTGTGAAACTATTTTTCTATATTGTCTTCTTAAAATTGTATAGATTGTTCTTTCATATTTAGTTTTTCAATCTACCTGGAATTTATATTTGCTTATAGTATAAATAAATTCAATCTTCCTTTTATTTTATTTTATTTTATATTTTTTGTCCATTTTATTTTATTTCTTTTCAGTGTTCCAGAATCCATTGTTTATGCACCACACCCAGTGCTCCATGCAATACGTGCCCTCCTTAATACTCACCACCGGTCTCACCCAACCACCCATCCTCCTCCCCTCCAAAACCCTCAGATTGTTTCTCAGAGTCCACAGTCTCTTATGGTTGGTCTCCCCCTCCGATCCCTCCTCTTTTTTTACATTGATATAACCATTCATTTCAGAACATCACAAAAAGTACTTTTTCCCTATTTGATCCACTTACATGACTCTGTGTGTGTGTGTGTGTGTTTGTGTGTGAGTGTGTGTGCACACGCCTAAGTATCTTTGATGTCTGTTTGATGCTTTCTTTCTTTGTGTATCTTTCCACCATGAGCACACTCTTTTTATCATAAATCTTGATACCTTATAGGGCAACTCTCCTTATTGTGTTCTTTATTATTTTTTTTAAAGATTTTATTTATTTATTTAATAGGGAGAGAGAAATCACAAGGAGGCAGAGAGGCAGGCAGAGAGAGAGGGGGAAGCAGGCTTCTCACTGAGCAGAGAGCCCTAAGCGGTGCTGGATCCCAGGACCCTGAGATCATGACCTGAGCCAAAGGCAGAGGCTTAGCCCACTGAGCCACCCAGGCACCCCAGCCTATTGTGTTCCTCAAAATTATCTTATGTAACTCTAGGTTCTTTTCACTTTATATAAACTCTATATTAAAATATTTAATTTAAATACACACACATCAGGTTTTTTATTAGAATTGAATTGCATCTGTAGATCAATTTTGGCAGAATTATATTTTTTGATTACTGAATATGTCAAGCTATGAACCTAGTATATTCCTTATTTATTTCATTTTTTAAAAGAATTTTTGGGGCCCCTGGGCGGCTCAGCAGGCTAAAGACTTTGCCTTCGGTTCAGGTCATGATCCCGGGGTTCTGGGATTGAGCCCCGCATTGGGCTCTCTGCTCAGCGGGGAGCCTGCTTCCTCCTCTCTTTCTGCCTGCTTCTCTGCCTACTTGTGATCTCTGTCTGTCAAGTAAATAAATAAATAATCTTTAAAAAAAGAATTTTCAATCAGATTGTCTTTTATTTTTAAAAGAATTTTGTACAATTTTATACATTTTTGTCTGGCTTTTGTACAGTAAATTCCTAGATAGCTTGTATTTTCTTTTGATCATTTGAAATAGGGGTTAAGTTTTTTCGTTATTTTTTAACTTCATGTAAATTTGTATATAATGCCTTTTGATTTGTAATTACTAAATCTGTATTTAACAGTTTGACTAAACTCTGCTATAAATTCTAGTAAATATCTGTATATTCTGTCACATTATTTTTATTCATAATGATATGATCTGCAAAATATTGACTGGTTTTTGGTTGTTGGTTTTTTTGTTTCCAGTCTGGATATGTTTTTTTTTTTTCTTTGCCTCTCTGCACTGAACACCAAAAATTGAAAAATGTTTTGATAACAGTAACATGTTTCTCCTTTCTAATTTTAAAGGAAATACCTTCAACATTTCATCATAAAATATTTTATTTGCTGTGTTTTTATGTAGATAACCTTTATCAGATTAAAGGATAAAATACTAAAACATTTCTTCAAAGGAACATAGAAGTGAAAAACAAACAACGAATTATGAACAATCATATTTCTGCCAGAGGAGAAAAAAATGAAATCTATATAGTTATTCTTGTTACCCCTTTAAACAATAGATTATTGAAAATTATTCTTTTACTTATTACTTCTCTTTAACTGTTTTTTTCTGAATTGGAGTGGTGTATCTCTAGCGACCATGTCTATTCAGTATAGATTATAGTGGCTTAAATAAGTTTTCCAAAAAGGACTTAGCAAAAACTCAGATTGGGGCACCTGGGTGGCTCAGCTGGTTAAGCCGCTGCCTTCAGCTCCTGTTGTGATTCCAGGGTCGTGGGATTGGACTGGCATCAGGATCCCTGCTCAACAGAGAGCCTGCTTCTCCCTCTCCCACTGCCTGCCACTCTGTCTACTTGTACTCTCTTGCTGTCAAATAAATAAATAAAATCTTAAAAAAGAAAGAAAGAAAGAAAAAACCTCAGAATAATTTATTTATGTTCAAAGTCAGATCATTTAATCTCAAGCATTTCAAAATCTTACCTCCACATAGGGGCATCCTACCACTATAAGAGTTGCGATTGAGCAGAAAAACACCAGTCTAATGTTACTCACAAATTCTGACAGTCTAACGTTACTCACAAATTCTGACCAGTCTAACGTTACTCACAAATTCTGACATCCTCCTTTGGAAAGCAACATTCCATAAACCTACTAACTAAAAGTACTGTTAAGACATCATTTTATGTTTAAGTATTTACAAGATATTGGATGAAGCTTAGAACCTAAGATATGTAAAGCATGTATGAAATCTATTGGAATGAAAAACAAAAAGGATATTTCAAATTAAAACTTTTTTTTTTAATTTTTTTTATTTTTTTCAGCATAACAGTATTCATTATTTTTGCACCACACCCAGTGCTCCATGCAATCCGTGCCCTCTACAATACCCACCACCTGGTGCCCCCAACCTCCCACCCCCCACCCCTTCAAAATTCTCAGATCGTTTTTCAAAGTCCATAGTCTCTCATGGTTCACCTCCCCTTCCAATTTCCCTCAACTCCCTTCTCCTCTCCATCTCCCCTTGTCCTCCATGCTATTTGTTATGCTCCACAAATAAGTGAAACCATATGATAATTGACTCTCTCTGCTTGACTTATTTCACTCAGCATAATCTCTTCCAGTCCCGTCCATGTTGCTACAAAACTTGGGGATTCATCCTTTCTTTCTTTCTTTTTTTTTTTTTTTTTTAAAACAGCTTTAAAAACATATATTTTTATCCCCAGGGGTACAGGTCTGCGAATCGCCAGGTTTACACACTTCACAACACTCACCATAGCACATACCCTCCCCGATATCCATAACCCCACCCTCTCTCCCAACCCCCTCCCCCCATCAACCCTCAGTTTGTTTTGTGAGATTAAGAGTCACTTATGGTTTGTCTCCCTCCCAATCCCATCTGTTTCATTTACTCTTCTCCTACCCCCTCAACCCCCCATGTTGCATCTCCTCTCCCTCATATCAGGGAGATCATATGATAGTTGTCTTTCTCCGATTGACTTATTTCGCTAAGCATGATACCCTCTAGTTCCATCCACGTCGTCACAAATGGCAAGATTTCATTTCTTTTGATGGCTGCATAGTATTCCATTGTGTATCTATACCACATCTTCTTTATCCATTCGTCTGTAGATGGACATCTAGGTTCTTTCCATAGTTTGGCTATTGTAGACATTGCTGCTATAAACATTCGGGTGCATGTGCCCCTTCAGATCACTATGTTTGTATCTTTAGGGTAAATACCCAGCAGTGCAATTGCAGGGTCATAGGGTAGTTCTATTTTCAACATTTTAAGGAACCTCCATGCTGTTTTCCAGAGTGGTTGCACCAGCTTGCATTCCCACCAACAGTGTAGGAGGGTTCCCCGTTCTCCGCATCCTCGCCAGCATCTGTCATTTCCTGACTTGTTAATTTTAGCCATTCTGACTGGTGTGAGGTGATATCTCATGGTGGTTTTGATTTGTATTTCCCTGATGCCGAGTGATATGGAGCACTTTTTCATGTGTCTGTTGGCCATCTGGATGTCTTCTTTGCAGAAATGTCTGTTCATGTCCTCTGCCCATTTCTTGATTGGATTATTTGTTCTTTGGGTGTTGAGTTTGCTAAGTTCTTTATAGATTTTGGACACTAGCCCTTTATCTGATATGTCATTTGCAAATATCTTCTCCCATTCTGTCAGTTGTCTTTTGGTTTTGTTCACTGTTTCCTTTGCTGTGCAAAAGCTTTTGATCTTGATAAAATCCCAAAAGTTCATTTTTGCCCTTGCTTCCCTTGCCTTTGGTGATGTTCCTAGGAAGATGTTGCTGTGGCTGAGGTCGAAGAGGTTGCTGCCTGTGTTCTCCTCGAGGATTTTGATGGATTCCTTTCTCACATTGAGATCCTTCATCCATTTTGAGTCTATTTTCGTGTGTGGTGTAAGGAAATGATCCAATTTCATTTTTCTGCATGTGGCTGTCCAATTTTCCCAACACCATTTATTGAAGAGGCTGTCTTTGTTCCATTGGACATTCTTTCCTGCTTTGTCGAAGATGAGTTGACCATAGAGCTGAGGGTCCATTTCTGGGCTCTCTATTCTGTTCCATTGATCTATGTGTCTGTTTTTGTGCCAGTACCATGCTGTCTTGATGATGACAGCTTTGTAATAGAGCTTGAAGTCCGGAATTGTGATGCCACCAACTTTGGCTTTCTTTTTCAATATTCCTTTGGCTATTCGAGGTCTTTTCTGGTTCCATATAAATTTTAGGATTATTTGTTCCATTTCTTTGAAATAAATGGATGGTACTTTGATAGGAATTGCATTAAATGTGTAGATTGCTTTAGGTAGCATAGACATTTTCACAATATTTATTCTTCCAATCCAGGAGCATGGAACATTTTTCCATTTCTTTGTGTCTTCCTCAATTTCTTTCATGAGTACTTTATAGTTTTCTGAGTATAGATTCTTAGTCTCTTTGGTTAGGTTTATTCCTAGGTATCTTATAGTTTTGGGTGCAATTGTAAATGGGATGGACTCCTTAATTTCTCTTTCTTCTTTCTTGTTGTTGGTGTAGAGAAATGCAACTGATTTCTGTGCATTGATTTTATATCCGGACACTTTACTGAATTCCTGTACAAGTTCTAGCAGTTTTGGAGTGGAGTCTTTTGGGTTTTCCACATAGAGTATCATATCATCTGCGAAGAGTGATAGTTTGACTTCTTCTTTGCCGATTTGGAAGCCTTTAATTTCCTTTTGTTGTCTGATTGCTGAGGCTAGGACTTCTAGTACTATGTTGAAATAGCAGTGGTGATAACGGACATCCCTGCCGTGTTCCTGACCTTAGCGGAAAAGCTTTCAGTTTTTCTCCATTGAGAATGATATTTGCGGTGGGTTTTTCATAGATGGCTTTGATAATATTGAGGTATGTGCCGTCTATCCCTACACTTTGAAGAGTTTTGATCAGGAAGGGATGCTGTACTTTGTCAAATGCTTTTTCAGCATCTATGGAGAGTATCATATGGTTCTTGTTCTTTCTTTTATTAATGTGTTGTATCACATTGATTGATTTGCGGATGTTGAACCAGCCTTGCAGCCCTGGAATAAATCCTACTTGGTCATGGTGAATAATCCTTTTAACGTACTGTTGAATCCTATTGGCTAGTATTTTGGCGAGAATTTTTGCATCTGTGTTCATCAAGGATATTGGTCTGTAGTTCTCTTTTTTGTTGGGATCCTTGTCTGGTTTTGGGATCAAGGTGATGCTGGCCTCATAAAATGAGTTTGGAAGTTTTCCTTCTATTGCTATTTTTTGGAACAGTTTCAGGAGAATAGGAATTAGTTCTTCTTTAAATGTTTGGTAGAATTCCCCCGGGAAGCCGTCTGGCCCTGGGCTTTTGTTTGTTTGGAGATTTTTGATGACTGTTTCAATCTCCTTACTGGTTATGGGTCTGTTCAGGCTTTCTATTTCTTCCTGGTTCAGTTGTGGTAGTTTATATGTCTCTAGGAATGCATCCATTTCTTCCAGATTGTCCAATTTGTTGGCGTAGAGTTGCTCATAGTATGTTCTTATAATTGTCTGTATTTCTTTGGTGTTCGTTGTGATCTCTCCTCTTTCATTCATGATTTTATTTATTTGGGTCCTCTCTCTTTTCTTTTTGATAAGTCTGGCCAGGGGTTTATCAATCTTATTAATTCTTTCAAAGAACCAGCTCCTAGTTTCGTTGATTTGTTCTATTGTTTTTTTGGTTTCTATTTCATTGATTTCTGCTCTGATCTTTATGATTTCTCTTCTCCTGCTAGGTTTAGGGTTTCTTTCTTGTTCTTTCTCCACCTCCTTTAGGTGTAGGGTTAGGTTGTGTACCTGAGACCTTTCTTGTTTCTTGAGAAAGGCTTGTACCGCTATATATTTTCCTCTCAGGACTGCCTTTGTTGTGTCCCACAGATTCTGAACTGTTGTGTTTTCATTATCATTTGTTTCCATAAATTTTTTCAATTCTTCTTTGATTTCCTGGTTGACCCATTCATTCTTTAGAAGGATGCTGTTTAGTCTCCATGTATTTGGGTTCTTTCCAAATTTCCTCTTGTTATTGAGTTCTAGCTTTAGAGCATTGTGGTCTGAAAATATGCAGGAAATTATCCCAATCTTTTGATACCGGTTGAGACTTGATTTAGGACCAAGAATGTGATCTATTCTGGAGAACGTTCCATGTGCACTAGAGAAGAATGTGTATTCTGTTGCTTTGGGATGAAATGTTCTGAATATATCTGTGATGTCCATCTGGTCCAGTGTGTCATTTAAGGCCTTGATTTCCTTGTTGACCTTTTGCTTGGATGATCTGTCCATTTCAGTGAGGGGAGTGTTAAAATCCCCTACTATTATTGTATTCTTGTCGATGTGTTTCTTTGATTTTGTTATTAATTGGTTTATATAGTTGGCTGCTCCCACGTTAGGGGCATAGATATTTAAAATTGTTAGATCTTCTTGTTGGACAGTTCCTTTGAGTATGATATAGTGCCCTTCCTCATCTCTTATTATAATCTTTGGCTTAAAATCTAATTGATCTGATATAAGGATTGCCACTCCTGCTTTCTTCTGATTCCATTAGCATGGTAAATTCTTTTCCACCCCCTCACTTTCAACCTGGAGGTGTCTTCGGGTTTAAGATGAGTTTCTTGTAGGCAACATATAGATGGGTTTTGTTTTTTTATCCATTCTGATACCCTGTGTCTTTTGATTGGGGCATTTAGCCCATTAACATTCAGGGTAAGTATTGAGAGATATGAATTTAGTGCCATTGTATTGCCTGTAAGGTGACTGTTATTGTATATTGTCTCTGTTTCTTTCTGATCTACTACTTTGAGGGTCTCTCTTTGCTTAGAGGACCCCTTTCAATATTTCCTGTAGAGCTGGTTTGGTATTTGCAAATTCTTTCAGTTTTTGTTTGTCCTGGAAGCTTTTAATCTCTCCGTCTATTTTCAATGATAGCCTAGCTGGATATAGTATTCTTGGCTGCATGTTTTTCTCATTTAGTACTCTGAATATATCATGCCAGCTCTTTCTGGCCTGCCAGGTCTCTGTGGATAAGTCTGCTGCCAATCTAACATTTTTACCATTGTACGTTATAGACTTCTTTTCTCGGGCTGCTTTCAGGATCTTTTCTTTGTCACTAAGACTTGTCAATTTTACTATTAGGTGACGGGGTGTAGACCTATTCTTATTGATTTTGAGGGGGGTTCTCTGAACCTCCTGGATTTTGATGCTTGTTCCCTTTGCCATATTGGGGAAATTCTCTCCAATAATTCTCTCCAATATACCTTCTGCTCCCCTCTCTGTTTCCTCTTCTTCTGGAATCCCAATTATTCTAATGTTGTTTCGTCTTATGGTGTCACTTATCTCTCGAATTCTCCCCTCGTGGTCCAGTAGCTGTTTGTCCCTCTTTTGCTCAGCTTCTTTATTCTCTGTCATTTGGTCTTCTATATCGCTAATTCTTTCTTCTGCCTCATTTATCCTAGCAGTGAGAGCCTCCATTTTTGATTGCACCTCATTAATAGCTTTTTTGATTTCAACTTGGTTAGATTTTAGTTCTTTTATTTCTCCAGAAAGGGCTTTTATATCTCCCGAGAGGGTTGCTTTAATATCTTCCATGCCTTTTTCAAGCCCGGCTAGAACCTTGAGAATCATCATTCTGAACTCTATATCTGACATATTACCAATGTCTGTATTGATTAGGTCCCTAGCCTTTGGTATTGCCTCTTGTTCTTTTTTTTGTTGTGAATTTTTCCGCCTTGTCATTTTGTCCAGATAAGAGTTTATGAAGGAGCAAGTAAAATACTAAAAGGGTGGCAACAACCCCAGGAAAATATGCTTTAGCTAAATCAGAAGAGATCCTGAATTGTGAGGGGGGAGAAAGGGGATAAAAAGGGGTTCAGAAAGAAAGAAAGAAAAAAAAAACTATTAAAAAAAAGAAAGCCGATAAAGAAAAAATATAAAAAGAGGAAAAAATATATATATATTAGATAAACTATTTAAAAAACGTTAAAAAAAAGAAAACTGTAAAAGTTAAAAAAAAATTTAGCAGAAGAAGAGAAAAAGAAAAATAATTGAAAAAGAAAAAAAAAATTAAATTAACTGCAAGGCTAAAAAATCATGGGGAGAAAGCCATGAGTTCCGTGCTTTGCTTTCTTCTCCTCTGGAATTCCGCAGTTCTCCTTGGTAGGTGAACTTGGTCCTGGCTGGGTTTCCTGTAGATCTTCTGGGGGAGGGGCCCGTTGTAGTGATTCTCAAGCGTCTTTGCCCCAGGCGGAGTTGCACCGCCCTTACCCGGGGCCGCGCTGAGTCATCCGCTCGGGTTCGCTTTCGGGAGCTTTTGTTCCCTGAGCGCTTTCCGTAGAGTCCGGAGGACGGGAATAAAGATGGCGGCCTCCCGGTCTCCGGCCCGGAGGAGCCTAGAGCCCGGGGCCCCACTCCTCGGTGCGCCCTCAGAGAACAGCGCCAAATGACTCCCGTCACCCTGGCCTCCGGCCGTGCTCCGAGCTGACCGAGCCTGCGACCGGTTCAAGGCAACCCTGAGCTGAGAGTCACTCCTCGGCTCTGTCTCTGCAGCCGGCTTCCCCGTTCTAATACCGGTAAGCTCTGCGACACTGAGACACCCCCGATCCTTCTGTTACCCTGCGGGACCTGAGGCCGCGCTTACCCCGCCTGGGCTTCACCCCAGTTAAGCCTCTGGAGCGATGTGCCTCAGCGGAACAGACTTTTAAAAGTCCTGATTTTGCTCCGTTGCTCCGCCGCTCGCCGGGAGCCGGCCCCTCCCCCCGCGGTCTATCTTCCCGTCGCTTTGGATTCACTTCTCCACCAGTCCTACCTTGCAGAAAGTGGTTGATTTTCTGTTTCTGGAATTGCTGTTCTTCTTCTCTTCAATCTCCCGTTGGATTTGTAGGTGTTTGCAATCTTTAGAAAAGCTATTTAGCTGATCTCCCGCTACCCGAAGTAGTCTCAGCCTGCTACTTCTCCATCATCTTGACTGAGATTCCTCAAATTAAAACTTTTGAATCTTAAGAATGATTTAAATATAGGTGGTCTCTAAAGAAAAGACATTAAGAGAAGTAGAGATTCTATTTGCCTAACAAAAAAATATATTTGAGTGTGTTACTACTAATCAGGTAAGTGGTTACTATTAAGATTTAAGAATCTACTTCTATTAAGATGATTCTTTAGATAACAGCAAGAAGCACTTCTATTATTTCCCGTTGTTATTTTCTGTTTCAAATATTCATAAAACAGAAGTCCAATAAGCTGGTTATATGAAAAAAAAAATTAGCTTTTTTTTTTTTTGTAAAGAAAAAAAAATTTGCTTCCAGCCACTTGATTTCTTAAATTCAGCTCCTGTGATACTCCTTTATTCTGGATTACTTTTCCATGAATATCATTAATAATGCCCATTGATTGTTTACAAAAATCCCATCTCAGTTTTCAACTCGAGATAGAGTGAGTTTCTATTTCTTATAAGTAAAGCCAAGTGCTAATGGCAGAACATCACCTACAATATTTAAATCATTTGCCATATAAATATTACTTTCAAAATGCCATAGAAATTGTAGGCTTATTTAGATTAAAAATATATAGATGAGGGGAGGTGAACAATGAGAGACTATGGACTCTGAAAAACAATCTGAAGGGTTTGAAGAGGTGGGGGGGGTGGGAGGTTGGGGGAACCAGGTGGTGGGTATTAGAGAGGGCACGGACTGCATGGAGCACTGGATGTGGTACAAAAACAATGAATACTGTTATGCTGAAAATAAATAAAAAATAAATAAATAAAAAATTTAAAAAAATAAAAAAATATACAGATGATGCATTTTCGTGATCAAGCAAGTAAATAATGACATAGTATCTAGTGAAATATGATGTTAAGATAAATAGCCATATCTCATACGTGCAATTTTGAACATGTAAATAGTAGTATCTGTTAGAAGGTAATATGTATATAGAATATGATAGAAAACCATTGAGTTCATTTATCCCACCTGGGTATATTAATCCTTCTGAAAAAGCCTTTTTAAAATTCCTATGTCTTAATTATCTTACTGCAACTCTCTACCACCTTTGATTATTGATCTGAAGTCTTGAATTATAATTATTATAACCAGGGTCCTTACCAATGTCTGGGTTTGGTTAGACTCCTCTCAATATTATATTGAAAATCTCTTAAGTTATCAATATCTCAGCAAATTTCCAAGGTTCCACTCCATGTCCTTTTATGCAGCTCAAACAGCCAATATTGACATCTTTTTTTCTTTCTCAAGAGTTCTTGACATGATCTTCTTCAGTAGCATCCTGTATCAGTTGTCTCTTGATTATTGTCAACTATTTGGTGACCCTCACTCTACTCAAATAAGTTAATAATAAAGTTTTTAATATAGTACATGACTTATAGTGAGCATCCAATAACCCTTAGTTATTTTTAGTAGACATAGCAGAGTTTTCTTCCCTTTTAATAAAGATCAGTGTCCTTTAAGCTCAGAGACTTCACCTATTTGGACTTTCAAGTCACAAATAAATGCATGACTACCATCATACTTCTTCACTGGAAAGCCTATTCCACTGTTATGCATTCCTACTCATTAATAAGGAATAAATCAAGGACAACAATCTCATTTATTGAGTTAAATTTAACTCCCCTGAGTTTCTGTACATTGGTTCTAATTATAACCCATAGAATTGTGTATTAGGCTAAGTAATCCCTTTTTCACGTAATACATCTTCCTTTATTTAAAGACAGCCCACTGGGCGCCTGGGTGGCTCAGTGGGTTAAGCCGCTGCCTTCGGCTCAGGTCTTGATCTCAGGGTCCTGGGATCGAGCCCCGCATCGGGCTCTCTGCTCAGCAGGGAGCCTGCTTCCTCCTCTCTCTCTGCCTGCCTCTCTGCCTGCTTGTGCTCTCTCTCTGTCAAATAAATAAATAAAAAATCTTTAAAAAAATAAAATAAAATAAAGACAGCCCATGATGCCTCTGAATCTTCTCCAATCTAAACACTGACAGTACATATATATTCTCTCATTGCTTGTGAGAGATAAAATTGACAAGACAAAAATTTGTCAGATTGTCTGCTTTCAAAAAAAATGAACCTCCTGTGGGTATCTGAAGAGTGGATTTCCTCAATCAGTGTCATATCTTGTCTATTAAGGAAGTATCGTGTGTGTTCTTTTCTGCTTGTCTATTATTTTGTAGCTTATTCCCACATCTGTATTGCTTTCATCATCACCCAAATTTCTCCATTTGCCTCTATCATCTGGATTTTTAAACAATATTCAGTCTTGCTTATGTTCTTCTTTTTATTATTTTCTCCTGAAACTACTAGTTTCCTTTCCAGAACGCCTTTCTCTAAAAATTTTAGTCATATAGATAATTTTCTAAAATTTCCTGTGTTTTGAATTTAATCCTACTGACTTCTGTCCTCTCTCTTTTCCACATTTCAATGTAAAACTCTTTCAATTGAATGGCATATTTCTTTCCAAATATCTTCTATTTCAAAGTGTATTTTGATTCAGGGTTATTATGGGAATTCTGGTAATTCATAGGTCAGACTTTGCTTTCTGAAGCATAGTATGTGAATTCAGCTAAAGCATAATGGAGCAATAAAAGTTTCTAAGGTGATGGTATTTCACTTTACCCACCTCAGCATGATAAATGACTTCCACTGAACAAGTAATATTTGTAAACTCAGCTGCAATAGTTAAAAGAAATGATAAGTATGGTACTAGTCATTTGAGTCAAGCAGGTGTGCCTCATTTCAAAACAACCAGATACAAGCAACCTTGAAGCTGCACATAGGTTGATTTTCTTTTTAAATTTAGAACTGAATTATTTGTTTGGAATCTGATATGAATTTCTCCCAAAGGAATCATTCTGGCATGTGGCAGCTTGTTTCCTGCAAATCAGCTCACGATTTGCATTTAACCTATTTTATAAATGTTACACTGTAACATTTCAAAGAGCAACATAATAAAACTTTTTCCCAAAAAAGTAGTCCAGTCACATATTTAGTGAATAAATTAAACCAAAGGACATAATCATTATTTTATTTATCTTAAAGGCTAATATTGAAGAAAAAGATTAATAGGTGGTCCATTTTGCTGGTGACTTTGTACAGTATAAAAAATGTTAAGGCACAGAGTCTATCCTTGAGGTATGCCTTTGAACATGGAAATAATGGAGTCAAGCAGAGGAGCTTAGCAACAAGGACTATGGACCCATTTATACAGGTGTAGCACAGCCCATCCTCAACTGTTGAGGCAGTGTAAGAACCCAGGTTTGGAAGTCTGTAGTTTGAGAATGGTGGGCAAATAGAAGAAATGGGATCCAAGGAATCTATATGGAAGTGAGAGAATTAGAAGGAAAGAGAGGAAAAGCCCACCAAGCCTACTCATTCATGGACAACACACAGCTTAGGGAAGGATTCCCCAGAGCCAGGAATCAGTGTCAAAGCAATGAGTGAGAACATGAGTAATAGGGATGTAGAGGGAGGAGTCAAGTGGGAGCTACAAACTCCAAGCTGCTGTGCCACCTTCTAGAGGATGGACTAAACCACTGCTATTGCCAAATATGGTGACTTCCCTCACTAATAAGATCCCAGCCACAGACTGTAACATGGGACATAAGAACACATTTTTATAAAATATAGAGGCAGTGTGGTATGAAGAGAGAGAGAGAAAGAGAGAGAGAGAAAGGAAGATGGTCCAAGGTCTAGAGCTAACTTTCAGAAGCTTTGTGACAATGGGTGTATTTCCCACTCCTGCTCCTTCCAAAACTGTACCTAATTATACTCACTTGTATAACTTACGGAGTTATGGGATTCACAGCTGACAACAGAAGTGAAAATGATTCTTGTAAATTGTAAACTGGTATAAAAAGATAAAGTCATATGTTGAAGGACCAAGTTCATATTTCTGATGACCTCATTTGGTATTTTTAATTTTTTTAAATTTTTTTGTTTTTAAAAAATTTTATTATTTGACAGACAGAGAGAGAGAGAGAGATCACAAGTAGGCAGAGAGGCAGGCAGAGAGAGAGAGGAAGAAGCAGGTTCCCTGCTGAGCAAAGAGCCCGATGCAGGGCTCGATCCCAAGACCCTGGGATCATGACCGGACCTGAAGGCAGAGGCTTTAACCCACTGACCCACCCAGGCACTCCTCATTTGGTATTTTTTAAACAGTGAGTTTCTTTGTTCACTTAAAATGCAAGCTAATGTATTAAGACAATAATTATTTACATATACACTTTAGGCATACATCTATTCCATAAGGCAGGAGTTATGACTGCAATTACATAAAAGAATGAGTTCATGAGTTTAAAAAAATGTGTACTACTAATCTAAAGTACTCCTAGTTTAAACTTCACTGTTTTAGATACTAAATGTCAGCCAGGAATATTAGATTGCTCTTTCCAGCTCCACAGTGATTTGGCTCCACTTAATACCGTACTTACAGAATGATACCCGAAGTTTGGACTCAGTTTCTGAACTCTTACTGACCAAAGCAGGAAGCAGCCCTAGTATATGAGTATAATCATTTAGGGGGCTTGGCATTCCATTGCCTCCATCTTCAGCCTACAGGTGGGTTTGGGGGGCACAATGCTCCCAGAGGCCTGACTCTTGGCTCTTAGTTCTCAGGAGCTCTTCTCTCCAATTTGCGGAGTCTTTCTCTCAATCCCTGTTGCAAATGCGGTCTTCATCACCAGCATCCACATACAGTACAGAGCCCTCAGTAACCGCCAGCTTGCTCCATTCTCTATCCCATGCTCTGGTGAGGACTAAAACCCTGCCTGGCTGCCAGACACCCTCTCTAGAGACTAAGATTTTTACCTTGAAACCTAAGCTTTGGTCTTGTTATCCTTGGACACATTTTAGGGGTCTGTGTACTTGGAAGGCAGTAACTGATAACACAACCTACATTTCTGATGCTGTGTGAAATCCTTGCTTTTCCATCAGACTGACATCGTTAGTATTCTCTTCTATACTGATCAAACTTAAAAAAAAATTAGACTCTGTTCATGTGTTCACTTGCATGAAATTCCACTGTCAGCATCTGTTTCAATTCCCTCAATCTCTTGGCAGATCTAACACCAACCCCTCCAACCCACCCTCCTAGACTTTTCAGACAAGTATCCCTGCTTCTATAAGTCATTAGATATAATACCTAATTCCAGTCCAAAGCAAAAGATACATACACATACATGTATATGTATATATATATTTGTATACACATGTACATATAGATACATAGATTTATATATACATATATATACATATATAAACACATTTTTATATTTGCACATAGTCTTTTCTTTCCTTACACAGTAGGACTCAAAGGATATATATTGTGCTGTAATTACTGTTTGAAGAAAAACACCGAGGATTTAAAAATAAGTATTTTAAGGGCGCCTGGGTGGCTCAGTGGGTTAATAGTCTGCCTTTGGCTCAGGTCATGATCTCAGGGTCCTGGGATCGAGCCCCACATTGGGCTCTCTGCCCAGCAAGGACCCTGCTTCCCCCCCCCCCCCGTCTCTTCCTGCCTCTCTGCCTACTTGTGATCTCTCTATCAAATAAATAAATAAAATTTTTTAAAAAAATAAGTATTTTAAAAATCTGCTGACCCTTAGAAGAATTATTCCTGGAAAGAGCCCAAGTACAAGTCCACACGAGGCATGACAATAATGAATGCTATCTGTTTGTCATTTTTATAATAACTAGAATTGATTGAATGTGCCCTTGCAAGACAAAAATAGTGATGGCACATTTTCACAAAGGGCAAATGCAAGTAAAATTGTGAGTTCAAAACTGGTGAAGTTTAGCTCTTCATTTTGATATTAGAGACACATACACATTTAGAAATGCCATAACTTCTCCTTTAAAAGTATTTTAAAAGCAAATGTTAACTCTTGTGCTGACAAACACAATGTCATAAGAATAAAAGCTTTTTGAATCTTTTACATAGACTGGGTTATCTTTTACATAGAATCCAAGACTTCTGTTAGTCCCTGAAGTTAGTCTGCGTTGTTTCAACAAGGAATAGGTGCCGTATATTTAAGCAGGAAGTGCAGCAGCAAAAACAAGCTGCGAAATTGCTGGAGAGCACAAGAACAATCGTGTCCCACCTCGGCAACAGCAGTGATTTCGTAAATGATTCGATCAGTCCAGAGACCTCGGACGATGCAGCCAAGATCCGTTTTCTGGAAGACGGAATGTGAAGCACCTCACAGGAAGGCAGTAGATGACAGCAGGGCCTGTGTTGAACCAGAGAACACATGCCCCAACCAAAAACAGCTTACACACATATATATTTGATTATTGCTACATTCACATTTGCAAACAGGAACACAGAGACACACACCAATCTCCTTACCAAGCAAAATATACCTGGGAGCCAGACTCAGTAAGTTTGTAGTGAAAGTAAGCAGCAAACCCAGCCAAATCAAGTGGGAAAAAAACAGTAGTATCTGTTGGAAAGGCACAGATCCCCTTTAAAAATCGGTGCATTAACACGTAGATCTAGCAAGAAGATATGTCAGATTGGGATGTGAACGTGATGATGAAAAATGCAGTCATTTTCCTCATGGAAACAAAAAAAGAGTCAAGGAAAATAGAGGAAAAAAAAAACCAAAACGAAAATCAAAAAGATAAGTGAATATTTATGTTTACAGGAGTCCTTGTGACTTGATCCAGAAGCAGATATGTTATAGACATATAGACTCATTAGGAATAATTTTTTAATGTATCAAACAACATTATAAAATTATACAGCTGTTATATGTCATTTCTTGAGATTACTGTAAGAACAGTTACATTATGAAACAAATGTGTGTATGTGTATGTGTGCATGTTTGCACGTGCGCACACACACACACACACACACACACACACACACCCCTATGTATATATTCAACAATTCTAAGGGAAGATTTATCCAAAAGGTATAAAACTAACCATTATTTTACCCCTCAAATAAGAATGTAACGAGTTATTGAGGCGCCTGGGTGACTCAGTCTGTTAAGCATCTGCCTTGGCCTCGGGTCCTGATCCAGCCATCCTGGGATGGAGTCCCACCTAGGGCTTCCTGCTCAGCGGGGAGCCTGCTTTTCCCTCTCCCTCTGGACCATACCCCTGCTTGGGCTCTCTCACTCAGTCTTTCTCTTTCAAATAAATAAATAAAGTCTTTTTTTAAAAAAGAATGTGAGTTATCTGCTGGCTTATAGAATTAAATAGATGATAAAAATCTTTGTAAAATTGCAACTGGTACTTTAATTCTTTGAAATGTTCCATCTTAAAAACTCTATAAGAGCTATTTTTTCTGAGGAAATTATAAGCAAAGTCATTGCTATAAAGTTCAATAAACTGAATGTTTGTCACTATTTTAGTATCCTATTTTACAGATGAAAAAAGTGAACATTTGAAAGAATAAGAAGCATTTCAAAAACCACACTGCGAGTGGGGGATGTGGTTAGAATTTCAAATGTGATTTTCCTCATCCCAAGTGTATGCTTTTTAACTATTCTGTCTACCTTATAGTATTTTGCTTGATATTCATTAAAGTAACAGATGTTTCTAGTACACTTGTTTTTTTCTCTATCCTAGGTTTACTTAAATTAGTGGCCTAATATTAGCTCAGACAGTAGGAATCTTTTTGGTTGTTATATGTATTGTTTTCTAGATCTAATTAATCGGATATGATTTGACTCAGTGTCTTCATATTGATAATTATTTAAGCTTCATAGAGTCCGTGTATTTCTGAGATAACTAAACAAAACAACTTCAGAAACCTGAAACCAGTGTTTCAGTGATAGGATTACTTGCAGGCTATTAAGGAATGGAAAGATTGCTTTCTCTAGGGACAGACACATCAGATTAAATTCCTTACTGCATTTGTGTGTAGGCAACATTCAAACCTTAAGACAAATTTATTTCTACTAATTTTATAGTCAGTTCAGAATGTTGGATCCAGTTACCCTTCTCTGATTACTTTTAATCTTTAGAATTTATATTTGGGGCAAGATTTTAAAAATTACTTTGCTTTTGCTGGTGCCCTGACCATAATCACCCAAGTGTCTGTTCCTTTTTATAACAGGGCTGTTGATTTCAGGTGGTTAAAAGAAAAGATGGTTCCTTCAACATTACTGGTAAGTGTTTTCTGCTGCTTCCTAAAAACTTCTAAATTACATCTCAAGAGCTTTTTGAGATAGGTTTTTACATCCACGAAAGCAAAATCAGCCTTATTGGGCAAATGTGAACTTCTCCCTCAAATTCCTTGGGAAGAACTAACTGTCTGTGAAGGGGGAAAAATTTATATTCAGGTTAGCAATGTTTTAATGTCTTAAAGCTCCCTAGGAATTTATGAATTTTGAATATAAGCAAAATCATCTAATTATATGAGAATGACTTTGCAAATAAATCGATGTGTTGTATTGCACTTTTGAGTAAACAAACATCATTGAGTTATGCTAATTTTTTTAGTTTTTTCTATTTATTTAATCAAGAGATGAGTATCAGCACTCCAGCATCCCACCCCTCAAAAAACATGTTCACAATGGACACCATGATCTTGATTGCAATAGATTAACTGCTAAATTTTGGTCATTTTTTTACATTTCTGTTAATCATTTCACAGCCTTAAAAATTATTTCACAAATCAGTCTTGCAAGACTTTCTGAATGAAGGGTTAGAAATTTAAAGGCGGGGGAATGGGGGGGAATCCTTCAAAGCTTCGTGGCGACTCTTCCCTGGAGAATAACTTCAGGCTCAATCTCCAGAGTATTAACAGATATAAACACTTTATATTTTCCACAAGTAATTGCCACATATTTTTAGAATGAATATTAAAAAAAATAATTACAACCTAATCAAATTACATCTTTCTCTCCTGGGTCAATCTAATTTAAATAGAATCAAGGTACGAAATAAATGGGTTCAATTCTCACATTAAAACCCACCTTACCGTGTCTGCTCAAGTGTGGAATTTCCTGCTTAGTCAAGGAGCTCTAAGATCAGCATTCCCCCAGACAAAAGAACAGGATAGAGAGGGGATATCTTCTCCCTGTTTACTATGTCCATTCTATCATCCTGCAGTGGAAAGCTACATGGACTTTGAGATTTGAGTTTGATATGTGTGTTAACATATGATTAAGTACATTTAAATTCTAGCTTTACTTTGCCTTTCAAATGAATAAAACTCTCTATATAGTAACTATATTCTGTAGAGACAAGAATACTTACAAATAAAATATGTTATCAAATGGTATATATTATATATGTAAATGCATTTCTCTTTTTAAAACATTCAGTATTTTTTTCTAAACTATTTTGTGTTGGTATACTTAATTACATTGTGCATTCAACATAGTTAAATGTTTTATCTTACTCATTTGAAGATTATTTTTCCTAATATATATCACATGGATGACAATGGGTCTTTATTTAAAATATAAAGAATAGGGGCGCCTGGGTGGCTCAGTGGGTTAAGGCCTCTGCCTTCAGCTCAGGTCATGATCTCAGGGTCCTGGGATCGAGCCCCGCATCGGGCTCTCTGCTCCGCAGGGAGCCTGCTTCCTCCCCTCTCTCTCTGCCTGCCTCTTTGCCTACTTGTGATCTCTCTCTCTCTCTGTCAAATAAATAAAATCTTAAAATATATATATAAAGATTAAATAAACTTACATTAAAAAGTAAGTAAAACAGAATGAAATCTTTCAGCAAATACTATTTACGTCAACAGGTTAAGAATTTATACCCTAAAAATATAACAAAATTAATGTTTACTACTTATTTCAATAAACATCCATGTGTAAATTATGAGATACTGTGTATTGATTCCTGATACTCAAAATATTGATTTATAAGCCATTCAGAGAAAAGAAGGATTCACTTATTATTTATTTCTCAGTGATACAGTCAGAGTAGCATTTTAGACATTTCAGAAATAGTTTTCCACTCGAGTGGTAATGGCAGTGGATGAAATTCTTGAATATATTTCCCTGCTTTCTAGTACTATGTGCTGTATTTACCTGTGGATGCATAGAAATGTAACCACACAACAGTTTCTATTCACCAATCATTTCTGTTACTTGTAATGCAGTAATACATTTCAATTTGAAGGAAGGTAATGAATTGGGGTCAATATTTCATGTGCCTGTGTTATTCAGCAATTCCTATGAAAAGAAGTGGCATGAATAAAAAAGTAATTTGAGAAGCTAGTGAGTAAAATAGCAAAGGGAAGAAGGAAAGGATGCAAGAAATGGATGGAAAAGACTCATAGTGAAAGAACCAAGTTAAGGTTGAACTTGAGCAGGAACAGAGGTTCGCTTAGTCCTGATTAAGTATCCTTAATTTCTGGAATTAACCCTACATCTGAGTACTGTCATCAATTTATTAAGGTAGACTGTAAATAGATACTCATACATATATTCATACATTTAAAATATTTTTGAACTCCTACTATGTATAAGCCATTGTCCTAAGCACTGGAGATATATTAGATAAAATCAATGAGTAATTAAAATAGATGAACAATAAAAACCTTCAAGATGTGAAAAGGAAATGAGTGATAACTTTTCCGAGGATGTATACTTGAAATAGACAAAAATTTTAAAGCAATATGTAGACTTAAGGATTGATTTAGGTATAATTTTTTAAATGAAATAATTTCTAATTGTTCTTTCAATGAAGGTATACCTACCAGAATAAAAACTTCCATCTTGATAACTCATATGTACTGGACCCTACAGAAAGTGACAATCTCTCACCTGCTGTTCTCCAGAGGACATTGTTTCTTTTGTACCTTAAACAGAAGATTGCTTCCTCATTGCAAAATCTCAGAAAAAAAAGAAACTGGTCCCTCTAAGGTCATGGTTTAATAATAGTCCAAAAGAAAAAATATTTGCTTAAAAAATTGTTGCTCTTTGAAAAGAGTTTTTCAACATTACAAAGTTTCTTAAATAAAAATCTTTAAATACTAGCTAAAAGTCTAAGAATGGCCAATTGCTATAAATTTGAAAGGCCCAAAGAAATTATTATAGGTCATTTTTTATCCCAATGATAAAATCAACTATATTTTATTATTGAAAAACATTCCTTAAAAACATTTAAACTTAATGTTCAACAAACAAAGATAAATAGAATAAGTAACGTTTTCTTGATGTTGTTATCAACTTAAATAATATTTTTTAAAAGTGTAGTAATCTCATTTAACTTCATTAGTGACTGGTTCATGCCCATATATGGTAAGGTATGTAAACTTCTAAACTATGTTTGAATTTTACAAGTTCATATTTTCTGAAGTTAATCACAAAGAGACAATGCTTTTCCAGAGTAAAATTGTAACTCAGAGATAAAGTCAGTGGTCTTCTAGGAAATATCTAACAACTTGGGGAGGAGGTGCTGATTTTTAATTTTTACTCACTTGTGTGGTATTAAAAATCCCATCATAGCTAACTTCAAGCCACCAATTTGGTGCCACTGGGAATGGAGTTGGGAAGAGATGCACACACTCTACTCCATGAACCACGAGAAGGTGGCTGCTGCAAATCGCTGGATCATTTGATCAGATAGAAGTTACTATCAATTGTCCAAGACCATTTAAGCTACCAGGAAGAAAGAACTAATGTTGCCAATTAAGTTATGGCAAAATGTTTTCTTATTAATTGATTTTTTTCACTTATTAGAAAAGCTCTTTCAAAGATTTTCTGGCTCCAGAAGGGTTCCCTATCCTAACTTGAGAAACTGAAAGACACAGAAAGATATACAGAGAAAGAGAGTTCTAGATGGATGTGCTGTGACAGCCAATAGATACCAGAACTGCGTAGCGGCCCAGAGAAATCTACGTGGCCGTTCAGTGTTCTTGGTGTAAAAGTAAGTCCACGGATGTTAATGCTTTGCGTGTGACAGAAGGGAGTTGGCACAAAGGGACTTCGGGGTTTGTGGTGGAGAGGGTAATTGCCAAGGTCTTACCCTAACAGCAGCTGGACTTCTCCTTTAGTTGAATCAAAGTCAGAAATGGCAGGCATCATATGCAAACAAACTGTAAGACACCACATCATGATTTCAAGACTGTTGAAATATGAAGAAACACAGCCCACTGGAGGTCATCAATAAGATATGGCATATTAAATATAGCAATAATGAGAGCTAAAAATGATAGGAAGCATAATATGTAGAAGACTCCTTTTAAAGAAGTCTTACGGGGCACCTGGGTGGCTCAGTGGGTTAAGCCTCTGCCTTTGGCTCAGATCATGATCTCAGGGGCTGGAGATTGAGCACTGTATCCTGCTTGCTGCTCAGCAGGGAGCCTGCTGCCCTCTCTCTCTGCCTACCTCTCTGCCTACTTGTGATTTCTCTCTCTGTCAAATAAATAAATAAAATAAATAAATAAATAAAATCTTTAATAAATAAATAAATAAAGAAGTCTTGCAACTTCTTACGCACTAAAAGTATCCATCAGAGACTGCTAGTTTCTGGTCCAGCTTGTAAGGAAATGGGAAGTAGTCACTCCCATCTTTACAAGAAAAAAGGCTGAACTAAAAATCAATGACTTTCATCAGATTTGTCAAAGAATTAAGGTCACGGGGCAGCAAGCTGCTGCTCCCCTCACCCCCACCTCAGCCAAAACTGGACAAAGAGGTGATACAGAGATTCACAAATTACCAGGGGGAAAACCTCCACTGGAACCAATACCAGGGCAGGAAGACAGACTGTAACTGCTGAATTGCTGGAGGCTCAGGATGAACGAGTCTAAAAGTTCAAAACTCAAGGGAGTCTTAGCCTTACGGAAGCTCCCGTACGTTTGTGAGTTTTACCTCCAGGTACCTTGACCAGGAAGAAATCAGAATGAAAGGACCAAAGAGATGGTAGAAATCCAAAAGAAGGGGAGGAAAGGATAGTGGGAAGGAGGAAGGAAATAATGGAAGAGAAAATAAAAAGAAAGCATACACATCTGCCTCTGATTCTGAAAATAATTCTAAAATTTTGAATCAAAGCTCTCCAGGGCAACCACAGCACGAGGGAAACGAGAGCGCTGCCTTTTAAGGTGACAGGATTCGAGCCACCAACATGTGTTTGTTTAGATAAGTTATCACATGGCCAGCAACAAAATTTGCCTTTGGGGAGATATTCCTCCTTTATGTTCAAAGGAAATGATAATGAAAAGGAAAAACTAGAGCACATTTCTTTCCTTTCTACTGTTACCCACATTGATGTGCTTCAGATTGCAAAACAAAAAGTGATCATTAGGTAAAGAGCAAGATTTTTGTCTTCACTTCTTCTGCAGCTTTGAGAGTTAAGAGAAATCAGCTTCTAGGGGAATGAAACTACAAAAGAGAAACAGATACACCCGCTCTGACTCTATAAAATCAGAAAACCCTGGAAAGCAATTTAATCTGAACAACATTTAGAATCTTGATTAAAGTCATCGTTTACTGCCCAGCATAGACACCATCCTATCAATGAGTCCAGGTTCACCACCAGCCACATCAGAACAACATTGCCTTCAGGGAAATTTTAAGAGACCCGTTCAATTATGTCCTAAAAGTGTTTCAATACCCAGAGTTTGAAATTATGATGATGAATATATGAAAAAGAAAAAAGGTGCAAAGCACACTGATGAAAGAGTTCAAAATATTGCTGTCAGCTCCAAACCAATGAGCAGAAACAAACTGCAGTGCTCCAAGGAACTGTTAAACTAGAAGATAAAAGAAGGAAGAAGTTTTTTGGAGAAAAAAAAAAAACTTTTCTAGAAAAAAATCATTTTTATTTTTCTGTTTATATCTTTTATGCTATTGTTTGATTTTCCAAAATGCACAAAAATATTGTAGGGTTTTTATTTTTTTTATTATTTTTTTAATTTTTGTACTCCTCTAACATTTCTCCCTCTCTTTAAAATGTTATGTGCCCCCAGGAAAAAAATACACATGTATGTGAATGTTCAGTATGCATTCCTACACTGTGGTCCTTTGTTATCAGATGGAATTTTAAACCACAAAATACAGAGATAAATATAAGTCTCACTGAACGATAAGAGGGAGGTTCAAGAGGGCAGCATAAGAAGATCCTGAATCACCTCCTCCCACACATGCATCAAATCTATAGCTACATACATATAAGTTCCCTCTGAGAAAAACCTGAAGATTAGCTGAACAGCTCCTGCAGAGCAAAGGATAAAAGGACCACATTAAGAAGGTTAGGAAAACCAGAGACACAGTTTTGCCAAAAACTTCATTCCTGTCATAGTGACCCACAATCAAGATGGGTATCACAAATATAGAGACTATCCCTGAGTACCGAGGAATTTATGTCCACAGCCCTTGGAACCCACAGTGCAAGGATGATCCCTTAAAACACCAAGCTTTGAAAACCAGTGGGACTTAAATCCTGGAGACCCAACGGTCTGTGGGGAATGTAAAGTCCACTCTTGACAGGCTCATACACAGATTCACTCACCCTGGGAACCAGTGCAAAAACAACAGTTTGAAAAACACTTGGACCATACATGAAGATTTATTAGCTAACCTCAAAGCATCTGCCAGGGGTGCAGAGATTGGTTGGGTTCCTCTGGGGACAAAAGCACTGGTTAGCACATTTTTTGTCTTTTCACTGCACCTTGCTAACATCAGTAGGCTTGCTGAAGCCAGGCAATTTATCCAATCCACAGAGAGGACACATTTTGATCACCTGAATCTGGTGGCTGGGGCGGGGAGGAGGGGTGGTTGGGTGGGAGAAGGTTATGTTTCTAGGCACCATAGGACTGAAACAATCAGAAAAACAATTCTTGGCAAGCTACCCCCCCTTCACCCCCCGAGGCACAACAGAGACAACCAACTGAAACACATTCCCGGTCTTCCTGTGAAAAAGGTCTATTTACCTCTCCTGGAGCTTCAGACTGAGGGGGAAGAATCAGATTTACCACACATCTAGGGGCTACTAAGGTGGTCTCAGGCCTGCGGATGCCATGGCTGCACTCTCCCTTGCCCTCTATGGATTTCATTTGTGACTCTCAGAACAGAGCTTATACACTTGCTTGGAGCCCCAATTTTTGCACTGTCACCAAGGAGATACATCCAGATCAGCTGGTCTGAAGGCCAGCAGAGGTTACGATGTAGTCTTATGGGACTATACATATTTGCGTACTTTCAAAGCTGCTGCCTGAGAGACTGGCTTCCAATAAGCCTACACCTAGGTGGGGACTGAGATCTCTTCCTTTGGAACACTGACAAGGGCTTGGCACACCTTCAGCAACTGGGAACTATCAAGAATAAATCACACAGCTCAGACAATCACAAAGATTTGAGAGATAACCAAGAGCTACAGCAAGGATGAATGAGAAGTTTCATTGCCTACACAAAGTCATTCCTTCAAGACTGAGGAAAGGTAGTTGCTTTGCCTAATACATAAAAAAAGAGAGTCAAGCAAAATAAGGAAACAAAGGACTATGTTCCAAATGAAAGAACAAGGTGAAACTCCAAGAAAAAGCCTCAATGAAATGGAGATAAGTAATTTATCTGATAAAGAGCTCAAAGTAATGGTCATGAAGATGCTCACCAATCTCAGAAGAATAACTGAACACAGAACTTCAAGAAAAAGAAGAAAAATCCTGTAAAGTATCAAACAAGTCACAGGTAACGGAACTGAAAAATACAATAGAGGGCTTCAACAGGAGACTAGATGAAGCAGAAGAATAGAACAGTGACCTGGAAGACAGAGCAATGAGGTTCATCCAAACAGAGCAGCTTTAAATGATACATTAACTCATAAGCACTTAATAGATACATATAGAACATTGCATCCAAAAACAATAGAATACACATTCTTCTCAAGTGCACATGGGACATTCTCCAGGACAGATTATAGTGCTGAAAGAAATTCAAGAAGACACACATAAATGAAAAGATATCCCATGCTCATGAAATGGATGAAGGAATATTATTAAAATGTCCGTATTACCCAAGCAACTGACAGATTCAATGTGATCCCTATCAAAATTTCAATGATATTTCTTACAGAATTAGAACAAATACTTCTAAAATTTGTATGGAAACACAAAAGATACCAAATAACCAAAGTAATCTTGAGAAAGAAGAATAAAACAGGATGTTTCATGTTCCTTAAATTCATACTTTATTACAAAGCTATTGTAAACAAAACAGTGTGCTATTGGCATAAAAACAGACACACAGATCAATAGAACAGAAGAAAAACCACAGAAATAAACCCATGCTTACACTGGGCCAAGAATACACAATAAAGAAAGGATGGTCTCATCAATAAATGTTGTTGGGAAAACTGGAAAGACACATGCAAAAGAATGAAACTCAACCACTAGCTTATACGACACACAAGAAATTGACTCAAATTGACTGGATTTGAATGTAAGACCTGAAAGCATAAAACTCTTTGGAGAAAACATAGGCAGTAAGCTCCTTAACATCAGTCTGGGTGATAATTTTTGGATTTGACACCAAAAATGATGGCAAAAAAAGAAAAAAGAAAAACAAATGAGACTACATCGAATCAAGAAGCTTCTGCACAGCAAAGAAAATAATCAACAAAATGGGAAGGCAACCTACTGAATGGGAGAAAAAATTTCAAACCATTTATCTGATAAAAGGTGAATATCCAAAAATATAAAGAACTTCAAACAACTTAACAGTGAAAAACACACAATCCAATTTAGAAATGGACAGAAGACTTGAATAGACATTTTTCCAAAGATGATATATAGATGGTCAATAGGTACATGAAAAGATGCTCAACTTCTGTAATCATGGTGGATATGCAAATTACAGCCACAATGAAATATCACCTTACAGTTGTTAGAATAGCTAGTATCAAAGAAGTAAGAAATAACAAGTGTTCATGAAGATTTATAGAAAAGAGATCCTTCATACACTGTTGGGAATGTAAACTGGCACAGCCACTATGGAAATCAGTATGGTGGTTCCTCAAAAAAAATTAAAATGGAACTACCATATGAACCATCTATTATACTTCAGAATATTTTTCCCAAAAAATGAATACACAAATTTGCAAAGATATATGCACCCCTATGTTTATAGCAGCATTACTTACAGTAGCCAAGATATGGAAACAACCTAAGTGTGCATTGACAGATGAATGGATAAAGGAGATGTGATTATTCTCTCTCTCTCTCTCACACACACACACACACACACCCCAGAATACTACTCAGTCATAAAAATGAATGAAATCTTGCCTCTTGTGACAACATGAATGGAACTTGAGGACATTATGTTAGGTGAAATAAGTGATACAATGAAAGAAATATATAATTTCACTTTTATATGGAATATAAAAAACAAAATAATCAAAACAAGTTTCAAGAAGATTGGTAGTTACCAGAAGGAAAGGGAATTGGGGTTAGCAATATGGCAGAAGGGAATCAATTGTATAGCGATGAGTGGGAACTAGATATTTTGTGATGATCCCTTTACAGTATATACGAAGATCAAAGCATTATGAGATGCCCTTGAAAGTAATATAATGTTAGGGACGCCTGGGTGGCTCAGTTGGTTAAGCAGCTGCCTTCGGCTCAGGTCATGATCCCAGCGTCCTGGGATCGAGTCCCGCATCGGGCTCCTTGCTCGTCAGGGAGCCTGCTTCTCCCTCTGCCTCTGCCTGCCATTCTGTCTGTCTATGCTCGCTCTCTCTCTGACAAATAAATAAATAAATAATCTTAAAAAAAAAAAAAAAAAGAAAGAAAGTAATATAATGTTATATACCAATCTTACCTCAATTAATATATGTATTCATAAATATATATATACATATATATGTATGCTTAATTAGCATTTGGATATGCAATTGCTTCCAAGTATATCATAAAAATAATCCCTTTAAGTAAGCAGATGGAGTAGGTTAAAGTAACAATTTAAATTAAAGGCTAAAATCTAAAAAGCAAGAAAAGAAGAAGGGAGCTTTCTGCGTTAAGAAGCAGATATTATAACATAAGACACAATAGATTATTGAAATCAGTTTAAATACATAATGTATAGTCTAAATTAGACTTTACTGAGCACAGCTTTCTAAAACCACATTTCTGAAAAATGCTTAAACATTTATTAACTAAATATGCTTTTTTCCAAGGTCTATGTTAAATAGAACAGTAGCCAAGGTATGAAAGTAGATGGTTATACCTAGCTCATTACAAAACATGGTCCCAGTGCCAGCTACAGGCATTGTATTGTGCTGAAATAGCATTCATCACTGACACATCTAAACACAGGAAAAGAACAAATAGGTTCACCTGGTTGATGGTATTTTGATCCCTTATGTACTCCCACCGTGCTTCACCCTCACTGAACTACACACTTAACTTTTCCTTTCTATGATACACAACAGAAGAGAACAAAGCAACCTTCTTCTCCTAATTCTATTTTCTGTTTTTTGACAACTCCTATTTAGGAACATTCTTAATTCTTCAGAAATTCCGAAGAAAAATCTTAAATTCTAAACTACACACACACACACACACACACACACACACACATATGTATACACATATATATACATATATATGTTAATGTATACACTTACATAACAACCCATGTTAATTGTAGAGGAATTTCTGTTTCAAGGTTTGCTTAATGGGCCCCAAATAGCCATGTCACCTTAGGAAGAAACTGGGTTATTTGATTGTCAATTATCAGTCACTGATGTATGAATAGGTCAACTCTACCTATAAAGAAATCATAAGACTGTATCTTGGTTATTGACTTGGAAAAAACCTGTCTTTCTTCCTGGAATATCTGAGTAGAAATATTTCCCCAGAGAGAGAAAAAAGTAAGTTTATTTCAGAGGCAATTCAGGAAGGATTCTCCTTGGGAAACAGAGGAAACAAGAGCTGCTATTAGCAGAGGTAATACTGAAATACTAATGCAAATGCAAATCCTGGTTCTTGGCCTGCTCACCTAAAATTATTTGAAGTACTTGTTAAAAGTTCAGTTTCCTGACCTTTAGCATGAGAAACTCTGAAGTTTCCTCCAGGAATCTGAAATTTTATTACATCTTCTAGTTGATTTTTATATTCACCAAAGTTAGAGAACCCATGTACTTTATGTATGGATCAACTTAATGGAACCAATCAGGAACAAAATTCCCAAGTAAGTTATCTCTGTAGAGAAGAGTCATTGGCATTAGTTAGGGAGAACAGATATAACCATGATAGAGCCCAAAGGGACATAAGTCTAAAAAAGAGTCTTCATGTTAGAGCAATGAGAATAAAACCATATTTTATTTATTTATTTGACAGAGAGAGATCACAAGCAGGCAGAGAGGCAGGCAGAGAGACAGGAGGAAGCAGGCTCCCTGCTGAGCAGAGAGCCCGATGCGGGACTCGATCCCAGGACTCCGAGATCACGACCTGAGCCGAAGGCAGCGGCTTAACCCACTGAGCCACCCAGGCGCCCCCCTGAGGGTTTTTGTTTGTTTGTTTGTTTGTTTTTGTAGATAAAATACACCTTCGTGAATTCTGCTTAGTGTGATGTTTCCCAAATTTCGGGGTCAGAACTTAAGCCAATTAAAGTATGGACTACTTAATCAATTACACGGATATAACCAATGCATCATTGAAGCTCATTCCTTTACAGTCCTCTACAAAAGCCAATAATATACACATCATAATCTTTCTACTCCTCCCTGCCTCACCTGGTGGACAAGAACTTTACAATCACTGGACTATATGCTTTGTTATAGCAGTGGGTAATTCATTCTAGAGAGAAAAAGGATATCCCTGAAAGTTCCACTTTCTCTGTTGTGATTTCATATAGACCAAGTAACTCCTTGGTTACAAATTCAAGTTTTCAAAATTCTCTAATATTGGGCAAGTCTGTGTAGTGACATAATGTTAAACTATTCATTGATATTGTTATTTATACATGAGTCTCCTGTGAGATTTGTTTGTGTTAATTCCATTACACTAAGCAACTTTCAACAACAGGGCAATAATTATTTTTCTAGACTTCTTATCTAGAATATTAAGTCTAATTGATGATTCAAGGAAGATACTGTTCAGGAATGAGATACACCGTTCACCTAGTATCCATAGATGACATCACTAAGCCTTTACTTTCTAAATGTATTATCTCTTCCACTGTTCAAGAGACTGGTGGGGGGCCTGGGTGGCTCAGTCTGTTAAACATCCAACTCTTGATTTTGGGTCAGGTACTGGGATTGAGCCCTGAGTCAGGCTCCCCGCTCAGTGGGAAATCTACTTGTCTCCTTCTCCCTTTGCCCCTCCCTCTGCTCGCTCAGTGTCTCTCAAATAAATAAATAAATCTTCAAAAAAAGGGATAGAGACTGGCAAAGGCTTTATTTGTAAAATCTTTAACAGTACAAGATCAAATGCAACAGCTTTAAATTACTGTTACATGGGTCCCTGTGCTAAGGCACCACCTATAATAAAATCAACCTTTTCAAGAAGAAACAATTCCTTTTCTCTCCTACTTTCACATTAACAATGCGGTATCGCCTGTTTTCCAATATTTAAATATTTATCATAGTCTTAACTGTGTAACCTTAGAGCAATATGTATGAAGTTCTGAGATGCATTATTTTATCATAATCCTACTTACCTAACAATAGAAAAAAAATAGTAACTGTGCTTCTCAAAGAATATGTTTCACCTATTTAGCGTGGTATAATTTTTTTGTACCACCATAATGCACTTTAATATTTAGAATCTAATGGCTATTTTAAAATTTATTCATTTTTTTTTCTTCCAGTAAACAATCATTCACGCAGTAAACATATTTAAGCACTCACCAGATTACCAGGCCCTGAGAACTGAGTAATGCTAGTGAGGACTTCCTTCTCTGTTAGAATTCACAAAAAGAATAATACTGACTTTAAAAACCAAAAACTAACTGCATTCATTCTTTTAAGCAAAAGCTGGAGTTGTACAAGATTTGCCCTTTTGCATCTGGCTTGTTTCAAGGAGCAAGAGGTCTTCAGGGTTAATTCATGCTCTAGCATGTGTCAGAACTTTCTTTCTTTGTATAGGGAGTAATAGTCCATCGTATTCTATACTTTATCTGTCTTGTTTGTCAAGTATATACCAGGCTTAGGCCCTGTTCTAGGTCTTAGACATGTTCTAAATGTTAGGGTAATATAACATCAATATTTCTATACTGTCTTCTATTTCCTCAACAAATAGTAGATTCTGATAATTTCTAGGGAAATCAAAAGATTTTTTTTTTGCATGTGTCCATTCTCTTACATTATGTTATATTGCACTTAAATACATACAATATTTATATAGTTCTTACATATATAAACAGTATAGTGTGGAGTATGGACTTTATGATATTTTGCCAGTGAGGCCCCCTGAGGTGTACATTCTCATTTAGGACAATTCACTGCCCTCAAAGTTGAAGTGTGAGATATCTAACACAAAAGATGCCAGAGTGTCCACATGTTAAACAGAGACATTATAGAAAGGTGTCCTTATTTCTTTTAATCTTGATCCTTCCTTCTCAGGTTTGCACATCACCCATCCTACACAAAATGCCACATTCTTCTACGAATCTCTGTGTTCCACAAATCCTACTGCTTTCCTGGGGAAAACTGAACTTTCTACTAACAATAGAAAACCTTTCCCATTGTTTCTTTTCCACACCACAGACTTGAAATTGAGCTCAGGCCTTCTGTTGTATAGGTATGTATGGCCAATTCAGCTCAGATTTACAGATCACAAACGGAGCCTGGGCTTTACACTGTGAGCAGAGCTTCCTGATGGCATAGTCATTAAATAACACACCCCTCATTGGTAAACATTTTTCAGAGACCACCACCTTTAATGTCATAGAGGCAATTACAGTGGTCCTCCAATACTATCCAAAGCATTACTGGGCTCTTTCCTGCTCATCCCAAGGCTCAATACACCACAAAGTAAGTATTCTACCTTTCTGATGTTTGCTCATTTACTGAGTCATACAATGAACAAAACAATTCACTGTGTACCGAGTATCACTGTTCTAGGCTTTGGGTGTCAACGTATCTAGAGCATATTAAAGGCATAGTCTTAGAAGAGATTTCTTTGCATAACAAACAAGAAGAGATGCAGGCCTCAGATCATGTCATGGAGAATTCAAAGTTTTAAAGGCAGTGGAAGAGGCTGAATTGGGAGAGTAGGCTACAAATTGGTGAGAGGAATACCAAGAGAGTGTAGAGACACAGATACAAAGGGAAGGGAATGCTTCAACATTATTCAATGTAGGTAAAAGTCTAGCAAGTTAGGAAAAGGGTAAAGTTCATTAGATTTACTGACTTGGAGATTATTGGTGACCTGGGTGATGATCGCCTGGTGTTGTAATGGAGATGGTGATGGATCCAGATTGGAATAGGCTTAAGAGTAATTGAAGATAAAGTAGACACACGGAGTATAGAAAACTCACGGACAAGGAGGGCAGAGAGCAGTGGCTTTGTAGAGATAGGCTGATGAAATCAACTATTGTGCATGACAAAGGAAATTTTGCATACGTTTAATAATAAATGATGGGTGATTATATACTTTTGAGAGGAAGTGGATGTTGCCTTCACCAATGCAACTATTTTGATTCAGGGTCTCCATATTTATTCTACTTAGTCTATGATTAAATTGTTTTGATTTAATAATAATGTTCTCTGAGATTAAATATGGAGAACTATGCAAGTAAGACATATTCCGTACTCTCAGAGAGAGTAGTGGTGAGACAAATCTATAAGTCCAAAGGGCTTTATATTGTATTAAGTGCTGAGATGGAGAAATAGATATCACACTATGAGAGCAGAAGAAGCATTAATTCAAATTGGGTAAGCAAAAGCTTCCCGGAAATGTTCTGTTTGAAAGACAGTAAATTTCATAGCCAGAATAGGGCAGTTCTGGGAAAAGAACAGTATGCATGAAGGCACTGAGACTTTTAAAAATATTATATATTCAGAAACTGGAAGCAGGTAGATGTAATTCATGAATATCTTTATATGTAGAAGAAGGAAAGAGGGATTTCGAAGAAAGAAGACAAAACCCTGTTAATGCAGGCCTTTGTGGCATAAACTATGGAGTTTGATCTGCATCTTGAAAAATCTGGGGAACCACGGAAGGATTTAAGAAGGATTTAATGAGATCATTATCATCACCATCATCATCATCATCATCATCTCACTGAAAGCTAACATACTGAAGACTTATTCTGTGCTGTGCATACTTTTTTAGCATTTTTTAATGCATTACTCATTTAATTCTCTTAAACACACACAGAATTAAGCATGAATCTTATCCCCAGATTAATAATCTGGAAATGAGTCTATTGCTTACAAAATTGATGCTTGGAAATGAAGGCCAGAATCTTCACCTGTGCCAGCTCTAAAAGCCAGCCACCTTCAAGACACCACGCTCTCTCAAAGGTGGCTTCTGTGAGGGCTTGCTTGCTTCTTTACATCACTCCTCTGTAGCAAAGTCTCTCATTTGAGTTTCTGGATCCTGGATTATATTCTTGTGCCTGAGCTCTTAGGAAGACTAAAAAAGCCAGGTCGAGTTCCCATCTTAGAAAGGCAGGATTCATAAAGAGGGATATTTTTCAATCAGAGAAGAATTCTTCAGAATATCCTGAGAGGCCACACAATGTGTCAAATGATCTCTAAAGCCCCCCAAAGATGGTATTCAAACGTAAGACGAAATTTGGCACTATAGAAGCTTTTGTTTAAATAGAAGAATGGAATAGTATAAAAAAGATGTATTTCGAGATGAGTGGGAGATGCATGGTGGGAGATGAGTTCTGCCATGCAATAATTATGTGACCTCTAAAAATTATTGAGTCTTAAGGCTTAACTTTCTCTGCTATAAAAAAGCTTGCAATGACATATAAACTAGATATAATGTATAGATAAGGCAGGGAGAAAACAAAGCTAATTTTTTTTAAAGATTTTTTTTTTTGTGATCTCTACACCCAACATGGGGCTCAAACTTACACCCCCAAAATCAAAAGTCTCATACTCTCCTGACTGAGCCAACCAGGTGCCCCCAGAGCTGATTTTTAAAAAAACAACAGTTTCTGCATTCTAAGGTCTAAGCTAAAATGTCTTAAACAAGCTTTTCACGTGAATATTTAGTTGTACAGAAGTAAGGCAAGGCTCTAGCACTATTCCTTTAAAAAGGAATATAGGGAATGATATTCAAGAACATACTTCAGACTGGACCCCAAGAATTCTGTTTAGTAAATGATGTTATTATCTTTTTTTTTCCTCTGAAAAGATAATTATAACTTTAAAACAAAACAAGACAAAACAAAACTTCTTACAGTGCCTTAAATTGTGTTTGTTAAATGTGACACATCAGAGGAAGATTGTTATTTTATTTGGGGGTAGAGAGCAAGTAGATCTTAAGGACGTGGAGACAGAACAGGGCGAAAGCCTAGAAAGGAAGTTAGGCTTTCCTTGTCTGCTTTGTAAATCTGTTATCTTAAAGATTTGCTTCAATCAATTCACTGCACAGCCTCGTACTGAGTGTCATTGTGATTAAGGAGAAAGGATTGTGTCTACCCTCAGGGCAGAGCTAACCGGGGAAGAAGGGTTGTAGCTTGCAGCAGCAGTCACCAGACAGTTACGAGATCAGACTGACAAAACCACAGGAGGTACCGTGAAGGGATAGGAAATAAGCAATAGCCAGGAAGAGACAGACTCTTGTTAGGATTCCTCAGAAATAACTGAGGGGGAGCTCGACCTAGATGCTCATACAAGATGGAGCCCTGGCGGACACTGGTGGTGCTCCGTGAGTCAGACTGGTGGACCTTCTCTCTGCAAACACCTCCCAGCTTCAGTGCACTTTGCAGCTGACTACCTGTGTTTGCTCTTCTCCGAGCCTACACTTATTTATTCCCTCCATCCAGCCACAGTCCCTAACAATGACTGACTGATCAGTGTGAGAGCACAGAGGCTCCTCTTCTCTGCCTCAAGTCTTGACAGTCCTGGGTGTTTTTACATCACAGAGCTCCCTGAGGACTGGGGCTGAGTCTGGGATTCCACTTAAACCACAGGATTGTGTGGCTGCTTCTCCCGCTCTTTCCTGGGGGATCTTCCTTAACAAATCACTTGCACCTGAATCCTTGCCTCGGAGATGGTTTCTGGAAGGATTAATAGAAGACCTGGTTCTGCTCAGCATGATTAGACAAATTAGACCTCATTACCTGGAGAATTTAGGCATCATGGATTTAGTTACATAAAAATGCCTAATACACGGTTAATAATTGCTAATCTATCTCTTTCATGCCTCCCCACCAACTTCCAAGTTCAGGCGGAACCTTAAATTAATCAATTCCCTGTTCTCCCTCACTAAAATGATCATAGTTTTTGGACAGACTTCATTATTTTAAGGGAACAAAAGGAGACGATCTGCAAAAGCTTTTTTTAATTGCCACTTTTTTAAAAATAAGGAAATTTTCAAATGAAAATATTTAAATTGTATTGAAATAAATTGTAGCTATGAATTATTATTTCAGAAATAGGAACTGGGAGAATTTTTCAAAATGTAAAAAAAATGCGAAAACTTTAAAAGTTCCCTTTTTATGGTATTTACTATACATTAGTTGTATTTTTAATTATAATGGCCCTTCTTTGTGGGGTGATTATGTAAACATCTAAATATGAAGTTCTTGGTATCAAGGAAAGCAAATGATGTTTGCCAAGTAAATAGACATAACAGTTTGTAAACCAGGTATATTAAATACTAAATACATTTTCTTTTCTTCCTGCCTGCCAAATATTGACTAATTCTTTTATTAATCGTATTTGAATATCACTAGGCAATAATTAAAAATGTAAACCTTACTTTTTGAACCCAACTATGTAACAACTACATCACAAAGCTGAACTTTAAAAGTAGTATCCTTAATATATTCTCTCTCTTTCTTCATGTACAACTGCAAAAATATATGAAATATAAATTCTTTGAATGATATAACTCTTCAATATTTTGGTTTGATATTACTCATTATAATCTAATTATTGACAAAAATGAAGCTTTCATTTCAACATGATTATCATCTATCATTTTGTGTGAGCTGCTCTGTACCATAAATATTTTACTATTATCAGATTATGATAAAACAGAGTTCTCTATTAGGAGTTTCTATCATCCCAGAAAAAATAGACATTACTAAGAGCTTTCAAGTTAAAAATAGAAATCACCAATGAAATTTAGTATGTGTATAATTTTTATAATGATGTTTGTCAAAGCCATAAGTATACGTTACATTTTGAAAATGGTTTTAAAAGCACATAGGGGGGCGCCTGGGTGGTTCAGTGGGTTGAGCCTCTGCCTTTGGCTCAGGTCATGATCCCAGGGTCCTGGGATTGAGCCCCACATCGGGCTCTCTGCTCAGCGGGGAGCCTGCTTCCCCCCTCTCTCTGTCTGTTGCTCTATTTGTGGTCTCTCTCTGTCAAATGAATAAATAAAATATTAAATAAATAAATAAATAAATAAATAAAAGCACATAAGGATGTGTTTGTGCTGCCCCATTTCTTAAGGATGGAGTAGGAAGCAAAGGCATCTGTATCACAATTGTGATAGCAAATACTTAATACCATTCCCTGTGATATTAAACACCGAATACTCTCTGTGGTATAAAATCTTGTTATCTCTAGCTGTGACATTAAATGCTACTGGCCAATGGTGCTACCACAAAAGTATATTTGCTGGCTTGAGCTGCAGCTCCTGCTGTTCCTAGAAATAACATTTCCTGGACTGCCAAAAGAGCACATGGCCCAATGATGGATAGGATGGGCTTGACAATTAAGCCATCTGCTTGCTCTCTGCTTTTGCCTCTGGTTTGCTACACAGCTCAAGCATGGCTGCCATTTAGAAGGACTGGACAAGGAAACGAATCTCTACCATATTTCCTAGATGATTTTAACTAATACCTTCCCAGACTGAAAGAGAAATTTGCACATGTATTTGCACATCTAGGCCACTAATACTTGGAAGATGTTAAAAATATCTCTAACCAAATTTATACACATAGAAAAACACTGGGCTGGGAATTCAAATAGATTCTCCTTATAGAACAAAACCACTGAGTCACTTAGATCTGATTCTACTGACACAATATTGTCTACCTCATGGAACCATTTCAAACCAACTGTGACAAGAAGAAATAAGATATAACTCTTTTTATTTTTTCTTCCAACTTATTTTGTCTACTGAACTATACCAAAAACAAAACAAAACAAAGCAAAAACAAACCCACAAAGAACCCTAGAAATTATATTTACTTTGTTATATTGACCTTCTAAGAGTTAGCAATACAGTGCCTAAAGACTGGATTTAATATAACTCATCATGTTCTCTCATGAGGTAGAATTACTTAGTTGATTGATTATATTTTTTTTCTCCTTTTTGAAACATTTTTCTAGCCCATTGGCCTGTTCTCTATTTCCAAGGCAAAAGTTGGCAGCCATTACATTCCGGAGTATTACCTATCAATCCAATGGAATTCAGTAATTTTAGGCTATGGCTCTGTATTGATTTAGAGACTAGGGTAGAGCTACCAATTTCTCTTAGAATTTTTTTCCTATTGCAAAAGAAAAATTCATACTTTAGTTTTAGTTATAGATTTGAAAACTCAAGAATATTTCAAAAATGTTTATTTACTCTAAACAGAATAACACAGGTACTTATATTACAGAGAACAAAAAATATTCCTGTACCTCAGGAATACTAGATTTTTAATATAATTAAGGGACAAATCAATATTAAAGGTATCATTTTATAGATTAAATGCAAAAATAGAGATTCTGACTACTTATTATTGCATGATTTGGAAAAATTGAGATGTCAACATTTTATTCATTTCAAACACAAACACTCAGGAAGCACCTACTTTGGTTTACAATTATTTTAAGGTTGAGAATAAGTACCTCCCCACCCAAAGAACCTAGATAGAGTCAAGCAGTGGAAATGAAATTGGCAAACATTCAAAATGAAAGGTAGAAAAGACAAGCACGTGGGGCACCTGGGTGGCTCAGTCAGTTAAGCGTCTGCCTTTGGCTTGGGTCATGATCCCGGGGTCCTGGGATCCAGCCCCATGCTGGGCTCTCTACTCAACAGGGAGTCTGCTTCTCCCTCTCCCTCTGCCTGCTCCTCCCCCTGCTTGTGCTCTCTCTCTCTCCCTTTTGTAATAAATAAATAAATAAATAAATAAATAAATAAATAAAACCTTAAAAAAAAGGCATGCATAAATGCCAATCGGTGATTAGCATAACATGTAATCTATTTGATTAACTTTCTCCTATAACTCAAAAGTCACATATATGAAATTGTTTTATTTTCTGTCCCAAATATTTGTGGTGTTTCATTAGTCACTTTAGGAAAGAAAATGTATTTTGTGAAATCTGTAAAATAGTTTGAGCCCTGAAATTGAAAGCTGTGGGAAGAAAAGCCTTGTGACATACAGTTATGGATAGATTATTCTCAGATTACACATCGTTTTATTTTCAGTGGGGTTTTGTTACATTAGCACTGAAGATCCCAGATAAGATGGAGAGAATATGTACTAATGAGGAACAGGCGTTTATAAAAAACATTTCGTTGTAAATGCTTTTGTATCACTTGTAAAAACATTTTTCCCCCAAGCAGTTTATCGGCTCTTTTTCAACGGCTGACTATCAAAAGATGTACAACACCAATCACACTTAACTCACAAATTCATGGACAAATTAAAAAATAAACAATGGAGTCAGGGAGATCATGCACAACAGAGGGCTTGCTGCATAGTCTGTTTCTATGAAGTTTAAAATCAGGCAGGCTTCTATGATGTTAAATGTGTTGATGGAGATCACCCTTGCAAGTGGGCAGTGACTGTAGGGACTGTAACAGCATTTTCTACAGTCCTGGTAATATTCTATTTTCTGATATATTTATAGGGATGCATTCACGTGGTGAAGATTTATTGAACTATACGCTTATGATTTGGGCCATTTTCAGTTAACAGGAAGAGGGAAAGAAGCAAGCAAAAGCCAAATGTTTCAAAAAAAATTTTTTAATAGCATTGTAGATCTTTAAGAGGAAAACATACTAAATTTAGAGTTTTAAGGATTTAACGTGCTCATAGCAAAGTTTCATTACCTAGAGTCCTAAAAGGCAAAATGGGAAAGAAAAAACATTAAGTTTCATAGTCATAAATACCACAAAGCAATAAATATGTAGTCATAGATTTTGAGAAAACATACTCTGTTTTCCATAAATGCATTCAATGAACTTTCTCAAAAAATTATAAATTTGGCAAGTAATGAAACTATAAATGATAAAGAACCAGATTTTTTTTTAATTGTGGAGTAATATGAAGATATAATTGGACACCTTTGAAAAATTTATGAATTCTTTAAATCCATTCAGGCTTCTACAGAAGCTAGTAAGTGCTTAAGACACTACTGATAGTTCAGTGGGCCTGAAAATTTCTTAGTTTAGGATGAAACAATCCTACTCACAAATAGTGTTCACTAGAAACAAACATGAAGGTATTTATAAATATCTGAATAATTGAAAGTTTAATTTTGCATACCAATATTAAATGTCATGTTGACTAACAGTGTCATATGAGGTAATTATTTATTAGTAATATAGGAAAACTGAGCCATAATATAATCTTCAAAGAACAATTACAACTTATTTGTGATCATTGGTGTTAACTTCATTATTAATTTTTTTGTTTTTTAAAGCTAGAGGTGATAAAAAAAAAAGATCCAACATTCTTTTTTTGTCATAGATGCGGAACCTTAGCCCCCAAAGTTCACATCAAGGTAAACACAAAATCAGATGTTTAACTCAAAGCTTCTAACAATTTGTCTAATACATTCATATGCTTCCAAAAAAAAAATGTTCTAAGATACTGAAATGAATATGGGATATACCATGACTTTTTCTCTCCTTATTATTCTAACTCAAGGGACTTAAAAATTTTGGAGTTTGAGTTTGGTTTCTAAGCTCTCTGTTCAAGGAACGTCTGGATTTGCCAATGGACAATGGCAAGCTAGCTCTTTGTCCACCCATCTTAGGCAAGGATCTCACTGAATCACTAGTACTCCCTAGAGCAAAGTTTGAAAACAGGTTTATTCTAGAAGTAATTGCTGGAATTCTACCATTTTAAGGCAGTAAACTAAATAGCAGTTATAATGAAACTTGTCTAAAGCAGAGTCATAAACAAGAGAAAGTGATTCATGAAATAAGGTTTGGTATCCAAGAGTATGAATTATTCCTGTGGAAAAAAATTATTTACAAGAGAACCAAATATTTATCTATGAGGCAAAATGATGGCAAGACATCTAGTCCCAGACAACTGAAACTATTTATTTATATTTTTAACTGTTACTAATTAGGCCCATCTTTCTCCTAAAAGTAGATTTCTTTCTAAGCGCCTGATGGCCTCCTGGTAGAACAAATACAGTAAGGGCACACAGCAATTACTTGTATTTGAAATGGCAACTTTTATTCCTTGAACCATACCACTGAAACTCCATATTAATCAATAATTTAAGTTTTGTTGGGAAGACAATCATTATCTGGATAGAGATCTGCTCTGTCTTTGAAGAATGACAAACATCAAGAGTTTGGGTAGGTAGATTGGTATAACTGACCCATGTTTTTGAAGTTTCATTGACACTGTCATGTGGGTTGAACTTAAATCACTGTCATTCCAAATTGTTTGTTTCTTACTAAGCAAAGTGATATTCTTCAGTTAATTTTTTCTGCAGGAAACACGCTCAATGCAAAAAAAAAAAAGAATTTTTGACATAATTTAATGGTTTTCCTGTTTTAATTGTTTATGACTCTGAACCATGTGGGGTTTGAATCTAGTTCTCTCACCTACCCTGTATTGATCTTGGGTAAGTTATTTAGAGCTCAGTTTTCTCATCTGTAAAATGAGAATAATAGCAGACATCTCATATAATTTTTAGGAGTATTCAGTGAAATAAAACATGACAGTGCTGGGAGAATTGTAAGCTTTCAATATGTGTATACTGTTATTGTTGTTATGATTATAACTAATAAATCAGCATTAATTTCTCCCAGCAAACTTCTCACTCCAGACTGACCCAGAAAAAAAGCAAAGCAAAACACAATATTATTTTATCCCACTGCATTTCTGGCACTCACCTGACTCAAATATTAATAAGGTTGATGATTTAAAGTCTTTCCATTGTTACAGAAAACGCTGTTATTATCTGGTAGAAAAATTCTAAGACTTTGCACCTTTCTTTGTATTTTTATTCTAATTAGGTTTTAGAGGATTGTTTATTGTATCTATTTGAAGGAATGTGTTTCATGCTGTGTCCTTCATTAAAAAGATTAAGTACTTGATCAATCCTTAACCTCTTAGTGTGTCTCATTAGTTTGGTAATTTATTCATCAAAAATACACTCTGAGATGTGTTGGGATTGAAGAGCTGGTGTTGATCCAAGAAAGCATGCTGTGTAGTGCCATGAACCTCATCACTTAGAGTAATGTGCCTGCACAAGGAGAAGGAACAGGCTGTGTTTATAATATGAGAAGTATAGAAATGTTTATATCATTCTGCTACCAATTCAAATGAAATCTTTTGAGATCTGCTGATCTATAAATCTTATAGATGTAAAAATGCTATAAAGCTATGGTATGTGGAAACAGATTTATAGAAATCAAAAATTCTAGTAAATAACATTTATTTTTTTACTGGGTTACTTTTATAGATTAAAGGAATATGAGATAGAATAATCCTTAAGCTAGAAGAACTTCACTAAAACTGCAAACTTCTTAATTTTGATATATTGAATTGCTCTTCAATTTGATAAAATGGTTATAATAAATTTATGTATGATTGTACAGATGTCAAATGTATTATATATGTGTGTGTGTATATATATAACAACATAAATACACACACACACACACACACACACACACACATATATATATATACCTTTAATTGACTTGCATAATTTGGGTCTCTTTAATCCGCAGGAACTTACAGTCAGAAATAAGTATGTATTAAACATATCACACACAAACAAACTCACATATATACTTTTATTTAAGTTGACAACTTTGAATGTCAGTTATTCTAAATCCAAGCTTTCTTAACAATGGACCCAAGTTAAATTATTCTTTTATAACCGAATGCTATATGGTCCTTAAAATGTTATTCAGCTCAGAAGCATTATCTTTTCAGTATGTAATTAATCTTTTCTTTTCCCATTTTAGTAGACATCTGCCCATCTGCCACTCATTATTCTTACTGTTTAGGAAGGCAAGAGAAATGTCTTCTCTATGCTTCAAGCCTCACCATGAATAAAATCTGAGAAAACCTATGGATATCCATTAACAATTAGAGAGAAAGGCAGGAATAAGAATTGAAGGCAATGTCAAAGACAAAACAAAACAAGTGAAGAGATTGATTTTATGTAGGCTATTACAATAGGGAGATCCAGAAATCAGTGTCTAAGCCATGTAGTTTTACCCTAGACTTTTACAGGGAGGAATAAAGTTAAAGGTAGAGTGATCTACACTTGAGTTGCTGTTTTGTTTTTTGATTTTTTTCAATCAAGGATGTCTCAGTCAGTTAGCTAAAATGGAAGTGTTTATCCCTGTGTCTCACTAGTTTCATAGGAGACAGTTCTAATCTCAGCTAATCACTCATGAGACAAAGAATGGGAAGAGGAGGGTCTATGTCTGGTTCAGCAAGGTCTATGTCAGCACAGTCAGGCAAAAGGGGGAAAGGTCTGTGTTTGACCTGTCACAGGTACACAAGGGAATCATTTGCAAATCATGAAGTGGTCATGAGAAAGGGTGGACAGAAGGTCCTATCTAAGGTTGGTGGTTTTTTGAGGTAAATTTTTTCCCATAAAACAATAAGGGAGATTCTGGATAACAAAACCTTGGGAAGATATCTTAACCATCATTGTTTTCCAGTGCTCAAGTAAAGTTCACCATTAGCAAAAGGACAAGAAAAAAGAAAGAAAGAAAAAGCCAGATTCTTATTTAGGAGTATTACATTTTTCCCTCTATGTTAAATGTGTTAAGTTGAATACATTTCACAAGCTAAAGCTTTTTTCTTCAAGTATTCTCTCAGATATGTAGATTTCTATTAATTTTTATTTGATTTTTAAATTTAAATTTTAATTTGACCTTGGTTTCTCTTTCCTGTTTTATATATATTCCATTATATCATCCTAGATTCAGCAATACATTATAAGCATCATGGGTTAGCTTCTTAACATCCTTTTCCATATGCAATCTAATTTACAATGGATATTTTTAAATTAAGCTAAACTAAACCTTCATAGACATGGGAAAACGTTATCAGTCAAATAGCCTAACACCTTCATTTGTTCAAATAAACAACGTTAGTACCATAGAGCTTTCCTAAATTTATACAATTAGCTAATTAGCTGTTTGTTTGTTTTTTCAATTAGCTGTTTTTATTGCCAGGACTAGAACTCAGATTGTGTGACTCATAGTCCCATTTTAGGAAGAAATGCCATGATCATTAGAACATATTAAAACTAGAACAGAGAGGTGTAAACGCTAAAAATCTATTTATGGTTAATGGAGTTAAGAGCAAAACCAAAAAACCAGCAATACTACTGAAAGCATCCAAAAAAGGAAAAAAAATATAACTAAATGTTACAGTCTATAAAAAATAGTGACAAAATAAGACCAAGCCAACAGTTTTATCATTCTTAGCAGGTTAACATTAGCTTCGATTTCCTAAATGCTTGTTTTTAAAGTTCTTACTAGCCAGTCTAATACTGATAATTATTCACCCAAAGTAACCCAAGGGTCTGAATCTAAGGGGAAACTGCTTCCACAGGAGTTGGAAAGCAGCTAGAGCTGATCCACTTCTCCAAACTGCTTTTGTGTACCTAATGCAGATTTATTTTGGAGTCAAATAAAGAAAGGGCAAGGGTGTTACTGCCACATCAATTTTAGCTCAAGGGCAGCTTCTGGGTAGTTTTCTAAAGCTGCGTCTGAGGCAAAGGAACTTTAATTCTTTATTTTCCTTACTTATAGGAAGTCAGTCTTATGGCAGGATTGTACCTGGTCAAAAGCAGAAAATCAAAATCAATCACAAATCCCAGCATTCTAAGGATTGTGCTCTCTATTATTGAATTTGTTATTCCTTCACTCATAGGTTTATCTAGAGGTCAAGACATTCAAGGAAAAAAAAAAGAGAAATATTGGTTAAAAAAATCAATGTATAGAAACATGAAATATCAGTATAGCTGGTAGGAATGGAAGAGTAATTGGATCATTTGATTGTGTAGGTACATATTTGCATATAAATGATAAGAGGATTAAACTGTTGTTTCCTTTCTTCTTAAACTAACTATAAATAAATAGCTTTCAGCTTCTCTACAACAGTGATTTATTAGAAGAAAAAAATTGAGGTTCAATTAAGAACTTTAGTCATCATACTTTTCTGTTTTCATGATCAACTATTTTGGTACAAAGCATACATTCCTGATTTTGTGCTCAACAATCTAACCAACACAGAAATGTGGTAAAAAAGAAAGAAAAAAAAATCTAGCTACCAGGGTGCCTGGGTAGCTCAGTTGGTTAAGCAACCGACTTTTGATTTCAGCTCAAGTCATGAGATCCAGCCCCGTGTGTTGGCTTTAAGCTGGGTGTGGAACCTGCTTAAGATTCTCTGTCTCCCTCTCCCTCTGCCCCTCCTCTCTCTATGAAAATAAATAAATAAATAAAATAACCTAGATGCCTTCTCAAAAATACTTGTTCCTGGAAAATATGACAATAAACTACTAACATAGTTTACTTAGCAGTATGCATTTAAAGAATATTTTCTGGCTAAGCCTGCCAATCCAAAACCACTATGTCAAAATTCTGCCAATCCCAACTAGTATTCCAACTTGCAAGATTCACCCTAAAGTCATCCAACCCAGGTCCTAAACCTCTCAAAAGTATTAAAACAAACAAACAAACAAACAAAAAGCCCAAGGCCTCAAACATGTCTATATGCTCCTCAGAGTTCTCATTTCTGAAATACTACAAAGATAGCCCCAGGAGAGTATTTACTGCACTAAGTCTAACTAACTTAGCTTTTTTTGAATCAACAGGTTTTCCTGGTGATATTTTTTGAGAGTTATCAGTCAACCCAGCAGTATTATTTACCATATTTAAAATATTCGAATCTCAGTTTCTCATATGAAATTAAATATTATGATTACTCTTTGCATAGATAACTTATATCTTTGCATATTTTAAACAACAATTAAAGTATTTTCAATTCAAAAATCATTGGAGTCTACCAACTTAAATTTACATATTTTTTAAGATATTACACGAGGGGATGCCTAGGTGGCTCAGTTTGTTGAGTATCTGACTCTTGATTTCAGCTCAGGTCATGATCTCAGGGTCTTGGGATCAAGCCTGTCATGGTTTTTACGCCCAGCAGGGAGTCAGCCTGAGATTCTCTCTCTCCCCCTCCTTCTGCCTTGCCCCTGTTCATGCTTTCCCTCTTTATCTCTCCTTAAAATAAATAAATAAATCTTTTAAAAAATTTTTAATTAAAATATTTCAAGAATTTGGCAATTCTAATAAATTCCTGGGTTATACTTTCATTAAAAAGGAGTTCAGAATATCAAATTAATTAAGATATCAGAATCAAGGGGCGCCTGGGTGGCTCAGTGGGTTAAGCTGCTGCCTTTGGCTCAGGTCATGATCTCGGAGTCCTGGGATCGAGCCCCGCATTGGGCTCTCTGCTCAGCGGGGAGCCTGCTTCCTCCTCTCTCTCTGCCTGCCTCTCTGCCTGCTTGTGATCTCTCTGTCAAATAAATAAATAAAATCTTTAAAAAAAAAAAAGATATCAGAATCAAGATCAAGAACAGTTCAAAATATAACATTATTTTCCTTTATTTTTCTCCTGGCTTTAAAAGAAATAATCCACTTGAAATAGTGATTTCTTCCATATTGAATAAATTAATGGAAAATGTTTTCCCAGCTGGAATTTTTACTATCTTGGGAAGGTGCCATATATCCAATTGAATAAAAGTCAGATGAAAACTGTAGCCCACAATGAAAGAAATTGAACTGCCCATCAGTGGATATGTTTAAGCTTTCTTCAGACAGCATCTTATAGAAGGGACTCAAGAATCCATTAGAATATAAGCTCCACAAGAATGAAGTCTCAGTCTGATTTTTCACCAGTGTATCCCAAATCTGTAAACTAATACTGGCTATTTAGCTCAAAAATTACTTGGAGAATAAATGAACAAACCCGCCAGAAGACTAGATAATATTTAAATTTTAAATTTTAAATATTAGACTAGATAATATTTAAATTTTAAGGTTCACACACAGGATAGCTCCATGAGTCTCTGCCTTGGGCCTGTGCTTTATCAAATCCTGGGCTGGCCCTCCTCTAGCCACATTCCTACTCCCAGGAGGAGGTCTCAGGCCAAGGGGACAGGCTTCCAAGAACCTGTTGTACTCCCTCTGAAAGCACACTGGAGATTCCATACCCACATAAAATAGACTATAGTTCACTTCCATAAGGTGCAAGGGCCTTTTCCTCAAGGGACTAATGTGAGGTCAAAAGACTACCATGGCCAAGGAGAAGGTCTTTGTATGGTTAGGGAAGATGGCTCTTGTACTTTCAGGATGTGGTGTCTGCAGCTATATATGTGAAGTATAAGTATAGGCTTGGGCAGACACAGACAAGAAGGGGTGGGCTAGGGCTGGAGGCTAAGGATCTGGAGCTGACTGCCTGGCCACCAAGTACCCCACATAGAACTTCAAGGACTCTGAAAATACTAAATTGGACCTGACTTCCCAGTACAGTCTAAACGAATGACTATCAAAGAAGGAGATGAAACATTTTAACAGCTTAGCTTCATTTATCACCTTTAAGTATCTAGACATAGGGCAGGCGTATTTCCTTGAATTTTTGAGTAGGTTTGTGCCTGAAACTCATCTTCTCCATTCCCCCTAAGGATGAAGAAAACATTGAAACACTAGGTGGAAACTCAGTAAGATGAGTTTAACTACTGGTAGATTTAGACAAATACTCCTAATTTCCTTTGATAAGTCTCATTATGTCTACGGGTAAGACCTTAAACACCACAGTGAGGGATTCTTGAGGCAGAGCTATGAGCAGTCTTCAATCTGCTGAATCACCCCAATAGATTGTTGAAGCTACAGATTTTCAGAAACCACCTCCACAGACCTTCACTCATTATATGTGAATGGAGTGGAAGTGAAGGATATGGAGTGTGTGCACTTTTAGCATGCATCCCCGAGGATTCTGATGCCTTTGACCTCTGGATCACATTTTGAAAAACATCATACTAGGGAAAGTAATAAATGGTGATACTTTGTTTGCTTTTATTTTGGGCCTTAGGCAAAAGGATCCATCACAAATATCCTTGGAGATAATATGTGGTCCAACTTAGCTCACCAGTGTGACATACCACATCAAAACTGGAAGCCAAATCTTTAGCCAAAATAAATTATGTACTTGTCTGGGAGCTCTTCTTGACTTTTGGGGGGTAGATGACCCTTATCAGTTTCCCTTTCCCCTTTACTTATTGACTGTATAAAGTACTAAGAACTAGAAGGTCCATATCAGAGTACAGGATTTGGGAAGGACGAAAGAGACACAACTCTGAATGTGAAGGAGGAAATGCCAAACCCTGAGCTAATATTGTACAACTGATATTTTCCTGGATTCCCCCCTTTGTCTTTAGTTTAGTTTGTTGTTGTTGTTATTCTTGTTGTTTTATTTAGCCTTTAGTTAGAACCACAATAACAGTAAACAACTGAGTTTAAAACTATAGGATCTGCTTGCTCCTTAAGTTTGCTATTTTTATTCTTCCACCCTCTTTTTCAAACCAAATCATTCAAGTCAGGGGTATGTTGAGGTTCCAAAAATCACTGTGAGAGAGACTAGGGAGGGAAATCCAAGTCTTTAGTTAGGAAAAATTATATAAGAAAGGCCTACCTTTTAACTTTTTCCTCTCCTGTGTTACACATACTGCTTTCTCCAATTTTATAATAACATGTAAGTCTACAAAAGAATACTATTTGAAAATGTAGTCAAAGTGATCAGCTGGTATCTGCCATGCTTCCTGGTCATGTTTCTGATTTCATTCCTTTGTATTTTTCCTATCTAAAAGCTTATTAGCCAAGAATTTAATGTGTTCCCTTAGAGTTTCTGAAAATGTCCAAGTTTTAAGTATCCTGTTTTAGAAACACTGAAGAGTACAGAACTCTCAGAATATTGTACACATGATTTTTTTTCTCCACAAACCCTTACCCTCCTCCTCTTATTTGCTGGTCTCCTCTTAGTCACATAAGACTCTCAAGTTTAGATGCTAAACTTGACTTTTCCTGAGATCCTGTTCCCAGTGTTAATATATTTTACTACATGTCTGATTTCTTGTTTTTTTTTCTTCCCATAAAAGATAGTATCACTTGACATAGGGATGGATATTTAGATGTTCAAATATTGAATAGATTGAGACAGAATTGGTATAATTTGAAAGAACCTATAGAGCCATATCCTTCTTTCTATATAATCTGCTCACAAATCTTTAAAACGCTTACCTTTCAAAGGTGTGTCCCAGTGCTTCTCATTTTCAACATTTGGACAAAAAATAAAAACTCACTACTTTTTAGGGACTTAAAAAATGTTCCCATGGTGTTTGCACATTTTAGTTTAGCCTTTAATCTGTTTTTAGGAAATCTCGTTAACTGGTATACAAATATACAAAAATTAGCATAGCTACCAATCACAAAGATGTCATGGATTCTAACTCCTGTTATATAACCCATACTTTTATTTAAGGATTGTGAACACCTTGGGAAAATAGAAAATGTACACTTAGAATTAGTAATCTGTGAACCAATTATTACCTTTTTCAAGGTCTTTTAACTACTTCTCTCTAATGTCAAAAAATTGACACTAGAATTGTCAAAAAATTCCTGCTGGGCAGACTCATACTTCAATATGAAATACAACAGAAGGCTCATTGGTAATATGTCTGACTTAGAGAAGATTTTTATTTGGAGACAATGTATTTGAATTGAGGATGTGAACATGAGGTGGAATTTCTTACCACAGACCTAAATTTATTTTTGCAATAATCAAAAAATGTTCATTTATATCAGGCATGACTAACATTGAATGTAAAAATACCTATTCTAGAATCATTGGGTTAAGATACTTTTGAGTATGGGAGGTTTGTTTGTTCAAGCCTACAGGAATATTTTAGATTCTGAAAATAATTCAAATATCACAACCTCTCTTTAACTTTTTTTAACCAAGATGTTGCTGAAGTGACCTGAAGAAAGGCACCCATACTGTCAGCAACACACAAGAGTCTGGGCTCTTCCAAATATAACTATTTCAGCTGCATACCATTTCTGGTTCATAAGTCAAAACTAAAGGAGTCTCATTAGATCTGTGAAGCCATGTATTGTCAATGAGATAGGACTAGGCTAAGTCTACTTGCTTCAGTTCTCTGATTAAGCCATCTGTTCATAACACTGTAAATAAATGACTGCAAAAATGATATTATTAAAAACTAAATATGTCCACTTACCTCACAGACATTATTTCACTCAGAAATCTAGTGGTAAGAATAAAAAGGATCTCAAATTTTGACAAAGGAAAGTATAGTAGGAACTCAGTGTGGGTTTCCTTTAATGATTAGGCTATTCTAATTTTTCTTGAAATAAAAACAATGCTCTTTGGTAAACATCCAGTGTTTCCAATAATCCTTCAAAATTACCATATGCAATTTATTCTAGGTATAATATAATTAAGGAAACAATATCACTCTGATCTGCATCAAAAGCTAGTTTTTCTTAAGAGATGACTGCGTTTCTTAAAGCTTGCTCTAAGTAGTTGAAGCTATCCATATTGAAGATTTGTTTAAAAAGGTTCCAAAGTCATTTTTTCCCCATCAGGATGTACTAAGAGCTTTAAGAGTCTATAAGGCAGTAAGTGGAAAAGTGCTGTAAATCATTACAATTTTAGTCCCTACATAACTAACAAATTGATATTCAGTTCACTGCTCACAATTTAATTCAAAATGTTATTCATTTTATGCGACACAATGAACAGTTTCATTTGACTTCCTCTTTCACCCCTTTGATAATCATAAAATGTAGTTATGTTGTTTTCTGTTTTCCTAAGGTCAAACCTGTAATGTCCTTCTAAGCAAAGCTTGTTAGAATCAATCACCTCTTTAATGCTCCCAAGTCTTTTAGAAAAAAAAAAATTGTTTATAAACTAAATTATAATAAAATTCCACCCATAAATTTATAGCTAAATAAAGGGGATTTATTTCATTAAGTATGAATTAGACTTCTAAGATGCTAATTCCCTACCATAGACTCTTGGTGATTTCTTACAACAGATTTATAAATATATTTGTTTTTTAAATCAAACACCAGATCTATGTTAATGTCCTCACTTCTTTGGTCCAGCTCAAAGCGATCATATCACTAATGGCTAGTGGTGACAGACAGCTACCGGTGCTGTACGACCATGTTTACGAAAATCATTGTCCATGCCTTAACTTTTGTTGGTGGAGAACCACCATTGAATTTATGAAAGCATTTTGTGTTATGTGTTTTTAACAGAACACTTTTAGACCAGGCAATATTGTATCTGCCCTGCTTACTCCCTTCCTCCTGCTCTCTGTTTAGTTGTCCACTCATCAGCAAGGCCTTCCTTAGCAACAAAAACAGCATCAATTTACTCCCATCTCCACCTATACCCATCCCTTTACCTACTTTATTTTTCTCTGTATCACTTATTACCACCTAAAGTATTCTCTTTTTAAATATTTTAATTTGAATATGGTTGATAAATAATGTTCCATCAGTTTCAGGTGTAAAACAGGGATTCAACTTCTCTATACATTATATGGTGTGCTCATTACAAGTGTAGGCACTGTCACCGTCCAACACTATTACAGTGTCATTGACTATATTCCCTATGCTGTGCCTTTTATTCCTGGGACTTATTCATTCCATAACCAGAGGCCTGTGTCTCCAAGTCCCCTTCACCCATTTTGCCCATCCCTCCACCCTCTGCCCCTCTGGCAACAATCAGTTTTTTTCTCTGTATATATTTACAGGTCTGATTAAGCTTTTTGTTTGTTTGTCTATTCATTTGTTTTACTTAGATTTCACGCATGAGTGGAATCGTATTGTATTTGTCTTTCTCAGTCTGACTTATTTCACTTGAGCATAACACCCTCCAGATCCATCCATATTATCACAAATGGCATGATCTTTTTTATGGCTGCATAATAATTTACCCCATATATTCCTTATCCATTGCTCTATTGATGGACACTTAAGTTGTTTTTATATCTTGGCTTTCATAAATAATGCTTCAATAAATTAGAGGTACATAGATTATTTTAGTTAAAATTTCATTTCTTTGGATAAATAAAGTATTGTGTTTTGATTTTTACTTCCTTTCTCTCTTAACTATAATGAAAGCTCCATGAGAATTGTCTCCAGAAATCATCTGTTTTCCATATTTGTGTATCTCCAGATTATATAACATTGTAAAGTATATACTTTTGTTGGTGGTGCAATAAATAATGGTTGAATAAATGAATAGATAGAACCTATGATATATTTATGTTTGGATTTTTGTTTCTCAGTTAAAAAAACAACAACAAAAAAGGAGTTAGCCACATGAAATTTACTTTTTATTTTGGAACCAGGAGATCTTATTTTAGTGAACTGATTACCACTAGCCTTCATTGGGTATATGTGATTAATCTCCCTGAAAATGACAGGGAAGCTTTGATTATAAATAGCTAAAGTGATGAAAAATGCAGATACCTAATGTTATATTGCCAGTTTTCATTCCCGGATTCAATTATGTTTAAAACAGGATGCTGCATCTGAAAGCATCAAAAGAAATAATTAGAGTGCACATGCCAATGAACACTGCTGGTAGTCTGCCCAGATCCCCTTACCAGTGGGTGCACTGGTCCCCTAGTTACTGTATATGTGGCTGACAACAGACCAAATTCCAGAGAATTGTGCTTAGCCAAACAGAATCTCAGGAGACTTTTGTCCCCCTCATATGAGCCAATAATTGGTTAGAAGGGAGTCTAAAATTTGGTCCCCTTCCCTTGCTTCAAGGTGGACCTTTATCTGCCCTGTAATTTGGTCTCCAAAATACCCCTTATAAGATAGGACTAAAGCTAGTCTCCACTTAAGACCACACTCTTGCTTGTTTTCTTTTTTCTCTGCAATACTTTGCTTTTCTTGCTCCTTGTCTTCTAAAAGGAGTCCCTAAAAGATCTTTGGAACAAGAATCAGGTGGAAAACCCTACTTCTGAGGAACATGACCCAGAACATCCAGTTCACATTTTTGACCAAATTTAAGTCCTTTGTATACCAGTCTAAGGTTTATATGCTCTCTTTTAAGTCCTCCTATGATTGGAATTGGTTCAAAACATATGGTGATGTTAGATCTATAGGCTAAATACAGATGGACAATGAGTCAAGTCTGCTGTTCAATCCAGGGCAGTTAGTGTAGCACTGTATGCCAACAGAAGTGAAACCTGCCCAAGGATGTCTTACATGATGGAGGATAATAGCTAGCTTTCTAGTAAACTGGTGCAATGCCTGGACCTATATAAAATTATATTGGTATTTTAATCATCAGTTTATCAGAGAATACCTTAGCTAATTATCTTTCCTTTATACAGTTTGTTTTAATGATCGATCATGTTTTTAGTACTATAAACCACTGGAGCAGTGTCCTAAGACATTTTTTCCCTGTACCCTCGCTATATGCTATAATTTTATGGCCATGTGAATAATTGGGCAAGAATCTAGGTGTGGTAAACTCTTGTACATACTACTGGGCTTGGTTCTAGTGGACTCTCAAGGACAGTTGCTTTGGATCAGTTGAATTTAGATTAGTGTTGTTTGTTTGTTTGTTTTGTTTTCTGCATATTAGAATCCCTTGGGGCAACTTCTCAAAAATAAAAGTCAAGCAGAGAGAGTCAATTATCATATGGCTTCACTGATTTGTGGAGCATAACAAATAGCATGGAGGACAAGGGGAGATGGAGAGGAGAAGGGAGTTGAGGGAAATTGGAAGGGGAGGTGAACCATGAGAGACTATGGACTCTGAAAAACAATCTGAGGGTTTTGAAGGGGCAGGGGGAACTAGAGGGTATCATGCTTAGCGAAATAAGTCAATCAGAGAAAGAAAAAAAAAAATGAAGGGGCGGGGGGGTGGGAGGTTGGGGGAACCAGGTGGTGGGTATTGCAGAGGGCACAAATTGCATGGAACACTAGGTGTGGTGCAAAAACAATGAATACTGTTACGCTGAAAATAAATTTAAAAATTAAAAAAAAAATGTCTGGGTCCCCGGCTGGAATTTTTAATATAATTTTCCCAGATTGTGGCCTAAATATTAATATTTTTTAAATTTTCTCAGATTATTCTAGTTGTACATCACATTGAGAGTCACTCCTTAGGATGATTTTCCAGTCAAAACGTATGATGCCAAATTCTTACAAAACACAAAGATTAACCCTTTTTACTTTATTATTTTAAAAGATTTTATTTATTTATCCATTAGAGAGGAAGAGAGAGAGAGAGAGAGCAAGCAGGGAGAGGGAGAGGGAGAGGGACAAGCAGACTCCATGCTGCCTAGCTCAGAGCCAACTCTAGGCTGGATCTGAGATCATGACTTGAGCTGAAACCAAGTGTCAGACATATAACCAACTGAGCCACCTGGGGTGTTCCAATATTAGCCCTTTTTAGATTAGTAGAATTTTGTCCCTTAGGTCTTATCTGGCAATCTTCTACAATATGTATTTAGCGTGTTCTGTTACATCCATTGTCCAGAATTTCCTTTTTTTTTTCCTTTTAAGATTTTATTTTTAGGTAATGTCTACACTCAACATGGGGCTCAAACCTACAACCCTGAGACCAAGAATCACATGCTCCACCAGCTGAGCCAGGCAGGCACCCCCAGAGCTCCCTGTTTTTGTCTATAATAGTAGTTCTCAACCAGGGACTTTTCGCTCCCAGCAGCACATTTGACAATGTCTGGAAACATTTGTGATTATCTCAGCTGGAAGAGTACTACTGGCATTTAATAAGTAGAGGCTAGAGATTCTGGTAGCATTCTATAATGCACAAGACAGACTCCACACATGGAGCAAAGAATTATCTATCTCAAAATATCAATAGTGCCAAGATTGAGAAATCCTAGTTTACACAAAACATTTATTTCAGAGGTTTACCTCTAAATTCAAGGTCTTTTTAAAGACACTATAAATATCAAAGTAATTCAAATAAAAGGCAACCCACCACTGTTAAAACAGATGACACTAATCTAACAATAATTTAATTAGGCATTCGATTCTTTTCATGACTTTTAAACTTCCGTGCAATGACTGATGGTACTATAAAGGGTGTGCTTTCAAAAGTCCCTTATTTGACCTAGTGAAAAACAATATTTGGATCCCTCAAACACTCTGGAGTATACTTCTACTCAGGGTCATCTGTTTGATTTGATTCAAGATAGAAAGAGTAAAAGCCACTTAAAATGAATCCTAGATAGAAAGTTACCAACATAAGACTCTTCAATGTGCCCTCAAGTAATCTTTAAAGCAGATAATATGTTCAGGTTTCAGCAGGAAATCAATCCCTTCATTATTGTCGTAATGGATTTACCCTGCCTGCTATTGCCTAACCCAACGAGCCTTCCCCCCAAGAGACCAGGTCTCAAACGTAAAAGTATTCTTTGTCTCCTTACACCCCTTGCTCTACTCACCCAACTCTATATATTTGTAATCTGGCTTTTAACCAACTGACTTCCTCCCTACTTCCCCTCCCAACCACCAGCCCAGGAACAGGCACATGGCCCAGACTGGACCAATCTATGGTTCATTACAGACATTGTGAATAAAGACTCATGGAGCAAAACTGGAGGTATCTGAAGACCTCCTCCTGGGGGCCAAGTCCCACATAATCTGACAAGTTCCTGTCCCTCTTCTCAATTTCCAATTTGTGTGATTAATGGCATCTTTCCTTTAAAACATATTTTTGCATTACTATGACTCAAAATCCTAGTGGATTTTCATTTTTTTTTTTAATTTATTTATTTGAGAGACAGAGAAAGAGCATGAGAGGGGAGGTCAGAGGGAGAAGCAGACTCCCCATGAAGCTGGGAGCCCGATATGGGACTCGATCCCAGGACTCCGGGATCATGACCTGAGCCGAAGGCGGTTGCTTAACCAACTGAGCCACCCAGGCGCCCCTGGATTTTCATTTTTTATAGGGAAAAAATTGTATGTACTATTTATATACTACTTACCAGTTGTGTGACCATAGAGAGATTATTTACTTTCTCTATATCTCAGTTTTTTTAATCTATAAAGTCAGATAATAATAATAAGTAACTCATAATGCTGCTGTGGGATAGTCCATGTGAAATACTTCACAAATTCTGGACTCAGTAAGAACTAAACAATTTTTATTATTATTATCATTATTGTATGAATAATACATGCTGTTCTATGGATTTTGAAATTGACCTTTTAAATACTTACCTTATCAATTACATTATTTTGGGAATTAATTCTCTTTCAGTTTCTAAGTAGAAAATCATACTGTCTACAATTAGTAGTAATTTAATTCCCTTCTTCTCTTACATGTTCCTACATTTTTCTTTCCTTAATATTTTTTTTTGAGAATTTTAAAATTCAAAACTTTTATGGATTTTCAAAATTATTTTCCTTTTGTTCTTTGTGAAATGGAATTTTAAAGTCTAAAATTTCAAGTTTTCCTTAAATTCTTTAAGCTATAAAATTTTGACTACTGGGGAGCCTACTTGCTTCAATCAGCTAAGTGTCTGATTTCAGCTAGGACCATGATCTTGGTGTCCTGCGATTGAGCCCCACATCACTCAGTGGAAAGTCTGCTTTACACTCCCTCTCTTCCTCTTCCCCTCCCTCCACTCATGCACTCCCTTTCTCTTTCCAATAAATAAATAAAAATATTTTAAAATGTTTTTGATTACATGTGCCTGGGTGACTCAGTCAGTTAAGTGGCTATTTTTGGCTCAGGTCATGATCCCAGGATCCTGGGATTGAGTCCCACCTTGGGCTCCCTGCTCAGCAGGGAGTCTACTTTTCCCTCTCCCCGACTTGTGCTCTCACTCTCTCTCTCTCAAATAAATAAATGAAATCTTAAAAAAAATTTTTTTTGGTAACTATTATTTATTAATTATTGTTTCTTTCCCATGCACTCTGACTGCCCTTCCAGCCTGCCAGCCCCCTCTAGAAATTATACTAAGTGCATAGCCATTTCTTAGTGTGTCTCTTGGGTCTGTTTTTGTTTGTTTGTTTCATTGTCCATTTCCTCCCTGTTCTAAATTTTCTTAATGTATCTTCAAATCTGAGGGGCCTTGTGTAGCATGCACTTGGATCCTTATTAAGATTTTATTTTGAAAATTGTGTTATCATAATGCATCCTTTCTGGTAGGTCTTTGTATTCTGTGATTGTTTCATTTTTCCTTGTATATCATGTTTTCTAATAGTCAGTGGAGAGTCAGAACATTCACTACTACTCAGTGATAATGAGGTCATACCCCAAAGAGTGTCAGTGGAGGCCATGTGGGGCGCAGTTAAAAGGGACCCCATATCTTTCAGTCTAGGTAGTAGTAGCAATGGCTCAGTGAGAAGCCAGAACTTTCACCTCTTTCCAGTACAGGAGGGAGAAACTTCCTAACAAATACCAATGAGGAACCTGCATGGTATCCCAACATGGATATAATGAGGTAGCACTCTCTCCCTGACATTCTCTGCAAGAATAAAGTAAGAGAAAGTCAAATACAATAAAATATTTAAGTAAAATGAAGAGGCTAGTTATACATTTCCAAAGATATCCAAGTTTTAATAGAAAATCACTGATCATACCAAGAACCAAAAAGATCTCAGAAGAAGGTATCAAACAATGATTAATATCACTATAGCCTCTGCAGACCTCAAAAGAGAAATGAGGCAATACAATGAACAATTCTACACATAAGTTGGACATCTTAGATAAAATGGATCAATTTTTTGAAAGTATAAGCAACCAAAATTCACCTAATATGCAATAGATGATTTGAATAGATCTGTAACGAGTATGGAAATTGAATTCACGAATTAAAAACTCCAGAAAAAAAAAATCTTTCAGCCCAGATGCCTGGCAAATACTATCATGTTTAAAGAAGAAAGACTGAAACCTTTCCCCTAAAGCACAGGAATACTACACGGATGTCTACTTGCACTAATCTCATGCAACACAGTAATGGAAGATTTCACAAAGGCAAAAAAAAGAAACAAAAGATGTACGAATTTTAAAAATTATTTCTATTTACATATGACATGATTGTGTATGTAGGCATTTCTAAGAAACTTAATGGGAAAAAAAATCCCTAGAACCAATAACTGTGTTCACCAATGTTGCAGGATACAAGATCAACAAAGAAATCAACTATATTATCTATGTTCTAGCAATAAACACAAGAATACCAAAATTAAAATACAATGCCATTTATAAATGTCAATCTAACAAATCTAACAAAACACAGGATTTGTATGTTAAAAACTATAAAATGTGGACAAAGTAAATGAAAGGTAATCTAAGTAAATGTAGAGATACACTATGTTTTAAGGATTAGAAACTCAGCACAGGAAAGATCTATTCTCCACAATTGATATATACATTTCGCAAAATTCTTATCAAAATCCATGCAATATTTTTGGGAGACATGAATAAGATTATTCTAAAATGCATGTAGATAGGGAAATGAACTAGGATAGCTAGAACAATTTTGAAAAATAATAATAAAAGGGTGAATTTATCTAATTTCAAAACTTACTATATAACTACAGTATTTAAAACTGTAATAATTCTGTAAAAATAGACGCAGATCAGTAGAACAGAATAGACAACTCAGAATTAAGACACAAAAACCTGCCAAATTTATTTTTAATAAAAGTGCAAAATTAATTCAAGAGGGGGAAGATAGCTTTTTCAACAAATAATATTAAGGCATTTGGACTTCTTTAGGCAAAAAAACAAAACCAGAAACAAAAACCAACCACAAAAAATAAACCTTTACCTCACACAAAACTAATTCAAAATGTAACTCATAAAACTTTAAAACTTGTAGAGAGAACCTAAGGGAAAATCGTTGAGATCTAAGTGTAGGCAAAGAATTCTCAGAGTTGACACCTAATGCATGTTCCATAAAAGGAAAAAATTGATAAACTGAACTTCATCACCATTGAAACCTTTAGTTCTACAAAAGACCCTGTAAAGAGGACAACAAGGCAAGCTACAAAGTGGGAGAAAAATATCTGCAAGCCACATATCCAAAGCAGAACTAGTATCTAGATTACATAAAGTACTGTCAACTCAACATTAAAAATAAATAAATAATTCAATTATGTAAAGGACAAAATACATGAAAGAGGACATTTTACTGAAGAAGGTATACAGATGGCAAATGAGCACATGAAAAGATATTTGGCATCATTAGCCATTAGAGAAATGCAGATTAAACCACCTTGAGATATAACTACACACCTAACAGAACAGTTAAAATAAACAACAATGATACCACCAAATGCTGGCAAAGGGTGCAGAGGATGTGTATCACTCATACATTACTTGGGGTGATGTAGAGGGGGAATAGTCACTCTAAAAAACAGTTTAGCAGTTTGCTTAAAAATTAAGCATGCAACTATCATATGAGCCAGCAATTATGCTCCTGGGCATTTATCTCAGAAAAAAGAAAACTTATGTTAATGCAACAACCTAGATAAATCCCCCCCAAAAAATATATATATATATAAATATATATATATATATAGAGAGAGAGAGAGAGAGAGAGAGCGAGAGAGAGAGAAGCCACGCCAAAATGTATCTCGCCCTGTAAAATTCCATTTGTTTAACACTTTGAAAATAACTTATAGAGGTGGAGAACAGATTAGTAATTGTCAAGAGTTGAGTCTAGATGGTAGTTGTGGCTATAAATGGGCAACAAGAGGGATCATTGTAGTGATGAAAATGTGTACCCTAACTGCATCAATGCCAGTATCTGGTTGTGATGTTACACTAAAGTTTTGCAAGGTATTACCATTGTAGGTAAAACTAGGTAAAGCATGCATGATGTAATGTATCTCTGTCTTATTTCCTACAACTGGATGTAAACCTACAGTTATCTCAAAATAAGAAATTGAACAAAAAGTCTGAATTAGAAATGATAATGAAAGTGATAATTTTTCTAAAATTAAGACTCAATGTTAGATAAAGTGTATTTATCATTCAAGTCAGGATTAGTGGGAAAAAACATTTCATATATTGTCTAAAAAGTCCTATCCAGTGTGTATTACCAGAAGCAATTTACTTGTAATAATCTAAACTCATATCATATTGCCTACCAATAGATTTTGCTAATTTGGTTACGATAAGAAATTCTTTACCACACATTCCTTCAATAACCGCCATTCATGCAAAGATTACATATTATTTATACCTAATGAGAGAGGAGAGAATCTCTGTCCCATATTTTGAAGCATCCCTTCCTCTTTTGTTATCCTATAAACTTAACTACTTGAGTGATAATTAACAAAACTAATGAATTATAACTAATTTTTAGCAGCAACGAATAAATATCTATAGCATTCCTATGGTTTGCAAAAACACATTGCTAACAACTTAGTGACTAAAAATGGCTGGTGCTCCATGAGTGTAGAAGAGTAAAACAAATACTAACCCAGTAATGGGGAGTCATAGGAAACAGTTGGATTTCTAAGAAAGTATTTCTAAAAAGGAAATGGTGCAAAAACATAGTTAAGATATCAGAAAGGACTGGTGGGGAATACCAAGTAGGCAAAATGCAGAAATAACCTTCTCGCATGTTCCAAAGAAGTAAAATTAAATCCATTTTTGTTTCAAAGCAGTTTTCACTAAGTGAACAAAAATTACCATTTTGACAGAAAGCATTCACATAAAGGAATATTATAGACATCTGCACATGGCAAAGAAAATGAAAATACTTTGCTACAACAAGAATTTATTCTTTTGTCATCACATAAATAATCTTTGTCAAAAAATTATTATGGAAGCGTTAAACCAAATGTGTATTTAAATATGTCTGTTTTATGGATGAAAATGATATAGTTTTTTCTGATAAAGCATATAAACAGAAAACACTAATTATATTGAACATTAAGTACAGAGAATGGAGTCATATCTTCACACACATTTGTAACAAATACTCTCATTATGACTGTTTAAATCCTTTTCAATGATCAACATATCACTTTCAAATCAGACTTAAGTTTCCTTCATCATCCCCTCTCTTGAGTCTCTATTCCAAAATTTTGTCATGGGGTGCTGTTTTAAATCTTTCTAGTGGGACCAACTAACAAGAAAAATCAGGAACTTTTTATAATGGTGTATTATTTTCTTATTTTTGTATAAGGTTTATTTTCATTTATTTGAATAATTCAAATACGATAAAACTATTTAAAATTTTTGTCATTTCCAAATTTTTTTCAGATTCTTTTTTACCTTTGGTTTTTAAATAAGTCAGCATCTGGCCTTCAAAACTCAAGCTTTTGCATATATATTTGTAAACTACAGTACTGTAATAACGGTGTGTGGTGACAAATGGTAGCTACACTTGTGGTCAGCACCTGTAACATATAGAGTTGTCGAATCACTATGCTGTACACCTGAAACAAATGTAACATTGTTTGTCAACTATACTTCTGGAAACAACAACAACACTTTAAATAACAAATAAATACCATTATATTATACTGAACCATCTCTAAGCACAAGTACATAAACTAATTTATGACTTCTATGAAAATTTACTCAAAATAGCTATAACTACATTAAGGGCTTAATGCTTAATCAGAAAAGGATGTTCTTTTCCAAGTTATCCATTCACATAAATTGACTAAGATACACTTATTTCAACCATAATAATGAAAAGTTCTTTTATTTTTAACGTTTTAACTAATGAAATATTTTGTATGCCCCTAACTCGAACCCTGCCTTGTATTTGAAGAACAGCCATGGTCACATCACCTTTAAACCTGATCCTAATAAACACCCATTTTCAGTTTCCTCTCAAGTACATTAGATTAGGCTCTCAGCAGGGGAATAAAGCATCACTTGTCGGCTGGTTCATACCAACTCTTACCAAATCCTTCACCCAGCTGTATTATGTATGCAGACTCTACTTTAATGGGCGAAATGATATCACCAATAAGGTGAAATGCCATCTATGAAATACGATCATTGTATTCAGTGGCCAGAAGACAACGCTCCAAGTGGAAGTCGAAAGCTGGGCTATTATCTGTGCTTCCTAAAATGCTGAACAATAACTAGGTTTTCCTACTGAAAGATAAACCCAGAACTGAAATTCACTCTTTCTATAGAAAATATTCAAAGAACAAAGCTTGTACACACAGGGAGAAATTGAGCCTGATTATACCCTCCAAAATAAAAGGGGAAAAGAGATTTCAAATCCTGCACAAAGAAAGCATGTGCTCAGATAAGTATATAACTACTGGCAGAACAATTCAATCAATCACTCTTGCTAAGATGTATGTGTGACTTCTGAGAAACAGGGTACTTTTCTAACAAAGATTAAGTTGCTTCCACCGTGAGTGGTACCAGCTAGTCATATCCTGATGTGTCATAAAGGACAGACAGGAAGTAGGTCCAATACAAAAGAAGGAAGAAAAAAAAAAAAGGAAGTATTGATGATCAAACAGCTAGTTGTTCTCAGCAGTGATTGTTTTCTTTAAATCCCCTTTTACAACTAAGCACTAGGATGTCTTCTAACAATGCACTACAAAAACACTGCAGAAAATTGTTTACCTTGAAACAACAAAAAAAAGATCATTCATTTCAAAGCAAAAGTGCAGTGCACAGCATTCTGCAACAAGACTCAAATAACCATGTAAGCATTAAGGAAGGATTCCTTTGCACAATAGAGAGAAAAAAAAATATTAGCTAGAGACTTCTACTTTTGGCCTACTATGGTTAAGCATGTATTAAAGGCATGAGCGGAAGAAAAATTAAAAAGCAGAGACTAGCAATATTTGACAAGAGCTAAATTCTTTAACCCAGTTCCTGTAAGATCCCATTTAGATTTCCACATGAGACATAAACAGCCTTGGAAATGGTTTTCAAAAATCATTAGGTCTACAAAATTTATGTACAGCTTGCAAAATTTCCATTGACCAAGTCCACATGTATCAATCCACATTTACCTCTTTTGTCCTGTCTAACCAGCTCTAACATCTATAATTTTATATGTAGTTAAAAAAAATACTCACATACAGTTTACATGCCAGTAGACAATAAATTAAAACCGTTTTATTATTTCAGCATACATAAAATATGGCCTGCAAATGTATGTATCTGTACATATGAAGGTGTACATGTATACATGCACTAATGTATCAGAATTTAGTACTCAAATGCTATATAAAATAGGACATATATATGTACATATATATATATACATACACATATATACATATATAAAGTGTGCATAGATATGTCTATATATGTTTATAGTTTGCATATTGCTATATATATCTAGTTTGTGCACACTCTTTTTATACATATACAAGAGGATGTGTGTATATATGTATATAGATACAGAGAAGATAGAGAGACAGAATGTATTTATTTCTTTATTTGGTAAGATGCCCATCAACCTTCTCTACAGACAATCATCCCAACCAACATAAACATTTAAATTTTCAAGTGGTGACTTGCAGCTTTGTATTATTTGTATTATTTGTAGATTATTTGTAGATGACCTCTTCCCAGGTATAGAAATGATGAAACAATATCTTCAACTAGGTTTAGTTAATTTCTGGATCAGTTTCCTTTCTTTCACTCCACTGTGAATAGATAGACTATACCTCCATGAAAAAAGCTAAACTTTAGCCATATTGCTCTCTGCTATCTTGAGAGTTCTAAGATTCTAAATTTATACCAAAAATTGTTTGAAAGTTGAAACTTCTGTACGTGGAAATGCAATAAAGTGAATAGAATCTCAAAGGAATATTTTAGTAATTAAAAATAATTTACTACTAATAGATAATATAAAAGATATATTCTTCAGATTACTCAAGTACATTTAGTGTATTACAATATTAATTTTGATACAGATAATAAAGACCACTGTCAACCGAGTGGACAACGCTGGATTAAGCGGGGGGGAAAATCCCTTAAAATGTATATTATATATATTTTAAAATTACCAAGAATACATAAAGGAACACATTCTGATCACATAAAACATCTAGAATTTGAGGACTGATTTACCTTGGGTCAACTATTCTAAATACTTGAACAGCATTAACTTATTTAATTTTCACAACAGCTTTGTGAGATGGATACTATGTTTAAATCTGTTTCAGAAGTCTATCTATACCTATATCTCAATATAGATATACCTACCAAATCCAGACATATTTTCCTGGATTACAGATTAATCACCCTTTCTAAAGTAATAACATATACACTTAACCCTCTTGTTCCTGAAATTTCAATAAACATACTAGCTAAGTGGTAGATACTATATATAACTGTCCATCTAAGTATGGTAACTGCCTCTGAATTCAGTCTGGACAAATTTAGAGTAAACAATCTAACTAGTTTGGACATACATACATGTCCTTAAAAACATCAGTGTAGTCAAAACAATAAACGCCCCTCACCTCCAAAACTGTCTCATGTCCCTTAGAGTTTTTGCCTCCCACTGCTTCATGCCCACCCATGCACAGCCAACTACTTATTTGTTATTTGCTCTCTATCACAATTCCACCAGTCTTTTTAATTTTTTATATTCTCATAGACAGGTAGTGATATCTCATTATGGTTTCACTTGCATTTCCCAAATAACAAAGGATGTTGAACATCACTTCATACGTATATATGCTATTTAGGTATCTTCAAAGTGTCCAGTAAAAACTCTTTTCTACTTTTAATTGGGTTGTTCATTTTCTTATTTTTGAGTTTTTTATATATTATTGCATAGACATATTTTATATATGCATATGTATATTTTATATTTTATATATATTCATATATATACATATATATAAACATATACATATATATACACAATATATATGTGAAAAAAATATATGAATATATACGTGCTTAGTCTGCTTGGGCAGCTATAACAAAATACCATAGACTGGATGGCTAAAATAGAAATTTATTTCTCATGGTTCTGGAGGTGGGAAGTCCAAGTTCAAGATTCTGGAGAGGTGCCATTCCTAGTGAAAGTTCTCTTTCTGACTTGCATATGGTCACCTTCTTGCGGAGTCCTCACAAGGCCTTGCTTGTGCAGTGAGAGAGCTTTCTCTTCCTCTTCTACATGACCAGTAATCCTATCCTGTAGGCCCCTCCCCACCATGACCTAATCTAACTCTAATTTCCTCCCAAAGTCCCTACCTCCAAATACAATCACACTGGGGCTTATGGCTTCAACATATGAATTTGGGAGGACACAAACATTTAGTCCAGAAGCAACTTGTACCCAGAACTTTACATATTCTGGATGCAAGGCTTTTTCAGGTAGATATTTATTCCATGGCTACTAGTCTTCTCTTCATTTATCAGAGTCTGAGTAGAAGTTATTAATGTTGATGAAGTCCAATTTCTACATTTTTTTAATTATCTTTTTTTGTGTCATGCGTAAGAAATCTTTGCCTAGCTAAAAATCTCAGTTTTCTCCTGATCCATTACATGGACAATTGATCTGGTTAGGACTTTCATTTCTCTCAGTACCGAGTTTTCAGTTTTCAGTGCGCAGTCTTCAACAATCATTTCATGGTTTTTGTTACTATTATCTAGGATAATGTGTTTTATTTCAATGTTCAGTTGTTTGTAGTTACATAAATATTATCAGTTTTTTGTACATTGGTCTTGTATACTGCAACCTTCCCAAAGTCACCTCAGAGTTCTAGTAGTATTTTATAGATTCCATATGCTTTTTCTTATAAATGATCATTTTCAGAGTATAAACAGACAGGTTTACACTTTTATTTCCAATCTGAATGACACTTACTTATGTAAACTGCTTTATTACACTGACTAGAAGCTCCAGTACAATTTTGACACCAAATGGAGAGAGAAACCTACATGCCTTTTTCCTAATCTTAGGAGGAAAACAATTAATGTTTCCTTATTAAATTTGACGTCAGCTGTAGGGGTTTTTTTGGACTCCGGTTATAAGGTTGAGAAACCTTCCTTCTTAGTTAGCTAAAACATTTTTTTTTTAAATCATGAAAAACATATTCCTTCATTTTTATTTTATTTTGTTTTAAAATGATTTTGCTACACTGTTGAGGTGATTGTGTTGCTTTTCTCTTTTGTTAGTATAATACTTACAATATAACATACATTGATTTATTTTCAACTGTAAACCTATCATGCCTGAGTAAACTCCACTTGATCATGATATATTATCAATTTTACATACAGTGAATTCTATAGCTAAAATTTTTAGCAAGTGTTTTTTGTATTTATATACGTGAGGAATATTGATCTATACATTTTCTTTCTCTCATTTTGCTATGAAATAAATAAAGTTTTATCTCTATTTCATTTTGCTATGAAATTAATACAGTTTTCCTGAAATGAGTTACATTGCTTCTTCTTCAATTCTGGCGGGGAGGAAAGTTTGGCTAAAACTGGTCTTGTGTTTGTAAAATTGTTATGTGAGGCCAATTGAACCAAGACATTTTTGTTATTTATATTTTTATTAAAGATTTTAAACTGTAAATTTCATGTCTCTTGTAGGTATACTGCTATTCAGATTACTAATTTTTTTCTTGCTTTGAGAGTTTGAATCTTGCAAGAACTTTGTCCATTTTACAAAAAAAATTGTATATGTTTTTGAATAAGTTTTTAAATAATATTTCATATTAATTTTGTAATATTAGTAGAATGTATAGAATTATCACTTTTTTCATTCTTAATGCTGATAATTGATAACTTTTATTGTTTTCCTTGATTGGTCTGGCCAGTTATCAATATTATTGATTTTTTTAAACAACCAAGTTTTGATTTCATTGAGTTTCTCTACTTTTTGTATATGTTTTGTTTTCAGTTTCACTGAATTTCACTCTGATCTTCAATTTCATTGTATTGAATATTTTGGTTTTGTTTGCTCTTCTTTTTATTTTTTCATAAGTTAGAAGCCTAGGTCAATGAGTCAAGACCTCTCTCTCTCTCTCTCTTTTTTTCCTATAGGTGTTTATTGTTAAAATTTTCCCTCTATGTTCTACTTTACCTGTGTCACATAAATTTTGCTATGTTGTCCTTTCAATTGCATTCTGTTCATAATACTTTCTAATTTCCTTTTGATTTCTTCTTTGACCTATGGACTATAGAGAATAGTGTTATTGAATTTCCAAACATTTGAGGACTTTCCGAAATCTTGCTGTTGATTTTCTTTCTTTCTTTCTTTCTTTTTTTTTTTTTAAGAGAGGGAGGAGTCAGGAGAGGCAGAAGGAGGGGTGGAGAGAATCCTAACCAGGCTCCATGAAGGGGCTGATGTCACAACCCTGAGATCATAACCTAAGCCAAAATCAAGAGTCAGATGCTTAACCAACTGAGCCACCTAGGTGCCTCTGCTGTTGATTTCTAATTAAGTTTTTTATGGTCAGATAACTTAGTATGTCTTAAATTTTAAAAAATTTATTGAAAATTTTCCCATACCCCAAATGTGGTCTACCTATACATATTTTCTGGCAATTTAAAGTATGTATATTCTGTGTTGTTGAGTAAAATGCTCTATAATACCCTTCAGGTCACATTGGTTGATAGTATTCAAGTCTATTTTCTCTTGCTTATTATCTTTTTATTTATTTTATCGTTTATTTAGGTAAAGGTTTTAAATATTTGGCTTTATTTGTAGATTTGTCTATTTCTTCTTGCTATTCTATCACTTGTTACTTCATATACTTTGAAGTTCTATTATTTGGTGCATAAACATTTAGATGTTTATATGCTTTTATGAAATTAGTTTCTTTAACTCTGGAATAGTCTTTATTCTGATGTGCAATGTCTGATATCAATATAGCTACTCCAGTTCATGGTTAGCATTGGGATGGTCCATATTTTTTTTCCTTTCCTTTCCTTTTCACATATTTGTATTTTTATATTTAAACTGAGTTTATTGTAGGATGCATGTAGAGTTGAGTCTTGCATTTTTATCCAATCCAACAATTTTTGCCTTTTAACTGAGATGTTTAGAACATTAATATTTATTTATTTTTTCAGAACATTAATATTTAATATGATTATTGATATAATTGATTTTAAATCTACCATTTTTCTATTTGTTTACTTTCCTATACCTATTCTCTGTTTCTCTCTTCTTTTGGATTGTATATTTTCACGATTCAATTTTATTTCATTTTTGCTCATTAGTTATGAATTTCCATGTTATTTGTTGCTGTAGGATTTATTGTATACATCTGCAAATTAACTGAATGAATGTATGTTAAAGTGGTATCATGTTACGTCACATGCACATAACAACTTTTCATCAAAGGTGGAAAATTGTATTCTATTTCTTCTAACATTTTTCTGCCTCTCCTTCTTTCTCCACTGCTCCAATTATATATTATACAGTAATCTAGGACTAATTACTCTTTCACAAAAGACAAAACCCTTTTTAAAATTCTAACCAAAGCTCCCTGAATTGTAAGAATGTCCACCCACTTCAACTGTGGGGAACAGGTACTATTCCCAGCTCTGCATGAGCTTGGGTTAGCATTCCCTTAGTCTTTCCACGTGGTTCTTTCCCAGCCTTGAGCAATTTCTTGATGCTTAAAAGTTAATCAGTACTCAACCAAATACTTGAGGGAACATTCCAAATCTCCAGTTTTCTCTCTATTCAGTCTCTCCTTTCCTATATTCTGACTAATGAACTTTTGGCTTCCCTGAACTCCCACTTTAGTCCTTTCAACTCAGGGAGATGATCAGTATCTCCCCATGTCCTGCTCCTGTCCACCTCCTTGGCTCTGCTTCATGGCCTGGACATTTTCTCTGGGCATTTAACTATGGAAATGACAAGTATCTCCTTCTTTTTGTCCTGTCTCTCAGTAATTCCTGGCCTTCGTTGTTTGACGTTCAAAGGCTTGAGAATGTTGTTATATGTATTTTATTTCTGTTGTTTAACTGTCTCAGGAAAGAAGATAAAGCCAGTTATTGTATTTCCATCTCTGTCAGAAGCACATTTAAATACTTCTCTTTAAGTAATGGGATTACATTGTATATGTCATTTGCATCTCTCTTTTTACTGTTATAAAATTTCTTTGAAGCTGAATCATATCTGTTGACGTTTTTTGAGATAATTCTTGAACTATTTCTAACTCCTTTAGAAAAGAGCATAAATTTGTAAAAAAGCTAAGCCTTTCAATGTTCGTAGCACCTAGGAGTCAAAAAACAAAAGATATTAAAAGGAAAAGCTGTGAAAAAGTGAATGGACAAATCTTTTGTTTTAGACTACCAAAACACTTCTGAGAGTAACTGTGATTAATGAATGCACATCTTTGCTATTTCCATATTCCTTTTGCAACCATTAATTTAGCACTAAAGACATGGAATCCCCTTTCAGGACAAAAAAAGATTGGCACACCTATAATTAGGACCTAATTGAGTTATGTAGACTAGAGATTGAAGAAGTAGTATGGCCTACTATTATATACTTTGAGTTCATCTTAGTAAGCAAAGGACTTTTAAAATCATTACCACTTCTTTCTATGAATTAATAATAATAGTATGTCAGAACTGTAAAGATTAGGTCGGTCATTAAGCCACCACTTTAACGTGGATCCTATGAGAGCAGTTATATTTCAGAAGAAACAATATCTATGTTTAAAAATACATTGTGGGGGTTCCTAGGGGCTCAGGCAGTTAAGCATCTCCCTTCTGCTCAAGTTATGATCCCAGAATCCCAGGACCAAGCCCCAAACAAAGTCCCTGCTCAACAAAGAGTCTGGTTCTCCCTCTGCCCCTTACCCCACTCATGTTCTCTTTCAGTGTCTCTGTCTCTCTTTCAAATAAATAAATAAAATCTTTTTTAAAAATGCCAGGTGGTGGGTATTATGGACGGCAAATATTGCATGGAGCACTGGGTGTGGTCCATAAACAATGAATTCTGTTACGCTGAAAATAAATAAATAAATAAATGCATTATGCATCTATAGCATATATTAATCATAATCTTAAGAAGTCAGAATAACAGACTTTTATTTTGAAGATTTTATTTATTTATTTGACAAAGAGAGATCACAAGTAGGCAGAGAGGCAGGCAGAGAGAGAGAGAGAGAGGAGGAAGCAGGCTCCCCAACAAGCAGAGAGCCCAATGCAGGACTCAATCCCAGGACCCTGAGATCATGACCTGAGCTGAAGGCAGAGGTTTAACCCACTGAGCCACCCAGGCGCCCAGAATAACAGATTTTATTTGGAAAAAATATTTATTTAGCAAATACCTATTTATTTATTATCTACCTGTTTCTTACCTACTGTAGTTTGGGATGCCATAACACAATAATGTAGATGGGGTGGCTTATAAACAATAGAAATGTATTTCTTTGAGTTCTGGAGGGTCTAAGCCCAAGATCGTGTGGAAGCAAGGTGGAGTTCTACTAAGAGCATCCTCCTGGGATTCAAAACTGCTGATTTCTTACAGCATTGTCACATGGTGGAGAGCAGAGGGGAAGAAAGCTCTTAGTGACTCTTAAGGGCACTAATCCCATTTCTTGGGCCTGTACCCTCAAGACTTCGTCTAACCTTAATCAACTCCAAAAAGCCTCACTTCTTGATGCCTCAGACCTAATACTTTGGGGGAGTATGATTTCAACATAAGAATCTTCTAGTGGGGGCACCTGGGTGGCTCAGTGGGTTAAGCCTCTGCCTTCGGCTCAGGTCATGGTCCCAAGGTCCTGGGATCGAGCCCCACATTGGTCTCTCTGCTCAGCAGGGAGCCTGCTTCCCCCTCTATCTCTGCCTGTTGCTCTGCCTACTTGTGATCTCTCTCTCTGTCAAATAAGTAAATAAAATCTTAAAAAAAAAATCTTCTAGGGACACAAACATTTAGTTCATAATTCATTCTATCTATTTATCTATCATCTATCTATCATCACCTTTCCTTTTATTCTATTCTATTTTGTTCTATTCTATATTTTCTATCCATTTATTTTTTTGTGTTTGATGTCTGACTCCCAGGGCTTGAAGCTAATTCACATTACTTATTACCTGTGTGCCTTTATGGATTTCTCTGTGTTTCTATTTTCTCATTTAGAATATGAGAAAAATAATCATTCCTCTTTATAGAGCAAAGAAAAAAAATTGATAGAAGCCCATAACACAATGTTTGACCCTTTTTCTCAGTAAATATAAACTATTAATTTCTGTCTCTGCTAAAAGTTTGATCTAGTCATTTCTCATTATCTGTGATTTTTATCTCTGTAACATGTTAATCCAGAACTGAAACCCAGATTTTTTGTTTGTCTGTTTTTAATTCATTCAACCCCACTTAACAAAAGATGATTTCATGTGAACATACTTTATTAAAATCTTTATGTACTAGAAAGGCATTAGATTACAGAACTACCCAGCAAACATTTTTAAAAATTGAAATATCATTGGTCAAAATCTGTAACTATTGTACAATGCCTCTGGGAATTCTTCACAGGTAGATATTTCAAAGCAATTGCTCAGGCCCTCCTAGTTTCCTAGAGGACGGTACCCACACACAAATCCTGTTAAATTCTTAGGTATAGCAGTCTTACCCCAGGCAACTCTCCTTGCCTCATATTTTTGATTAAATAGCTTTATTAGGTGTGTTTCTAAACAATTCCTGAGATGACTTCTGTAATCAGTGTTAGATTGGGTTTTATCTTGTAGAAAGGAGGAAAAGAGAGGATAGGAAAAAAGGAGGGAAAAAATGAGAAGACGGAAGAAAAGGAAGTCAGAAACCAGCCCATTTAGGTGTAAACAAGAACATTTTAAAGAAGTATCTTCATTTACTACAATATAAATGCTTTGTCCTCTGGCAAAATGCACAGAGCTCAAAACAATCTTTTTCTCTGATTAAATAATTTTATCTGAAACTTGCTATAGGAATTGTCATCAATTAAAGTGCCCCAGATGCTGAATTTCTGCCCAATTAGCAATTGTGTGTGAGTTTACAATAGACAGAACCTGATAATGCTGCTTTTTCCTAAACAACTCATTACAAGGTAACTGGGTAAACTGACCTTTAAGGTGCTTTCCAATTCAGAGATTTTAAAAGGCTGTGATTTCTTCATGTATATACAAACCTCACAGAAAGTTTAAGGGATTTTATTAAGTCTTATTCAAATTCATGGTAAAAGCTAAATGCTGAGCTCTGAATGGTTCCCTTAAATGGATTTATATGCTAATCTTACCAGAGATGTAGCCAGTCTGTACTTATTGACTTGATGGCTATTACCTACATAGACTTTTCTAAAATATTCATTACCATATTATCTAAGAAGTTCAAGCTGTAAAGGCCATTTAGGTTCAGAATTTATCTACATGTGGGTGTTTTTGTCCCATTAGCTTAGGAAATGATCATCTAAAGGCTTAACATGGCTCTTGGGACACAATGTCTCTCCTTGAATTCACCTCCCAGACATTAAAATACACAGTCACCTAGTTTCCTTGCCTTCGTCAGGATTCTACCAACACTGCAGTATTCGGGTACACTCCATCTATTTGTGTCTTTTCCCAGGGCTTCTTTCACTAACTGTTCATATTTTTCTTCCTTTGTTATTTTGTGCCCTGTGGCATAGCTCAGTCAATCGATTATTGCCATCAGGGCTGATACTGCAGGATTCAAACAAAGGCCCACTAGCAACAAAAAAACAATGGCAAGAGCAAACTGTAGTCTGTGTCACCGGATCAGCTGATCAATCCATGATTGAATTGTTTTTAAATGTATGTCAATTCAAGAACAGGGCTCAGAGATATATTTGAGGCATGAAGGAGAGGGGGAGGTGTGATTCCAAAACAGTTTTCTTCATAGCAGTGCAGAGCTGACCTTGCATTTAAAGATAGAGGATGGGGGAAAGCTCTATGAAAGTGTGAACAGTATGAATAAGTGCTGTTTATAGGAAGCTGTTTTAATACTCTTGCTAAAGCTGAACAATAGAAAGACACAAAGCTCTGAAAAAATGCATGCTGTTCCCTGTGATTGATCCTTTTATCTTTCCAGTCCTGCCCAGATGATAAAAAGCATTTACAGGGTAAACAAGCATCCATGCCTTTATTTTCCCCAAATATGAGATATATCTTTCTTACTTAGAAATTTTTGCTATTAGAGTATTTGCTATGGTGTATTTCAGCCCCTCTCCCCACCAGCACCCCTGTTTAAAAAAAAAAGAAAAAAAAAGAATTTAAAGTTTTGAAGTGAAAATCTGCAATTCCTGATAGAAACCTTTTTGTTCTATTTTGCTTTGTTTGTTTTTGCAATTAACGGACTCATTCTTGGCACAAAGGTACCTGGGGTGATGCTAAAAATAAAATAGACTTTGAAGTGAAAAGGGCCTTGTTTCAAACCTAGATGACGTTCTTGAAAAAACCCTGGACAATCGCCAGATAAAAATACGTGCTCAGCTTACATCAATTCCCATCCCACTCTCCCACCCCACTTTTAACTTTGTTATTTCTAAATTTCCTCTAGGACAACATAATTGCCTAATAGCAACACATTGTATCTTAAATAGGAAAAATCACATGTAAAATGGACATTGCAGCAGGGAGTAGGCTAAAGGCTTCCGGCCCACTGGGTCACTGGCTTCTTATCAAGATTCTTCTAGATGGTCCCACCCTCTTGCTTAAGGAAATTGCCTTCTGGAGTTCTTAATAACAGGCTGATGGACTGCACGCAGTTTGTAAGTGACAAAAGTGAGATGGGGGAACAGGTTTGGTTAAATCCAAGGATTTTCTTGTTTCTCTTCATTGATGGTTCTCAAAGGGTAGGGCAAATTACAATCAAGGACAGGGGTTGAAAGAAAAAATGCAGACTGCAAGACCCTAACCCGGAGTTTCTACTCATGGGTATAGATGGGGCCTGTGAATTTGCATTTCTGACAGCCCCCGCCGGCCACCGGCCCCCCTACCCCCCACCTCCTCCCCACACCGGGTTGTTGACACTGGTGGTCTGCAGACTGTACTTTGAAAACCACTGCTGTACACTGTGCTGCCTTTCATTGGAAAGATATACTTGGAGTATTTTACATTTTACTACCAATAAGATTTGCTATTCAAGAAGAAATACTTGAGAATCATTTGAAAGATGAAATACTATATAGTGATAAGTTAAATTTTATTAAATTCTTGGTTTTTAATGCATGTAGAAATCACACACTATGGGAATCAAAATAATGAGTGAAATATAATCCATGTCCTCCAAGAGCTCATCAACTAGTTGAGATTACAGCCATAGATACATATTTAAATTTATCATTAACAAAGCAAACACAATGAATGCTTTAGCAGACTTTTAAAAAATGTACTCTGGGAATATGAAGTACGAAATTCTATTTTAAAACAAGTCCTTGGGGCACCTGGGTGGCTCAGTGGGTTAAGCCGCTGCCTTCAGCTCAGGTCATGATCTCAGGGTCCTGGGATCGAGTGCCGCATGGGGCTCTCTGCTCAGCAGGGAGCCTGCTTCCCTTCCTCTCTCTCTGCCTGCCTCTCTGCCTACTTGTGATCTCTCTCTGTCAAATAAATAAATAAAATCTTTAAAAAAATAAATAAAAAATAAAACAAGTTCTTACCTTCAACTTGCTTTACCTTTGAATCACTTCTACTCTCTTTCTCTTGCTTCCAGATAAAACTAAATATATTCTGTTTACTGTGGCTGTTTCTTCACTCACACACATATTAAAAAACAAAATTCAGCCAAGTCAATTTGGTAATTTAATAGGCTTTATTCAACAACTCACGAGTTGGGCAGCATCTCATCTAGCCGGCAGAAAGGAGTTCCAAGGAACTGTCCAAACTGGAAGGCTTTTATAGGAAGAAGGGGAAAGGAATAAGGGAAGAGTGGATTACCTCACCTTCCTTTGAGGTATAGAGAGGAATTGGGCAGCAGAGTACTGCATTGGAGCCGAACGGAAAATTCCAGACTGACCAGTTAAGAAACCACTCCCAGGGAAAGCAGAAACTACAATTAGGTTAGGTACTGAACCTTGGTTTGGTGATGTAGGCTTAGCACAAGTGACTCCATTTGGGCCTGTTATTTCTTTTTAACACAACTGAATCACAAAACAAGGTTTCCTCATCAAACCCAGCAGTAAAACTGCACTGGGAGAATTCATCCATCACCTTCTAAATGCCAAATCCAAAGGTCTGACAATAGCCCTTGTGTTTCTGAGGCATGGGCACACTACTGATCATTCTGCAAGCACCCTTAGCTCAGGTGACCCCATCCGGTCCCTTGCTTCTCCCACTCACTCAAACCCTTAAGCTCACATTTTCTTGTCTCAAGACCTCTTCTGTCTCCATCTAGCCTTTACATTTGCTGTTCCTTGAGTTTTGCCACAGGCTCTTTTCTCATATCTTACAAGATTTTCTCCATTTCATAAAGGAATGATTTTTATTAAAATGAGAGTCTGTACCTTACTCCCCCTTCAAAAAGCATCCACTGAATCCCAGTTGCCTAAAAGCAAGTAAGGCTTCTCATCATCTGGTCTGGTTAATTTTCCATGTGGTCTCTTGCTTCTCTTTTACCTGCTCTCTTCTTCATCCATCTCCATAAATCTATTATTCCGCTGGCTATTTTAACTTAAGGTACACATGATTGATTGTGATTAACACATTCCATGGTTACACAAGGGGCTTCTCCTTTGCTTTTCTCTATCTTCTACTCCTGTGATACTCTCCTGCCACCTTTGTGCTTTATTCCTCCTTGATTCTTCTCATGCCAACAGACAGATGCACTAATTAATTTAACATGATTTTCCATCCCATCTTACATATGGTTAGTACAATATAAATTAACACTTGGAGATCATGCACTTTTTTTGTGTCATATAATAGAGAGTATATTTTTTACCCATTTATTCATTATCATTCTTAGTTCTAATTTGTTTTGCTTAGTATTAAGAACTTGAAATTTATTCATTCTTCTACATGTAATTTTACTTCATTAATTTTTTCATTAATTTTTCAAAAATCTTTTCTATTTTTCATTCAAGCTTGATTGCATTGCTTAGTATTCCTAATGTAGACACATTTTTGCTAAAATACTTCAAGATTGTTACTTTCAAAAATGGACTTTTTGTGATAAAAATTCTAAAGCATTTTCACTCAGAGAATATTTATTTCACTTTCATATTTACATAGCTATTTAGCTACATATAATAATCTATTTAAATTTTCCATGAAAAATTGAAAACAAATTAACCCCATTGTCTTCATTTTAATCTTATATTTAAGTGAAATATAGGTTTTATAGTTAACATATTATATATAATTATGTTTAATATATTACATTATATAATTTATACATAAAAATTATATAATATATACAACTTAAACATTTTATATATTATATTGAATTATAATATATATGCTATATACATATTACGTATTAAATAAATACAAGGCTTCATATACTTTATCACCTAATTATCTAGTTTTTTACTTTTTTTTTTTTTAATTTATTTATTTGACAGAGAGAAATCACAAGTAGGCAGAGAGGCAGGCAGAGAGAGAGAGGAGGAAGCAGGCTCCCCGCCGAGCAGAGAGCCCGATGTGGGCCTCGATCCCAGGACCCTGGGACCATGACCTGAGTGGAAGGCAGCGGCTTAACCCACTGAGCCACCCAGGCGCCCCTAGTTTTTTACTTTTTTGAAATTCAAATGAATGGTATTAGTTGTATAAGTTAAGTGGCTTGCAATTTTACTCCATTTTATATTCTTAAGATCTTTATATCTGTAGATGCATTTCATTTATTTTCATTTCTGTGTAGTATTTATTGTAGGACTACTATAACATGTATTTATTTATTCTGCTATTGATAAGATCTTATTTTGAAGGGGTTTATTTTCTTTCATTTTGTTTTTAGAAATGAAGTGGCCATGAATCTTCCTGAGCATGTCTTCTAGTACACATGCTGAAGTTTTCTCCAGGTGAAATGCCTAGGAAGGGTTGCTGGAATACAGTATATGCACATGTTCAACTTTCTAAGATGATGCTAAGTTATTTATCAGGGTGATTGCTTGAATTTTTATTTTCATTAACAGTCTTTGTTGCTATACATCCTCATCAAAAGTTTATATTTCTTGACCTTTTATTATTTGCCAATCTGATGATGAAATGTATTTTATTGTAGTTTTTCAATACCAATTTGCCAGTTTTTTTTTTTTTTAACACTTTGGTGGAGGACATTCATAGATCCTCTTCTTAGAAATGCCTTTCAAAACATTTTCACCATTAGTTTATCTTTTTCTCTGCCATACATATGAATTATTTTTATATCTTCTATACTAATCTATTATAGACATATATATTATATACATGACAATCTATTTTAGATAAATATGTGTGTGGGTGTGGGTAAGTACACACAATGCAAATATCTCCTCCAAATTTGTGAAAACTCTTAGTCTTCTAATGAATAGATGTTCTTAGTTTTTGTTTTATTTTTAAGATTTATTTATTTATTTATTTGACAGAGATCACAAGCAGGCAGTGAAGCAGGTGGCGGGGTGGGGGGGAAGCAGGCCCCCCACTGAGCAGAGAGCCTGATGCGGGGCTCAATCCCAGAACCCTGAGATTATGACCTGAGCCAAAGGCAGAGGCACCCCAGAGGTTCTTAGTTTTAATGCAAGTGAAATTCTCAAACTTTTAACTTGTGTTTTATGCTCCTGTATCTTGTTTAAGGAAGTCATTTCCCTACCCCAAGATTATAAAGTCTCCATGTTGTCTTCTGAAACCTTTATAGTTATATATTTCACATTTAAATCTTTGGTCCTTTTGGAAATAACAGTAAAATTGGAATGATATAAGGATTGATAAATCTGTCATATAAACAGTCATTTTTATCACCATCATTCATTTAATGCTCCATCTTTCTTACAACTAATCTGCTTTGGTCTCTTTGTTAGGTATAAACTGTCCATATATGTTCAAATGTGTTCCTTAATCTTCTACTTTCTCAGTTGATCTGTTCTTACTTTGTTCCACGCATAATGTCTTAGTCATTTTAGATTTTTAGTAAGTCTGGATATCTGGCAAGGTAAGTCACTTACTTTTGTTTTTGCATTTTTTAAGATTTTTATTTATTTATTTGAGAGAGTGAGCAAGGGAGAGATAGAAAACACACAGAAGAGGAGAGGAGGGGCAGAGGGAGAGGGAGAAGCAGACTCCCCACTGAGCAGGGAGCTGGAGGTGGGACTTGATCCCAGAACCCTGGGATCATGATCTGAGCTGGAGGTAGCCACTTAACTGGTTGAGCCACCCAGGCACCTACTTATATTTGCTTCTTTGTGAAGAGTATCTTGGCTTTACTGCAATATTTGTTCTCAGATACAATTTTTAGAATTATTAAACTTGATGTCAAATTTTATTAAATATTTTGTAGGATTATGATGGAAGTAAAGTAAAAATGTAAATCCATTTGCAAAGGATTCACAATATAATATTAACTCTCTTTCTCTATAAACATGGTACATATTTTCACTTACTAAGTCTTTAAATAATTTTCTATCTAGTAAGCATTGTATGTTTTGTGAGAACTTTATGTTGGTTATTGTCAGTAATATACATTTTTAAATCAGATAAATAAAAACATTTGCAATTAATTATGCATCTAAAATTTGGTTGGTTTTATAAATTTTAATGATTTCTCTTAAATAACTGTAGGTTTTCTACTTAGGTAATGATATAATCTATAAACAATGAGGGTTTATGCTTTTCCTTTCCAATTTACATAATTCTATTTTTTCCCTTGACTTACCATACTGATTAGACAGTATTCTTCTTTGCTTTTTTTGTGACTATGAAGAGGATTCTAAAAATATTTTCCAGTATATACAATGGTGTATTAGGTATTTGTGTATGTCCTTTATCAGATTAAGTAAAATTCCTTCTATCCATATTTGCTGATTTTTTTGAAATCCTAACCGGATGTTCACTTTTACTAAATGATGTTTTCTGCATCTTTTAAGATGGTTAAGAATCCAGAGAAAAACAAAAACAAACAAACAAAAAAAACCACCCACATATAAGGTCCATTGAATTTCGATTAAAAAAGTGAAGACAATTAAAAAGAAAAAGAATAGTTTTTTCAATAAATGATGGTGTAAAAATTGACTATCATATGCTCCTAAAATAAATCTATACTTAGACTACATATAAAAATTACTCAAAATAAATCATGTTCCTAAATAAAAAATCTATAGCCATAAAGTTCCAGAGTTATGCAAAGACTTCTCCGGTATGACACAAAAAACACAGATTATAGAGAAAAAACATGATGAATCATACTTCATTGTGAAAAAGAAGTTCTGCTTTTCAAAAGGAAGTGTTAAGACAATTAGTACACAAGTCATAGGTGGGGCAATACTTGCAAATCATGTATTTTAAAATGTGCGAAAAGATGCATATATAGGGTATGTAAAGGACCCAGAAAAAGCAAGCAAGGCAAAGGAACAATTTAATTTAAAAAGAATGGACAAGAGATCTGACAGATAATTCACCAAAGATAATCTATGGATGGCAAGTCAGTATATAAAAAGAAGTTCAACATTACCAGTCATTAGGGAAATGTAAATTTCCACAGTCAGCCAGCACTACACACCAAACAAAATGGCTAAGATTAAAGAAAGTGATCATACCATGTGTTGGCAAGGATGAAGAGCAAATGGATTGTTAACACATTGCTCCTGGGAGTATCAAATGTATAACCACTTTGGAAAACAGTTTGGGAGTTTCTTAAGAAGTTCAGTATGCACCTACCCGACCTAACCATCCCACTACTAGACATTTATCTAAGAGAAATGAAAACAATACATTCACACTAAAACTTATACTTAAAAGTTCATAGCAACTTTGTTTATAATAAAAAAAAAAGGAAACAACCAAGATATCCATCAAAAGATGAATAGATGAACAAATTATGGTATATCCATATAAGGAAATATTATTCAGCAATAAAATAGAATGAACTATTGATCCATGCAGCAATGTGGGTGGGTCTATAAATAATTGTTTTGATAGAGATAAAAGAAGATCACGTACAATATTATTCCATTTATATAAAATCCTAGAAAATGCAAACATCAATACTGATAGAAAATAGATCTATAGGGCGCCTGGGTGACTCAGTGGGTTAAAGCCTCTGCCTTCCACTCAGGTCATGGTCCCAGGGTCCTGGGATCGAGGCCCACATCGGGCTCTCTGCTTGGCGGGGAGCCTGCTTCCTCCTCTCTCTCTCTGACTGCCTCTCTGCCTACTTGTGATCTCTCTGTCAAATAAATAAATAAAATCTTAAAAAAAAAAAAAGAAAATAGATCTATAGTTGGTTAGGAGTAAAAGAAAAGAGACATAGGAAGGGTGGGTGATGGGGCACCTCCGTGGCTCAGTGGGTTAAAGCCTCTGCCTTCTGCTCAGGTCATGATCTCCGGGTCCTGGGATCAAGCCCTGCATCAGGCTGTCTGCTCAGCAGGGAGCCTGCTTCCTCCTCTCTCTCTCTGCCTACTTGTGATCTCTCTCTGTGTGTCAAATAAATAAATAAAATCTTTAAAAAAAAAAAAAAAAGGAAGGGTGGGTGACATGAAGAAACTTTTGAGGGTAATGGATATGTTTACTATCTTGACCGTGATGACTTCACAGCTGTATACATATTTACAGACTTATCACATTATGCATAGTATTATATGTACTTTACTGTATGTCATTTATACCTCATTATAGCTATAACAAAAAACTACTCATTGGTAAAATATTGAATGTTTTTACCCTGAAACTGAGGTTATAGCAGGATGACTAGTCTCATGACTTCTATTCAATTTTGTACTGCTGGTTATAGCCAATGACAATAAGGCAAGAAAAGAAATTAAATGTTCTTGATGCAACTTGGTGAAAAAAAGCAGTCTTTTTATTACATGGTGCTGGCTCTACTAGACAGTAATATGGGGGAAAAATACACCTTGACCATTATTCACACTGCACACAAACATGAATCTGAGGTTGATTAATTAATCTAATTAGTTAGTTAGATTAAGTAATCAATAGGGTTAACTGATTTGAGGTAGTCCTAAAATTAAAAAGCTAAAGTATAGAGCATCTAGAAGAAAACATAGTAGAATAGCTTTGTGATCTCATTTTAGGCAAAATTTCTTAATGAAAATGAACTAAAAGTACTAACCAAAAATTTAAAAAAATTGTAAACTGCTCTTTTTAACATTAAAAAATTCCTGCTTCTCAAAATAAATTTTATTTATTTATTTATTTTAAAGACTTTATTTATTTATTTGACAAAGAGAGAGACAATGAGAGAGGGAGCACAAGCCGGGGGAGTGGGAGAGGGAGAAATAGGCTCCCTGCTGAGCAGGGAGCCTGATGCAGGGCTGGATCCCAGGACCCTGGGATCATGACCTAAGCCAAAGGCAGACACAACGACTGAGCTACTGAGGTGTCCCCTCAAAAAAAATTTTAAAAGCAAGACACAGAGTAGGAGAAAATATTCACAATGACCTGGCATCCTGAATATAGAATGATTCCCATAAACCAGTAATAAAATGATAGCCTATTTTTTTAAAGTGAGCAGAGGACTTGGAAAGGCATTTCACAAAGGATATTATATAAATAAATGATCAACAAGCACATGAAAAGATGTTCAATGTCATTGGTCTTCACTGAATTGCAAAGTAAAACCACAGCACCCCTTGCGCACACATTAAAATGACTAAAATTTAAAGGACTCCATAACTAATGCTAGACGGGATGTGGGGTATCTAGAATACGCCTATATTTTTGATGGGGGTGTAAAATGATACAGCCAGGTTCGGAAATCTGTTGGCAGTGTCTAATAAATTGCACCAACTATGAGATTCGGCTGTTCTACTCTGTGCCAGTCTTGTTTCAAGCAGAGGAAAGAAACCATGAGCAACTTGAACAAGGAAAGTTTAACAGAAATTGATTAAATATAGCAAGGAAATTAGAGACTAGACCTGTCAAGGCAATTCCAAAGAACACAAGAACAGCACGTAGAAGAAATAGCCACTACTTCTAAGGCTTAGATAAAACACCCAAAAAAGTGACACTTACCTCTCAGGAGAAGACGCAGTGGGTGTTCACTGGATGGCAGAGTCGTGTGACCATTTCATGTCAGTGGAACATGGTGGAAACAGACTCCTCATGAGTCCTGAGAAAAAAGCAAAACAGCATATCATTAACTTTAAACAATATTCTGTACAGCAGACCTCTATAATTTATGCATCTTATATAACTATTTTTTTTTTTTTTTAAAGATTTTTATTTATTTATTTGACAGAGAGAGATCACAAGCAGGCAGAGAGGCAGGCAGAGAGAGAGGAGGAAGCAGGCTCCCTGCCGAGCAGAGAGCCCGATGCGGGGCTCGATCCCAGGACCCTGAGATCATGACCTGAGCCGAAGGCAGCGACTTAACCCACTGAGCCACCCAGGCGCCCCAATTATATAACTATTTTATACCCATTGAACAACTTCCTATTTTTGCTCTCCCCATCCCCTGGCAACCACCATTCTATTTTCTGCTTTTATAAGTTTGCCTATTTTAGATGCCTCATATAAGTGGAATCATGCCGTATTTGTTCTTTGGTACCTGACTTCTTTCACTTAATATCATGGTTTTGTTTATTACCTTGACTGAGGTCATGGGATTACAGGCATATGCATATGTCCAAACTCATCAAATTGTACACATTAAGTATGTGCAGAATTTTTTGTGTATCAATTATGCCTCAATAAAGTTGTTTAAGAAAAAATTTCTGGGGAAGCTTGTTCATGGAGATGTACATCACTGGAGACATTCTCTTACAAAACTTACTGTGGGTGGGGGGGTACACTGCCAAGGTAAACTGTTGGTTTGAGCACAGCTGCTTGCCACCCAGCAGCAGTAAGGTGCTGGGGAAGCTCCACGCGCTGTTTACAAGGCAGAGGTTGGAGAACTTGTTTACACTGCAGAAACTTGCAGAGAAGCTAACTGGAACCCAAAGGCAAACCTTCCTCCTGCCATGTTTCTCTAGTGCCCTCTGTTGACAAAATTTAACCTGGTGAAATTGACGAAGAAAGATTTAATTGGCCCAGATCCATTTTCACAGAGCAGGCCAGATTTTCCAACGTGGAACTGAGAGGCAATAGAGAAGGGTCTGGTCCACCTTCCCAGGTGTTTAATTTCCAACGTAAAAATTTCCAGAGGAAATTAAAATATATTTATCACAAAACTTCACAAGGATGTTCATTACAACTTTGTAATTACAAAGAAAGAGAAACAACAAAAAATAACAAAATAAAAATAACAAAAATATAAGTATATATATTTTACATATATATAAAATAACAAAAACCAAAAAATTTGTTATTAAAAATAATGATAAAAGAAGAGAAAACATGGAAACAGCACAACATAAATGGCGTTAACACAAGATTAGTTCTATACATTCTGGTATATTTATACAAAGGCACACAATGCGGCAATAATAAAGATGATTTAATATGACATAGGCGAATCTGAAAAATATATTGATCAAAACGTATATAGTGTATGATTCCACTTTCATGAAATTATAGAACAACAAAATTGATTTTGGGAGAAAGAAATAAGAATAGTGGCTGAGTCCAGGCAGGGAACATGGATGAGAATTAACTGGAAAGGTGTAGAGGGAACTTTTTAGTGTTATAGTAGAGTTCAATATTCTGATTAGATGTTGGTTAAATTACTGCACATTCATCAAAACCCATCAGACTGTACTCTTAACATGCATGCATTTCACTAGATATAATTTTGCAACAATTAAAAAATTATACATCTAAGGTAACCTGACTGGTTTAGATCAAATTAGCAAAATAAGATTGTAATTTAAGAAAATGCATAAATTCGGGGCACCTGGGTGGCTCAATTGATTGAGTGTCTGCCTTTGGCTCAGGTCATGATCCCAGAGTCCTGGGATCAAGTCCCTCATTGGCCTCTCTGCTCAGGAAGGAGTCTGCTTCTTCCTCTCCCTTTGCTCCTCCCCTGCTTGTGCTCTGCTTTCTCTCTCACTCTTTCTCTCAAATAAATAAATAAAATCTTAAAAAAAAAAAAAGAAAGAAAATGCATAAATTCTATTTTTTTCCATACTAAAATATTCTGACAGAGCTTTAGTAACATTAGTCTTAGTTTATGGTCACATCATTTCCTTAGTCACAAAATACAAGACAAATAAAATTTTTTAAGATGATCAAAAAAATTATAGTGTGGTATATACTCATACAGTTATATAGCCTGTCTTAATTACTAATTTCCAGGGGCTTTTAGAAACAAAGAAAATGGGTCACATATGTAAATGATTTTTATCTCTGTTGAAAGATTTATGTTTTGGCCTTCAAACAATAGACAGTAAAAAGACCTGCTGACAAATACAAACTTCTCTAAAATAGGAAGCCAAGCGAACGTGGGCCTTCTTTTCACATTTTTTGGTTATGTGAAGCACAAAAGGAATCAGAAAAAACTATCCAGTTATTGTGACCTATATAACCCACTGTTGCCAAGGGGAGTAAAAATGAGTTTAATCTAGTTGAAGGTATAGTCAATGAGGAGTTTTAAAAGCTGCTGTTAGCTTTGAATGATTATATAGGGTTGATCTATTAGACATAGCATCATCATAATTTTTACAATATAATGATGTGGTCATCAGAATTACAAAACTCTCTCCAGCATAAATTTTTGGAAGAAACTTTGATACATGATGTGCTCAATTCCATTTGCTCATGTGCAAATTGCCAAGGCAAACTTCCTGTGGAGCAAACGATGAAGGAAGGTCAGTTGTCAGATACAAAGTAATGTAACCAAGGCAGTCAAAGCAAGGAATGATCTGATTTTGTGTCCAAATAAAAGAAAGGTGGAGCAGCAAGTGTTAATATTTTCATATTTCCTATTTTCATAGAAATGCGTGACTATGATCAGCGTTTCTGTAGCAACAAGAAAGAGTGTTATCAGAGTCGTGATAGAGATAAATGGCTTCTCATATATCTTCTTTCTTGTAATCACAGAAGGATATGTATCAGAAATGTTGTTATAGCTATATTTAAAGAACAAAGCAACAACTGTGTCCCAGCAGCAGACTTTTGTTCTTGTCAGAATAGAAGGTGCTAACTACAAGAGGGCTTGTGTCTGTAAGGAACAACACAAGTGATTCTATTATTACATGTACCGATTGATTATTTCTCTTGCTTTCTATACCACTGTCAATCAGGACTTAAAAAAAAAAACCTGACACTTTCTATATTGAACCTAATACTGGAATGTGCAGTAAGTATATTAGAAAGTGAATTTTGCACAAAGAGTAAGTGAAGTCCGTATTTTGATTTTCATTTCCAATAGATATTTTCAGTACATGAGTGCCTGAATAAAAAATTACATATATTTTGGGGCGCCTGGGTGGCTCAGTGGGTTAAGCCGCTGCCTTCGGCTCAGGTCATGATCTCAGGGTCCTGGGATCGAGCCCCGCATCGGGCTCTCTGCTCAGCAGGGAGCCTGCTTCCTCCTCTCTCTCTGCCTGCCTCTCTGCCTGCTTGTGATCTCTCTGTCAAATAAATAATAAAATCTTTAAAAAAAAAAAAAAAGTTACGTATATTTTATAAATGAGGGCATGTCCCTATAAGCTATATATTACTATAAGGGTAAATAAGAAACTTGCTTGGATTTTTTATTTTTATTAATAATAAAATATAAAATATGTATTTTTATTCTTAATAAAGATTATTTGCTCTTCTAAAGTAAAATTACATTTTCAAAGAACATTTAACATGTAATGTATCATTATACTCTATTAAAAACTTAACATAGGAAAATGTATATGTAATATTGTACATTTATATTATTTTTTAGTCTTCTCATCTTATTGCATTAGAGAAACCCAAAAGTGGTCTAAAATTCTGAATTTTCAAGTAATGTCATGAGGGAAAATAGGGTAATTTCAAATAGTATCAAAATGTTTTATTATGCTAATAAAGAAATTGAATACTTCAGAATTTATATTAATCATTTTGAGTAAACACAATTTCATATCGCATTTATTTTATTACTTATTATTGATTCTAGTATCATTATCTTGGTATAAATTAGAAAGGAGGTATAAAATTAAATGGAAATTATTATAAGCAAGATGCTTATAAAGTTACATAGATAAAAATCTCAAAAATCATGACCACTATTTGATATTGAAACATTCTAGTTTATGCCATGGAGACTAGGTTGACAAGACTTTAGTGATCAACCAAAGACATCACAATAAAATGGAAAGTTGAATTACCTTTCTTGGCTGAAAATATTCTTATCACTAATATTTCTAATATAGTAATTATTATAATTTATATTTACTTTCTGCCCTTAAGAATTATTACTTTATGGAAATGTATAATCTAAAGTTCTTTCCCTAATTATATGTTGACTACTGTATTAAACAGTGAAATGTAGGAGCACCTGGGTGACTCAGTCAGTTTCAGTTCAGGTCATGATCTCAGAGTCATGAGATAGAACCCAGCATTAGGCTATATGCTCAACACTGAGTCTCCTTGAGATACTCTCCCTCTCCCTCTGCCCCTCCCACCAAGCCCCTTGTGCACATGCCCATACACTCTGTCTCTCAAATAAATAAATAAATAAATAAGACTGTTAGAAATAAAAAAATTGAAATGTAGGTTAATTGTGAATTATTCTTAAGCGATCTACACATTCTTTTCTAAAAGTGCTTATAAACAATCATTTCAGAATTAATACCCTTCTCAAATTTGCCAGACTTTTATGTAGTCTACTTTCCTCTGCTTCCAGAATCTTTGCTCCTTCCTATTAGATTAGTTAACAGTTTCGTCAGGAGAGAAGACCTTCCTCTGCCATTCAAGTTTCTTCTAGCTGAACTTAGAATCAAATTTACGTAAGACAGATTAACAGGAGAAAATCAAATTTAAGAGGTGTTCATATGGAGAATCCACAAATTCATGAGATTCCAAAGACAATGAGGCAACATGAAGTTTATATGAGCTAAGGAAAGAGGTAGGGTCAGAGGATACAAAGGGAAGAAAGACCATTAGCAAGAAGGGGAAAGGAGATGTTTTCAAAAACAATGATTGTCCTATCATGCAGGTAAGTTTCTTACATAAACAGAAGTCTGTTAATAGTTGTCTTCCTGGTACAGGCTCTCTTTCCAATGTAAATTTAGGCAGTTGAAAACCAAGAAGAGAGATTTTTCTGAACCTGCTGGGTTTTGATTCTTTTAACTCAAATAAAGTTCATGCCAAGGTGACCCATCTTAGGCAGTCTTCCCTTGGCTCCTCCAGTTTTCATATTGTCAGATTTTAAAGGTTAATTTATTTTTATCATCTCTTCCTTTCTCCAAATATTCCTAGGATTAAGAATGTGATTTTTCAGGAACCTGGGTGGCTTAGTCGGTTAAGCATCTGCCTTTGGGACCAGGTCATTGATTCCAAGGTTCTGGGATCAAGTCCTGCATGGGGCTCCCTACTCAGTGGGGAGTCTGCTTCTCCTTCTGCCTCTATGCTTGGCTTCTGCTCATGCTTTCTCTCTCTTAAAGAAATAAATAAAATCTTAAAAAAAAAAAAAAAGAATGTGATTTTTCAATTACATCTTCAAATTATATTCTTTCAGTATATTTTGATCCATTGTATCTGAGTCTGAAGACTTGAAATTATTTAAATTGTTAGAGGTTTTCTTAGAAATTGAATTTTCTCTTAAAGATACGTATTCATCCTTTGAAGGATTATTATCCTTGTGAAAAGAGATAAAACAAAATGAGTTCAGTATTTCTACATTCTTTCTGTGATGTCTTTTCTTAACCTACATACCACATCCACACCTAAATTAATGATTTAATTCTATTAATTTCCTTTTAAGAACTGCCAAAGCTTTGTTCCACAAATTTTGGTAGATTGTGTCTTTATTTTCACTCAATGAAAAATATATTCTAATTTTCTAAGTCACTTACTTTTTGATCCACGAGATGTTAAAAGTATGTTTTTTATTTCCAAATATTTTAGAGATTTTTTTCAGATATTTGTCTACTACTGATTTCTAGCATAATTCTGTCACAGTTAGAGAAAAAGATTTGTATTTTCCTACTTCTTAACATGCCCAGTGATCTTTGATAAGATGCCAGATTGTGATTCTATGATATAATAAGAAATAATGTTCATTCCCAGTTCCGGGCATAAAGATCCTAAAGTCCTTAGGATTTCCTGATTAATGGAGGTGAGAGGAGCATCTTTTGTTATTCATAATAAGCCTCTTTCAACCACACCTAAGTTTATGTTAATAAAGTAATGAGGTGACTTTTGGAAAGTCCCTAATGTTGGGGGTGCTGACAGTCTGAGGAATCAAGGATGTGGTTAGAGGATTAGCGCCCCCTACAACTGTTTTTCCAGAGAAGGGAGAAGGGCTCCAGTTTTAGTTCATCACTAATGGCCAATGATTTAATTAATCATGTCTACATAATGCAACCTCCATAAAAACCCTCATCGAAGGGATTCAGACAGGTTCTGGAGTTCAGTGAACACATCAAGCTGCTAGGAGGATATGTACCCAGAAAAGACATGTAAGCTCTATGCCCCACCCCCAACTGGTCTTATGCATATCTCTTCCATTTGGTTGTTCCTGGGTTGTATTCTTTACAATAATCCAGTAACTGTAAGTGAAGTGTTTCCCTGAGTCCTCTGAACCGTCCTAGCAAATTTTTGAACCTGAGGAAGGGGGTTGGTTGTGAGAACCCCCAATTTATAGTTGGTCTGTTAAAAGTGCAGATGACAACCTGGGACTTGCAACTAACATCTGAAGTTTGGGGCAAGTCTTATGGGACTAACATGTTAACGCTGCAGAGTCTGTTAACCTACAGACTAAGATGTTAACTCGTTCCAGGCAGTTAGGTCAGAATTGAGTTAAATCATAGGACACCCTATCAGAGTCCACCAAGATCTGGAGAATTGCTTGGTTTGGAAAAACTCACACATCGGGGTGTCAAAAATGTGAGTAGTACAAAGGAAAAAAAAAAGTGTTTTCCTTTACAGATATTGTTAATTTTACTTTCTTGAGTCCTGATTTCTTTCACTCCTATAAATATTCTAGAGCCTTTTTCCTGGGATGCAGTTACTTGAAAGCAACCTGATCCTTTCTGGTTTTGCTTTTAAGATTCATTAATTAGGAGGAGAACAACATTTAGTCTAGGGCTAATTATGTCCCAATGTTAAAGTAAGATCTTTCTGTGTATACTGTGTCCAGCGCCCAGTGAATTATGTGGTTTTCTCCAGTGGGGGATGAGCTTTTTATAAGCACCAGATACCATTCTTTCTAACCCTTTTGGAGGATTCCACCCCCCACCCCCAGTCTCTGGCAATTTCTTCACAAGTATGCACTGATTAATACTCTACTGAAAACTCAAGATAGATTTTCTCTCTCTCTACAGCTCTCTCTACAACTTTCTCCTCTCCAGCACTCTTTCCTGCAAACTCTAGCCTTGTTAGTTTGTTGGACTTTCATTTCCATCTTCTCAACTTTGGCAGTCCACTCTATGCTTGGCTTTCCTTCCTTGAACTCTTCCTCTGATGGCAGTAAGCTGTGGTGATCACAGGGCTCAGCTCCCTTTCAGGGAACACTGTTTATCACTTACTGCTTAGTGTTTTAAAAGCCATTGTTTCATATATTTTGTCTTATTTTCCTTAGTTGCTTAGGGAAAAATTTCTTGTTTCTATATCTTAGTCTAAGGCAAAAATCACAACCCACTTTTTACATTTAATATATATTGATCTTAAATGATACTCTCCTTCTCACAAGGTTTCATTTCTATAGTGCATTTGAATGTTTAAATTCTTATGATGATAAATTATTTCCTTTAAATAAAAATGTCAAAGTAGATGCAAAATATAAAATATCACCTATTTCACCAGATCTCACTTTACTACTTGGTGGAAAGCAGCCTTTCATTTTCCTAGTTTCAACATAAGTTCTAAGCCAATTGTTTTCCCGTACCAGTTTGGATGAAATATTTAGGAAACTCTTGAATTATATAATACAATGCCTAATTCAAGTGGGCTGATACACACACACACACACACACACACACACACACCTTTGCTGAAGGCACTGATTTACCTTTACTATAAGTGGATATACTCACTTGTTAGGATCTGATGGTCTATGTGAAATACTGTCTATAGCTCTAACTCCTGTGTATGTTATTCATATGTTTCATTCAACATGCATAGTGTTTGGGGGAAATTTTAATTTTCATTCTTAATAAAAGGTATTTTCTGGGGCACCTGGGTGGCTCAATTAGTTAAGTAGCTGCCTCTTGAATTTGGCTCAGGTCATGATCTCAGGCTCATAAGATCGAGCCCCACATTGAGTTCCACACTCAGCGGGGAGTCTGCTTAAGATTCTCTCTCTCCCTCTGCCCCTCCCCACACTCATGCTTTCCCTCTAAAATAAATAAATATTTTAAAAATATATTTAAAAAAAAAAGATATTTTCTTATACAGACTCTCTAAGCCTATCTGTGTTTTGTCATTTCATTTAGAAAAAGGATCTCCTGAGGATAATACTATTAGGCAAAAATGGACTTCTTGAATTACCCAGGAAAAAAAAAAGATAAATGTGAAATACAAAATAAATATGTATAGAAGTGTCCCTGCACATGGTTTTCAGACTGATTCAGAAGCCCAAACTCATGTTTTACTTTTATAACCAGTCACCAGTAACTAGACATTTAAAAATGGTGACATTTACCGCTGGATGTGCAGCTCATATGTCAGCTCATATTTTTATTTCTGAGATGTCAGTTAGAGTTTTAATCTTTTCTGAAGGAATTAAAATATCAAGATTTTCATTTTCAATAATATGGAGGACTAAACATTATGTTTTTCTTTCAGAAAACAATTTAAAATGGTGGCCAAAAAATTCCTCTTGCGTTGGACATATACTTCTGGCCCAGAATAATAAACGAGATATCCACATAATTTTCCTGTGGATACCTCACACAGAAGTCATAAAAATTATAAAAACCCTCCAATTAATCCCCCAGAGAGTTGTGTAGTTTACTTATTCTCTAGGTACCTATGCTCTATAGATTTTAGATCTAGTTAATCTTTTACCCAGAGATGTTCTGCTAAAGGCATTCAACAGATCAGGTCTCTTCCTCTGAGAATATATCATTTGACATTTACTTAAAGGTCTGACAAGGAGGTTGGCTGAGTCCTCGTCTTTCTTTGCTTTCCCTAGAGGTATCTCCTCCCCCCTCATAAAGAGAATGCATATATCACAGGCCAGATGTTTAACTTTGTACAAGGCATATACTGTAGAAGAACATACATCAGATATACTTTTATTTTCAAAGTCTGTATAGCACAGATTTTAAAATGCTTTTATATTCATAATTTTAACAAATGAATGGACCTTTTCCATATGGCTGTATAATTAAATCTCAGAAAAGGATGATACTGTCAGTCAGATAAATGTGATGTCTCCATGCTTCTCCATGGCTCTGAATTAGCCTTATGGACATTGTGTCCTCACTGATCCACGTGTGTACAGAAAGTTTTCCCAAATTCTCAAAACATTAAAAAAAAATAAAGTATTCAAATTCCAGCTATTTGTGTATAAGATAAGATCAACACACCATGAATACTTTCTTCCATACAACTCAGTAATAGAAATTACTCTTTCTGGGTACCTAGGTGGCTCAGTGGGTTAAAGCCTCTGCCTTCGGCTGGGGTCATGATCCCAGGGTCCTGAGATTGAGCCCCACATCAGGCTCTCTGCTCTGCAGGGAGCCTGCTTTCTCCTCTCTCTCTCTGCCTGCCTCTTAGCCTACTTGTGATCTCTTGTCTGTCAAATAAATAAATAAAATCTTTAAAAAAAATTACTCTTTCAATCTGGGATCTTAGTTGAGTTCTTTTTTCTTTCCTTCCAAAATGGTGTATTTCCTCATATCTGATTTTCATCACATTTATGACTACTAAATATTATTCAGGTAATTTTTTATATTCTTTGAAGTGTATTTTTCATAACAAAAATACACAAATATTAGTTAAGAAATTATTAGAAACAATGTATAGGATGGATGTGGAGATACATTCCAGGAGTGGAAACATAATCAAAATCAAAATGAACAAAAGAAACCAAGTTTTGTGGGGATACAGAGGATATAATTATAGTCTAGAGATTAAGGAAGGCTTTGAAGAACAAGAAGAAATGTAAGGGAAACTTTAAAGGATAAGTTGGATTTTAATAGGAAGAGAAGAACAAAACTCCAGACAGATTTAAAAACACTCTGAATGTACAAGACATGTAATGCATAGTATGATTTGGGAATCATAAGTAGTATAATGGGATTATGGTGGGAAATAAGACTGTAAAGGGGTCATTATTCATGGTAGGGAATAACGAATGCCATTCTAAAGATTCTGGGTTTTATTTTGTAGATTAAAGATATTTGTCAAAGTATTCTGAGTAAGATGAGCCTTCAACAATTAAGTCTTAGAACTATTGTGTAAGGAAAGGAATCAAAATAACATTTGTTGAATGCCAATCAATGTCTTTGGCACTTCCATTTATTCTAACACAGTTATCCCTGGCTCTGGTCCATGTTAAAACTATATTATGTAATTTACATGTGAGGAAAAAAACATTCGTAAAAGGTTTGTCATTTACTCCAAGTTACACAAGTAGTAAGTGGATAGAATTGAAGTTTACAGATGAAGGGCAACTATAGAGCCATGAAAACTTTAAGGAGATTCTAACAGCAATTCAGAGGAGAGATGAGGAGAGTTATAACCAGGGTAATTGCCATGGGGAATTTAAGGAAGTGAATGATTATGTTCCAGGAGTTTCATTGATGATGCCTAGGGAACGAGGAAGTCAGAAGGTAGTAAAATGTTTCTGAAGTCTCTATTGTCTCAAGTAATGAAGTAGAAATTCCAGTTTATTCTGAGAAACAAGCACTGTCAAACTCTCTTGCTACTGACCAAGTTATTTAACCTTTTTGAACATAACCAGAATAGTTACTGTGAGGATAGGAAAACATGCATAGTTTGGAGCACTGTGTCTGCCTAGTAGGTGAGATTCAATAAGGTAAATTGTTACTTCTATGACATAACCTGCTCCATTGTTCATCACTTCTCCATTATCCAGCCTAGATAAAAAGAGGCATTAGAGTAACAGAACCACAAATCTGGTTGGCCACCCTTACATCCAAAAGTTATGGATGGTACATTGTGTAATTTTCTAGAGCTTACTTCATAATTTGTGAAATAAATATATTTATTGTGTAGGAGAGGGTTTAAATCTAATTGCCTTGTTTTCCCATTAGATTTTAAGCTATAGAAAAATTGTACAAAAGGAACTGATGACCAAGTGAGAGTCATGGGACACATTAGTGATAGGAAGGGAGGTGACCATAGTTCTCAAGGCAGAGGTGGGACTGATGAAGCTGGATCTGAAAATTTGACTTAGATCTGAAGCTAAAATTGCAGTCTCTTACTTCCCATCTAAATCTACATTTGTGACTCCCCCATGTGGGAAGTTGGGCACATGGGAGAGATCTGATTTACCAAGTTCACTGTATCACATATCGGTTTTCCAGAAATTATAGAGAGAAGGAGACAAATTGTGAGTCTCCCTCATCATCTATAGAGGACCTACCCATGTAGTCTGCCCATATGAAGGAAGCAGGTCCATTCTGCTTGAGCACAGACAAGTTAAGTGAGAAATATAGCACATATCTACAAGTGATATTTCACTGTGATGCATGAACTGATGTATCTGTTAGAACTCTGGATCTCTTACCACTATGGATAACATCAACTACCTTATCATAAGGGGCTTCAGTACTCATGCAACCAATAAGGCAAGGCATCACATGGACCTCAGGGTTGGTATAAGTCCATAGGTCTAGGATGTCATTAAGAATGTAGTTTATTTCCCTACTTTCACTCAGCTTTTTTGGGTTCAGTTACACCTCACAACTATCTTCTTTTGTGTGGAACATAACCATCAACCATTGCTGGAGCTATTTGATCTCCCATCCATATGCAGAAAAGTAAGAGAGGTAAGAGAGGCAACAGAGAGAGATCAAGAGACAGTGTAGAAATCATGATACAGCACGCCTCTCACACAATTGCTTTGCTCAAAGTTTCATTCTCATCACTAAAGGAATCACTATGGTTCGAAGGAAGTCATTATTTATATCTGGTTACTATGTCTAACCTTGGACAAAAACCTGTGAAAAGGAGTGTGAAACTACTCTAATTGGCTAAGCTAGAAATTATCATCCTTAAAGCTGAGTGATCTCACTCATTTAGACATCAAAACTGGAATATTCTGGGTCTTTTTGACAGCAGGAGTGGAACTGGGTGCCAGGGGATATCAACTACAATGTACTGCAGTTAATAAACCTGGGCAGGTGATGAGTGATTTCTAATATTAGGAGAGCTAAGAGATCCAAAATGTCCTCTCAAAAATTTCCCATTTAAAGTAAGGATAATGGGAACTTCTGAAACATGATAAGGGACCATGAAGTTTCCCTTCCTAACTCTCAATAATTATATTTTGTCATAAGATATTAATAGATATGAAGTCCTATGTTTTTATGTAGAAACAAATAAATTGTTTTATAGCAGTTATAAATTATGGATAATGATAATGTGTGTTTTATCTTTAGATTTAAGGCTACAAAGGATAAAAATTAAAATTGAAGAAATATATAGCAACTTTACCACACTGGCCAAGGATCATAAGTAATATTTTTCATTATTCAAAGTAATGTAAGTTTATTAATCTTTGAAATAATTCTACATGTCTTCATTAAATTTTCATTACAATTCTATGTAACGTTTAAGCTTTATAAATGTCACAAAAAGGTCTTGTTTCAATTTGTGCTTGAACTTTCTATGGCCAACAATTTTTTCTACCAATACCTGCTAGAAATAACTTCACCCCTAGATATAACAAGCTTTCTTCTTTGGTTCGTATTTTGTTTTATGACCCAATTAACTCCAAATTAAGTAGGCTATATGATGAAAGAACAACATGAAATTGACAAATAAACAATGTTATAAATAAACTCCCAAAGGGTGAACGATGAAATCTGTTTAGTGCAACTCATTTTTTAAAAGCCTTCCAAGGCTTTTAAAAACTCTTTTAAAAACTCCTCCAAGCATGATAGAAATGGTTTTGTTTCCATTTGAAGATTGCCATTCTATTTGAAAGGATACAAATAGTGATGGAAAATTAAATTTAATTTTTCTGAAAGACGCTTGTTTCATGATGTGACATATATATTGACCAAGTCTAATTCACAATTTTGGGGTTGTGTTATCAATAATTTCATGAGTCTTTAGCTTTATTTACACCATATACTTACACTTGGATCAGCTAGATTTAGAACTCTTATTCTGGGAGAAGTGCCCTTTACATTTAGAAAACAAATTTTCAAAATACACCTTTTTTTTTGGTAAGTAAAATTTCTGTATCTATTTTTAAATAAACTTTTTAGTTAGAATGCGTTTAGGTTTACAGAAAAAATGTTAAAATAATACAGAGTTCTTACATACCCCTCAATATGTCTCTTGTTATTAATATCTTACTTTCATATGGTACACAGTAAATGAACCAATACTGACACATTATGATTAATGTAAGTCCACACTTCATTAGGATTTCCTTAGTTTTTACCTAATGTATGTTATCAGTTCCAGGATCCCATCTCAAATACAATACTACATTTAGTAATCATGACTCCTTAAATTCCTCTAGGCTGTGATAATTTCTCTAGATTTTGCTTGTATTTAAGGTCTCACAGTTTTGAGGAATGCTATCCAGGTATCTTGTGAGATGGTTCTCTATTTGAATTTGTCTGATGATTTCCTCATGATTAAACTGGGGTTATCAGATTGGTGAAAGAAAGCCACAGAGATAAACATGTTATTTTCATCACATTATATCAAGGGTACATACTATCTACATGATTTATGACTGTTGATATTGACCTTGAACACTTGGTGTTGGGGAGTTTTTGTCATGTTTTTCCTCTATAAAGTTGTTTCTGTTTTCCCCTTTTCAGACTGTACTCTTTGGAAGGAAGTCATTATGCATGCTAAATGAAAGTTTTCTTTCTACTTTTTAATTCATATTCTTTTTAAAGTTTTATTTACTTGCTATGATCTAAAACAAATAAAAGCAGTGATAATGACTACCTTGTGTTGTTAAAAATCTCAGATAGAAGCCTTTAATAGTCCATCATTAAATACAGATATAGTATTTAATTATTAGGTTAAGAAACTACTTCCTATTTATAGTGCAGGTAGTTTTAAGTTATAAGTAGATATTCAACTGTCATCAAATATCTCTTCTACATCTTTTGGCATTTCCACATGATTTTTACCCTTATTACATATATTTCGTGAATCATATTGATTAATTTTCAATTTCTAAAAATTTCTTGCTACAAGAGCAAAAACAAAGAAGTGGAACTACATCAAAACAAAAAGTTTCTGCACAGAAAAGGACACCATCATCAAGATGAAAAGGAACATATAGAATGGGAGAAAGTATTTGCAATTCATGTAACTTATTTTTTAAAGATTTATTTATTTATTTGAGAGAAAGAGAGAGAACATGAGTGGAAGGGCAGAGAGAAGGGAGAGAGAATCTCGGGCCAACTCTATGCTGAGTGTGGAGCCCAGTGCAGGGTTCAATCTCACGACCCTGAGATCATGACCTGAGCCAACACCAAGATTCAGATACTCAACCAACTGTACCGCCCAGGCAAGCCTGCAATTCATATACCTGATAAGGGACTAATATACAAAATGCATAAAGAACTCATACAACTCAAGAGTAAAACAAAAACAATAAACAAAATCTCACTTAAAAATGAGCATGAGGTGGCTCAGTCGGTTAAGTGGCTGCCTTCGGCTCAGGTCATGATCTCAGTGTCCTGGGATTGAGCCCTGCATTGGGTTCCCTGCTCATCAGGGAGCCTGAATCCCCCTCTCCCTCTGCCTGTCACTCTGCCTGCTTGTGTTCTCTCTCTCAGGTAAATAAATAAAATCTTAAAAATAAAAATGAGCATAAGATCTAAATAGGTGTTTTTCCAAAGAAGACATACAAATGACCAACAAATGAAATGATGCCCAATATTACTACTCATCAGGAAAATGCCAATCAAACTCACAATAAGATGCGACTTCCCACTTGTTAGAATGGCTAATATCAAAAATAAATAACAATTGTTGGTGAGGATGTGGAGTGAAGTGTACCCTTGTGCACTGTTGGCAGGAACATGAATGATATGAATGGGGATAAGGAAAATGTGAAAATCCTATGAGTAGATAAGGAAAATGTGATTTTATATATACACACATACATATTTATAAAAATATATACGTTATATAAATATAAGCCATACATTATATAAATATACATTTATATTAAATAATATATATTGCTATTCATATTTCTCCATGAAAGAGAAATCCAGTCATTTGCAACAAGTTGGATGGACTTTGAGGACATTATACTAAGTGAAATAAGCCCGTGAAAGACAAATACCTTATGATCTGATTTATATATGGAATCTAAAGAAAACCCAAAACCAAACAAACAAAAAACGACTTATAGATTGAGAACAGAGAACAGATTGGTTGTTGCCAGAGATGAGGGAATAGGGGGGCTGGGTGGTAGAAATGGGTGGGTGTGGTCAGTAGGTACAGACTTCCAGTTATAAGGTAAGTCAGTCCTGGGAATGTAATGTACAGTATGGTGACTCTGGTTAACAATGCTGTATTATATATGTGAATGTTGCAAAGAGACTTTAAAAGTTCTTTTTTTAAATGAAAGATCTTTATTTTTTTTTCAAGATTTTATTTACTTATTTATCAGAGAGGAGCACAAGCAGGGAGAGTGGCAGGAAGAGGCAGAGGGAGAAGCAGACTCCCCGCTGAGCAAGGAGTACAATGTGGGGCTCCATCCCAGGACCCTGGGATCATGACCTGAGCCAAAGGCAGACACTTAACCAACTGAGCCACCTAGGCATCCCAAGATCTTAAAAGTTCTAATCACAAGGGAAAAAAATATGTAACTTTGAGGGGTGATAGATGTTAACTAGTGTGGTAATCATTTTGAAATATATATATATATAATATATATCAGTCATTATGTTGTACATCCAGTACCTAAAGCTAGTACGATGTTATATGTTGATTATATCTTCATTTAAAAAACACCCAAATTGTACACTTAAAATTACATATGTTTTAAGTCAATAATATCTCAGTAAAGCTGGGGGAAAATAAATGAAGATTATAGTTAAGTTACTGGGAAGGAGAACACTGTGGACCTTCCAAGGTGCTGGAACTGTTCTGGTTCCTGATGTGATTGCTAATTGCACATGTGTGTTCAATTTGAGAAAACACATGAAGTAATTTTTGCTCTTTTCTTTCTTTTTTTTTTTAAGATTTTATTTACTTATTTGACAGACAAAAATCACAAGTAGGCAGAGAGGCAGACAGAGAGAGAGGAGGAAGTAGGCTCCCTGCTGAGCAGAGAGCCCAATTCGGGACTTGATCCCAGGACCCTGAGATCATGACCTGAGCGGAAGACAAAGGCTTTAACCCACTGAGCCACCCAGGTGCCCCTTGTACTCTTCTCTGTATGTATGTTATAGTCAACAAAAAGTAAAGCTTAAAAAAAGCTTGCATTTCAACCAGAGGGAGAGGGATTTTGTTTTAGGACTTCCATTTTTGCTCTAGTCAATCAAATGAGAGAAAAATTAAAAAAAAAAAACAAAAAACAAAAAACAACTTTCATTCTTCTTTTCCAAAAATATTTTATTTGTTTATATATTTGAGAGAGAGGGAGAGAGAGAGCAAGCATGAACTGGCGAGGGAGGGGCAAAGGGAGAAGGAGAAGCAGACTGCCTGCTGAGCAGGGAGCCTCACATGGGGCTCTACCCTGGGGACTCGGGGACCCTAGGGTGGTGACTTAACTAACTGAACTACTCAGGTACCTCAGAAAACTTGCATTCCTTTTTTTTTTTTTTTTTTTTTAAAGATTATTTATTTATTTATTTGACAGACAGAGATCACAAGTAGGCAGAGAGGCAGGCAGAGAGAGGAGGAAGCAGGCTCCATGCTGAGCAGACAGCCCGATGCGGGGCACAATCCCAGGATCCTGGGATCATGACCTGAGCTGAAGGCAAAGGCTTTAACCCACTGAGCCACCCAGGCACCTCGAAAACTTGCATTCTCGAAATAATCTCAATTCAATCTGATTCATGATCTTCTGTACATTGCTGAATTTTACTTCCTAAGAATTCAATTTACTAATTTACTTAGGATTTTCTTTTATGTTGATGGGAATAATTAGCCTAAAATTGTCATTTGCTATTAAAGTTGGAGCAACTTTCTAAAATAAGGTAAATAATGTTTTCTCTTTTTTAATTTTCTGGACAAGTTTGCATAATATTGTTTGGTATATTCAATAAATGTTTGAAAAACTCAGCACTGCAGCCAATATCTAGTCTAGAGATTTTATTGCAGGACTTTTTGCAATTGCAGATTCAATTTCTTTAATAGTTAAAGAGTATTTTTATCTACTACTTGTTTGTGAGTCAGTTCCGGTAAGTTTTGCTCTTCTAGGGATTTGCACATTTTTTCTAAACAGTCAAATTTATAGACAAAGATTATATGATTACATACACACATTAAAAGAGAGAGAGAGAGAGAGACAAAAAGAGATGATAAACCAAGGGCACCATAGGGGCGCCTGGGTGACTTAGTCACTTAGGCATCTGCCTTCAGCTTAGGTCATGATCCCAGGGTCCTGGGATCAAGCCCTACATTGGGCTCTTTGCTCAGTGGAACCTACTTCTCCCTGTCCCTCTGTTGCTCCTCCTGCTTGAGTTCTCTCTCTCTCAAATAAATAAATAAAATCTTAAAAAAGACAAACAAACAAGGGCAACATGTAAATAATTACTGGATTTGGGTAATGGCTATGTTATGATTTTGGTAATTTAACATTTGCTAAATAGAGCACAGGGTGTCAGATAGTGAGCTTTAATTCAACAAAAGATGACCAGAAATATTGAAATAGAGAAATACACTACCCACAGGATTCAGAGAAAGTACATGGCACACTTGAAGGGCAACATGGCAGAGTGTGGACAGAGAGGCAGAACCTAGAGCAGTTGTCTTTATTAGGGCCTATGGGTAGAATGCTTTGGGGTTTCTAGGCTGACTGGATTGGTCAACGCAAGCCAAAAAGAGCACTGGTAAGCTCCTTAGAGGCCTAAGGTAGGGGGTACACCAGAAGAGGACCCTGAGGGCTGAGGGAGAATGTTGATCGCAAGGGCTGTTGAGGAAGTCACCTCAGGAACTTAAATTTGCACGAGACTCTGCAGACTGTTACCTAGAGCTTATATTCCCATGAAAGCCTCCTATCAGTTTCACGTCCCTGAAGGCCAACAGTCAAACAAAACGGATGCCAAGACAGAAATACCACAAAGTAGCCTCCCAACAGGGCATATGGGATTTTCTTTGTACTATTCTTGCAACATTTCTGTATTTTTGAAATTAAATAAAAACAAAATGTCACAGAAAATATAAGATTAATCCCCTATTTTAAAAAAAAGTAAAACGAGAAGCAAGCATTCATTATTTCATTCAAATATATTTTCTGAGTTACAACTATGATCTAGGTTCTTTAGTGCGTATTATAGATGTGAAATTCAAAAGAGTAGATTTGCTCTTTTTCCTAAGGAGGTTAATATCTTCTGGGTGAAAAAGACAAAAACAGACAAATACATAAAATACAAATTCTAAAAAGCACTGTGAATGAAACATGTAGGATGCCGAAATAGCAAAACTGGCAGGACCGTGTTACATATCACCTTAGAAAGAGGATAGTTGAATTCCTCCCGCTGACCTACAGCATTTTAGGTCCACCCCCGAGGGCAGGACAGAATCTCTCCGAAGAAGGCCTCATCCCTGAGACCCATGGACCTAAGGCCTACTTAAGGCTAAAGCCCACCACCACGGCTACTTCTAGGTTTATAAATGTTGAGTGATGTAACGTTATTCTACTAAGGTAACAAAATAAAGAATGTGGAGAGAACTTTTTACTGAGGCATAGGTGCAATGGACACCAGAAGCCGAGGGCAGAAGTGGCATGGAGAAAAACTACCTGACGACCTAGCCTCACTCAGTGCAAGGTAGTACTGGGTATAGTCGAAACCGCTAATAAACCAAATGCAACAAAAGCAACAACAAAACCCAAATCTGGCTCAACTTTTGCATAGACTGGCTCAACTCCCACACTAAAGGCATAGCTAAAGAGGAGGGCTAGCCAATTACATCAACCAACAAGGATGATATTGATTGTATATGTTATATCCTCATTTTAAGAAAATGATGGTGACATAAAGACTTCAGCTAGATGTATTCTGAAAAACATTTCTCTCCTTTAAACTGCAACTCAAGTTAAGTTAAAAGTGTTAAGGTTAAAGGAATATGACACCAAATGGAAATCTAATTCTGGAGGATAGATCAAAGAACATGAGGAGGTGTAAACATTAGGGACTATTAAAAGTTATTTTATATGTGTACATATATATACATGTATGTTGTATGTATGTCTATGTCTGTTTATCTTTAAATCTCTTTAAAAAGGATTGTTTAAAGTAAAAAAAATATTGATGCAATGTGGAGTGTATAGGATAGCTAAAGGAAGATTTTATGATAATAAGATATATTAGTTTTATAAATATATACTTCACAGTTTATATATTATGAAAAAGTGGAATTCTTTTTGAAAGTAAGTTAGATGGGTTAAAATTGCATATTTAGCAAGCACTAAAAATAATACAAAGAGGCATCACTAACATGGTAGTAAGAGATATCAGGTGAAATATGAAACACAGTAGGATTTGTAGTCACAGTATATAAAAATCCCTAAAATTCAACAAAATGATGAACAAATTAAAAGGTGGCAAAAGTGGTGCCTGGGTGGCTCAGTGGGTTAAAGCCTCTGCCTTCGGTTCGGGTCATGATCCCAGGGTCCTGGGATTGAGCCCCACATCAGGCTCTCTGCTCAGCAGGGAGCCGGCTTCCTCCTCTCTCTCTGCCTGCCTCTCTGCCTATGTTAAATAGGCAAATAGGCAAATCTCTCTGTCAAATAAATAAATAAAATCTTTTTAAAAATTAAAAAAATAATAATAAAAGGTGGCAAAAGTCTTGAGTGGCCATTTCCCAAAGAAGCCAATGTCCACATGAACAAGTGTCCATCATCATAAGTCATCAGTGGGAATGGATCTGCAGCTGGGACTTAGGGTGTGATTTGTTTGTTTTGTTTGCAGCTTGTTCATTGCCAGTGTTCTTCAGTGTCAGGGGCAGCATCTTTTTAACATTGGGGACTAGCACGCAGTTGGGGTGCCATAGATATTTGAATGAAGGAACCGCAAGGAGCCACAGATAGCTAAATTGGAAGAGAAAAAGTAGAGGCGACCTCAAAGGGGAGAAGAAATGCTTTCTGAGGGGAAGAGAGCAAACATTTCCCCAGGACCTCTCTGAGTGCTGAGGTTGTCAGGGAGAAAAGAACACCATGGCCCCCAGCTCTGTTTTGCTTGGCACTGTGTATCTGTGCCTTTATATTTGTTGTAACTTAGCACATTTCTTCTGCTTTCAAGAAGTGTCTTCCTTTAAATTATCCTGAAAAAGAGATCTCAAATGGTTATAAACCTCTTCAAAAATGTTGTACAGAGGCTGAACTCCTTTTACAGCTGGGATTCATTTTTAACTTTCCTCCAACTCTTTACTCTCTTCTTGCTGTGAAACATGGCAGCATTAAGATTTTGTAACTTTTTTTTTTTTTTCTCTAGGCTTTACAAAAACAAGTCTAAAACACCATCCTCATGAAGACATCTTTTGCGTCTTCATGGCAGTTTTATTAAATGTCTTCCGTGTCTATGATTCACAAACTAAAACTCACTTCCTGACACAGTTTTACTATAATGAAGCCTGATTCGGTTCTGATGAGTTAACCACATTGAGTTGGTGCTTTTTACGTCAAAAGACATTGATAAGCTATTATAAGAAAATTGTAAATGTCTCCAAATTCGTGTCAAAACCTGAGATTTATTTTGACATGAAACCCTGAAGGTAATATGAAAACCTTATCTATTTAATAATTATCATGCATGAGTCAATGTATACAAATTCTTTCAGAGCACTTATGAACCCTGCTGTGTTAAGTGCACTAACATTTAAAAAAAAAAATTAGATGCCTTTATTTTTGCTGATTTGTGGGTTTCTTCCTTAAAATCTGAAACTCAATTACTTTAAGATCTTTTCCCTCTGTGGTTTTTCCCTCTTCAGACTCTCCAACAACTTGTTTACTTTAAAATTGGGGCTACTTGCTATTAATGACTAAAAAAGAAACACAGAAAGGAACTTTGGAAGATCAACTGATCCCATGTCTTGGTAAACATAAATGAATTAAGAGTCTTATTATCTATTTGCCAAATATTAACTAGCATTTTGTTTTCTATACTCATGTGGAGGCTGAAAGACAATAAACACTTAAGTATACTGCTAAGTCATGAAACTTCATTCTAACCTTTTCCAAGAGAGACTACAAAACGCATGCTCCTGTTATAAATAAAAAAGTGAAATAGTGGGAAATTTAACTATTTCAAAGAAGGTTTGTATCAAAAGGTAGCTTATCCTCAAAAACTCTATTTTTCATCTCATTTAGGAAGAAGGGTAGAGCACAACAAACAAATATTTCTTTAACTTAATGTTGAATGCACAGTTGAAATCACTATGATATATTAATAAAATATTCTGTAGCTTTCAAGTAGCAAGGGCTCTTCTCTGACCCTGGGATTTTTACATTTTCCTATTATGGAGATTGACTACTGTGATAGACCAAGGTGACTGATGATGACTGGATCTCACAAAGTGAGAATGAATTTGATTGTCTGTGAATTGGGAGAGAAATGAATACTCAGAGCAATTGTCAGTCACGTTCTTGGCATCGCAATAGCTCCAGATCCAATAAAGCTTTGAAGCCTCTAATAATTTTCAAATGGTCATTGAATGACAATTTCAGCAAAATTGAAATGGTAGAAAGACAAAAATGAAAATGATATGAAAATAAAAAGGAGGCTTGGATGTTATTTCTGATCCATATCATTTTTATTGTCTTGCTGTATACCAGAATTTAATGAAACATTTTCCATGTGCTGAAAGGGTTTTTCTCACAAATCTGATTGGAGGGGTTTTCCATGATGCTTCCTGTGAAGGACTTAAATTTGGCACAGCTAATATGAATACTAGTTTCTAAAACATACTTATGTATGTATGTTCGTAAATTTTCAGGAATTCATAAAATTGATGAAGGATATATTGTTTATTTTTTTTAAAGTTGCATTTTAATAAGAGGGGTTTAAAATCACAAAATATTACAAGAAAACTTGTTCTTTATAACCGGGGTTCATTCCTTTTAGGAATGAGCACTTGAATAGTCACCAAAATGTGACATGTCACAACCATTTTGGAGGTCCTTTCTAACTCTCCTGATTTCCTTTGTGTTTAGTGAGCAACCCTTGGTTTCTATTTTTCTTCAAATATAAATTGGTCAACACAGAAAGAATGTTCTGAATGCTAAGCATGAAAGATCTAGTTCATTTGGTAACTGTAATTCCTTTTTTTTTTTTTTTGAAGATAGTATTTATTTGAGAGAGAGAGAGAGTGCAGGAGCAGGGGCAGCGGCAAAGGGAGAGGGAGAAGCAGGCTCCCCACTGAGCAGGGAGCCTGACCCAGAGCTCAGTCCCAAGACCCTGGAATCATGACCTGAGCTGAAGGCGGACGCTTAACCAACTGAGCCACCCTGGTGCCCTGGTAATTCTAATTCTTACTATAAATTAGTTCCTTGGCATCTTCATAAAATAGTCTCTGTTGTGTTTGGAACCCAGAGAATAGTGTTCCTTGAACACAGTGACACAGTGAATTTCTGGACACAAAAAGTAAGGAACATGTCTCGGGTTGTGGTTATTCCAACCAGGTACTGCATCTTTGTAAGGTTCTACATCTTTGTAAGGTTCTACCTGAGAAAACATTGTCATCCCTTGATTTTATCAAGATAATATTGTTGCAAAATTCTCATTTGAAAATTCTTCTTGAAAATCTACATATAAATTGGGATCATTCTACCCTTTTAAATATGTCTTTCAAAAACATTTTCTCCATAATGTCACATAAATTTCCAAAGAATGTATTTTAAAGCATTACTGTGTGTGTGTGTGTGTGTGTGTGAGAGAGAGAGAGAGAGAGAGAGCATGAGTGCGCACTAGAGAGAAAAGGATTTGCAACATTTTGAATGTATATGTCTCCCACCACCAGTATCAAGTTGAACAGATGACAAAAACAAGATATACTGTCTGGGAAAGAGCCCTGATAAAATGGATAGTAATGCTATGGTCTGAATGTTTGTGTCCCCACCTCTCTCTAAATTAATGTATTGAAATACTAACCACCAAAGGTGTTGATATTAGTAGGTGGGACCTTTGGGAGGTTCTTAATTGGTGAGAGGGAACCCTCATAAATGGGATTAGACTTGTTTTAAAAGACACTCCAGATATAACCTCATCCCTTCCATTATGTGAGGCCACAATGAGAAGACACTGGCTCTCACCAGATAGTTACCATGTTGGCACCTTCATCTTGGACCTCCTAGCCTTCAGAAGTCTGAGAAATAATTTTGTTTGTTTGTTTGTTTGTTTATAGGCTACACTGTCTGTGGTATTTTGTTATAGTAGCTGCAAATAAAATAAAATAACCTCATTAACACATGGATGTAGTTTGAAAGAGCCATCAATGAGATGACACCATGATAGAGGAGAGAGTAGAGTAAAACAAGGTGATCAAGAGCATAAGCTCTACATTATGATTTTCTGTCTTGATTTCTAGCTCCCACCTTGGAATATTTACCAAAGTTCTTTTTATCTCTGTTTCTCACCTCTGTGAAGGAGATGGCAATGGTGCTTCTAGAATATTGTGAATATCAAATGAGTTTATATAATGAAAGCTCCTAAGAGTGGGTAGGAAGTATTCTATTCATGTTAACTTTCCTTGTGACAATGGCATATCCTAAGAATTTACAACTCTGAAAGGCTCCAGGTTACAAATGGTTGATTTGAATTGTTAAAACAGCTAATGTTTTCCTGGAATAATTTGGAGTGGGGAAAAAAAAAAGCTGGAAGAGTTAGTTACCAGTAATAATGTGGAGAGCAAAGAAAAAACTTTCTCTCTCAAGATCTCTTAAAACAGCATGCAAATCTATAATTGTTTATATAATAATACATCTTTAATGAGAGGCTCCATTATCCTACCAAACTGTTGTATGTGACTATCACCAGTGAGAAAGACTATACTTACCTAAGGAAATGTCTACAAAGGTACATACTAGCGCATATATTAAGTTATATTTTCACATTTTTGTGAGCTTGTCAATGAAATGAAACGTTGATACTTTAAGGTCTTTTTTCATACTAAACTTTAGTATAGAAATGTTTTCATAGCAGATATTCTAATGTTTCCTTGATATTTGTGACATTTTATTGCAGATTACAAGATTCTCCCAATGCATGGAACAGTAGATATATTAATGCAGTCCAATTTCTTACCACAAGTAATCTATCATCCAAAGTAAAATAAATGGCTTTCAAAGAGAGATTTAATCATAAGCTAAAGAGAAATGGAAGCTTCAAAGACAAGATTCAAAGAAAAGAAATAAAGCCATGGCTAGCAAGGAGAAGGGGATATGCAGAAGTGCATCTTCTCTGATTTTCCTGCCCTGGATTTTCCCCTACAAAGACCTAATGACCAAGGGATTGATCAATATTTACTACTCACCATCTTCAACTGCTTAAATTCAAATCATTAGGACATTAATTCCATTCCACAATTAAACATTCCCTATGGTGATTAAAAAGTAGCATTTTTAACTTCAATTGACCCCACCACTAAATCTTGGTGAATGAAAGGAGAGATGTCACAGTATCATGAAGGAAAACAGAGATGGGAGATACCAAGATATTTCCAAATCGTTCTAGAACCATCTAGTTAGAAAGTCAACTTCATTCATACCCAAGTACTTCTACCTTACAGCACCCTTCTCCTTCTGCCCTTGGGAGAATTATGAAAAGCTTCAGGGACTTATTTCTTCAAATATTCCTTTTTATTTCTCTGAGGATTTTCTAGTGTTGAGTTAAAAAAAAAAGACTAAAAAACTAAAAATTCATGGGGCGCCTGGGTGGCTCAGTGGGTTAAGCCGCTGCCTTCGGCTCAGGTCATGATCTCAGGGTCCTGGGATCGAGCCCCGCATCGGGCTCTCTGCTCAGCGGGGAGCCTGCTTCCTCCTCTCTCTCTGCCTGCCTCTCTGCCTGCTTGTGATCTCTCTGTCAAATAAATAAATAAAATCTTTAAAAAAAAATTCTTTATAAATAGTATATACGGTCTAATAATCATGTCTATATATCTTCCCTCATATAGAGTATAGCTCTTCCTTTCAAGTAGAATTTTTCTGAATAACCATTTAAATGTTACAATTCCAACACAGTGCAAGAATTTGAATCATTCTTAACCCCTTGCTTTCTCCGTAGAGTATCATTAAGACCAATGGTACATATCCTAGGGAAGAGGAAAATAATTCCACTAAAGGATTCTTCCCCACCCCCACCAAATTGTTACAGTTGCTGACTCCCCCAGATAAACTCTGCTCTAAAACAGATGATTGTACAGTATGTGTTAATTGGTTCCAAAAAGCTTCCCTTCACCAAACTACGAAGATTCTTTTTACTCAAAAGATCCCTATTTTCTTTCTAAAACAACCTTTGGAATTCTGAGGGTCTATTAAATTATTTTCCTCTTTTTGAAAGGCTGTTGCTAAAACCACAACTCCATATCTGAAGGTGAAAGGACACTTAAAAATTCTACAATGTCAATTAAATTAATGAATGAGAGAGAAACATCCACTTTCCAAAACATGGTTAAAATCTGATATCACTAGTTTTTCCTAAAGATGTATGAATTTTAACAAGCTACCAACAGTTTCCCTTAGCGAAACTTATGGTTTTTTAAGTATAAAAACATTTTTTCCTGTCTTCTTTTAAACCAACCAAATGTGTGTAGTTATCAAGAACTATGACTGAGTTAGCAGAGAAAATTACCAGGTTAAACTGGCTACATGCACTGTTTTAAGAATATTTCATATTCTACACAATAATCTTTATTAGAGAAGTTAGCTTAGAACTGGTGGCATAACTTCTGTATAGGGAGTAATGTTTGCTATGAGAATGTGCAATAAATGGTAAAAATGGCAATAAATTACCATATATTAAAGCACATAGTGCATTGTATCTTTTACATCACACATTTTTGTCTGTTTCAAATCCCCAAATTCATAAAACACAAGGAAACTGACATTCAAAACATTCTTTACGAACAGTTTTTTCTGTCTCATAGCTTTAAGATAAGAAGTTCCATATGCCACAAAATATAGTCCGTCAACAGAATCCACTTGATCAAAGAGTTTTTGTCATTATTAAAAGAGGGAAAATCCACAGATGTGGGATTCTATGTTATCTTTTCTATTTTCTGTTTGTGGCTTACACAATTTTCATGCTTTCAAATTATAACAATAGTTTTAACATTTTTAATATATTTTCGGTACATAACTGAGGAACATTAAGGACATTTGCATTTTTTTCTGTTCTTTAGAAGCTCTTTGATGATTTTCATCACCCTCCATTACCCCAAAGGAAATGTAGCCTTGCCTTTGCCTATATAGCTATTCATCATCTCTAGAAATTTAAGTCACCTGGCTCTGAATGATTTACCATCAGAGATGAATAATTCTCTGCCTGGGCTTTCCCACCTTAAGCAAAGATGCTGCCATTGCATTTAGGTTGGAATCAGTTTACTTAAGAAAAATCTCAAGACATTTATGCAATTAAAATAAAATCCTTCCTCTGTAGGTGAACTTAAAGATATATTAGTGGTGTGATATGAGAGAAAATTCTGAAAACTTCTTCTGGCCATTTTTCTATTAAGTGGTAACTAGAATAAAATAATACGCTGTTCAGGAGAAGTGAACATAGTTACAAAAAAATACACACACACACACACACACACACACACACACACATATATATATATACACATATGTGTATATATATATATATATCTTTAAAAAAAAATTTTATTTATTTATTTGAGAGAGAGAGAGAGAGCACAAGCAAGGAGAGGGACAGAGGAATAAGCAGAATTGTGGAGTCTGATGTGGGGCTGGACCCCAGGACCCTGAGATCATGACCTGAACTGAAGGCAGATGTTTATCCAACTGAGCCACCCAGTCACTCTTGAAAAATATATATCTTTTGAAAAGAAAAGAAAAGAAAAAAAAAGAAAAGAAAAGAAAAGAAAAGAAAAGAAAAGCTAGAGTATTCTTTTATTTTGGTCCTGAAAGCATTGTGGCACATTTTAATCACTTTGATAGACTCCCCCACATTACTTTAAAATAGACCTGATACATTGATTTGCAAGTTTAGCTTGATGATTCACTCAAACTTCTCATTTCCTGATCATCATCATGTATTACAATGTCTAGAGAAGGCCTGGCCTTAAAAATGTTACCACCACCTATAAATCATCCTTCACTGCTGCATGATTAAACCTGCCTTAAGTAAAATCTGTCCTGTTTAACAACTTCAATGTCTTCTATCACTTGAAAAATCAAACCCAGACTCCTTAACATGGGTCCTATGGCTCTTCACCATCTGCCTCATGCTCTTCCCAAGTCTTCTCATCAGTCACATTCTTTATGCTGTGGACTGTCTTGGCAATTTTGGTTCTTAGAATTCACTATCATCTCACCTCATCGTCACACATGGCTCCTCTACCTGGCAAATTCTTTATCCTTTCTTTAGCTGGCTAATTGTACCTATTATGGTTAGCATTTTCATTTCAATATGTGTTTCCAGAAAAGCAATGCATATTTTTCATTAATTCATTTTTCATTGAATTAAAAAATTCAGTGGGGTGGCACCTGGGTGGCTCAGTCAGTTAAGTGTCTGACTCATGACTTTGGCTCAGGTCATAGTTTCAGGGTCATGAAATCTGTGATGGAGCTCCAAGTTGGGCTTCCCACTCTGAGGGGAGTCTGCTTGTGATTCTTTCTCTCTTTCTTTCTCCTTCTCCTTCTGCCCCTCCCCCTCTTGTGTGTGCACTCTCTCTCTAAAATAAATAAACAAATCTTTAAAATATTTTTAATCCAATAGGATTATGTGGAAAATAAAAGTTCCCCCTTTTCCTACCTTCCATACCCCTTCATCTTGATTCTCAAAACACAGCCAGCTACATAATTGGTAGCACCCAGTGCAAAATGAAAATATGGGAATTTTTATTCTAAAAACAAGAAAAAAAATACAGTTAAAAGTATTAAAACATAAAGATTTTTTCTTTTCTCTGTAGTCTCTCAACTTGTAGTAGTGGTTTTATTTTTATTAATTAATGTCATTTTAAGTAAAAAAATTATTTGATGTATCTTGCCATTCATCTTTATATTATGGAATGACAGTATTAAAATGTAAATATAAAAGCATTTAACTTCTATATGGAATCACCAAAATTATGCAATTCATATTTCATAGCTTGTGTATGAATATGCATTCAATTCTTACCAGGATGGTGAACAGGCTGCACAGAACTCCCTTGATTGTTTTTGTTTCATTTCTGCTTATATACACATTCTACTAACACTCTCTACCTCTGGCTAATCTTCCCTTTCCTTCTATGTCATCATTTTCAGTGTAGGTGTTGGTTAATTCAGGAAAGTTCCACTACCACTAACTCAGTTGTAGACATAACACGCATCCTTTCCATCATTTGAATCGTGCAGAACTCCACCAGGCATGGGTCCACCAGAAGTCTGAGCTCAGGAGGCATCTCAAGTACCCCTAAGTGTACCCATGGGGTAGCAAGGAAGGCTGGGTACACATATTGTATATATCTACTGCTTTCACATGTGCTCTTTTGGCCCATTGGACTTTACTCACAAGACTTGAGTTCAAAGATGAAATTATTAAAAACTTCAAGATTACAACAGCAGAGCATTAAATTAAGCACAGGACCCCTCAGAGTCTGGGGTCCTGTGTAATTGTATGGGAATCACATGGCTTCATGGGAAACCAGCATGGACACAGAAACTGCCATTTTCAACTATTTGAGCCTTCTTTTCTGAAATATCTAAATAATGTGTAAAAACTCACTCATTTTTATCACTATTATATATCATTAATTACAAACACAAAATGCAAAGGTTTTGCTTTTTTTTTAAAGATTTTATTTATTTTATTTGACAGACAGAGATTACAAGTAGGCAGAGAGGCAGGCAGAGAGAGAGAGGAGGAAGCAGGCTCCCTGCTGAACAGAGAGTCTGATGCAGGGCTCGATCCCAGGACCCTGGGATCATGACCTGAGCCGAAGGCAGAGGCTTTAGCCCACTGAGCCACCCAGGTGCCCCAGGTTTTGCATTTTTATAATGCACATGAATAGTTATGTCCTCCAATGTAATTATATAATAATTTTGTTAAATTAATAATCAGTGTTCATATTATGACTTCAAATATTATTTATAATTAAGCAAGGTAGCATATTATGATCATATAATCATTTCTTCTATAACTTTCTGTTTTCATTGGAGTTAATAAATTCCTTACTTATTTGCTTTCTCTTAATTTAACTCCAAAATCTCCAGTTAAATTCTTTCTTCACTTAGAAGACAATTATCAGTATCTTCTTTCATTCAGTCAGAGCCTAGATTTGCAGCTTTCTGGATCTGCTGTACACATTCTAGGACATTCTACTCTTCTTCCTCCTATAATGAATCCTCCTTTTTCTGCATCCCAATTCCCCCCTCTTCTTTGGATTATAGTACAGTACATCTTCAGTGGCTCCTAGGAATGAGAACATGGAGGTAAAAGTTTTGATTCCTTGCATGCCTGTAAATACCTTTTTTTTACTCTCCAAATTTATCAGTGGTTTGAGTGCAGATTCAAGGTTAGAAATAATTTTCTATCAAAACTTGGAGGACAATGTGCTATTGTCTTCCAACTTCAGATGTGACAGCTAGAAATAGAATGTTGTTTTTTTTTTTAATTATCAGTTATGTGTATGTGATTAATTCCCTTCCTTTCTGAATCACAACTCTCCTTTATTTTAATATTTTGAAAATGTTCCCCCAATATCTTCTTGATGTCATTGCTTTGGACAGTAAGGCTACAATCATCCTTATATTTGTTTCTTTGTAGATAGCATGTATTTTTACTCAGGCTGTTTTTAGTTTTGAGAAATTTGATATTGATGTACCTTGGTCTAGCTTTTTTTTTTTTTCCTGTTTCAAGGGAAAAAATACTTAGTACATAGGATTCATTGAGATTTATGGATCTGAGGGTTTTTAGTTTTTACCAAACAGAGAAAAATTTTAGCCATTATTACCTAAAACATTTTCTGACCCCCCTAGTCCTTTCAGGAATTCCAATTACAGGCAAATTAGGGTATTTTAAGTTATCCTTTACCACCCTAATGCTCTTTTTTTTTTTTTTTTTAATTCTCTTTTCTCTGTTCTTCATTTTGGATAGCTTCTTCTGTTCACTGGCATTTTCTTCTGCAATGCATCAGCTGCTGTTAATTTCATCAAGTGTATTTTTTCATCTCAGGTATTTTGAAGATTTTATTTGTTTATTTGTCAGAGAGCAAGACAGAGAGAGCACAAGCAGGCAGAGTAGAAGGCAGAGGCAGAGAGAAAAGTAGGCTCCCCACTGATCGAGGAGTCTGGTATGGAGCTTGATCCCAAGACTCTGGGATCAAGACCTGAGCCAAAGGCAACGAACGGCTTAACCGACTGAGCCACCCAGGGATCCCTCATCTCAGGTATTTCGGTTTTCATTTTTTGGAGTTTGGCTTTAGTTTCCTGTCTCTTCTTGGCTTTTTAAACACATGGAATACAATTATAATAACTATTTCAATGTTATTTTAACATTGATTTCTTTATTTAACTGCTAATTATAAATAAATGATAACATTTATTTAACTGCTAATTTTAGCATCTAAATGCTAAATTGGATTTATTTGCTAATTGGATTAATTTTTCTTGACATTATGGGTCTTATTTTCCTACTCTCCTTCATGCTTGTTAATTTTTTACTTGATACCCCACAGTGTGAATTTTACATTTTTGGATGCAAGATATGTTTGTCTTATTGTAAACATTTTTAGATTCAGATCTAAGATATGGTCTCATTACTTAGAAAAGGCTTCTTTTCGGTGCTTGTTTATAAAATTTGCTAAGTAGGACTGGAGCAAAGCTCAATGTAGGATTAAGGTACTACATTACAAAGTGAGACTCAAGATTCTCTCTGTGCTCGGTTCACTACAAATCTTGAGGTTTTCCCATTTGGGTGAACCCATCTTGGGTGAGAGCGGACACTGTTCCCAGTCATGTATGAACACAGGGCACTGTTATATCTCATTCTTTAGGAGAACCCTCTCCCTGGTTACAGATCACTTTCTTTTATATAGCATTTCAGTACCCAGCTGAACACTTGAGGAGATCCTCTGCTCATCTCCTGGATTCTCTCTCTGAGCTTCTCTCTCCTCTTCAGTGCTTTGTCCTTAAGTTACATCTGGATTGTTCTTTCCAGAGCCTCAGTTCCTTTATTCCAAGTATTCCTCCCAAGTATTCCTGAGTTCTTCCTCTCTGTGCTACAGCCTGGTAACTTTTCAAAGCAATAGCTGGGTTTCCTATAGGGTTCATTTTATTTGTTTCTCAATTTGGGGAATCATTGTCCTTTGTTGTCTGATGTCCAATGCCTTGTCTTTCATTGTGTCCTTATAATGTTCATTTTTTTTTTTTTTTTTTGGTTCTCTCAAGCAGGAGAGTAACGCTATTTTTTGTTACTCTATCTTGAACATAAACAAAAGTCCCACCTATCAGACCTCATGTTTTAAATTTCAGAGCATCTATAATTATTTAACTCAATTTTCTGTCTTTCCCTGGTCCTCCCTGTGGAGTCAATGTCTTATCTCATCTATCTTAAGACTAGTTCGAGGGGCACCTGTGTGGCTCAGTGGGTTAAGCCTCTGCCTTTGGCTCAGGTCATGATCTCAGGGTCCTGGGATAGAGCCCTGCATTGGGCTCTTTGCTCAGTAGGGAGCCTGCTTCTCCCTCCATCTCTGCCTGCTGCTCTGCCTACTTTTGATCTCTGTCAAATAAATAAATAAAATCTTTTTTAAAAAAAAAAGACTAGTTTGATTCTACTTTCTGTCCCATTCTAGTAAGTTGTCTTTGGACATCTCTGGTAAGTCATATGTGAGCTACCTGATTTGTGGCACATCCAGGCAGAGGCAGTAGGAAAGTTCTGAGTGATTCTCCAATCTCTTGTGCTTAGGAGACCAGCAATACTCCAGATGGCCCAACATCTCTCAGATTGGTTCTCTGAAAGACCTTGTGGAGCAAAGCCCTCCTAAACACTTAGAGCAGACTTTACATGAGTAAGAAATATATGTTTATATGTTAAGCCTTGAGAATTGGGGTTATTTTATATGCAGCTGAAGTCTAGTCTATCTTGACTAATACCCTGATTCCCAAAGAAAAGGTTTGTTTCCTTAACTTTTCGCTTGCCAATCTCTATTGCAATGTGTTTTCTCCACTGAAAGCTCTTCAAAGGCACAGGTAATACCACATATCCCTAGTTACTTAGATTGGAGTGCCTGGGTGGCTCAGTGATTAAGTGTCTGCCTTCAGCTCAGGTCATGATCCCAGGATCCTGGGCTTGAGCCCCACATCAGGCTCCCTGCTCTGAGGGAAGCCTGCTTCTCCCTCTCCCCCTCCCCCTGCTTGTGTTCCTTTTCTTGCTGTTTCTCTCTCTCTATGTCAAATAAATAAATAAAATCTAAAAAAATATAGTTGCTTGGAAAATATCGGCTGAAAAGATGAATGGCAGAGTTTAAGTCCTTTAGTGTAACATATCAAGTGTAATTGATGCTTATAATTATAATTACTATATGGATTGAAATAATATAGACACATTAGCAGTAAAAATGAAATATAATAATATAATTGCACTCATGCATAATATTTGGGGAAAATCCTGAACTTTTCCTTTCTCTAGCTTTTACAAATTCATTTATGTGGGAAGGATTTATTGTACACCTAGTAATCAGATGCTGTGCTTCTTTCTAGGATATGGCCCTGAGAATAAGAGTATTTGAATTGAATTCTAGGACTTACAACCTTATCTGGGATTTCAGAAAAAAAAATGGCATAATAGACTTTCTTTATTAAAAAAGATATATGGCCATATCAATTCAATGTTTGCTGGAATGCCTTTAAATTCTACTTTCTATATTGGAAAGATTACGTCCAAATACAAATGCGGTTGTCCGTGAGCTAGTTATGTGGAAACACTAAATAGGGATATAGCTTTAAAGATGTTAGCTCCAAAACTATATGTGGCAGAGCTCTTACTTAATTTTATTCTTTTTTTTTTCTCCCATGGAAATTAACTCTTACCCCAATAAAATATCCATTTATTTTTCAACATGGATTCATTACTACCATCTAGCCGACAAATTTGAACAGTTGTATTTTGGTTCCACTGTTTCCTTGTGTCATGTATAGAACTGGAGCTCCTCAAAGACAGGGCAAAGACCACATAGGGAAAAGACAGGGTAAAAGATTAACCAATTTAGCAGGCATAGTACCTAAGCATAACATAAGCATGCATTATGTAATTATACACATAGGTAATTTACATGGAGTTCTTTTAAATATATGAATCCAGAAAAGTTTTGATTAAACTAATCTATCAGAATTTCTTATATTCACCTCATATAGTCAATATTTTTAAAAGTGTACTATATGCAAATCACTTCTGTAAGTGCAGGGGCCATAAAAAGGAAAAATAAACATAACTCTCCTCTCTTGTGGAGCTTACAATTCTAAAATATGAAGTTCAGATTATAACAAGTATTATTTGTTAAAATAAATCTGGAAAGGAACGGTAAAGTGCCAGAGGATGTCGATGATGATATTTCTCATAATTTGATTCTGTAAGGTCTTACGATGTGAATGAGTATCCAATAGACTCAGTAAAATGTTAAACATTTTCTGTCATAAAGCGTTGCTGTTTATTCTCCTAAGACTGCTTATGTATCTTCCCTTTTAATCTATACCCTTAAAATCATAGTGACCTGTAACTATTCCTGGATGGATGGATCCTATGAAACAGACACTCTAATGTGATTAAAGTGTACTGGTTTTAAACGGGAAAATAACTGAGTCTTTAAAATATATATGAATTTTAAGCACTTAAAGTCTAAATAATTAAAATGATTAAGCAACATCCATTGAGTTAGTTAAATCTAGAAATAGAATTCCTATCTTTTAATTTCAGCAAGGGTGCTAAGCAGAACTCGAACATAATTGAAAAGGTGCTTTCTGAGGGCTCCACATGTCATTTACTATTATAAAGTGAACATTTTTCAAGTTATATAAGCTTCTACAGTCTGCTATTTCATTTACCCTGACTTCAAGTGATCAAAATCTGGAAGAATAAATTTAGAGATATTTTCTCTCAATTATTACATTTCTGCATGGTTTGGTACCATGACTTTTTGGAACACAAGTTTTGACCTCAGGAAATCTGATGTTTGTTTTCAACCTGCTGATTTCTTGACTGATCTTACCCAAGTCATATAACCTCCTGCTTGAGTTTCCTCATCTGAAAAGCAGAGATAAGAATAGTTTCTTGCTGTTACCGTTACGATCAAGATGCGAATAACTCTAAAGCCTAGGTATACAGAAGAATCAGGCAAAGGTAAGACAGTATAATAAAATACTGTAACTTTAACCTGATCTGGCCGGTGGGGTACTTGCCCTCCATTGCCAAAGTAATTTATCCCACAAGTCACAACTATTACTTAAAGCTGGACCTTTTCAAAGGTCAAAGTCAAGTCATCTGTTATGTTTGGCTGGGATCCCACTCTCATGCATTCTTTGAAATTTTGAAGTCAGAGATAAAAGATGTAGGTAGAGAAGAGGATAGCTGCATTGTTACCAACAAAGCTGGCTCTGCATTCTGGCTCACCCAGAACCTTCTCTGTCCCATCGACATTCTGCACCCAGGTCTGTCAGGCCCCAGAGCACTCGAAACATGTAAGTTACCAGCTTAGTGATGTGCATAAGTGATGTTCCTTGTCCCTTTACTTTAGGAACTTGGATCTCTATTCTCAATTAGGGGAGACTATACTAACAGGAAATAGCAACAGATTACTCAGAAATACATACTAAGGCTCTCTGATATAGATGAAAACTGGTGTAGAAGGCATCAGGTATATCTTGTTATGAGGTATATTAAGACAAACTGTATTTCTAAGCATCTCATTTAATCTCTTTAAGTTAATACTACCCATATTGCCCTGTACATTTAGCCTCTCCTCCAATGCCACTTCTGCTGGTATCTATAGAACTAAGACCTTCTCAATGTCCCAACTTTACATTAAATTAAAATCATTTAAAAATATACTTTTAATTACCATCATATTCTTCTTTTCACAAGTTTCTAAAACAGTGATTCTAGACTCTATCAGACTTAACACCTTCTTTTTATTATAAATATTTTAACACCTAATTTCTCTCCTAAAATGAAATTCAGAGATAATAACCTACATATTGCATATATTTAAAAAATCAGTACAAATCTCTAAATAGAATATAAAGCAAATATAATAAAAAATACTTTATAACAACACACATTTCAGTTTGAAAATGTTTGGATATGACCTCACAGAGAAGACATGATGAAATAATAAGGTACTTGCTCTGGTTTGTAGAATATTTGTTAACTCAACAGCTGTAAAAGCGGACTGATACAAATGTGTTGTCCTGGAATCTCAAACATTAACATTATTATTAGTGTTGTGTTTCTTAAAGTAGTGGACAACCCTTGGCATAGTAAAACTTCTGCGATAGTTGCTTTGCTGGAAAATACAGTGTGTATTAAAAATTACACAAAAACATTTTTGTTTACATTAAATGAAGTAGGGTTTTAGGCAAAGAGAATTCTTAATTTATTTTAAACTATTTGACTATCTCACAGATATTTCCAAAGCTGGTCCGAATGTAGGAAAAGGTCCAAATATGGTACTGTTCTGTGAATTGCCAAATGTCTAGCTTCCCTGACTCACCTCTGTACTAAATATTGGAAGTACCTTCAAATGAATGTAACCACACAAGCACACATGTGCATCAGATGTGCCACCTAGAGAGTAACAGTGTCCAACTGAGAACAAATTGTATAAAAGGCAGAGTTTACTTCCTCTTCCCTGTATTTCTCAACACAATGTATCTGGCTTTGGTCCTCACCATTTCTATGCAATATTCTATTGTGTAATATACCACTTTGTTTAACCTGCTGGGCTATTGGGTAGCTTTCAAATTACAAAAGTAATGGACATATGTTTAAGGACATATGTTTTTTATTTGTCCTAGGAATTTCAGAACTGAAAGTAGTAGAATTGCTGGGTTCTAGAGGAGGTGTATGTTTAACTTCAAAAGAAATTGGCCGATGTTTTCCAAAGCAATTCTCCCATTTTACGCTCCCATCAACAAAGTATAGGCCACGTTTCAAATACCCACTATCATCTAATGTTTTTCATCTTTTTACTTTAAGACAGTTTTAATTAGTGTGTTGTATCTAATTGTGGTTTTAATTTGCATTTCTCTGATGACTTATGATTTAAAAATATTTTGACATATTCACTTGGATATCTTCTCATGTCAAATTTCTCTTCAAGACTGTCTGATTTTAAATGAATTGTTTTGTCTTATTCTTGAATTCTTCTTTATATAGTCTGGACACAAGTCTGAAAGATATATTACAGCATATTTTCTCTCAGTCTATAACTTGCCTTTTAACTTTCTTAATATCATAGTTTCTAATATATAACTTTTTAAAATTTTGATGAAATCAAGTTTTATTAATTTTATAATAGAGTACTTGCTTTATTTCCATTTTAGAAATATTTACCTATCCAAAGTTCTTGAAAACATTTATGTTTTCTTCTAAAATAATATTATTTTAGTTTTCACATGAAGTCTGTTAAACATTTTGATTTAATGCTTGTGTATGCTGTGAGGCGAGGATGAAGGCGTATTTTTTTTTTTCCCATTTAGATATCCAGTTGCCATAGCACTATTATGGATCCTCAATGAATTATAGTGATAGATCTCTCAAAAATCAATTGTGTGGCTCTATTCCTAGACTCTATTCTGTTTATTGATCCATATGTCTATCTCGATGATCATACCTTACTCTCTTAATTAGTATTGATTAGTCAAAATAGTCTTAGAAAGAAAATCCTGAAGAAAATCAAAATTGGAAGACTTAAGAAGTCTCAGAAATTTCAATAGTTCAAATCATCAATATGATTCTTTTCATAAAATGCAAAGTTTTAAAGATTCTATCTTATTCCCTCCCTCTACTTTTTTTAATACTTCTTGCTTTGAAATGATTTTGAAATTAAAGAAAAGTAGCTAAAATAGTAAGCTAGTCCCTGAATACCCTTCACATACTTTCCCTAAATGTCAACACAATTTGAAGAATTGATATTTCTTCTATTAATGTTATAATTAATTAGTAAAATCATCTGGCTTTGGAATTTTCTTACTGGAATAATTTGAAGTGGTAATTCAACTTTTCTCATTGAAGTAGGATGATTCAACTTATTTTCTTCTTGTATAGGTTTTAGTAGATTCTGTCTTTAAAGGAACAAGTCCCTTTCATCTAAGTTGTTCAGTTTATGGGCACTGAATTGTTCATAGTATTTATTTATTATCCTTGTAATGTCTATGGGGTTGTAGTAATGTCTTGGCTTTCATTCTTATTAATAATTTGCATCTTCTTTCTTATCTAATATTCAGTCTGTGTAAAGGCTTAGCCATTTAACTGAATTTAAAAAAAAACATAGCTTTTAGTTATATTGATTTTCTGTACTATTTTCCTGTTTTCAATTTCATTGATTTCTGCTTTTAACTTTATTATTTTTTTCCTTCCACTTGCTTTAAGTTCAATTTGCCCTTAAAAGTAAAAGCCTAGAATTCTAATTTGAGACGTATCTTATAATATAAATATTTATTACTATAAACTACCCTCTAAGCAATGTTTTAGCTGCATACCAATAATTTGATCTGCTATATTTTCATTTTCATTCAGCTTAAAATATTTTTAATTTCCCTGGAGACCTCTCTCTGACTCATAGGTTATTCAGAAATATATTGTGTAATTTCCAAATATTGGGTATTTCCAGACATCTTATTAATGTTTTCTTATTTAATTCTATTATCACTCAGGAATATTATTTATGTGATTTCTATTGTTTTAAGTTTGTTAAGGTTTGTTTTATGGCTGAGAGTATGGTCCATCCTAAAGAATGTTCCATATGCATTAAAAATTATGTGTATTCTGCATTTGTTGTATAGAGATTTCTATAAATATCAATTGGGTAAAGTCGGTTGGTAGTTTTGTTCATGTCTTTTATGTCCTTAATTGATTTTATGTCTACTTCTATCAATTGCTGAGAAAGGAGTGTTGAGATTTATAGTTATAATTCTGTATTTTTCTATCAATTTACTGATTCCTTATTTGGCTCTGTGACATCTATAGATGAGCCTGTTGGAAGCATTCTTCTTCTCTGTTAGGTGTATGTGTGTGTGTGGGGGGTGGTTAGCACATGGGTTGATTCTTTCTGACAGTTTTCATCTCCTTGTTGAAGTTACCTATCTGACCTTACATGCTGTTTACCTTTTCCATTAGGCCCTTTAATATATTAATCAGAGTTATTTTAAGTTTCTTGTCAGGTGGTTCCAACATCTGTATCATTTTTAAGTCTTGTTATGTTTGTTGGTTGGTTGGTGGCTTGATAGTGTTTTTTTTTTTTTTTTTCTTCCTCTTCTACGCCTCATAGATATTTGTTGAAAGCTAGACAGCATAAGCAGGTCAGTAATGACTCAGGTAAATGATTGCTGTGCCTGGAAATGTTTCTTCCTTCTACATTGATGTGGGAATTTGAATTAATCTAGGCAGGAGTTGGACAAGTGCCTTCAGTGCTCCACAGGATTTAAATTTCTCTAGGATATCTTCTGTTTACTGTTTAAGGGAGGGCTGATTTTCCAGTTTTCTTTCTGCTTTTCACATATGGTCCCTCACACTCTCTTAGCAGCTTGACATATTTTACTTCTTGTTTCAATTCAAAAGTTATTTATTCTGTAAAACCTTTCCTAAATCCCTCAGGCAAATTTAAGTACAGTTACCATAGTCTTAATTGAAAATCTGTTCTAATTGTTCATTTTTATGACTTTACTCTTGCACTAAATTGTGTGCTTATTTTAACTTAGAAAGGAGACTCAAAAAAGGTGATTTATTTGGCTACTAAAGGTATAAATATATGGATAAATGGATGAATGGATAGAAGAATTGTAGATACAGTTGTAACAGTTTTGAAAATAATACAAGGTTTGTATGAATTTAATGGGTACAAATTCAATATTAGTTATAATATTTATGCCATTTTACTGTTTGAACAGACCTATATGCTTTATGTATATAAATTAATTCTATCATGACAACAAAAATTCAGATACTATAGTTATCCCCTCTTTTGAATGAAGAAACTGAGTGAAGAAGGGGTAAAGTGATTTGCCCAAGGTCATACAACTTTTAAATGACACAGTGAAGATTCTAACCAAAACATTCTGGCCCCAGAATTTGTGTTCCTGACAACTTTCTGATTAAACTCCCAAATACAGACTTTCCTTAGAGAGTTTTTACAATGGAGAAAAGACAAGAAATCATTTTTGCGTGGACTGAAGAGTTATAAAGCTATTCTAAATGTTTAGTCATTGAGAATACAAATAGATTTACTTTACCAGTTACTTTTGGTTACAAGAAATACTAGATTGATCTCTGACACTGAGGTTGAAGAATACATGGGGCATGGCTAAAAATATTTTGGCTAGGGTAGTGGAATATGTGTGACTTGAATGAAGAAAACTGTTGTTAGAAAACTGAAATTTGGGGATAGGATAACTGTAGCACAATAACAATGTTTTAGATAGTGAATGGGCAAAGAAACTCTGAGCATTTTATGATGTGTATGAATTTCATTTGCATGTGACCTATCTTTGGATACTCTCCGCTAAGACCTACTAAGAGAGAGACTTAAATAAAATTTATAAGAAATAGTTTATTAAAACTTTTACAACAGAGAGAGATGCAGGCAATCAATACACGTTTCATATTTACTAATATTAATAATATTTAATATTTAACATTTAATAATTTTAATACTCTATCAGAATGTAACTCAAATAAGTCACTGTTTTTTCTATTTTGATGCAGACATCTAGTGGCCCTTCAAGGTTTTATTCTAGTGTGTTAATTCAATGTTCAACACATTTAGCCCGCTTGCATATTTTTTGTTTCAATGGTTATATAGAATTTACTTTTAGAATTTTGATTTATTATTTTTAAATAGATTTTATATTCTTCCATTATTTCTTACTCTTTTATCATGATTATTCTTTATTTCATTCTTCATTCAGGCTTCACAGTTTTTAAGAGTTTACATCTGAAAGTTCTATTAATATTTCTGAGAGCTTAATTATTGAGAGATAATATTTTGATATTGTTTCTGTTTGTTTTTTTTCTTATTCCCTAGTAGCTTATTTTGCTATGTTTTCTGAATTTTGTTTTGTGGACTTTTGTTTAGAAGGTTTTATATGTGGAAAGGTTGGGATAAATACCTCTAGAGAGATGTTGAGATTGCTTCTGCCAAGGACCTTGGTTCTTTTTACACCCTGCTATGGAGATAGGAGATCTTTGAAGGCCCAAGCATCACACCAGGTCTTCAGTTCCAACTTTATACCTTGACTGGGCCCAAGACCATTTTTCAGTCACCCCCAGAGTGATACATATGAGTGTGTGTGTGTTTGTATGTATGTGTGTGTGTATTTTTAGGGTGATTATGCCAAAGATCTTTGCTGGAGTCTATTATTTTAATGTTGTCATAGTTATACTAAGTTATGTCATACTTCATTTCATCACATTGCATATTAATTAATAACTTCAATTTCTAGTTCTTTATACCATCAATTATAAATGTTAATTATGAAAAGCTAGTTAAGCAGTGTACATTACTTTTTACAAAGCCAGAAATGAGAAAATTTTCAGTGGATTTCAGTCTCGAGGTACAGAGAATTAAAATGTAGTTGGCTCATCATTATTATTTTTGAAAAGTGATTTCAGAAAAAAAAGTTGCTCTTATTCCTTACAACGAATTTTTTTTTTTTTGACAGACAGAGATCTCAAGTAGGCAGAGAGACAGGCAGAGAGAGAAAAAAAGGGGGAAGCAGGATCCCAGCTGAGCAGAGACCCCAATGTGGGGCTCGATCCCAGGACCCAGGGACCATGACCTGAGCCTAAGGCAGAGGCTTTAACCCACTGAGCCACCCAGGTACCCCTCCTTACCAATGAATTTCTTAAAGATATGAATTAACCAGGACTTGATGACTCTAATCATAGTTGTACTACTGATTGTGAAAAATCAGACCAAAAAAATTATTTTAAATGAGATTGGTTGTATTAACCAAAATGTATAAACCTTTGAGTTAATCTTTTGATGAAAAGGTGGAGATTTTTCCCTTGGATGGCACGTGTGAGTCAATTTCTTTAATGAGGTCAAGACCAAGTTACCTAAATGCCAGAAAGCACTATAAAGTACTCTATTGCACAGTTGATTAATCAAGGATAGTGAAGATGATTTGTTGAGTGTTTGCTTTATATTACTAATTGTCAAGTACTAATACATTCCATCTTAATGTTTTATCTTAAAGGAATTTCAGAAAGCAATAAACTGATTCAAGCACCATAGTTTTGAAAAATATTACCACGTTGGTGTTAGTTTTCATATCAAATCTGTTATTACTGACTATTGGGGATCATCTGTATTTTTTTTTCCTTGTCTTAACCAATTAATGACTGAAGAAGTCTCGACAGACAAAAGCAAGCCATTGATATTGTGCTTCTCATAAGCTCCATGACCAAAATACTGACTTCTTTACACTACAGCAGGAAAAATAGGCATTATTGGGTGGTATTTTTAATGATTACTTTCTAATTAACTGCAATAGAATGATTTTATTTTTTCTCACACCTTGTTTGGTCAATCCTTAGCTGTCTCCTCAGTAAGATTAGTGAGAGTATTTTGAGGCAGGAATTTTAGTAGTAATAGCGGCTGGGCTGGTCAGCTCCAAGTGATTGTTGCTAGTGCTGAATGCTGCCCTAGTTGCATCTTTCGATTTTGCACAAAAATCCAGATACCAGAATTTTGTATGTAATCTCTCAATTTTGAAATATTTACAACAATTTAAACTTTTAAAAATCAAAAGAAAGCATTAAGGAGGGAACCAAAGTCAACCAATGTTTTTGACTCTGTTAACCTCAAGCCACTCTGTTGACCTCCACTATAGATGCATCCTTTTGAGTTTTTATTGGCCTTTTAATGGGAGATTGTGAGGAAATAAATTCCCAAGGTTGTCTTGCATTATTTCCTTCCTGAGCAGATATTTCTTTTGTTAGTTTCATGGGCTGAAAAAAACTAAATATAAAGCTTAATGGATATGTAGCAACTTGAAAAAATAAGGTAACTTTTTCATTAAAATAGACTCCTGATCTAAAACTTAGCAAAATTTATAAGCATAAAGGACATCTTTATTGTTCTAAATCAGGCCTTTAAGAATGATTTTCAATAATAGGAGAATCATTCCATTCTTCATTTACAAGTGAATTAGCATAACAAAGCTCCTTAATGTGAGAGTTCACAAAGCTCTGATTAATACATTAATCCTTACATTTTACAATGGGACTTATTTTTGCAAATAATTTCTATAAGAAACTCTCTCTATTCTCGGGTGTTTTTCTTTTAAAATATTAACTCTTCAGGAACTGCCATTTCACGGAGTAAAATATACATTTTGAACTAAAGTATAGCATTCATTAAGAGGAATCCTGGTGTGAAGAGAAGAACAAAGTCTTTCCTTCTCTTAAAGGGCCTGTAAAGGATGCTTTAGGAAGAGGTTTATGTCTTATGTTGCCTTTTGCTTTTACAAACTGAACCAATTTCCTCTTGCTCAGCTCTTTGCTGGGACAGTTCCTGAAATTCTTTTTTTTTTTTTTTTAATCATTCCTACAGTTATCATTACAAAGTATTAAAAAAATTCAGTGAGACTTCATTAATTATGTGTGCACATATAAAATACTCAAAACGTTTAAATCCAGGCAGATTAATGTGTAGTTTAGGATTTTGGCTTTTCTTTTCTGCAATTTTCTTGACAATAGGGCTTGATTCAGAGTCCCAAGTAAATAACCAATGTTGATGCCTTCACTTGCCAGGAAATTCAATCTGATTTGCCAGGAAAAGGAGTCTCAATGGTTGTTCCTCTCTTTCTTTCCTTCGGGTCATAAAAGAATTGAGGAAATTTGTCTGGTTATAGAAGAACTCAGAAAACACTTCTGCTCATTGGACCTTCAGTAATACTCTTCTTTTGAAACCTACATGGAAACTTACATAAGGATCACTTAAAAGACCACCACCATGGATGACAGGGGCCTCCATCTTGGAAACACCTGTACTTTGGGTCTAGCAGCCAATGTTCTCAGACCTAGCAATTTCACTAGGATTCACTCAGGAGCTGAATCCACCAAACACTATCTCCCCAGCTCTTACATTCCATGCCCTAAAACTCCAATGTCCTTTACCATTATACTGAAGGGACACAGAATTTGCCACTCCAGAAGATGTCTCTTTGGAATGAGGATTATCTTGAGCTGGTTATTTTTGAAAAACTACAGACATAGGAGAAACTCTAAAAACTGAATAGAAGTTATCCTTTGCTATGGTAAGAAACATTTACATTTAGAGGGGAAATCTCTATTTGTAAGGGTGTCTCCCTCTCTATACTAGGAAAAAGAAGAATGATTAAATCTCTAGAAACTCTTATCAGTAAAGAAGACAAGGACTTAAACCTGCATAACAATCTGACATTTATTTATCTACTTTTCCTGGTGACTTCCCATAACTGGCCTCCCCTTGATGAGGAGAACAAAGTCAAAAGAAATGTAGATAAAATTCAATTTCCTTATAACTTGCAGTCCATTGACAAATACTTGAGACAGACAGAGTATGATATTCCATAAAGAACTCACAACTGTCTTAATGTTAATGCTTTGCTAGAGGCAAAAAGCAACCTTAGCTTGAGGAAAGCCAGACCACCAGGATCCTACAAGTCTTCTTTATCATGTGAGAGTCTTTATAGAAACTTCCTTTGTCCTTACCCCACCACCCCAGTTTAAAGTATATATTCAATGGCTCTTCACAATCCCAATGTGGCTCTTCCTGCCCATGGGTTCTGTCCTGTCCTGTCCTCGTGTTTAATAAAAATACTTTTCTTTTGAGTGGAAAGTATCTCAAAAATTCTTTCTTGATTTTTCACTCCTGGTTCACATCACATCACTCTCTTAACTCCATCTTCCCCCAACATCTTTTGTCTTTAGCTGGAGATGTTACTTGAAGTGGTTGCTTGTGCCATTTTGGAAAGTTATTCAGTTTTCCTGGATATCCCCATGTTTACAGGAGGTATACATGTTATTAAACTTCTGTTTGTTTTTCTACTGTTAATTGGTTTTTTATTACTGGGGTGTCTCAGCCAAGAACCTAGGTAGGTAGAGGAAAACTTTTCCTTTCTCCTTCATAGTTAGGTGACTACAAAGGAACTCTCTGTAAAACCATACTATCTCTGGAACCTATGGATGGGATCCTGAAACCTGGCTGATGCTGATGAAGGGTAAGATTTTTTTTTTTAACCATAGTCAATCAACACTTCAGCTATCCCTGATCTCTTTCTGAGGTGGTTGGTTGAGAGAGAAAGGTAAAACTTCTTGACCCTTCCTTTTCAAATTTAGATTAGCAGGAGAAAATATTTGTGTAAACTATTTCCTTGGATATAGCGACTCTGGTAAAAAGTTATTATGAGAACTCTTGTTTTCTTTCTTTCTTTTTTCTTTTAAAGATGTATTTATTTGTTTATTTGTTTATTTATTCGACAGAAAGAGAGAGATAGAGGGAAAACAAGCAAGGAGAGTGGAAAAGGGAGAAGCAGACTTCCTGCTGAGCAGGAAGCCCAATGTGGGGGCTTGATCACAGGACCCTGGGATCATGACATGAGCCCAAGACAGGTACTTAATGAATGAGCCACCCAGGTGCCCCGGGAACTCTTCTTTTCTACAGATCTTTTTCCTCCCAGAAATGGTCATTGTTTTCTTTCATTTCTGTCTTTTGTGCCATTTGTTGTAAAGAAAAGAACCATAGGTCAGATGAAATCTTCCTTTCATCCGTGTCTTAAGACTTTGGCTTTGTGACTGGTAAGAATCTTCACCCTGGTCTCTGCCATCTGGAGGACATACCTACTAGCATGCCTTTGATGGACAGCCAAACAGGCTGTGGATCTGAGGAACAGCGTTGTCTTTGTCCAACTATGCCTGATGTCAAGGAAGCTTGCCATAAGGGGTCCCTGTCCTTAAGGGGCCTTTGCCATATCAATCTTCATTGTTTGTTAGTGCTAGAAAAGTTTCATTCTAGTAGCATGGGCCCAGTGGACTGTGACTGGAGTTGTCTCATATTCTTGTGGGAAACCAGAGATATCATTTCATTACACCATTCTCACCACCTATGACAATGAAGCAAACTTCTTAAGCAAACTTCAGGAGGCAACTTGCTGGATTCTATATTTCCCTTCCTTTTACCAAGGAAATTTGTATTTAATTATGAATTCTAAGCCAATCTGAGGAGTTACTACATTTTCCCTGGGTGTCTTATATTTATGCATGAGGAGTACATGTTAATAAACTTTTTTGCTTTTCTCTTATTAATCTATCTTTTATTACAGGGTTCTTAGCTCAGAACTCAGAAGTATGGAAGGAAAATTATTTTTCCTCTCCTACAGTTTGGATCTTATGCTGAATAACCTTCATTTCCATGTCTATGCACTCTCCAACCTTTTCCATCCTGCTCTTTGCTTTAGAGCTTGACCTCTATGGGAGACATAAGATGACATGGATTGACTCCTATGGTTGCTATCACATGGACTTCATTGCATCCTGGCTTCACATTAGGCATGACTGCTAGGAGGTTCTTCTGGCCAATGCATGTTAACTTATTTTTTGTGATCTCTGCCTTTCCCTATTCAGTCATTTTTTACTTTTTTCCTGATCACACTCTCACCACCCCAAGGAAATTTAATGTAATTTAATTTTCCTTTTTCCAGAGTCTCAGTTCCAATTATAAGAAATGGAATTTCAGTGATCATTTGATTCCAGGTATGGTGATGGGTCTCGTCCATAGTTGCCCCAAAGTGCTTCAGTATCCCTGGTTAATTTCTACTCTCCCACCCCAAATATATTAGTAAGTACCATCCTGACACAGATCTGAGTTATTTATTTGTATCATGTTACTGAGTCTTAGAAAAGGTGTAGGACTATTCTGCACCCCTTTAAATAATTACCCATGACCCTGTGAGATTATATTTCTGATCTTTAAATTAGGGATGGAGGTATAGTGACCTATATTCAGAGTAATATTTGTAAAATATGTCTAATCAGGAGATTCCTCTATTTTAAGTCCTTTGAAGTATCCATCCCCATCTGGGCAGGATTACATTCAAAATCACTTTCTTGATCCACCATAGCCCAGTCACTGCCTACCACTCTGGGCTTATTTTGAAATATATTTATATTAGATGTACTGAACTACATCAAATTCACTATCTTAAGTGTCTCAGAACATATTATCATTCCCACATAATGTACTTTCGTATTTCCCTTCCCATATCTCCTGCCCAAATGATTTTTTTCTAGTCCTTCAAAGGTGAACTCAATCTTCATTCATTCCAAGAAGCCTTTCTCTGCCCTCCCTCCCATCACATCTATGTTTTTTCCCCATCTACTCAGAAAGGATCCTGCGTCAATGGCTATTACAGCATCTATTACACTATTTGTCACTTTTGGTTTATTTCCAATATTCTCAGTAGTTCCTTGCATTTGGAGACTTCCTCTTATTTGAATTATCTGTGCTTAGCACAGTAGCTGTCATACAAGAATAGCTTAATAGTTGTTGAATAAATGAACAAATGGGAAAAGGGGACTTGTATATTGTTTAAACCTCTGAATATATGAAAATAGACCAATCTTCCTTCATGAATTTCATAAATGGAGATCTATCTGAGGGTTTCTGAATTTTTCTTTGTCCTATTATGTCCAGATTTCTCAGAAGTCAAGTACAAGCATACTGTGTTCCAAAGCACTGACTTATTCATGAACAATTTTATCTTGATTTCTCACCTCTTTCTTACCTACTGAATTAGGCTGACAACTTAAATGTAAATCAAAAATAATTTCTATCTTTATCTTTTAAAGCTCAGAATCTTGTAATGGATAATCCTCCTTAGGAATGGAATGTGATGCTCTGAATTTGGTTGATTGAAGAATATACTCTCATAAACACTAATTTTGGGAGGGAAAGGGAAGCAAGCGTGAGAGTGAGGTAAGGTTAAATTATGTCATGGTAGCAATGACGGATTCTATCTTTCTCACAGAAAACTCTGAAACTAGGGTGGCCCTTCAGAGAACCTCAGATTTTGGTGAGGCACTCAGTTCTTTAGACTCCTACAACTACCCTGGGGAGGAATTATTACACGGGTGAGGAAACTTTCTTTGACGGAAAACGTTCTCCTCAATGGCATGTGGCTATGAGCTAGCAGCAGTCAACTTTCCCAGCAGTCAAGGGATAGGGTACCTCAGTCCTAAAAGATTTGGATGATGAACCACAATATCAACTACAGACTAACTCTTGTGATGCTTGGATTCACCTGCTACATCATAAGTTCACCCCATCTGGGAATAGTTCCTCCAGGATTTTGACTGGTTTCTTGTCCGGGGGGCGGGGTGGGGAGGAAGATTGGTAAGATGAACTATAGCTCATGCTGCTGCAGCTGGTCTCAAGTTTGGAAATGTTTTTTTTTTTTTTTAATTTTCTCTCTTCTACACCCTATTCTACACTCCCTTCCCTTGACTAGAATCTATGACAATTTGAGTTTACCTGGTAGGCCACCAAGACCCTCATCTCTGAGGAATCTGAGCTCCTGTACAGTGCCATTCCTCAGGTGGGGTTAAACACATTTTGCCATGTTTTCTTCAAACATTTTAACAAATAAAATGTTAGAAGGTTGAAATATACCTTCCTCCTTTCCAAGACTACACACCACCCTGAAGTGAAGATCTCACAATCCCTTGTGTTTTTCTCACTGCATCTTTTTATGATTACCTGTTTGACACAGATACTCACATAACATGCAACAAATTAGTACCCAGGATAAATGTGTGCATTAATAAGCAAAAAGGTAAACTACTCTATAGGGAAAAGGGGAGGACAAAGAAAAATTCACAGAAAAATGAACCCAAATTGCCAATAAACTGATAAAAACACTTAAATGAAATAATCAGTCACAAGTTATGTAATTTCATTTTTTATCTATCAGATTTTTAAACATGAGTGACTATTTCCCAGTTGTTTGTGTTGTTTTTTTTTTCTCCTTTTTCATGGAAACATTTATACTGTGCATTAACCATACCTGGACTTCCTCTTTCACTCATGTGCAACAAAGAAAACTCATTTCTTTGAACAAAATCATTGTTTTTCCAGTTTTTCTTGATATTATTTTTTAAGCATTTTATTTTGTAGGGTTTTTTTCTTTTACCATTTCTATCCATATCTATGAGTAATTCATATATTTTAAATTATTGTACCATCTAGGTACACATATTGCTATCAAATTAGTCCATATCTTTTTGAAACTAGTAGTTGTATACATTAGTCATTTTTTAGTGTACGATGATAACAAAACTAGCACTTGTTTAATTTTTTCTCTCTTTTGCTTTGAGAACTGATTTTTTTGCTAACCATTTGGCACAATGTTATTCCCAGTAAATATACCTTTATTGCTTATTCATTTGAAATAGGGCACATAAGCAAAATGACAAAAAAATTGTGGTAAGCACGAGAAGGGTCCAAATGGAATTGAGAGTCCAGAGGTGCACACTGTCGGTAGTAGAAACCGCTTTTGGTCTTTTTTTCAAGAGTCATTATATCTGAGAGATCCTGGAGAAAATTTAGTTAGTTATAAAGCATCTAGGAAGTTGAGTTGAATTGCTTTTGTATCACCATCACTCCGAATATTACGTGATTCAATTTATCTATGATCAATACATTTACAAGAAATGGACACTGACCTTGGAAATCCTTCATTCACCTTTGCAAGGAAGCACCACCACTGGGTTTGTATTATTAGCTTTAGCAATGTGTAGGGCTTTTTGTTTTCAATTCTGCTGCCCCCATATTAACACCAGAAGACTTACCTTTGTCTTAATAATTTAACCTCTTAGCTTCATCTCTTAGAACGCAGCTCTTTGTTCAATTAACTCCATAGTTTTGTAAAATTCTTATGGGATATCCCCATCACTGCCTGATGATATAAATTAAATGATAGTATTCTATAACCCCATTAAATCAATAAATGTTGAAATGCAAAATGCCAAATGGGAAATAGAATTATCTAAAGTTGGCAGCAGAGGAGAGAGAACACTAAACTATAGTAAAAAGCAAAAGTTTTTGGAATTAGCTTAATCTTAATTTTTAGAGTTAGTTGATTTGCTGTCATGATAAATGACATACAATAAAACAGAATAGGATTAGTACTTAGAGTGTTTTTTCACATTAACGATGCAATCTCAATCTCTGTACATCTTTGATTATTTAATATCTCTTAATGGAATCACGATTCTATTTCAAATAGTTTTTCTTATTTTTTAAGAAATTGTGCCTCATAAGTTTCTGTTTACTTTAAATTAATATTATGAGCAATTTTAGGTTATTTTTTTTAATCTAATAGCTTAGGCTACTGATCTCATGATATGAGAATGTTTCATCAAATCTTCTTGGTTTCTGAAGAAAAATAGTTATAGATTTTCCTTTTTTGCTTGTATTAATAAAATATTCATAGATCTGTATGCCTATTATAAGCCAGGCTTTTGTTTAACCTGAAAATTAACCCCTTTGAATTTATGTTTTGTGGGTAAGAGCTGGCATTCAAACAGATTGAATAACTCACTCAAATTTGCAAACTAAGTAGTTATAGTTTCAGAACTGAAACGTAGGTCCATCTCCAAAATTCACAGTCTTTGGACTGTTCCATACCACACTGGCACAATTATGTATACTCCAAAGCAGAGAGTAGTATGTGGTCAATGGCACTACGATGACAACATTTTCTCTTACCATTTGATAAATTCCACATTGAATTTCATAGAGACTCAGAAAAAAAATTGAACAGCTGAGGCTATGACCTTTAACTGGGGCCAGAAATGGTCCCTATACATTCATCATCACCAGCATCATTCTTTTCCTGCCCCTACACTGGTGGTGGAGGAGTTTCCATTAGCCAGCAATGTTATCATTGTAAGACACCAATTCCCATTCCTGAGAACTATAATGGGGACAAGAAACTGGCAAGGAAGAGATATGCATGGCTGAATAGAAATAGTTTTCTAGAGTGACAACTTCAAGAGTATTTCTTTTTTTCAAACAAGTTGATTTTTGTGCTTAATTCTTTGTTGATTTTGTCTTGTTTTATTTCTATGTCATTTGGCCTTTCCCCTGCCACTAGGAATGGTATTACTGTCTTGCTCTCCTCTCCCTGTGGGTTGCAAAATATCTGCATGGAACCTTTAATTACCCTCACACCGACATCTCTTCCCAAATCCCAGGTGGCCAGCTCTCTTCATCAGATGACCAGCTATTTAACTTGAAGTATTCATCAATGACTGGACTGTTCAGGAATGGGACTCATAAAGTAAAATATGGAAACTAATAGAAAGACATTGATTCTCTGTCCTGTCCAAGGAGAGGCCACAAATTAAGTAATAAAGCACACATTGCTACTCATGATGTTTCATTTCTGTGGAGCTGGAGTTAGCAATGCATAACCCATAGGCAGATGCATTAATCTCACAAACCATCTAGATAGGAAACCATATGTTGACAACTTGATCTTTATTGCTATTCTAACATCCCTGTTACAAAAATTGGTATTTCCAATAAACTACACCAAAAGACAACAAAGGGCATTAACTGAAACTTACAGTTTCATACGAAACAAGCCTTTATTCTGTTTTGCTTTACTGAATCTAAGTGCCAGCTTTGCCTCTCCAAATTCTACTCTGAATGATTCCAACTATGGATATAAGGATGAAGTGAAATGTCTTAAAATTTGCCTCTGTCAAACTAGCATTTCTTCATATACTTTGGCACTGAGGAACATGAATCTCAGGGAGGAATTCTCTAGATCTTCAAACAAAGAGTGATGGTTGTGCATTCTCACAAGATAGCGATGATTTTCCCAGTCAGATGAAGAAAAAGTTTGGGATGGACAGCCTTCCAAACAGAGAATATATATATATATATAGTGGTTTGATAAAACAGTGTGTGTTGGCAGGATAACAAAAACCTCAAGATGAGAGCAGTTTTGGGAATCTGAAAAATAAGTATCTAAAAATCTATGCAGGGGCCGTAAAATGAAGTGTACTTTTTTTGCTGTGCTAATCAGTGTGGAATCTATCCTGTAGAAGATGGGGAGATACTGAATATTCTAAAACCAGGAAGTGGATTTGCAGCAATTTGGATCCTAGAAGAAGTCTGTCTGGATTCCAAGGCCAGATCTTTCCCAGCGTGACCCAAGCGAAGTTAACATCTCTGTTAGATGTATCAGTTTTTTCACCTGTTAAATAAGAAAAATACCACAAATGGTGACTGTGAGGATTAAATTTTTGAATTAAAATAGTTAGGGTGCTCTGAGAAGTCCTGGCATTAAGTAAGTACTATATACATTTTTATAATAATTGTTATTATCATTTGAGTCATCCAACACTTTATTAACCCTTTTCCACATGCAAGACCCTGTAATATTGAACCCATAAGAATAAAAAGATATGCAAGCCAAGTATGTGTCCTCTGGGAGCTTCAGATATATGAATTGTACAGTGACAACCCTTAAAACAGAGGCAAACACCATAGCTGCCAGGGTTGAGGCAGAAGTATTTTTCATAGGTGGAGAAGTAAAATTTCATCTTTAAGTCTTACAAATAAATAGAAGTTTACTAGAGAGACAAGTGGGTAGGAGAAGAATATCTATGTAAAATTAGCATGGTGTCCTAGAAGAAGTTCTTTTGTTTGATATTCTGCAAACTGAGTAATGTGATTCTAGTTCAGTGGGAATGGGAGAACTATTGCAAAAATTGAACACGAGTAGGCAGATGCCAAATCATTAACGATTTTTAATGTCCAGCAAGTCGGATAGTACTTATCTTTGGGCTCTGATTAATCTTTCAAGACTTTGAGTAAGGCCATGTCAAAGCCATGGACTGCTTTAGGCATTTATTATTTTTTTCATCTGATAATTGAGGAATATATCTATAATTCAAATAAAACTGCAGGATATTGTTGAGTGGGTATTTAGTTAGAAATATCTAGGAAGAATTAATCAAATAATAGGACTATCTCAGCTACAGTCACAGGAACCCTGATGATTAAGTTTCTAAAAAGAATCACCCTTTTTATTCAATTTTAGTGTTATGCAAATGAAGAAAGAAAAGAAAAAAGGAGTAAGAAAGATGGAGAGAAAAAGGAGGAAGGATGTGAAAGGAAGTCAGGGAGAGTGGTAAGAAGGAAGAGAAGAAGGATAAAAGAAAGAAAATCAAAATGGTTTTATAAATAAAGTTGAAGAAAATTAGACATTGTAGAATAAAAACTTTTCGGGCATAGCTGAGGAAAGAATGAATATTTACTTGCAAAACTGTGACAGTGCAACCTTTTAGTGCAATGAGCTGGATACCCAAAGATATTTCCAAAACAATAGCTCCTTAGTACAATGAATCCTCTGATTTAATTTCTTTTTACATAAGAAAAACCTTGGTAGACATATGTAACTTAAGAATAAGAGATTTTTTTTTTCACCTGCAACTCTCACTTGGAAAGACATAAACAGAATCTACTACCCAGCTACTGAAAGAGTTAAAATTGACATTTGTGTATGTTAACAATAATTGACAAACTGATAAAATAGCTCTCCAATACCCCCACCATTGCCCGCATTCCAAAGATTAGACCCACCACAGGAAACAATCATTTTCTTGTTAAGTTCTTCAGCTCTTGGAGGTCTTTTCCTACTCCTCTTCCTTCTCCTCCTTCATCATTAACCTCTTCAGGTAACTCTGTGTAACCCTTGATTGGATATATCAAAATGGAAGCATCAAAGTGCAACTGTGAAGTGTTTCTGAGACGACCCATCTGACACAGCTAATCAAGAGGCTTTGGTCCATAGGCTGAGCAACATTTTCAACCAGTCATTGTGCAGAAAAGAAATTACTCTGCTGAAAAGCTGTTTAAAATTATAGTGCCTGGTTGGTGGTTGATAACAGAGGGTTGGCTCTTTTTTTGTTTTTTTGTTTTTCTAAATAAAAGCTATTTCTCTTAGTTTGAAGGATTTTTTGAGAACCATTATTGAAGCATGTGAAATGTTTTTGTATCTTGTAAAACTTTCTGTAGTCAGCAAATTAACCTGCTTAACAGAGTCATACCAGTCTAGTTACATGACACGACACTGTAAAATTCAAGTAGTACCCCCAGACCACAGCAACCCAATGAAGTAGAGTTCACCAGGACAAGTTATCTGGGAAAACATGAAAAAATGTATCTTTCATATGTATACCAAGAGGTATAGAATATAAACACAGAATTAAAATGACAGAGGAAACAGAAGATCTAATTTTTTCATAACTCCTGAGTATTTGCCACATGTTTGACTATAGACATATTCTGGGACCCAATTACATTGGATTATTTACCTATATGAATGAAACCAAGCTGATAATACTTCTATCTACTATTGGTAAATATTTGCTCATCTATTAAGTGTCATTATCACATTAAAAAATAATAATTGTTATATTTTCAGTGACAAATTATAAGTGGGAGAAATCAAATATTCTGAGGATTTTTCGTTTAATGCTTGTGACACTTGCTTGTTATTTTGGCTTTCAAATTATGAGGCCAATCCTCCATGAGGAACTTTTTTTTTTTTTAATTTAAATTTTATTTATTTTTTTAAACATATATTTTTATCCCCAGGGGTACATGTCTGTGAATCGCCAGGTTTACACATTTCACAGCACTCACCATAGCACACACCCTCCCCAATGTCCATAACCCCAACCCCCCTCTCCCAACCCCCCTCCCCCCATCAACCCTCAGTTTGTTTTGTGAGATTAAGAGTCATTTATGGTTTGTCTCCCTCCCAATCCCATCTTGTTTCATTTATTCTTCATGAGGAACTTCTTAATTCTTCCTGGGAAGAATGTAATTTGTACATCTGCTACTAGAAAGGAAGAATGAGGCTGAATGTTGTTAGCCCAGATCACCCTACTAACTTTCCTTCAAGTGAGATATAATTAAGAGAGAAGTAATATTAATCATGCTAACCATATTTTTGAATCCTAAATCAAAGTATTTTTGAAACTAAGACTCATCCCAAAATGCTCTATTTGTGGTCATCATAAACATATTACCCAACCTAAACAATGTAATCTTTTTTTACACAAATAGTTTTACTCTTATGGCTATTCACTTAATAGTTTTAAGAACTTGTATAATTAAGACCAAAATTTTAGCATTTCTGCCATGTGAGAAAAGAGGGAGAAGTTCCTGGCTGAGGATTCTTATCAGGAAGCAACCATGCTGGTACTATGATCTTGGACTTCCCAGCCTCCATAAATACAAGAACAGAGATAGACCCTCCAAATTCTAATTCTTGAGCTGACATCATCAAGATGGTGACATAAGTCTTTCCTAACTTCAGTGCCCCTCACAAGAACACCAGCTAACAACTGTCTATAGACAAGCACTATTTGGAGAATCCAAGAATCCCAGGGGTGAGGCTGAAACACCTCCGTGGGTCAGAGAGTCTACAAAGCAGTGAATTAAAAGCGTAAGAAGTGTGGATTTACTCTGAGCCATTTGATTCCCTCCCCCACCCTCAGGCCAGTTCAGCACTCACACTGAGAGGAGTGCCCTGGCACTGTTTTCTCCAGTGGATATCCCAAGATGGATATTCAGCTTTCCCAGCATTGTAAATGCTTCCTAGGAGCTCTCTTGGGTCTCTTTCCATGAGGATCAGTGAGGGAATCTATGAGCCATGACAACTGGCAATTGAATGGAAAAGAAGATAAGGGTTAGGTTTACAGTAATCAGATCTCAGATCTTGGCAGACTGCATTTTTACTAGCAGTAGTCATGAATAGAAATACTAGAAACTGGCTCTGTCTATCTGCAGAACCAAGCCAGTAGCCCTTTCTGGCCAGGCAGCCTGGATGGCAGTTCTGTCTGATTTGGGCCCCAATCCAATGGGCCATACTGGCCAGGGGGCCTGTTCTATGGTCATGGTTGGCCAGAGTAGACAAATTTTCAATCTCACCTAACTGATAAACCTCACCCTCTGTCCCACCTCTCCAGAAAACCTGGTAAGAGAACGGAGCCACAGAGCTCATCCTGTGAACTTGCTTAGGAAGTGAGCCAATCATATCAACTGTCAAAGGTTGGAAACTTTTCCTTCAAAATTAGGAATAAGACAAGAATGCACAGTCCAGGGGCACCTGGGTGGCTCAGTGGGTTAAAGCCTCTACCTTCAGCTCAGGTCATGATCTCAGGGTGCTGGGATCGATCCCCACATCGGGCTCTCTGCTCAGCAGGGGGCTTGCTTCCCCCTCCCTCTCTGCCTGCCTCTCTGCCTACTTGTGATCTCTGTCTGTCAAATAAATAAAATAAAAAATCTTATAAAAAAAAAGAATGCACAGTCCAATCACTTATAGTCAACATAGCATCAGTAGCCCTATCAGAGGAATCAGGCAAAAACTAATTAACTAACTAACTAACTAAAAAATAAATAGTGTGCATAATTTAGTAAGTAAATAAACTCCAAACTGGAAAAGAAAAAAGAAGTAAAACGGTTTCTGCAGATGGCATGTTCTTATAAATAAAACATCCTAAAGACTTCACACACATACACACACACACACAGCTGCTAGAATTGATAAATTCAGTAGAATTGTAGGATACAAAAATCAACATACAAAAATCAGGCTTTCTATACACTAACAGTAAACCCTCTGAAAGAGAAATTAAAAACAAGCCCACTTACAACAGCATTAAAAACAATAAAATATTTCATAATGAGTTTATCTAAGAAGGGGAAAGGTCTGTAACTGAAAACTATAAGACAGCAAAAAGAAATGAAAAAGACACAAATAAGTAAAAATGTTCATGGATCAGAAGAATTAATATTCTAAATGATCCATACCACTCAAAGCCATCTATAGATTCAATATAATCCCTATCAAGATTCTAATGACATTTTTTACAGAAATAGAAAAAATATTCCCAAAATTTATATGGAACCACAGAATTACCAAAACAATCTTGAGAAAGAAGAACAACGCTGAGGGCAACATCCTTCTTAATTTCAAACTATACAACAAAGATACAGTAATCAAAACAGTGTGGTGTTGGCTTAAAAATGGACACATAGACCAATGGAATAGAATTGACAGCCCACAAACAAACTCATGCATATATGGTCAACTAATATTGGGCAATGGAGTCAAGAATACTCAGTGTGGAAAAGATAAAAGATATTTATTCAATAAATAGTCTTCTGAAAACTGAATGTCCATATGCAAAATAATGAAACTGGACACCTCTCTTACACCACTCAGTAAAATTAACTCAAAGTGAATTAAAGATTTAAATGCAAGAGAAACTACAAAGCCTCTCAAAGTAAGCACAGGAAAAAGTCTCCTACACACTGATCTTGGCAATGCTTTTTGTGTGTATATGATACCAAAAGCACAAACTACAATGGAAACAATAAACAAGTGGGACTACATCAAACTAAAGAACTTTTGCACAGGAAAAAAAAATCAACAAAACAAAAAGGCAACGTATGGACTTGGACAAAGTATTTACAAAAATATTTAATAGGAGATTTCAATGTCAATTCAACATATATAAGGAACTCATATGATGCATAGCAAAAAAAAAAAAAAAAAAAAAAAAAAATCCCCCAAACAAAAAAGCAAACAAACAAACAAACAAACAAAACCCAAATCACCAGATTAAAAAATTGGCAGAAGACCTGAATAAAAATTTTTCCAAAGAAGATATACAAATAATGAATAGGTACATGAAACAGTGCTCAGCATCACTAATCATTAGGGAATCAAAACTACAATGAGCTATCATCTCATAGCTGATAGAATGATTGTTAGTTAAAAAAAGAGATAACAAATGCTGATTAAAATGTAGAGAAAAGGGAACTTTTATACACAGCTGGTGGGAATGTAAACTGGTACAGCAACTATGGAAGATAATATGGAGATTCCTGAAGAAATTAAAAATAGAATTATCTGTATGATACAGCAATTCCACTTCTGAGTACAAACACAAGGGAAATGAAATCAGCATCTTGAATACAGATCAGCATTTCTATTTTATTGCAGCATTAGGTACAATAGTGAAGCATAAGAATGACTTCAGTGTCTGTTGACAGATAAATGGATACAATAAAATGTGATCACACATTTATTGCAGCATTAGGTACAATAGTGAAGCATGAGAATGACTTCAGTGTCTGTTGACAGATAAATGGATACAATAAAATGTGATCACACACACACAGACGCACGCACGTGTGCATGCACGCGCGCGCGCGTGCACACACACACACACATACACACACAGAAGAATATTATTCAGCCATGAATGAATAAGAAGAGAAATCTTCTCATTTAGCATGGCATGGATAAAACTTGAGGGCATTAGGCTAAGTGAAATAATTCAGACATAGAAAGACAAATATCATATTATCTCACTCATATATGTCATCTAACAAAACTGAACTCATAGACAGAGAAAGTAGATTGGCTGTTGCCAGGAGTGGGGTGGGGTGGCTAGGGGAGATGGATTTAGGTAGTCAAAGTGTACATGCTTCTAATTATCAGATGAGTAAGTTCTGGGGATCTAATGTACAGCATGGTAAGTATAAATAAAAATACTATATTTTGCACCTGAAAGTTTCTAAAGGAATAAATCTTGAAAGTTCTTACCACACACACAGAAATATGGTAACTTTGTGAGGTGAAGAATATGTTAACTCAGCTGTTGTGGTAATCATTTTGCAAAACATAGGTATATCAAATTATCACATTGTATACCTTAAATTTACACAATGTTGTATGTCAATTATATCTTAATAAGCTGGAAATTTTTTTTGAAGAGCAAGATTTTTAAAATATTAGCAATGGATACACCTGAAAACAAATGCATACACTTCTAATTTTATCTTGATGAGTTTTAAAGATTTTTCTAACCATGATACTCTCTAGTACCTAAGTAGAAAAACTTAAAACTGAGAACAAAAACATATAAGCTTTTTCAGGTAAACTTTGGCACTTCAATGATTTAGAATAGGTTTTGGCTCAAAGTCTTTCAGTGGTGGATTCAAAGGGTCTTGAAACTTAAATAGCTTCATCTAGCCACTGAATCTTGATATTTTGTCAATTAAGGGTTGTGGGTGGTTTCTGGACAATATCAACTTCCCTTGCTTATGTGGCACATCCTTTATCCCAAGGAAACTGCTTGGGGTTCTATGTAGTTGGCTGCTCCAAAGGATTGTGCCTCATTTAGAAGAAGGAAATGAGAAGTCTCTGGTCACATATCTTCGACCTCCTGATCGTCCTGCTTCCAATCAGTTTGTGGAAATGTATATTTTAATCAATTCCCTCAAATAGTCTTAAAATAACTTTTATGAGACTTCCACAGTTTTAACTCTTCTTTTCCTGAAATTTTGATTAAAATTCATTTAAATTGAGCAAATTTTAGAAAATTTTGGGAAAAACAGGGAGTCCCTCACATTTCTGATGGTTGCCAACTAAAGTTAAAAGTTTAAAAAGTTTATTCCCTTGTATCTCTGATAGGTTGTAAATAATCACAACGCAAAAGAAAAAAAGAAAATAAAAAAAGGAAAAAGGTAGGCTAATATATAAAAACACTTATTTTTGAAGTTACTTTAAATTGTTTTAGATACTTTCTTTAGGAACAACTCTCACTATTTTAAGTTTTCCTTTGATTTTTTTTCTTTGTGACTAAGGAAAGAAAAGCAACATTGTTAGATTTTCTGCTCCCAGAACAGAAAATGAGGGTCCATAACTAATTTTCAGTGAATACATTTCATATTAATTCCCAGTTACTACAGTAAGGGAGGGTTCCCAGTGCTCATATAAGTGCATGGGAGAAAGGAATATATTTCCCTCAGCAGAGAAGGAATGTAAGTCTCTATCTTAATCAGTTCAGGCTGCTATAAGAGAATACCATAGACTGGGTGGCTTATACAACAGACATTTATTTCTCACTCTTCTGGAGACTGGAAAGTCAAAGGTCAAGTCACCAGCAGATTCAGCCTCAGGTGTGGTTCTGTTTCCTGGTTCCTAAGTGGCTGTCTTCTCACTGTAACTTCATAGGGCAGGAGGGGTGAAGGAGCTCTTTGGACTATTATTCATAAGGGCACTAATCCCATCCACGAGAGCTCCATACTCATGATCTAATCACCTCCCAACAGACAGCCCCACCTCTGACTACCATTATATTGGAGATTAGGTTTCAACATATAAATGTCGGGGGACACAGACATTCATTCTACAGCAATCTTTGACTTTGGACCACGGCATAGTCACAGCAGACCTAAGTCTTTTCAAAGAAGCACAGCAGGCTCACTATTGCAATTATTCCTAGAAAATTTTGGGGTGAAGAAAAGAGGGAGTATGCTCTCATTATATACCCAGCTTTGGAAGCAGCACCTAGTAACTCAAGGCTCCACTTTTTTAGTGGCGTATTATTCTCTTATCCATTCATTTACTCATTCTTCCATTTACCAGGCATTATGCAAATTATGGAATACAAAAAAAGAATAAAATACTGCCTCATCCTCAAAACCATTATCTAGTAATCCAAGAAACAAATTACACTGATTTAAGTGAACGATTAAAATTCAATATAATCACAATAAATTTTAAAACAGTATTCTTTTTATCCTCTGCTCCATAGCTTAAACCTAAACTCTACAGTCTTCAGATAAAATATTTACTTAAATAATCTTTAAGTGAGTCACTGAGTGACTTATCCACATGTCAAAATAAAATAACAACAGCAAAACTAAAACAAAACCTATTGAAGATAGAGCTAATTTACCTAATTTATTCAGACTATTTACCTCAATTAGTTGCCTATGAGACAGTCACACTAAAATCATATTTTTAAGTAACAATTAAATCCCTTCTCAAAAACACTACAAAATGTCCAAAGGGTAAAATAATTCAATGCACTAGCTAATTGTCATAGCTTTTAAAGGTGATGTATTTAATACAATAAGAATTTGAAGACATTTAACTATATGCATATCATAATATTAGATACAACAGCAGATACAAAGATAAATAAAACATAATCTCTTCACCTGGCAAGCTTACTTAATAAACCAGCTTTTAAAACCTAAGCAATAATTGAATCCTTTTTTAAAAAATCACTTGTTTCTGAGAATATGTCCTTGGACCCCCAGATTTCTAGATACCCCAGGTTGAGGGAAACTGAAGCCCACTACCATATACAGAAAGAGCAATATATGGGAAAGGACTAGAGCTCTAGCCTAGGCAATCATGATTACTACCAACATATCCCAGAGTAACTCTGAATCTTAATTTTTTTTCTTTGTAAAATGGGACTGTTGTCTACCCAATACAACTTTATAGGTATCTGTGTATTCCTTAAAGCAATGTTGTGTTGAAGATATACTCATTTAACAAATGCAGAACTATAAGCACAAAGTATTTAAATGGCAAGCATAGTCACATATGTGGCAAGTGAAAAAAAAACTGTTGCTTCTTTACACTAAATATGGAAGGACTTAAAATGATCTCTTCTTTAATAATAAAATGAGAGAACGGTGGGAAGTATATTTCATTATTATTACTTCAGTCCTCCTCCTGCTAGTGGTTGACATTGCGTTTTGGAGAAAGACTCATGTCTACTTCCTTTTGTGAATGTGTTTACATGCCCCTCACTAAGCTGCTGTAACAAAAGATCTCAAAATACAGGGACTAAAGAAGTTAATGTATTTCTTCTTGGGGCGCCTGGGTGGCTCAGTGGGTTAAAGCCTCTGCCTTCGGCTCAGGTCATGGTCCCAGGGTCCTGGGATCGAGCCCCACATCGGGCTCTCTGCTCAGCAGGGAGCCTGCTTCCCTTCCTCTCTATCTCTGCCTGCCTCTCTCCCTACTTGTGATCTCTGTCAAATAAATAAAAATAAAATCTAAAAAAAAAAAAAAGAAGTTAATGTATTTCTTCTTAATGTAACAGCTCAGAGGTACATAGTCCAAGCCATAGAAATAAATCTGCCCATCCTCAATATGTAGCTTCCATCTCAGGTTCAAGCTCCCCTATGTCTGAGCCATCGGAATGGAGAAAGGAAACAGGAGAGTGTGTGATCAATTTGTGTGTGTGTGTGTGTGTGAGAGAGAGAGAGAGAGACACCAGTCTTTTAAGGGTAAAGTGAAAGAGTCTTAAACATAACTTCTGCACATATCTCATTGATAAAATTGGTAAAAACTTGGACCATAGAAAGGTGCAAAAGATACTGGAAAACAGAGTGTCTTCCAAGGCTGGCTTCATGAAGGAGGATAAGGCCATTACAGTGAAAGAATGGAAAAATGGATATTAGCACGAGAATTCTGCCACATTAATCATTACTAAATGCCTGGGAGGTGTAGTTATTATACTAGATCCTTTGAAGTTTATAAAGTGGCATGGCAATAAACTGTTGTAGCTGAGCTTTGTTTGGGCAAGAATTCTAGTTTTCATGTTAAGAAATCAGTACAGTTTTGCCCCATCTTAATCTAATATTAAAGAATCATGAAGTGAAAAATTCAGACATGTCTCATGAATAATATTAAGCTAATGTTTCTTCTCCACAATGAGATGAAGACCCTCACGGATGGTGGAAGTTTATTGGAATACTGAGGTCTTCTGGGATACATTAATGAAGATAAATATAGATTTAAATTGTGTTTAATAGGTCTACACTGATCAAATATTCCTAAGCAATGGACAAGCCATGTGCTTTTCCGCAGGATGCAGGATATGCTGCCTTTCCTTGGCACTCGCTCCTTCAGCACTGGCCTGTCTGCCTGTCTGAGCAGATTGTTCCCGCTGCTTTTACTACCTATTTGCTAATCTTATGAATTAGAGCTCATTTCTCCAAAGTGTAGGAACCAGCAAGACTGTAGAATTTTATAGAATTTATGTCAATTGATAGGTCATTTTAGGCTGCTGGGAACTTTAGAGTATATTAGGATATTTATTAATATTTGAAAGAATTCGGAGTGCCGTTTTTACTGCTCAACAAAATAGTATATTCTGGCCTCATTATGTCTTATACAAAGATGAATGCCATGATTATAGTATTTGGCTTCTTTTAAAAGTCTGAGTTAAAAAGGCAACAATGGTTAAAACTTATTTTGCCTTTTCCTTAATTTAAAATATTACCTTTATTCTATCTCTTAAGTCCTTTCTGATACCTGTGCTATTCATTAAGAACATGGACAAAAATTGATTTTTACTCTCTTTGATTATTACTGTACATTGTTATAATATTGCCTTTGAAATTATCTAGGGAGGAGATTTATATGGTATGGTAAGATATAGCTATTAAATAAATTAAATATTTGCACAATAAATTGACACTAATGCAAAACAATAATTGAAAAGAAAATACATCTCCCTTAATTCACAATTTCTTCAACCAATTAAATGTGTGACCTTTGGGGATTTACATATCCACTACGTTTTCTTTCCTCTTCTGTTCACCAGAGATGATAACATATATTTTTATTATCTTAAGGTAGTATTCAGATAATCAACAGAAATAGTGTATATTCATTGGCTTTAAATTTACAGTAAATATTGACTGAATGAATGTTATCTATTGAACAATGTATTAATCAAGTTTAAAATGTTTACCATTCAAATACCTTTGTTGTGTTTACCAAAGCATGATCCAAAAAATTTTAGTTCTAAGGCCTATTATTAGCTATTATGGAAAAGAAAAAAAAATAAAAAAAAAACAACTATGGGCTCAAATAAATTTGGAAAAATTGTGTTAGTTCAAGTTAAACAACTTTCTTTAAGTTAGTTTATCTTAGCACTTTTAATATATTAATGTGACTGGGGAGTCTCCAAGATAATATAGTAGGCAGAATTTTCCCTTCTTATTTCAAAGGAAACCTCGTAGGACTATTGTTCTTTTGATCAAACTTTAGGAAAATTTTGTTTTATCATGAACTCAAGCTAATTTACATAAAATATAATACATCTTGGGAGAATCTTGGGAGAGATGGAAGTGATTTGAAGATAAGACTTAAATATCCCTTAACCTATTCACATATCATCATCCACTTTCACTATTTAAAATTTTAATTTTTTCCAACTCTGATTTTAAAAATAATTATCTCCTTTAATTTCTGTATTATTTTCTTATCTTTCCTTTCTCTCATGCATTTTCCTTACTGGGAATTTAAAAGTAAAAGTGCTTTCTTTGAGAAATTAATATTCTCCTGCCTTATTACAAACTCCCTAACATCTTTTCAATAAAATAAGCATAAGAAAGAGAGAAAAGTATGTTTCATATCAGGAAACTCTAAGGTCATAAAAATCATAGAATAATGTAGGCATCAAAAATTTGGATCATGGGGATCTTGAGATAAGTTACAGAACAATATTCTATTTTGCCACAAATTCAATTCTTCAAGGAAAATATGAGATCAGAAGGAGGGAAAAGCTACATGCATTGCTGGGCAAAGGCTTATGTCCTCCGATATTCTGCCAAGGACATGGAGCACACCTGGAGACTACAATGGAATTGAAGCCAGCCCATACCTGCTAGGTACCTACTTTTGTACTGAGCTCACAAACACTATCTCAATGGGCTCCGTAAATAAAAATCACAGCAAGAGTACAAAAGCTTATCTAACAATAACTATTATGTGTTCTGGAATGAGACAACCATAATCTCTCGAATAGTAGACCAGAAGTCATCTGACAATTTTTGTGGAATGCCAAAGGGACTTTGGCCAAAACTTCTAAGGTGCTGTTACCACAAAACCAATCAGGGGAGAATGTTTTTCCAGCTTAGACATAGAATTAATGCTGTCAAATCCTCCTCTTTCCTTCGAAAGTTTAGGATGGAGGGATAGATACAATTACACAGTTCTCTGACAAACTGCTTCCAAATTTCCATTCTAAGTTACTCCATGCTTTCATGATACCTACAATTATAGAAACATAGGATTGCATTAGTGACTTTGTAACAGGCAAAACAAATAGCCACTGGTTAATGTTTTTTTGAGTATAGCTGCACTTGTTAATTCTTATCTTCTCTGACCTTTAATAGTATTTGATATTGTTAAATTTCCACCTACTTGATGAAATATTTTACCCTATAAACTTCCCTAAAATTTACTTCTTTTTCCACTTTCTTTCCCTCTCTTTAATATTTTTGTTAGTTTGTTTGTTTGTTTTGGGTCCTTAGGTACAAAGGGTTGAGTTAATTACATTGCTCTTATTGTTCACATTTAAAACATTTTTCCCCTTTGAGGGATTTATCTATTATGCATGTAAGCATATTCACATGTAGATTAATATTCATATATTGTTTTATATCTTTTTATCTCTGTTCCCCATTCACGTTCTCTTTAACTTCCATAGACAATTGTTTTAATGTATTAATTGTTCATTGAATGTATACGTATTCTTCTAAAATATGTAGCTTGACTCATTTGTTATGTTTTTAATTTACTTAACTAATATTGTGTTAGACAGCTTATACTGCATTTCTTTCCTTCTTTTTTAAAAATTTTTTAAAAGAGAGAGTCTACCAGTGGGATGGAGGTAGGGGCAGAGAGAAAGGGAGAGAATCTTGAGCTGAGGTAGAGCTTGCGGGGCTCAACCTCAAGACCCTATGAGATCACAACCTGTGCAAAAACCTAAAACCAAGAGTTAGAGGCTCACCCTATGGTGTCCCCAGATACCCCATGTATTTCTTTCTTTCAATTATTTCAAATCCAAATATGAGTTTCATCTAACTACAATGAGGCATTCTGCAAAGTAACAGTCAGCTTTTAAGAGGTTGCACTCAAAGAAAACACATGACCTGAATTCTAGTGACTTATAAAAACAAAAGTTTAATTCTTATTTGCATTATATGTTGTTTGTGCCTCTGTTCTATATACTCTTCACAACAGGATCTACTGAAGGAAGAGCTCCTATCTACAAAAGAGCCATTCCTGTGACAGAAGAAAAAGAGAAACAGGAGACCCATGTTCTGGTTCTTAAAGCTTCTGCTTAGAGAAGGTACATGCCATTTCCACTCATATTTCAATGGCCAACATAAGTTACATTTCCAAGTGTGATGAGGATTGGGTAGGGAATATAATCTTTTTACAGGATGTACCCAATGAGGAGGATCTTATGAGTAGTACAGTGAGTATTTTAACAATAGTGCATCTGCCACACATGCTATGTACTTCTCATACTATCTATTGCCTCACGTTTTTGGTCTTAGTTTGTTTCTAACCCCTCACTTTCACAGATAACAATTTGATAAATATCCCCTACTTGTCCCATAAGTATCAGGCAAACATTTATCTGGAATATAAACTCTGAAGTGTAATTACTAAATTATAAACATATACTTGAACTGAGGGAGAACAGAGATTACTCTGCAAAAAGACTATAAATGTTTATACTTTCAATATTAGTACATAAAAGCACCTGATGCTCTGTATGGCAAGCATAATTATTCATTATTCAACTTTACAATGTTTGAAAATCTGATAAACAATTGTTTTAATGTGTATTTTTTCTTATCTCCAGTGATTTTAGGTACTTAAAATATAAGTATAAATGTTTCTTATATTTTTTTATGTCATTTTGCTCATCCATCATATCCTAATATCTCTATGAATAATTTCGTTGTTTCTCCAGGTTTTATCTTTGGGACTTTTTTTTTATCTCCTAAATATCTCAGAAGTGTCTCATTCTACTCATCTGTCTTCAGCATCCATTTATACACATATAGCCCTCTCGTTTATTTCTTTTTTTTTTTTTTTTGCTCCCAGCTGTTATCAATCTCTTCACTCATGGGTTGTTGAGTACCAATAGGTCATCCTAACAGGTCTCTTTATCTCCAGGACTCTGGTTATAATCTCCCCTGTTTGTGCCTTTATCTATACCACTTTCCTCTGATGATGGAGGGCTGCTGTAGATGTGCAGCTCTATGGGTTAGTGGGTCAGAAGCATTCAGTTCATGATGGGAAGCTCAGGTCACATGTTAACTTGATGGCCTGTGGCTAAGTATTCAGGCTCTACTAAGGCCCAGTGGAATTCAAATATGATTTCTCAAAAGGAGGGTAGTGGCAGGCTTTTTCCCCAAAATTCTAAGGGTCTGCATTGTGATTCATATGCAAGGACCCACCAAAGGCTTCAAACAGTGTCCTTATCTGCCACCAACACTTTAAGCAACTTTGGATCTTCTGGATATATGACCCAAGTGGCAGAACTGCTCACATAGCAGTCAAGACCCATCATAGAATCCTCTCTTTTTCTGGACCCCATTGGAAACTAATAGCTTTATGGGTCACTGAGGTAAATAGGACAGAGTAACACACACATATAAGGAATATGTTGCCTCAAAAATCCAGAGAGGTCCATTAAACATTGTGACTCTTTTTAGATTGTAGGAGAGATCAGATACAATAAGTTATTCTTCAACTTAGAAAGGTTATCTTCACACACCCAACATCACTGGACACCTAGACATTTTACTGAGGTGCAAGGCCTCTATGTTTTTGTAGATTTTTCTCCCCCAACCCTCAACATGTAAATATCTTTCCAATAAGTTTAGAGTAGTTGTGGCTTCTTCCTCATTAAGTCCAAGGATATGGACCAATGTGATATCTTGGGGAAATAGACAATTAACACCCCTGTAAACTAAATTTTGACATAGGACTAGAGAATCAGTGTTATACACTGAACTTTGTCCTCTAAAATCCTTATGTTGAAGCTCTAATCTCCAACATGATTGTATTTGGAGATATGGCCTTTAAGGAAGTCATTAAGGTTACATAATGTCTTAAAGGTGAGGTTCTTATTCAATAGGGCTGGTATCCTTATAAGAAGAGAGAGAGAGATACCAGGGATGCATTAGCACTTGGAAGGGGCCATCTGAAGACACAGTGAGGAGGCAGCATTTTTGCAAGCCAGGGAAAGAGATCTCAAGAGCACCAAACCTGCTGACACCCTGACTGCCAGCTTTCAGAACCATGAGAAAATAAATTTCTATTGTTTAAGCCACACAATCTGTGGTATATATATATATAAATGTCAGCTATAGCAGACCATACAGTTAACATACTCCTTGGGTAGAAGAATGAAGGATTCTTGACCTTGTCATCTGGCAGGAAATTGTTTCGGTGGTCTCAAATTAACAGGCATAGAGAACAAAGCGTTTGTGAGATCAATGGCTGTGTATCAGTTACTAGAGGATGTGTTAATTTGTTCAAGAAACAAAACCACATCTGGCACAGCAGTTTCAAATGGAGTCACCACCTATTTAAGCCTTTGATAATCCACTGTTGCTCTCCAGGATATATCTGTATTCCTCACAGGCCAAATGGGCAAGTCTCCCTCATCTTTCAAGTCCTTAATGGTGGCACTAAAGTTTTCAGTCCTTCCAGGAATTAACTATTGCTTTTGGTTTACTATTAACCTAGGTAAAGGCAGTTTCAATGGCTTCCATTTAGCATTTCTCAATATAGCAGTCCTCACAACATAGGTCAAGGAATTGATGTTTGGGTTCTGCCACCTATTGAGTGTGTCTATTCTAAATACTTATTTTGGAATAAGGAAAATAACCACAGGATATGGTTGGGGACCACTGAGCTCACTGTGAGGCATAAATCATCTAAAACTCCATCGATCATCTGACCACTATAAACCCCTTCTTTGACTGGTGAGCCATAGTGACATCTGGGGTTGTGAGAAATTAGTGTCAGTTCAGAACCAGGGTCTAGTAGTTTCTGAAATGTCTGAATATGTCCTTTCCCCCAATGCACAGTTACCCTAGTAAAAGGACATCAGTCCTTTTGAGAAAGACTGGGAGAAATATTAACAGGATAAATTTTTGTCAGTGTATCAGAGACCTTCCTCAAGGAGACCTGATCTCCCCATTCATTCAACGTGTTCTGGGTCTGTAAATTGGCTCATGTCTTGGAATGGATTAATGGGGTCATGACTATGTTTTTTATTATTCAGGTTAGACTTTTGTTCACTTAACCTAAAACTCTTTAACTTATATATATCAAGTCAAATTTTAGTAGCCTTCCTATCAATTTCACTTTTAGGAATAACCCGATCAACTAACCAATGACATAATTCTGCCTGACTCATATTATCTTGATTGATGCTTTGACTCTGCTGTCCCATTCCAGTAACTATATCTACCTTGCCTTTTGCTGTTGAGTGCCACCACTTGGCCCCTGCTACCCTTGGATCCAATTACTACTTTCACTGCATTTAAGTTTCCCAATTCAGTGACCACAGTTCTCACTGTAAGATCTGACTTACAGAGTGCCATGGGAGGAATGTTTAAAATTCATTTTTTGTAGTCATGGTGAAATGTGTATCTTCTAAATCCTCTCAGGGGGGGTGAGTAGGTCTTAAATGACAAATCTATTCTAACATTCCAATCTCCCTGCATCTTTGAATCCCTTCCTTGACAGAAAGCCAAGGCAGTTCTGGCATTTCTAAACCATTTGCTATGGGGTTACCTTTTGCTCCGTGTTTCAGTCAACCAATGAAGCAGTTAGAGACTTTTCTAACTCCCTGAGCTGGAATATTAAATGCAGAATCCCTGCTTAGTGGGCTCATATCAATAAATTTAGCCTGATTTAACTTTCTTTCTTCCAACACTATGCTACACCCTTAATATTCATTCCTGTACATTCTCTGAATTTCTGTTTGTATAAATTAGAAAATCCAAGTTATTATTTTGGAGTGTAGCACACCCCATTATAGGTCCCACATTGTATCCCACTCAGGGGCCTTCTGGGACTTGAATCTATTTGTAGGTCCAGTAGCAAAGATGCATTGTGGAGATGAGTTCTGAAGAGAATCAGAAATCTCTTGTAAGACAACAGCTTCTGGGGAGGCCATCACAGTTTCCTCAGGCAACGCAAGGTTAACTCTCTCAAAGGAGGTTGGTAAGGCAACTTCTCCTGACAAAGAAAACTCATCAGCATTTAGGAGCTCTGCATCCCCAGCTTCATCAGGTTCTTACACATCCCAGTTCTAACTCTGAGGATCCTATTCCTTCCCTATCAATGCCCTCGCTTTATAAAAGTAGATACCCTGTGAGGCTGGGAATTTAAACTGGATTTATAATTTAGCCACTTAATAGTTTATGGCTTTGGATTTGATTTTCAGCAATCTCAGCCCTATGTCTACAGTGATAAAGGTCTTTTTCAGGCCACATGGAAACTTTCAGGTCATTTATGCTGTACTTGAGCTAGGAATTCTAATTCCTGACTACATCCTTCTTACCACTTTGTTCAGAAATATTGGGAGCAACTAGCAATCTTATTTTTTAGTTTGACAAAAATGTTCAAAAATATAAAATACACTGTCACCCAGATCCTTGCTTCTTAAAAGTGTTTGATTAGGAGTGTCCAGTGGTGGTGGGGTTCCTGCATGGCTCTATTGGTTGAGTCTAACTCTTGATTTTGTATCAGGTCATGATTCTAAGGCTCTGCACTGGGCACAGAGCTTGCTTAAGATTCTCTCTTTCCTCTCTCTCTGTCCCTTCCTCCACCCCTTAAAAAAAAAAAAAAAGTGTCCAGTGGTATAAGTAAGAGCTTCTCTCCTTTGCCAAGTCATGCCATGGATTATCAGTACATTAGTATATTTACATCTGATAAAATTAGATAGCCATCCTGAAGCAATTCAGAAAACCCATCCCTAAATTTTTATTGCTCTAGAACCATTCTCTGTACCAAAACCTGTATTAGTCAGGGATCTACAGAAAAACAGAATCAGTAAGATGTGTGTGTATGTATGTGTGTGTGTGTGCATATATAGGATTTTATTATAAGGAATTGGCTTGTATGATTATGGAGCCTGGTGAATTCTAAATCTGCAGGTGGGCCAACAGGCTGGAGAGCAAGAAGAGCTATTGTTATGGTATGTGTGTGAAGGATGACAAGCTGTTGTGAGAACCAGGAAGACCTGATGTTGCAGACGAAGTCCAAAGACAGTCTTCTGGAAAATTCTCTCTTGCTCAGAAGAATTCAGACTTTTTTTTTTTTTTTTTTTGTATTCAAATATTTGATTCAATGAGTACCACCCATATTATAGAGGGCAATCTGTTTCAGCTGAAGTGCACTGACTAAAACATAGAGACCATGATCTTAGATTTGACAATAGAATCTTAGATAAGACACCAGAAAACACAAGCATCTAAAGAAAACATAAATGAGCTGGACATCATCAAATTTAGTAACTTTAGTGTTTCAAAAGATAACATGAAAGAAAACCCACAGAATGAGAGAAAATATTTATAAATCATATATCTGATAAGGCATTTATATCAAGAATATATATCAACTTCTTATAACTCAGTAAAAAGACAACATAATTTAAACATGAACTAGGGCTCTGAATCAACATTTCTCCAAAGAAGGTATATAGATGATCAATAAGGATATGAAATGATACTAGACATCATTAGTCATTAGGGAAAAAGAAATCAAAACTACACTGAGATATGACTTCACACCCACTAGGATGGCTAGACTCAAGAATATAGAAGTGAGAAGTATTGGTGAGCCCACGGAGAAATGGAACCCCCAGGACACTGCTCATGAAAATGTAAAATAATTCTTTTGGAAAACAGTATGTCAGTTCCTTCAACATGGAGTTACCAATGATCTGGTAATTTTACATCCAGGTATTTATCCGAAAGAAATGAATATATATGTATATGTAGAAACAGATACACAAATGTAGATAGCAGCATTATTCATCATATTTGAAAAGTGGAAACAAGCTAAGTGTCCATTAACTGATGAATGAATAAATAAAATATACCAAACCATGACATGAATGGATATTAAAAACATGTCAAGTGAAAGACCCCAGTGGAAAAGACCACATATTATATGATTCCATTCACATGAAATGTTTAGAATAGACAAGTCTATATAGATTGAAAGTGGATTAGTGGTTGCCCAGGGCTGCTGAGAAGGGAAATGGATGGTAACAGCAAAAGAGTCCTCAGTTTCTTTTGGAAAAATGAAAATATTCTAAAATTGTTTCTGGTGATAGATGCACAATTCTTACTATACTAAAGCTATTGAATTGTAAACTTTAACTAGGCAAAGTATATGGTATATGAATTTTATAGTAAGGTGTTAAAAATACTTAAAAACTATCTAAGTTCCAATGAGAAATCATAAAGAAAGGTTTAAAATATTTTGAATTTTATGTAAATAAAATACAAAGTGTATTTCAGATTATTAGTTATACATTATGTTTGTATAATATATATGATCTTTTAGAGAGAAAATTACACCTTAAATGTTTACATGAGATAAGAAGAAAGGTTTTTACGGAGGGCACATATTGCATGGAGCACTGGGTGTGGTGCATAAACAATGAATCTTGGAACATCGGAAAAATAAAATTAAATTTAAAAAGAGTGAAAAGAAAAAAAGAAGAAATGTTCAAAATCAAGATCTAATTTTCCAATTAAGAAGTTGAGTAGGGGGGCATCTTGGTGGCTCAGTGGGTTAAAGCCTCTGCCTTTGGATCAGGTCATGATCCCAGGGTCCTGGGATTGAGCCCCACATGGGGGCTCAGCTAGGAACCTGCTTCCCTCTCTCTCTCTCTCTCTGCCTGCCTCTCTGCCTACTTGTGATCTCTGTCTGTCAAATAAATTAAAAAAGAAAAAGAAGTTGAGTAGGGATGCCTGGTTGGCTCAGTCAGTTAAGTGTCTGCCTTCAGCTTAGGTCATGATTCGTGGGTCCTGGGATCGAATTCCACTTTGGGTTCCTTGGTCAGTGGGGAGCCAGCTTCTCCCTCTGCCTGCTGCTCCCCCACTTGTGTTCTCTCTTTCTGGTAAATAAATAAATAAATGCAATCTTAAAAAAAAAAAAAAAAGGAGAGACAAGATGGCGGGGAAGTAGGAGGAGGCGCCATTTCAACCTGTACCCTAAAGTGAGCTGATTACCTACCAAAGAACTCCAATCACCCATGAAATCAGCCTGAGATCAGAATTATACACGTCTGAATCTCTACAGGGGCAGAAGACGCCAGTGGGCAGGTAAAGCTGAGTGGGAACATCGGACTGATATCGGGAGATAATCAAAAGGGGAAGGGAGCCACCAGAGGCGACCCACTGGAAAGTAATACGCCAATACAACAGTGCCCTGTGTCTGGGGACCAGCATTAACTTGGAGTCTGGTAGAAAGCACTCAAAAAGAGCAAAAGATCGTGGGGGGAAGTGTGGGAATTGGGGTGGTTAGGGACAGGGGCTTAAGTCCCTGGACCCAGGACAGCCACCCCTGGCACTAAGCCAGAGACAGTGTGGTGGAGAAACCAGGTCTTGGTCCCTGAGCTGCCAGCAAGCCTGATAGTGTGTGGGGTCCGGCTCCCATGAGGGGCTCAGAGCATCGCCAGCAGGCAGAAGCACAGCCTTTTTGCAGTCCCCACGTGAGTGCCTTGCCATGCTATCAGAGCCTGGGCCAGGCCCCACACCCTCCCCTGAGAGACGTGCACGCAGGCACCAGCCTGGTGCTCTTGGACCCAGAAAGACCAGGCACTCCCAGCCCGGGCCAATGGGAAAATCTTGGTGTGTGATTGCTGCTTGGAACCTCTCTGGCAGTCCAGAGCTGCTCAGACAGCCACCGCTGTCATGATTTTGGGTACAAGCAGGAGTTCCTGTGTCCCCAGGGACCGTGACTTGAATGTGCTCTGCCAGTGGCTGAGGGGGAACTTATGTGCTCTGAAGTACCCAGAGGGGAACAGACTGAGGCTTCTCTCTGAGAGGGAGGTCTGGGAGCAGTTTGCTTTCCTCTAAACCTCCAAAAATCATCAAAAGCTGTCAAGGCAAAAGAAAAAAAAAAAAAAAAACGAACAAACAAACATAAAAACCTCCAGAGAAAAAAAAGCCTGAAAAACTGGTTTCCTCAGAGCCCACCCTCTTGAGGGGGGCGGGAGGACTTAACTCAGGGAATATGGTCTGAAAACCCATGTGGCGCGCCCCTCCACCAGAAAGCCAACCAGAAAAAAAAAAAAAAAGAAAAAAAAAAAGATGACAAGAGAACAACCACCACTACTTCATAGATACAAGTTTTATTTTTAATTCATTGCCACTATTCTGGTTCATTTTTTTTATATAGATAATTTTTTTAACCTATTTACCATCACAGTGAGATGTCCAGTACATCAAATTCCATAATAATGTTTTAACCTGAACTTTTTGATACATATACCTGTGTTTTTCCTTTGCTTTTCTATTTTTTAATTTTTTTAAATTTTAGTTTAGTTTGGTTTAGTTTATTCTATTTTATTTTTATTTTTTAATATTCATATAGAGTTAAACTTCAAGGTAATCCCCTTTCCCCAATCAATACTACCCCTATAGGTAAACCAGTTTTTAATCCCCCTTTACCTTAGGAAAGTTGAGTCCTTTAACAAAGACATCAAGATACATCCAGGAAGAATCAAAATAATCTTCCTCACCCACACTGAAAATTTATAACCACTCTCCCATCTTTTTCTTCCGCCAGTGTTTCTGTGTATCTGTGTTTGTCCTGATAGTATATGTCTTATACTTGGGGTTCTTTTTGACGAGGTTCTTTTTTTTTTTTTTTTTTTTTTTTGCTTTTATATATATATATATATATTTTTTCTCTTGTCATATACTTTTATCAGTCTTTTTGTTTGTCTGTTTTTGTTTGTATACATCATAAATCTTACCTTGGGGCCCATTTGGGTTGAGTCTTCTCTTTTATCTTTCTTTTTTTTTCCTGTCTCTCTCTCTCTCTTTTTCTTTTTCTTTTCTTTTTTCTTTCTTCCTTTTTTTTTTTTTTGTTGTTGTTGTTGTTTGGGTGGGGACTCCTGATTGCTCAGAAGCATTCCAGGGTGCACCTTGATAGCACCACGGTCGATACATCCAGCTACATCCATTCAGCCACCTCTCACAAAAATGACTAGGAGGAGGAATTCCCAACAGAAGAAAAATTCAGAGGATGGGCCTTCTGCAACAGAGTTAATGGCTATCAACATAGACAATATGTCAGAAAGGGAATTCAGGCTAACAATTATCCAGACAATAGCTGGGTTGGAGAAAGCCATGGATGACCAAAGAGAATTGATTAGGGCAGAATTGAAAGCCACCAGGAATGATGTTCACAATGTTAGGGCAGAACTGAAAGCCACTAGAAATGATGTTCGCAATGCTCTCAATGAGTTCCAATCTAGTCTAAATTCTCTAAAAGCTAGGGTAACTGAGACAGAAGATAGAATTAGTGATCTGGAGGACAAACAGATAGAGAGAAAGGATCAGGAGTAAGCCTGGAACAAACAGCTTAGAAGCCATGAAAACAGAATCAGGGAAATAAATGATGCCATGAAACATTCCAATGTCAGAATCATTGGAATCCCTGAAGGGGAGGAGAAAGAAGGAAGTCTAGAAGATACAGTGGAACAAGTTCTCCATGAAAATTTTCCCAATCTTGCAAATGGAACCAGCGTTCATGTACTAGAGGCAGAACGGTCTCCCCCCAAGGTTATAGATTCTCGAAAGTCCTCGAGACACCTAATAGTAAGAATGAAGAATTATAATTGTAGGCAGGCCCTCTTGAAGGAAGCTGGGACAAAGAAGCTCCTTATGTACAGAGGAAAGCCCATCAGAATAACATCAGACCTGTCCACAGAAACCTGGCAAGCCAGAAAGGGCAGGCAAGATATATTCAGGGCACTAAATAGAAGAACATGTAGCCAAGAATACTTTACCCAGCAAGACTGACATTCAAAATGGATGGAGAGATAAAGAGTTTCCAAGACCAGCAAGGCTTAAAAGAGTATGTGACCACCAAGCCAACACTGCAGGAAATAGTAAGGGGGGGTTCTATAAAAGGGGAAAAATCCTAAGAATAGCATTGAACAGAAATATAGAGACAATCTACAGAAAGAAAGACTTCAAAGGTAACACGATGTCAATAAAAACATTATCTATCAATAATCACTCTCAATGTGAATGGCCTAAATGTGCCCATAAAATGACACAGGGTTGCAGATTGGATAAAACGATAGGACCCATCCATATGTTGTCTATAAGAGACCCATTTTGAACCTAAGGATACACCCAGACTGAAAGTGAAGGGATGGAGAAGCATCTTTCATGCCAATGGGCCTCAAAAAAAGGCCAGGGTAGCGATTCTCATATCAGATAAATTAGATTTTAAACTAAAGACTGTAGTCAGAGATACAGATGGACACTACATAATTCTTAAAGGGACTATCCACCAAGATGATCTAACAATTGTAAATACCTATGCCTCCAATATGGGAGCAGCCAATTACATAAGAAAACTATTAATCAAGATAAAGAGTCATAGTGATATGAATACATTAATTGTAGGAGATCTTAACATGCCTCTCTCAGTAATAGGCAGATCATTCAAGCAGAAAATCAATAAAGAAACAAGAGAATTGAATGACACATTGGACCAGATGGACCTCATAGATATATACAGAACATTCCACCCTAAAACAACAGAATATTCATTCTTCTCAAGTGCACATGGAACCTTCTCCAGAATGGACCACATAACTGGGTCACAAATAAGGACTCAACTAATACCAAAAGACTGAGATTGTTCCCTGCATATTCTCAGATCACAATGCTTTGAAACTGGAGCTCAATCACAAGGAAAAGTTTGGAAGGAGCTCAAACACCTGGAAGCTAAAGACCACCTTGCTTAAGAATGCTTGGATCAACCAGGAAATCAAAGAAGAACTTAAACAATTCATGGAAACCAATGAGAATGAAGACACTTCGGTCCAAAAGCTATGGGATACAGCAGAGGTGGTCCTAAGGGGGAAATACATAGCCATCCAAGCCTCCCTCAAAAAAATTGAAAAATCCAGAATACACCAGGTGTCTCTACACCTTAAAGAACTGGAGAATCAACAACAAATTAAACCAACTCCACACATAAGAAGGGAAATAATCAGGATTAGAGCAGAGATCAATGAGGTAGAAGCCAGAGATACAGTAGAACGTATCAATGAAACTAGAAGCTGGTTTTTTTGAAAGAATCAATAAGATCGATAAGCCATTGGCCACACTAATCCAAAAGAAAAGAGAGAAAGCTCAAATTAATAAAATTATGAATGAAAAAGAAGAGATCACATCTAACACCACGGAAGTAGAAACAAACATCAGAAGTTATTATCAACAGTTATATGCCAATAAGTTAAGCAACCTAGATGAAATGGATGCATTCCTGGAAAACTATAAACTCCCAAAACTGAACCAGGAAGAAATTGACAACCTGAATAGACTGATATCTAGTAACAAGCTTGAAGCAGTGATCAAAAACCTCCCAAAAAACAAGAGCCCAGGACCTGATGGATTCCCTGGGGAAGTCTACCAGACTTTCAAAGAAGAAATAACACCTATTCTTCTGAAGCTCTTTCAAAAAATTGAAGCAGAAGGAAAACTTCCAAACTCTTTTTATGAAGCCAGCATTACCCTGATCCTCAAACCAGGCAAAGACACACCAAAAAGGAGAATTTCAGACCAATATCACTCATGAATATGGATGCTAAGATTCTCAACAAGATCCTAGCAAATAGGATCCAACAGCACATTAAAAAAAGATTATCCACCATGACCAGGTGGAATTCATCCCTGGTTTACAAGGATGGTTCAACATTCGCAAATCAATCAATGTGATAGAACAAATCAATAAGAGAGAAGAACCACATGGTCTTCTCAATTGATGCAGAAAAAGCATTTGACAATCCAGCATCCATTCCTGATTAAAACGCTTCAAAGTATAGGGATAGAAGGAACATTCCTGAACTTCATTAAATCTATCTATGAAAGACCCACAGCAAATATCATCCTCAATGGGAAAAAGCTCACAACCTTCCTGTTGAGATCAGGAACATGACAAGGATGCCCACTCTCACCACTCTTGTTCAACATAGCATTAGAAGTCCTAGCAACAGCAATCAGACAACAAAGAGAAATAAAAGGTATCTAAATTGGCAATGAAGAAGTCAAACTCTCTCTCTTCGCAGATGACATGATTCTTTATATGGAAAACCCAAAAGACTCCACCCCCAAACTACTAGAACTCATACAGCAATTCAGTAACATGGCAGGATACAAAGTCAATGTACCAAAAATCAGTGGCTTTCTTATACACTAACAATGAAAATACAGAAAGGGAAATTAGAGAATCGATTCCATTTACTATAGCACCAAGAACCATAAGATACCTGGGAATAAACCTAACCAAAGAGGTAAAGGATCTGTACTCAAGGAACTACAAAACATTCATGAAAGAAATTGAAGAAGACACAAAAAGATGGAAGACCATTCCATGCTCTTGGATCAGAAGAATAAACATTGTTAAAATGTCTATACTGCCTAGAGCAATCTATACTTTCAATGTCATTCCGATCAAAATTCCACGGGTATTTTTCAAAGAGCTAGAGCAATAATCCTAAAATTTGTATGGAATCAGAAGAGACCCTGAATTGCTAAGGAAATGTTGAAAAACAAAAATAAAACCGGCGGCATCACGTTACCTGATTTCAAGCTTTACTACAAAGCTGTGATCACCGAGACAGCATGGTACTGGGATAAAAAGAGATACACAGACTATTGAGAGTAGAGAGCCCAGATATGGACCCTCAACTCTATGGTCAAATAATCTTTGACAAAGCAGGAAAAAATATCCAGTGGAAAGAAGACAGTCTCTTCAATAAATGGTGCTGGGGAAATTGGTCAGCTATATGTAGAAGAATGAAACTCGACCATTCTCTTACACCGTACACAAAAATAAACTCTAAATGGATAAAAGACCTCAATGTGAGACAGGAATCCATCAGAATCCTAGAGGAGAATATAGGCAGTAACCTCTTCAATATCAGCCACAGCAACTTCTTTCAAGATATGTCTCCAAAGGCAAAGGAAACAAAAGCAAAAATGAACTTTTGGGACTTCATCAAGATCAAAAGCTTCTGCACAGCAAAGGAAATAGTCAACAAAACAAAGAGGCACCCACGGAATGGGAGAAGATATTTGCAAATGACCATACAGACAAAAGGTTGATATCCAGGATCTATAAAGAACTCCTCAAACTCAACACACATAAAACAGACAATCATATACAAAAATGGGCAGAAGATATGAACAGACACTTCTCCAATGAAGACATACAAATGGCTATCAGACACATGAAAAAATGTTCATCATCACTAGCCATCAGGGAGATTCAAATTAAAACCACAGATTCCTCAAGAAATTAAAAATAGAGATTCCCTATGACCCTGCAATTGCCCTACTGGGTATTTACCCCAAAGATACAGATGTGGTGAAAAGAAGGGCCATCTGTACTCCAATGTTTATAGCAGCGAAGTCCACAGTTGCCAAACTGTGGAAAGAACCAAGATGCCCTTCAATGGATGAATGGAGAAGGAAGATGTGGTCCATATACACTATGGAGTATTATGCCTCCATCAGAAAAGATGAATACCCAACTTTTGTAGCAATGTGGACAGGACTGGAAGAGATTATGCTGAGTGAAATAAGTCAAGCAGAGAGAGTCAATTATCATATGGTTTCACCTATTTGTGGAGCATAAGGAATAACACGGAGGACATGGGAAAATGGAGAGAAGATAGGAGTTGAGGAAATTGGAAGGGGCAGTGAACCATGAGAGACTATGGACTCTGAAAAACAATCTGAGGGTTTTGAAGTGGTGGGGGGTGGGAGGTTGGGGGAGCCAGGTGGTGGGTATTAAGGAGGGCACATATTGCATGGAGCACTGGATGTGGTGCAAAAACAATGAATTCTGTTATGATGAAAAGAAAAAAAAAAGAACAAAAAAACTAAAAACTAAAAAAAAAAAAAAAAAAAAGAACTAAAGATAGAGGTCCAAATTAAACCCATATGAAGAAAAATTTATATGTGAAGAAAATAATATTGGTAAGATTGTTAATCAGTGAAATAGAAAATGGACCACAATGAAGAAAATAAAAAATTGTTTTTTTTTTAAATGCAATTGCTCAAAGTCTAAATAGATCAATAAAAAGATAAAACATAGATTACCAGTATCAAAATTAAAAAAGGGGCCTTACTACAGTTAAAAAAGACAGCAAAATGATTGAGAGGGAATGCAATAAACATATTATGCTAATAAATTAACTAGCTTAGATGCAATTAGAACAATTTTGAAAATAAAAAATTATCAGAACTGACTCAAGAATAAATAATATCTAATTGCCCTATATCTGTTAAAGAAAATGAAGTGGTAATGAAGAAACGTTTCCACACAGAAAACTTTAAGCCAATAAGATAGCACTGTTGATTTCTATCAAATGTTTAAGGAAGAAATAATATCAGTCCTACACAATATCTTTTAGTAATCAGAGGAAGAGAGAAGAAACACTTTCCAACTGATTTTATGAGACTAGAATTACCCATGATACCAAACTGGAGAAAGACAACAGAAGGAAAAAAATATATGAATCACTTATACAAATACATGGATCATTTAAACAAAAATATATATACATGGATCACTTACACAAAAATTAAAAAAAATTTTAGGTCATCAAATCCAACAATCAAATCCAATCAAAAGGATAATATAGCAAAAATTAAATTGGGTTTATCCCGTAAATGTGAAGTTGGTTTAAAAAAATTGATAAAAAAATTAACAAAGGAATGGAGGGAAACCATGTCAGTATCTTAACAGACATAGGAAAAACATTTAACAAAAGTTAAAGTGAAGTCATGATAAAAACCCTCCACAAACCAAAAATAGAAGAAAATTTCCTCAACCTGATAATTGGTATCTAAAATTTATATGGAACTGAAAAAAAATGAAAAAGCAGACAGAAAACAGTACATGTTGTATGATTTCATTTTCATGAAATTGTTGACCTCAAAAAAATTATCTGTGGAAATGAAAATCTTAACAGTGGTAACTTACAGGTTATAAGGATTTACTGGATGAGAACTTTCTGGATTGGTGGAATGCTCTGCATCTTGTATTTATTCATTTGAGACAGAGAGAGAGAGAGAGAGAGAGAGAGAATGAGTACAAGCAGGGGGAGAGTTAGAAGGAGGGGGGAAGCAGCCTCCCCGCTGAGCCAAGAGCCAGATGCTGGGCTCCGTCCAGAACCTGGAGACCATGACCTGGGCTTAAGGCAGATGCTCAATCATCTGAGCCTCCAGGTGTCGCCTCTCTGAGCTTTTCAACACCTGTGCCTTTCACTGCACATACATTTTACATCAATAGTTTAAAAATTCGTAATTCCATGAAGGATGAGTGGAAGCAGGGCTTTGTAGGAGATTTGGTGTGTAGGTAAAGATAAGTACGGAGGAAGCATGAGTAACCCGTTAGAAACATTGATAAGCCAAAGAGCAACAAAATTAACAGCCTGTATCAAAGAGGACAGACCCTCCCGCACTGCTAGTCAAGCTCTTTATACCCTAAGACTCGGGAATTACACTGGTTGCGCCACAGGGAATATCCCTGACAACGAAAGAATGAATGATAGTTGGATTTGGGGAAATTTCGTTTATTAAGGAATGAAACTCAAGTTGCAAGCCCATTAGGACCCCACTACTAGATTGCTGGAACAACACATTAACTGGCAATAGAAAGTAAGAGGAAACGAGGGAGAGAATGTGCGTACAAGGGCCACTGGCAGCAGGAGCGGTGAAATTGTACAGAATTCTTTTTCTCTGTCATGCGGCATCATCTTTGATTCCAAGAGCCATGCTTTCCCCTTCTGTGCAAGACTGATCTCTGTCCGTGAGTTTGCTTGAGCTGCGTGGGAAACTAATTCCCAGTGCCTGCTGATTTGAAACTAAGTGCAAGTGTAGGACCGCTTTTTCAGCTTGTCAATTTCCCCCGCTTACGCTCCGCGGAGGGCTTGTGGCCTGGGTATCATAACCTCACTTAGAGATCTGCCTGAGGGGCATGGTTTCTCCAGCGGGTGATGCAGCAAGGTGCAAGGAGTCGATTTATGACACTTTTATGTTCCTAAAAGATCACAGTCAGCCCTATTTGATTTTTATGTACCCAGTGGGAGAGTAAAGGGGATAATGTTCAGGAGTACTTTGCATTTAAATGATTTCTTTATTCAAAGAGATTTACAAATGTTATATCATTAAACAAGGTTCCCTTTGAGATACATTAGAAGTAAATACAAAATTGCAATGCCTGTTTCACAGTGGGACAGTATTATGTGGTTCAGGAAGAGAGGCCTAAAGAATGTCATTCAAGAACAGTGCACCCTGATAATCAATATGTAACAATAACATCTTACATAATTTTCATTCTGCCTTTCTCACTAGCTCTAGAATTTTCTAACAAAAGCTTGATCTCTTTGAAACTACTTGCTTTTATCTTCTAAATGAGGCTAATAATAGCTTTCCTTTCTGTCTCATAAGTTGTTATGAGCAATCAAATAAGATCATTTATAGAGAGATGGACAGGTAAAAATTGTACCAATGTAAGAATGAATGAAAGGAGGACCATTTCTTGCTTATCTTCCTATCAGCATATGACCTTCAATACATTCTGCACTGCTGTTGGTTACTGAGGTATCAGGAGCCTCAAACCACATAACGTTAAGCTTTAACTTTCTACTATATGGTTTTTAATATTTAAAGACATATTAAGGTCATTCATTTTGTTTTAAAAATAAAGAGCGCATTTTCTGGATTGCTGAATGATACATGGATAGTTAAAGACAGGTTTGGAATTAGACCTTAGATAATTTGGAGCTTTATATTTAGTTCTTTTAAACTGTGGTTTAAAGGATTCTAAATTAGTTTAAGGCAAGCTTTTCAAATATTTAAATCATGTAAAGGGATTTCAAGAAAAAAAAAAGAAGTATCAGAACACTGAAAACTAGCCTCATAAATAAAATGACATAACAAAATGAGTAGACAAATACTCTGAAGGAAGAAAACACACAGGTAGATAATTACTGCTTTTTAAAACAGGAACAATAAATTTAGTCATAGAAGTCCAGAAAAGGCCTGTTGAGAAATTTAAAGGTCATACATTATACAATATAGAAGGCTACATTATTTGGTGAAATTTTCTTAGTTAGTTTCAACTAATTTGGAATTTGATAATATGTACAGTGCTTAAGCCAATTATAACTTCACTCATAGGTTTGTGGCTTTTTTTTTAAGTACAGTGAAGAAATACTTGAATTATGAAAGCAGTGGCACATATTTGCAGATAATCCATTCAGAGATACCATTGTTTATAATAGCCCTAACAGCACTAATTTGCAAGTTTAACTTAATGCTCCTTGCTAATCACCCTTTGCTTGTGAAGGCAGAATTTTGGTAGAGCACTTCAAGCTAAGCACTTATGTCTGAAAGTCATAGAAGTTCATTCATTTTTAAAAGCCCATAATTCTAATTTTTAACATTTTTAAATTGGCCAACTTCTGCTTACAAATTACCCAGAATTAGTCACCCAACTAGCTGAGCAAAGGCAGAAGAAGATGAAGGAGAACCCAAGTCTTGCAGATTTGGAAGCAGATTGATTGTCCATAAATTCAGTTAGAATTTTCAGTGCAGATTAGGAAGGGGGAAGGGATAAAGACTTGCCAGCAATCAGAATTAGAGATGTCCAGAGCATAATTGAGGAATTATAAATTTGACTTTGAAATCCTTGATGAAAAGGCACTAAAAGAAAAATAATTATTAGCATACTGTTTAATGTTTTAATTGGATGCATTTTACTGTACTGTGCCAAAGTGATTTTTGAAGTTGATTGCATTTTTGCTTTCCTTCCTATTCTGTAAAGCTCAGTCAACCTTATAAGGGAGAAAAAGAAGGTAGGTTACATAACAGAAGGAAAAAGCTAATGATTTAAGAATGTGTGGTTTCCCTTCACATGAATCATCACTCTTAAGTTTCTCATTTGGGGGCAACATCCATTCTTTTATATAGCAAAGAATATTATATTAGGCAGTAAATCACTATGGTGTTGGGTATTTAGAGGAATTCTGTTTGTTGTATTAAATTATCCTGGCATCTGCACAATACTCTACTGGCTTTGATTATAAAAGTCTTTAATCATAGATAGCATTTATTTGTTAAGTGTAGCTTTCTTTCTTTTTTTTTTCATATAAGCCCAATTGTTGGTTATTTCGTAAAAACTAAAAAGCATAATATCAATAATTTCAATATATATAATTATAATTTTAATATGTTTAACATGTTTTATCTTAATATGTTCACTTATTACTTAATATTGATCATTATGGAATTTATAGAGTATTTCCTGAAGAAAACCCCCCCAAATTTTGCAAGTATATTTAGTTTGCTTAGTAATTTTTTTTAAATCCATAAAAGCAAAATACAGTCATTGAAGACTTACCACTTTTCTCTTTCAGCCATGTAGATTATTCTTTCCAAATCACCCAGGGGAAAAAAATGTGTAGTCTCAATTCATGTGAAGCTTCTTTGATCTTCATGTAAATAAAGAGTCTGCCTTCCTCTCATAGGATTTTTCGTTAATATTAGTTCTTTCATCAAATAGTTTATCTCATCTCTGTGAACATCAAGGTAGTTTGCTTCAGAACTTCAAACAAGCATTTCCTACACATTTACAGGAAATATATAAAACAATATAAATGGCAAAATTCCTCTCAACTTCCCAGCAAGACAGAGTAGGATACATCTTATGTTGTACCCCACCTGGTAGGAGGCATATCCTACATTGTAGTCATAATATCCTAGACAAACACCAAGCATTCCTTTCCCTTGATGGCAAAAAAAGGGAAATACATATGCTGCAAAGGTGAGTTAGCTTGCAGAACATGGGAGGGAAATCAAGAACAGATGACTGAAAAGGAGGCTAAAGAATATGACAAGTTTTTAGACTAAATGTTTATGATAATATGAAAGTTTACAATAGACAGTTCAACAAAATGGGTCCAAGGGTTAGACATAGTATTGGTTTAGCTTGGGAGTCAGTAAGGATATGATTTGTTCTTATTTTTCCAAGTTATTCTAATTGCCTGAGTTCTTTACTCCCAGTTGGCTCTGAAAATTTATTATTCCTGACATTGTATAAATCTATCTTTGAGGTCTTTGAAAGTTGACCGATTTCTTACCAAATGAACCAGTCAGCCAGCTGTGAAGCCAATTTTCCTAGCATTAGCAGACAGAACATCTTTTCTTTTTCCTTTTTGTTTATTCGATAACTGAAGAATTTTTTTAATTGACTGTAAACTAGGACATGGAGCAATGATTTTTTGTCTTAATATTTAGATTATAAATTGATAGTCTTATTGAGGAAGTTTTCATCAGACTTTCTTCTTCTTTATGGCAGAATGGGACTAGTATATACTTCATTTTATGGAATATGCATAATATATATTTTTAAAATTCTGAATTCTCAAAATAGTTTAAATCATTAATAAACATATGACTATTGACAATTCTTTTGTTTACTTGGGATTTACACTTTTTCAAAATTATTCAATACCATAATCATTCATTGAGCACCTACCTATTATGAGCAAAGCCCCATATAATGAGAAAGAAGACTAAAAACCTTTGTACTGTTAGTGGGCATGAAAATTGGTACAGCTATTATGGAAATAGTATGCAATTTCCTCAAAAAATTACAAAAGAACTACCATATTATCCAACAATCCAATTCTGGGTATATATCCAAGTAGATTGAAACCAGTACCTTGAAGATAAATCTGCACTGCTGTGTTCATTAAAACATTATTCATAATAGGCAAAATATGGAAACAAACTAGGTGTTGTGGACAGATGAATGGATAAAAAATTTATGTGTATATATTCCATTGTGTATATAATAATATACATAGTTACATACATAATGTATATTCCATTATATGCGTGTATATATACACAATGGAACATTATTTAGCTTTTAAAAGAACGAAATCTTGCTATCTGTGACAATATGGATGAACCTGAAGAATATTATGCTAAGTGAAATAAGCCAGACATAGAAAGATAAGTACATGATCTTACTATTATGTCTAGTTCAAAAAAGTTAAATCCATAAAAGCAGAGAGTAGAATGGTGGTTTCAGGGGCCTGGAGTAGGGGGAAATAGGGAGATACTGGTCAAAGCATACAAAGTTTCAGTTATGCAGGATGAATAAGTTCTGGTGGTCTAAAGTACAGCTTGGTGACTATAGTTAATAACGCTCAATTGTATACTTGAATTTTGCTAAGAGTAGATCTTAAGTGTTCTCACCGCACATGCACACAAAAGGTAACTAAGGTAACAGATATGTTAAGTAGCTTGATTGAGGTAATCATTTCACAATGTATACCTATATCAAAACATCATATTCTACATCTAAATACATATAATTTTTGTCAATTATATCTCATTAAACCTGGAAAAAAGAAAAAGATGCTCATGACATCTTTCCTGCCCTCTAGGCAATCACAGTCCTATTAGATAATAGGACTATTGTCCAATTTTGGCTAAAACCTCTTAGCCAAAGGAGGTACTACTTTTATAGAAGTTATTTTTAAAGTGTTAGTAATGATTATTTAAGGACTTTTTTTAAGTATTTGTGAACTGGGGTTTCTTCATAAAGGAGATTGTATTTGCCCTAAGTCTTGAATGATAAATAGCATTTGTCTATATAGGTAGATATTAGAGATGGAGGCAATGGAAACAGTTGTTCCGTTTGGTTTTGGTTTTGGCAACAGTTTAAGTAGAACAATGAGTACCTAAATTGCATGTAGCTATCCATGGTGATTTAAATGTGACTCTCATGGGCACATATAGTGAGAAGGAATATTTTCACATATATTTTTTAGCATTAGAGAACCAGTGCTGTCTAGTGGTTAAAATCTCAGGGTCTGATGTCAGAGACTGACTTCGAATCTTCATCCAGCATGACTAGTAGCATTGCTTGGGCTAGTTATTTAACTTGGTAAGCTTCAGCTTCCATAGCTATAAAATAGTGGACATAATAAATCTTGGTTATTATCCAAAACTTAATTAAGTACTGAATTGAAGAGTTTTTCATGACTCTCAGAACATAAACTTAATCATTGTTAGCAGATTAATTACCTAAAAATTACTACTGCAGAATATTTGCTGTGTTATTTTTCTTCATTTTTTATAAACATATAAGTTCTAAATGGTGAAATGTCACTGTAATTATCTGGTAAAGTATTAGCTAGAATTCACATCTTCTAACTTTTGATCTATAGATGTTTCTAAAATAGTAGTTTGTTACCATGTAATTTTGTATTTTCCATCTTCTTAAATTTTAAATAGCTGTGACATCTCCAAGTCTTTATTCAAACTAATTCCTCTGATCGTAGTACATTCCTTTACAAAAGGTTAGGAATTTCCTCTCTTAAGCAGAAGATCATATTGAGAAAAAGCATTCATACTGTGCTAGGTTGAGGTGGGGATGCTCTTGTTCTTTTTTTTTTTTTTTTTTTTTTAAACTTTAAAACTCAGAAAGTGAAGGGACCCAGGTTAGAATCTGAAAAATGAGTTCGTGAATTCTCTTTGTATCTGTCTGAGAATAAGGTCTGTCATCAGTTCATTTTGCATGTTCTAGGAGATATTCATCAAATCATAAATCCTTCTAGTCATTTATTATTTTTAAAATACAATCTAAGCATCATTATGTTCACAAAGGGATGACGTATCCCAAAATGAGAGACATAAGTAAGCATATAATTACAATAATATGTAATATATTCCATTTGTTAAGGAAATCAGAATGTACTGGGGACATGACCAAATAATTAAAGCAAAATCCTATTGTACAGCTATACTCATTTTATCATATTTATTAAAATTTGAGGGGTACCTGGGTGGATCACTTGGTGGCACCTGTCTTTGGCTCAGGTCATGATCCCAGGGTCCTGGGATGGATCCCCATGTCTGGCTCCCTTCTTAGTAGGGAGTCTCCTTTTCCTTCTCTCTCTGCCCCTCCCTCTGTCCCACCAGTGTTTTCTTTCTCTCTCTCTCTCTCTCTCAAATAAATAAAATCTTAAAAAAAAAAAAGTAAAATTTCAGGTTAACATAGAAGATATTTTACCTCATGAAAACTTGAATTTTGACTCCTTTTAATTGAAGAAATCAAGACCTTAATTGCTTCTGGTTCTACAGGCAAATGTCCATTCATTTAGTTTTCTTCTTTTTGCTTCTTTCCACTCAGATAAGCCATTGAACTCCACATTTCTTCTTCTAGAGATCACTATGACAGAATTCTGCCATTCCACACCAATTTCACTCTTTAGAAATTATTTCATCATAAAGAGATGTTTCTTCTCAATAATTGCAACATTTCTGTTGAAAATACACTTTATTACTGAAGTTAAGTCTTTTTCTCTGTTGTCATTAACCTTTGAGAAGATAGATCATTTTCTTCTGATTCTGTGAGTAACATGAAAGTATTCTATTATTCTATTTTCAGAGTCATAAACTAGAGCTTCTTTCATATATGACTTCTTTATGTAACCTTTTACTAATCCCCCATGTGTACTAAACATGGCTGAAGCCTTTACCAGGACCTCCAAACAAACATACTCATCTAATTCATCTATTACATTTATTTTTTCTTATATTTATATGCCATATTAATTTGGTTGTAAAATCAAACTTTCTATGTATCTTGTTCTTATGAATAGATTTCATAACCATTTGACTGTACAAATATCACTAAGCAACAGTAGTTCATCTTGGGAAATTGTTTTTTCCTGATTGGGAACTTGAATTGCATAGTTCTATAAGATCATGAATTCTGTAGTTGTAATCATATACAAACTTGTGATCCCCAACTCTATATCCTAACTAAATTCTTTTTTGCATTTAAGGTCATGCCATCTGGTATACCAAATAAATCCACAAATTTCAATGACTTAACACATTAAGTACGTATTCCTCACTTATCTAACATTCAAATGCAGGTATTAATGATTCACAAGTGGCTTCCCTCTATGAAGTGATTCGGGGATCCAGGACAATTTATCTCGTCACATACTATCCTTTAGTGTTCCAGAATTCTCTACTCCTAGCTGACAAACATATAAAGAAATGGCTTGGAAATAAGTGCACTCACTTAGCCATCTGATTTTGGGAATGATACATATTACTTTCACTAAAAGTCCCATGGCAAAGGACTGTAACTGCTGGCTGGATAGTTTCTTCTTAGCCACAGTCAGAGAGAGCACAGACTTTTGGAGCTATCTACATGATTCTGCCACAGCAATTATTTCTTCCAAAAAGTTGGAATGGAATTTATTGGTTATTTATTTAGGGTAATCTTGAATACAAATTGACAATGTATTTTTCAAAAGCTGTAAATATATCCTTGGGAAACCTGTGCCTGCTTATTTTTAGTTGAATAAATTTATATTTTTCTTTTATTTGGAGCATCAAAGAAAGATAAATCTCTTTCATTTGTCAAATATTCCTAAAGTGTCTAGTGAATGCCAGGTACGCATTGACATACTTGGGATGCATTGGTGATTAAAACATTAAAAAAATCACTGCCTTTGTGAATTTATATTCTAGGATGTAGAGATAAACAGTCATAGTAGACAAAATAAATAACTGAGTTATTCTGAATATTAAAATTATTAAACTCTATAGAAAAATAAAAAGTGGGTCAGGATAAAGGGAATCAGGAGTGTAGAAATTGTGGGAGCTCGTTAAAATTTATGAAATGGTTATCATTGAAGGCCTTATCAAGAAGATAGCTTTTAAAGAAAATTAGAAGTAGATGAGGCTTCAGACACGCAGACAGCTGGCTGAAGAGAATTCCCTCCAGAGAAAGCAGTCAGCGCAAGGGTCTCTGTGTAAAGAGTTTGCACAATGTGTTCAAGGAACAGTGAGGAGCACAAAGTGTCTAGAAAGCTGTGGTGGGGGGAGAAGCACAGCAGGTGATGGTTCAGAGAATTAACAGGGCCAGATCATGTGAAACCTTGGTAGCATTCATGTTTTTATTCTTAGTGAAATGGGAGACCTTGGTAGAGTTTGAAGTAAAGAAGTGAAATAATCCTTATCATAGAAAAGAATCACTGGTTGTCACATTGAGACAGACCATAGGGTGCCAAACATCAAAGCAGAGAAGCCAAGGAAGAGGTTATTGCACTAACCAGACAAGAGATGATACTGACTGTCCCTGGATTTGTTTCTATTTCTTTTTCTCCTGTTTTTCTGCAACTAAAAATTTTGTTTCTACTACTATATCTATTCCATGATTCCTCTTTATTTCTTGATATCAAATTATTTGAGAGAAAATTGGCTGGATCATTCTATATGGTGTGTTTCTATTGGACAGCTATCTTGCGATAATCTCAAAGAACATTGGGTATCTACATAGTTAGCTGACAGATAATATTTTTGGCTAGGGCACCAATCCTCTTTAGGATACACAGTGTCTAAAAATCACAGAATTTCAAACTGACTAGAAAGAACATCTTTCAGCATAGGAACGGCCAACACTTAGAGTTGCACAAGCTTTTCTTGAGTATAAACAATACTTCTGATATGTTATCCTCATAGATGCACTACATTCCACTACACTACATCCTATCTCTCACTACATACTATCTCTTTTTATCTTTCCTTTTCTCTTAGAAACTTGTCTTCAACATTTACTTCAGTTTGACCATATATTTTTGGATATTGGAGAATTATATATTATTGATCACATAGAATTTCTTCCACAATTCTGTTCTGAGGTTATTCTTAACAGTCTTCTTGACACATAAGAGCTTTTGTAGAATGCTTAGCCTTTGTGACTGAATCATGGAGCCTGGTGTGTAGTTGTTGCTCAATCATATCTGTTAACATTCTTCTTGAGATGGCAGAGGACAGCATTTGTGATTCACTCCCATCAACTTCCTCACTCAGTGTATCTCTAAATTCATTTATAGTTCTTCTTTCTTCACTGACGTAAGAGAATAATAGTTTCTTGTTCAATGTGAAGCCTTCACCTTGAAACTTTATTCTCAATCATCTATTTCTCTTTCCTGACTCTTATTCTCAGAGTTAACGTGGGTCCCTTTCCCCAGAATTTTCTTTTTGTTTTAATTCATCAGTTGTCCTTGTCTACTACCAAACATGCTTACCTGGATTCAACTGGCCTCTGTGCTAAGTGTTTTTCTATTTTGGATAGATTTATTTTTCAGAAGCATTGTACATTACTGATGTTGTGAAAAAGAACTGTAGTTACTAGGTGGCATATTGTATGGTAATTTATGTTTTGTTTTTTTTTTTTTTTTTCATAATGCATAGTCTGAAAGTTAGTTGGCACTCATATTGCAGGTTGTTAAATATCTCATTCAGGTCACTTTTGCAAATATCGGCTATTTTTGGCATTGTTTTCCCACACTAAAGACAGACAATAAGAATCATTATTTTAAGAACATGCTTCTGGTTACTCCCTGATGTGCTGTAGTTGATTATCCTGACAGGAGACTGATGCTGGTGGCGTTGTTCCTGTGTTTTCATCTCAATTATTTTTGAACAATAAAGTAGGAAAAATGTTCTGCTGAACAGCTTTGACTATGGAAAAGAGTTAAGAGAGATATATTATCATTATTTGTTACTGTGAGCAATAATAAATGCCATTACAAAATCTACATTGCTAATAATACCCTTTTCTTCAATAACTCTTTTCTAATGTATTCAAAAGTCCTTATAAATTCCAACTGAGTTAACTTCACGGCATCATTTAAAGATAAGAACACTTTTGATGAGGTAAAATTAGTTCATCGCTGAGTCTTAATCTTTAACATTCTATTCTCTGACCACACAGACTTGCAATCCTAAATCTTACTGCACCAACACTGAGACCTTCCATTCCTGGCTCATGCCTTTTCTCCAAGTCCTATCTTTATGATCTTTGTATTGATATGAGACTCTAAGTGCACATTTAAGCCATTTGCTATTAGGCACCTCAACCTTTCCAGTCTTGTTCAAACATTGTACTTACAAGACGATATTCATGTTGCATGAGCTTATTCATTGCCAATCTCTACGAATCAATCAGGCTTAGAGTTAAGGTTTGTGAGTGAGGAGTGTTACAGTTATCTAATGCTGGATAAGTTACCTAAAATGTATGGTACAAAACAATCATTTACTATGTCCATGGACTTTGAGGGACAAAAATTTGGACAAGGCATAACAGATGATGTGCCACTCTTCCTCAGTGTTGGGGGCCTCATCTGGCTTATCTGGAAGATTCTGTGGTTGGTGGCTATAATTATCCGAAAGCCCATTCACTCATCTCTTCAGTGGTGGAGGAAAGAAATAAAACTTATTTGTTGGTTACTATGTGTTAGGTTTTCTGCTAGGCAAGTTGTATTACTGGTCTTGTTTGATCTTTATAATGAATGATTGATATGACCAGTATTAACCTCAATTTACAAATGACATATCTCAAAGGGTTGCCTGTTATTTCCAAGATCACTTCTATGAAGTGACAGATGCAGCCTCAGCTTTCTTGTTGTCATTCAACTGCTCTTTCAAAACCAATGGCACTCATTTGATGAATTATACCTTCTTTGAAATCTTTAATTTCTTTGAGTATTGGTTTTTTTCCTCTCATCTTTTCATCCCCATCCTCAGGCCATTCTCTCTAATGCTCCTCTTTTAAGAACCCATGGAAACCTCCATGATAGCACTTGGAATATTATTTTTTTTCAATTGTTCCTGTAAATATTTATTCCAGTAGACTATGGGTACATCAAGGCCAGAGACGATGTCTTCTTCATCTATCACAGAGCCTGGCATGTAGATGTTGCTCAATCATGTCCGTTGAATGAATTTTTAGAGTCATACTGAATACAAAAATTCTGACTCCTTAGAACATATCCCATCTAAAGAATCTCGTCCATTACAGTTTCAAATACCTTTAAAGTGACTGTTATATCTATCTTCATGTGAATTATGCATAGTCTTTCACAACTAATATGACATAGTGCTGCAAACATACTTTGCAAGAACTCTAGCAATGGTATGCATAATGTCTCTTAGATTTGAGTTTCAGCGTTTTCAGTAGTGTCAAAATGTAAACAGGAAGTTTTGAACTTAAGTTTGTTTAAAATATCAGGAGCAATTTGTAAATGTTATGGCTGGATTAGGCATGCCTGTTGGAAAAAATATATTTATTTTAACACATTTCATAGGCATTCAGTTGTAACCTAGAGGTTATTTCCTTATATTTTTTTGTATGTAAGGATAGTTCCTTTCCTACTTAGTGTTTAAATAAACAATATTATCCTTCCGTGAGAAGACACAATTCTATTGTCAATACCATGCTTGTTTTCTTGTAGAGGTAGTACATAGTATTCTCTATTTTACTAACCAACTTATATTTATATTTTTTTGGAAAGAAAGTATTAATGCTATTTAATGAGTAAGAAACATACTCTACTTTGAACTCTGAAAGAACACCAATAAGCTTCAAAGTTGTTTAAAGTTGAAAGGAACATAACAATATGATAGTGCAAAACTAAAAGCTAAGGTTGATCCTGTTTTACATAAAAGAAGCTTTTCAAATGATTGGAAAGATGTAGTGCACACCAAGAAAAAAAAGAAAAGTTTTGTTTTGTTTTTTTTTCAATCTCCTAAATTTACTTTTTACAATACTACCTGATGGTCATAAGACAACCTCCAATCCTCCTGAATACTCAGTATTAGCAGATGTGTGGCATGACAAATTCACAGGAATAGAGCCAGACATGCTCTCACAATTATACAATGTTTTTATGTCACAAGGAAAAATCAAGATCAAAGCCTCATACAAATTGACATGGGCATATGTTGCAACATATTTGGACACAGAAACCACTGACAGACTAGTTCTGGGTGCTGCTATTTCCTAATCTATACTGACCTATGTGTGGGCCGAGTGGACATGTCTCTAGAGGTTGCCGGAGTTTAATCCTTTGCCAAAATATTATAAAACAAAGCAAAACAAAGCAAAACAAAAGAGGACAGAATGCAAAAGCAACTATCAAGGACTGGCTTTCAAGACTAGATTCTAGAATCTGAAAATGGAAGGAAGAGAATAAGAGGGAGGGTCAGTTCCCAGCTGGAATTCAAGTTACAGCCTGAGTTAAAGGGGGAATGTGGTGTCTCTCCTGGCATCCAGGAGTCGTATTAGATTGAAAAGCTATGCAACACTTTGGACCCTCGGTCAAAAGGAAATTGTCAAGTTTGGGGGCTATTGTAAGGGCTGCTGCACAAATCATTCCTTATAGATTTTCATCTTGAGAATATGTGCATAGTTGGAAATAAAGAAGTATTTTGACATATTTGAGTGCAACTAGTTCAGTTGTGGTTTGAGCAGCATTTATTGGGGGAAAGAGAGAAGAGGAGAAAATCTTTATCTGAGAGGTAGTGTTTTACTTTTTTTATGAGGTTTTGGTTTTCTTCACTGTCAAGAAAGCAAAAGGAAACAACAGGGAATTCAACACAATCCATCGGCCTGTGAATAAGTAAGACTATCACACAGGCAAAGTGCTTGTTTTTTGCTTTGAATGTTTTAGAATTGTATCCTGGGCATAAAATAGCCAGTTACTATTAAGATAAACGATAAATATTAGAAACAGATCTTATTGCATAAGTACCTTCTGACTTAATGTATAGTTAAGTTATATTTTGCTTCATGCCGCTTCCTTATCTTAGAAAGCCCTTAACGGTCATGTGTACCTGGTAGAAATTGGAATGCCTACAAATCCATACATGGATGATTTTTATGTTTTCCCCTCTGCCACCTTTGATGAATTCTCTTTCCGTACTACTTTCTAAATCCTATTCATCTTACTTCCCTTATTCAAAGGACCCATTCCATCTGACACCGAGGGTGCTCTACTCGATACATGCAGCTGGCCTTACCACATGATTTTATAGTGCCCTATTCTACAGTGCACATCCTGACAATTGTAACGCATCTGGTATTGACCTTGGTGTCTACTTCACAACTACTCTATTTTTATTTGTATGTGCCTGTGTGTGTGTGCCTGTGAGTGCTAGTGAAAATCCATCTTAATGTTAGTAGCCATGAAAGCCCTTTATCCCTTTATTACAGAAGGGTCGAACAAAGAGACATCTCTGGATTTAATGGCAGATATTTGCTTCTCTTCTCTAGGAATCCCTTATGTCACAATGGCAATAACTCATTCCCAGAAACACCTTTTCCGAAAGTGACAGGCCATGAGTCTTACGACTCTGGGAAGAATTGTTTCATAAACATCTGGATCACAGATGTTTTTAGAACTGCATTGCCTGTCTTCGATTTTTTAAAATTCTATGTGTGCTATTTTATGCATTGGGGAAAATTATTCTAGGAAGGCTCCATTGGCTCTCGGGGATCATTAGGTAAATGAAGAGGGTAAAGAAGCTTAGTGAGTTGTAAAAACAGCTTTGCCCAAGTCAAATGTCTAAGTAGTAGAGCAACTACTACCCTACTTATGTCCTTACCATTCATGCTACATTGCCCACATGGAGCTCACTTGACTTTTTGACCACATTATGGTTGAAATTGATGATTTTGAAAACTTCTTACAGTGCTTTAAAGAGTTGTACACTCAAGATATCTTAGGCTGAGTAACATGGTTAAAAGACTGTGGACACTGATAAAAAGGTACAATGAGACTTGACTAGGTTCTAAGTAGAACTCTCCACCAGTGCCCTTCTCTCCATGTGCCAGGAGAAAGACTGCAAGGCAAGCTTCCAAAAGGAGTAGAGAAACTACTCCAAAACAATAAATCTGTCATATTAAAAAAGTTGTAAGATGTAACCGGATCACCTCTTTTTAATGTGGCATTCATGGTCAAATACAAAATTCTCTTCCCTTGTTCATATATTTGAGCTCTTTTGCAACATAAGGGCAAATGTCTATGTTATGGACCTTTATGAATATTTGCATTCTATCTATGAGAACAGTAAGATACAATTTACTGTAGTTTTCTGGGTCTTGGTTGAGGAAGAGGGCAAGGACTATTGGCCTCTTCTTTGGCACTGATAAGGAAATTGCCCTTTCTTCAGTTTAAAGTCACTTAAAAACATAAGAATGTATAGTCTCATACTTTATCTCTTTTCTTCATTTTCCACAAGTCTTTGCAAGCCTTAGTACCCAATTATTCTTTATACTTGAAATACATACTTAAAGCCTGGTAACCATGTATTTTCTTATGAAAAAAATAATCACAAGAGTTGCCATTGAAATGTTAAAAATAGGTAGTGATATTCTAACCACAAATACTACAGTTTTTCAGTCTGACACAATAGGAAAGCCAGTAAGAGGATATTTTGTCTTTGACTTCTTCCTTAAGAAAACAAAACCAATAGGCATTAATGCTGATCTGTAAATATCATGAAACATGATATTTACTGGAGAAGTTAAGGATATAAACTGAGTTTGTAGAGTTTTTTCTCCTTCTTCTCCACAGACATCATTCAACTCCAGAAACATTGTTTATAAGAGAGAGAACCTCATTGCAATTGAAATAAATGAACTTGATAATGCAAGATAAAAACTGTAAAACTTTTCATGTATTTTATGTATTTCAATCAATTTAATTCAGCTCTAGATATTTTTTCTCAAAAATATTAAACATTCCTTCTTATAAAAGATGTTAAATTAAACGCAAAAATTTTTAGAGGTTTATTTTTTAAAAAAAAAAAGACAGCCTAGTAAACAACAAAGAAAATATGACACAAAATTTAGTAACAAAAAAATTTCTTCTCTTCACTGCCTAACTAAAACGCATCAGTTCTCTGATGGAGCCATGAAGGTTTTGTTTGCTAAATTAATTCATCACAAATTCTGGAACTAGTTCACTTCACTCCCCAAATCTTTGGTTTAATATAAAGCTATTGGAAATATTAACCAAGTAGAATATCACAGACAAGCATGGTATAATATTATTGGCCTAATATTCAGGAACAAATTTAAGATTCTGCTTCCTTCCTGTCTACAGGATACCTGGCTTATAGAAGACTTATAATAACATTGAAAGAAATGAATACACAGTGAGTATATTAGTTCATTTAACCCGTACAGCTATTAGATGCAGAGGTTCTATTGTTAACCTCCTTTTATAAATGAGGATATTAAGACCTACAGATCAGATAGCCTGTATAGTAGATTTCAGATTTGAATTGAGGTAGCCTGACCCCAGAGTACAATTCCTTGACCACTATTTTTTTTCTTGTTGGCACATGGACCTTGTAGCAGTTTTGAATTATATTTGATTTTACCTTGAGCTCTGCAAATGGTTTTGGGTGTTCTTATTGGAAGAAGAGACAAATAGTAATGCATAACGTCATTAAATAAAGTATCACTTCAACATGATAAAGTTTACATATAGTCTTAGACAAACTGTGAAGTCAGCCAAATATGCTTTTGAACTTCTCACCTAGCACATTCTGTTTCCTTTCATCTATCCTTATGGGACCTTCCCAGGTGGTACAGACCTTCATGTTACCCTCCCACTTCCCAGAGGTACCTTGGTACCTCCTCCAGCTCCCAAACCCTCATACCTCAAGAACTACATACAGGCTGTGGCCTCCTGATGGGTCATCACTGTCAGGGCTGCTGCCTTCCCTAGGGAACCGAGGTCATATCCAAATATCTCAGGGACTGTTGCAAGGAGTGAGTCAGAGTTAGACCCACTCAGCATGCTTGGAGTTAAGGGATAGAGTTAGAAACCATGGGAGGAGAATTACCAAGAAATACATTTGGTCTCAGAAGAATAAACATGTAGCCAGGGTTGAAGCAAAGCTAGTGCTGCTTCTCAAGCAATGACCTACTGTGTCACTGAAAGCATTTGAGCAGTGGCTTAACTACCCCTTGGCCGGCATACTGTAGGAGGAACTCAAACATTCAAAGTGAGTCTAGATTAGATGACCTTTGAGGTCCCATTCAGATGTGAATGCCACTTCTAGATAGCTACAGGATTTTCTTTCTTTTTTTTTTTTTTAAATTATGGAAATTGTCACTTAAGACTGGTGCCTGCAAAAAGCGCAGGAGATAGGAGTCTTCAAAGTTGGAAGAACAAAAGGACCAAATCTTAGCACTTCATAATGCCCAAGGTAGGCACGGTAGAGTGAGAGAGGTTCAGTGATGCTCTCTTGACCACATATGTTGGTTTATTTGTGGCCAGACCCAGTTATAAAATCATCAGGTAGGTATCCAAACAATACTACTTTAAATAGTACAGTAGTATACTTCATTTTGTAGATAAAAACGTGATCAGATTCTTGTTAGGTGTGTAATCTGATGAAAATAAGCCTCGTCAGTTCAGTCCCAACACAACACAGGATTGTTCAAAACCAGTGCTATGACAGAAAGAGTGTGAGAAAAATAGAGACGAAGTTAAATATATCCCCTGCTACTGTTACTTTGTTCATAGACTTCTTTAATAGTCTCAAATATCAAAGGAATATGAGTTAAAACCTAAATAAATCCAATTTTTTAACCAATAATTGTTATCAGATAGTTAACTTATTTTTGTTCAGATCATATATCTGGAAAATATGTTGGACTATTTTAAGGAGTGAAGTACCTTTTACATAGCTCTAGTGAATCATTTATAAAATTTGCTAGTATGATTTTTTTTCTAAAAAAGAAAGATTTTTGCTGATTGAAATTATCCCATCAAAGTAGATGAAAACAATTTATCCAGACATTTTACATTTTAAGCAATATTTTCTTGATTAGTGATTATTTGACATAATGCAAAATTTGCTTATTTAAAAAAAACTAAGATCTGTTTCTTCTAATAGCCACACATTCTTTGAAGAATATCTTATTAAAAATTAACTGGCAATAATATATATGGTGTTACATATATACACATATAATATATAGTACAACATGTACTACATATAGTAATATATATTCTATATAGTAAATAATATAAATTATATGCTGTATATAGACATACACACTCAAAGTACACACTCAATAAAGATTTGTTGAATCAATGCCTAATTAAGTTATGTCTTGGGAATCATGTAGATCCAGCAAAAGGGCGTTCTGTATTCCAACTGAGGATTTTGCAATCTTGGTGAAAAAGAATTATGTTCAAATAAAATAATGCATTAATTAACAATAATAAAATGCTAAAATTTATATATCTAATTATAGTACATTTTATATACTACCCCACACATAGGAAGAAAGAAAATTCTTATGTATTAAAAAAAAATGTCCTGAGACATAACTATAATCCCTTTATCTGGAGAATATGTTGCTAGAACTTTATGGAATCAGAATATCTCATGGCATCAAATCTCAGGAAATACTTCCCAGTACTTAAATTAATTTTCTTTACTTAAAATCTTTTATACTTTTCTTTGCAGTGACAAAAGGAAATTTCTCTAAGTTCATGGAAGAGCTTCCAGCAATATCAATCCAGTGTTTGCATATTTCTAGAGCAAACATGCTATTTTCTATAATCTTAGCAAAAACCTTGGTAACCTTAAGATAATACCTTGGGGAAAATGAATTATGTGGAAGCTTTTTCTTTCAACTACCATTACAAAATACCTCATGAACCTTCCTCCTCTACTCGCAACTGTTAATGAACTAGGTAGCAAACACAGAAAGATTCATACCTGCACCTTGTTCATAAAAGCTATTTCTGGCATTCTCAGTCATAAATCACAGGATTCCCTGATACCAAATGTTCTGAATGACAATGGCAGTTTCTGGGCTTCATTCTCATAGCATTTAAACAACATCATCTCTAAAAGTGACCTTTCCTCTTGCACAATTGCCATGTTTTTATATCTGCAAACAGAATTCATTGATTGTAAAAGCACATCTAATGCTTTCTATGCATTTCTATGCTGATACTCTGCTCAGCCTTAGAATTGAAAAAAAAAGTGAATAAGGCAAGGTCAATGCTATCTCACAAAGGCATATAAATATATAATTGCAATGTAATGTGATAAATGCCATGATTGAAGCATTTGTAGTCTTTATGGCACAGCAGATGTATGAAGGAAAGAGGGATGCCTTTACAAAGAGGGTTTTTAGTTTTTCCCTTCCATAAATTGCCTCTGAAATGATGTAATTACTATTTTATGGACAAAAAATAAGATACAGTTTTCCATATATTGTTCACCTTATTAATGAAGAACTCCATGCACACTTAAAGAATCTGTATCTTTCCTCTCCAATAATCAGGGTTTAGAAATTTTAATTCCACCTTGGCAACTTCAGCCAAAGACATTTCTCACCCTCTTTCAGCAACCCCCTCCCTAGAAGGCAGGAATGCTTAGAATCAGCTGTACACAATGATTCAACCGCCTACTTTTAGATTATCCTTGCTCTGGACCATGCTCGGCTACTGTTAGCTCTATTATTTGTTCTATTTCAGCTCCATTTTTATAGGTCGAAGACAACCTATAAAAAGCCAGAGCTGTTATTTCAAGCAACTTCCTTTGAAATCCCTCTCCTGTGTTCTTCTTAGTTTCTGAACATTGCCTATGCCCTGAGAGCCCCCTTGTGTATGGGTGACTTGTTTGGACATCTGCCATGATTTCTTATTTGTAATCTTGGAACAATATTGATCCTCTGATTATACTGCATACTCCTCAAATGGCACCAGATTAGAAACAAAACCAACAAACAAAACAGGAAAAAGAAAAGTGTTTTCCAGTTATAGGAAATAATATATTCACAATCAGTGAGGTAGAGATACTGGCCTTCTGGAAATAGGAAGAAGAGTGAAAAACTTTAATTATGGCTGCCTGAAAATTGGCCAGGGTGACTAGATTTGTGTGAAGACAAATGATTTAAATTCTATAAAAAACATACAAAATCCCAACAATGTGTGTGTATGTGTGTGTGTACATAGTGCAATGTATATAGATATCATTCTTTTTTATTTCTTTTGCATGTATAAAAGATCACATACCATGATGTTACAACCTGTTAGTCTTCTTTTTTCTTTTCTTTTTTAAAATTTGATGTCCACTTGTGATCCAGAATCCCCTTAAGTACTTAATGGTTTCATGCTCACACATTAATTTTATTACATTTCTAATTACAGTTTAAATCTTTACTCATTTAAGATAAAAAGCAATCTAACCTAAAAGTGAAAATCTTCACTCTTCTATCTATATGAACACTTGATTTGAGAATATGAAAGACTAGTAACTTGGGTCATTACTTTATCTTAATAAATATCCTGACCTATTTGTCCTGAACTTCATATCCTGAACTACTCTCCCCACATACTTACCCCACTCTCTCAATTTCTTTTTGACTATCCAGATCTTTCATAATGCAGTTTCCCATTACGTATCTTTCCAACAACAGATCACAGTCAACTCGGAATTTCCTTTTTTTCTCACTATGTATAATTGATTCATTCATCAAACAACTACAAACTTAGAAGCTACTATAGGTCAGGTGCTATTTAGTTGCTGGAGACAAATAAAAGGTCCAGCTCTCCTGAAACACACATTTAAATGGAGGAGAAGCGCAATAAAAATGAATGTAATCATTGATAATATGAAGTATTGTTAAGAGTTATAAGCAACAGCAATAAAAGCTTGGTTGGTGGGATATTAAGAGACAGAGAGCGACTGTTTATCATAAAGTATTCCTTTATAATAAATGAGTTTTTGACTTTGTGTTATGTAATCATAACCAGATTTTGGATTTTGTTGACTCAACTTTCATGTTCTCATCTTAGTGCACTGTCTAACACAGTGCAGATCTTGGCAAAAATACATTCATATTTTACACACACTTAAACATCTAATTATTAGCAAAAGATGTATATAGCCAAGCTATTAATTTCAAAGGGTACAATTCGTTCATGCCTGGGAAAGAAATTTAGATTCTTAGAAAAATGGTATTTTTTAATGTTTAACAAAATTTTAAATTTATCTAGCATTTTTAAATTCACTTAAAGTGAGAAGAAACTCGATTTTCAAAATTTTGAACTCCTGGTTAAGTCTAGCTAAATGTAAGTCGAAAATAAGTTTAATTTGTATAAGAATTAGTCCAAGCTTGACAAATTTTAAATTTTTTGATGTGTTTAATTATAATAATGAATATCCTGTCACATATGCAGGCAGTGCTATAGAATTTTTACCTAGATTGTACCATTTGTAATCAGCTCAATTTAAGAGTTACCATTTTTATTTGTTTATTTGTTTATTGGTTGATATATTTGTCAGGGGCTAGAACAAAGATTGGCATTAAAATTTGCCCTAATAAACATACCTATCACCTATATTTTGGATTCTAAATTCTATTCCCACCAAAGGGACCAGAGATCTTTGAAGAAATGTCTGGTTTTAGAACCAGGTTAGTGATATATATATATATATAAATATATATATATATATATATATATATATATATATATATAATATATACATATGTGTAAGTCAAATTCCCCCAACAGTGTAAGATTTAAATTAGTCATGAAATGTAAGCGAAAAATTGCTTGCATAGGTTTGTTATGATAGCTAACATGCTAAAGAGTGAATAAATAACAGATTCATCAAAAGAAACATTTTACAATATAACAGAAAAATACATATATAATAATAAGCAAGAAACTGATTCAGTTAAACATAGTTTTACTAAAGAAATTTTGCCTTCCATTTCAAAGTTTCTAGTTATGTAGAAATATCAGTGGACCTCATTACATTTAGTCAAGTTTTCTAAATAGTTGCAAATACAGGGCTGATGTCAACAAGTTGTTTCTTTATATAGAAACTTTCTAGGGACGCCTGGGTGGCTCAGTTGGTTAAGCAGCTGCCTTCGGCTCAGGTCATGATCCCAGCGTCCTGGGATCGAGTCCCACATCGGGCTCCTTGCTCATCGGGGAGCCTGCTTCTCCCTCTACCTCTGCCTGCCATTCTGTCTGCCTGTGCTTGCTCTCTCTCCCTCTCTCTCTCTGACAAATAAATAAATAAAATCTTAAAAAAAAAAAAAAAAGAAACTTTCTATAGCAAATTTGCTATTTACCCTTAACTGGTTTCTTAGTAATTAGATCAACTTCAACCAGAAATGGTATTCAGATCGTTATTAGACATTGGAAGACAAGTTCATGGGACTCTCCTGGTTTCCCTTTCTACCTCTTTGTTCATTTCCTGTCTCTCACTCTCAGTGCCCTCTTCCTGGCTTCTAACTGTGAGATCTCAAGGTTGTCCAGCCCTTCTCCTTTTCTTTCTCTTGCTTCTTCCTTATCCGTTCTCATTTATGCACGTGATTTCAAATACCATCTAAATGTGTATGTCTCCTGCCTTTCCATCACCATTCCAGTCTTCATTTCTGAGGTCCAATTTTATAGATACAGTTGCCTATTTAACAACTCTTCTTGCATCTTCCAAAGAGGTCTCAATCTCTAATCCCATGATTAGTGATTTCCACCTTCATCTTTACCACTCTTTCTTCGGTTGCTGTCTTTACTTTTAAATGGCCTTCTGCTTGTCTTACTCATACCCTCCTGCACCCTTCCTTATTCCATTCCACACACTGAAACCATGAAATATAATCCAGCAGTCCTGATTAAAATGCTTCAATGGTTTTCTGAGGCTCTCAGGATTAAGTGGTTCTCATTCTGCCCTCCTTTTCCTCGTTCCTCTCTTAACTTACAACCTATGCTGCTCTGCAAGTTTCAGATATTTTGCTTGTCAGCCACTTCTATGTAATTTCATGTTACTTTCTATATGGGTTCTTTTCATATGAAGTTCTCTTATTGAAATTCCCCTTTGTCTTCACCTGGTAAATTCCAAATGAGTCTTCAAATCTCAGTGCAAGCATCATGTCTTCAGCCTCTGGGGATCCCTCCCTGACTTTATTAATGTGAAATCCAGATCTCTTTTAGATTCCTTCAAACACTGTGCTCTTCCCTTCAGAGAAATCACAAAACCGATTTAACATATATGATGATTTGATTGTCGTTCTTCAACTTTAGATTCTAGTCTCTTTGAGAACAGAGAAAATTGTGTGTTTGAATCACTATGGTGTCTTCCTACACAACAGGGTTCTTAGTGCATGTTAGGCACTCAGTAGATACTTACTAAGTAAATGAATGATCCATTTCTCTTTTCTGAGCAGTCAACCTCATTTACATATGTACTAGAATGAAGCCCAAACTGAGAAATAATATGGAAACAGGTGGGGTATCTGGCAGAAAGACGATTCGGTGAGCCACACTGAGTTGAAAGCCATCAGATTTTAATTCCACAATGAATAATATTTGCCAAGATCCTCCTTTCACATGTGAGGAGATTGCATGGCACTGGCCTAGCTCCCATGAAAACAACCATTAAGATTTGCTTTCAGAAAATCTGTAATAATTTCAAACATAATAGGCAACTTGCTAAGTGTTTATGTGCATAATATGATTGAATTAATCTAACCAGTTAAAATTGATTGATTGAGTAATACAAATTTCACAGATAAAACTGTGGCTTGTAGGCTTAAACAACTGACCAGTGTTATATATAGTTATTAAATAGCATCCAGCTTGTGTTTGCCTCATTCCCAACTCCTGTTCTTTCAAGTACGTTAAAATAGTTACCTCTATATCATTCATCTCTGTTCTCTTCAGGTGTGTCCTAAAACGCAAATCTATTTAATCACCTCTTGTTTCAGTCAGACATTACATTTCTCACCAACTCCACATCAGATCCACCTTTTATTATTTTTTAAACATAAATTCAATTGACCAACATATAGTACATCATTAGTTCCAGACATAGTGTTCAATAATTCATCAGTTGTGCATAACACCTAGTGCTCAACCCATCTCATGACCTCCTTAATGCCCATCATCCAATTATTTCATCCACCCACCCACCTCCCCTACAGCAACCCTCAATTTGTTTCCTATGGTTAAGAGTCTCATGGCTTTTCTCCTTCTCTGATGAATTCCCATTCAGTTTTCCCTCCCTTCCCCTATGATCCTCTGTGCTATTTCTTATATTCCACATGTGGGTGAAAGCATATGATAATTGTGTTTCTCTGATTGACTTATTTCACTCAACATAATACTCTCCAGTTCCATTCACGTTGATGTAAATGGTAATTATTCATCCTTTGTGATAGAGGAGTAATATTCCGCTGTATACATACCACAACTTCTTTATCCATTCATCTGTCAATGGATATTTCAGCTCTTTCCATAGTTTGGCTATTATGGATGCTGCTGCTATGAACATTGGGGTGCAGCTGCCCCTTTGGATCACTACATTTGTATCTTTGGGGTAAATATCTAGTAGTGCAATTGCTGGGTCATAGGGTAGCTCCATTTTTAACTTCATGAAGAACCTCCATACTGTTTTCCAGAGTGGCTTCACCAGCTTGCATTCCCACCAACAGTGGAAGAGGGTTCCCCTTTATCTGCATCCTCGTCAACACTTCTTGTTTCCTGTCTTATTAATTTTAGACATTCTGACATGTGTAAGGTGGTATCTCATTGCAGTTTTGATTTGTATTTCCCTGATGGCTAGTGATATGGAGCATGTTTTCATGTGTCTGTTGGCCATTTTCATGTTTCCTTTGGAGAAATGTCTGCTCATGTCTTCTGCCCATTTCTTGACTGGATTATTTTGTTCTTTGGGTATTGAATTTGATAAATTCTTTATAGATTTTGGATACTAGCCCCTTATCTGATATGTCATTAGCACATATCGTTTCCCATTCCGTAAGTTTCCTTTTAGTTTTGTTGACTGTTTCCTTATGCTCTGCATAAAAAGCAAAATTTTTTTCTTGATAAAGTCTCGGTAGTTTATTTTTGCTTTTGTTTCCCTTGCCTTTGGAGATGTTGTGTTTAATAAAAAGTTGCTGCAGCCAAGGTCACAGAAGTTGTTGTTGCCTGTGTTCTACTCTAGGATTTTGATGGATTCCTGCCTGCCATTTAAGTCTTTCATCCATTTTGAGTCTATCTTTGTGTATGGTGTAAGAAAATGGTCCAGGTTCATTCTTCTACATGTGGCTGCCTAATTTTCCCAGCACTATTTATTGCAAAGACTGTCTATTTTCCATAGGACATTCTTTCCTCCCTTGTTGAAGGTTAGTTAACTATAGAGTTGAGTGTCCATTTCTGGGTTCTCTATTCTGTTCTATTGATCTATGTGTCTGTTTTTGTGCCAGTACCATACTGTCTTGATAATTACAGTTTTTTAATAGAGCTTGAAGTCCAGGATTGTGATGCCATCAGCTTTGGTTTTCTTTTTCAACATTTCTTTGGCTATCCAGGTCTTTTCTAGTACCATACAAATTTTAGGATTATTTGTTCCAGCTCTGTGAAAAATGTTGATGGTATTTTAATAAGGATTACATTAAAATGTGTATATTGCTCTGGGTAGCACAGACATTTTAACAATATTTATTCCTCCAATCCATGAGCATGGAATATTTTTCCATTTCTTTGTGTCTTCCCCAATATCTTCATAAGTGTTCTGTAGTTTTTAGAGTACGGATCCTTTACCTCTTTGGTTAGGTTTATTCCTGTGAATATTCCTTTAATTAGGTTTATTCCTAGGTATTTTATTGTTTTGGTGCAATTGTAAATGGGATTGATTGTTTGATTTCTCTTTCTTCTGTCTCATTATTAGTGTATAGAAATGCAACTGATTTCTGTGCATTGATTTTATATCCGTAACATTGCTGAATTGCTGTGTGAGTTCTAGCAATTTTGGGGTGGAATCTTTTGGGTTTTCCACATAAAGTATGTCATCAGCAAAGAGTGAGAGTTTGACTTCTTCTTTGCCGATTTGAATGTTTTTATTTTGTTGTTGTTGTTATTGTTGTTGTTGCTGTTGTCTGATTGCTGAGGCTACAACTTACAGTACTATAGTGAACAACAGTGGTGACAGTGGGCATTCCTGCCATGTTCCTGACCTTAGGGGAAAAGCTCTCAGTTTTTCCCCATTGAGAGTGATATTCTCTGTGGACTTTTCATGTATAGTTTTTATTATATTGAGTTATGTTCCCTCTATCTCTACACTGTGGAGAGTTTTAATTAAGAAAATATGTCGTATTTTGTTAAATCCTTTTTCTGCATTACGTGAGAGGATCAAATGGTTCTTGTCCATTCTTTTATTAACATGAGATATCACATGATTGACTTGTGAATGTTGAACCACCCTTGTGGCCCAGGAATTAATTCCACTTGGTCCTGGTGAATAATCCTATCAATGTACTGTTGAATCCTATTGGCTAGTATCTTGGTGAGAATTTTGGTATCCATGTTCATCAGGGATATTGGTCTGTACTTCTCCTTTTTGGTGGGGTTTTTGTCTGGTTTGGGGATCAAGGTAATGCTTTCCTCATAAGAAGAATCTGGAAATTTTTCTTCCCTTTCAATTTTTTAGAAACAGCTTCAGAAGAATAGGTATTAGTTCTTCTTTAAATTTTTGGTAAAATTCCCCTAGGAAGCCATCCAGCCCTGGACTCTTGTTTCTTGAGGGATTTTTGATTACTGCTTCAATTTCCTTGCCAGTTATGGGTCTGTTCAGGTTTTCCATTTCTTCTTGTTTCAGTTTTGGTAGTTTATAAGTTTCCAAGAATGTATCCATATAATTGGCTTATGTAATTATTTGCTCCCAAGTTAGGAGCATGAATATTTATAATTGTTAGATCTTCTTGTTGGATAGACCCTTTAAGTATGATATAGTGTCTCTTTTCATCCTCTACGACAGGCATTGGTCTAAAATCTAATTTGTCTGACATAAGGATTGCTACCTCAGCTTTCTTTTGATGTCCATTATCATGATAAATTGTTCTCCACCTCCTCATTTCCAATCTGGAGACCTCTAGGTCTAAAATGAGTCTTTTGTAGACAGCTTTTGCATGGGTCTTACTTTTTTATCCAATCTGATACCCTGTGTTTTGACTGGAGCATCTAGCCCATTTTACATTGACTAACTACTGAAAGATATGAATTTAGTGCTGTTGTATTATCTGGAAAGTTCCCATTTTTTTAGATTGTCTCTGTTTCTTTCTTATCTATGTAACTTTTAGGCTCTCTTTTTGATTAGAGGATCCACTTTAATATTTCTTGCAGGTTTGGTTTAGTGGTCACAAATTCTTTTAGTTTCTGTTGTTCTGGAAACTTTTTATCTCTCCTTCCAATCTGAATAACAGCCTTCCTGGATAAAGCATTCTTGGCTGCATGTTTTTCTTATTTAGTACCCTGAATATATTATCCCAGCACTTTCTGGCCTGCCAGGTCTCTCTTGCCGGTCTAATGTTCCTACTCCTACAGGTTATGGAGTCTTGTTTCTAACTGCTTTCAGGATTTTCTCTTTATTTCTGAAATTGCAAGCTTCATTATTATATGTTGGGGTGTTGATCTATTTTTATTGATTTTAAGGGGGTATTCTCTCTACCTCCTAGACTTGAATGCCTGCTTCCTTTCCCAAATTAAGATAATTTTCAGCTATGGTTTGCTCAAATATATTTCCTGTCACTCTCTCTCTTCTTCCTTTGGGACCCTAATAATTCTAATATTGTTTCATTATATGATATTGCTGATTTCTCAAAGCCTCCCCTTATGTATGGTCCAATAGTTGTTTTTCTCTCTTTTCCTCAGCTTCTTTCCTTTCCATCATCTTGTCTTCTATGTCACTGACTCTCTCTTCTGCCTCATTTAGCCTAGCTGTGAGAGCATCCCTTTTAGACTGTATCTGTTATAGCATTTTTAATTTCAGCCTGATTAGATTTTATTTCTACCCTAAGAGATTCTCCAGTGTCTTTTACGGGTTTTTTCAAGCCCAGCTAATAACTTTATAATTGTTATCCTGAATTCCAGCTCTGACATTTTACTTATATCCATATCAATTACATCTGTGTGTGAATTCCTCCTTCTAGTCATTTTGCACAGAGGAGAGTGGATGACTGAAGAACAAAATAAAAAATGCCACCCATGATTCAAGAGAAATACAGACTAGACAAATCCAAAGTGGTCAGAAACAAACAAAGAAACAAAGTTGGGGGGGTGGGAAAAGGGAGAATATAGTCTCAAAGGTGAACAAACTGTGGTGATTCACTTGGTCCTAAGTGTATTTTGGTCTGTTTGTTAGAAGATACTAAATCCCAAAATTGTAAAGAAAGCAAAACTTATATATATCTATATGTGGATATATATAAATGAAATATATAGACATAGATATAGATATAGGTATATATAAAATATATTGTGTATTTTTGTGTGTATATATATATATATATATATACAAAAACATAATCGAATATAGTGAAAGAAAGCCAAAATGAAGATTTTATTCATAAAATGTAAATGTAAAAATGAACATTAAAAAAAGACTTAAAGACAAAATGTTGATAAAATAAGAAACTAGTTGAAAGGGAAAAAATAAAAAGAAAATTTTAAACTGAAAGACTAAAGACTGTTGCAAAAAAATAAACCCTCTGATTCTATATACTGTTCTTCCCTAGTGCAGGAGTTTCTTGGTTCTGAGTGATCTATAAACTTGGTATTCACCTGAGGATCCTGCTGGTCTTCTGAGGGAGGGGTCTCTTGAACTGATTCTCAGGTGTCTTTGCCTGGGAGGAGTTGCACCACCCCTTGCCAGGGCGCTGGTTCAGTGTAAGCTGCTTTGGGTTACTTTATGTGGCTTTTGTTCCCTGAAGTCTCTTCATTCAGCTTTAGAGGATTAAAAAAAAAAAAAAAAGTAAAAAATTGTGGTGCCCTGATCTCCAGCCCTGGAGCTGAATGATTGCAGCCTTCACTCTTCAGTGTAGCCTCAGGGAAAGACAGTCAATCCCTTTCATGAATGCCAAGCCCCAAGCTCCTGCAATGCGTACCTTCACCAATTCTCCCAGAGGAGGGAGGCATGTCTCACGACAGCGACAGCTCCATTGTTCACTGGGCCCCTGCCTGGGGAGTATTGGTCCAATAGTCTGTGTACCTGCACCACTCCTTTCAGGGGAAGGAGATAGATCTCTCAGTGGTTGTCTGTTGCTGTCCCCCTGCTTGGAATATAGCCACCCAAAGATGTTGCAGTTCAGTTTTATGGTAACACCTAGCTGAGAGGCCACTCTGGGGCTCATTAATTGTAGCTGGCTTTCCTGCTCCAATGCTTAGGAACTCTGCTGTATTCAGACACCCCTGTTCTTTCTGTGACCCTGGAGATCCTGAAACCATACTGTCCCACTTAGGATTCTGCCCCACTTTGACACCTGAGCACATTTCAGGCAGGGATGTCCCTTACTAGAGCAGACTTCTAAAAGTTCCCATTTTGTGCTCCACTGTTATATCAGTTTCTGGTAGCCCACTGGAGGCTTCCTTCCCCCAGGGTTTATCTTCTGCTATATCCCCTCAGATTCATGTCTGTGCACCTCCTACCTTGCAAAAAGTGGTTGATTTTCTGCTTGTTGAGTTGTGGCAATTCTTTTCTTAGATTTCAGTTTGAATTCACAGATGTTCAGAATAATTTGATAAATATCTAGCTGAATCCAAGGGACCAGATGAAACGTAGGTCCCCTGCTCTTCCCACATCTTCCCTCATTCCCAACTTTCATTTCTACTCTCTCTCAGCATTTTTTGCTGGGCCCCCTGGAGCCCAATTCCATTATAAATACTCACCTACAGCATTCACTTTTTCATTGTGCCCTAATTAACTGAAACTTGAATCTCCCCAGTGACATTCCTGTAATCTGCAGTCTATAGAGCAGAGGCTTTTCTTCCCCCTGTTGAGGACAAAAGTTTGTCAAAGGGAAGAAGAGGTAGAAGGAGAAACCAGACTCTGGGCAGTGGTGCAAAGATAGCAATAAAGCTATTTTTTGCTGTGCCCAAAAGGAAACCAAAGTGGAATTTGAAGATAAATAATATTTGGTTGAGTCTCATCCCATTCAATTAATTTTAAATGTTGTATGAAAAGAAAAGAAGATGGCAAAGCAGTATAGATGGAAAGGACCTTAGGATCCATTTTGCCAGCTCTTTAATTTTCCACATAGGGAGACTGAGGTTCAAAGTATCTATGACTTGACACATTTAATTAAGTAATCAATGGCAAAGCTGGGATTAAAGTTTAGATGTGTTAACTATGAAGAATTAAAATAATTTTGAAGCTTCTAAAAATCAAGGTAGATTAAAATATAATGACTTCTATCTTTAATATCTTCTCTATTTTAACCAAAATACTTTCTACATACGCTGTTTTTTAAATAAGTAGATCCATTTACTCAAGGTTCACAACACCATCACATTGGACACCTAAGGCTTACCATTATGTAAATTTTCTTATGCTCATAGAAACAGGCTGATTTGTTGTTGTTGATTTTACCTCTGAATCATTTTGGTATTTAATCAGTGCCACAGAAATAATGGAGAAGATCTGACTTTAAAAAAAAAAGAAGTCTCCTAACTTATAACAAGATATCTTCCTGTATATAGGAATATAAATGTGTTCTTATTTGACTATAAATGGAAAAACACTAGACTATTTCAAGTTTGCTATATAGTCCTATATTCTTTCATTTCAAGGATGAGTAGGATATTCAGAACTTCATATTTGATGATAACACTAATTAACATATGATAAATTAAGGTATGATTATTACATTGTTCTGCTTGGATGGTTATTGGTTGCACTAAATACTCATAAATTGTGTTCATTCTCCCATAAGACTATTTCTGATATAAATAGCTCTGATATGTGAATGAAATCTGAGGAAGTCAACAACTGGCCACATTGGTATTTAATAAACTTGTTTCCCATTTGTATCAACTCTAATGACATCATTTGCCTATGGCCTGAAAGAGTTTAAAATTATAGGGCTCATATTGTGAAGAGTGGTTTCCAGTTAAGAATATTGAATACTTGGGTGGCCTAGGTGGTTCAGTTGTTTAAGCGTCTGACTCTTGGTTTCAGCTCAGGTCATGATCTCGTGGAGGTAAGTGTGCTCAGCATGGAGTCTGCTTCAGATTCTCTCCCCCTCTCCCTCCTGCTCACTCTCTCTCTGTCTCTCTCTCAAATAAATAAATAAAATCTTCAAAAAATATCATCTTATGAGAGGGTTCAATTCAATACACATTATTTGAGCATTTTCTGTAATTCAGTCTAAATTTCAAATGATGAGGAGACAGACACAAGACACAGTCCATGCTCTACTAAAACTCAGAGTCTAGCAGCCAACCTGTAAAAGCAAACCAACAAGGACACTGCAGGAAAGTGCATGTGCTGAAAAATAGGGATCACAAGACACTGAGAGAACTTAGAGAAGGAAAATGCAAGCCAGCATGTAGGGAAGGAGGAGAAAGGTGAAGGAGGTGTTGAGAAGGAAAGAGAGGGACTAAATGATTCAGGCTTTGCTGTGCCAGGTGATGTAATCTGTTAAGGAGTTTCCAAAATCAGTTGTAACAGGCAGCTTAGCAGAACTGATAGCTGATTTAAAAAAAATAAAATAAAATAAAAAATCTCTAGGGAATTGCAATTTAGTAAGATCTAATGGAGCTTCATTTTGACTCATTTCTGTTATTTGTGGGTTGAAATAGAAGATAACCTCTTGAGGAAGGATTTACAATTATGGCTGTGAGTTTCTTGATTATAAGGCCTAAGATTGTGCATCTTTTCAACCCTTATACAACCTAGCAAGACACCTAAGAGGCAGCAGATGTTTAATAAATCTGGTTAAGTTAAAATATCCTTGCCAGGAAGAACATGTGTTAGCTTCGACCAAATCACTTTATCTAAGCATAGGTATCTGCCTTAACTGACAGTCTGGGGCCAGTCTAGCAAACTAACTCAAAGAAAGCAAAACTATTGTCTCTGGGATGACTGCTTTTCCATTCTGTTTCCTGATAGAATATTTCACACTGTCTAAAATCATACCTTATTCAAAGTGTCTGGATTCAAGTGTCCATGGCAGTAGCCCAAGGGAGCACATTCTATATACCATTTATTTTTCTGTAAGAGAAGTACATGTATTTTATCACTGACTAGTATTTAGAATCTATCATCTTTTTTATTTCTTCTTTTCCATTTAAGTTTTCTTTTTCCATTCTCATCCCCAAGGCCAAAAAATACTCAGAAATACATTCTTTTATAGTTTCAAAGAGGCATAAAATGTTGGACAATGGATTTAGAGCCCTTGACCAGATGTACTCATCTACAAACTCAAAAAGTCAACACATGTACAAATCTTGTTTATAAGTTATTTATACATTTGCTAACAACTTATATTTATTATGGAAATTATGTTTTATCTGGAAGGGGCCTATGAGACTATTGGCCCAAACTCTTTATTTTATCTGTGACAGAATTAAGGTCTGGGAATATATAGTTCCTATAGTTAGAATAGATTGGAAACCAAGAAGATTTCTGCACCTGCTTTGCCTACAAGCTTACTACTATACCTGTTTATGGAAAAGCCAAATTTAATTTCCCTTTCCTTAAAATGGGTGTGATCAGTCCTGCTAGCATCATTTGTTCTGAAAACATAAGTTTGTCCCAATGCAATTGACATATAAACAGAAAGGAAATAGGAACTCAGAAATAGGAATCTCAGAAACAGTTCTGCAACAAATGGATGAGTTTGGAGCAGATTCTTTGCTAAAGGAATAGGACTTCAGCTCCTTGATTTTGAAACCCAGAGCGGAGAACCAAAACTGCACTCCCACCTCTGACTCACGGAAGCTACCAAATCCATGATAAGTTTTATGTTAGCAAGGGAAAAGGAACATGCCCTCCATATGTGGTATCACAATTTCCATCTAGTTGCAGATAACAGTCCTTGTAGTATGTCACAGTAACTTCATAAGCTATAACCCTTTTGATACCTATTTTCACAAGTGAACTTCAAGGTTTTTTTTTCAGAGTAAAGTGCTATATTTATTGGGCATTTTTATATTTTTTAAATTATTCAGTACTTGTATAACTGCCTTTTTCTTTTTATTAGGCTCCTATCTTTTTGTGAGTGTCACTAATGAAGTTTTTGAGTTTCATATCCCTAACCCCATTTTTTTTTTTACAAAAACACTGTGGTTTTTACCTCATAATTTTGCATAGCATGATGATTATTAAGAATGTGTGTGTATGTGTCTGTGTGTAGTAGGTAGAGAGGAAAAAATATTTTTCCCTCTACCCATCTTAGGTTCATTGTCTGAGGCCCCGTAAATTAGGCTGACAGAAGACATATTAACAAGCAATAAAAAGTTAAAAAAAAAACTGTATTAGCATATGTGTCACCCATATACATGAGAACACTCGGTGGTGAGTAAGGGGGTGGGTGTGAGAATTTGAGCTTATATAGCATTTTGGCAAAGAACACTGAGAAAGGACAAGACAAAGGTAAAGGACTTTGAACTTCTAGAAGGCCAAATTGTGGAAAGGCAAATACTTGGGGAAAGTAAGAGTAGAACAGGGCTAGTTTTAGTAAGGTTTGCTATGTAGTTTCCTCCAGTACTATCTCCAGGCTACAAAGGTTTTAGCATTGTCTCCATGATTAGCTTCTATTCTTCCTGGTAGAGAAGGGGTAGATTACATTGACAAATTTATGTCCTGCCTTTAGGTAAATAGGGGAGGGTCAGAGAACTTTTCTTCTGTTTCTTCTCAAATGCCTTCAGCTCACGGTAATCCCTATGTTAAGGTGGTATGTTTTGAGGTGGTATATTCCTCTACTGGTTAGGTTCTTCCCAGTTCTTAGTATTGTATCTGGGAAATAGTTCTGTTGTCTCACCTCCGAAGTTATACAGTACTAATTTCAGGTCATAATTACTTCACGTAAAATATCGTGCCTCCACAGCTTTCTAGATTATTCTCCTCTGAAGTGTCATACCTCTACTCTCCAATCTCCTCAAAAATGCCTACTTAGCCTTCAGATATCTGCCAAGATGTTAAATCTCAGCAGAAGCTGTCTTTCATCCCACAAGTAAGACATGACTTCTATGAGCTTCCATGATACCCGATACTATCCACAGAATGACTCAACTCATATTTAAATTGTCCATTTGTTTTCCTGTATCCCCAATAGATTATAAGCTTTAAGAGGGAAGATAACACATCTACTTTATTTTTTCAATACTCTGCCTTAGTACCTGACATATAATAAAATGTAATGAAACTGTACTGAATGAAAATTGAATACCTGGCTGAAAATACAAATAATAGGTCATTGTTATTGTAACTGAACTAAGGTGACATCACTTGATGAGTTACAGTTAAGGCTACACCAGGTGGAATTGTCACACATAGGGAACTTTATTTGCAGCAAATAAGATTATGGTAAATCTGTGACTCCCTGAGCAGTAATGAATGAGTTCCTTTTATTTAGGGTTGGGATGAATATTTAGAAAGGGGAGCCTTGTTATCATATGTGGAGGCAAGCATAAGGTCACACATGTGTCTTAAAGAAACATGCTTATGCATACATTGTATGTTGTGTAAATGAGACTTGTGCTCCTCCATCGGCAGAGATATTAGCATCATAATGAGGCAAACATCACTGTCAGTCACTCCATGGTTCTTCTGTGCAGATGTCAGTTAGGGGTTGACCACAAATTGGTCTAGATGATCCTGCTGCTGGAACTTTTCTTCAGGGTAGTCATTGCTTGAGTTTCAGTTTCCATCACAGGATGCTATGCACATTGGGCTTTTATCTGAGTTAAGAGATAAATTAGAAAGAATTGCTTAAGGAAAAATGTGGGACAAAGCTTGGTGGGTACAAGCAGATGTACAATAAAGTTCAGGCCTTGGGGTTAGCTGGGGACAATATGTTTTTTCCTATTTTGGCACAATATGGTAGCTGAACTATAGATAGAGTAGAGCAAGCCGATAAGAAAGGGACAGTGACGGCTGGCTATGAGGAAAGTCAGAGGCTTGTCTGGACAACATTCTAAAACAAAGCCGTGAGAAGCTGCATCAAACAGGCCCAAGAGAAAGAAGACCAAAACCCCAACCAAGTAAGGGAGAAAATGTATGAGGCTCTGCTCCCAAGAAATCCTCTCCCCAAGTAATAAATATTCCACCCCCTAGCTAATAATTATCAATTAAAGATAAAGACTCAAGGGACGCCTGGGTGGCTCAGTTGGTTAAGCAGCTGCCTTCGGCTCAGATCATGATCCCAGCGTCCTGGGATGGAGCCCCACATCAGCCTCCTTGCTCAGCAGGGAGCCTGCTTCTCCCTCTGCCTCCCTCTGCCTCCATCTGCCAGTGCGCTCTCTCGCTCTCTCTCTGACAAATAAATAAAATCTTTAAAGATAGAGACTCAAAACCGTGCTCGCACCTCTACCTTGAGCTCACCTACTCTCATACCTCCAGAGTGCACTCTCACTGTAATAAACTAACTTTCTTGTACGGTTCAACTACTGTGTCTGTCTGCCCTTGAATTCTTTCTTGTGGGGAGACAAAAAGCCTCTGGCAACATCCCAGGGATGAGCTGGGCAGAGGCCTCTGAGTCAGGGGGCTCTCCACCCAGTCCACCCAGCAACAAATACAATAATGTTCCCTTTAAATTACTGGGACCATTTGTGTCAAATTCCCTTTTTATGTGAATTTAATAATTCTTTCATCAAAAATGTACCTCTGACTCTAACAAAATCAATGTATGACTAAGGGCTGTGACATGGAGCAAAGTAATCATTGAGAGACAAAACCTAGAATTTAGAATGTTGCTTATATGTATAGGTCCAATTCAAGTATACTATTTTCTGAAGCTTTATAATTGCTAAACATTGTTAAAAGATAAAATTAGCTTCCTAATTTGGCTTAGTAGCTCTTCTAAGATGGCTGTGATTATAATGAGACATACCTCGATTTATGAGCAATCCAGGCAGGATAGCTTACTCAACCTGCAAATTACTTGCAAAATATATGAAATGTTTATAGCTCAAGTTGAAAATACTGTATCAAAAATGTTTCCGGGGTCACATTAAAAATGATTAAGTGGTTTTAAAAATCTATTGGCTTTGTAGTTTGTTGCCAGAGAGAAAAGTCACATCAACGAGTTTGGTATTTTGCAAGTAGTTTTTAAGTGTCCATATGACTAGAAGCTAGAGGAAAATGTAGCATAGCATGAAAGACAGAATAGTCCAAACTTCATCCTCAATGTGTCAGGCTTCAACTATAACCCTATAGTAATTTCTATAGGCACTATGGGGTCAATATTTATATTAAATTGTATTTGTATTAATCAATTTCTATTAATTCTATCTTCAATGAGTCACAAATTGAGAATTTCTCTGTAGCCAACAGTGAGAATGGAATAGGAAAAAAAGAAGAGCCCTTCTTGGAGCATCTGTAATGTGGGAAGGGACAGAATAGGAGTCTTAGAAAGGACAGCAGCCAAGAAAGGACTGGGTTTGACTAGCAGCTAAACCGTGTGGCACAGATTCAGAAGTGATACTGGATTTGAGAGAAGAAAACAAGAACATTGAGGACTGGAATACTCAAAAAAAAAAAAAAAAAAAAAAAACAACTCTACTAGGAGATCTCTTTGCTCAGATAAAAAGCGTGAAGCCAATGGCTTGTGACTTGGACAACTGTTCACTGGGAACCCAAATGAGTCAATTAGCTTACTTTGCTACAACAACTAGCAGCTCATGAAAAACTTTCAGCTGTTACTGACCTTGATTAGAATTGAGGCTGGAGCCAAGGAAAGGGAAGTGGGGTTTCTACTTTCCAATTCCCTATTCCACTCATTCTCTCTAGATGCTGGTGTGGGCAAAGACCTGCTTAACCCCTGAGTACAGGACATAAATGCACCCTTTCAGGTATATGACAGTGACGACCATAAATAAAGGCAAACACACTTACATACCTGCAAGTAAATAGCGCTGCACAGATGGTGCAAGGGAACCTTTCTGTAGGTCTTGAGCCAGATTCCATCACTCTCTGTTTCATATAATGGCCCTGTGCAGTGACTGTGGACCATCACATTGCACAGATGGAAGACAGAGTTAGAGGGCTATTGAACATGTGAATTTTCCCAGTGCGTCACAATTACAGAAACATCTGTGCTAAATATTTTCAAGCTGATCCACTATAAAAATTGGCAATGTTCAATAGCACTCAATGTCTTCCCTTTCCCTAGTGGGAAAGCAGTCTAATGATTGCATTTGGGACTACAGCATAAGGCATGTACCTATGCTGATTGCTTGCTGTTTAAAGGGGCCTCATTTACATTACGCAGTTTGCAATTTTCTTTCTTTATTCCTCCTCTTTTCTTTTCTTCTTTTTTCCTTTTTTTGCTTGCAAATATACACTGAAAAGGAAATCAAACCATTTATTCCACTTGTCATTGAAATGTTTCCCAGGGCTCCTTTAATGGAATGGCCTGGGCACGGGCAAGGAAAAAGAGAGCAGTGAGGTCTCTTGACAGTAATTGCAGACTGTGCTGCTTGTTAATTCTGATTATATTGAAATGGATGATTGGCTGTGTCAGCACTTGCTTGCAAACATGCAACTCCATTCTAGGAATTTACTAATCAAAGCAAAGTTCCCAGCCTTTTTTATTAATATGAATTTTACCTTCAAGAAGCTTGCACTCTTGGGCACTGTTTATATAAAGAAATAAATGCTGATATTTACAAAAATTGCCTGGGATTCTCGCAGAGTGAAGATTCTGATTCAGTAAGTCTGGGATGGGACACAGATTCTGCATTTCTAACCAGCTCAGGTGGTGCTTGGGCTGTTGGTTCAAAGATTACAACTGCACAGGGCAAGGTTCTAGGCTCAGAGAAAGTAAGATGAAAATACTAGATGCATTATTTGCTCTTTTCATTGGCTAGAAATTTTAAGTGTTCCTAGTAAATACCTTAAACAAAAAAAGCAAAGCAAAACTACTTAAGCGATCCCTATCTTGATATACTGTCCACTTTCAATGGGTTGTACATTTACTCGCCAAACACCATTTCAGAAGCACGTTTTATCCACCCACTGAATGTTGGCCTTCTTTTCTGAAACTCAAAGTCAGTTGAAGACAGGTATGTAAGCAAATCACTGCAGTGATTTGTGAAGGGCAATAAAAAAAGGGAGGGATAGTATGGAACAGAGAAGAGAGGGTGACTTTGGGAATCAGAACCAGCTGCTTCACTTACAGAGTATGTGACTCTGTTCTAGGTACTTAATTACTCCAAGGATGAATTTCTCAATTAATTAAATGAACATACTAACCCTTTTCTTTCTTTCTTTCTTTTTTTTTCTTTTAAGATTTTTATTTATTTATTTGACAGAGAGAGAGATCACAAGTAGGCAGAGAGATGGGCAGAGGAGAGGGGAAACAGGCTCCCTGCCAAGCAGAGAGCCCAATGCGGAACTCGATCCCAGGACTCTGAGATCTTGACCTGAGCCGAAGGCAGAGGCTTAACCCACTGAGCCACCCAGGCGTCCCCATACTAACCTTATCTTAGAGTCATTATGTTGAAAATACACAGCACCACATCATAGTTATGTGCTAAAAATTAGTCTGCTTCTGTATTTTTGATATATGAAAAGAAAACAAAGCAAAGCAAAGTGACTAGCACTAGTGTAAAGATGGCAGCTGCTATAAAAATATGTAAGATGACTTAATCTCTAAGGAGCTTACAATTTAATAGAAGAGATAAAAAGAAGAGCACAGATGACTATTAAACTGTTCTGCAAGGCAGAATGTTATAAATTCTTTAAGATTAATTTTAAGAGATGATTGAGGAGGAGGAGTCAAGTTGGCGGAGAAGTAGCAGGCTGAGACTACTTCAGGTAGCGGGAGATCAGCTAAATAGCTTATCTAAAGATTGCAAACACCTATAAATCCAATGGGAGATTGAAGAGAAGAAGAACAGCAATCCCAGAAACAGAAAATCAACCACTTTCTGCAAGGTAGGACTGGCGGAGAAGTGAATCCAAAGCGACGGGAAGATAGACCGCGGTGGGAGGGGCCGGCTCCCGGCGAGCAGCGGAGCAACGGAGCACAAAATCAGGACTTTTAAAAGTCTGTTCCACTGAGGGACATCACTCCAGAAGCTTAACTGGGGTGAAGCCCAGGCGGGGTCAGCGCGGCCTCAGGTCCCACAGGTCACAGAAGGATCGGGGGTGTCTGAGTGTTGCAGAGCTTACCGGTATTAGAACAGGGAAGCCGGCTACAGAGACAGAGCCGAGGAGTGAGCTCTAAACTCGGGGTTGCCTTGAACCGGTCGCAGGCTCGGTCAGCTCGGAGCGCAGCTGGAGGCCAGGGTGACGGGAGTCATTGGGCGCTGTTCTCTGAGGGCGCACTAAGGAGTGGGGTCCCAGGCTCTCGGCTCCTCCAGGCTGGAGACTGGGAGGCCGCCATCTTCACTCCCATCCTCCGGAACTCTACGGAAAACGCTCAGGGAACAAAAGCTCCCGAAAGCAAACCCAGCAAACCCGAGCGGATTACTCAGCCCTGCCCCGGGTAAGGGCGGTGCAACTCCGCCTGGGGCAAAGAAGCTTGAGAATCACTACAACAGGCCCCTCCCCCAGAAGATCAACGAGAAACCCAGCCAGGACCAAGTTCACCTACCAAGGAGTGCAGTTTCAATACGAAGGAGAGCAGCGGAATTCCAGAGGAGAAGAAAGCAAAGCATGGAACTCATGGCTTTCTCCCCATGATTCTTTAGCCTTGCAGTAAATTTAATTTTTTTTTCTCTTTTTCAATTTTGTGAATATGTCTATGCTACCTAAAGCAATCTATACATTTAATGCAATTCCTATCAAAGTACCATCCATTTATTTCCAAGAAATGGAACAAATAATCCTAAAATTTATATGGAACCAGAAAAGACCTCGAATAGCCAAAGGAATATTGAAAAAGAAACCCAAAGTTGGTGGCATCACAATTCCGGACTTCAAGCTCTATTACAAAGCTGTCATCATCAAGACAGCCTGGTACTGGCACAAAAACAGACACATAGATCAATGGAACAGAATAGAGAGCCCAAAAATGGACCCTCAACTCTATGGTCAACTCATCTTCGACAAAGCAGGAAAGAATGTCCAATGGAAAAAAGACAGCCTCTTCAATAAATGGTGTTGGGAAAATTGGACAGCCACATGCAGAAAAATGAAATTGGATCATTTCCTTACACCACACACGAAAATAGACTCAAAATGGATGAAGGATCTCAATGTGAGAAAGGAATCCATCAAAATCCTTGAGGAGAACACAGGCAGCAACCTCTTCGACCTCAGCCACAGCAACATCTTCCTAGGAACATCCCCAAAGGCAAGGGAAGCAAGGGCAAAAATGAACTATTGGGATTTTATCAAGATCAAAAGCTTTTGCACAGCAAAAGAAACAGTTAACAAAACCAAAAGACAACTGACAGAATGGGAGAAGATATTTGCAAATGACATATCAGATAAAGGGCTAGTGTCCAAAATCTATAAAGAACTTAGCAAACTCAACACCCAAAGAACAAAGAATCCAATCAAGAAATGGGCAGAGGACATGAACAGACATTTCTGCAAAGAAGACATCCAGATGGCCAACAGACACATGAAAAAGTGCTCCATATCACTCGGCATCAGGGAAATACAAATCAAAACCACCATGAGATATCACCTCACACCAGTCAGAATGGCTAAAATTAACAAGTCAGGAAATGACAGATGCTGGCGAGGATGCGGAGAAAGGGGAACCCTCCTACACTGTTGGTGGGTATGCAAGCTGGTGCAACCACTCTGGAAAACAGCATGGAGGTTCCTCAAAATGTTGAAAAGAGAACTACCCTATGACCCAGCAATTGCACTGCTGGGTATTTACCCTAAAGGTACAAACGTAGTGATCCGAAGGGGCACGTGCACCCGAATGTTTATAGCAGCAATGTCTACAATAGCCAAACTATGGAAAGAACCTAGATGTCCATCAACAGACGAATGGATAAAGAAGAAGTGGTATATATACGCAATGGAATACTATGCAGCCACCAAAAGAAATGAAATCTTGCCATTTGCGATGACGTGGATGGAACTAGAGGGTATCATGCTTAGCGAAATAAGTCAATCGGAGAAAGACAACTATCATATGATCTCCCTGATATGAGGGAGAGGAGATGCAACATGGGGGGTTAAGGGCGTAGGAGAAGAATAAATGTAACAAGATGGGATTGGGAGGGAGACAAACCATAAGTGACTCTTAATCTCACAAAACAAACTGAGGGTTGATGGGGGGAGGGGGTTTGGGAGAGGGGGGGTGGGGTTATGGATATTGGGGAGGGTATGTGCTATGGTGAGTGCTGTGAAGTGTGTAAACCTGGCGATTCACAGACCTGTACCCCTGGGGATAAAAATATATGTTTATAAAAAATAAAATTTAAAAAAAAAAGATAAATTTTAAGAAAGTGCTAGAAATAAAATGAATTGACTTCTCTGGAATTTGAATGGAGACATAAAGGATAGGTAGGCTTAGAACAGGCTATGGGATAAAAGAACATTTCAGTCCTTTTCACATTCTTTAGAGAGGATAACAAACAACAACAACAAAAAAGGGAAGTTCCTTGTGGAAAACGTTCAGCTGAGCTGGAGGGTAGGTTACATTGAATAGAAATAGTAGGACATCAGAATCAGATCACAGGGAATGTGGGATAAAGCTTGAGAGTTGGAAATTTATTCCATAGGCTGGGTAAACCGGTAAAATTCATTTAGAATGGAGTAGACTCAATACATGTTAAATTTGTCAGCACTGCATATAAGTGTTCAGAGGAGAGAATCTAGTCTATGTTGGAGATGATAAAAGCCAATTACAGTAGATTGAAAAGGAAGACAGTAAGGGAGAGAGGACAACTCAACTCAGCAGGATTTGGGGACTGATTGGAAAGTAAAACTGGGTAAGACTTCAGTTTTCTAGAAGGGGTGATTAGGAATACAGCAATGTGACTTCAAAATATAATGAAGTTAAGAGAATGCATGGATCATGGATGACAGCAATGACCACTGTAGCTGCGGAACTAGAGTCTGAGAGATATTTATTTAGATGGATAAACTGAAGCTCAAACCAGATCAAAGGCAAACCTAGGACATTAACTTAGTAAATACAGTCATATGGGTAAATATAGAAATAGGCCTTTTAGGTAAAAGAAAAAAGCACTAGTGATGAGACAGTTCACAAGGAAAACACAACCAGGTAGGAGAATATTAGGAAAGCCCAGGACAAGTGAAAGCAGGTGAACAGAGGTTTTAAGAGTGATGAGTAGAGGCTGGAATTAGGACAACTATTTAGTTGAGAGGAAGAACCAGGGGCCAAGTTTTGAAGCTGCATTTGTATAGTGTGGAGGTGTTACCTAGAAAGCATATTCAAGGTGGTTTTGATACCTGTTAAAGGTTTCCAGGGTCTAGCCTGTTTCCCAAACTACCCTTTGCACTGCACTCTGCTTGGAAGAGAGGATATTATGCAACATTCTTTGTTTTATTTTGAGTAAAATAATTTACCCAGATATCTATATTCCTGAACTTACTTTAGGTTTAGATATATTTACCTTAGATATTACGGTCTCTAAATAGAAAAAAAAAATACCACAGAGATAATATACTATGTTTAGTTATCTCTCCTTGGTCAATTCACTCTCTTTGTCTCCTACTCTTGCCATTAGGAAAGCATACTATTTACAGAGAATAAAACTGTAGAACGGCAAACTATGAAATTCTATCCTGGCACTGTGACTGATACCTGATTTTAATATAAAAACAAATTCTTAGAGTAGTTATGTTGTGCTATGTTGAATAATCTCATACCAATTACTCAAGAAAGATCTGCATAATATGAAGAACAGTAGTCAGTTAAAAAAAGCAGCTTCTATGCATGCCATATACAAGCTAGCTACTTACAAAGCTAATCTCATTTAATATTGCAACAGCTGAGAGAAGTAGGTGTTCTCATCCCCATTTTACAGTGAAGAAAGCAAAGTATCACAGAGCTTGAATAGCACAGCTATTAAGTTGAAGAGCCAGGACAAAAGTAAAATCTATCTGATGCAACAGCCCTAATTTTTTTTTTTAACTATACTATAATGTGGGAGAAGACAGATCTCCTTTCCCCATTTTAGATTTTTTGACGGAGTCTCTGTAAATGGGAATGATGAAAGGTCGTTTAACAAGAGAAATGTATACGGATGTATTTTTCTGCATAAGGAAATAAAGATCTGAAGAAATGATCAAACCTGAGTGTTTTTAATACTAGGTTTGCCAAAAAGTAGAAAGTTGTGGGAAAATGTGATAGATACAATCTAAACGTAGTAAACGGGGAGAAACTCAGCAAAGCGTTTTGTTTTTGTTTTTGTTCTTCAGATTCCTGTAGGTTTTCCTCTGTCCCCAGAGATAAAGATGCTCCTTTCCTCTGAATATAGGTAGGACACTTCACACGAGGGTCTTTTGACCTATCCCGAGCAAGAAAGAAGTGGTCAAAGAGTATATTTTGCCACTACCATTTTCCTTCAGCTCTAAAGTACTCAATATGCCAAGATGCCACATTATGGGGTAGCATGTTCCCCAAACCATAAGTGGCATAGACCTTTCATTTCATAGCAACCAAGATGGAAGAATTCTGTGCCCTACTGATGGCTCTAAAAGGGGCAAGTTCAGTTACTGCCACTGGCAACACAGATCTCTATCATACATAGACCAGAATGCAAATGGACAGTGTAGCATTATAATTCTGATGTAAATTCTGGAACAATTCTATTTGAAAATAAAGATGATAAAGAGAAGCACCTAATGCAGAGCAATTTAATGTCAAATTTTCAGCTAGATCCCTAGAGGCATAAGAACTACAAGGTAGGCAAAAATATTCCTGTTCCAGAATTACAACCATTAAAATGAAATATTACACCCACAATTAGAAAGAACCTCACAAAGGTTTACCCTCTTTTTCTGTTAAAGGTTTTCCAATAAGGAGAGAATACTTTAAGCCAATGGATCATATTGGAACAATGCTAATTTCATTCATTTTACTTTGCATTTAAAATATCTATAATTGCTATGTGATTTTATACATATTAAGAAGTAGAAGCACAGGTTATATGTCAATAATAACTCAATAAAGTTATAAAGTAAATAAATTAAAATATAAGTAGAGTGTGTTTAAATATAGTGTTCTCAGTTTTGGTCTAATCTTGAGAAATTGGATATAAGATAATTTTTAAACTATGAACTCCTATACAGAAAAATTAATAAATTATGATGAACATTTTGATGTTCTCTCTGACATATCCCCATTATCATTAACCCTGCAAATGGCAGAAGTGGAAAATGTGTATGAAGAAATGATTTGATAACCGTTAGGAATTAATGAAAGTGAAAATATGAACAGTTGAAATCAGAAAGAAAGTTTAGGATTGAAGACATGAATGAAAATTACAGCTTTGTACTTTTCTTTTGCAGTGGAGGTCTCAAAGAAAACCAAAGTTCGATGGGAGTTAAAACAATAAAAACATTTTATTCAGGAACTATTGCAATAAGGGGAAAAGTAGAGCACTGGGCTTAATTCCAAGTACAGAAAATTAAAGTGGGGATTTATAACCCAGGAGCAGGCTGGGGGCTTGGTGGATGGAAAGTTACTAAGAGACATCAACAGGAGGGAAAATTCTTGCTAACCCTACCTAACAGAATTCTTGCTGTAGGCAGGCCAGGGTGATCAGATGTCACCTGGGGGACAACAGTGGAGGTGAGGAATTTGATTAGATACCAAGAATGATCAGATATCAAGGGTGAGAGATTATCTTTAAACTGGCTTAGTGGGATTCTTGCTAAAACTGGGTGATACAAGTATCAATACAGAAGTCCGAGGTGGAGGCCTAGTGAAGAAAAGGTCTCAGAGAAGCCTGAATAAAACCTGGTGAAGGACAAGTCTGTGTCCAAGTAGAGAATATGAAAATTGAGCAGTTCAAGGAAACCTGCCACTTGCTAATAGGAAAAGTCAGCAAGGTGGATAATGTAAGCCAATGACAAGGAACAGGTTAGAACAGTGAACACAAACTAAATTGGATGGATAGACAGACTTTGTTTAAGAGGTGAATAAAAGATAGTGCTAAGGGTGTGCCTGGGTAGCTCAGTCGGCTAAGTGTTTGACTCCAACTCAGCTCAGTTCTTGATCTGAAGTTTATGAATTCAGGCCCCATGTTGGACTCTGGGCATGGAGCATGGAGTCTACTTAAATAAAAAATTAAAAATTAAAAAAACCTTTAAATTTAAAAAATATAGTGCTAAGAATTGAATTTGAGAGTATAATCACTGATTAACAAAAGAGCAGGTATGTAATATTCTCAAAACCATCTTATTGGAAGGCAGTAAGAACTATGGTAAAATTCAGATGTTAGACTCTGGCAGATCTGCCTTCTAATCACCGGCACACCATTTACTTAGTGAATTTGAATGCCACAAACATTGAGCCTTTATCTTTTCATTTAGAAATTTCTAGGAGAAATGTACTAGCATAGTACCTGGAGTACAGTACCTGTTACACAACGAGCTCAGTAAGGGCCAACTAGTGTCCTCTCTTACAACCCCAACATGTTTTGTGCTTACTGGTAAGTTTATTTTCATGCATATTTTCTTTTTTTTTTCCAGTTTATTCTACCACTTTTTGGTAGGTAGTTACGTATTAATACATTCCATATTATAAAGATATATAACATCCAGTTTACCTTTAAATTTTCTGGAACTAATTTGAGAAGTGAATCACAATTTTATAATTTATGCCAAGTGCATTTTCCATTTCAATTCCTATCTGTCAAATAGGTTGCTAGGGTATAGGTTGGACTTTATCACCCCAAATCTCACATAGGCACACCTCCCTCTATATTTTTCCACCATAAGCTTCCAAAGAATTTTATGCCCTCTTCAGCTAATATTCACAGGAATATTATTTTTTAAAAAAACATATATTTCCTAAAATTCCACTATGTAAGAGGAACTGTGATTGGCATGACTCAAAAATCAAATCTAAATAAGAACAAGCCTTTGCCCTCAGGAATATCTTTGTATTGCTTAACTGTGTAAGGGAGAAAGAGAAGTCTTATTTTCTCCACCTGCATAAGAATTCTTATCAAGAGCAGGTCAATCAGTAGATGTTGAAAAAACAACTTTCTTTATACCTCTTCTAACTTGATTATATGTTGCTTTCCCAAAGTAACCTGATTTAGAATTCTACTTTGAAAGTCCAAATATTCTTACTCCTATCTAGAATTAAAGATAATTCTGATTTGAGAAAACAAATAATTACTTTTTTATATTCCCTCAGAGTCAGGTAAAAATATTATATCAAAGAGGTTGAACTCTGCCTTACACTTTAGTAATTCCAAATGTTAAGTATCTTAAGGAGCTTTTGAGTTCTACTAGATTTAGGCCAAATCCGGGTTATCAAGGGTCATACCTTAGAGAGATAGCTAATGTCCTATTCTCTTCCTCGGGAGAAATTAGAAATCAGGTGCCCTCCTGAATTTAAAAGGAGGTTAATAATCGACATACTGCTTCAAGTGTGGTGTAGCAGTTTTAGTTTTATTGACAAGTCAATTTCTCAATCCACTTAACATTCCTTGCTCTTCTGTGAACTTTTGCCCAATTGTCAACCTCTTTGAGGGCATTGAGCGAATGGAATGGAATACAATATCTTTAAAGAAAATCTCACAAGGACTAAACAAAAGAGGGCTTTAACCTCCTTACCTAATAGTTCAGTATTTGACACTCTTGGAAGCCATATCCCAGTCCAAATGATTGACTTTTTCATCTAATATATCATCATTCCAAAAAGAGTATTTGTGATACTGTGATTTATAATAAGAAATATATATATATATATTTGATCTTTGACCTTATTTTTTAGCTAAGGGATCCTACAACTCTTGGAATTTTCTAAGTAATGAGAGTAATAAATCTGTCTTTTGTAATACTGCAGGGGAGGAAAACTAATTTTCCCTCTACTCTTCTCGATTCTTGACTGAGAACCCCTGGTAATAAAACACAGGTTAACAGAAGAAAAACAAACAGAAGTTTAATAACACGTATACCTTCTGTATACATGGAAGATAACTAGGAAAACTGTGTAACTCCCTGAAATGGCCTAAGCCATCAGCTTAAGTATCTTTTGCCAAAAACAAAAGATGTTGGGAGTAGGGGAGACAGTTATGGGACATTATCAGGAAAAGCACAGTGAATGAGGGTATGTTGTTATGCATTTTTAAGTCCATGCCTTCTCTACTGATAAATTTCTAGAGTCATTTTCCTCTTTCTAGTATAGAGAGGGAGACACCTTTACAAATGAAGATTCTCGTTATAAATATAAGTGTCTCTTACAAAAGAGTAACCTCTGAAGTGCCTGTGTGGCTCAGCATATTAAGCCTCTGCCTTCAGCTCAAGTCATGATCTCAGGATCCTGACATCAAGCCTCTGGCATCAGGCTCTCTGCTCAGTGGGGAGCCTGCTTCCCTCTCTTTCTCTGCCTGTTGCTCTGTCTACTTGTGATCTCTCTCTCTCTCTTCCTGTCAGACAAATAAGTAAAATCTTAAAAAAAAAAAAAGAAGAGTAACCTCTATTCAGTTTTCAGAGCTTCTCCTGTGTCTGCTGTCTTAAAAATAATCAGCCTAAAATAATCCCTATGCCAAACAGACATATTTGGGGGTAACATATTATACTCCCCTTCATTATCTTAATGAGGTGACTTTTGGACCACACTTAAGAATAGGGACTGGTTTCCAGGAGGATCAACCATGTGATTAGAGGGTTAGAGATTTCAGTTCTATTCCTCTGACCTTGGGACCACAGAGGGGCTGGAAGATGAATCACTTGCAAATGGCCAATGATTTAACCAATCATGTCTTAAGTAATAAGTCTCCAGAAGAACCTAAATGGAGTGCATTCAAGAGCTTCCAGGTTGGTGAACACCTGGAGATTTGGGGGGAGTGTATACTAAAGGAGCACTGAAGCTCTGTCCCTTTTCTCCATTTGTTCATCTGGCTCAAATCTTTAAAATCCTTTGTAACAAAAAATCAAATCAAATTAAAAAATCCTTTGTAATAAAAATGATAAGCTAGTGAGTAAACTGGTTTCCTGAGTTCAGTGAGTCACTCTATCAATTTAATTGAACCTATGAAGGTGGCCATGATAACCTCTGATTTATAGTTCTTTGGTTAGAAGTACAGGTGACCATATGGAGTGGCATTTGAAGTGGCATCTGAAGTAGAGGGCAGTATTGTGGCAGAGTACTTAACCTGTGGAATCTGATGCTATCTCTACAGAGGTAGTGTTAGAGTTGGTTTGAATTGTAGGACACCCTAGTGGTGACAGAGAATTGCTTGCTGGTATGTGAAAATCTCCTCTCCCCACAACAGTGGACTTGGGGCCAGAATCTTAGAGGAGAATTACTTAAATACTTGGATGTATATGAATTTATGAGGTTAAGAGACATAGTTATGCCTAAATTCTAGGATCAATGTACCTAATTTTCCATAATTTTTATGCAAACACAAGTGTCCCAGATTTGTGGAAAAGAAAAAGGAAAAGAAAGAGGGAAAGGAAAAGAAAGATAATCAATTTATTTCCAAGCCAGTTCAGCAATCCCCAGCGAACAGTCCTCTTCCAATACCTGTCTCTAAGTTTTTCCTCTTCTACCAACTGTAACAACTGCCAACTTGTCAAACGATGCAGTTTTTGCTTCCCCATGGCAACAGATCCCTGCCCTGAGTGACAAGATTTCCATATTGACAACTGGAGAATGTCCCAAATAACTCTAAAAAGCACCTGGAGTTTAATTTCACATCTTAACATCCAGAAGGAGTCTTTTTTATTATTTCTCACATGTTAAAGTGAGGTTATTTATATACCTCACAACTGATGGTATGATGACAGCCAAGCTAAGCAAAGAACATTTGAAAGATTCAATAAACTTAGCTTCCCTGGAAATGGTATACTAATGTCTTTCAAAAGATTTGAATGATCTGCCTAAAATAAAAATAGAAAGGAATTTCAAGACATCTTTTGATTTAAAATAATGATAACATAACAGCATCTAGTCACCCTTACAATAAAAAAGGTGAGGTCGAAATAATTTGCCACAAAAGACCTTGAGTATTCCATGTCAAAGTGTAAGTAAATGCAACAGAACAAGTGAAAAATACCTAAGTATTTCTGCTGCAGAATAGGTGTCTTTTAACAAAAGACGGAGAACCATATTTCTTTCTCCCTAATGGCAACTCTTTATCACTAAAAATAGTGTGCTGAGAACTGACAAAGTGGAGTGTTTTTGAATAAGCCTGAATTATAGATAGTGACCTGAATAGGAGCAATGAACATGATTCAGAACCATGCTTGTTGGCAGCCTCTGCCAGGAACATAGTCATCCTTCAGTTGCCTAATTGGTGTGTGTACATGCACGCATGTGTGTAAGTGCAAAATTTCACTTGAGGGATGTCCTATTGCTTTAGCAAAAAATTTGGAGTCCTATTTTCTATCTAGTGAGTGACATAGATTTCTCTTTAGACTCTGCATCAGATTTTTCTGAAAATAGAAATAACACCGCAATAGATTTTCCTAAAACTAGAAATTACTATTCTTTCTTCATATAATTCCATGTATGACATCCTTTCTCTTCCATCTTGTTTTGAAAAAGAAATTTATGCATGTTTTTACCACATAATAACTTGTACCTATGTTTCTTATTTACACTAGCAAAGGTTTTAAGACCATGATTATGTTTTGTTTTCAGCTTGACAGAGCAACGGTTCAACTAAATTCTTTTGTATTATTTGATACTGGCTGAAGGGCTCATTGAAAAGGTCAACAAAACATATGGCCTTTCCCCTCTTCCCAAAATTAAGGTTTGAGCCCTCCTTCCCTTTCTTTTGCCTAAACTGGGAATACCCATCACTAACATTTGCTGGCCTGAGCTGCTAATGAACTGGGGAACTACTTTACTCCTTGCTCTCTGTGCTCAGGGGCAGGACTGATGCTTGAGATCCCAAAGAAAGAGTGAAAGGCAGTACATCAAAGGTGCATATCATATGAAGTCCTTCTTGTTGTGCCAAAGAGAAATCAAGATTTCAATGGTCTTTTTTTTCTCAGTTATTGTGAAACATTGGTAGGTTGTGATTGTTCTTTTAACTAATTTAAAAAATTTTAATAGAATTTTCTCATGGTGGCAGATGGTGAATTTCATCTTATGCTTTCTCTTATTAATGACAGAGAATAATGGTCTTTCCAGGGTCTATAATTGGTCTTCATATATTTCCCCTTTCTATGTTATATGCCATAATTGAATTTAATTACTCATATATCACAGCCATAGTAAAAGAAAATCTCTTTCACTCCTCATTTCATATGGAAGTCAGCTTGCTTTTTTTTTTTTTTTCTTTCCCTTCAGGGATTCAAGATTGTCTGCTGTCTGTTCCTTGAAACAAAACTACTATCCACTGGAAACTTTGTACTTTTACCCCAGGGATTTTTTCAACCCAGGGTGATTTTGCCCACTTAAGGGACATTTGGCAATATCAGGAGACATATTTGATTATCACAAGTGGGGGGGGGTTGCTAATGGCATCTAGCTTATCAGATGTCAGAAATGTTGCTAAATATCTTTCAGTGCACAGGAGATCTCACACAACAAGGGAATATCCAGTTTTAAATGTCAATAGTGATGAAGTTTAAGAAATCTTCCTTGAGGGATCTTTGCATGGCTCGGTGGACTAAGCATCTGCCTTTGGCTCAGGTCATGATCACAGGGTCCTGAGTTCAAGTCCTACATCAGGCCCCCTGCTCATGGGGATCCTGCTTCTCCCTCTCCTCCCTGCTCATGCTCCCTCCCTCTCTCTCTCAAATTAATAAAGTCTTAAAAAATTAAATCTTGCTTTAGAATAACTGATCTATGGTACCTGGAAAAACTCTTGCATAGTCCTTCTTGTGTCCTTCAAGATGTCATTCCAACCCTAACACTGAGGCATGTTATGGTGCCATCCCTGATCCCCTTTCCTCCTCTGAATTCTGATCATCTCCCCAAGCACAACACACACAACATCTGCTGAAAATGGAAAGGGCTCTTAGAGGGCTCCACTGACCTACATCTTTAACTAGATATAAATTCAAAAGGAGTCATATATGTGTATATATATATATTTTTTCTTTTTCATGGAGATCCTTGCAAATAGTAATTGTAATCATTGACCTGGATTGAGATAAGCTGAGCTTCTATGCTGTAAAAAGAAGACTTTGTTTTCTTTTTTCTTTTTTTTTTTTTAAGATTTTGTTTATTTGACAGACAGATTACAAGTAGGCAGAGAGGTAGGCAGAGAGAAAGAGAGAGAGAGAGAGAGAGAGAGAGAGAGGAGGAAGCAGGCTCCCTGCTAAGCAGAGAGCCTGATGTGGAGCTCGATCCCAGGACCCTGGGATCACGACCTGAGCTGAATGCAGAAGCTTTAACTCACTGAGCCACCCAGGCGCCCAACTTTGTTTTCTTAATAGCTAAATAATTCTGCATTTATTGGTCTTCTTGGAAGGATGGGTATTAAAAAAGCTTTACCAAAAAGAAGCTTTACCAAAACAGCTTTACCAAGAAAGAAGGAGGGAATATATTTTCTGCATCCCATTCCATGCCTCTTGAGTAAAATTTTTAACATATTCCTTACTATTTTGCATAGTTTCTTCATTGACATAAAGTCAGACATGCTTCAATTTCTCTGCCAATGAGACAGTTCATGAAATCCAGGGATGTTTGCAACAAAATGTCTAAAAGTTGAAGATACTGAAGCCCAGAGTAATTATTAATTATAACAGATTTAAGCAATGTTTTTTATGTGCAATAATTGTTCTATGAAGTAAGTATTATTATAATACTTTAATACTATAATTTAATAGATCAAGAAACAAAGACCTGGAGAGGTTAAATAACCTGTCAGAGATCATACTGCTCATCTGTGAGAGTCTGCACTTTCAAGTTAGGCCATGAAGCTTTGAACCTGTGTACTCCACTGCTACTCACTTATTTATTTATTTATTTTTCCCCATGGTCAAATGGCAATTTAGAAGGAGAACAAGAATAAAAATTCACATTTTCTCTCTCCAGACTGAGTGTTCATACCACTTTTCAGTATTGTCTCTATTACAAAAAGAGAAAAGTCTTATAGAATCAATTTTTTGGCATAATAAAACACATGTATGCTTATTGAATTAACCCCTAACACAGTTGATCACCAAAGTATCTTATAAAATATAGTTAATAACTACAAAATAAATTAATTTTTTCCTAATTCTGTTTTTAAGTGTCCTGTATCTTAAAAATTATTTATTTGGTAAATGTAAAGTTCAGGAAGATAAGCACATATCTATAATGTAAAATTTCTAGATTAAAATTGAAAAAGAAATCAATGTTCTTGAATGTGAGGTAGGTCAAGCTCTTACAGACAATACATTCAGAATACTGGCTAAAAATGTTTTTGTTTGTACTTATTGAATAATACAATTCAAGAACTCTTTGATTTGTAAAATGTCACTATTGCCAAACTCTTTGGAATACTTAGGCATTTCTCTCAGTTGTTTCTTAGACTACTCAATCCTACAACATTCTCTGTAGGAGGAAAAAAAAACAAATTCCTTAAATCAAAAAAAAATTTAGCAAACTGCAAAATATCTTCCTCTTGATGAATCAATGTGGACATGAGAATAATATGAAGTTTGGAGGGTCCCACAGTCAACAGATTTTTGTGACTTGGTCTAATCCACCATTTACCAACTTAAATTGGCTAATTTTTTCCCCATTACATAGTACATAGTAATGTACTCAATACACACACTTTTGGTTAACACAATTTTGAAAATATTAATGTAGTGTATAACATGAATAGGAGAGGCGGGTCAAGGAAAAAGAGGCAAGTAATGTAAAAAGGGCAATGTGGGAGACTGGTTCAGTTCATCCTTCCACTTAATAAAGGAAACCCCATTGCACAGCATCTGACAGGAGGCCTTCACTTCAATGTTATTAGGGACAGCCAAATTACTAGCACATGAGATAGCCCATCCACATGATAAACTCCTTAGACCATCCTTAGACAACCTCCATAATCTACCAAATCCAAATTTCTCCATTCACCTCATGATGTTTAATTCAGGCCCTTGTTCTCCTAACACTTGCTTATGTCAGATGTGAGATACCTTTTATCTATGAAATCATATTTTCTAGAAATATCTATGAAATCAGATTTACTAGATTTCTGTCTTAGTGATCTATCACATATTTTGGTATTAGATTGGATTTTCTAAATTATTCTGCTCTAATTATTTTATATGCTAATTCTCTTTCCTCCAAATCTCACATATAATTCCTCTGCAAGTTTATAAGCAATATTGGAATAGGGTTAAAGAAAGACGTATGTTTATCACTCTAGCTCAATGATAAGCACAAAACAAAAAATTAACATACATTGTCCAAGCAAATTAGGTAGATATGCTTTGAAATAAATTATCTATGTCATTTTAATAAGAACTTCAGGTATATTTCTTTCTAATAATATCATAAGATTTTCTTAATTCCTTGTTAAAAAAGAATCTTATAAACAGGAAGATGGAAAATTGTAATTATCACAGAAATGTAGCTAGAAGGAGCCAAGGTGACTTGGAATAGAAAATATATTTCCCCAATCATCTTTAAACTACCAAAATGAAATTAAGACAGGAGATTGATTTACATTTATTCTTGTTTGGTTGCTAACTAAAATGTAGTAAAATCATTTTCATGTACTACCTGTTCTCCCTGCTACCACCTAGTCCCGTATCAATGCATCATATTCCTTTCTAATTATTCTTATTTTGGTTAGGATTTGGATAGAATTTGGCTGAAATTCTTTTATTCAATTTCATTTTTGTATGTTGATTTTCACCTATTACTTAAATGGCAAGGCAGCTAAGACTTTTGAGTAATTGGATCAGTTTTGAAAGGATAGGAAAATTTTTCTGATCCTAGCTGCCCCAAATCTTTTACAAACTTTAGAAAATAAAGGTTTACTTGGAACAAACATTTCTGGGGAAAATTTGCATGAAACAATGATCCTTTGCTTATACTTCAGAGCTGCATTTAATGCAGTGGTTTAATGAAAGCACTGGGACGAAATCTTGTATGGGTTTGAACCTCCACCACTATGTCTTGGGCAAATTGTTTAACTTCTCTGGGCCTCAAGGAGCCTATACTTTTAGGGGATATTTAAATTAGATTCTTCCCGCCACCCTGACTAGTCCCTCAGGTAGCAGAGCTCTGAAAAAATAGGGCAAGAAAGGAAAATTTATATTATCTTTAGTAAACACTTGCATAATCATATGTCAGACAATGTCCTAATCACTTTACAAATGTCACCGCAGGTGATCTTAACAGAAATCCTGGGACCTATGTACTTTATAATCCACATTTTGCAGGTGAGGAAATGGGAACAGATAGGTCAATGGTAGGGCCTGGGATCCATCTTAAGCAGCCTTACTTCAGAGAACTTTTGCTTTTCTATAGCCAAAGAAATTTTAAAAACATTGGTTTAAACAGTTAAACATGTTTCTCTAGAACAAGAAGATGCAAAGCTTTTAATATGCTAATAGGCACTGGTGAATCTCCAAGAAATGTGTATGGTAATCAGGGTTTCCCAGACAGTTTGACCAAAGAATTGGGAAAAAAAAAAATCTTTCAAGAATTCGCTCATAGGAATTGTATTCTTTGGAAAAATTTCTGGGGGAAAGGAAAGAAAAATAGCAGTTTAAATCATTTAGATTTGCCTTCCTTAAAAGGGCTTCATTAACAGATTAGAAAAGAAAATAACTGAGTGACTTAATTTTTAAGTTGCTCAATACCAGCTTTGCAAATTATACTGAAAGAAATGAAATGTTTTAAGGTGAAGAAGTCCAAATTAAAAAAAAAAGAGTTTTAAAATACCAATAGGAAAAGCATTTCTCTTAGTTTGAATGAATGTAACTTTAAACATCTGTCTACTTGAACTTATTTAAGATTCCAGGACACATTTTCCAATTCTGAGCACTGTTATCCACTCTGAATAAATGTTTCCACCCACCTAACTCCCTTTAGAATGTCAACTGAAAGAGATATTTCCACTTTCTGTTGTAAACCATTATGGTTATAGTTACTATAAGACAATTGATCCATTAACTTTCAAAAGTGATGCATTCTGTTACTGGATAAAATATTTGCTCCAGATCTCTGGAGCCTTCTGAATGATATAATCTACATGAATACTGACTTAGTAATTGCGAGTGCTATGAAGGCTTAGCTGGGAAAGTAATAGACAACACAGTATTATAATCACAAGCATGTTCATAATCTTTTGGCATTTACAAAGTGTCTTCTTGAATTTAATCCTCGATCTTTGTGAAATAAGAGAAGTACAAATGTCCTCATTTGTCAATAAGAAATTTAAGTTCCGGAAAATAAGGAAATTATCAAAATTCACACAAATAGAAGTTAGTAGAAATAAGATTTGTTTTCTCTTCTAAATCTCCTACATTTCATGCTGTCTCATGATCTGTGTAAAAAAAAAAATGAATGATGATTTAGAATGATATCCTTTTCATTTTAAGAGAGGGTTATTTCCAAATACATGCATAACACAAAATACCTAGACAAAAGCAAGTAAGAAACTTTCACATATCCTATTTCTTTGTTTTTAAATACATAGGTTGGAGTGAGTAGATGATTTTCAAATTTGCTGTTTAAGTTGAGCAGTGGGTTCAAACACTTCTGACAAGGTCATATCTTTTTTTGAGTAAAATACATGTTTCTCCCCTGGATCCATGCATCTGAATCCCTAATATAATGCAGGAAAGAAGAAAGAAAGAAAAGACAGAAGGAAGGAAGAAAGGAAGGAAGGAAGGAAGGAAGGAAGGAAGGAAGGAAGGAAGGAAGGAAAATGTAGCAATGCAGAGACCTATCCTTGTCCTAAACGAGGAAATGCATTAACTGTGTCCCTCTTTCTTCCTCCCAGCCTGCCACCCCATTCTTCAAGCCCCACTCACGCAGTAGGTAAACCTTCCTCATGTGTGTTTCATTGCTGTCTATGCAGGAATCAGTTTTACTAGGCTACTGTTGTGCTCATTTCCTTGGCATATGTGACGTTTAGTGCAAAAGAAATCATTCCATGCCAAGGATATTTGTAGCTATTAGCAAAATGGACTACACATCGGGGAATTTATAGGAAAGGACACTTAACTAAGGATTTCAGACTGTACAATCCGTAGTTCTTGAACATGCTCTTGGCAGGTGCTTGATTTTGTTACCATGGCAGGCCATATGATATTTCCTCATTAAATAAATGTATTTTTCACAAGCTACCTAGTTATTTTTTAGTAAGGAGAATGGCAAAGAGTGCCTTCAATTTTTATTTTCTAGATCAACCATCCTATGTCTCTCATCACAAGTGTCAACATAAAATAAAAATGTCTAATGATGTCCAATGTGACAGGTAGTATGAGCTACTCAGGTGATAATAAATGAATAGAATCCCAAATAGAAACTAGCCTGAGAACTAGTAAGTAAGGGTCTCATTTCCATTTTAAATGTTGATTTTTTGAGATTGCATTGCTTTATATATAAAACATGATCCTTCTCTCATTATACTGAGGTTAGTCTTTTTTTTTTTTTTTAAGATTTTATTTATTTATACTAGAAAGAGATAGAGAGCATGAGCAGGGGGAAGGGCAGGGGGAGAAAAAGTGAATCTCAAGCAGACTCAAACCTGAGCACAGAGCCTGATGCAGGGCTCAATCTTACAACCCTGAGATCATGAATCTGTGATCATGACCTTGAGATCATGACCTGAACAGAAACCAAGAATCCAACACTTAACTGACTGAGCCACCCAGGTGTCCCTAAACTGAGATCTCCCTCCTCCTCCTCCTCCTCCTCCTCCTCCTCCTTCTTCTTCTTTAGGATTTTATTTATTTCAGAGAGAGTGAAAGTGAGAGAGATCACAGAAGGAGAGGGAGATGGAGAAGCAGACTCCCCACTAAGCAGAGAGATTGACGTGGGTGGGGCTTGATCCCAGGATGCCAAGAGCATGACTCCAGGTGAAGGCAGACATTCAGCTAACTGAGCCACCCAGGCACTCCCTGAGATTATTCTTTTACTAAAACATTTGGGTGGTTCAGAGGGCAAGCCCTAGCACCTAACTACCTGAGTGTGCACCTTGGTTTCCTCACTTGGATAAATCATAAACCTTACACATGTTACTTAAGTTTTATCAGTTTAAGTTTTCCTATTTCTTAAATTGTGATAATGGATTAATGCCTGCTTTTAAATAAGGTGTGAAAAAGAAATGAGCAAATGCATCAAGAACCCATGGTGATTAGTATATAATGATTAATATGTTAGTTTTTATTAATATTTTTCAAGCTAAGTTTAAATAAATTAGTATAAGTACTACAAAGGTGGACTTATGAAAGATTAATTATTAATATCACTTTATTATCAGTGAATCTTGGTTTCCCATTTCTTTCAAGTGCACCTTCCTACAGTGTAAATAGTTTTCATTAAGAAAAGAAACAGTGCTAGCCTAAACTGGGAAATATTTCTAAGATACAACACATTATTCATCAGACCAGAGAGACAGTAAAAAGAAAAGATATTATGTTTAGGAAAATACAACTCTTTTTAACATCTCAAAATATATACTGATCAAAGAAGCTATAAAAAAATAAAGCAATAATCAAAAAGTATAATAAATTTTCTGATTGGGAAGTATAGAAAGGTTTAGTGATATAAATATAAGAGCACTACATCCAGGGTGGGGGCCTGTGCTAGGGGAAATTTTAGGGAAAACTTTATAAAGAAAGTAAAATTTAAGTTAGTACCTACTGGATATACAGGAAAGAACTAGATAAATAGAACATGGTGGAGGGTGAAATTTATGGGTAGAGGCAAGGCTGATATTTCAGGAGAGTAATATATGTGGAGACTTAGAGGTAAGAGTACATGGAATTTTTTGAGAACTCAATGAATTTTAATCTTACTGAAGTAGAGAGATGGATGGGGGGGCAATATGAGAGGTGAAATGAAAAAAGAACTGACTTCAAAAGAAGTACATTCGTTTAAGAGTTTGGACACTATCCTGGTGTCAATGGTTTAATTTGCATTTTATGAAGAAGCAACACTAAAGTTGGATGAATAGACAGGAATGAGTTACAAAACAAAGTCAGCAAGATCAGTTAGGAGGTGGGAACAATAACCCAGAAAAGAGGTGATGATGGGATGAAAGAGTAATAGGTTGATGATGGTAGGATGGAGAGAAATAGATCTGATTGCTATTTAAAAGGATAGAAGTCACCCAGTATAGGGAAAGGCCTAGTGAAAGAGGAAGATTACCAATGACATGTTATTTTTGCTCTTTAAAATGAATGCAGGAGAGTGACTCAAGTGTCAGTGGTTGAACACAGAGAGAAATGAGAGATATCATGAGACTCAAAAACATGTGGAATTTTACACATGTGTTGAGGATCATGGTATGAATGAGAGAGTACAAACAAGGAGGACACCTATTATATCTTTCCAATTCTGGGGAAAGGAAGGGATAAGTCAATGAGTCTTCTTCATATGGGTAGGTTAAAAATTAATTCTCGTGAGCTCATGGTTTGCTCTGAGTCTCCAGTCCTCCATACTAGCAAACCAACATGGATAGGCTCATACTAAAAAACTTTCTCATCCCTCATTATGTAAGACTGGAGACACCGGGAGTGAAAGAACTGAATGCGAGTTTGTTCCAAATGGTACTCCATAGGCCTGGTGGGAGGGGAGGGAAGATCAACTCCTTGTCTTGCTGTTTGCTAGCTGTCAATTTTGAATATTCTTATACATTGCATTTAACGTTGACCTCAATAAGACCTCATTGCATTTAACACTGATCTCAATACCACCCAAGGTTCATTCCCTCTCAAGATCCTCAGCATCTCTTCTGGTTATATTTTTGTACTTGCCTCATTTGAGGTCCCATTGTACTATCCCTCCAAATTCCATTCTTCTCGTGCCTCTGAGTAGCTGATGTTTTTATTTCATGCAACAGTCTTCTAACTTATTTCCTTGTCTTTTGAGATTAGGGTAGATTTTGTACATAAGAAAGACTTCACAGAGTTTTATGCTTATTTTAAATTAAATTTTCTGAAGTTACAGATTCAAAACCCTTGTCAACTACTTAAGTTCAATTAGCAAATTCTATTCAACTTATAAATCTAAAAGAACTGTCATCTTTAAAGGGACTTTGAATATGACTTCAAACATTTTAAACAGAATTTATAAATACAATATATTTTAGATTTTTTTAAGCATTTTGATATCCTGAGAAAAAGGTTTATCAAGTATTAAGGAATTTTATAAATCTAAGAAATCAACTTACAAATACGGTAAAATTTAAGTTTGTATAATTGTTTATAATGTACAGTACATTAACTTAACAAGATTTTAACTTACATCACCATCTGAATCAATTACTCAATAGAATTTAAAAATTAGATTTACAGGGCTGTCACTCAAACGTGCCAAATTCTATTCAATTTCACATACACAAAAAATTATGTGTAGATTCCATCCCGAGATAATAATATCTTAATTTTCTTGAAATACCTTTGTACTTTATTCTGATTACCCTTGGAGTTGAACGATGCATACACACTAAGAAACACATGCATATGGCATAAGTGACATAAGGTCAGAAATATTTGCTGGTCATGTTATCCGGACTTTAGAAATCTGGTTCAATTCTCACTGTTTGAAATTAAATCAAATATCATCCTAGATACTTTTGAGTATTATCTTATCATTTTATTGAGTGAATTCTTGTTGGCAACCCTGATCAGATGGATGACTTTATTTGGAGTTTTTAATATTAATAGTTACATAATACTATGAAGGATATGATCCTGAGATCTCATAGCACTGACTCCTTGTTACAAACATATAATCATCTGACTCTTCTTCCTACTCATGGAAGTCTGTAGCTACCACCAGGGGTGACAACTGAGATTGAATTTTATAATTATTTATCTCTTGATGTATACACAATTCTTTTAAACAAATACTAAAGATACCTATCTTAATAACATAGTAAAATAAAATATCTTTATGACTATGCTAAAGACTGTGGAACTCAAAGAAATCCTGAATTTGTTTAATCCTTTATATTTTCAGAACCATACAACTATTATGGATAGTTGCATTTAACTCACCCACTCCTGAAGCCAAAGCTATGGTCAATAGGTTGGTAACTTACATATCTTTTCTTTTAGTCCAGAGTTCATTTATAAGATCTTGGCCCTATATTGAACTGCATAGTCAATATTTCTACTTGGATGCTTTTCAGTACCTCAAATAAAATTTTTCCAAAACTGAACTCATTACCCTTGTCTATATCTTGCTGCTTCCAGGGTTCCCAATTCAATAAATGTCACTTCACAATTCACAAATCGCTCAAGACAGAAATCTAATAGTATTTTCTCCCTCTTCCTACCTAATCTGATCTCTCAGCCTCAACTATTTCTTCCTACAACTAATACTTCTCAGAGTATAAAATACTTTTACAAAAAGGTGAATCTGATCACTGTAGCCCTGAGCTGGATTGCAAAAGTCTTTCCCTACCATTGAAAGTTGAAATCCATTTTTTCATCCTTCAAATTTGGGTTGGTTATATGACTTACTCTGTCCAATGGGACATTAATGAACACACCAAAAACAGAATCTTGAAAAGTTCTTACACACCGGAGCTTGTTTCTCATAGCTTTTGTAACACTTTCAACTCCATGTGAGAAAGTTCAGTTTAGTCTGCTGGAATGTAAGGGGACATTTGAATAAAGACAAGCCATCCCAGGACAGACCTTGTACACCAACTAGCTTCCAGCTATTACAGCAAACAACCAAAAATGCATGAGTAAGACCAGCTGAGAGCAGAGCAGGAGAAGGAGGTAAAAACTGCCTTATTGAGACCAGCCCAAATTGCCAACCCATAGAGTTGTGAACAAATTAAATGATTGCTGTTTTAACCCACTAAGATGTGGGATGGTTTGTTTCTCATTATAGCAGCAATATCCAAAACAGCCAAACTATTGAAAGAACCTAGATGTCCATCAACACATGAATGGATAAAGAAGATGTGGTATATATATATATATATATATATATATATATATATATATACATATATATGTATATACACACACACACATACATATACATACAATGGAATACTATGCAGCCATCAAAAGAAATGAAATCTTGCCATTTGCAACAATGTGGATAAAACTAGAGGGTATTACGCTAAGCAAAATAAGTCAATCAGAGAGAGACAATTATCATATGATCTCCCTGATATGAGGAATTTGAGAGGCAGAGTGGGTGGTTTGGGGGGTAGGGAAGGAAAAAAATGAAACAAGATGGGATCAGGAGGGAGACAAACCTTAAGAGACTCTTAATCTCACAAAACAAACTGAGGTTTTCCTGGGGGGAGGTGGGGTATGGAGAGGGTCATTGTGTTATGGACATTGGGCTGGGTATGTGATATGATGAGTGCTTGTGAATTGTGTAAGCCTGACGATTCACAGACCCTTTGTACCCCTGGGGCAAGTAATATATTATATGTTAATAAAATAATTTTAAAAAAGCTTAATGATACACATTCCTTGATTAAAACTTACAATTGTTTCCCATTTACCCTTTAAAATACATTGCAGACTTGTGGAAGAAAGGATAGAGAGTGAGAAATGAAAAAAGTGCTCATAGAAGTAATAGCTGAAAAAATCCCCAAATTTGGCAACAGACATGAACCTAAAGAAACCTAAAGAATCAAGAAGCTGAACAAAGCCCAAATAAGATAAAACCCAAAGAATTCTATATCAAGAAATATCATAATAAAACTTCTGAAACCAAAGATAAAGAAAAAAATCTTGAAAGCCATGAAAAAGAAATAACATATGACCTATGGGGGAACATTTTTGAATGAGAGAGGACTTCTCATCAGGAAACATAGATGTCAAAAGGAAGTGACCTGTCATGTTTCAAGTACTGAAAGAGAATTATCAATCCATAATACCATATCCAGGGAAAATATTCTCAAGGAATGAAGGGAACAATCAAAACATTCTCAGGTAAAGATATATTAAAAGACTCTTTCACCAGCAGATCTATCCTAAAAGAATGGATAAAGTAAGCTCTTTTAAACACAAAAGGAACATAAGTGAACGAATTTTGGAACATCAAAGGAAAGAAAAAATAACTTGGTAAGCAAAATATGGGTAAATGCAAAAGATTCTTCTCTTGAGTTTTCTGAGTTGTATTCAAAGAGTGATAAAAAAATATAATGCTTATTGATATGGTTCTAAAAATATATAGAAGGAATATTTAATGCAATTACAAATTTGGGAGGGTAAGGAGGCATAGATGGAGGTAAGGTTTCTATACTTTATCTGACTGGTAGAATCATGACATCCTTGGACTACATTAACTTGTGTATCTATAATGTAATACATAGAGCAACCACTAAGAAAGCAATACAAAAAATACATTCAAAAATACTTTAGATAAATCAAAATGCCATTCTAAAATATTTTCATGTAAACCACAGAAAGCAGAAAAGTTAAAACAAAGCAACCAAAAGCAGAGAGAAAACAACAAAATTAAATTGCAGATTTCAGCCTAAGCCAGCAATCACTACATAAAATGTAAATGCCTAATTTCACCAAGTAGAAGACAAAGATTGGCAGAGTAGATTAAAAATCATGACCCAGCAATATGCTATCTCACAGAAACTCACTTCAAATAGTAGAAGCAGGTTGAAAATAAAAGGAGAAAAAAGACATAATCAAACATTAATGAAAAGAGGGCATGAGGAGCTATAAAATTTTCAGATAATTTACATTTCAGAGCAAAGAAAATTATGTGGGACAGAAACATTATATATGCATATGCACCAAAAAACAAAGCAGCAAAATATGAGAACTAAAGAAGAAATAAACAAATCCACAAGTATTGTTGGAAACTTTAACACACATTTCTAAAGAAGTGATAGAACAATTAGAAAATTAGCAAGGATATAGAAGAAACCCAATAACACTGTCAGCCAACAGGATCTAACTTACACTTACAGACCACTTCTGTCAACAATGGAATACATATTCTTTTCAAGAGCTCAGGAAATATACCAAGATATACTATATACTGTACCATAAAACCTTATTAAATTTAAAGATTTGGAATCATACAGTGTATCCTCTAACCAAAATGGAATCAAACTAGAAATCAATAACAAAAAGATAACAACAATCTCCAAACATTTGGAAACTAAACAAAACCCTTATAAGTAATCCATGGGTCAAAGAGAAGACCTCAAGGGACATGAAAAATGCTTTTAGCTGAATGAAAATGAAAATACAACATGTCGAAATTTATTGATGCAGCTAAAGCAGTGTGGAGAGGGAAATCAATAGCACTAAAAATGCACATTTAGAAAAGAAGAGAAGTCTCAAATCAATAATCCAAGTTCCTACTTCAAGAACCTGGAAAAGGAAAAAGCAAAATAAATTCAAAGAATGCAGAAGGACAATAGTGAAAATCAGTGAGAGAAAGCTATTTCTTTGGAAAGATCATTAAACTGGCAAATATCTAGGAGGACTGACAAGGAATAAAAGAATGAAGACACAAACTGCCAACATTAGAAATGGAACAGAAGAGCTATAAGACAGTCCCTGTAGATATAAAAAAAAAAAAAATAAGAACATAATACTGGAAGCAACTCTGGACACATAAATTTGAAAACTTAGGTGAAATTCTTTGCAAAACACAAAACAACCGTATCTCACTAAATGTTAAGTATTTTATTTGATTGGCCTATAACTATAAAAGAAATTTAATTCATAATTTAAAAACCTCTAGGTCAGTGTGGTTTCACTTGAGAATTCTACAAAATACTGAGAGAATTAACATTAATTTTATAAAATCTCTTTCAGAAAATAAAAGAGGAAGGAACACACTTCCCAGTTCATTGTGTGAAGCTACTATTACTCTGATACCACAATTAGTAAAAGACAGTAGAAGAAGAAGAAGGCGAAGAAGGAGGAGGAGGAGAAGGGGAAGAAGGAGAAGTAGGAGGAGGAGGAGAAGAGTACAGACTAATAGCATTCACGAATACAGATGCAAGACCCTTACTAAAATGTCAGCATATATGATTCAATGGTATATGAGAAAGATTATACTTAACCAAGCAGAGTTTATGACAAGGATCCAAGTCTTTTTCAATATTTAAAAGTTAATCAGTGTAATTCTCCATATTGAAAAGCCTTTAAAGAAGGACTATTACATAATGTTAATCAGTGCAGAAAAAAACATTTGACAAAATTCAATGCCCATTCCAAATAAAATCTCTCAGAAAAAAAAATAGGAATAAAGGGTAACATCCTAAACTCATTAAAAGGAATCTATAAAATATCTATAGGATGACAGTACACTTGGTGCCTGGGAAGCATCTGCCTTCAGCTCAGATTATGATCTCAGGGTTCTGGGATCAAGACCAACATCTGGCTCCCTATTCCTCCCTCTCCCTCTGCCACTCCTCCCTGCTTGTGCTCTCTCTCTGTCTCATAAATTTTTTTTTTTAAATATGACAGTACAGTTAAAGGTAAAAGATGGATGCTTTCCCTTTAACATTAGGAACAGTGGGAGAATGTCCACATTGACCACTCTTTTTATTTTATTTTATTTTATTTTATTTTCAGTGTTTCATTGTTTATGCACCACACCCAGTGCCCCATGCAATAATGTGCCCTCCATAATACCCACCACCAGGCTCACAATGACCACTCTTATTCAACATAGTGCTGGAAATTTTAGCGAGTGCAACAAGGCAAGGAGAGCATTTCTATCAGTAATGAATAATAAACACAAAATGAAAAAGCTACTTTGTCATTTAAAATCACTGGGGGATAAAAAAGGAAAGAAAGAAATTCTTAGGTGTTAATCTAATAAACATGTATAGGATGTGAAAACTACAAAATGCTAATGAATGAAGCCAAAGATAATCCATATAAATGGAGAGACACAACATGTTCATTGTTTGGAAGATTTAACATAGGAGAGATGCCAGTTGTCCCTAAATTTATACACCAGGTTTAATGCAATCCAGTCAAAGTCCTAGCAAAATGTGTTATATGAAAAGGCAAAGGTAAAGCTAACAGTTTTGAAAGAGTAAAGGAATCAGTCTATTTAATTTCAAGACCTAATCAAGATAGTGTGTTATTGGTATAGGCATAGACACATAGTCAATGGAACACAATTTGGAACACAGAAAGCAACTCATGTAAGTATTGCTGACTGATTTTTGGAAAGATATAAAATTAATTCAATGAAAGAGAGACTTTTCAACAAATGGTACTGGAGTAATTGGGCTTCTATAGACAGAAAAAAATAAACCTTGACCAAGATTCTGATGTCATAAAAAAATTTATTCAGCTTGGATCATGAACTCAAATGGAAAATATAAAACCATAAAACTTTCAGAAAACATCACTGAAAAAAAAATTTAACATCTAGGGCTACACAAAGAGTTCTTAGACTTGCCACAAAAAAACATGATCCATAAAAGGAAAAGTTAATGTTAAACCTAAGTCAAAATGTATTTTGTTTTGCTCTATGAAAGACCCTTTTAAGAGAATAAAAAACCAAGATACAGACTGGGAGAATAAAAATTGCAAACCACATGTCTCTAGAATGTATAAAAACCTCTCAAGACACGCATTAAAATAAACCATCTAATTAGAAAATATACAAAATACATGAAAGGATATTCATATATAAAGAACATACAGACAACAAAGAAGCGTATGAAAAATGTTCAACATCATTAGCCACTTGGAAGGTGCAAATTACAGCTTTGCAGCTTTGAATTGATTTGTGAAGTCATTAATTTCATTGCCTTATTCCTCTACTCAAAAATATAACTTTGTTTACAGATAATGGTCAGACTCAGAGCCTTCCAGCACCATAAAAATCTCTTTCAGCTGCCCAAGAGACAAGCCTGTTCCTAGTATGGGTTTCTACACAGTGTGTTTTTCATTCCACTACACTCCCAAAAGTTTTGATCTGAGTTTCCTTTGCACAAGGCGTTTTTTTCTTTTCTTTTCTTTTCTTTTTCCTTTCTGAAATTATCATAAACCTTCAATCTATTTATGCAAATCCTCCAGTCCTTTAAGGCAGATCAAATCCCACCTCATTCACAAGACCTGTACTCATTGACCTCTTCCTCAGAGATTTCTTTTCCATCATAATGTAAGTTGTCATTAAGTGGTTACTATCTCCACTCTCCTGGCTTGCCAGTTGTCTGTCTCTTCGTGGTGACCACGTGGAGAGTATGACAACCGTGCAGAGTGCAGAGAGCTCACATCTGAGGATAATGACACATTATTTCAAACAGTTAAGTATAATGGAAGCCTTATTCCTAAATTGGGGCTTTTCTAGTCTGTACCAACTTTCAAGTAAGAACTGATTTTGCAGCCTTTACTATTTGAAGATACAGTGGTCATTAGTGGGGTAGGGTTCGGAGAGATTTGGAGAACTGCCTCTGTAGAATCTTAAACCCAAATAATTTGTCTTTTCTTCCTCCTTTATGTCATAGTGCAGGTAGGATATTTACTATAGCACCCCATAAAGACTTGTTACACCAAGATCATCTCCGTTGTAGTTTGGGGATGGTTTCTGAGAAAAGGGCATTGTCCCAGTTTATAATCTGGAATTTGTTACATGTGTGACCTGCAGGGGCTTCCAATGATGCCAAGGATAGGTAGAGGTAACAGAGAATATTCACAGGGAAGCATGGTGTATTCGTTATCTATTGGTGTTTAACAAATTACTCCAAAACTTGGCATTTATAAAACAAACATTTATTCTCATAGTTTCTGTTGTTCAAATACCTAGGAATGGCCTATGTAGGTATCTCTGTCTCTAGGTCTTTAATGAAGTGGCAGTCAAGTTCTCAGCTTGACTCTACTAAAGATTTGTGGCCTCTAGCAGGCTTTGGTCAGTTTCCAAAGTTACTTGTGTGGGTTCTGTTCATCATGAAATGTTAGGACTGAGAAAAATCCCTGCAGGTTCTGCACTTTCCACTGCTTATTACCTTGAATCCTTTTATATGCACATTTCCATTGGACTGCCAACCAATATGCTGCCTGGCTTCCCCTAGAGTAAGCAGCCCAAGAAAAGAAGAGAGAGAAAGAGAGAGATAATACCCTCCCCTTAGAAACTGCCCAACAGATGCCTGGGTGGCTCAGTCAGTTAAGCGGCTGCCTTCAGCTCAGATTATGATCCCGGGGTCCTGGGATCGAGTCCCACATCGGGCTTCTTGCTCTGCGGAGAGCCTGCTTCTCCCTCTGTCTCTACCTGCCACTCTGCCTGCCTGTATTCACTCTAAATAAATAAATAAATAAATAAATAAAATCTTAAAGAAAGAAAGAAAGAAAGAAAGAAAGAAAGAAAGAAAGAAAGAAATTGCCCAACTCCTGGGAATCCTAGGTGAGGTGGCTCTGACTCCAAGATTTCTAATAAGCTCATTGAAGACAGTGGGCAGCAGCTAATAGTTGAACCAACTTCCTGCTCACCCAAAGGATACTTCAGGGAGACACAAAGAAAGTGGTGCTTTCAAAGAGAATTCCCCGTGCTGGAGGAGGGCTACTGAGGCTGCACAGCTCAAGAACCATCAAATGTTCTACAAGATAGTCTGCATTATTTTTTACCTGCAACAGAGGCAATACAGAGTGGTATGAACACAACAGAGGCCCGAAGTTGCAGAAAATGACAATGAATAAACCATACAACTTCAGATTCCCTCAGCCTCAGAGGCAAAGGGCCCTTCCTCCCTGTTTTCCTTGTTTTCAGACAAAGAGCAAGCTTAGAGAACTGGGGAGGAAGCTCCAGAAGAAAACTTTGAATTGCAAGCAATGATTGAGAGAGTGATACCTGAATTTGACTGCATATTTCCTAAGAGAATCTGTTATTTTATTGCCCGGGATAGAATAAAAGCTAGTGTTCGGATCGAAATTGCCAGGTTGGTCTAAAAATAATTTCCCCTTTGCTGAGCAGGAAAGGGGGTGTAAAAATATTTTTAGTTATTAAAAAAAAAAAGACAAAGGAAGTTTTTGATCTTTCAAATTAGCTGGAGTGACTCTTCAGTCATAGTACATCATTTGGGCACTTAATTCACTGTACCGTGGCTTAACCTCATGACTTAACCTATATATATTTCAATCCCTAAGTTAAATTTATGGAAATCAACCATACAAAATAATTTTGTATGCACTCTCTCTCTTCTCTATGGCATGATATATACATATCTAATGGTCTCATAAAGGTTATGGTCAGAATAAAGTAAAAGTACTTTTTTACTTTTTTTACTTTACTCCTCCATTCTCTTTACTTGGTGTGAGTTCATCTCTCTTTGCTAGTAGTAAGGGCCACGGGGATCATTTCAGACAAAAAAGTGTCTCATTTACTGGTAACTTACGCCAAGTCACACAAGCTACTAGATAATTATGTTCTACTATTTTTAACCTAGAAATGATTTGTTAGTCATCTATTGCTGTATAACAAATTATTCCCAAATTTAGAAGCTTAAAAAAGTACTTATTGTTTTAAGTAAAAAAAAATATTTGTTATTCCACAGTGTCTGTGCTTCAGTGAGTGGTCAGGATATGGTTTAGCTGAGTACCTCTGACTCGAGATTTCTCATGAAGGGACAGTAAGCTGTCAGCCAAAGCTATAGGCCCATGTGAAGGCTCATTTGGAAGTGGAGGGATTTGATTCCAGTTTGTTTGTTGTTGTTGTTGTTGTTGTTGTTGTTTTTTAAGATTTTATTTATTTATTTGACAGACAGAGGTCACAAGTAGGCAGAGAGGCAGGCAGAGAGAGAGGAGGAAGCAGGCTCCCTGCTGAGCAGAGAGCCTGATAGGGGGCTCGATCCCAGGACCTTGGGATCATCACCTGAACCAAAAGCAGAGGCTTTAACCCACTGAGCCACCCAGGCGCCCCTTGATTCCAGTTTTGCTCATGTGGTTTCTGAAAGGTCTCAGCCCTTCACCACAGGGCTGCCTCACAAAATGGCAGCTAGATATCCCCAGTTAAGTGACCCAAGAGAGCGAAACAGAGAGAGAGAGAGACGGAGAGAGACATAGGGAGAACTAGAAAGCATTCCCGGGACAGAAGCCATAGCATTTTTCTAATAAAATATCAGAAGTAGTATATGTCACAGAAATTCTGCCCTATTCTATTCGTTAGAAATTACTACATTCATCCTACATCCAAGGGGAAGAAATTACACAAAGACATGACTATCAGGAAGCAGGGATGGTTGGGAGTCATCTTCGAGGTTGCTTACCACAAATTTCCTCCTGTAAGTGACACCCACAGTGCAACAAGGTAGAAAAAATTAACTGATAAATACTTGGTTTCACTTTGGTCACAAACACATAACAGGGAGAAAGAACCAGCTAACACCGCAACCGAGTAGTTGTTAGTGATTTCCTGTGTGATCTTATACTTTGTATTCAACTCAAATCCCTTCTGTCTTCCCGTCTGAGGATGAACTTTTAATATCATACTATGTGTCCCTCCTACACATGTTCACATTGGCCTGCGGTTTTCCTCATTATAAATGCCTTAATAAAAACAATAGGAATGGCAAACACATAATTCTGTGTGCCGTGAGGCATCCTAAGCATCTCATATTTTCAGCTGCTGCTTACCATAGCACCATGAGAGAGGTCATGTATTGCTACATGCATTTTACAAGGGAGGAAAAGGGAGGCAGAGCAATGGTGAGGCTCTTGTTCAAAATCATAGAATTAGTAACTTTAGAGCTTGTTTTGGGACCCAGGAAGACTCCCCTAAACCACTGCATTTTTCTCATGACAGAAGGTCACTCTGTGTCTAAGAAAACTGTGCTGTTTGATGTTAGCCACACCCTCTGCTCGGTTCAATTTTTTTTTTTTTTTTAAGATTTTATTTATTTATTTGACAGAGAGAGACACAGCAAGAGAGGGAACACAAGTCAGGGAGTGGCAGAGTGAGAAGCAGGCTTCCTACCGAGCAGGGTGCCCAATGCGGGGCTTGATCCCGGGACCCTGGGATCATGACCTGAACAGAAGGCAGATGCTTAACCACTGAGCCACCCAGGAGCCCCTGGTTGGTTCAAATTAAACAGCATTCTTGGGGCGCCTGGGTGGCTCAGTGGGTTAAGCTGCTGCCTTCAGCTCAGGTCATGATCTCAGGGTCCTGGGATCGAGCCCTGCATTCGGCTCTCTGCTCAGCAGGGAGCCTGTTTCCTCCTCTCTCTCTGCCTGCCTCTCTGCCTACTTGTGATCTCTGTCAAATAAATAAATAAAATCTTCAACAAAAATTTTAAAAATAAGTAAACAGTATTCTTGGCTCACCTTGATTCTTTGGCCACAAGGATGAAATCACTCAACAATCTTCTCATCATTTCTCCTGTCTCATAATGCTTCTTTCTAGGCTGGTCATCTGGGTGTCTAGCATCCACTTCCCATTGGTCCTTTATCACCCCAAATTTCCCTACCCTCAATCCATGTAGTTCAGTGGGATTGCTTGCTTCCCACCTTCAAGAATTAAGGCATTCACGTTACCCAGGAGAACCAGACTCATGTTCCGCCATGGACACCGTGATTTATTCAAGCCTGGAGATGTAACACAAGCCATTTGACACCATTTTAGGAATTTGTGGTAATTATTAAGGAAGAAATGCTTTTTCCACCTAAGAAGTCAATATAAAGAGCAGTCTAGAGCTGCCTCCTCTGTGTATAGAGACCCTGCCTAAGGATGAACCCCAAAATGTGAAAGCATAAATGGGAGATAAACAGAGTGTCCTTCAGTGTCCTGCAATATTTTAGCCTCAGATACAGGGCTTGATGGGAAGCCTTACCCCTAAAGTCATTACATTTCCACTATTCTTAAGCTTTTTGGATTAATTTCTATCCCCGACGATCACAAAGCCCTAGCTAATAAGTTTATTGGAGATGTTTTTCTCAATCCAGTTAACTCGTTAGATTCCATTTCTAATCACATCATATGCAGAACATTTCTAAACATCTGTAATCACATCATTCGAACCTATGGCCTGTCTACCTAAATATGTACTAATGACTTAACCTGACAAGCAATCTGCCTCCAAACCATTCTTTCCTCCCCAATGCTCCCACTGGTTTCTCATCTGTTATGTGTGCTTTTCTGAAAGTCTTCTATTACTTGAAGAAGTCCATCTCCACATTTCTCAAATCTTCCCTCTTGACCACTACCCTGGCAAAACAAATAAAGGAATAAAGTAACAAAATCCATCCAGGCTGATTTCTTTGTTCTCATCCCAAAGCATGAGCTCCGTGCAGAATGACAGTAACTCCAAGAAAGTTTTTGAAGAATTAACTCCACTTACCGGAACTGATTACTTCTCTGTCTGAGATAGTATGGAAGCAAGCGGAGAAAATATTCTCACACTGAGGACATTCCCAAGCTTAAAATTCAGGCTCAGTGAATGAGTGTTCTGAGATCTTGATCCAATGGCTCTTGTTGCCACGCCTGATGATGAAGGTCCCTCTGTGCCTATTAACGTTCCAGCTTCAACCAGCAAAGTTCTTGCCTGCAGGCAAGAATTAACTTCCAGGAGAATCATGTTTCTGGGTGTCTAGTGAGCCATGTGGAAGTCATGGGGTTTTAAGCTGAGCACAGGAGAGAAATGGCGAGTTGATGTCCAGAATTCATTATCTTGTTTTGCTGTTTATGGCTGCCGCAGATCCTGTCTTCCTTGTGTATTACTACTCCTGCTAATCCCAGCTACATGCTCACAGCCACTGAATATTTCCCTTATAATTTTGTTATTTTGTTTTTGACGCTTTGTGTATTCATATTTTATGATCTGAAACATTTCTTGCAGTTGTTTGCATCTATCTCCGAACTGCACTTTAGAATAGAAGGTAATTTGTTTTCATTTGTCTTTAATTAAGTAAATATTCCTGCTCACTTTATGCTCAGTTGATCTTTTTTTCCCCTTTTTTTTAGTCCCAGTAAACCATTAGGAATTTCTACTGCCTGAGTTAGCAAGGCAGAAAACATGTATTCTTCTCTCTGTACATGTAACATTGGTCCTTGTAATGGATAAGCTCATAAGAAAATATAGCTCATACACTCAACTCTCACATTAAACATACGGATATATACTGTCTGGGAAGGGAGCTGGCGCTCTTACTGGTGTCTTGCTCTCACTGGCCAGCATGTGAGTTAGTTCTCGTGAATTCATACCCTAATATCTGTTTAACACCTTCCGTGCATCCTTCTTTAACAATAAGCTGTGAATCCACAAACCACTGCTTCAAAGGATAGACAGAATGTAGCTACTGGATATTGGAAAATATTTTTAGGGGATTAAAAAATTACTGTTTGGGATTGAAAGAAGTGTTTCATACTTCTCAAGTTATGTTCAATGATTAAAGATACTCTTTTCCTTTTCCTTTAAAAATTCTTTATTTACTTACTTATTTGCGAGAGAGAGAGAAAGGGAGAGCATACAGAGGGAGAGGAAGAAGCAGACTCCCCACAGAGGGAGAGGAAGAGCAGGGAGCCCGATATGGGACTCAGTTCCACCCACTGGGATCATGACCTGAACTGAAGGCAAATGCTTAACAGACTGAGCCACAAAGGCACCCTTTTCCTTCTACTCTTATGAGAGGTTTCTTGTTTTTTTTTTTTCTTTTTCTGCCTTATTAAAACTTACTGATATTTCAGTATAATAGAAATAGTTTGAATTTTTAGATAAAGAACCCCAGATATAGATTTAATCCTCAACTACCATAAGCTGTATGACTTTGTATCAAGTTTCTCAAAACTGAGTCTCAGTTGACTCAACCGTAAATGATTATATTTATAGCTATTTAAACATGAGAAATAAATATAGCAAGTAGCAGGTGCCCAGTAAGTTGTAGTTCTTATGTTCTTGATCTTTTAAAATGAATAGATTAATTTGGTTACCAAATAAAAATATCTCTACTTAAGTAATTTTTCTATAATTTCAAAATCAAATGTATGTAACAGGATTTCAAAATTCATACTACTGATCTGCTATGCCAAGAACATGAAGCTACTTTATCTTGATTATAGCTAATGTGATCCTGTTAAGCTATTTTACCACATGTCTGAATTCATTCAGACACTAGGCAAAATATTCTTGGGTGAGCTTTACTCTTAAACATTTGCTCTTTTGTGAAACTCACATCCTCTCTTCTATAGTTTGCAACCCTTCTGAAATTTTTTCTAATCTGCCTTATCTTTCTCAGTCTTCTTTGCTGATTCTCCCTTGTCCACTCATAAATGCTGTTTCCTCAAGAGTTGGTTCTCAGCCTATTTCCCTCTTACAGTACACTTTCTTCCAATTTCTTATATTCACTTAATATTGATTATTATTCATTTGCTGGCTATGCCCAATTCATATTCTCCAGCCCATTCTTCTTGTCTTGACCCCAGACCTTTATGTTTCCAGTCAAAACCTAGATCTGCTATTTCCCAGACACTACACATACAGTATGTCTAATAATGAAACGCATGATCCTTTCCCCAAAACATCTCCTCTCCTCCAGCATTCCTGGTTCAGTAAATTGTTACATCATATAGTCAATAGCTCTTATCAGAAAACCAGGAATCATTTGACCTGTCCTTCTGCAAAACCTACATCCAGTCAAGTGCCAAGTGAACTTTACTCCAATTCATTGCCTTTCTCATTGTCAACTCTATCAATATTCTCTAACATAGAATATTATAAAGGTTTACCAATACCCTCAGTTATTTTTAAGGAAGTTTTGTTGCAAAGTTTTGGAAAATGAAAGAAGTGATTGTTTGTGCAGGGAAGTAGAAGGCAATAAAAAATGTAAATCTATTTTGTTTTGCTTTGATTTCCAAAATAACATGGCTACAACAGAGACATGGCTCCTGGACACTCTGTCATACATAGAGCCAGGGCTTCTGGACCAGATTGCAGCCTGTGGGGAAAAGAATGAGGCTTCTTTTACTGTCCTTCTGGCCACTGAGCTGGTTCTCTCTAAAGTAGCAAAGTGTGTGTCATTATAAATCATGACTGTAATTCGTCTTTCAGCTCCATTGGTTTTAGAATGTGGGAAATTCTTGGCAGGTTTTGGCAATAGGGTGTCTATCAAAGTTAATTTTCGAGCTTTAGGGTTTTTCATTTGTCATCCATCTCAGGAGGGAATTGGGAGAGGCTAAATCATGAACCACTGACCAAATGCCATCCTCACCCTAAAACAGACATCTCTTAATTTTACCAATGCATTATTTTCACAGTCCTTATCAAATTTGTAAGAAAAGAAGAGAAATATTGCTCTGTAACAGCAGATGATTGACTGACTAAATTGTTCTTCATATAGATTGCTCTGAAAGTGAAAGGACTAATTTGGTGTTTTAGTTCTGTGTATTTAATAATAATAACTAATGCCTAAGTAGCATGTCCTATATGCTAGGCATTCCTTTTTTTTTTTAATTAAATTTAATTTTTTTTCAGTGTTCCAAAATTCATTGTTTATGCACCACACCCAGTGCTCCATGCAATACGTGCCCTCCTTAATACCTACCACTGGACTCACCCAACCCCATACTCCCTCCCCTCCAAAACCCTCAGTTTGTTTCTCAGAGTCCACAGTCTCTCATGGTTTGTCTCTCCCTCCAATTTCCCCCAACTCACTTCTCCTTTCCAACTCCCAGTGTTCTCCGTGTTATTCCTTATGCTCCACAAGTAAGTGAAACCATATGATAATTGACTCTCTCTGTTTGACTTATTTCACTCAGCATAATCTCCTCCAGTCTCATCCATGTTGATACAAAACTTGGCATTCTTCTGAACACGTTCACATCGTAACTCATTAAACACTAACTCATTTAATCCTGACACAAGCCCTGTGAGGTAAGTACTATTATTATCCTCATTTTACAGATGGAAAACTGAAGCACCGAATTGTTTAGTACCTGTTACCAAGAGCAAACAATGATTATGTGGCAGAAGTGGGATTCAAAATGACACTATCTGGTCTTAGAGACCTAGCTCTAACATATAAAGCTGTACGGTCAATAGTACTCCATTTTGTAAATCTTTCACAGGCATTTGGATTTTGGCTTAAGTACATACTTCCTAAAACAGGCCTTTTTCTAGTAAAAAAATAGGCTTGCTGTGTAACTATCATTATACAGAGTAAGTGATTCACACAGGTTCTGCAATGCAGAGCTTATCAGAGTCACTTAGCACTATTTTTCAACATGTCTTAGAGATAGAATACTATATATATATATATATGTATATATATATATATATCCTTGTATCTATATATTTACATATATATGTATATATATTTTACTTTAAGGTATGTAAATATTGAATCTTAGAATTTAAAAAAAAAATCACTGTATTTAAAGAATTGTCATCTTTCCTGATCTTTAAAATTCTAACCTTAGAAAGAAGGCAATATTGAATCAATGACACAAGCTGGTGAATAGAAGTTTCTTTTGGTCAAGCTGAGGGTTGATAACAGAGTCAGAAATATTAGCAGGGCTTTGTGTCCTAATCAAAATATAAGTAAATCACTCACTGGCATCTCCAGTGTTCTCAGTGCTGGTAATCTTTAAAAACTCAAATGAAACAAAGATTAAAATAAACAAGTACAACTGTTTTAGGCTTTTGGTTTCCTGAATTCTTATATACTCAGACTCTTGGGAACCTCATTCTCCAGCTCCAGAAGCTTGTTATCTTTTCACCACATTTCACATTACCCACAAGTCTCCAAACCTTTTGTGAATGCAGTAAATTAAATAGGTAAATTAAATAGAGATCACAGCTTTTTCTCATGCATATTGAGGTCAGGGCTTGGAAATCATTTCATACTGATCAGTTCTGTAACTCTTTCCGATGTTATCTATGAAGTTGAATAATTGTGAATATCTGGACTAATCATCACTGTTTATGTGGAGAATGAAAATGGAGTAATATAATGGGTTTGTCATCTGCTTGCTGGCTTGAATTGATGAGTAAGTGAGCAATACAGGCATAGGTTACTCATTTGTGAGCCAGGTTGTATGAACACTCCCAACCAGCATGAAGGGAAAAGAACAGATATTCTCAAATAGATATTCAGGGTAGCCAGCCTCTTTTTCCTTCAATAAATGCAAAGAGATTAGCTTAATAAAATATAAAAAGTGATATTCCAGTGACTGGGAGTGAGAAGGCAGCAAATTCGTTCATTGGCAAAGACCCAAAGATGGTCTTCGTGTAAAACTTGAAATGACAGCAAGACAGACAGCATCCATGTATTTCACATATTATTATAGGGACTCCTATAATTATATTAATTAATTAACATAATTAATTAATAATAGAGGGAATGGAAAAAAAATAGAGAAACTAGAAAGGAAAAGTTTTTGTTCTTTTCCTTTGAATGTCTTAATAGAGTGGTTGTGTAATGCTACATAATGTTTAAAAATGCTATAATAAAGCAAATATATTTGAAATCATTTTATAAAGATTAACATATTACCCTAGCAGAACTGATCAGTATGAAATGACTTCCGGACCCTAACTGCAATATACATAAGGAAAACCTGTGATCTCCATGTGACTATTTGATTTACCTCATTTGTAAGAGATTTGGTGACTTGAGGGTAATGTGAAATGTAGTAAAAAAACAAACAAGCCTTCTAGAGCTGGCGAATGACGCACTTGGAAGTTTGAATATATAAGAACTCAGGAAATTGAAAACAAAACCACAACAAAACAGCACTTAGAAGCTTTGCCATCTTCCCCCCATTTTACATTAGCAATTGTGTATTGCTTCACAGTGTTAAAGGGGGAAAGGAAACACCTTGCTAACCTCTACATTGGTGCCCTGTAATATACATATTATAAGGTGTACACTGCCATAGACATATTTTGGTTTTCAAACATTAATTTTCACCCAACAATCATCTCAAGGAATGGTTATAAGTCTCCTAAAAATAGGTAAGGAACAGGTTCTCTATATTTTATTCTAGGATACCTGTAAGAGGTCACTACATTGGTTATACCCCAAAGAGCTCACCTTAGAAGCATTGTAGGTGAGGAGTAAGGAGTATTGGATCATGGGGCATGGCAGAAACATACTATATAGGGAAAAAAAGCAATAGTCCATAATAGAGAAGTTCTGGTTTCTAGTTCCAGTTCAGTTCTTTCATTAACCATGTGGCCACTTGAAAACTTAACTTAAAAAAAAAAAAAAAGGCATTTTAAAAACCCGCCATCATGCATATAAATGGAAAATTAAACATAATTTTAATACTTATTGACATTAAGTAAAGCTACAGAGTCTAGCATTATATCCATGTAAGTGTATGAAGCTACCAGTATAGGTTAGTCATTAACTGGTTGTATATTATTCCTTGACAAAGTTCTAGAAACCCAGAAAAGAGTCAGATAACTAAAATTAAAATTAAGGTTACCCAGTATCCTTTTCAAGATGGAAGCTATAAGTGATGCATGATAATAATTCAGAAATATGTTGGCCCTACTTCAGAAGTCAGATGAGAAAGAGTTAAGACTATAGGAAAACAGTATTTCATAGGGGTTAAAAGCAAGGATATTGTAATCTGATAGACATGGATTCAGGTCCCTCCTCCATCGTTGCTAACTTGAGAATTTGAGCAAAGTAATTAATCTCTCTGTGCTCCAGTTTTCTCATCCATACAATGTGAATAAAACATAGCATCCCTTGCCAGGTGGAAAGAATTAAGAGTCTCTGGTACATCGTAAGCATCAGTCATTATTTGTATCACTCGTATTTAATATTCTCAGGCATCTGTCAGTTTTAGTCTCCCCTCTCCCCCTCCCTCCACACATCAATAATCCTCATTTCTTGTTCAGAATTAGTTTCCACACTGTACCACTTTAGGAGATTTAGTCCCATTGTCTCCTGTGTGATTGATGGCTCTGTGTGACCCCAAGGCTCTATAAATTAGTATGTAAATATTTGCTCAGGGAATTCAGAAAAGTAGCTACCTAATTAGATAATTTTCATACTGATGAGATTGAAAGGAACTTGGTCTTGCTCTCTCCATACATAGCATTACTATAGTTGACCTGGTAGATATATGTGAGACTCTGTTTTGATGCCTCCTTAAAGTCTGAAAGTTTGCAAAATTAATATTATCCTGTAACAGTAAATGTTTAATTTTTGTCTGGTGCTAAACATACCCTAGGCCATTTAACCCTAGATAACTAGTATCTGCAGAATTTTTCTCCTACTATGTTCATGCCTGTCACATGTTTTGATGCATGGTATTGTTAATTGAAGAGCTGCTTCCATTCCCATGGGATCTTATTCATCCTTTATAATTTAGCTTTTTCATGAGTCACTTCTTAATCTGTGATTTATCATGTTTATATATTTTATATGGATTATATGTTGATTTATCCCTTCTCTGATCATTTACTTGCTTTTAGTTAGCAAATATTCTGTTGGCATTCTCAAATAGTTTTATGTGAGTGGAACTGTCCAGTTCCCAAGTTTTGAAGGGGGGGAGAGTCAAAGACAAAACCCATTTTCTCCCATTTCAAGAAGACCACCAAAAAAGCACAATTTGCAGTAAGTTATAGTTATTCTAAAATTCACTTATATGTCAAGTCTCTGATGTCAGAAACAAAGCATGGTCTCAAAACACCCACAACATTTGTGTAACACGATGCCATCAGTTGGTTTAGAAACCAAGAATTCATATGGTTCTATTGCTCAAGGCTAGTATTTCTCAGTCCTGGTCCTTGATCACTGAGTTCTTACAACTAGGTAGTCCAGGGCGAAAATCTTGAAATACAGCAAAGCAATCTTTAATTAGTAAAGCAGGAGCATTCAAAAACAAGTGAAGTGGAATTGACTATTATCTGGCATCAAAAAGAGTGAGAAAATTACCCACTGACCCAGATAATATGTCTTTCTGGAGTTACTGATTGCTTAAAAATCTGTATCACAGAAACCCTCAAAATTAACTTTTTCTTCTTAATTAGATAATATTTTCAAATAGACTGTATTGTATACCTCTATGTCTTTGCCATGATGAGTAAGTGATAGGCACCAGGGGCAATCACTAATATTAGCTTTCCTTCCTCTGACTCAGCAAAACAACACAACAGCCCCATGCCGTGTCTGCTTTGAGTTCAAAGACCAGGATCTCTGAGTGATGTCACTATGGCTCTTCCTGTTTCAGAGACCTCAGAACCAGAAGGATGGGCTGCCTGACCATCCACTGCAGTACACACGTGTGTGCACACATACACAACCAGAATATTCAATAGTGGAACAGATAGGTGATAATACTCAGTAAATACAATGTAATTGATAAAATTTCCATTATAATTGGATATTTAATATTCGATTCTTTTCGTGACTTCCATGTGGGAGCACTCATGTCCCTTTCTATAGATTTAATTGTGAATAACTTGAGCCTGAATGGCTTCCTTGGGAGAACCTCTGTTCCCTAAGCCATTGTTTCTCCAGCCACCTGAAATCCTTCCCTGAATTCCATGTCACTCATTTATGAACTTAGCTAAGGTTGCACGGGGCAAAATCTTGATTTTTGTCCTTGCCTGAGGCTGTCACTCAAAGAGCCCTCAGTTTTACCTTATACTGGTTTCATGAGAATCAATGGCACCTGCACGTCCCTGAATTTCTGAACTGTCAAAATGCCCTTTTATTCCTTTTTGTAAACAGGCCAATCTTTGTTTATTTCCTGAGATCACCTCTTTGTTGTATTACCTTTAAAAAAATTTTTTTCAATAGAAACAAATTCACATTATAAGCAGTCTCCTTTTCTACTTTTTTTTTTTTTTTAATCTAAATAAGCTCATTAGGGATGTTATCTACCTTTTACTTTATCTCGGGCAATAGTTTTTTCAAAATGATTTCACAGCGTAACATGAATAACCATTTTTATAACCTCACATAATACTTTTTGTCACTGCCGAAACCCCATTTCCAAGGCAAGGGCCCCATGGCATAGATTCGTTGTTGTCGCACCATCCCATTTCTGCTGCTGATTTCTGGATTTCTCGGCGGAGTAGGTGGGTTAGGCTGCAGTGATAAGCCTGTTGCACACAGCTGCTGGAAGGGTCACCTGGCCCTGGGGATGTGCTATGGCCCATCCTCTTTTAGGTTTAGGTTGCTGCAGCCTTGGACCTTAGCAGAAGTAGGATTGGGGGTCTGGCATTCCTCACCAGAAGCCAGTCTGTCTGGGGCCCTTTTGGGTTCCTGTAAGGCTGGAGATTTATGGCCTGGAGGCCGCAGTTCAATCCTCCATTCTGGCATCGGAAGTCCCTCCACTGCACCTGGCAGAGCCTCTGGGTGAGGGGCTGTATCACTCAGTGACTCTGAAGGAGCAAAACTCCTTATGGAGGAATCTGAGACAAGGGGTCTCTGGCACCTGGAGCAGGACGTGTTTCTTATACCATGGGACTTTCTTGCCAAACCCAGAAAGCTCCCAAGATGCCTCCCTTCCCTAGGAATCTGGAAAGAGTGGTCGTGGCTTCAGAGGTTCTTTCCTGATTGGCCAGTCTCTGAGCCAATCATGATGCTCAGCATCTCAGCCCATGCTCTTCTCTTCCTGCCTCTTTATTAGGACCTGAACTTTCTCCCCTGACATACCCAAAGTCAAATAACCCACCCTGTGAGTTCCAGCTGCACCTTGAATAAAGGCCTTTATTGTGGGGGTTTTTTTTTTCAGACTTTTTAAAAAAATATATTTTTATTAACATATAATGTATTATTTGTTTCGGGGTGCAGGGCTGTGATTCATTAGTCTTACACAACCACAGCACTCACAACAACACATACCCTCCCCAGTATCCATCACCCAGCCACCTCATCTACCCACCCTCCTCCCCTCCAGCAACCCTCAGTTTGTTTCTGAAGGCTTTATTTCTATGGGAAAAATTTTTAAACTGAGATAAAATTAACACATAAAATTGTTTTAGTTTTAGGTATACAGTATAATGATTTGATATTATAAAATTATCACCACAGTATGTCTAGTTAATACCCATCACCATACATAGTTGGAAATGTTTTTCTTGTAATGAGAAGTCTGAAGATCTACTCTCTGAGCACTACTCATTATAGTCACTGTGCTGTACATCTCCAGGATTCACTTATTTTGCTACTGGAAGTTTGTACTTTTTGACCACTTTCACACATCCCTGTCCCTTCTTGCCAACCACCAATATGTTTTCAGCACTTTGTATTTATGAATTTGGATTTTGTCACTGATATTGTTTGTTGTTTGTTCATTCCTAAAATCTACACATAAAGGAAACTATGCAATTTTTGTCGCCCTCTGTCTTATTTCACTTAGCATAATGCTCTTAAGGTCTCTTCATGTTGTCACAAATGGCAGATTTCCTTCTTTTTTATAAGTTCCAACAATATTATTTACAATAAAAATACATTTATTTCTTTTTTTAAAAGATTTCATTTATTTATTTAACAGACAGAGATCACAAGTAAGCAGAGAGGCAGGCAGAGAGAGAGGGAGGAAGCAGGCTCCCCACTGAGCAGAGAGCCCGAAGTAGGACTCGATCCCAGGACACTGAGATCATGACCTGAGCCAAAAGCAGAGGCTTAAATCCACTGAACCACCAAGGCACCCCACAAAAAATACATTTATTTTTCATGCACCTGGGGTTGGCTGAGACTCTGGCGTTTTCTTCACTCCAAGACATTGACAGTGATCCATTTCACCAACTCAGGATTCATTGGCTCAGATAAGTAGAATGGCGATGCGTGAGTTCAACACAGTAGGGAGACCTGACCTTCTAGAGAGAAGAGTAGTGGTACAGGGGAGCATTAACAATGGTAGACCATGTAACAAATTACCACACCTATCACATCTAACAGGACCAGATCCATTGAATGGCTCAGGATTGACTCACCATATCTCAAAGATCACATCTTTGAGGGACATCTTAAGATATGAAAAATATCTTGAGATGTGATCAGGAATATCTTCATAGAAATGCCAGACACACTTCTGCTGCAAAAGCCTTTTAAAAGCCCACATGTTTTCTATGACTCCTGTTGGCTCTCATAAAAAAATTTCCTAGTAGATGCATGTGAGTTACAACCCTGCTCTCTGTATCAGGCTCTGCCATTTCTATCATGATGATTTCTATTCTATTAGGCATGACACGAAGGAGCCTGCCTTTCCTGTGGCAATAGCAGCCTCTGCGAGTTACATGCAACAGAGTTCTATAGCCATGGAAGCAAGTAACCCTACCAACATTTTGCCTTTGCATAAAAGGACATTTTGATATATCATCTTAATATTGGTCAGTCCCCCACAAATCAGCATTTCTTCCTTCTGAAATTCCTTTTATAAAGCACATGGCATGCCCTTAATTTCCCTCTCCCATTACAATGCACAACACATCACAAATCAGAACCTTTTAGAAATTTGTATGAAATGAAGATAACATATATGATTTCTCTCACTTGGAAAATGAAATGTCAGACTTTCTTTTTTTCCCCTTTTTTCTTTTATCTTCACAAGGAATACACTGATGGACTGGCATGAGTCAGCACTTTCCAAGGCCTCATTGTGCCTGGCATCTCGCTAGTTCTTCAGAAGCTCTCGAAATGTTAATATTTAGAGGATCCAATTAAACAAATTTACAGCTACTGTACCAAACTCATTTGTGTGTTAGACTTCTAAATATTAATTTAACCAGCAGGATTCTCGATCTTTGCTTTTCAGGGAGTGATTAACTCTTGCTCTTTTCAACCTTGTACTTCAACTTTTCTCCCATTAAATTATAGCTGATTTTCTGTGTCACAAAATGTGATGCTTTTAGTCTTCAGTCCTTTTATTTCCCACTACATTCTGGTCTCCACCATGATTTGCACAAGACACCTTCATATAACTAAAGAGAGGAAGGTCACTTGATTTTAGAAAGCAGACATTAATAAGCCAGGGCAGTTCCTGAAGTTCTGGAAGAAAGTGGGATTCACAGGGCATGATTCCTTTCAAAAGATAAAATTGCAAGATTGAATTTTAAATTCCTAAATTTAGAGTAAGATGGAAATTGTTTAGCTGTACTTATTTCTTCATCCCCAAACATAATAGATGGGAGAAGAGGTGGGTACGATTTGGAAGAAGAAACCTACCTGGGGAGATCTCAGACATAACAGAGCAAAGTGCTTGCCAGAGACATGGCTCTTCTCCACACATAAATGCAACCTCATTAAGTGATTTTCATCATCAATGGAATCAAGTGTGGAAGTAACTGCAGAACCATCCATACCTGCCTGACTGAAATGTCCCTATTCTCGGCATCTCATGCATGCACTAAACTATATTTAACATGCTCTGAAACATAGTGATACATGGAAAAACAAAGGAACTTGTGTCAAAATCCTGAACCTGCAGCCTGTACTCATGTATTTTAATAACTACTTCCCAGTGGAATTTACCAACTCCCAAGTTTATTTTTGAGCATACAAGCATAGTAGTATTAGAATGCAAAAATGATTTCTCACATGTATTTGAAGTTTTTGCCTCTAATACAGACACAATAACAGCCCAATGATAACTGCAAATTACCATGTGATTGATGTTTAATGTCATTGTGCTTTGTCAAAGTTCAGGATAAACCCTACAGATCATTAAAACTCATGATCTTTCATCCATGATTAGGAAAACATTTAACCATTGAAACTATCTTTACAGTATTCAGGTACTAGAAAATGAACAATGTTGCTCTGTTAAAGCATTTTAAAGGATAAAATTGAAACTTTACAAGTGCATTGGAATGTTTGAGTTACGTGCTCTGTCAGTTAGGATAGATGAGGGTATGAAGCAGCCCTCACAAACCCAATTCCCAGTGTCTTAACACAACATGGAGTTATTTATCACTCATGATACATGTTCATCGTGGGTTGACTAGGGATCTCTCTGTACAGTTTGCCCTTAGTGGAGGACCCAGGCATATGGAAGAACCACTATTTGAAATTTGGTTGGTCCTTAGAAGAAAGAAAAAGATAAATTTGGATGGTTTCACATCAGCAATTAAATGGTCTGGCATGACACATTGGCCAGATTCAGGCACATGGGTTCATCACCCATAAGAAAGCCAGGAGCATAATGGAGAAAAATTCTCAGGAAATGCTCCCCTGGTTACAAGTAGTAGAAAATTGCTGTTTATTTTAACCCCCTGATTAAATGCAACAATGAAAAGCACTGGGGTGCCTGTTTGGCTAGTCTGTTGAGCATCCGACTCCAATTTTGACTCAGGTCATGATCTCAAGGTCATGATATTGAGCCCTGTGTCAGGCTCCATGATATTGAGCCTGCTCCAGCAGGGAGTCTGGTTCTCTCCGTCTCCCTCTGGTTCTTCCTCTGCTCATGTGCTCTGTCTTTCTAAAATAAATAAATAATTTTTTTTTTAAAACAATGAAAAACATTATACAATTTGGAGAGCTATCCTCACCTCTCCGTGTCGCCCTGCATAACCTTTTCTCTCCAATGGTTAAGTCACACCTGGTAATGGGAGAAACTTGGGACAGCATATCAGTTCTTTCAAATGTTTAGGACAATGGGTCTTTATGACTAATTCTAAGTTGAGCTTGAGACATTCCCAAATATTCAGAAGACCTTAACAGAGATTAGAGAACTCTAATGAAATGAGCTCTTCTAAGGTGAGACACCAAAATTAAATCCCTAAAATAATTTTACAAATTAATATCTTACAGGGGGGAAACTGGGAACCCCCTTTGTGCAATCACCTTGTTCTACTGAAGAATCCTGTAGCCATCCAGTGTATCTGCCTTGAAGATCCTTGGAAGTCAGTGGCCTTTCAGTTTTCCTGTCACTGCCTCATTGGAGCTCAGAGCTGCTCTCTGGTTCACTGTGTTCCTCGGTTTATTGAAGTTACTCTTTTCTCCCCCTTCCTCTCTCTTCTGGCATCCAAAAGTTCAAATGTGGGTTAATATAGAAATATGTGGAGTTTGATGACACAATATTTCAGTATTTAGAAAATAGTAAGTATCATGGCATAAAATTTAACATGAACAATGTCACTCAGAAATATATGATAAGCTTATAAACATGAGAGACTTACATAAACTAAAGCATGAGTGGGGGGAAAATGAATATCAGAGAATGCTCAAGTCAAAATAGATACTTTTATTTAAAAGGCTTTAAAATTCATTGTTAATGACTGTTATTTATTTGAAGCATGGAAACATATCACAGAAACTTGAGCTTGAGCCATACTCAAGCTAAATGTATCCTTTAATCTGTTTTTGGTTCTTTTGAATGAATCAATTAGTATATTTCCAAGCAGATTCTGAGATACTATGCGAAAAAGAGGATCTGTAAATTTAGATTGCTGGAGGAACAATGATTCGTGTGTTTTATTTTTTAAACCCTTTTATGCATAAAATCAGCTACATATTAGTGGTAAGTCGTCTTTAAATTTGCCCCCCCCCCCCTTTTTTAAAATGTTTGGGACTTCATTAAGAAATAATCAGGGAAAGAATACACATTTTCCACCCACAATGAGAATTCCATAAAAGTAATAAAATATCTGCAAACTAAATTTCTTCACACCTTCTGAGGACTTACAATAAAAATTTATAAAAATTAGTATATTTTTTCAACTCTTTAAAAAGTTTCATGTTATTTTCTAACTGGAGGAGACCACCACTTCTCCTGTTGGACATTAAGAGCTAGCTCTGCAGGAGGTATTATGCTGAGTGGACAGGCTTGACAGAAACAATTCTTTTTGTCTAAGGCTGCAAAATAACTCACAAATTAATGGACTATCCAGAAGTAAGAATAAAATGAAGTTCAAGATCAATATGCCAGGTAAGAGAAGGCAAAAAGTTCACCAAAAAATGGGGAGGGATCAGAAGTTGGTGTCTACCAAAGGAACAGGAACCAGGAAAGCAGAAAGTCAGGATGATGAGAAATGCAAACAAAAAGTAGAGGAATTTACCCCTCTGATGGTTTAAATGAGCTCACAGGACTGGGACACAGTGCTGGAGGTGTGGAAGGTGAATCCAACCAGGATTATATAGTGTAAACCTCTTCACATCAGAAGAGAGCTCTTCCCCTCTGTTCACTGAGAATTGGCACCTCCATATCTAGAGAAGCAAGGACATTGATATTTTTAGTCTTAAGTGATGTACATACACATGTGCTTGCCCTTCAACATAGCCATCTCCACTGTAGGAGCCGTGTCCTGCTGACACAGCCCTATGCTTGGGTTTCCACCAACTCTACCTTGGTTTGTGGATTCCAGTGCACTTCTGTGAGGATACACAGGACACATCAATTCTATATTCAGCTGTGGAGAACAGTGATGCTAGCTTTTCTTTACACTCCAGCACAAAAAGATGCTTTATTTAGTAATGTGGCATCTTGCATAGGGCAGAGAGAAAGGCTAAAGCCTCCTGAATTGGGGTTAAAAAAGTGAGAATTTTTTTCCTCTCACAACTAAGTTTTATTAATTCTCTGACAGACTTACTCCCTATGCATATTATGTTACATTATTTCACACTAAAATTACTGCAACATTATCAATTCAAGCAGGATTGAGAATATGAAATATTAATAAGGTTACCACTCATCTAATTTTCAAAGGAGTGGCCTATATATAGAGCAGGAACATAGTCCCAGAATAACTTTGGGCTTCTAGGCAGTGGAGAAGGACTCACACAGCAATGATATAATGGCTAGGATTATAAAATAAAGTGATTGCATAGAGTTCTAATGGGAGGTAAAAAGATTTTTTTTCTTTTTGCTTCTAAAATATATGTGTTCAGAACAAATCAGAAATCAGGAAAGAGGAAGGTGATATATTTGGTGCCATTGATTCCCAAGGCGAGTGTGTATACTAGAATGTGGATTAGTTGTGTTGTCATAGGACGTTGACTCAAGTTCTGATTCTGCCACATGATAATGTATTAACTTCATAATAAAATTGAGCTTCAGTTTTTTCATCAATGAAGTGGAATGAGAATACAAATGCTCACTTCACAGGGATGTGGCCATGAATAAATAAGATTAAATGTATGATAAGCAGTTCAGAAAGTTGAAGGATGTATAAATTCTGTTATTATTCATAGAGGTGCCACTGTATTTGTCATATAAACTTTGATTTTTCAAAAGTTTTTTAAAATTTATTTTAGAGAGAGATGGTGTGTGTGAACAGGGCGAGGGGCAGAGGGAGAGGTAGAGAGAGAATCTCAAGCAGACTCCACGCTGAGTGTAGAGTGCAATGCAGGGCTTGATCTCAAGGACCCTGAGATCATCACCTGAGCTGAAATCAAGAGTCTGTCGTTCAACTGACTGAGACACCTGAAGTCTCAACTGACTGAGACACACTTCAGGTGCCCCTGAGGTTTGATATTCTTAAGAGGTTAATGCCACTATTCATTCAAACACTTATTCAGCAACTATTTTTTGAGTACCTACCACATTCATAGTATCACATTCTTAACTCATATTTTGATGTTATAGAATAGGACTTTAGTAATGTATATAAAATCTAATTTATTTTAAAATATAAAGAGCACAGGTTCTGAAAAATGACAGACCTGGGTTCAAATTCTGAATGTGTTCCATATAATCTGTGGAGAGCCTAGGTAAGTTGTCCATACATAATATATCTCATTTTCATCGCATGTAAAAAGATAGTACTAGGGGCGCCTGGGTGGCTCAGTGGGTTAAAGCCTCTGCCTTCAGCTCAGGTCATGATCCCAGGGTCCTGGGATCGAGCCCCGCATTGGGCTCTCTGCTCAGCAGGGAGCCTGCTTCCCTTCCTCTCTCTCTCTGCCTGCCTCTCTGCCTACTTGTGATCTCTGTCTGCCAAATAAATAAATAAAATCTTAAAAAAAAAAAGATAGTACTAAAAGTACCCACTTAATTTGACCATCATGAGTATTAAATGAAAGATCATATAAAGTTCTTAAAAGTGTTTAACACATAAACATTATTCAGTTAATTTTTTTTTTTTTTAAGATTTTATTTATTTATTTGACACTGAGAGAGGGAACACAAGCAGGGGGAGTGGAAGAGGGAGAAGCAGGCTTCCAGCTGAGCAGGGAGCCTGATGTGGGGTTCAATCGCAGGATCCTGGGATCATGACCTGAGCCAAAGACAGATGCTTAATGATTGAGTCACCCAGGCACCCCTATTCAATAAATTCTTGTTATGATTTTTTAAAAAATAATAATTATTGCTGGGTTGTGTTTTCGAACACAAACTGTATCTACAAAGTATTTATATAGACATAGTTCCTGACTTAACAATGGTTCAGCCTGTGATTATTATTTATTTATTTATTTGTTTGTTTATTTTTGTACTTTATGATGGTTTGAAGCCAATATGCACTCAGTAGAGACCATACTTCAAATTCTGAATTCTGCTATTTTTTGGGCCATTGGTACCTGACACCATATCTTGTGATACCACAGCTCTCAGTCAGCCCTGAGAACGTGAGGGTGATCAATGATACACTTATAACTGTTCTGGACCCACACACTCACTCTGTTCCTGCACTTTTAGTACAGTTTTCAATAAGTTACATGAGGTATTGAACATTTTATTACAAAAAAGTCTTTGTGTTACATGATTTTGCCCAACTGCTGGATAATGTAAGTGCTCTGAGAACACTTAAGGTGGGCTAGGCCAAACTATGATGTTCAGTAAATCAAGTATATTGAACGCGTTTTTGACTTATGATATTTTCAGCTTATAATAACCCCATCACAAGACGAAGAAGATCTGTATTTGCAGTATGTTGTGAGTCTATATAAGTTGCAGTTTACTAGAAGTTAACTTTAACTTCACTATACTTCATATAATTTTTCTGAGAAATTTAAGATTACATTTCGTCCATTTCATCATAAATTGTACTTACAGTGTGGTTTTTCTCTAGAGACACTCCAACATTACTTACATTTTACCTTACATGCAGTCATTCTGTGAGAAAAATAATAAAGGAAATAATGTGAGTTCTCATTTTTATATTTCTTTTATTCTACTTCCTTAAAATTAATCATTACTCATATGTTTCATTTTTCTCCTAACAGCATTTCCCATCCTGTCTTCACCTCACTGGGATGTTCACATAAAGCAAGGCATAGTTGGGTCTGAGTCTCCACTTCCCTGCATTAAGCACATAGACTGTTATACAGCCTCATCAGGAAAAAGTCTCACATTTGAATAATAGAAAGAACATAGGCTTTGAAGTCTGGCGAACCTGAAGTTAGATTATTTCTAAGCTGTGACCCTAAGCTACTAATGTAATGTTTGGATGAACACGTGTGAGAAGTTCAAAATATGACTACTGCCCTAATGTCTGATGGTTGCTGATGATAGCCCATAAGTGAGGAGGACATCGAGCTCCCACATAGCCAACACAGAAGCCTTTTCATCATTGTGTCCAGGAGGATCCTGTCTTGACCACTCCTTTGGGAGGTAACTGAGTCCATGTGGAGAAGACTGAACAGGAACATGAGTATGACTTGCAACAAATGGTTTGTAGGTTATGTGATGACTAATTAGGACACCGCTGGGGTCTGGACTCCCCATATAGAGAATGATGCTTCCATTGTTGGTAAAATCAGTTTTCAATCACTTAAAGAGAGTAATAAGTTACATATTTGCATAGGCAGCTGACTTCCTTTAAATATATTTGATTAAGGCTGGTTTACATTCCTGAATGCATTTTATTGGAATAAGGGGGAAGAGAAGGTTATAAAAATTCTAGCTGCTGATATAAAACCTGATTCACATTTAGGAATTTATCATAGATAATCCACATATATAAGATTTACAGGGATAATTGACTATTTTAATAATTCTGTGATAGTTCCTTACTCATACAACCACTAAGAATTGAGGTCAACATACTTGAATTTCTCAGAAGATAAAAAATAATAAAAAACTCAACTGTCACTTAAAAATCATGATTATTTTCAATGCAAATATGTTACACATTTCTAACCTTTTCTTAAAGAAGAATGCTATGTAGAATTTTAATATTTTTAGTGATTACCCATCAATGTTTCAAACACAGTTATTTATCTCTGTGTAGTACATTTCCATGCTTTTTTTTAGTTTTTAATGCTTTTACTTTTGAGGATCTGTTATTTCTTCAACCATTGTGACTGCTCCACCTTTAGGAGAGGTCCTTTCTAATATGTTGAAAAACATTACAAAAATTTTGTAAAAATTTAATGTGATTTAACTTAAAAAGACTCAATAAGGTACTTAATGAAGATACGAGAAGTAATATGCTTCATTTTAAGCACAGATATTTCAAAAACCTAGTTAGCAGAACAGAGACTTAAATACACACACACACATACATATATATATATATATATATATATATATATATTCCTATATCTTTCCTTCAAGTATTTGGGTTCTCTGAAGATTACATGCACTTTTACTGAACTCAGAAATTTTATATATAAAGTTCTGTCATATCTTTTATTTTATCCTCGGAGATGTGCCGTTATGATCTAAAAGCAATTAATACTATTTTAAAAGCAAGAATCAGAATTAGAGAACAGAGAGATTAAACAATTTAATGAAGTTTATTGTTAACTATTACAAAGCCTGAACTGACACTTTGAAGGCCATTTTAGTCCTTATAAGTAGAGTGCCCCAGATTAGTCTGTACTTAATTTTATGTTTCTCCCATATTCTTTACAGATTTTTATAGATTCTTTGCTATAAGCACCTACTGTTGGGTAGATCCCACGAATCCGGCCTTCATTCCCTGAACTGAATCAAAACATCTTCCCTAATTCTTTGATCTATTAACCCCCACTGCAGTCCTCTTTTTACTTAATTTTTAATTCTCTCATATATTTCTTAGACTCTCATTATATCCAAAGGCCTAATGCTTTGGCGGGATAGAAGAGAGTCTAACTTTTCCAATGATTATGCTAGTGCTATGTCACTTCCCTAGGCAAATGTCTGCAGCTGTTTTGTATGTAATAGTAAAAGTCAAATAAATATAATAAAGTGAATCAAAAATGAAAACCTGGCCAGATCTTTGGGAAATAGGCAAAGTTCAAAGTGAGTTTAGATTCCATCAATGCTTAAGCAGGGAATGGAAGCAGCATGATACAGACCTCCAGGAGTTACTTCCTTGCTGACCCATTACTTTTGGTGTCCTCCACCTTTTGGGTTCATGTTGTTGAGGCAAAATTGTATAAAGCCTTGCAAAATCCTAAGCAGGGATTTGAAAAATATTCCCTCTTTCTGGCTTGCCACTGCTACCTCAAATAATTTTTAAATAGGCAGAGATTCCAAGGCAAGTCCTGGGTTGGGCATAGGGCAAACTAGAATCCTAAAATAGTAAAACCAAAAACAAACTCAACAAAGTAGGCAAAGTGTAATGTGTGGCTTTCATTTTTGTACATTGTCTTCTTTGGTGGTGGAAGATATATTTGCTAACTCATGCTTGTCTTGGCTTGGATCGTATAAACCACATTAGAAAAAATAAGTTTCTCATTAAATACATAAACATCCCTCCCACACAGGCATGCACACACAAGAGTATGTGTATGTACACACACTGATAAAAACAGGAATACTTTTTTTCAGATTTTTACCTCTCATAGGCATGTTTTATGTAAACAGTCAAGGGGAAAATGTGAGTTTAATTGAGTTCTTCAGAAAAAGTTGTATTTTAGTTTTGCTTGCTGAAGGTCTTAAGTGAAAGTCCCACAGTACTGCTCCAAACTGCAGAATATGTTTGTCCTGTTACTTCTCTAACCCACGGCCTACCCCCAATTTCACAGAAAAGTTTTTTTTACAAGAGGATCCAATTTATGCAGAGCCAAGTAGGAAACAGGACCCTTGTCATCGCCCCTTTACCAGTATGTTAAAAAACAATTTGTAAAACTAATCTGCCTTCAAATTATGCTGACAGTCTAGAGGTTTACAACAACCTGTCAGTTAAACAGCTTCCTCTTCTCATTCCTGGGGAAGCTCTGAAAGAAGAGGAGGGATTCTACCTAGTCACTACCTGAGATATTTTTGTACCTACGATTTTACCCATACTTCATAAAATACGGAAGTTACCATGACACTTAAAATAGATTAAATATATAAATTTATACATTTAAAAAATTGATTTGAAAATATTGAAGCATCAGAGGCTAAAAATAACAAAAGATATAGCTGGAATCCATATTTAGACACTCATATTCCTATCTTGTGTGATAACACTGAAAATTTTATTTCGTTTTATTTTTTGACACTGAAAATTTTAATGCTTGGTAAAGTGAAGGAGAGATATTAGAAGAAAAATCTTAAGTCAGAATAGAATATAAAAGTTGACACTAGTATGTATCAGTTTCTAATCTCCATCCAAAGTAGTCTTCCTTAAAGCTTTTTTTTTTAAATGAAACCTACATAAGCAACCTAGAGCTAATGAAATTGATTAATATTACATATTAATCTAAAAATATAGGTCTGAATTTGTTTGTTTGTTTGTTTTTCCTTATACAAAGGAGGATTGTCTAGCTAACATTTTGGAGAGAAAGAAAAGTGAATGTTTAATTTTATCAAGTGATATTTTGCAAAGAAAGAGAATCTGTTTTGAATTCAGATTTCCTGAAGTCATAATATTTAGTAGTGGTAAATGGCAACTGTATCTTTAGACTCCAGATGGCTATCTCCACAGTGGGGTGCAAACTCAACAGAAGTACGTGCAAACTGTTCTTTTGGGGTGTTGGAAGTAAGTGCTAGAAATTCCATTTCGATTTCTTTCCTGAACACGAGGGAAGAATGAAGCTTCATCTAATTTAATTAATACACTGACCTTAATGATCCTAACTGAAACTTTCCATAAGAGAGGAAGGGGCTGGGAGGAGTACTGAAGGTGTTGGTGGCACCCAGTCTCTCAGCCACTCCCCTCCAGCACCCGGTGGTAGCATACTACAGATTATACCAGTTTCTAGGGCTTCCTAATTCTACCAACCTAAATCATGGTATCTTTACAACACTGTGAGAAGATAAGGTGTGATTATGTAAAGTTACCTAAGGCAATTATTTCAAGTTTAGGGGCGGCCAACAGTATCTGCAGGAGAAGAAAGTATTTTCTTCACCCACCTAAGGTCCCTGGCTGGGTCTAAAATTTCAACTGACAAAGACAGAGTAACAGGAAGAAAGCATATACATTCTATCCAACTGTCGCATGTTACATGGAAACTTCACAAGAGAAGGAAGACTCAAAGGCATGACCAGAGCAAAACCTTTTACCTTTTAAACAAAGAAACAGTAAATTTGCAAAGAATTGGCAAGACAAAGGATTTGGGCAAGGAGTGATAAGTGGTGAAATAAGTATGAAGATAAGAGTTAGTTTAAAAAGGTTTTATTGTGGGGCACCTGGGTGGCTCAGTGGGTTAAGCCTCTGCCTTCGGCTCAGGTCATGATCTCAGGGTCCTGGGATCGAGTCCCATGTCGGGCTCTCTGCTCGGCAGGGAGCCTGCTTCCCTTCCTCTCTCTCTGCCTGCCTCTCTGCCTACTTGTGATCTCTCTCTGTCAAATAAATAAATAAAATCTTTAAAAAAAAAAAAAGGTTTTATTGTGCAGAGTTCTTGGCCCCCTTGCTCCATTTCTGGTGATAACAATGTTTTCTCTCCTCCTGGCATAGGGAGGGGACCTTTCAGATGGAAGTTTTGCGACCTCTTTGAGGGATGAAGGACAGAGAAGTTGGGGGGTGCTCAGAGTGACTTTACTGTTTCTGCTGGGTTTGGGGGGTTTGTTTTGTTTTTTAAATTCCAACAGCTTGATACTTAATGTATGCCAATGTGCCGTATTTCGGGGTAGCATGTCCTGAATCCCATTATATTGAACCTAGAAGATATTTAGATAAAAATTAATTTGCCCATTCAAGGTAAAAGCAACGTTTTAAAATGACAAAAAAGTAAGTTGTTTCCAAAACTACCCATGCTGTGAAGAGACCCTTTTGAAAACAGTTGTTTAGAGAAGTTTGCCTCCTTAGGTTATTAATCTCCAAAATTTACCAAAGATGTCATCGTTTATGAGTCAGTATGAAACCACTAAAAAGCAGATTTTTAAAGTGAGGAGTTTCAGAAGGGTTTAAACCCATTTGATCAAAATATAACCATTTCACCTGTTCCAGGTTGCTTGAACAAATAGTCAATGGACATTAGGGAAGATAGAAATTGATAAGCTGAACTCCAAGAAAATCCTTTCCATAATTGCTTACATAGATGAAATTTTAAAATAAATTCTATGATTTGATAAATGTCACTGGTGATTTCTTTTTGTATTTGGATCTTTATGTCAGTGCAAGGTTATCATTTTCAGCTCTGAGAGCAATGAAAGCAAACTAAGTTAACTTACAACCAGAAATTTTGTTCAGTTGTGTCACAAAGTTTTATAGCAATATTTTCCAGAAAAAGGAAAAAGTAAATAATATGGCTAGCACTAAAAGTTACTATAGTTAGGTATCGATTAATAGTGTTTTAAATATGAAAACAGGACAGAAACAAATAAAATATAATATAGAATATCTCTCAATTCATCTTTATCTCATAAGTATTTCTATTTTGACATGGTTTTTACATAATAGTAGAAGACACCAACATATATAGCATATCTGATTAGTAGAACACACCTATGACTTCTAAATAAACAGCTATGCATATGTTGTGAGTCCCAAACATTTTTAACAATGGAATGCTGTATTTTTTTTTTAAGATTTTATTTGTAAATAATCTCCACACCCAACATGGGGCTCCAGCTCACAAACCCCAGATCAAGGGTCACATACTCTATGGACTGAGCCAGCCAGATGCCCCCTGTAATGTTGTGTTAAATGTTGCCTATCAATCCTTTCAGAATTCAGATGTGCATAGAATTGAGAATTCCTTTTACGACTAAAATAGAAAATTTCATCCTCAAATATTAGAAAATAGTATTAAGTGACTACAAATAGATTTTTATGAGCTATATACCTGTAATACTTAGGAATGAAATGCTAAATTCTGAGAGATTTTTTTTCTTGAATCATATCAATCTGTTACATAGTGTTCCTTTATTCATTCATTCAACAGATATTTATAGTGTACCTACTGTCTGGAAGGCACTGTTCCAGGCTCTGAGGGTACCTGAATGAATAAGATAGAGCTCCATTGTTCGTAGAGCTTGTGTTCTAGAGATAGGGGATCCAGATTCAAAAGAATGAACAAAAATGTGAAGTAAACACAAGGCTGATATTCTGCGGGGATGGGCTGGAATGGCTGTACAGACTGAAAATATTGAAATGTTTCTGTACAACACAGCAAGCCGTTCCTCAAGTGCATTCACCTTGCATTGGTCTCCCTTGACCTTCCTGGCAAATCTCCAGGTTTCCTTTCCATCTAGGCACAGAAAGAAAGAATGTCTGACCCAGTAGGAGCCTGTCAAGCATCCATTCTGACTGATGGTATCAGCATCCCTGTGCTATCCCTGATAGTTAAATATTTTGACTTTTACCTCCGGTAAAGCATTTACCCTGGGGTGATGCTCCTCGAAAAGAGAGCGGAATAAGGAGTAAAGAAAGAACCAAGCCGCGGAGGGATGCTTTGTGGCAAGGTGGTTAAGAAAGACTTTGGTTGAGGTAACATTTGGGCAAGGAGCTGAAGGGAGAGAAAGAATGAGCCACAAATATATGTGAGGGGACAGATCACAAACACAAAGCTTAGACCTTTGTAGTTGAATGCTGGATTGTGTTCACGTAGGGCTTTTTATCAGAATTAGAAATTTTAAAAGCCACTCCATTTTATAAAAACAGTCAGAAATGTGAGTCCAAGTACTAAATGCATTACAAATGCTCCCACTTTCCAGTCAAGACTAATCTGAATGGTGCTTTCATACTGAAATTTCAAAATCAATCCTGAGTGGGCCAAGTATTTTTTTTTTTTTTTTTTTTTTTAGTTTCTAGAACCTGACTCAAATTCAGAAGACGGAAACTCTCTTTTACAAGACTTGATGTTTTCCTACTGCATCACTTGCATAGTTTCCTTCCTGAGAAAACACAGAACTGTTTAAAATGACCCAGTCGTGTGCACTTCATTCAATAAACATGTATTGAGTACTTATAGTTAGGATCAGGGAATACCAAAGACTCCTACTTTCTAGGAGTTAACAGTCTACTCAGGAGACGGTCCTGTAAGTGGATAAAAATAGAGTGAAAGTTGGCAAATCCAAAATGTGCATGTAGAAGGGTGAGTGATATAGACATTCCTCCTTATATTTTCACATAATTAAAGAATTTTTGTCACTTTTCACTATTTTCAATATAATGTAAATCTGAGGATTAATACAACACACCAATCTCATATTTTATTATACTGAACACTAAATCAAATAGCCCATAGAGTTTGAAATAGGTTTTGAAATCCCTTAACTTTGTAACCTTAATTCAATTTAATATGCTTTGTTCGACTTCAGAAGACACATACAGTGAAATTTAAATGTGTATAGACTCCCCTCTAGCATGATAGTCTGAAACAAAGCAAATTGTTTAATAATCTGATTTTACCTGCATGGTCGTTGACACTATTCACAGGTTGACTCGTCTTCATTTTCTCCCTCTCCCTTCCTCCTCCCATCCTTCCTTCCTTCCATTCTTCCTTTCTTTCTTATCCCTCTGTCTTCCAACATAATAGAATCCATTTGCCACCTACACTATAGGGTTTGATTTTGCCACATTTTACCACATCCGTCATAGTCTTGAATATTTGCAAAGTCACCCATAGCTCTTTATTTTCATGCCAGTCCTTTTTCCCCCTCCAGTTGAGAAAAGATTGTATATGTTTTACTATTTCCTTGGCACCTTTTGTACTTTTATCAAAAGCCTGTTGACTCCCAGAGTGTCAACCCTGGCTTACAAAAGGGAACGAAAGCACAGTTCACCTGGGGTAAACGAACCATTACTTCATAATATTCCACCATAATACTGTCCTTTCTGTTAGAAAACTCACTATTTTGGATTTCTTTGATTGGAGGGAGAAAAGAAGAAAAGAAATATAAGTTTTCTACTAGAAATAAATTTGAGCTGATGCTGTGAGGTTAGCACATTCTTTTACCTCTCTATCCACACTAATTCCAAGTCAATGGTCTCAATAAATTTCCTCCAAAGCAGAATACCCTGGAACTGTAATTATGGAGGTGTGGTCTGGGATCAGCAGCATCAGCAGCACGGGGTAACTGTTAAAAATGCAAACACTTCAGACCTACTAAATAAGACACTCTGGGGATGGGGCCAGAAATCTGAGTTTTAACAAAGACTTCCAGAGGATTCAAAGGCACACCAAAGTTTGAGAACCACTGAGCTAACGTGTAGTAAATAAATAAGCATGTGTGTGTGATGTCTGCCATCCTGACAGTTGTTTATCTAATGTTAGGTCACCTCATCTTTAAAGCAATAGATACATTAAGTTATATTCCAGGTAGCAGAACTATTACTATCCCTTACAAACTTAATCCTGAATCCTTTAGGCTTATCACACAGGGTCATCAAAGTGAATCATACTTAAAGGGCCCTAATATTCTTAACTTTACATTTTTCACAAAACTAACTGTAATTTATTATGTTGCATAAGGGCGAGTGAATCAAACCTGTATTGTAATTTATAATTTTAGAATTTGGTTAATAATTTTTAGTAATCTAAATTATTGGTATGCTTCCATTGACTATAACATAAAATATATAACATAAATATATATATATATACATATTTATTTATTTATTTATTCACTGGTTTCCAAGAAATTAAAAATTAAATCAAATATTGACTGAAAAATAAAAAGGAGTTTTAAAATAATTTTATATTTTAATCAGTTTTTCCTTTCCAAGTTTTTATTTATAGCCCAATAGTTAATATACAGTGTAATACTAGTTTCAGGTGTACAATTGAGTGATTCAACATTTATTGTCTTATAATCAGTTATTAAATAATCTTATAAATATATACATGAAATCAAATTTTTTTGTAAAAAATAATAAACACAGTATAAAGGCTGTTTACATATGTATATTTACTTGTGTATGTTTATATATATTTGTATATACTAATATAGAGAGACATGTATATATATATTACTGCATTGAAAAAAATAAAGGACCAGAAACTTCGGACCAAGATAATTTTATTGTTTTGCCAATCAGAAGAAAGAAAAGCTATATGATATGGGTGAAAATTAAATGTTATACAAGACAGTGTTTGAAGAGGAAAAAAGTTATGGCATAATTTTAATATGGACTATAAGAGAGTCTTATTGAACAGCCTCCTTTCATTGGCCCATTTATTTATCCATTTGGAAAGCAACTGTAAGATTGTAACATGAAAGGTGTAATTCTTATTTCTCATGTCCTGTGCCAGGTGGATGTCAGCAGATACTCAACAACACTCACAACTTCTCTGTCAGGAGGACCATAGAGAGAGCCCGCAAGAGCGGAGGTTCTCCTTAAAGGGTTTTGCATGATGGGCTTCTTTTGACCTCGTGACGCCTCCTATGATGCATCAGAGCTCTTCTCTGGTACAGTAATGCTCTTCTCCCACCAAACCGACAACAGCTCTTTGAGGAAAGTCCAATGCCACTGTACTCTATTCCTAGAACAGAGGCCAGGGTGCATAGAAATTTAGGTGATGAAAGCTAGAGTCTGAAAGTAGTTTGAACAAACAGAAGAAATTACAGAGAAGGATTTTCTGTTCAGGGACAATATTCATCTCAAATACTCCTTCCTTTCCCCAGACTCAGGTTAACTCTAAGGTTTTTCTATCTGAGCATAGGATACCAACAGAGCGAGCAGTTGTAAAGATTATGCATGTATGATATTTAGGAGCAAAATATAAGGTGAGGCGTTATCTTTTCACTGGAGAAAGTAACAGAGGACTTATTAAAATTATTCTATAATATAAAAAAGACAAGATACTTAAAAAGCAGAGAAAGAACATGGTCTCTAAAAATATATTAAACAAGAAACGAAAGTAAAATTAGAATCTGGTTTTCGCTCTAAGGAAATAGGTATACATGATATCCATGAAAAAGATTAGAATGCTTTGATAATAAATTTTTTAAAAATGGCTGAAAGAAATGGGAAAATGTCTAAGAGAACGTTATAAATTATATTAGAAAGAGCGCTGAAAGAATCAACCACGACTAAAAAAACCCCAAATCTGTCATGTAGAAAATATGTTTAAGAAGCTTTTCCAAGATGTGGGAATAAAAGGTCACAAAAGTGACAAACCTAAGAGCATGTGATAATGAAGTGATGAGAGAGATCCAACACCCAGATGGTCTATACGTCTGAAGAAAATACAGAACAAATGGAAACAAATTAATAGTCAAAAGAGAACAGGATAACAATGCCCTGGGTATGTAAGTTAGCTGAGAATGCAAGTCAAGGAAGCACAAAATGTACCAGACAAAATCAGGCAAAAAACAAGAATATAAGATCTGGCTGCTGATAAAAGCACTATCGGGGTTCCTTCAAGGATGATTTTGTCACAGGTAGGACTGTGCGGTGCGGTATTGTGATAATAGATACCAACTGTTGGAATGAATAAATTAATTGAATTAAAAACATCTTCATAACAGATTAAGTGCCAAAGATAGTTAACAAAACAGAATGTACCACACAAAGCTGTTTTTGCAAATTATGTGTGCTCATAAGAGAGTTATACAATGGGAACTTGGTAATGACATTTTCCCATTTGTTCTTGTCTATGTTCATTAAATTTTTTAGGATTTATTTATTTATTTGTGTGAGAGAGAGAGAGGATAAGAGAGAGCAGGTGGAGGAGCAGAGAAAGAACATGGTCTCTAAAAATATATTAAACAAGAAACGAAAGTAAAATTAGATAGAATCTGGTTTTAGCTCTAAGGAAGTAGGTATCTATGATGTCCATGAAAAAGATGGAGAGGGAGAGAATCTCAAGCAGTGTCCCCACTGAGCAGAGAGCCTGACAGGAGAGTTGATCTCACAACCCATGAGATCACGACCTGAGCCAAAACCAAGAATTGGACATGTTTAACCGACTAAGCCACCCAGGAGCCCCGATGTTTATTACATGTTTAATAAAATATACATTGCCTCTGTAATAAGAAAACAAGGGTATATCTTAAAATAAATCATCAGTCTGCATAGTATGCAAAATTACCTCCTGTAGGGAAGAAGTCTTTCAATCCAGTTGGGGTGATAAAGACTTGAAAGGAAGCAAAGTAAGTTAGAAATGTGTCTGAGTTGGAAACACAGCTTTGTAGCTGTTACTGAGAGGAAAAACTCTTACATAGTTGTGGCCTTTATCTTTTAGACTCATGTCTGTGATTTTTTCTTCTTTTCAATTTGTTGTTGTTATTGTCTGTATCTCATTTAATAAAGGAAAAGTGAGGAGTATTAGTTAAATAAAAGAAAATCCAATTAAGTGTAATGACTTATTTACAGAAACCTTTCATTTGTCAAAAAAAATTACTTGGCCTATGAAATAATATGCTGCATGTATATGTAAATACAGATTAGTATTAACCAAACATGCACTATTCAACACAAACCAACAAAGGTAAATACCACTTATGAGATCTATTAAGGATTTGTTTTGAAAGTTTAATGAGATCTCTTTACATGATTTTTTACTTGGAGTAGAAATTTATATTAAAAAGAAAAAACCTACAAATACCATCCCCAAATACACAAACCATCTAATTGATATTTTTCTTAGTATTTGTCTTGTGATATTTTTCTTAGTATTTGTCTTTTAGATGCAAGGGACATTCCAGAGCTAACTTGGCAAGCTAACACAGCACAGAAAACTTTAAAGGTGGGATGTAAAAAGAGATGTTTGCAGATTCAGAAGTGGTGGGGAAGACGAATGATCACTACAGCCCATAGGTACACGATTCCAGAATCTTTCTGTTTGGTAGTTTGATCTGCACCATCGCAACTGGATAATGTCAATGTTGAGATAAATTTAGTACCCATTTCAAGCCCACAAAACCAAGGAGAGATTCTAGGGAACAAAGGATCAAATTAAATTTCAGAATTTGAAGTCTTCCGATGTGATGAAGACATAGAATAAAAAGCATAAGCTCCTCATTCGCATATTTCCTGAAGCAAATTCAGTTATTAAAGGTAACTGACGCATTGGGCAGTACCTGAAAGAGCTGTTTAATTTGGAAATACAATGAAATTTTTAGCAGGGATCTGGGAGATTTCATTTTATTCCAGTATTAAACATTCATTTTTTACAATCAGGTGCTTTCTCATTGAGAGTCCAGGGCATTCATCTGAAAAAGTCCTCCCTCATTCATTCGAGAGCCTATGAAAGCTCTCACTTTCCTTTTTAGTGTTTCTTTTCCCTCTTTACTCATTAAGTTGTCACTGAGAACTAATTTGGTATATGAGGAGAAACGCTTTTCTCACTCTGAAGTTACGGACTCATACTTTACATAATTTATCCATCACTTTGGAATGAGCGAACATTCTAGAGTTTAAATGAAAGAGGGTCTAGTTATTCAATATGCCTATTTCAAATTTAGATGTGAGGCTGAAGATAGAATTAAATTCACGTGTCATCCTTACGTCGTTGAATACATTTTATTTTCTAGACAAATATTTGATAAACCACCTGGTAATACATGACACCACATTTGATCTGGTCTTCAGTATGTTTGAATTTTGCCAGATTTTCTATATGTATCCAAAAAGATTATTAAAATGCATAGAGGGAATACAATTTTTTGTATTATGTTACCATAAAAAAAAAAACACTGAACATGAAAGAAAAAACTCTATTTCTCAGGCAATTATTCCATATTCTTTGATTTTCTTAGTCTTTTGCAGCAGAGTTGAATCATTTCTTGCAGGTATATCAGCAGGGAGAGAAGGAAGGAGGCAAACCAATGAGACTCTGTTAACCACTGATATATTTACACCCCCCGGTGACTACATCAGTAGTAAATACATGTCAGCCTCAGAAGTCCTCAGGTATCCATGCATGCACTTATATAACTATATAAAACCTCGAACCTCTTCTTTCTTTGTTCTTTTGACAGAGGTTGGCATTAGGAACAACTCAGACTTTAGTCATCCAGGATTTCAAGTTCAGATACATTGCATGAAGCAATATAGGAAACAAAGCGGGTAGGGTTGCTGTTCACTTCTAACTTTAAACACAATTAGGCTGATTAAGAATCGGAAACACTTAAAATACCTCATAATTTAGAAAAATATGAATTCTTATCTATCTGTGCTTAAAGACATTAGAAACAAAGCAGGTGAAAGGCCAGAAGCCAATTTTGGAAAGTAAAGTGAATAAACAGCGTATGACTATATCCAGAGACATTCACAGGATAAAGTAAGATAAGGCACATAGATGATACAAATACGCAGTCACATTTTTTCCGTTATCATACTTGTTCAAGAACTATATGACAATCCTTCATCTTGTCTCTAGACTATCTAATAGTGGTAATATTTGAAAATGCACAGAACTTCTGAAACTTTGCTGAAATTGGGAATCTGAAATATGAGTCAGCTATAAGTTGTCATAATTAATAGCTAAGTGAATAATAAGACTAGTGACATCCATATCTCTTTGAGACTAAGTGTGCTCACATAGGTCACAGCACAACTCTAGCAGGTGTGGCCTCTGATCTCTGCTAAGTGGAAACACATTTAACCCTGCCCGCAAGTTAAAACAAGCCTATTTTGATAAAATGATTTAAAATAGCAGTAAGACAGTTACTTATTTGCTACCAACAACGTGCCAGGCAGGGTTTTATGCCAAGGAAGCCGCATTGAACAAGAAAGAAGGTAGCTGCCCTTAAAGAGATTAGATTTTACTGAAGAGAAGCAGATGATAGAACAAAAGAGGTAATGCAGTTGGACAATTTTAAGTAGTGAATAGTGCTCTGAAGAAAGCAAATGAGAAAAAGGACAACGAGGGATTCAAGGAAGAGGAAACTTTATCTGAGATGGTTAGATGCAGTTTTTGAGTAGAAACTGAGACTCAACCACTTTCTTCTCGGCTGTGCACTCTCTATTTTAAAAATATTCCTAACATACCAAAGAGGACTCTCGTTGTCAAAATAAATAAATAAATAAATAAATAAATAAATAAATAAATAATAAAAATCTCAGTAGAACTTTCTGCCAAAACTCTATTCATTTTTGAGAGTGGTAGGTGAATATAGTGAAATGATAGATGATAATGCTAGCCTAGCTCCTTGCTAAGCCCTCTGTATGTTCCTCTATATCCATTCTGTCTAAACCTTTCAGCAGAATCACATGAAATGGTTCTTGTCATCATTGTTTCTCGGAGGAGAAAACAGACTGAGATTGGTGCAGTGACCTGCCCTGGGGTCACAAGGCAAACCTAGGGTATGAACTGGTATCTGAGACCTAGGCTTGAGTTCCTGTTGGTGTTTTACAGGAATCATTCTCTTCCACATGAATCATTATCCACAATGTTTTAGAGAATGGGTCTAGTTGTTTGTTTGTTTGTTTTAAGGTAACAGGGTTGTTACCCTATCCTGGCCCTTCCCCCCAGGCCTCTGCACCCACTCTGTATTTGCTCTGAGTTATGACACACAACTATGCCCCTTCTCCAGAGACTTGCTGGATAAACTGAGATTCTTGCTAGGAAAGGTCTGGGGCTTTTCATGTTCTCCCCTTTCCCAGGAGGCCTACAGCTTATAACAGAATGATATAGGGTACAGAAGGCCAACCCTCTTGCCTCAAGAGAGAACAACGGTAAGATGCTGCTCAGAGAGCAGCTAAGGCAAGACCTCCGCTGATCACATTTACTAGTTCCTTTCTCTGCATCTTATCCTGCTTTTGCACTTTCTCCTGAGATCTCCCCTCAGCTAATCATTGCAAAATAACTTCAGTCTCAGGATCTGGTTCCAGTGAACCTGAACTAAGTCATTTATTCACCAAATATTTATTGAACCCCTACTCTGTGTCAGGTTTTATGCTAAACTCCTGGGATTCAGAAACCAGTATACCATGGTTCTTTCTTTCTGAGATTGGGTTTGGGGGAAGGACAGTTTGTAAATAGCTAATGGAATACGAAAAGGAGCATAATAGAGGCTCTCTATTAAAAAAATGCTACAGGATTAAAGGGGAAGTGTGTATCTAGGTCTGCTTGGAGTAGAGAGAAAAGAGAGATAAGGAAAGACTGCAAAGAAGATCATGAATGATAAATAGGAATTCATCAAGTTGAGAAGTGTGGGACAGATTTAAAGAGAAGAGGGACAGTCCTGTGGAAAAGATGTAATGACTTGAAGTGACAAGGCAAGACCAAGAGAATCTCAAGTCATTTTGTCTAACTAACTAGAGGTTTTTAAATGATACAGTCATGGCTATTTGGCAATCTAATTAAAAAGAGTGCTATGCTAAAGTATTTGGATTATATAAATAAAAAATATTAAAGGTGAAAAAGAAAATGCAAAAAAACTATAAATCTTGTGAATATCAGATGTGCTTTTTGTGTGAATTTAATTGCTAACTTAAAACATAACCGTATTCATAAAACGTAATTGATTAATAAGGTAGATTTACATTTCCTAACTTCATATGAGGACCAGAACTGTGTCAGTCAGAGGTCTCCTAATTTTCCTACTTATCATTGAGTATATTGCATTTTCAGAATGTTCTGGTTGAGGATTGGGCCTGCTACTTCTTTAACATCTATGTAGAAATTTGCCACTGTGGATCTATAGCAAGATGCCTTTATGAATTTAGCACAAAATCATGTATTGCTAACTAGGCACAAGTTATCTGTCATGTTCAGTTATTTTACAGTCAAGCGTGTATCCTTTGACCATATGAATCAAGCAATGATTTGATTTGCTCATTATGAAGGCTAAAAATAACCTGTCTGACCTACAGTGAACTATTTACTTTAGTCATTAAATTATGACCATTGTTGCATTGCTGTTTTTCATTTTGTATATGAAGCAAGGTCAACAGTGGGGAAAACTAAGAAGTAGGCAATATCCTCATTCTTCCTGCTTCTAGTAGTCTTTAACCAGGCAGCTAGCTGTTCTGAAATTTTTCATTTCCCCCTACTTTCATCCAAATACCATGCCCAGGCTTCATGAGCAGCAGGAGAAAACCAGTCACATGTACACAGATGTGTGAAGAGCTGATAAGCCTGGAGTTTGTCCTCCCAGGAGGAAGTGGAATGGTTATGGTACTGTCAGTCTCAGAGTGCCCTGAGATAATACACTGTTCCATGTTCAAGACGACAAAAGAAATTCCACATTTACTGAAGGTAAAACTAGAGGCTATTTGTTTCATTTAGTTGACAACATTTTTTCAAAACACAAAATCCACTGGGCTCCCAGCTCAGTGGGGACTCTGCTTCTCTCTCAACCTCTGCCCTTTCCCTTGCTTATGCTCTCTCTCTCCTGCTTGCATTCCTTCTATTTTTAATAAATAAATATAATCTCTTTAAAATATACAAAATCCGCACAACAAAAAGACAAGAAAACTGGAGTGGTTAGAAGAATTGAGAAAAACTTGTGTAACGGAAAGATCATTAACCTAGTAGCCTGAAGATGGATCTCTTGGGACGCCTGGGTGGCTCAGTTGGTTAAGCGGCTGCCTTCGGCTCAGGTCATGATCCCAGCGTCCTGGGATCGAGTCCCACATCGGGCTCCTTGCTCAGCGGGGAGCCTGCTTCTCCCTCTGCCTCTGCCTACCACTCTGTCTGCCTGTGCTCATGCTCTCTCTCTAACAAATAAAAATAAATAAAATCTTTAAAAAAAAAAACAAAAAACAAAAAAAAAAAAAAACAAGGTTTAACCTAGTAGCCTGAAGATGGATCTCTTATCCCAGCTAGGTCACTTGTCAGATCTGTAACATTATATAAGTCACATAATCTCCCCAAACCTCGTTTTTTCCCTCCTCATCAGTAACAGGAAGACAAGTAACACCCATATAACCTGATCCACTGAGTTGTTACAAGGATTATATGAACTCAAATCCACTTATTTTGTATACAGGAAAGCTCATTCAAAGTGTTTGGTCATCCAAGGTTGGAGCTTTGGCTGTGGTTCTCACTTATCGGAGACCTTTCCTGCCTATGGTAGAGCTCTGTACTGTCATGTCTACACCTTGCCCAGCATGTCTTGGGTGATCACATAGCCCATCAGAGTCACAGGTCAGCCCTGGTGGATGTTTATGAAGACCAGCATTGAAGTTGTTTAGAAAACCCTTGCCCATGTGTATAATTTTTATATTAATATTTTTATATTAAAAAGTTTCAATGAGAACATACGAATTTTCTTTCATCCTGCATTTATTTAGAGTGATGGTGCTATAAAAACCACATAAGCATCCCCATCCTTTCTGGCAAAATGGTGAGTAAATTTGAATAGTCTATTGTTTTGTCTGCTTTATCAGTATACCCCTAGGAAGAATGATAAATCAAGCCTATCTATATATAATTCTTAAACAGAAAGTAAATATTTTTTTCCAGATTAATTCCAAGCATAAGTGTCTGAATCACCCTCACACAGTTATTTTCTAGGAGTGGCAGATATTAGAAGATTTTAACACATCTCCTCTTCCCTCGAGTCTGTTTTATGTGATTTCAGATATCCTCCTGATTCTTTCTGTTGTTTTGACAAGAGAAATAAAATGCACTTTATGACCAAATCCATGTATGTTTTGGACTACTTCACTCAGAGATGTTTGGGGGAACTTAATCAAGAGAGCTTTTATAGAGTTTAATACAGAAAATAAAGCCGAGAAAGTAAGCACTGAAAATAAATTACCTTGAAAATGAAGTAAATCCTTTTTATCTGTCTGTCTATATTTAATTTCTCTCATTTTCACATGAAAGAGAATGCTGCTTTGGAGAAAAGGATTGTATCTCAAGGTTTAACATACTTATTCTGATTTCCCAGGCACTGGGATAATGTCATTGCTACAATCATCATGGTCTTTTATTGTTCACCACCCAAACCATGACTTTTGCCTCAGTTATTTTTAAATGTTTGCTGTAGAATTGCTCATATTTTCAGTAAATTGTCAATATTTCTGAACGACACCATCTAGATTGCGTGTACAAATTAGAATATATGGACAGAAAAAGTCAGTTGGAGGGGTCTAGATTCACAAATAGATGGCCAATGATCGCTCTATCCTGAGAACTGAATGTAGGAAGACAAGATGTCGCTGGGGTTTGAAAGCGATAAGCCAGAGAGGAAACTAGCCACAGCCTTTGTTTTTTTGGAAATAATTTCAACGGTTTTCAAACCCGCTTCTTTCTCAATATTTTACTTTTCTTCTTCTTACCTGTGAGAGAACTACAGCTATTATTAAAAGTTCTGAAAATCCAGAGCAACTTCTTATCTCTGTCTTTCCTTCAGAAGAGGACCCTTTTGTAAGACCATCATCCATTTAGGGCTCAAAGGATCCAGTATAGTTCCACCTTATTTTTTTTGAGAAGAGAGCATTGTCACCCTGTAGCATTTTATATGTTTTTACACTCTGTAGTACATTAAACTTCAGTTTCATTGACTGCTCCTTTTATCTCCATACCCGGGGTCAGTGGATTTGGGTCCATTTTTTTTCTTTATTTCTTTTTTTTTTCTCTTTTTCCCCCTGCCAACAATTCCAGTCCTAGCTGCTACCCAAACTCCTCAACATTTAGCAGAGGAGGCAGCATTTGGATGAGAAGTACTTCCTCGGCTTTGAGGGAAGCTGTTATTAAATTTCAAGCTCCCTAAAATGGCAAAGGAGGTAATTCAAGAAACAAGCTTTTCTCTGAAACCAGCCCCATCGGGGAATGGTTCAGCGCCATTGCTGTAATTTATACCCCTGTCTTTACAAATCCCTTCTATATCATTTTTTGTTTAGTTTAAAGGTCTAATGTGAGTTCTGTTGAATTAGACCTGAGTCCCCGGGCCATGGTGTTCTGCTCACATTTACCCTAAGCACTGCACGCCAAGCAGCTGCCACCGATGTCAATAGAGTCCTATAAAGATTAATGGGGCACCTGAAAAGCAACAAGGCCTTTGAGTGATTTCAGGGATTTCAGACTCTAGAAATCAATTTCCCTCAAAATGTGCTTGCTAATTTAATTGACAGTATTTGACACTCCTCTTGCATATTACAAGCTTTAAGTAAGTATGAGAAACACTTTATTTTGACCAAGGTATAAATTAATATACAAAGGCAGATATGTTTGTTCCAACATATGTGTATGTGTATGATTCAGTGTTGAAACTATTCACCAGTTTTCTCAAAACCAACTGTGCCTTTCTCTACAAATGTTTAAAGTATGATCATCCCTTATAGGAATGGAAGCATTCAGATTAAGCAAAATTAAAGAAAGGCTACTGCTTTTCACAGGTCATCAGCATATAGTGTGAATGATGCTCCACTATAATCTTATTATTTTGAGCTCTATTAGATTATGGAAACAAAACAACTTTGGAAGCCCAATAAAAAGGATGATATTACAATTTCATAACATATTGATAAAGGTCTAATGCATATTAAAAACTCAAAGTAGGAGAGTAAAATCACAAAATTGAGTGTTTTGTGGAAATTTTTGGAAATATTTAAGCAGTATTTGTATAAATATTTTTTAAATGTTCTCCATAATTTTGTAATTATTTAAAAATAACTATTTGTTATCTTATCTGCCTAAAATGAAAATATTGTGATTTTAAGTAGAGTTCTTCAAAAGGTGTTTGGAAAAGTCTGTATTTAAGAGGATTTTAGGTTGAGTTCATCTTAGCACCTGGGTTTAGTAACTGCCTCTCCTAATATTTGTGAACACTTTGTGAGAAGACAGTCTGAAATGAAAAAAGTTGAGAAAAACAAAGAAAGTAAGGTAAAGCTTTTGAAGCCTTATGGCCTTGTGTGCCGCTGCCAACTCTTAATAAGTATACTTTTTGAAGTCTCATTGATTCTTGATTTGAGTTCCCAGGTTTAGTAATAAAATATGACATGATTTCTCTCTCTGGTGCAGGGCAATTTACTGCAAAAGAAAATGCAAAGTCCTGTCTAGTGCAGGGTTCTGACCTATTCAGAGAATTCATGATTTCTATTATAACTCAGAACTCCCCATTTTCAATTTCATGATGACATGAAACTACAGAATGTGATTTAAGTGGCTCCCAGTCGTGAGGAGGTAATGCAGTTGACTACTGAAGCAAGTCTGTGGAAGTGAAGGATTCGACTTTACAGGACCCGGTGCCTGCCTCTCTGTCTCTCTCTTACACATTCTCCATGGACTCCCAGGGCAGTTTTCTCCTCGATCCCGTTATCAGCACGGCTGCTCTGTTCAATTACGCCGCACATATCACAGCGGTCCGCGGGCCAATGCGTAAAGCTCTCCCAAGCAGCAAATCTAGCAAAGTTCTTTGGCTTTTCTGCTTCTTCTAAGGTTCATGTGACTCGACTCTGCTGATAAAAAGTGAATGGAAATATTTTAAAGGGGGGAAGAAGAAAAGCATTTCAGAGCAGCTAGACTTCGGAACTGTTGCAGCAGTAGGGGGAAAAAAAAAGGCGCCAAAGGCCACAGAGACATAAACCATAGAGATAGTGAACTGAAGATGAAATTGGGAGGTTCACAGCCACACACCTGGGAGACTTAGGAAGGTAGCTTTCGCTGTTGTGATAGACAAAAAGTAGCTGTGCTTTGGTGCTAACGCCCCGCTTTGCTGGGTCTTCCTAGTTTTATCCTCTTAGCAGGCTGACCCGAGCAGGGAGGGAGCCGGCCATGTGCTACTCTGCTTTGTGTCATTATGGAACAAACTGTCAGATGAGGAGCTGGGGTGGTTATGGGTGCCTTTCTCATGCGTGATGGTTCACGGAGGGATTTAAACACTTCCCCACCCCCTCCTCAGAGCCCCAAGCCCCAAGCCACAGCTAACTCTTGGGGAGCCAGGCTTAATTCAAAAACGCAGCTGTTACAGATTCATGTCCCACGTTTGTAGACAAGCCAACTCCAAAAAGAGATTGCTGATAACAAAATATATTGGCTCACTAAGGTATTTCCAGGATATACTAGTACTTTGTGAAAGAGAGAAGAGCCAGCAAATATTTGGCACTGAGACTATGCTGATACCTATCGCGTTTCTATTTAAAAAAAAAAAAAAAAAGGCATTGATTTCATCTTAATTCATTCACTGGCAGCTTGTCTTAATGATATATAAATTCAAATTCGATATCACAACCCCCATACCTCGACCTTTTTTGCTCCAACGCTTAGAAATTTGCTTTTGTCCCCTTCCTTCTAGAAAATCTGGAATGAACTACAAATTCAAGGAGGAGAGAAAAATAAGACTTTATCAAAATTCAATATTCCTTTTGAAATTTTGTCATTTTTTCAATTCTCCGCCTTGTGCGCAGCCTTCCAGGGGCAGAGGCCAGATGATTCAAAGGAGGCCTGCTATAAATGAAAATACAGTCGTCCTCGAGCCCTGGGAGAAACGATCCCTTATTACAATGCAGCTGCAGGAAATGTGCCGAGCAGATAGAGAAGCTCCTGGCAGTCCTTATTTTTCTTGTTTTCCTTACTAATACAGACATTGTCCTAGCGCAGAGGATCTTTTGCGGACATTATTTCTGCATCCATTCTCCCCTGTATACAACCGCAGTTAACGTGGACACAGTCTCTTCCATGCAAATTCTGCAGAGTAGACACCAATAGGCTCCGAAATTGATAATATTTGAGAAGTTATAACCTTGGCAGTGTCCAATAGTTGGTGGCATCCCCTCTGTCCCTCATAATATATAGTCATATCTTTGGTCACTTAGTCTTTTTGCTGATCTCCTCTTAATTTTCTCAAATACATCACTTCAGTGCCTCAACAACTTTCCCAAAAAGGAGGCAAAAGGAAGAATTCAAGAGGGACTTGGGAGGATGGAGAGGAGCACAGAGCTGTGCTGGGATCCTCCCTGATTTTCACCTGCTGCCGGAGGTTTGGCCCGTGTGGTAGAGGCATCAAAAACAAAGCTTTTGTTCTGACTTGTCATTTGAGTTCCACGGTTTTATCTCTCATAGAACACAGGAGGGGAAAAAACACACTCTTTAGTAATGTGACTTTCCACCAATGATCCCAAAGTGGTTGTGGTGGCTTCCGGGGGCCAAGTATGTGGAATTTAGAATTTTGGGCCAAGTCAACACTTCCCATAGCTGGGGGCCCCAACACCTATACATAATGCTTACAAATTTGATACATACAATATTCTTTATGTCATTTTACCCGTTTTTCTGCTTATTTTACATTAAAAGATTACAACCCAATATAAAAATTTCAGTGCAATTCCTTTAAGAATAAAGAAATGATTCAAAAGTGTTGTATGGAAGCCAATCATGACAGATAACTTTGTCATTTCCTCAGGGAAACTTCTTTAGCATGGGAGTTAAGGGGTAAAAATAACTTTCCAAAAGAGGTCTTTTCAGTTAAACTTGTCATCAATCCTCTATGTAAAATCATATGTGTACATGTTTGTATATTAAATGTATATGCCTCAACACAACCTAGCAATTACATACTAGTAATTTAAAAATATGTATAAATGAATAGTTGTAACTAGTGTCTCCTTATGACTTTTTTTCATTCACATACAATAAAATTAGGAATCTTTTAAATATGTTTATCTCCTTGTCTATGAATTACTTGCTCATCCCTTTGATTTATTTGCCTATTTGTGTTTATTTCCTTCTTATTGTGAGAAAATTTTTCACTAATTCTTGCTCTTCAGTGGTGAAATTGAACAGAATATTTTATATTAGCAGCTTGTAGAGTGAGGAAAAATATTGCAAAAATTAGGGAAAATGTTATACAAACTTTTCCATAAAGTTCAATTGTTAACACTGTATAAAAAGTATGTAACAGGGGCACCCGGGTGGCTTGGTCCTTAAATGTTTGCCTTAGGCTCAGGCCATGATCCCAGGGATCAATCATTGGGATCTAGCCCAGCGTCAGGCTCCCTGCTTGGTGGGAGGCCTGCTTCTCCCTCTCCCTCTCCCACTCCCCCTGCTTGTGCTCCCCCCTCGCTGTGTTTCTGTCAAATAAAAAAATAAAACCTTGGAAAAAAAATAGAAAAGTATGTAACAGTTTTCAAAATACACAGACCAACAGAGGCTGACTAGATGACATCCATCATTGTACTTTTTAATACTATACTGACCAGAAAGAGTTACATATCCATTTAGAGAGTCCCAGAAAGCAATTTGGATACAGAGATAAAGTAATTATATATCTATGCACAATGTGGTAGGAAATGAAATTAATGTGAAGTGTTTCAAATAAAGCCATTTGGGTGTTTTTTGTTACAAATTTATATTGAAAACTTCCTCCTGAAATTCTAATAGCTAAACTTCCTAAACAATGTCAAAAATTGGTTACTTCCACTGAATACTATGTTGTAGCTATATATCAAGATACACTATATTAATTTTTCAAATTAATCTATTTTCTGCAATGACAGCTATATATGACTTTTAAATGTTTTTTGTTACCTTATCTCTTGTCTTTATTTGTTCTCAATATATTTGAACAGATGGATTTGAAATTTGTATCTCATATCACATCAAAAACAACATACATATGTATATTTTCATACATTTGTATTGCTCTAGAATTATCACATGATGAATTTGTAAATATTAGCACCATTTTCTACCTTTTTTAAGAATTGAAGTATAATTAACATACAGTGTTGTATTAGTTTCAGGTGTACAATAGAGTGATTGAACAATTCTGTACATTCCTCAGTGCTCCTCATGATACTCTTAATTCCCTCTATTTCACGCTTCTCCACCCATTTCCACCTCTATTAGCACCATTTTCTTTTTTTTTTTAAGATTTTATTTATTTATTTGTCAGAGAGAGAGAGGGAGAGAGAGCAAGCGAGCACAGGCAGACAGAGTGGCAGGCAGAGGCAGAGGGAGAAGCAGGCTCCCTGCCGAGCAAGGAGCCCGATGTGGAACTCGATCCCAGGACGCTGGGATCATGACCTGAGCCAAAGGCAGCCGCTTAACCAACTGAGCCACCCAGGCATCCCTATTAGCACCATTTTCAATATCAAAACCTAAAAAACAATGTTTAACTGTTTCCTAACCTTGAAGGACGTAATAATATTATGTATATTGACTCTTAAATTTCTACAGATCTTCTAAATCAGTTCAAGTTGTTTATATGAATACATTTTGCTCCCACTAGAGTTTGGTCTGAGTTTTTGTTTTTTTTTAATAAATATACCCACTGATGATTATTATTACAATCTATCTTATACTTTCTTCAGGCTCATAGCATTTGAAGTTTAAATACAAATTGTAAGTGCAAATCCATGCCCTCTAAAATTAAAAAACAAGCATTAAATATAGAATTTAAATCTGCTTTGAAGAAAAAAAAATAACATTATAGACCGAAAAAATCCATTTCTAATGGTGAGTTTATGTCAGTCCACAGGGAGCCCTATCAAGGCACAGTTGACTAATGACTATCATTTTCAGTTGATTTCATTAGTATTTATGTTATAGTGTAAAGTACATTCCCTTTGGTGCTCTGACAGTCAGTGATTTACATACATTAAGTATGAAGATTTTGCTTTGGATATTATAAAATTGATTTAAAAGCTAAGTAATTTTTTTTTTTTTTTTTTGCCTACCTAAATCCACTTATTCAAAAATAAATATTAACTTTTAATAAAATAGCATTTAATGCACTACGGACACCATTAAAATAAAATGTGATGCTATCAGCTGGCCATCTTCAAGCCAGGATAATACACTATTCCAGCCTTCTTTTTACCAGAAGCATTTGACCATTTTCAATGGACAGTGTTATTTCAGTGAATGATATGTTCTTTATTAATACAGTAAGCTCATTGGATGATGCTGACAGATAGATATCCTACTGTGCTGGGTTTAAAACAAATAAAAAATAAGTGATGCTTGGAGATTTGGCCTCCAATACAGTTCTACTTTTGCGATGTGGGGTTTTTGATTCTACAAAGATAGCAAAGGTGGAAAAAAAAAAAAAAAAAACAAATTGTGGATCAGCAGCTGCACAATAGATACCATTCTGAGTGATGAGGGGTCCAGAGAAATCAACACTTCTTCACATGGAGGAGGGACCAGTAAAACACAAGCATTTCCATAGATTGTCAAGAAAATTTACTTATGCCACAGACCAAACAAACAACATATTCAATAAGTGTTAATTATGGGTTGGCAGGTGAGGAGACAATGGTGTGCCTTGCCTTCAGAAGAAAATTGAAAACCTCAAAAGCTGATATCAGATATTTTAAAATATTCTGACATCTCGCTCTATAGTATAGTTTCCTTGAATGTAAGCATTCATATCTGCAGAATTCATATTGCAAGGATTAAATGATAACAATTTTAAAGATGCTTTGAAAAACACAAAATTCTATCTTCTAAGACCAGATTCAAAGGAAAATATCAGAATGGTTCATTTTCTGAGTAATAGATATTTTTACCATATTGTTTACTCTGGTAAAAGTTGTTTTGGTAGAGTTCTTCAGAAACTAAAATTAACATTAAAAAAAAAATTCCTTCTGTTTTAAACAGGTCACCCTCACTGTGTTTTCAGCATTGAATTGAGACTAGACCAGAACCCTAAGGACAGAGCATCAAAAAGTTGTTCCTCAAAACAGACCCACTAAGCACTAAAAGATAGTCTCAACATTTCTATTCCCATATAAGGAAAGAGATTGATTTAACCTAATCTGCTTTTCTTTTAAATCTTTGATTTCAGCATACACCCATACAACCAGATGTTGTGGAATACATTTAGGTAAATTTTCTCTTAACTTACTATCCATGAAATGGGGCTGAAACTTTACTAACCTTCTCCCATCCCACCTTGGTTACATTCTGATTCTCTGATTTAAGTGCTTTATAGGACTGGCATTTATTATATCTGTGTCTATTTACAGCTTCTAATCAGATCCCCAGAGTAATGTAGTATTTCTGTGGGAATTATTCACTGAGGAAAACAACAAGCAAATGCTTTGGATGAGACCAAGTTTACTTTAAAATTTAGGATATTGAAATTATATCCAGAATTTGCCTTAAGATATTTATGTGAAGTTGCAAAGACTCTCTAAACTTCTTCCAATTAACCATCAATCAAAGTTTTATGAGATAATATAATTCAAATATTCATCAAGCTAATCATTTAGATGCCCTCAATACATGTGTTCATAATTTCTCCCCAATATTTCAGAACAGCACCTGCATCTATCTGTCTATGCATTCATTTGGGAAATGTCGGAATATAACCCAACACACCTGCCACAAGTCACAAACTAGTTTCTATAACTTTGAAACAGCCATGGCAGAGGTGAAGTGTTGTCTTTTTCACTGTCATGTTATCTGTTAAATCCTAACCAGCGAAAACCTACAGCCGCGGAGCTACTTGTTTAGTTTGAACTGCCTTTGCTCTGAATTGTAGACAACTGTGCCTTCCTGAGAGCAGTTTTCAATCTTTTTTGCATATAAGATTGATTGACTCCAGACTGATGGAATTCTCTTTAAAGGAAAGCTTATTGATACCAGGGAGAATATCAATAAATGCTTATTGACATCCCACTTTATCATTTAGTCCAAATAAGCTTTCAGACATCAATTGACAGATATATTTACATTTTCTTGATACAGAAGAAGAAACCAAGATAATTTTACTGAGCTTCTGATGGAATTGATGTTTAAACTTGGAAAGAAAGTGCTACATGGGGGTGGGGGTGCGCCTGGGTGGTTCAGTCAGTTAAACATCTGCCTTTGGCTCAGGTTATGATCTCAGGGTCCTGGGATCAAGCAGAGCATTGGGCTCCCTGCAAAGCAGAGTCTGCTTCTCCCTCTCTTTCTGCCCATCCCCCAACTTGTGTGCACTCTTTCTCTCTCAAATAAATAAACATTTTTTTTTAAATGTGCTATTTGGCATGACTATGAAAAGGACCAATGCCCAAATATCACAAATTAAAAATCAGTTGTACAGATTTACGATCCAAAGTTTTTTTCTCTAAAAATAAATGCATTCTAAGTTGTTGTCTATCATCTTATATGGGGTGCCAAAATTTGGACCCCCAGCTCTAATTTTATTTTTCTAATCTCATTTTTTTCCTCTGTGGAAAGAATAGTACCTCTGAAACAAGATAGTATAGTGTTTCTGGTTTATAGAATTGAGGATAAGAAATTAATTTTTATTCATTTTTAAAGAAATTCAGATAAAATATGTTAAAAGTCAAAACTTGGCGCTTGTCCAACACTAATGCTTCTGGTATGTGTTGATCTAAAATCACATGGATGAACTTATTCATTGTTTTAGCAATTATGTTCAGTATTATAGACACTAACGCAGAAAAGAGATTCAAAGAGCTTATACTGAAATTCAGCCAGGTTGACTGGTTATATATTAGTTAAAAAACTCAAGATATTAAGCAAGTGAAAAATAAGTAAAGGTCTGTTTTGCAGAGGGTGGAAATTAATTTTTAAAACCTCTTTTCAAAGGAATATTAAATGTGATATTGGCTAAGAAAATCCCATGTAAAATAATTTTAGCTAATGAATATCAATCTTAGAGTTTAATGTCATCTCCATTAGCTCCAAATATTTAATTTCTCAGAAACTGTTACCCTATTCACCTGTCACTGAAAGAAGATTATGACTTAGAAGATAGTCATTATTTTTCCAAATTCACTTAGCTGTCCTTAGAAAATGTTTGGAAAAGGTATCAATTCAGGTGAATTTTTAAAATTCACACTTTACCACACATGAAACCTAAATAATCCCACAGTAATAGGGGGACACATAGGAAAAGAGTATTTTCCTTGGCCAATTTCTGAAAATCATTTTATTAATTTTTATGAATTATTAAATTTACTGTTTATAAAATTAATACATTTTTAAAGAAAAATAAGATATGTTAATAAGAGAATATCAAATCATATCTTTCTACCCTTATGTTTACAATAAGCAATATATTATAATTTTCCATGTTATTAAATATTTTAGAAAACATGATTTAATGCACAATATTATGTTGAAAGGATTACTACAACTTTGTTAATCAGTCTGCTATTTTTGGATATTTAAATTCAGAAAAAAATTTTAAGTTATTAGTTTCACTAAACATTGCTATATCTCCAGAATATGGTATGCAAAGAAAGAGGAAAATGAAATTCAAAGAAAAAAAAAAAAAACCTAATTCCCAAGGCAAAATTACATCCTTTGAGTTGAGTTCAGAATATGACAATTGAGGCAATAAATTTTAAAAAACTGAGTTTCAGTAGAAGGACAGAAAAGCTAATCAAGAGAATTAATTACAGAATCAATACAAACAAATACATACAAAGTAGTATGTCAAGTGCAAACTTATGTTTAATCATAAAATTTCAGTAGGTCCAAACCCTTGCAAAGCTAAGGAAGATTCTCTGCCATGATCGTCTTATTCTCAAAGTATTGCAAACAATAGAAGGATATATAATTTTACTTCTACATTTAAATCCTAAAGAACAATCACATTCTTTCACTTATATTCTTTTTTTTAAGATTTTGTTTATTTATTTTGAGAGAGAAACAGAGATAGCAGAAGTGGGTAGGAGAGGGATAAGCAGGCTCCCCACTGAACAGGGAGCCCCATGAGGGACTGAATCTTATGACCTGGGATCATGACCTGAGGGGAAGGCAGACTTAACTGACTGAGCCACCCAGGCACTCCTCTCTCACTCATATTCTATTCTCATACTATAAATGCTCTTTAGTCATTATCAAGACCAGCCTCACAGGGAAAATACCACTTATACTGAAAATGCAGAGTCAAAAATTTACCACACAGACAATGCAGAAAGCAGCCACCATGGCAGGGGAAAGGGGAATTTTTTTTTTTTTTCAGCATAACAGTATTCATTATTTTTGCACCACACCCAGTGCTCCATGCAATCCGTGCCCTCTACAATACCCACCACCTGGTGCCCCCAACCTCCAACCCCCCCACCCCTTCAAAATTCTCAGATCGTTTTTCAGAGTCCATAGTCTCTCATGGTTCACCTCCCCTTCCAATTTCCCTCAACTCCCTTCTCCTCTCCATCTCCCCTTGTCCTCCATGCTATTTGTTATGCTCCACAAATAAGTGAAACCATATGATAATTGACTCTCTCTGCTTGACTTATTTCACTCAGCATCATCTCTTCCAGTCCCGTCCATGTTGCTACAAAACTTGGGTATTCATCCTTTCTTTTTTCTTTTTTCTTTTTTCTTTTTTTTTTTTTTTTACAGCTTTATAAACATATATTTTTATCCCCAGGGGTACAGGTCTGCGAATCGGCAGGTTTACACACTTCACAGCACTCACCATAGCACATACCCTCCCCAATATCCATAACCCCACCCCCCTCTTCCAACCCCCTCCCCCCATCAACCCTCAGTTTGTTTTGTGAGATTAAGAGTCACTTATGGTTTGTCTCCCTCCCTACCCTATGACCCTGCAATTGCACTGCTGGGTATTTACCCTAAAGATACAAACGTAGTGATCCGAAGGGGCACGTGCACCCGAATGTTTATAGCAGCAATGTCTACAATAGCCAAACTATGGAAAGAACCTAGATGTCCATCAACAGACGAATGGATAAAGAAGATGTGGTATATATACACAATGGAATACTATGCAGCCATCAAAAGAAATGAAATCTTGCCATTTGCGACGACGTGGATGGAACTAGAGGGTATCATGCTTAGCGAAATAAGTCAATCGGAGAAAGACAACTATCATATGATCTCCCTGATATGAGGGAGAGGAGATGCAACATGGGGGGTTGAGGGGGTAGGAGAAGAGTAAAGGGAAAGGGGAATTTTGAAGAAGAATGAAAATGGTTTGAAACTATAGTTGACTTCGAGATTACTAGTATTAATGAGTTGTTAGTGACATGTCATTCCTGGATATTTTAAAAATAGAGCACCCAGCAAGTTAAGGGATTAAAAATTCAGGTAACATTTCAAGCTCAAAGGAGATGGGTAAAGAAGCAATGTTCCAAAATTCCTCAAAGCTTGATACGCATTATTTTATTTAAAAATTACACACAAAAATTTATGTTCACCATAACTCAACTACCACCATGCAGTACAAGAAAAATTAAAAGAATGAAGGATAATGCACCGTCCTCATAGTAGTTTTGAATGTGTCAAAGTAGAAAAATAGTAGAAGAGAAATTGATATAATTCCAGAAATCAAGATTTATATTAGTTTCTGCTTCCACACAGAATGGAGTAAGAGACCAGATCTACTTTCTTTCCTCCAACAACTAATGATACAGACTAAGTAAATGAAATAACTGAAAAACCAGACAAAATATATGAATATAAATAGCAGACAAAATAAGTAAAACAATATATGGATACCAGGTAACAAAGGACAGTGATCCTGAGAGATGGGAAACAAATGATGTGAGCCCCTTGGTGGTCCCAGTTTGCTTCCTAGAGGACATTTTCAGGTTGTGGCTCACTGTGGGAGGCTCAGGTGAAATCCTGTGGTCACCTTCAGTTTAGGAGATGTAAATTGAAGTCTGGGGAGACCCAGGAAGCCAACATTAAAGGACAGAATATCAGTAAAAAGAGATCTCACAACAAGAAAACAATAGATATGTGCTGGAAGGCCCCCTTCAAATGTTCAGCTGATTACTGGTCATGTGTGCCTATGAAGAAACTACCAGAGTCTGAAAGGGGGCACCTGAGAGAATTAAAAGCTTACACAGGGCTGGGAATAGCGCATATTTCCACCAGCCACAACACAAGAGCTCATACTTCAAGGGGCATCCACAATGGCACTCAGAAGAATTTTACCTTCATAGGTGTGCATTAGTTTTCCTATTTTTCTATTCTTATTTCATTAATTTTCATTCTTATTTTTTATTATTTTCTTCCTTCTGGTTTGGGGTTTGGTTTATTCTTTTTCTTTTCAGTGTCTTACAGTGCTAAGTTAGTTTATTAAGATTTCTTCTTTTTTATTAGAGGAGTTTACAGCTATGAATTTCCCTCTATGCACTACGTTCGCTTCCTCCCATAATTTCTCTATGTTGTTCTCATTCACCTCAAATGGTTTTATTTGCCTCAAAGTATTTTATAATTTCTCCTTTGATTTCCTTTTTGATGTACTGAGTCTGTTAAGAGTATGTTTTAAACTATTTTCATATCTGGGAGATTTTCAAATTTCTTTCTACTGTCGATTTTTTAATACATTACCATGTATTCTAATTCTTTGAACCTATTTATAATGGCTGCTTTGAAATCTTCGTCCATTAAATCTAACATCTTGTCCCTCTCACATGCATTTTTTGTTGTCTGCTTTTTTCCAGCACATAGACCAGATTTCCTGTATCTTTAGTGTCTTTATTTTATATTTTTGTTGATAACTGGACATTTAAGTAATATGTAGGTAATTATAGCAACTATAGGTACTGGTAATAGCACTCCCCTACCCTAGCTTGTTAATATTATTTTTTAATTTACATCTTTAGTAACTGGTTGGATTACTTTAGCAAAGTTTACTTCCTTTACCACCTCTGTCTTACAGTACCAAACCTATGATGTTTACATCTGGGGCAAGCAGCCATAGGTATACCCACAAAAAACCTGGGAAGACAAAGGCTTTGGCAGGGTTTTTTGTTTTGTTTTGGTTTTGGTTTTTTTTTTTTTTTTTTTTTTTTTTTTGGCCATATCACTTTATTACCACTTCTAGCTCTGTGGTAGCATCTCTAATTTTCACTATTGCTCTCTTTTTTTCAACAATGCATTTAGGGCATAAATTTCAGGGCATACAATCCAATTAAACCCACGCAACTCTGAACTGATAGTTCCATAAATCAGTGCTTAAAAATTTCCCAACTCCAGGAGGACTATAGTTCCCAGTTCCCCCAGCCTACAGTTCAGCCTATATCTCCAAAGAATCTGCCAATCTCTTCTCAATGCCCTGCACCCAAATAGCCACTGTTTTTGAAGAATATTCTTAAAGTTCTCCAAATTCTACTGCAAATAAAGTCAATTTCTTTGGAGAGGAATTTGGTGATCTCTCTCCTACAAAGTTTTCTTCTTCCAGGCAAAAATCTATGAACTATAATTCTGGTGCTTGGAATGGGTTGATAATGTACTTCTGTCTGAGTAGTCTTCCCACTTACAAGCTGAACACTCAGTAAATGTAGGAGCAGAAGCCCCAGGTCTCTTTCTCCTGCATCTCTTAAGATGGTACCCCATTCCTATGATTCAAAGCAACAATGATTGGTGTCCCATTATTATCAACTGCCATATCTATGGTAGAGACTCTCTCCTACATGAGGGGGCTAGGCAGAGAAGGGAGTCCCTATTTCTCAGTTGCATTGGAACTTAGTCTTAGCAACAGGTAGCTAGGGACAAGATAAGAAATCATGTCCTGCCACCCCTACGAAGATAGCCTTCTAACTGGGAGCTGGATGAAGCATGATCCTTGTGTTCCTCCAATTGTAGTTCCACTCCAGTCTGGAGTGGACATTCAACCTTCTCGATCAGGAAAGTGAGAGGTAAGGTGTGGGCTTTAGTTCATATACCACAGATTCTTCATTTCTCATCAAATTGTAATATATTTTCTTGATTAAGTATTTCTTCATTTGTTATATGCTCTTAAGGCCACTAAGACTTCAAATTGTTTTCAAAGAATAATTTTACCATTTCTGACGGACAATGTATCTGCAAAATTCCTCACACTGTGTGCCAGAAATGGAGCTCCCAACCTAGAATTCTATACCAAGCAAAATTGTCTTTCGAAAGTGAAGGTAGTTCCTTAATGACCATTTATGTTGAACAACATCAAATTGTTTATTAGCAATTTGTATATTTTCTTTGAAAAAAATCTCTATTCAAGTCCTTTACCCATTTTTAAATTGGATTGTTTGACTTTTTGTTGTTGAGTTGTATGTGTGCTTTATAAATTCTAAATATTAGACCATAGTCAAATGTGTGATTTACAAATACTTAATCCATTCTGTAGGTTGTCTTTTTACTTTCAATAACATTCTTTGATACACAAAGTTTTTCTTGAATGAAGTTCAATTTACCTATTTTTTTCTTTTGTTGCTTGTGCTTTTGGTGGCAAATAAAAGTCCATTAAAAAAAATCTGAGACTGGGGGCTGCATGGGTGGCTCAGTTGTTAAGCATCTTCCTTTGGCCCAGGTCATGATCCCAGGGTCCTGGGATCTAGCCCTATACCAGGCTCCCTGCTTAGCAGGATGCCTACTTCTCCCTCTCCCACTCTCCCTGCTTGTGTTCCCTCTCTCACTATCTCTCTCTCTCTGTCAAATAAATAAATAAAATCTCAAAAAAAAAAAAAGAAAGAAAAAAGAAAAACCCAACTAAGGTTAGGAAAATTTACTCTTTTTTCAAGAACTTTATAGTTTTAACACTTGTATTTAGTTCATTGATCCATTTTAAGTTAAATTTTTGTACGACATGACATTTTGTATATGACATGAGGGAATGGAGTGACAAGGAAGAAGGAGAATCAGGAAGAAGGAATGACAAAGTGTGATGAAGAATTTCCTGGGTGTGATGGATATATTTGTTATCTCAATTGTGGTGCTGGTATCACAGACGTATATAGATATGTTAAAACTAACAACATTTAAAATGTGCACTTTTTTATATGTTAATAAATGTCAGTGAACCTGCTAAATGGAAAAAGTCATGGAAAAAGAAATAAAAACCTATACATTTGAAGCTAGAACAATCCTTGAAGTAATCAATTTGAAAGTAAAAATACATTTAAAATTACTTCTCAGTTTACACTGATCTGAAGTATGAGATTGGAGGACACTAATCATTAATAAAAGCATTCACTACAGTTGTAACCTTTTAAGTTTGATTCGGACCACGTTTCTGTGGTGACTTACATTTTCAGCCTAGGTTAAGTATAAACATGTTCTCCTTTTATTTATTCATACATAAATATGACAAACATTTATTGAGTACATTCTATGAAATTATAATAGAGTCAGTGCTTGAAAGTGCTTGGCATATGGTAGTTATTTGATAAATCATTATTAATTGAATGAAGAAAGAAATTGATAATAGGCACTGCTTTTGTCACTTCAGATATGGAGGTTAGAAAAATAATCATGGTTTCTGGTCTCTTGGAGCAAAGATCAAAACTTGTCATTTGACAGAACAGGTAGTATATAGACATTTTCTTATATTTGCTTTCTTAAATGTTTACTTAGAGCATACTGAATCTTTCACATTAGGTCTTTGAATCCCTTATTACCATTTAAATCCATGCTGTGCTTTTGTAGCATTTTAAGAAAATATCTACCACTGAGAAATTTAAAACATAAATTCCTTCACCTTACTGAGAACAATTCTGTTCTGACAACTAGAAAATGGGCTTCTTTGAGCAATACATTTTCCTTTTAAATATTTGTAATACCTCTGGGTGTCTTTGTTCATCACCATAAAAAGAAGTTTCAAAAATGAATTGCAGTATTTAAGAGAGAGATGAATTAGAAAATAAAGAGACTATATACCATAAACATTTAATTGTGTACATCTTTATGAACATGGGGTCTATAAATCACATTATTAAATATTTAAAATGTGCATCTTGTTTTTATGTCTTATATAGTTAGCCTAATCTGCATCTTCTCAACTAATATATTAGATATTTCTCAAAAAGGAAATCTAATAGTGATTAATTCAATAACTCACAATTATTATTTAAGCTGATTTGTTATGTTAGAGTCAAACCATGATTTCTACCACACTAACTTAATTACTGTACTGAAGTCTCTAGGAGGAATCCTCCAAATTTTTTGGTCAAGATTGTTTTATCGATTCTAAATCCTTTGCATTTCTGTATACATTTTAGAATCAGTTTGTTGATTTCCATCGTAAAAAACAGTCTTCTCGGATTTTTACTAAAGTTGGGTTAGCCCTTTTGATCATTTTATCAGAACAAGGAAAAGTTCAAACCTAAAATTAAAAATAAAGAATAATAAGAAAGAAAAAAATAAAGAAAAAAATTCTAGTAAAATTGAACATTAAAAAAATACATTTATTTTCACTTTGAGTATATTCAATTTTTTATTGAGGTATAATTCACATACATTCAGATGCATAGAGCTATGAGTGCAGTTACATGAGTTTTGACAAATGCATATATCTATCCATCTAGCCACACCCCACTAAGATGCAGAACATTTCCACGACCCCTGAAAGTCCCTTTAAACTCTTTCCCAGGCAATTCTACCAAACTCCCCAAATAGAAACAGCTGTTCTACTCATTTTCATCAGGATTATTTAAGTGTTTATTTTTATTTATTTTTTTTAAAGATTTTATTTATTTATTTGACAGAGAGAGATCACAAGTAGACGGAGAGGAAGGCAGAGAGAGAGAGAGAGAGGGAAGCAGGCTTCTTGCTGAGCAGAGAGCCCGATGTGGGACTCGATCCCAGGACCCTGAGATCATGACCTGAGCCGAAGGCAGCGGCTTAACCCACTGAGCCACCCAGGCGCCCTATTTAAGTGTTTAAAAATTTTATATAAACGGACTTATACGATGTTTTTGTCTGTTTCTTATTCTGCTTGAGCTGTGATAAAAATGCCATAGATTGGGAGGATGAAACAATAAGAATGTATTTTCTCGTAGCTCTGGAGGCTAGAATTCCAAGGTTAGGTTGCAGATTGTAGGAAGGGTTTTCTTCCTGGTTTGCAGATAACTGCCTTCTCACTGTGTGCTCCCATGGCTTTTCTTTGGTGTATATATGAGGAGAGAGAGAAAGATTAGCAGGGGGCAGGGAGGTAAAGAGCTCTTTGGTGTCCATTCTTGTAATCCTTTCATAAGGAATCCACCCTCATGACTTCCTCCAACTATTATTACTTACCAAAGCCTCATCTGCAAATATCACATAGAAGGTTAGGGGTTGAACATGTTAACATAAGGGGAAGAGGAGACACAAACATTCAGTCCATAACAGTCTGCTTCATTTCTCTTTTTCTTCCTCCTTCCTTCTGCTTCTCTTTCCTTAGCATATATTTGAAATGCATCCATGTTATTGTATATATCTATAGTTTGCTAATTTTCATTGCTGACTAGTATTTCTCTGTGCAAATTTTCCACCATATGCTTTTTTCCATATTGATGAACATTTTCCCTTTTCTTTGGGGCTGTAATGAATAAAGCTCCTATGAACAATCTTCCATAATGTTCTGAGACTGTTCAGAGATTATCCTCTGAGATGTCAGTGCTCTGAGATTTGTTGAATTTTTTTTGTGGCACAACATATGGCACACCATGGTGAATTCTCCATACAAAAATAATGTGGATTCTATAAACACTGGGTGAGACATTCTATAACTGTAAATTAGGTTAAGGGTATGGATGGTCCTGTCATTTGAAATCTTGAAATTTTAAAATCTAATTGCGTGTGTTTATTTTTCTATTTCTCCTTTTAATTCTGTCAGTTTTTGCTTCATATATTTTCCAGCTCAGTTTTATGATAAGTATACATTTAGGTGTATGATGTGGTCTTGAAGAATTGACTCATTTGCCATTATGGAATATTTTTATTTTTCTCTGATTATATGCCTTCTTGAAGTCTATTTTGCCTGATATTAATAAAGAGAATTTAGCTTTCACTTAGAAGTGTTTTCCTGGTATACGTTTTCCTATCCTTTTATATAAAAACCAGTCTTTGGTTCATATTTCAAGTATATTTCTTATAAATAGCATAAAGTGGTTCTTGCTTTATTAAAAATTGAAGATGAAATGTCTTTTCAATGGAACATATAGATTATTTAAATTAACTGTAAATATTGATGTGGTTGAATTTATGTCTACTACCTTGCTATTTGTTTTCTCCTTGACCCATTTAGTATTTATATCACATTATCTCCTTTCCTATCATCTTTTGGGATAATTAAGGATAAATTAATATTGTTTCATTTCAGATGTAACATATTAATTTTACAACAGAATAGTTTCATTTATTCCCTCCCACATTTGGTATTATTTTTGTCATATATTTTGTTAAATATATTATAACCCCACAAATACATTGATAACACATTAGTTTTTAATGATCAGTTGTATTTTAAATAAGTTAAGATACAAGAAACACATTTAAAAAATAAGTATACTCACATTTTTAGAATTTCTGGCACTCTTCATGCCTTTACCTGACTCAAAGTTTCTAGCTAGTATTATTTTAAGATGATTTTTTGTAATGTTTAACAAATTTTCTTGTCACGTGTTGCTACTCTAATAATGTTTTCATTTCTTTGACTTTTTAAAGAATATTTTTGAAGGAATTTTGCACAATATGTTGAAGGATATTTTGTATAACGTTTGTGAAGGATATAGACAGATTCTAGGTTGAAGGTATTTTGATTTCCCCATTCGGCATTTAAAAAATATAGTCCCATTGTCTCTTGCCTTGCATTGTTTCAAATAACTGGTTAGCAGTCCCCACATATAGTGTATTTAAATTCTGTTTGCTTTTAAGATATTTTTCTTTACTTTTGGTTATTAACAACTAATTATTATACTCTTGGGTGAGCCTTTCTTATTTTTTTTTCTTATTTGGGGCTTGCTGAACTAATTAGATAATTTTTCAGTCAAATTTGGAAAATGGCTATTATTTATTCAAATTTTGGGATTTTTTTCCTGCCCAATTCTTTCTCTGTTTTTCCAGCTACCTCAGTTACTTGTTTGTCAGACTTCTTGATGTTGTCTCAAAGTTCAGTGAGTTTGTTCCCTCATCTTCTTTCCTTCTCTGTGCTTCAGTCTCAATAATTTTATTTTACTCTTTTCTAATTCACTTACCAATTCTTCTGCAATGTCAAAGTTTCTGGTAAGCCTATTTATTGTCATTTTTATTTCAGAAATTACATTTTTAGTTCTATAATTTCTTTTTATATAATTCCTATTTTTTCTTTTGAGAAAACACATTCATTTATTATTATGACTTTTGCTTTAAATCCTGGCATGTGTTTATATCTGCTTTAGAAACTTTGTCTTCAAATACCACCATCTGTATCATGTATTGATATAGTTTTCTTCTTTTTCCTGGTTATGTGCCACATTTTCCCAATTCTACACATCTTAATCTTTTTTAATATAATGTGGACATCACACATGCAATGTTGTGGAACATGTAGGTTTTGTTAATTTCCCATAAACAGCAAACAGTTATGCATTTTCCTCTGATAGCCAGGACATTTCTAGTAGATCTGTTTTATGTTCTGGAGAGCTGGTTTTAGAGTTTAGAGGGGTGTGTTGAGAAAAGTTCTTTCCTCCATGGATAGGTATGGTTTTTCTAGACACGCAAATTAATACTTAGAATAGTCAGCCCCTCATTTTCCCACTCTGATTAGCTGGAACTCTAATAACTGTTAGCACTATATGAAGTCTGGAGTCTTCTCTCAGTCCACAAGACCCCCCAGTAGTTGTATTCTCATAAGGACCATAGAGTTTCACATTATCCATGTGCATATCACTATCTGACCAAAATTTCAAGGAGACTTCAAAGCATATTGTTGGAGCATCTTTTCTAGACTATATTCTTCCTTTAAGTATTCTACTAGAAAATTCCAGTCACCTCCACAACCCTTATATTTGATCTCATTTCCCTCTGTCCATCAAGACTGTTACTCTCAGTTTGAATCCCCTATCCTGTGCTGAAGTGCACAAAGCGCCTCAGGCAGAAAGTTGGGGGATAGAGGAGCTTGCTTCATGTTTTCTCCTTCTCTCAAGGATCACAGGCAGGTAATATCTGTTGTTAGTGCCTGAAGATGGATAATTCATATTTCTTTCTTTCTTTCTTTTTTTGGTCCAATTTAAAACCTATTTACAGTGGAACAATTATTCTTGGGACTGGAATTCCATATTTTTTATGATGACTCCCCAAAGTGTTTCAGCACTATCTGTTTGAATCAAAGAAAAAAAAATCAGACTCAAAAATGTAAATTAAACATATTTTTCATTCTTTACAATAGTAAAGCATTCTTTCTCAATGCAGAAATAATTGACTAAAAACACTAACTAATAGGGAAGGAGCACCTGCCTGGCCCAGTCAGAAGAGCATTCAACTCCTGATCTTGGGATTGTGAGTTTGAGCCCCACAGTGGGTGTAGAGATTACTAAAAAATAAATAAATAAACTAAAAACACTAATTGAATATCCTAAACTTGTAGTTGAAATTATTTTCTCCAGTAGTTCTAAATTCCATAACTGAAAATTACCCATCTCTTTGTTTTACTTTTGACTTCCTAAAAATAGTTTTATTTCAAGTGTTTAGACAAGTAGAATTTTGGCATCATAAATAATAATCAATGCACATAATAGCCTAACATTCACATGATGTAAAGTTTTAATGGCATAAAAAGCAAAAAAAAATAATGAGATGATAAAATGTAGTATAAATAACAAACATACCAAAGTCCATATTTTAAGTGGCAGAAAAGAATAAATTAATAATTGCCACAACTCCATGTAGCAAGCTGACTTGGTGACACATAGAAATGCATAAAGCTTTTGCTAAATTAACTGGATCCTCTTGAATAAGCACAGCCAAGCAGGTCTCATCAAAAGTAGGCAAAATAGTTCTGTTACTACCACTACTGACATAATTTTTACTGTGCAATAGCTTTGGGGTCACTAAAAATTCTTGTTTAATGAGGAAGGCTATTTCTCTTGTGACACATTTTTTTTCTTCCCAAGGAAGTTGCAGTTTTTGAGAATTTCAGAAAGTCATAAGGGCAATTCCTAAAAGGACTGATAGCCTTGGACCTTGGCGGCTCTGGCGGCAAAGTATATGGATTTTGTACAATGCTTTATATTTCTAGGCCAAAATAACTATGTAATTATTTTGTAATTATAAAGCAATCATTTACTGGCAACTAGAAGTTTTTCATTTTTTATGGTAATTCCAAGTATAACTACCATATAATTTGTAAGAAAGAAATAGCTGTGCAATTACTCTGCATTAACACAGTAATTACAAAGTAATGTCCAGACTTATTTGTGTCTTATGAAATAGAGATTCCCACACCTGCAAACTGCAAATTACATACCGGCTATATATGCTTTCTTCATGTGGTCTGTCCTAAAACAAAAGGCAGTGGGTTTGGGTTTCATTTCATCGTATCATTGTATTAGGTTATCAGTTGAATGTAGTGTTTTTTTTTTCACAGCTGTGTCTTTGGTTGCAATTTAACTGCTTCAACAGAGAAAATGAGAAATAGTTTCATAGTTGCAAGAAAAGGATAGTACAGTACAAAGTTTTGAAGTCAAACAAATCTGTGCTTGAAGTCTATCTTGCTTGCCCACCTTCTTGCGGAGTAATTCAGATTAAATACATTCCCTAATTTTCTTCATCTGGAAGATAAGATTTATACACTTCTAAATTTCAAGATGTTATGAGACTAGATAAGTAATATGCATAATTATCTATCATTTTGACTGGTTCAGTCAACAATTCATTTCCCAAATATCTATGTACCTGCCAGTCACATTTTAAACACTAGGAAAATGGTAAGAAAAACAACCATAGCTCCTGTTCCCGTGGAGTTTAAGTTCCAATAACACACATTAACCATAATTGAATTATCACAAACATGTAGATGTAAAATTGTAACTGTGGTAATTGCCATGAAGGAAAGGATACAATGCAATGAAAGGAAAACCTTCCCTGAGATAAGTCTTAACTAAAAGAGTTAAGGGTGGTCACACAAAAAAAACTTGTACATGAGTGTTCACAATAGCTTTATTTATAAAAGCCTAAAGCTGAAACAGACCAGATGTCCAGCAACACATGAATGCTTAAACAGATTTTAATACATACATACTACTCACTAATAAATACTACTCAGTACTAAAAAAGAACAAAGTATTTGATACATGTCAAAACTTGGATGAATTTCCAAGGAATTATGCTTAGTGAAAGAGTCATTCCCAAAAGATTACATAGTGTATGATTCCATTATATATTTTTGGAAGGACAAAATTTTAGAAATTGACAGCTGTTTTGTGTTTCTTAGTGGATGGGAGGAAGGTGGCTGTGTTATAAAAAGTCACCACAAAGGATCCCTGTGGTGAGAGAAATATTAGAGATCTTATCTGCAGTTGTGTTTACATGAACCTGCACATATAATAAAATCCAATGGAATTTTATATTAAAAAAATAAAGAGACAGAGAGACAGAACTTCTCAGCCTAACCTATCTGGCTCACTTCCTTGTTATGGTCAAGCTCCAGTCGAGTATTTTAAACACAGATCATTTAGGAGAAGGAATTGATTGATTACCCAGGTGCTGGAAGAGCCAGGAAGCCAAGCTCGATGGTGAAGTGGGAGCCAGAAACCTGTGCTCCCACTGAGGCTGAGGGGACACAGTGAGGAGGCAGGGTAACACCAAAAAAAAAAAAAAAAAAAAGTATAGAATTAAATACACACACAGATAAATGAGCACAAGTAAAACTGAGGAAATATTAATAAGATAAGTGGACTAAGTTCAGTATGGGTTGCAATATTGTACTTTAGTTTGTAAAATGTTATAACTGAGAGAAGTGGGTAAAAGTCACAAAGGACCTCTTTCGTATTATTTCTTACAACTGCGTATAGATCTACAATTGTCTAAAGATTTGCAATTAAAAAACAACATTGCATTTCTGTAATGTCCCTTCTTCAAATAAATAAGTAGATGATAGATAGATAGATAGATAGATAGATAGATAGATAAATCCCAAAAAATTCAAAGATGGAAAGAGCTAAGAAGAGCTATCTTCAGAAGAATAAAGCCTGTGGGCAAAGGAGCACAGCAAAGTGAAGGAACCAGAAAAGATCCATGTGTTGTGTGTGTGTGTGTGTGTGTGTGTGTGTGTGTATGTGTGTACCTAGCAGAAAGTGAGAGGGGAAAGGTTTGCTATGAGAATGAAGAGAAGTCAGAAGCCAGATCATTCAGGGCTTCAGGGGCAATATCAAAAGATTTCATAAAGAAGAATGAAATCTTGCCATTTGCACCAAACTGGCTGGATCTAGAGAATGTATTGCTAAGTGAAATAAGTCAGTCTGAGAAAGGCAAATACCGTATGATTTCACTCATAAGTGGAATTTAAGAAACAAAACAAATGAACAAAGGAAAAAAAAGAGAGAGTGAAGCCAAAACAGACTCTTAGCTGTAGAGAATAAACAGATGGTTATCAGAGGGGAGGCAGGTGGGGGGATGGGGGAAATAGGTGAAGAGGATTAAGAGCACACTCATCTTGAGGAGCAATGAGTCATGTATGGTATTGTTGAATCACTGTATTATATCTGAAACTAATATAACACTCTAGGTTACCTACACTGGAATTAGAATCATAATTTTTTCATAAAACAAAATTACTTAAACTTTGAAACTATTATTCCAAAAGACTCAGGTTTGAAGGAAATGGGAAATAGAACACTGTTCAACCCTTTTCTCTACCAGAACTTTAAAGCAAAAATAAAGGAATTTTAAAAGTGCACACCCACAAGAACCAAGAAATAAGAATAAGAGACAGTAGTAGATAAGACACTTCAACACATTTTTGAAGGATAGAAAGAAGATTGACAGGTAGCTAATTCAGTGGCTGGAAAGAAAGCTATCATTTAAGGACCTTTGGTAGAGATACAGGTTTCCTCTTTAGATCCCTAGAAGCTTACCTCTTGTGTCTACCCAGTAACACGTGGCGCAGTCATGAATCTCTAGCTGGGAGGGGTGGGGAAGAGACTGTATACAGAGAGAAGCTCCTAGGCTTTGTTCCCATTCCTAGCCCGTGCAGCCAGGACATCACCATCCAGTAAGAAGCCCCTCTCCCTCCCAACGTCTCCAGTCACACCTTCTACCTTCTCTCATAATTTCAGTTATCAGACATTTGTTCACCCCAACCCCATCACCCAGGCATGAAATTCAAGGAAAGGAAGAAAGGAAAAAGGGGAGAAAAGGGAAAAACAAAAGTCTTATTCAAAGAAACATGAATAGAAGTGAAAGATTAGAATTAAAATTATTAAAATAAGAGCAAATATGTTAAACATGTTCTTCCTCCTCTTAGCACAGTAAGTAGTGGGTTTATTGTAGAAAGCTTGAAAAAGTAACAATTTAAAGCTGTCATTGGGACACTTGTCAGAATCTGCACCAGATATTTAAAAATAAAATAAATAAATGCATTGGGCGTTAATGATGCATAGGAAATTCCATGCTGCCTTACTCTTGACGATGTTGGCTTTCAGTGGTTCTCCCGACTTCCTATCTATAATTTTTTTTAAGATTTTATTTATTTATTTGACAGAGGGAGATCACAAGTAGGCAGAGAAGCAGGCAGAGAGAGAAGAGCAATCAGGCTCCCCGCCGAGCAGAGAGCCCGACGTGGGGCTCAACCACAGGACCCTGGGATCATGACCTGAGCCGAAGGCAGAGGCTTTAACCCACTGAGCCACCCAGGCACCCCCTGACTTCCTATCTAAATGGAACCTCCTTACTCTCTCAAAGTGCCCCGTTTGGCTGATAAATTATATGAGCACCACTACAATGTATAAACTCACTGTAAAATGGACTAATTCACTCCATGTAAAATACATGATACTGAAAATGAGTCCTCCATACAGCCTCAAGGAAATTATAATCTTTTATTGGACAGAGACCAAATGTGGCATTGACAATAATTTTTTGACAATCACCAATCTAAATCTATTTTAGCCACTTTACAGGTTAAATAATTTTAAAAATGTATGTATCTTAAATTTTTGAAAAAACTCAGTTTTCAAGGACTTTATAAAAAGATAGGCTTTATCCTGATGGTTTGGAAAAAAAATGTTTATTCAATTCTCCTCTCTACATAGAACAGTTGTATAGGGAAAAAATAGGACTAATATTTAAATTTCAGAGATAGAGTTTTAAAGCTCCTCCTCTTGCCTTTTATTGTGGTGTCAAGATTTCTTTTCTTTTCTTTCTTTTTTTTTTTTTTTGCATAGCTGGCAGAATGAAGTTTCTCATAATTTATTGAAATTTACTTAATGCTGTGTCAGCCATCACAATTTATTGCAGTATTGTCCAGACAAGCCAGAATACAATAATAGGATACAAGATGATGTATTACAGTAAAAGCCAAGAAAGAAAAAGCCTCAATTAGATAACAAATGAGATTGTTTTAAGGAGTTAAAACTAAAAGTGTGTCTGCTTCATAATTTCTCAGCTGAAAGCAAGCTGAAATTGCAAAGAAAAAAATAGAAAAGATTATTTAAACTATTGTGTAACTAGGAGGCCTTGCCATCTTATTAAAGTCTCGAGTGATAAATGTTCCAATCGGATTAATTGACGGGTAGCAGGTGTCAGTACTCCCTCGAATGCAAGTGATGGCAGAAATGGAACTGTTCTAACAGTGATCATCACTATTTGCTTTCCCAGCTAACAAAACTAGTTGAAAAGTGATGATCTGTCTTCAAAAGCAAAGGGAAAGTGTCAGTGTAGCCATAACTAGCCTAGTCTTATCTCTGAAACTCTTTTTTTTTTTTTAATGTGAATTGTAAGTGAAAAAATAGAACCCTACCAGTTAGGATAAGTCAAAAATATAAGGAAGACATATATTTATAATTTATTCAAGGGATACCTAAAGACAGTATCATGATATGTAATCTTCCATTACAGGTAACCTTATGTTACAAGAGGTTTCCAGCCTGAAGAAAATTCAGTTGCCTGGATTAGATTTCCTTCTACCTTGTTCTTTGCTCTGAATTTGGTAAGAGTAACACATCTCAATAAGAAGTATGGAAGAAAATACATACAGGAAAAGAGATATTGATGTTTTGAAGAAAATTTGGAAGGTTCATCTGATAAATAATAATGATATTATAATAGTAATATGTTGTACACTCTTCTCTGAGCGTACAATGGGACCGTGTATATATGAATTAGCTTATTTACTCTTATTTACTTAAAAAGATGACCCAGCCCCCATTTTATTTTTTTTTTATTTTTTTAAAGATTTTTTTATTCATTTATTTGACAGATAGAGATCACAAGTAGGCAGAGAGGCAGGCAGAGAGAGGGGGAAACAGGCTCCCAGCTGAGCAGAGATCCCGATGCGGGGCTCGATCCCAGGACCCTGGGATCATGATCTGAGCCGAAGGCTTTAACCCACTGAGCCACCCAGGCACCCCCCAGCCCCCATTTTAAATGGTACTTCCAGAGTTGTACTAAGGGCATGATTTTCTGAAAAAAAATCCTTACATGGAACTTTATTATAAATCACACTGTATCATTACCAAATAAACTGATTTACTGAATAAAAATATCTGTAATGATAGTATGAAAAACAGAATTTTTCATTATCTTGGAACTGGATGTCAACTGCCATTTTTAAAAGTGACAATAAAATATTAGTTTTAGAAAAGAGTAAATCAACTTAAATCTTTCAAAATGTCAGTCTGGGGCCACAAAGCATTACAAGATGAAACGAGAGAGAAAGGCATTTTACGGGAAGTGGTCTATTCACAGAAGGCTTTTTTGTCAACTTCTCCCTATATAGTCTGAGAAAAAAGAACTCAAGATATTTCTCACCCTTTGAAAACATACATTTCCCTGCTAAAAGCAGACTTAGGCTTCATCTCTCCTCTCCCACTCCACCTGCAGTCGTGTGATTTGGCTACTTGGCCATCTCTGTGCCTCGGCATTTCCGCCATCCACTGAACACAGCAGGTGCAAGATACAATTTGACTGCATTCTCCATGACTCCCAGTTCAGCCTAGGAGTACAAACCACATCCACACCTCTAACAGAGACTGCATTGACTAAAATGCTAACAAACATTTCCATTTGCAGCCTAGCACTTTGAATAACTTAATCAACATATGGGTAGGAGAAACTGGTGCACACATTACCTTTTCCTCTATTGGCTCAATCTCTATTTTTCTGTTATCTCGATTACCGATTTCTAGGAGCTGAGGGTAGTGCACACTGGGCCTGTAAAGCATAGTTATTTGCAGATATTGCAACAAAATTAAGTGTCATTTCTTGCACTGAATTTTAACTATGTCCAAATGTGCTCGATGAACATGATATCCTAGTTCCACATGTTTTGGGATATTAGATTTGGGTAGAAAGAAGTCTGGTTTAAAGTTTTTCCTTTTTTCTAATACTGAGACTATGAATGATACTCATTGCCTTTCTATACCATGGAGTTCACCAATGGGAAAGTCCAGCAGAAGAAACACAGGGACCAAAAGAGAAGAATGAGTATTAGGAAGAAAAAAGCAGGGAAAACTAACAAACAAACAAAACCCCAAACCTTGACAAATGTTATCAGTTTATTAAGGAGTCTTTACCTCATTGTGATATAAACATAAGAGAAGTTCACTTCTTACTTGCTGTCGTACACATTCTGCATCAGCTTCCTTTTCTTTGTCTTAAATGATATCTTGGGGAGATGCCTATAGTTTTGGGATCTCTTTTAGTTCCTAAGATCATCCCAATTTAAAGTTTTAAGCTCAAATTCTGTTATAATAATCTCCTTTCTTCCTTTCCCTCAGTCAAGCTGGAGCCGGGATCCCAACTTCTTGCTGGAAAGGGGAGGGAATTTGCTTGATCTGGGCTAATACTAGGGAGAAGGGTAGTAGTTTCAGAAAGCCGGCTGACAATCTTAAATTCCCTAGAAAGAAAAAAAAAATTCCCTAGAAAGAGAGAGACTGAGGTTTGGGGCTTCCATTTCTTGAATAAATGTTCAATGTTCTTATGGATTCTACACATTTAGTCCCTTCTTCCCGGTCTCAAACAATGTGACTTTCAGGCACTGTTGTTTTGTTCTCCTATATTTTTAAACAAGTAGTTTTTCAAATTGCTGGTCAGTTTTGCAATGTTTCCCAACTTTTTCCACTTGCCCCCAAGGAAATTTTCAGATATTTTTTTTTCCTAACATGAAATGTTAATACTACAAACAGACCGTATGTTCATTTATGTACTGCCTAGGTTTCCCTTGCCCTGAAGAACCCATTTTTACCTCCGTGGGGACAGTATCATTCCCATTGAGAAGGCTTGGTTTAGAGGAATGCTATTAACATTTTTTTTTCACATGAGCCTGAGAAAGAATAGAAAGAAAAGAAAATAAGAAAAAATAGAAAATAGAAAGAATAGAAAATATATCACAGACAGTGTAGCAGGAGATATTGTTTTATGAAATGCTTTTCCAAAATTATATAATAGTGTGTTTGTGTGCTTCTATATAGTCATAATATAAAATGTACTTCTTTTTTTAAAAGATTGTATTTATTTATTTGACAGAGAGAAATCACAAGTAGCAGAGATGCAGGCAGAGAGAGAGAGGAGGAAGCAGGCTCCCTGCTGAGCAGAGAGCCGGATGCGAGGCTCGATCCCAGGACCCTGAGATCATGACCCGAGCCAAAGCGGAGGCTTTAACCCACTGAGTCATCCAGGCGCCCCTAAAATGTACTTCTTAATTTAAGTTTTGGTCAAATGTTGAAAGTCAGTGTTGTAACAGATAACCACTAGGAAAGGAACATACAACACACGTGCGTGCACGCGCACACACACACACACACACACACACAATGGAAAACCATTAAGTAGGAAAGACATTTTCATAACTTAATTTTCAAAACATTGCTCTTGGTTGGGCTACTATAGGGCAACACTATCATGTTAGACAGAGCAGTAGTTAACTTTTAATCCTTTATCTCCTTTCCATTCCAAATTCCAAATCATTCTTCTGTGAGCCTTGCTGAGAAAAATGGAGTCCATTGCTTCACCATTAAATTCTTAGTCAAAGTCCCTTTTTCCTTAGTATTTTTTTAGCAGAAAGGGTGATTTCTTCTTATATTAATAGTTGACATGAACATTAGGTAGTGTCATTTTTTTAAAGATTTTATTTATATATGTTAGAGAGAGAGAGAGAGAAATAGCCCAGAGGGGCAGTGAGACAGAGAAGCTGACTCCCTGCTGAGCAGGGAGCCCGATGTGGGGCTCAATCCCGGGACCCTGGGATCATGACCTGAGCTGAAGGCAGATACTTAACCAACTAAGCCACGCAGGGGTCCCAGGTAATGTCATTTTATCAGTTATACTGTCAGAAGCGAGACTACTTACTCAATAGTTGTCACTGATTGTGGTTCTGTGATGATTAAGTTGCAGTATTGTTTTGGAAAATGTGAAAGATTGGTGCAAACTGTGTTGGTCTCTATCTTTCCTTCAATTCATTAGAGCTAAGCAGCTGGAAACAGTGAAAGCAATACCTCCAGCAATGTGTTCTAAGGCAGAACCAAGAGACTGGGGGTGCTCGGAAGGATTGCATTGTTGTTTAGTTACTTGGTTTTATTTGTTTGCATGCTTTGTTTTGGGATAGGGGCAACTACAGCAATGAGGATAAAAAGTAGAAAAGGACCGGTCTCCAGTGCTCTGGAATAGTTTCAAAAGCCAAGTGCTCCAGAAGGCAGGCTGGTAATCTGAATGGAGATGTGGGCTGGTGGGGGCGGAGACCCCATTGATCATGATGGGGACTTTGGCAAACTGGAGAGGAAACGCCCTGTCAAAAGGTGGCCACGGAGACCTCCAGAGGGGATCCAATTTTGCAAGATTTTTAAATAGAAGCTAGACGCCTAGATTTTTACCTGAAATTAATTTGCAACTAATTTTACATTGTGTAAACACTGCTCAGATCCAAGATGAGTGAGCTAAATATAACCTGAAGCTTGTCGGTTTGCAATTTCTGGAGCGATGGCAACTTCATCATAAGGCTGCTCCTAGAGAGAAGAACAGCTAACCAGGCACAACCTCCAAACTGGTTGGCTCCTAGGGCAAGAGGACAGTCGAAGGTTCACATCCATGTGTCTAAGTACTTGTAAGATATAAATAAAGCTAATGAGCTATTAAGTCATGTATTTTCTTCAAGGCAGTCTTGGCAAATGTACTTTTAAACAACACGATTTTTAATATTCATGTATAACTGTTTTTTTTTTTTTATGGCTAAAAGTAACCAAAGTATTAGAAGACCAAATTTAATTACTATTAGCATGTCTGTATGTTTTGCTGATGGATCACACTGTTAGGAGTAAAGATATAAAGACATAATTGGTAAGTCATTTACACTAATTTAATAAAATAAAAGCAAAATTACTGATGTATTATGATAACATGATTTTTCACATAAATTTTACCCTACTATCAAAATGGACTAAAGCAATGGTTGGCAAACTCAGGCTGGTGGGCTGGCGGCCTGTTTTTGTAAATAAAGATTTACTGGAACACAGCCTTGCCAGTTCATTCATACAGCGCTTCTGCCTGCTTTTGTGATATAACCGCAGGACTGAGTAGTTGTAGCAAGACTAGATGAAGTACAAAGCCTAAAATATTTAACACCTGGTCCTTTACAGAAAAAGTTTGTCAATACTTGATCTGAAGAATGAAAAATTAAAATGTGATTTTATTAAAGGTTACGCACTTAAATATGTTCTTCATCAAAATATGAAGTAAATGTTAAAACTGAAAAAAAGATCATTTTCAAAATCTTTTCTTCCAAAATACTTTAAATTGTATATTAAAATCAAACAGTAACATAATTATAATAAGCATCAATGTTTGAAAAAATTATTTAAATAAAACCACATTATTTATTTTCAAAATTTCACTTAATTGTACCACATATTTTTGTAAATATGTGATTATTTGCAATTCCAGTTTCCAATGTCTAGCTACTTGCCAGTGGCTTTAAGCCTGTTAAGTCTAGATTTACATATATACACATGTGTAAGAAATAGGAATTGTTTAGTATCACAATGGTCTCTTCGGCCATTTTGTGCAACTGTTGGGATTCCATCATGCTAATTTATAATGAACTCCAGAATTACACATTAGAATGGGAAGAGAAAAAAGAAAAGCTGGTGCTCTGCACGACCAGAAAATGACACTTCATTATGTGAGAAATTGCTGCGTTCATACTTGAGAAAAAGGATTTGATAAGTTAGTTCTTCTTTTCATGTACCTGTATGCTTCCACCCTTCAACCTTTGCTGTGTGCTAACACAGCTTCTGTCTCTCATGTTAGCAGAAGCACATCTCTAAACACTCTAAGGTTTGGACAACTGTATTTTTTTCGTCGCAGGGCTACAGCAAAAATGTGGAGCGGTATATCCTTGGGGCCTGGCATTGCTAGTCTAGTCACCAGAGCAGACATTTAGCCTTCTAGGTAGTGCTATGCCATGCTGAGAATTGATATCAAGGGGCAGAAGAAAAATGACTCGGGTCTTTTTTAATGAATCCATTTTTTGTAAATGTTTGTTGTAAGGGAAGCTTTGAAAACACGGGCTGGGAAGAAGGGCCCCTCCTGACTGGGTCAGAGGGCAGCTCTGCTGCTAACGAAGTCTAGTTCTTACTGAGGGAGAAGGGAACTATGTGAGACCCATAGATTATGACCAGACACGTTGTCCGGGGAGGGTAAAGCAATTCTGCCCTTTTTGGTCAAGTTCCAGAAGCTGTGCTCAAACGGGGAGGTGGAGGAGAGTTTAGTAAAGGGACTACTCACAGGGAGAGGAATGAGCAAGATTCAAGGAAACCAACAGAGGATGTGTAATTCTTCCCTCCCCTACCTTTGGCCCCCTCAGGACAGACACCATTGGAACACTGTGAAACAGTGGGGAAAACAGCTAACAACAGGAAGAACACATCAGCAGCCCTTAGTCTAAGAGTTCAAGGGGAAGGAACAACTACCAAATCCCAAAGAGAAAGCCCTAGCTGCCCTACAGAGCCCAGGATGGAGGGAGTTTGGGAAGGAATACTCCAATCTCACTCTCCTCCCCTCTGGCTGTCTCCTTCCACTGCCTCTCATGGGCCCATTAAACCAACGCCAAAGGGCACAGTCCTCTGATGCACTCCGGGTGTACAGGGTGGGGAATGGCTCTCAGGGTTGAGGCAGGGAGTTGATGGAAAATATTCCACACACGCACGCACACACACGCATACACACACAGAGTATCCCCTGTTTATTGAAGACAGACAGAAGCAGCTAAAACACTCTCAGCCTGGATACCATCCATCTTTAATAGGCTGTTTTCCAGATTTCAAAATGCATGTTTTTACTCTTTATTTAGGAAATTAACAATTTTGGCAATGTTATTATTATGTACTTGCAGTTCCAATGATGATTATTTTGGAGAAGATCTTATTTTCAAAGTCTCTGCTCTGCCCATTCTTTAACAGGTGTTTACAAACCCTGTCCTCAGCCATGTTCTGAATCAGACCAGCACAGAGGATCAGGGTGGAGGAGTATAGCAAGGAGAGATGTTCACTGGAGAGACAAAGCTGTTAGTAGGCACACTCTTTATACACAGAGTTGGTAATATACTGCACTGGTAACATCAGTTAGTAATATCTCTGATTTGGGGTTGGCAAAGCAGAACATAGAGAAAAATGCAGGACACCAGATGAAGGAAGCCTACACATCCTTAAAATGCCAGGGAGAAAATAAATAAATAAATAAATACACTACTGCTTGCTCCTAAAAGAGCCAAAATTGCCCTTGTCATTGGATTTTTTTGCCTGTCAGGAGAGTTTAGGTAAAAATAGTAATAGGTATTTCCAAAGAGCCACTCTAGAAGTAGAATTACTTCTCCCAAAGGATGCTATTTACCACATACACTGTAGCCTCAAACCTTGCTGCCGCTTTGTCTGACTCCCGGAAGGGAAACCTGCCACCCTCTCCCTGTCTCTCCTAGGTACTTCAAACCTCTCCCGTCACGATTTTCCAAAGACCTTTTTCTACTCCAGGGGTATTCACTATCATTTGTTTCACAATCAATCTTAAGATTTTTTGTAGGGTGGGGGAAATTAAAATCTCCAGTGCAGGGATGCCTGGGTGGCTCAGTTGGTTAAGCGGCTGCCTTTGGCTCAGGTCATGATCCCAGCGTCCTGGGATCTAGTCCTGCATCTTCTCCTTCTGCCTCTGCCTGCTGCTCTGCCTGCCTGTTCTCGCTCGCTCGCTCATTCTCTCTCTGACAAATAAATAAATAAAATCTTAAAAAAAAAAAGTATCCAGTGCAACTCTGGTCAATTTCTTTTGAACTATCTGGTGTGTCCATAGTCAGTGGTCTGCCAAGCTCCCCTTGGACTTCTTTCACTGTTTCTAGTATGGCCTCCCCTAGCTTTGGAAAATATTTGCTCCAACTTGCCTATAAGACTCTACTGCTAGGACTGCTCTCAGGCTACTGGGGCTGGCATTTCCCAGAGGCGGCAACCCCCAAAGGGGCAACCTTACTTAACCAGTGAGCAGGAGGTGAGGGAGGGAAAAGCCTACCTCCCTGTCTTCCAGATGGGGGTCTCTCAGGATTAATGGAAAAGCCAGCTCTGCCTGGGGAGGATGGTACTGAGGCCACCTCAGGAAGAATTTCCTGAACAATTATGCTTTGCTGGCTTGTTTCTTTTCCTTATCCAGCTTCAGCCCCTCCCTAACGGTGACTCCAGGAAGGAGTCCCTCCTCTAATGAATCTCTATCACATGAACCCTCATCTCAAGATCTGCTTCTGAGGATCCCGATCTAAGAAGCATCTTTAGGGTAGGATGTAAGATCTCCAGCAAAACCATCCCTAATTCCTCATATACCATCTTGTCTCATTATTCATGAAAACATATATAGAATTCAGCATGGGTAAGAAATGACAGATTCATGATACCAACCCCAACAAAATTGCGTATCTTCAAATAAAGGTCATGAGCATTGTTTCTGTTTTAATGTGGTTAGGAAGAGGTAAAGTCGGGGAGAAACTGGAAAAATTAGTTCAAGCTGACAACAAGCTCCCAGTTTAAAAGCTGACATTGACGTGTTTTCACCATGGGGGCTTCTCCAGTCTGCTCCAGGCTGTTCCCTGTCAGTGGTTAGCCAAGGGGACGACAGACAAAGGAAGGAAAATAGCATTAATGTGCCGACCTCCCGCTTTGTTTGAAATTGCTAGTAGTGAAGGCTGAGTTGGTAAGAGCTTTTAAAAGCATCTGTTCACCAAATCTTTTGAAAAGTTCTGTAGACTTCCAGCTCAGAGCAACAAGTGATCTCTCTTCTTCACTCACTTCTAAAATAAAATCCTTCGTCCGAGTGTAGAAGCTCCTCACTCCAGACCATCTCGGGGAGAAAGATTTTGTCAACTCTGCCCTGAACATGGCTTTATTTAACATCTTAATGCTAACAAATCTCATTTTTGATCGATTCTGATTTCTCTTTTATTAAATTAAGGCTTGCAACTGGCTATATGCTTCCGGAAGTGAGTTTGCCACTTCCATACAAATCTAATGGAGCCTTAAATTACAGGAAGCTCTCTTGGTGCCTAGTACACTTCACGGGCTCCAGGGAATTCCAAAATACATCTTATTCTTTGTCAGAGAGATAAGATAAATGAAGCATTCCCAGCTTGCAGCTTCCTCTCTAAAACCTTGAAGAGATGGAAAGGCAGTTTAAAAAATTAACTCTCAATTTCTTTCCTCATAATAGAAACTGCTTGCCTTCAGTTATTTTACCATACTTTTCGTAGTTCATGTGGAATCAGGGAAAGAATCTTAGACATTGAATCAGAAGGTTAAGGTTCAAGTTCTAGTTTGTTTCATTTAGTAGCTATGAGGAAAGTTCTCAATTTCCTTACCTATTAAAAAATTTAAAAATCAACACACATAAAAAAAAACCCAGTCCTAAATACTAAAAGTATTTACTAAATACTAAATATAATATAATATAAATACTAAATACTAAATACTAAAAGTATATACTAAAAGTGGTTGTTTAGAGGATAACATAATAAAATCAACAAACACAATTTACAGTGAAATGTGAAAATATTTTTTATACTATAATAACTATCGAAATAGTTATTCCCATTATTCCACCATTATTAAGTGTCGAGTTCAAGGAAATCACAGACTCTATCCTCCCTTCCAAGATCCAAAAAGTACTTGCAGTGTCAATTAACAGACCATGGAGCTTATATATGACTTTCTTTTTTTTTTTTATTAACATATAATGTATTATTAGCCCCAGGGGTACAGGTGTGTGAACCGCCAGGTTTACACACTTCACAGCACTCACCATAGCACATACTCTCCCCAGTGTCCATAACCCCACTGCCTAAATATGACTTTCTTTAACCTTACAAATTTTACCTCCAATATTTTAACCTTTCATGCTTTTGTTTTGTCTATTTGTTGACTTTTATTTCCCTTACTCCTGGTGGAGCAGGAAAATCACCTCGTAGTCTTTACATCATAAGAACTTGCCCCCCGCCCAAAAAAATCAAGAACATTTCATACTGAACATGTATTTGCTTGGCTATGTCGAATGCAATAATGTGCCTATGGGGTGACTCCAATAGATTGTGCAAAAAACTAAACTTGGAATGAAAACATCTGAACTTGACACCTTTTTGTAACTTCAAGGTTACATACATTTCTCTATTATCTAACACAGTGAACCTATCTGTACCTGCTGTGTCATCTATAAAGTCTTAATATTATCCATTTGTCAGACTTGTTGTGAGGCTGACGGATAAACACCAGCTTTTAAATACTATTATCAATATTGTTGTTATTCTATCAATAAGGGTTAATAAGAAAAAACATTTTTATTACATTTCCCATCAGCAGTACAAGCTTACAATCTTCTTCATATTTAGATATTTACGTATTCATACTTCCTTTTGCATATTTTTCTTTCAGGGGATCCCATTGTTCCAATGCTACAATTCCTAAGTTATAAATTCCTCTTGCTGTTATATCCTAGTGTTTTTTCCCTTTCTTTTGTCCTGGCCACACACTCATAGTTCTATTTTCTTTTCACCTCCTTCCTTGACTGAACAATTTTAAGAGCCTCTGTGCTGTTCCCCAAATCATTCTCTTTGCCAACTCTTCGTAGCACACAGAAATGATCACATCCCTCCTCTGTCTATAATCCTTTCGTTAATTCCCCATATCTATGTGTTTAATTCCAAAAACCTTATAATGCCTTTCTAACCCTCTAACCCTTCCAACCTGTTTTTATTCCCACATCTTTGTAAGAACTTGACTTTTCCAGGAAACTGGAATTACTTGACATTTCCCCCACCATCCCCTTTCTTACATTCATGCTTCTGCCCTCATTTCTTTTCCTGGGAATCCTTCCTCCCTTTTTACTGGCTTTCATGATCTTATGTACTCATCAAAGCAGAGCACAAATGCCAGCTCCCTTCTGAACCCAGACCCCAGAAAGGATTAGTCTTTAATTCCTCTGCTCATGCACAATACTTCAATCACTGTGATTTCATTGACAGCATTTCCTTGTATTACACACACATACACACACATATGCATGAATATGTGTGTGTGTGTGTGTGTGTGTGTGTGTATCCTTATATATCCCTATATATCTCATCTCTCTAAAGGCAGATAAAATAAATAAAATGCTTTTATCTTCCAACACCACAGTGTCTTGAATGCTATTAAATATGCATTGAAAGATGATAGTTGCATAATTTAGGGGCAAATGAAAGGAATGGAAGAAATGTTCTACCTGTTCAAAGACCTTTATCTGAATTTGGCTTCCTTGCACAGAATGTCCTATTTCTATGCCCTTCCATTTCCTCATCAAAACTTGCGTTGATATCTCTTTGTAACCCTGGCAATCAGATAATTGGATAAATTGATTTATAATGTTTTAATAGTGAGTGCTAAAAGTTGCATACAAATTAATACATTGGAGTACAATGACTTCCTCTAAAGTGGGAACTCTAGGAGAAGATATCAGCAAACGGAAAAGATACCTGGAAAGAGAGGGCTTTGTGGTCCTCTTTTTACAGGTGACACTCACCCACCTACTGTGCCTCCATATGAAGCACCCTGACCTTGACAAAGCAAGAAGAAGAAGTCTCTTGCTGGAGAAAACCAGAGATATTAGTTGCCCGTGGCCAGAGAGACAACCAGTATGTTCCGAGGGTCAGAGTATCTTTCAAGGAACAGGTCATTATCTTACCCATCTAGCAATGGAACCAGGAAGAAGCTGGCAACACGAGATTTGAATACAAAGGCGACCTTCGAGGCTCAGCTGACAAGGTGGCACTTTTCTTTGGAATAAGAGCCCAAACCTAACTTGCCTCTGTTTGCCAATAAAGCTCTAACTCTTCAGTCCTAATGTGCTGTTACAACAAGTGAGTTTCCCCTATGTAAAGGGCTGCCCTTCGCAGATCTCACTCCCGAATGAAGGTCGCCAGCATTATTTAAGAACATAAAACTCAACTGACCCTTGATGCAATATTTTGGACTCCTCACAGAGTTGAATAGGAGTTGTTAAAACAGGTATAAAGGCAGATTTAGATTCACACATTCAGCAGTCCTTGATGTTTCTGGGGCCTTTCCTCTAACCAGGGCCAACACTGCATTTAGATTTGTATCCATGCCTGCTGAGAGGGGACATTTTCCTCAAATGTACCTGGGGCCAGTGTAAGGCTTTTGAAATGCTGCTGAGCCAAGTTCCAACTGATAGGTTTATTGAGACCATGTTATGTAGTAAGCGGCCACAGTCCCATACTTTAAAACTCAACGATGTGTAAAGAATGCAAAAGCTGACAGATAGTCCTTTATAAAAAACCGTTAGCAATCCCTGCTTGGAGGGCTCGTCAAGCGTGCTTCAAGTAGATGAAAGAAAGCCTACAATAAATAGACTTTGCAAAGAAAACTTCAAAAGGGAAATACTTTCACTTGGGCAAAAGTATGCAGTGTGATTATGTTTCTGTGAAAAGCCCCAATTGCAAAAGTGTAGTAATAATAGTAATAATCAATGTCACAATAAGTCACCTTATGTGTACAAAGAAGAATTCAAAGTAGTTTCAGTGAGTAGATTCAAGAGCTCTAAGACCTCCATTTTCCTCATCTGTCAAATGGGAACGATCAGATATTCCATTTCTTCTCCAGAGATCTCTTGCATAAAGCATTATAACACTAGAGGCTAGTGTGTGAACATCAGCTGATTATTACTATTACCCGCTTTTATAAGAGAGTTTGCTCTTGTTGTAACCACACTTGGCTGACGTTACAGGGAATGAGATGCACTCTGAGACTGACACCATTGGATCTCAGATAAAAATAATTACAAGGAATTGGACATAGCTAGCAACCTGTTTATATTTTTGTAGGTTTTATAAAGGACCTCTTTATATATTTTGTAGGTTTTACAATTTGCAAATCATTTTTATATTTAGATCATAATAAAATCTTAAGATAAAATGAGTTCGGCATCTCTCAGCTAGAGATGTCCTGGTAGCATTAAGCCAGGGCTGTGATTTAGGCAGTTGTTTCAAATCAGCCTTTATAGCATGTACAGGAGTCAGCTGCAGCAATGGCTTCTCCCCTCTTCTCTGGGGAAGTGGCTCTCTACAGAACAATGCCCTAAGAAAATTCCCAGCCACTTAAGAATTGCAAGAGTCACCTAGACGGTATTCTGCTTTAACCTATAGAAAACTGTCTTCAGGGCGTCTGGGTGGCTCAGTCAGTTAAGCCTCTGCCTTTGGCTCAGGTCATGATCCCGGGGTCCTGAGGTCAAGTCCTGCATGAGGCTCCTTGTTCAGTGGAGAGGCTGCTATTGCCTCTCCCCCTGCTTGCCCTCCCACCCCCCAACTCGTGCTCTCTCTCTCTCTCACATTCTCTGTTTCTCACACTCTCTCTCATGGTCTCGCTCTCTCGAATAAATCAATAAAGTCTTTAATTAAAAAAAGAAACTGTCTTCATTGAGAACACTCACAGACCTCAGAAAAATCCAATAAAATTATATATATATATATATATATATATATATATATATATATATATATATAAACATATAGGTTATTTTTCTATGTAATGCTGACAACCATTGTTTTTTAATAGCCAACATGACCAATTAAATGACTGATCTTCCTGAATTCACTATGTGCTGGATCATCATGTGAGTCACCTCAGTATGACTGGAGCACAGAAGGTAAAAAATGGAACCTATTTTTCCTCTCAAAAGGATATCTCCATTTCCAAAGGCACAGAGAATGTGATGTAGGTAGTTTACCACAGCTTCGAACTAGAAGACGTGACACACTGCTTTAGCGTGACAGGCACGGCCAGATGTGCTCCTGACAGGGTTTCCTTTATTCTATCAGCTCCATGCTGGGACAGCTTCGTGGTCATAATGCTATACATCCTGCCCTGAGATTTCTGATTTCCTCCTTTAGAAAAATCAAACCAAACTTGAAGGTCCTAGTTTTAAAAATAGCAGAATACAAAGACTTTGATGGCTTTTATTTTCATTGCTTTGGGCCGTTTGAACAACCTAATTTTTGAATCTGGTTAAGAACTCATCTAAGTACTTCTAGAAGCTACTCTAAAAAATGGAAACACACATCATAAAAACTGAAAGAAAATAAAAGTGCAAATGCCATGCTTTAAAATACATTAAACACAACGAAGATAGACTGCCTTTTATTGTGACTTCTTTTATAGAAATATTGTGTCTAAGAGACAGGAAAGAAATGAGAGGCTATTTAATAAGTAAGATAAACAGGACATTATTTTTTTACCATGAAACTATTAAATGGTGTACATAGTTAACAGAAAAGGAAAACGTTTGAAATTATTACACATATTTGTTGATCCCGTACATATTTGCTTTGATTTGTTATTTAATATGTGACAGGATTTAATAGAGTTCATATCCAGGTTAAATGTGTGGTTTGAATCCTTACGAAGAGGCTGGAAGTTTCCTAATTTATTTACAGTTGCAAGCTCCAGGCCGGTCAGGCAGTTATATTACTGCACTGTGTGGGCCATTCTCCATTCCCTACCGTTGTTGTTAAGAAACACTGCGTATGATTTTGGAAATAAACAACTATGCTTTCCTCTTCTTGCTCAGGTACAGATGAACTGTGTCAGGAAATACCTTCAATAATAGTAATTCTGAAATAAAATGCATTAAATGAATGTACAATAAACCTAATGAAGGTAGAGCCTAACTGAAGAATTTGTGATGAATACAAGGTCAAATGCCCTACTTTTATAGTACACAGCGTCAAACGTATCATTTTCCCTAAAAGCTGTACAAGTATAACCGGTCTACTCTAATTTCAGGATATTTTGTTAATCATTAGCTCAATAAAAAAAGAAGTCTCTTCCTTTTATCTCGCTAGGTCTGTAATCATTCATCAGCCTACTTGTTCTGTCCATCCTTACTCTTTTCCCAAGTAATTCCCCTTATTCCTTCAAATCTCAACTCAATTGTCATGCTGTCAAGGAAGACTTTCTGAAAACCCTCATTATTTCAAAGTTTCCTAGAGTTCTCCCTGACTCCTCTTTTTTCTATTCTTTATCCAGTCTAGCAGCTAACTCTGTTGCTCTACCTTGAAATTACATCCAGAATGCAGCCACTTTTCAATACCTATAATGCTGCTACTGGCTGCTGATACAACCTTATTTGTTCCTACACTAGCAAAGAGACTTCTCATTGGTCTCTCTGTTTCCACCTTTGCTCCTTAGAGCCAGAGTCAACGTTTTAAGACATGTCAGACCATACTACTCCTTAGGGTGTATGAAAGCTTCCCAACTTACAAAGAAAAAGTCAATGCCTTTGAAGTCAGCTAGAAGGCCCTACTTCACCCATGCTCTCACCCCAGCTCAGGATCCCTCTGACCTCTCTCTCTCCCGTTACTCGTCACACCTCTGCTTGTTACATCCGTTCCTAGAATGTACCCATTTATTTCACTTATTGCTTCTCTAAAAGAAGAGATTTTTTGACAGTTCTATTCAATAAAAACAGAGATTTTTGCCTATGTTGTTTACTACTATATACCTGAGAGGGAAAAGGCACACACAATGGGCACTCAAAAATACTGTTTAAATGAATACATCACTATACTTGTCTCTCAAGGCACTCGAACAGACATTCCTCCATGTTTTGTGTGATTGTTTGTTTAACATTTGCTTTCCCTACCCTCAAGGTTGACATAAACACCCAGAGTTCAAACACCATTTATGTTTTGTCTATCGTGTATCCTCAATGCCCAGCACATGCCAGCCCCTACTACTATGTGCCATTATATATGCTTATTAAATGAAATAGTGAAAGGAAAATAGTATGATATCTTCCTCTTTCTTTTCTAATGTGCTTACAATATATCAAAATTAAAACATTTCTGTGATCAGTCAGGTACTCACCACTTGATCTTTCTGTAATATCTCCATAAAGCAATCCGAATTTTCAGTTATCTGTCTTCCATAAGTACCTCATTCAAAAGATAGTTTTGTTAGCTCTTTTGCATAAATACCTCATTTAGAAGATCAGTACCCTTTTTTCTTTACAATAGGGAGAAACAGACTTAATTTATGTATTCCTTGCTTAGAAGCTCAGTGTAATTTTGCAACTATCATTCTGATCCATAAGGCTAGACAAAGCAAATATAGATGACACCTTGTTGCATGGGTTGACAGGAGCAGCAAAAAATAAAACAACATAATTCTTCAGGAGAAGAAGCATTAGCCTCATGTAAATCAGAAAGGTCACTGCACTCCAGATTTTGTTTGAGCCTGTTCCCTCGCCACCAGGTTTCTTACCAGAAGCTGTCAGTTAAAAAAGAGGGTGCTATTTTTTTTTTTTCCCCTGGCTGAAGACAGGCTTGCTCGAGTCACTGGCCATGCTTGTGGTTGAGTAGACTCGGGCTTGTTAACACCCATGCCCTCTGGTATAGTACAGCCTCCCTTCCATCGACTGTGTTTGGTTGAAGGGGACGTGAAGTTTCCATTTAACAACTCCAAAAAGCAAACGGCAGGTGCAAAAGTGAGTGTAGTGATATCACCGAGGCATGACATGTTTTTCAGACCTCTTCCAAAACGGGCTTTGGGCTACATGTCTGTCTGCAGTTGGTGGCCAAGGAAGACAGCTGTGTGAGTCACGTTTTGCTTGGCTTGCAGTAGTGTAGGCAAAAATGGGGATTTCTGATTCTGTGGAGTCCTCACGGACCATGTCATTAAAACACAGTTTTTACGTTGCAAATTTGTTTAAACTTCCAGTTTTTGAACTGTGAAAGAAAATGTGAAATAGATCTCCACTTTCTGTGGATCATGAATTTGTTAAGAAATTCTAAGATTGTTGCTGAAATTAAACTTATAAGGCCCTGTTGGCTGCAAAGAGCTACACGGAGACCCTAGCACATCTAACTAATTATATCTTATACCCAGGTTCTCATTCCTCACCTATTTGAATGCAGGAATGAGTAGGTAAATTAATGGATATATTTGAGTATATTTATAGGCACCAAACCTAAAATATAGAACTAAAGTGGCTTTACCCTCTAGAACATAAATTCATTCAATACATAATTCTGAAAACCTGTTCTAGGCTCTGAGAATGCAGTAGTGAACAAAGAGACACATTTCTTGCACTGATGCAAATCATAACCAGTAAGAAAGGAATAAACAAATCCTTGTTTGTTTACTAAAAATAGTAATAGGGAGTAGTAAGAATAAGAGGCAATACCGTGTAATAGGTAGCTCTTTGTGTGAACATGATTCTTTTTTTTTTTTAAGATTTTATTTATTTATTTGACAGACAGAGATCACAAGTCGGCAGAGAGGCAGGCAGAGGGGTGGGGAAGCAGGCTCCCCGCTGAGCAGAGAGCCCGATGTGGGGCTCGATCCCAGGACCCTGAGATCATGACCTGAGCCGAAGGCAGAGGCTTAACCCACTGAGCCACCCAGGCGCCTCTGTGCTGAACATGATTCTAAGTGCTATCTCTATCATCCATCCATCCGTCCGTCCATCCCCCTATTCCTCATACTACTCCTTAAGTTAGATGCTGTGAGTGTATCATTTTATAGATGTAAGAATTGAGGCACAGAGAAGTTATGTAATTTGTCCAAGGGTTTATTCCCTGTAAATTGTGTAATTGGAATTGGGATTAAGATAGTCTGCTCTCATAGTCCATATTCTTAACTTCACTATATTGCATCTTTAAAGATATATCCTGTGTCATAAGTGGCATAAAGATAAATGAAGCAGCGTAAAAAAATAAAGAGTTATAGGAGAGGTTGTATGGGGAATTCAGTTTTTGCCATGGTGATTCAAAAATATATCCACTAACTCTTTGATATTCTTTTTTTCAAAAAGGGGAGACTCATTTCTCCCTTGATTGAAGGCTGGATTTTGAATTCTAACAAATTAGGTAAACTGAAAAAAGAGGTGTGTTGACTTCCAAGATTAAGTTATAAATTTTGGGACTTGACACTTCTTTGTTCTCTCAGTCTTGGACCCCTCACTCTGGGGAAAGTTAGTTGCCATATTGTAAAGGCACTCAACCATCTCTAGAAGATGTTCACAGGGAGACAGACTGAACCAGCATTAACTTGTCAGATTTGTAAGCCATGTTGAGAGTAGAAACATGAATCCCAGTCAAGCACTCAGATGACTGTAGCCCTGGCTGATATGGCTGAAACCTCTGAGTCAGATCCACCAAGCTAAGCTGATCCCAGATACATAAACCACGTGATATAATACATAATCATCACTTTAAGCCACTACATTTTGGGATACTTTTTACACAGCAATAAAAACTAACAGAGTGGTCAAGAAGGTAACATTTAGCCAGACACTTAAATCAAGTGAAGAAACAAACAATGGGAATATTTTGGGGAAAGATTTTAGGCCATGAATAAAACATGTACAAAGACCTCAAGTATGTTTGTTGTGTTTAAGAACAGTAAGTTGTCTGTAGCAGCAAGACAAAGAGAAGAGTGGCAGGAGTAAGGTCAGAAACCCAGGCATCAACGGTAGAAAAATTCATGTCACTGTAGGATCGGATCTCTCTTTGTCTGTCCTATGAATCGATTGAACAGTTATGAACAGGGAGTCACACTGTGAAAAAGATCCCTATGGCTGCTGGGTGGATAATAGACTAACAGAGTCAGAATAGAGTCACTGAGGTCACTTAAGAAGCTATTTTAATAACAAAGGTGGCTTGGACTAGAGTCTTCATGGTGGAAATGATGAGAAAATGTCCAATTTAAGATGCAAAGATAAAACTAATAGGACTTGATGATGGATTGGATAAGGATGTACTACATGGGTCCCTGGCAAAACTGATTTCAAGGCCCACTATGTCCACTCTGAGAAAGTATTTTGGAGAACCTAAAAGTGGTAAATTTGGTTGGAATGTGTTAACACAATCTCTTCCTTGGGCTTATGGGGAAGATAATTAAAATATAAGGGTAAATAAGAACAAACACTCATTCTGTTTTCTTTGATGCTCTTTCCAAGAATATTGCACTGTATCTTCCGGTGAGATACATGGAATCTATCACTCTAAAACATACCCTTACGAGATGTGAAATTAGAAGAGAAAAGAACTATTATTGAGTTAAACTCCTCTTGTGTTTGTTCAACATGAGACCAATATGAAATTAGCTTACTTCTTGAAAATTAGAAATGGTGATATCAGCAATGGGACAGCCTTTGGAATTGGGGCAGATACTATTTGTACCCAATCGTGGTGAATTCTTCCCATTAGTACATCCAGATCTGCAAAGACAGCCTTCATGGACTAAGACCGTGGCCACCACTCCATTCCACAACTCTTAATAAGTACATCAGTATGCAATTAATTTAAAAATTAACCAACATCCCTAACTACTTGGGCCAAAGTGAGCCCTGATGAGCGGTAGTATCCCACAAGCATTGCCTGACCAAGCCTTTTGGACATTTTTGGAGAGTCTTGAAAAGACTCGATCAAGAAACGTAACAGTCACCTGTCATCTATTTTGCCTTTTAGGCAAAAGCTATCAAGATTTTGTTTTTAAAAACAGCACAGATTCTTCTCAGGAAGTTTATGCTCCATGCTCTTTGCTCCTAATTCTATCTCCTTATTCTGCAAAGAAGAAAATATCCTTGATGGTCAAAACTGACCCTGTGCTGAGGGTGCAGGAATTCTCCTAAGACAAGATAGATAGGATACCCATTAAATCAAACCACTAGGAATCCAAGAGACCAGGTCGTGGGTGCTCCTTAATTCTTAGCACTCACCAGCATGTCAAGACTGCTACATTTGCCCTTTTCCACTGGAACTATTGGTGTAGATCTGATTTCACATATTTTCATCATGTGATAGTGTTGAATTCCCCATTCCCTTTGAAATTAGTCACAGTCATGTGACTTGTTTGGCCAGTGAAAAGTAATCTGAAGTGACATTTATTTCTTCCAGACAGAAGTTTTGTGAGACACTGTGTAATTACCACATTCCCTTTCTCTCCCCCTTGGTTATCGTAAAAGCACGTGTCAAGATAATCTTCTTTCAGCTGAACCCCTAAGTGACTGTACTAAATGGGAGCCTGCCTTCCATGGTGCACCTCTGTGCTACACGGGTGACAAGATATAAACTTTTGTTGGGCTTATCCTTTGATATTTGAGGATTATTTGTTATTACAGCATGACTTAGACTATCCTGGCTGATATAATTCCCAAATCCTATCGAACCTCAGGCAAGATGCAAAAGACATTATAGGACTGGAGAAGGTTGATAGCATGTTCCAAAATATCATGAAGTGAATCTGAGATGACCATAGCACTCCAAGAAATAAGGAAGTGATTCGTTTATATTCCTCTGACCACATTCATGCAATTATGTCAGAACTATTGCCTCGTGTTTTTGATTGAATGAGTAGCCTCAAGAGAATTCCATGAGAAATGATCCCTGCACACCGAGGATGAGTTTTAGTGGGAGCAACAGGACTTGGGACTAGTTGCCAAAAAGAGCTCTTCTGATTTTTCTGACATGAAGCAGGTTCTGTCACAGTTAAACAGAAGCAGACAGAACTCCTCAACATTTACATTCGTCATCCTTAGGGTGATACCTTTTGTGCTGCTGACATTGTTTCTGTCAATGTGTAAAGTATACAGCTCTATGAAGTAACTCACTCTCCTCCTTCAAAGATTTAATTAAGTAAATCACATGCCATGGCACTCTTCCATTCTGCTTGATGAGTGTGTAGTGAAAAATTTATTGTTGTCAGATCTCAGGGTGATTTATTTTTCTCCAGGGTCTACAGAGAGCACTGTTTTGCCCATATTTAGTATCTTTGTTGGTGGGAGGTAGTAGTGTGTATTTTGTGGAAATAGAAACAAAGAGCTTATAATGCATACGTACCCCAGTTAATTCTGTCATTCTGACGTCAGAATTCCATTGTCTTATTTGTCACTAGCAACAATGTCCCACTGGGTTTTTCATGCCAAAAATTATTTTCATTTTTCCTTTATTCCAGTGACACCCCAATCAGATGGTAAATAAGCACACCAACTCTGGAGCTCAACTTCTAGCGGGACTACCTATAAGCTGTGTGACCTGGGGACACATTACTTAACCATCCTGTGCCTCGGTTTTATTAGTTATAAAATAAGATAATGATAGCTCTACTTTCATAAGGTTGGTGTGAGGATTTTATGTTAGTACATGTACAGTATATAGTTCAGTGCCTAGATTATTTTAAATTCTAAATAAATGCCAACTTTTTTTTTTAATATATTTAACTTTTTGTTCCCATGGAAGAAATCTGTTGATCATGTGTGTTATACTTCTGCTTAAGTCAAAGAAGAAAAGGAGGAAGAGTGGACTGGGAATATTGGTACTTGCATTGCTTGTTTTTTTTGTTTTTTTTTTTTGTTTGTTTTTTGTTTTTTTTTTTTTAAAGATTTATTTATTTATTTGACAGACAGAAATCACAAGGAGGCAGAGAGGCAGGCAGAGATAGAGGAGGAAGCAGACTCCCTGAGGAGTAGAGAGCCCGACGCGGGGCTCGATCCCAGGACCCTGGGATCATGACCTGAGCCGAAGGCAGAGGCTTTAACCCACTGAGCCACCCAGGCGCCCCTGTTTTTTTTTGTTTTTTTGTTTTTTGTTTTTCAAAAAGAACACAAAATGTATGCATTCATTGATGCTTTAGGCAAACAGGTGTGCATACTTATTTATATTATCATAGCCCTTGGGTGCTAATAAGAATAATACATTTTGAGGTCAGGTCAGGTCAGGTCATTTTGAGGTGCATACTTTTTTCTCTTTTACATCCCCTGCTTCTACCTTATACTATTCAAATCATAAAATAATTCTTCATTGAAAAAGAAAATGAGTAAATGAATTAATGACTCTCCATTTTACATTTTGTATCTTAAATTCACATTATAACATTGGACCTTAGTGCCCTCAGCTGCATTTTAAAGATATTTCTGAACTTCATTGCTCATCATCTTGAGAACCTGATAAAAGTACACATTCTTTGGCCACACCCTTCAGGATTTGATATAGGATGACTTGGATAGAACCCAAGGATGGAAATTTTAATAAAATATAAAAGGAGATTCTGACTACTTGTTAGGCTCAGGGACCATTCTTCGTAGATCTCTTCTAACTCCCACATTGCATGAGACTAAGCTCAGCTGAACTCAACTCAAAAGATGTGTTGAGGTTTTAGAAATAGCAGGCCAACTGGTTAATATCAGAATTGGAATTCTAGGAGGAGGAGTCAAGATGGCGGAGAAGTAGCAGGCTGAGACTACTTCGGGTAGCGGGAGATCAGCTAAATAGCTTATCTAAAGATTGCAAACACCTACAAATCCAACGGGAGATTGAAGAGAAGAAGAACAGCAATTCTAGAAACAGAAAATCAACCACTTTCTGCAAGGTAGGACTGGCGGAGAAGTGAATCCAAAGCGATGGGAAGATATACCACGGGGGGAGGGGCCGGCGAGCGGCGGAGCAACGGAGCAAAATCAGGACTTTTAAAAGTCTGTTCCGCTGAGGGACATCGCTCCAGAGGCTTAACTGGGGTGAAGCCCAGGTGGGGTCAGCGTGGCCTCAGGTCCCACAGGTCACAGAAGGATTGGGGGTGTCTGAGTGTCGCAGAGCTTACCGGTATTAGAACAGGGAAGCCGGCTACAGAGACAGAGCCGAGGAGTGACTCTCAGCTCGGGGTTGCCTTGAACCGGTCGCAGGCTCGGTCAGCTCGGAGCGCAGCCAGAGGCCAGGGTGACGGGAGTCATTGGGCGCACTGAGGAGTGGGGCCCCGGGCACTCGGCTCCTCCGGGCCGGGGACCGGGAGGCCGCCATCTTCATTCCCGTCCTCCGGAACTCTACGGAAAGCGCTCAGGGAACAAAAGCTCCCGAAAGCAAACTCAGCAAACCCGAGCAGATTACTCAGCGCGGCCCCGGGTAAGGGCGGTGCAACTCCGCCTGGGGCAAAGACGCTTGAGAATCACTACAACAGGCCCCTCCCCCAGAAGATCAACGGGAAACCCAGCCAGGACCAAGTTCACCTACCAAGGAGTGCAGTTTCAATACCAAGGAGAGCGGCGGAATTCCAAGGAGAAGAAAGCAAAGCACGGAACTCATGGCTTTCTCCCCATGATTTTTTAGCCTTGCAGTTAATTTAATTTTTTTTTTCTTTTTCAATTTTTTTTTCTTTTTCTCTTCTTCTGCTAAATTTTTTTAACTTTTACCGTTTTCTTTTAACGTTTTTTAAATAGTTTATCTAAGATATATATATTTTTTCCTCTTTTTATATTTTTTCTTTATCGGCTTTCTTTTTTTAATAGTTTCTTTTTTTTTTCTTTCTGAACCCCTTCTTATCCCCTTTCTCCCCCCTCACAATTTGGGATCTCTTCTGATTTGGCTAAAGCATATTTTCCTGGGGTTGTTGCCACCCTTTTAATATCTTACTTGCTCCTTCATAAACTCTTATCTGGACAAAATGACAAGGTGGAAAATTTCACAACAAAAAAAAGAACAAGAGGCAGTACCAAAGGCTAGGGACTTAATCAATACAGACATTGGTAATATGTCAGATCTAGAGTTCAGAATGACGATTCTCAAGGTTCTAGCCGGGCTTGAAAAAGGCATGGAAGATATTAAAGCAACCCTCTCGGGAGATATAAAAGCCCTTTCTGGAGAAATAAAAGAACTAAAATCTAACCAAGTTGAAATAAAAAAAGCTATTAATGAGGTGCAATCAAAAATGGAGGCTCTCACTGCTAGGATAAATGAGGCAGAAGAAAGAATTAGCGATATAGAAGACCAAATGACAGAGAATAAAGAAGCTGAGCAAAAGAGGGACAAACAGCTACTGGACCACGAGGGGAGAATTCGAGAGATAAGTGACACCATAAGACGAAACAACATTAGGATAATTGGGATTCCAGAAGAAGAGGAAACGGAGAGGGGAGCAGAAGGTATATTGGAGAGAATTATTGGAGAGAATTTCCCCAATATCGCAAAGGGAACAAGCATCAAAATTCAGGAGGTTCAGAGAACCCCCCTCAAAATCAATAAGAATAGGTCCACACCCTGTCACCTAATAGTAAAATTTACAAGTCTTAGTGACAAAGAAAAGATCCTGAAAGTAGCCCGGGAAAAGAAGTCTGTAACGTACAATGGTAAAAATATTAGATTGGCAGCAGACTTATCCACAGAGACCTGGCAGGCCAGAAAGAGCTGGCATGATATATTCAGAGCACTAAACGAGAAAAACATGCAGCCAAGAATACTATATCCAGCTAGGCTATCATTGAAAATAGAAGGAGAGATTAAAAGCTTCCAGGACAAACAAAAACTGAAAGAATTTGCAAATACCAAACCAGCTCTACAGGAAATATTGAAAGGGGTCCTCTAAGCAAAGAGAGACCCTCAAAGTAGTAGATCAGAAAGAAACAGAGACAATATACAATAACAGTCACCTTACAGGAAATACAATGGCACTAAATTCATATCTCTCAATAATTACCCTGAATGTTAATGGGCTAAATGCCCCAATCAAAAGACACAGGGTATCAGAATGGATAAAAAAACAAAACCCATCTATATGTTGCCTACAAGAAACTCATCTTAAACCCAAAGACACCTCCAGGTTTAAAGTGAGGGGGTGGAAAAGAATTTACCATGCTAATGGACATCAGAAGAAAGCAGGAGTGGCAATCCTTATATCAGATCGATTAGATTTTAAGCCAAAGACTATAATAAGAGATGAGGAAGGACACTATATCATACTCAAAGGAACTGTCCAACAAGAAGATCTAACAATTTTAAATATCTATGCCCCTAACGTGGGAGCAGCCAACTATATAAACCAATTAATAACAAAATCAAAGAAACACATCGACAAGAATACAATAATAGTAGGGGATTTTAACACTCCCCTCACTGAAATGGACAGATCATCCAAGCAAAAGATCAACAAGGAAATCAAGGCCTTAAATGACACACTGGACCAGATGGACATCACAGATATATTCAGAACATTTCATCCCAAAGCAACAGAATACACATTCTTCTCTAGTGCACATGGAACATTCTCCAGAATAGATCACATTCTTGGTCCTAAATCAAGTCTCAACCGGTATCAAAAGATTGGGATCATTCCCTGCATATTTTCAGACCACACTGCTCTAAAGCTAGAACTCAATCACAAGAGGAAATTTGGAAAGAACCCAAATACATGGAGACTAAACAGCATCCTTCTAAAGAATGAATGGGTCAACCAGGAAATTAAAGAAGAATTGAAAAAATTTATGGAAACAAATGATAATGAAAACACAACGGTTCAGAATCTGTGGGACACAACAAAGGCAGTCCTGAGAGGAAAATATATAGCGGTACAAGCCTTTCTCAAGAAACAAGAAAGGTCTCAGGTACACAACCTAACCCTACACCTAAAGGAGCTGGAGAAAGAACAAGAAAGAAACCCTAAACCCAGCAGGAGAAGAGAAATCATAAAGATCAGAGCAGAAATCAATGAAATAGAAACCAAAAAAACAATAGAACAAATCAACGAAACTAGGAGCTGGTTCTTTGAAAGAATTAATAAGATCGATAAACCCCTGGCCAGACTTATCAAAAAGAAAAGAGAAAGGACCCAAATAAATAAAATCATGAATGAAAGAGGAGAGATCACAACGAACACCAAAGAAATACAGACAATTATAAGAACATACTATGAGCAACTCTACGCCAACAAATTTGACAATCTGGAAGAAATGGATGCATTCCTAGAGACATATAAACTACCACAACTGAACCAGGAAGAAATAGAAAGCCTCAACAGACCCATAAGCAGTAAGGAGATTGAAACAGTCATCAAAAATCTCCAAACAAACAAAAGCCCAGGGCCAGACGGCTTCCCGGGGGAATTCTACCAAACATTTAAAGAAGAACTAATTCCTATTCTCCTGAAACTGTTCCAAAAATAGAAATAGAAGGAAAACTTCCAAACTCATTTTATGAGGCCAGCATCACCTTGATCCCAAAACCAGACAAGGATCCCATCAAAAAAGAGAACTACAGACCAATATCCTTGATGAACACAGATGCAAAAATTCTCACCAAAATACTAGCCAATAGTATTCAACAGTACATTAAAAGGATTATTCACCACGACCAAGTGGGATTTATTCCAGGGCTGCAAGGTTGGTTCAACATCCGCAAATCAATCAATGTGATACAACACATTAATAAAAGAAAGAACAAGAACCATATGATACTCTCCATAGATGCTGAAAAAGCATTTGACAAAGTACAGCATCCCTTCCTGATCAAAACTCTTCAAAGTGTAGGGATAGACGGTACATACCTCAATATTATCAAAGCCATCTATGAAAAACCCACCGCAAATATCATTCTCAATGGAGAAATACTGAAAGCTTTTCCGCTAAGGTCAGGAACACAGCAGGGATGTCCGTTATCACCACTGCTATTCAACATAGTACTAGAAGTCCTAGCCTCAGCAATCAGACAACAAAAGGAAATTAAAGGCATCCAAATCAGCAAAGAAGAAGTCAAACTATCACTCTTCGCAGATGATATGATACTCTATGTGGAAAACCCAAAAGACTCCACTCCAAAACTGCTAGAACTTGTACAGGAATTCAGTAAAGTGTCAGGATATAAAATCATTGCACAGAAATCAGTTGCATTTCTCTACACCAACAACAAGACAGAAGAAAGAGAAATTAAGGAGTCCATCCCATTTACAATTGCACCCAAAACTATAAGATACCTAGGAATAAACCTAACCAAAGAGACTAAGAATCTATACACAGAAAACTATAAAGTACTCATGAAAGAAATTGAGGAAGACACAAAGAAATGGAAAAATGTTCCATGATCCTGGATTGGAAGAATAAATATTGTGAAAATGTCTATGCTACCTAAAGCAATCTACATATTTAATGCAATTCCTATCAAAGTACCATCCATTTATTTCAAAGTAATGGAACAAATAATCCTAAAATTTATATGGAACCAGAAAAGACCTCGAATAGCCAAAGGAATATTGAAAAAGAAAGCCAAAGTTGGTGGCATCACAATTCCGGACTTCAAGCTCTATTACAAAGCTGTCATCATCAAGACAGCCTGGTACTGGCACAAAAACAGACACATAGATCAATGGAACAGAATAGAGAGCCCAGAAATGGACCCTCAACTCTATGGTCAACTCATCTTCGACAAAGCAGGAAAGAATGTCCACTGGAAAAAAGACAGCCTCTTCAATAAATGGTGTTGGGAAAATTGGACAGCCACATGCAGAAAAATGAAATTGGATCATTTCCTTACACCACACACGAAAATAGACTCAAAATGGATGAAGGATCTCAATGTGAGAAAGGAATCCATCAAAATCCTTGAGGAGAACACAGGCAGCAACCTCTTCGACCTCAGCCGCAGCAACATCTTCCTAGGAACATCACCAAAGGCAAGGGAAGCAAGGGCAAAAATGAACTATTGGGATTTTATCAAGATCAAAATCTTTTGCACAGCAAAAGAAACAGTTGACAAAACCAAAAGACAACTGACAGAATGGGAGAAGATATTTGCAAATGACATATCAGATAAAGGGCTAGTGTCCAAAATCTATAAAGAACTTAGCAAACTCAACACCCAAAGAACAAATAATCCAATCAAGAAAAGGGCAGAGGACATGAACAGACATTTCTGCAAAGAAGACATCCAGATGGCCAACAGACACATGAAAAAGTGTCCATATCACTCAGCATCAGGGAAATACAAATCAAAACCACCATGAGATATCACCTCACACCAGTCAGAATGGCTAAAATTAACAAGTCAGGAAATGACAGATGCTGGCGAGGATGTGGAGAAAGGGGAACCCTCCTACACTGTTGGTGGGAATGCAAGCTGGTGCAACCACTCTGGAAAACAGCATGGAGGTTCCTCAAAATGTTGAAAATAGAACTACCCTATGACCCTGCAATTGCACTGCTGGGTATTTACCCTAAAGATACAAACGTAGTGATCTGAAGGGGCACGTGCACCCGAATGTTTATAGCAGCAATGTCTACAATACCCAAACTATGGAAAGAACCTAGATGTCCATCTACAGACGAATGGATAAAGAAGATGTGGTATATATACACAACGGAATACTATGCAGCCATCAAAAGAAATGAAATCTTGCCATTTGCGACGACGTGGATGGAACTAGAGGGTATCATGCTTAGCGAAATAAGTCAATCGGAGAAAGACAACTATCATATGATCTCCCTGATATGAGGGAGAGGAGATGCAACATGTGGGGTTGAGGGGGTAGGAGAAGAGTAAATGAAACAAGATGGGATTGGGAGGGAGACAAACCATAAGTGACTCTTAATCTCACAAAACAAACTGAGGGTTGATGGGGGGAGGGGGTTGGGAGAGGGGGGTGTGGTTATGGATATTGGGGAGGGTATGTGCTATGGTGAGTGCTGTGAAGTGTGTAAACCTGGTGATTCGCAGACCTGTACCCCTGGGGATAAAAATATATGTTTATAAAAAATAATAAAAAATAAAAAAAATAAAAAGAATTGGAATTCTATACTCTCTTTTCTCTTTATAAAATCCTTCTACAACAGGTTCCCGTGGTATATTGTGGTAAGTAACTCCACAAGTCTCTTAAGCATGCTTTTTTCCCCTCTTTCTTCAAATAAAAACCTATTAAGGACTGAGCTGTGTGTTCCACTTAATGGACCCATATAAATTATCACCTGGCTAAAAATAGTTTTAAAAAATCAAACAATCCTGCCATAAAGCAGTAAGGAGAACAGTTTGAGTAATAAAAAGATTATTTAGATGACTCTAGTCACCAACAGTTTATTCTTCCACTAAAAAACAAAAATGCGTAGTTTCAGATATTTGCCAAGTTTCAGTCTTTGAAAAGCTGTAACTTACAAAGCAGACATTTCCTTTGACACATGATTCATAACAACATTTTGTTATGAATCACAGCAATCTGCCAAGGAATCCCTGTTGCCCCAACTTTTCAATGATTTACCATTCCAAGCTAAAATAATTAATCAAATCGGACAGAGTAGGAGGTGGAGTGGTATAAGTTACGTATTCATAACCAGCAATAAAACTAAGTCATCACAACTGAGTTATCAGATTTTTAAAAAAACTTTATTTATTTATTTATTTATTTGAGAGAGAAAGCTAGCAAGAGAGAGAGAGACCACAAGCAGGGGGAGCAGCAGAGGGAGAGGCAAAAGCAGGCTCCCCACTGAGCAGGAAGCCTGATGTGGGGCTTGATCCCAGTACCCTGAGATCATGACCAAAGCAAAAGGCAGATGCTTAACCATCTGAGCCACTCAGGTGCCCAAGTTATAAGATTTTTTTGACCCAACAGACATTATCCAAGGCCAAACGGGTAACATGTCATAATTGAAAAGTAAGCTAACTATATATTTTTTTAAATTAATATGCATATATATATATACACACACACAGTATAGATAGATATAATCTATTTTGCACTTAGATCAATAGTCTCTTAACTCTATGTTGTTTGAAAATAGTGACGTTTGATAGTAAGTGGTAAAATCAGGAAAATTATCTAAAATATGTCACCTTCTGTTCATCCCCTTGTTGGTTTTCTTCATACAGTTATTATAACCTATAACTATTTTATGTGTGTGTGTGTTTCCTAACTTCCAACTAGAATTGAGCTTCTCAAGGGTAGAGAGAACCTTCTTCATTGCTTTGCCCCCATACTTAATCACAGTACTTGGAATATGATAAGCAGTCAAGAAATATTTGTTCAAAGAGTGCATATAATCTTTTACTTTTTTAATGAGCCTATGATCCTGGTGTTATACTAGGCATGTGGAGATATTCCAGTGAGCCTGTGAAATAGGCAAGTAGTTTATAAAGGAAATTATAATTCAACTGGATCTTGTAATTTGTCCAAGATCTCCTTACTTCCAGTCCAGAGTACTTCCCACTAAACCCCCACAACCACTAATAATAATTTTTTAAAAACTCGACATAACCTAGGTCTCAAAATCCCAAAACACTTTTCCCTAATTCTTGAGGATTATAACGTATTTCCAACTTAGCAATCACCAATGTTTCAAGCCAACACCAAACCATAAAACTTAAACTGAAACAGAAACCTGAATACTTGGCTGTTTCATTGAGTCACATAACAATAGAAAGTATCAACATAAGAGCCACAGGAAAGCAAAACTTCTTAAGTTTTATTAACCAGGTAATTTTTTACATTAGTCTTGAACTTTCTAGTTGAAGAATTTAACAACTCAATTGCGATACAAAAGTTTTGGTTTTCTGAGTGTGGGAAAGCAGAAGCCAGTTAAGGGCACACTGCCCCTGGAACCCTGGCTGAATCCCATGTTACATACTGAGTAAAGCCCTTGACTTCTTGGCCTTTCCAAAGAGTTATGCAAATTTCTTGAGCTATATTTGCCCCTAGTCACCCTTGGCTTGGCTTTTAGATTCTACTTAGAAAGTAAGAATAAGAAACCAATAAATTAAAATTTATCTAATTTATTATTATTTATTTTATTTATTTTTATTATTATTCAAAATTTCTCAACCATTTTTAGAAATTTGCATTACTTCTACCCATAAATTCTTGTTTATGTTTTATTCAGAATCTATACCTTTTGTTGGTGGTATTATTTTTTTCTCATTCCTCTTCTTCCAACCTGTAGAAACACCAACAACAAAAGCAACAATAATAATAATACCTATGTCACATTTATCCTGTATCCTGCACTCCACTATTTCCAGTAGATGTCCCAGTGGTCTGTGAGGTAGAGACAGTTATCAATTCCATTTTGCACATAAGGAAGCAGACACAGAGTATAGCCTTGCCAAGTAGGCTAGCTGGATCTAAAGGTAATGACCTAAAGTAGGCTGTTCCTGTAAGAAAATCTTATGACAGTTAATAAAAACAATCATTTCTCATCCCACTCTACACAGTTTGCTAGCTAACTTTAAGAAGTCTTTTCTCAGCCATGGTCTCAGCCAAGGAAAGGTAACTGGCTATATGCAATCCAGCCTTATATTCCCTGGACAGCCTCAATCTCTCATTGCACACACACATGAGTGATTGCCCTAGTCTAGTCACCAGGGCTCCTGAGCTTGGCCTCATCATCTGTAAAGATTTCAAATATCCTCTTCCTGGGGTGCATCGGTGGCTCAGTATGTTGAACATCTAACTCTTGATCTCAGCCCAAGTCTTGATTTTGGGGTTGTGAGTTAAAGCTCCACATTGGACTCCACACTAGGTATGGAGTCTACTTAAAAAAAAAAAAAAAAAAAAAACAACAAAAACCCTCTTCCTTCTATGAGTCTGCATCTTCAAGCACTTGTTGTTTCAGCCATACAAAGCTACTGAACCCTTCAAAACATACATTTAAAGTTCACAAAGAACTCCATCTTAGAATTATTTTTCATTTCTACTTCTATTGAGAGCTTACTCACTCTTCAAAATTCAACTTCCTTACTGCCATAGTTTCTTCTAAACCTTCCTCAAATCACCACAGTGCTAATTTATTATTCCTTCCTCTGTAATGTTCCACAATGTGATTATTTCATTCTATTGTGCAATATTACTACTTGTCAATACTTTGTGGAGATTATATGCACCTTGCAGACAGGGACAATGCTTTCCTTAGTTCTCTTTCTCACATATTGCCAAAGTCAGAATTGGCACATAATCATACCTCAAAAACATCTGATTCATTAAGCAAACATGCGGAGTTATCCAGAAGCAGAATCTTTGCCTTCCTCAATTTCCCAAGCTGATATCCGGAAACTCCACCATTTAGGCTGTTCAAACACAAAATTTTTGGCCTAGTCAATCACTTCAATGACTTAAAATAAAATAAAGTTCCAAGAGATTTTCTAGAAAACCTAAGTTGGGACTTAACGTGTATGAATGAAAGAAAGTGTTTTCCTCCAAAAATGTGCTGACCACTCACTAATTGTGGAAAACATCAGTTCTTAGTTGTTTTTAGTTATTTTTCTTCATTGCAATTACATTCCATCTACTTAAGGTAGACTACTAATCAAGATGTATTTAATTTGAATGACCTTTGGAAAAGGCATAGTTATAGGCTTTTTTTTTTAAAGAAGTATCCTTTTAAACAGGATTTCAGGGGCACCTGGGTGGCTCAGTGGGTTAAGCCACTGCCTTCGGCTCAGGTCATGATCTCAGGGTCCTGTGATCGAGCCCCACATCAGGCCCTCTGCTCAGCAGGGAGCCTACTTCCCCTTCTCTCTCTGCCTGCTGCTCTGCCTACCTGTGATCTCTCTCTCTGTGTCAAATAAATAAATTAAAATCTTAAAAAAAAAAACAAACAAACAGGATTTCAGGATACGACCTCAGAGTACATTCTGCTGCTCTGTTTATGGCAGAGATATTAATCTGAATTCACCATATGATTCCACAATAGGAGACTATTCCCCTAGCCTCCCTGCAATTGGGCTGGGACATGTGAGTGAGTTCTGGCCAATGGCAGGGGGCAATAAAACCTCTTCCAAGGCTGCTCTTTAAAGCTTCCCAGGAGTCCTTCAGCATTCTTCTGCAGCTGCTGCAGTGTTTGGAGGATGTATGTATATGTGGTCTAGTTGCAAGATGGGGAAGAGTTTCATTTGTCCAGCCTGAGACTTGGTGTGATTGACAAATAAACTTTTATTATTAAACCATTGGGATTTTTGAATTATACTGCAGAGTTACCTAGTTTAGTGAGATGAACTGATGGATAATACCAACACATTTAGGAATGCCATTGCTCCTTGGTAGGTGCTGAGTTTAAATAGGAAGTAGCCATGACACACAGGCTACAATATCCAAAATCATTTTCATGGCCCATATGGTTTCTGATGATCTGATTCTCTGTCCAAAATGTCTTTGCCTTTCTTTACTGGATAGATACTGGGACACTCAGCTCAGGTGTTGAGACTCCAAGGAAAATTTTCTTGACCTCGTCCAGATTAGGTGTGCCTCTAAGGGGCTCCAGTGTGGATGTGCTTTCCATCGTTGTAACACTTACTTCATGCTATTATTGTCTATTTGCTTTTCACCTCCCTACCCCCACTGCAGACCGAGAACTCCTTGAAGATAGGTAATGTGATTTTATTCCTTTTTATTCCCCAATGCTTAGCACAATGCTTGTTGCATAGTGTTCAATAAGCCTTTGTGGAAGGAAGAAAAGAAGAGAGAAAATATGCTTAAACAAAATATCCAAACACAAAGAGGCTTTTCCAAGCAGACCTATAGGGAGTGATTCCCTCTACCCGACAATGTTTTATGAGTTCTCATAATAATAAAGTCCAATCTCCCTATGCAGGAAAGGAGAATCTGATCCATTATCTTCCTGTTTCCAACTCTTACATCATTGTCTCAGTATGCAGGTGTGGGGGAGTGTGGGGAATCAACAGACAGTACATAATGCAGCTTACGGATACCACTGACACCCCCACATAAGAAAGAGCATGAATACAATCACTGCACAAAATTCCAATTCTTGCCTACTTCTGAAACAGAAACAAAGAACACTGACTGTGGATAAATAAAGCAGGCATGCACAATTTAGCATCACTTGGGTTTTGTACACATTTTTAAAGACAGTGTCAGTGATGAGGGTAGGGCGTATGAAGTTCCAAAATGAGAAGTGAAATGAACGTAGAACTTATTAGAGAAACTAGACTTCGCTAAGAGATTTAATCTCTCTGGGCCTCAGTTTCTTCACATACACAATTAGAACTCAACCTCAAATGCTCCAAAATACTATACTTTGGTGAAATTTCATTGAAATATATTTATTTTGCATGTAGATCATATATATTTTTATAAAAACTAACTTAAATAATGACCATAGTTAGGTTTGTGATCACATTTATAATTGTAGGCAACTTACATACATTTCCATAACTGTTCAAAACGCCATTATCATCTGTACTAACTTGTTATTTACCTTAAGGTTTAAGTGGTGAAATAGATGTGAAACTCATACATACCGTTAATTCCATTGATGATTAAGAGTTCGAAATTGTGTCTACAGGACATCCAAGATCAGTCAATTTGCTCTTCAATTGATTATGTAGAATCCTTGTACTTACCTGTGAAAAGAAAATATCAGGCCAAAAATTCAGGGATTAGGGTTAATGCCTTGAAAATATGCAAGCAAGCACACCTACAAGCATGGATACACACTAGATTTAAAGAGCTGACTGCTATTGAAAAGAAATTATCACTGAGGATGAGCGAATCATCATAACACTAGACAAAGGAGACCCAAAGTTTAAAAAGAGAAAAAAAACAAAGCAAAACAAAACAAAGAAAGGGTATGGAGAAATTTAAGATTTAGCACAAAAGAAAGGCCAAGCAGCTCAGATCTTGAAGATATTTCACTGTGTGAATTTGTGGGGAGGACTGGAGAGGGAAGGGGGGAGCCAAAGATTCAGAAAAGAGGTACCTGCACCATATTCTAGATTCAAGGGACGTGAAATGAAAAACAGCCATCAAACATGACTGTAAGAAAAATTTGAAATTGGTATAAAGCTGAGAGAATGTTTTTAAAAAGCTATTAAAAATGGGAAATATAAAGAGAGAATGAATAATGACAACTGTGGTTGCTTCAAAGGACATGGATGCGAACAGCCAGCTGGTCAGCCTCACTGTTGATGTGCAAAATTGCCCAGGCTGCACTGGGGAGTGAGAGACAGAGGGCTGGCCAGAAACCAGAATTTTTGATTGACCCTCAACGCTGTGCAGATCCTGCCCAAGACAGTCTAGAGAAAACCTTTTGATGGAATCTATTGCTAGTTATGTTTTCCTCCTCACACAGGTTTTAAGAGTGAGTATTATTGGTTTGCTATGCTAGAGTTTCTGTGATTTCGTTGCAACTGTTAATTGTTCCCTGGAGATTCTGGCCTTGTGTCTGGAATTTTACTGATTTCCAACAAAGGTTTATATTAAATTTCCCAGTTAAGAATGCTATCAGGCTGATTTATACCACCATCTGTCAGCCCTCGCCACGTGACAGAGTGATTTCACTTACATAATGGGGCTAATATGTCTTTTCTGATAGAGCATTTCCTGCAGCTCCCCGTCACAAAGTTTTAATTTAATGCTAACAAGGAAAATCCATATTCCCTTTCTCTCTAGGTAACGACTGGTAGGTTTCATTCTCTTTTTCTATAGACACTTAAAAGGTAGCAGGTGACAGAGGAATGTTTTTCCCTGACTTAAATTGCCATCCTGAAAAACTGTGCCATTTTCTCCTGTCTCCTTTCTTCACATGTATGTTGATGTTATTCATTCATTCCTTTATCATTTCCACATATATTTACTAAGTGTCCACACTCCCAGACAGGGACCTAGGCACTGAGAACACTAGAGGCCAAGTTCCCTTGGTGCAGACATCCTAGGGGAAATACTAAAAAATTAAAGAAATAAATAGATGAGATGATGGCAGATAGCATCAAGAACAAGGAAGGAAGGCCATGGAGGAAGGAGAATTCGTTACACGTAGTAGACAGGATGAGGGGTCAGCCAGGAGCATAGATGGTAGGAAAGAACTCTAGTAAATTTGGCACTTTTGATAAAATGACAAAAATTTTCTTTAGAAAACCAAAAACTGTCATTTTCCTGACAATAGAACACAAGTAGATATAGATTAAATATATATTTAGATGGGTCAAAGTATAAAATTACTTTTAGGGCTTTTATTATTATCATCCTTACCCTAAAACAATAATGATTTGTCATTTTTAATGACATATATAAATTCCCATAAACAAAATGATTTTACTTTAAATTTATCTTGAATAAATTTAATTAAAAATTGATGAAATTTATTTGATAAATTTATTTTGATACAATTACTTGGCATATCTTGAAAAAAATGAGATGTCTTCAATGTTAAAAGCATTGAAAACTGTTGTCCTACCAAACTAGGACCTTTTCATTTTGATGATCAAGGGGTATTTAGAGTCATAGAGGAGGGCCTAAATTTTACCAATAGCTCATGTAAATATAGATTTAATTTGGGCTATTCATAGGAGATGTACACAACTGACAGTGTGAAGAATGCTATATTATTTCACAGCAACAAGTGTTAACAAGGGTTTTTCTTAAGCATGTCACCATAATCATTAATAATAAGGTTGAGCAACAAATCAACTTATTCTTTGAAAAGCAGTCTTGGTAACTGATAAAATAATGCAAGATTCACTGGCTTCTGAAGAAAACATGGTCTGAGAACATCCATTCAGTTTTCTTCCTGGACCAATGCGAATAATAATGTTCAGAACCAAACTTGTTTTTTTGATCCATAAACATGTTTTACCAGCTCCTTTTCTTTTTCTAGTGTCTTCCAGGGCTTACCTACCGTATAAGCAGCTACCAACTGAGGTCAATGCCCATCATTTCTTCTTTGGATGACCTCAGTAGTATTCTCTTATTCTGGTTTGGTTTAGTTTTGGAAGCTCCAGAAGGTCTGAATAAAAGGGAGTCAGAGCGGAAATCCCTTTCAAAGGGTGGGGCTTGACAAATGTCTTGAGGCTGCATTTTCCTAAGAAGTAAAATGCAACAAGCACTCAGTTTACTCTTGTTTTCTTGATTTAAAGGTAAGTGATTACTGTTGGAGATGGGTTATATTTACCGACCTCTCTTCACTTCTCCTTTTTTGGATCTATCTTCCCAAATGAAACTAGGTTATTTTTCCGAAACACAAACTGGATTTCAAGACTCACTGCATAAAACAATTGACAAGCTATTTCCCATTGTATTCTAGGGACTGGTATCCAACCTCCTCAAATGGATGAAAACCCTCGCAATCTGCTTCTAGCTAGCCTTCCAGCTTTTCCGTCTACCACTCCCTCCTGGCTGTGCAGTCTCTACACAATGGCTCCTTTGGCCACCTTAATCCCTCATAATTTCTGAATATTCTATGCTCTCTCTTAGGTCTTTTTATCTCTATATGGCCTGCTTTTCACTGAAGTACTTTTCATGGCTCTCAAACATCATGAACTTCTGCTTATTTCTTAAGACCCTTCTAATGGTTGCTTCCTTTGCTTTCCTTTGGAAAGCCCAAAGAACTCTAAATCTTTCTACTGCCTGTGGAACAAAATAAATAGTACATTAAAATAAAAGGCTTAATAATATAAGAATATTGGAGAGATTAAGAAATCTTACATAAGTCAAACATCTGACACGTTTTCAATTGTACTGATCTTTGTGAAGAAGCATATAGAACACTGTATGAATACTCTTCACACAGTGGACATAAAATTAAACGAAGTTTAGGAGGCTACCCATGTAGGGATCCTCTCATGGACACAGGCTGACCTCGCCAGCAGGCACCATGCCATTCCAACAGATGGGCTCTGAGAGTGGAGGCCAAGAGAACATGCTGTCTATCAATCATTTTTTGTAAGCTCTGTTCATTTGTGATCTCTTTCAAGCTCTGTTCATTTTAAACTTCAGTGTCTGGGGTTAAGTGGTTGAGTCTGGAAGTGTGATATGACAGCAATAAGTGTGGCTTGAGAAGAACTTTGCAGATGTTATAAAATCAATTTGGAGTCCATTAATGAGTGTATTTGGGAGCAAAATAAGTTGAGGAAGGATGTGACTTGTCCTCGGTGAATGATACGCTCACACAAATATCATGCATCATCTAATATTAAGGCAATGTCTGTTACTCCATCCCTTTTTATTTATTTTTTTTTAATTTAACCACCCTAAATTTCAACTTACTAAGAGAGGCAAAATGAAATGGTAGAGTAGGTATGAAGTCAGGATTCTGAAAATTTGAGTCATGGCTCAGGTTGTTACTGAAAAGAAATAATTTAATGTCTTTATTTTATCATGTGTAATGAAAGATTATAATTAACAAATCCTAAAAATTGCTTCCTACTAAAAAGACAATTAAATATAGAATGCACAAAAAGGTATGTGTGCATGTGGGGGGGTGTGTTGGTGCACTTGATGCATTAAGGTATAATGTATTTGACCTTATTGCACCCTAATCACTGCTTTCTGACTTAACATTTTAGTATCACTAGATTCTGGGTCCCTTGAAGCAGACATTACATCCTACATGACTTACTTTTGCAGAGTTACTCTATCATCCAACTCCAGACAACAGTGTGTTTAAAGCTTTAAAAATAAGAAAAAATAAAAAATATTATGATAGTGCTTTAAAGCATACTTTGCATAACACATGTGTCTCATTAATGGCAGAACCAATAAAATTATCAAAAGTGTTTTTCTAAGGAAAGTATTCAAGCTACCCCATTTCTGAACCCCTCCATTACTTCTACCTTCACTTGTCTTCGTTCTTGTTCTACTTTGTCTTCACCTATTCTGCTTAATAATCTTTGGTCTCTTGACTTCACTTTGCCACAGATAGGTTCCTGCACCATTACCTTAGAAATGTATTTAATTTCAAAATTGAACCCCTCAGGCACACTGATTCCTTTGGCTCACTTGAGACACCTGCCCTCAATAAGTCTGTGTTCAGATTCTGTTGCTGCCTGAATGAACTCAAATCGTTAAAAATATCTAACTAGTAATTGCTCAATTTGGTTATCAAATGTAACAATACAGTCGCCATTTTACTTCAGGAAACTTTCCTTAAATGTTTGTTGTGTGAATAAATACTTTTCAAGGAAGCCACTCTATGGATCTTTGAATAACAAAATAGCTAGTGGATCTAAGTGCTTCTTTCCAGCTATTAAGGATTCTACAAATAATCAGAGGGACAGAAAAATGCACCTACTTTAACTTTCTAAAAATGTTCAAAGTAGCATATACACTAATGAGATGAATTCTCAAGAACTTATAATGTACTTTAAGAAACAAAATCTTGCGTCCCCTAACAGCTCCTCATGCATCACCTGATTGCGCACACTTTCCCTCCCAGAAAGAGACGATGGTCCAAGGAACCTGATTGCGTGGCCAAAAATTACAATAAAAACACAAAAAGAAATCAAACAGTATACGCTAAAAACAACAGAATGAGGTTCCAGATATGATAATTATCAGATAAAATATAAAATAAATACATTTGTTACATTCAAAGAAAAGGAGAAAAAAAGGTGTATGAGTGACAAGAGATTGTAAAAATGACCGACCAGATCTGAATAAGAACCAAAGACAATATTTTCATAGGAGAAATTAAAAATTTAGCCGAGGGTTAGAAAGCAAATAAGACACAGTTTGGCAATTAATGTATGGGAATAATGATCTGAAAAAATGATACAAAATGCAGCACAAAGAAACAGAGATAGAAAATGAGACAGAAGCTAAGAGAATGGAAGACGGATTGAGAAGCCTGGCATATATCTATTTGAAATTGCAGATAGAGACAAGAAGTATGATGGGAATGGTCAAGCCTGGTCCAAGAAACCTTTTTTTTTTTTTCTTTAATAATATTTAAAATCATACACGTGATTTCCGTAGGCAAGCAGCTATAAAATTTATGACACAATTTAAGCCTTGGTAGACTTTCTTTAATAAAAGCAACACATCTGTAGTTATGCTCTTCTAAAAGCTTAAATAGCTGTAGAACTTAGAAAAGCACAAAATCTTTCTCTATTATATTTGGCAGGGAAGTACCATGTTTTATACTAAATAGCACCTATCTGCTAAAGTTATTAGTGGAGTAAGAATGTGGTGGTAGCAACTTTGCCGTTATGAAGACTAACCTGTAAGCCATATTACTCTAACATACACTCCAAAATGTAAGAAAATTCCAATAATTAGTGTGACATCATTGGATTCATTCAAATGAGTCACAATGTAGCCTCATAAAAATGCATCCTACTATTCTGTATTAGCACCAAACCATTAACCGTAGGTAATACAGAAAAGAATGCTGATTATGCCCACTAATTCTATATCCAAACTCTAATTTTTCTTTCCTGAAATTCTTAGCTCTAGAAGATTCCAGAGAAGTACACTGTCCCATAGTGAAGAATATCCCAAGGACACAAAAGGAAACATTAAAGTTTAACTCCCAATGGTAGACATGCCCACAGTCTGTACCATGCAACTGCAGGGTATTCCAGCGTCCTCAAATATGGGTAGGCACTGCTCACACAATCTTTCAAACACTCCTCGAAATTGAAAGAATGCTCCTAAATTCTCTACTGAAGCCTTTCAGAATTTCATCACTCACAATTCCAGTATCTAGCACTTTACCTGGTCTGATGTAAGCAGCATATCATGTCTGTTAAACATGGGGCTCTGGAGAAAGGCAGAGCTGGAATGGAGCCCAACACAGCAACCCACAGCCACGTGAGTCTTAGTGGGTTAATCAACATACCCAAAGTCACGGTCCTAATCCATAAAATTGTAATCTGTTAGTTCCCACCACATAGAGTTGCTGGGAGGATTAAATAACATGATAAATATAAAGGATTCACAACAGAAGCTGCTACTGATGTATCACCTTAGTAGGTCAATAATGATTCCCCTCATTGTTACTGAGTATTTTCTGAATACCCGCATTACCTCCAGAGTGTCTGCCATTTGCAATTAAAATAAAAAACACATTTATTTAACTTTATGTTGAGAAGTATTCATCTTTGGAAACAAAGGAGACCATCTCAAAAAATTTTATTTTTGTTTTCTTTCTGCACATATGAAACAAAATGAATTTAAGACAGGACTCGCACACAGCTCTGGATAGCACTTCATGGGCTGAGTCGTATTTCTGACTGCTTCCTCCTCTCCCATAGCCTCTCAGAGCAGCTTCCTGTTTGCATACATTTTCCTGCTCACAACCTGCACAGATCTTCCTTCTTCCAGGAATACTTTTCTCTATTTCTTCTTGGCAGTACCTGCCTGCCCTTCAAATCACAACTCAAGGATGGTCCCTTTAAGAAGCTTTTCTTGGCTATTAGACAGTCTCTCCCTGACAGGTGCCAGTGACCTTCATCTATGCACCTACAGCATAATTTCCACAGTACTGTCAAACCACTCATCACCTTGCTTTGTCATGGCCTGTTGGCATGTGGTTCAGCCACTACTTCCATAAGGGTTTTATTCATCCTTGTACCCTCTCGCTAAGCACACTGCCTGTCACATAATAAATACTAAATATCACTCAGATGGGTAAATGGCAGCCAACAGACCTTCAGTTCACATTGGTTAGGTGGATAGATGGAAGGATGAATAGATGGATAGAAGGATAGATGGATGGAAAGAGAGAGAAGAAAAATACATGCTTGGTCTCTTCTAGTTAAAAAAAATCACATTACCACTAGACTAGTCTGATATAAAGATCACTTGCAATATGATTTAGGACAAGTTTTACTAATTCTCCTAGAGTAATAAAAATAACAGTTGTTTTTGTTGAAGTTAACATGATTAATGAAACTGTGAAGTGAAGTCCTTTCCTCCCCTTGCCAAAGTCACTCCCTGGTAGTACGTTCAAGCATTCAGCGACGTGCACTGGCTTTTTCAAAACCTCATTTAGTTCTACAGCTGGCTCAAGCCAGGTTCTGGCACAATCACTTTCATCTGAGAAGTAATGCCATCTTTTAAATTAGAGGGTGCAGTGAACTGAGCACCATACCCAGAGGACACAAATGGAAATCATTTAGAGTTGCCTGATCTTTCCTTTCACTCAAAACCAACACAAAACAAGCTAGTTCAGCAAATTGAGGCTATAAATAATATACAACACTTCATCATTTCAGTTACCTCTTTGTACGGCATCCAAGATGCCTACAGGCCTGGATAGAGCAGCCTTATTAGACACCAAGAGGATGGGGTAGCCACTAGCTGGCTAATCACAATACTGTCAAATTGCTACATCAAACCGACTATAATTCACTGAATAGGACAGTTATTAAAATTCCAAGCTCTCTCTATGATGTGACCAGAATGATAATGGCAATACAGTCAGCCTTCCTTGCAAATGATGAGACACATTAGAGAAGGCATAGGCCCACCTATCTCCAATATTTTTTCTGCGAAAGCTACCTGCAATAAATAAATAGCATGATGAGTTTCGTGCCTTCTGTGATGTGACAGCATTTGTACAGAAGAAAATGTCCTAATTCCACTGAAAGCACCAGTATAAGTTAAGGTCTTAATGTTCTATAAATCAGAGCACAGAACTCCACACTAAAACCACCTTTCACAATTAAGGAAAGCAACAGCAAATTGGCTAATTAGCATAAGAGCGTACACACACTGTTGTCTCTTAAGTGCCATTATTAAGCATTCTATATATAGTCATTTCAATTGTAAAATTTACAAATTATTTTCTTTTTTCTTATAATAAATCTTGGCACTCTTGTGACAAATGCTATAATCCTCACTAGGCAGAAAAGCCCTAAGCTAACATAAAATGAACTTTTTATGAAACCTATGAATCTAGAAAAGAAGCAATTGAATTAGTCTTGGCACCAATCTAAAACACACTTAGATTGGAAAATTACCAAATTTAACCCAATGAAACTCAGTTATGGTTTAATGAAAAGCAGTTAAAACAAGTTTTGAATTAATCTTTCTTCCTGATCATGAAAAAAATACACTTATGGAAAAACATAAAACTTCATAACAATGATTAGAAAATTATTTCATTCTGAAAACAAATGAGTTAGAACATTACTACCTAAAAGCATAATTTGAAATCACTTAATAATGATAAGCTTCCATTCTACATAAGGAGGCAAATTGCAAAAAGAAATATCAGAGCATTGCTTTGACTCTGCAACGTTTCAGCTATGGAAAATGGCAGTAGTATGAATTCTTATTTACTGAAACGTTATTTAAACTGATAAAATTGAATGTCATTGTGAAAGTGGTGGTTGAATTTTCTTTTTTCTAAATCCTGCAATACAGATGGATGATAGATGATAATGGTTGATAGATAATAGATAGATAGATGAAACATAAGTAGATACAGGGTCATTAACTCACAGATTTGGAAAGGCATCTTTTAATGTATCATTTGTGTCAACAATAAACTTGACAGGATATGGATTAAACTGTATCCTAATGCAGGAAAATCCCTCAAGGCCAGGTCACTGAACAAAGGTACACGGGCGTTCTAGACTTCTCCCACATTCTCAGATAAAATCAAGCCACAGAACAAAAAACAGACTCTTCTCTGATGGAATGGTCCCTACCTGTGGGATAGGACCAACTAAGGGTCTTATGGTTATTGCAAAGGGCCTGAAAACTCATCTCAGTTTCACCTAAATAAACTGCTTATTTTCATTGATTAAATGGTGGTTATATACTTGTGTATTAACATTCTTTAAAGATCTTGAGTAAAACATTCCTTTGCAAAGGCAAAGGCAATTCACAGGCTAAAAATATCAATCCTGCAAAGATGATAATCCTACTCCAGTTAATCCATACATTTGTGCCCTGCTGACCAAATCCCAATAGACTTCTTTTAGGGGTAGTTAGAAGCAGATGATCACAATGGTTCTGAAATTTATTTAAAAGAATAAATATTTGCAAACAGGCAAGAAGTTTTTTTGAAAATGAAGACTACTGCAGAAGAATTTGTCTTGAATGAATTAAAACACATTGCAAAGATGTAGCAACTTAATAAGGATAGTGGGTGGTAAAGCCTAGAGAGCCTTGCTCTTCCTTCCCGGGTTTTGGACTTTGAGCCTCGTTTCAGAAGGAGTTAAGTCAAGATTTAAAAAAAGAAGAAAAAAGGCCTAATTTCTTCTTATATTTCTGTAGTAATTTACTCTTTAATATTCGGTCCATGTATAATTTATTATTATACATAAGAGGAATATCATCATTTAAAAAATAGATATACAGAATCTCATTAATGAGTATTATATAATTATTTGTTTTCCCAGTGAATTAAGACATTATCCTTGTCACACACAAACACCCATAAATGTTTAATAGTCATACAGTGAAAATTACCCTATATGTGCTTAATAGAAAATTAGTTTAAAAATAATAATTTTAAAAGTTTACCACATTATAGGATTCTTTGCTGCCACTAAAATGACCCATTTAGGTAAATATTTATCAATGTTCAATATTTTCTTCATTTCTTCAGTTAAAAAAGCAAGTTTCAGAATAGAATATATAATACGAATCAGGCTTTATAAGATATCTTAGTTTCTTTTTAGAGAATAGATACAAAAATGGATTTTTTGTACATGGTTTATATTTCCCTCTTTATCCTTTTCTGTATTTATTAATTTTTATTTTTACATTTTGTCAATAAAGAACCTTTATTCCATCTCCATATGATTTATTCCTATGGATATTTCCCTTTACAACTTACCACATTTTTTTTTAAAGATTTTATTTATTTATTTGACAGAGAGAGAAAACAAGAGAGGGAACACAAGCAGGGGAGCCAGGAGCCAGATGAGGGGCTTGATCCCAAGACCTTGGATCATGACCTAAGCTAAAGGCAGACACTTAATAAATTGAGCCACCCAAGAGCCCCTACAACTTACCACATCCTAAGCACATCCCTCAAATGAAAGTGGGTTCCTATGCCTTGACCTCATTATGATGGGATAAACCGCACATATTTGTACATCTGTATTAGGCAGATGAATGGAATCAACCTGAGCTCTCCTGAACTAGAACAGTGACTAATCAGTCTCTCTCCTACCTATCAATTAACCTATCTGAAAATAAATGCTTAGCAATCTCTTAAAGAAGAAAATTGAGACTTGACATTTTTATTTTTGAATTGGCAAAAGGAAAAATGTCTAATGGCATTGAAAAACGAGATTGCTAGAATTGGCTTGGCCTCATAAAGTTTCTCATCTTTCAACATAGTAGTCAAGTATTGATCTCTTGCTTAAGTTCTAGATACAATTTGTTTTATTAGTTTATATCAGTATATTGTTAAAAACGCTTCCAGTATGAGATTTTTTCTTTTGTGTGCTAGAATAAACATTTGCAAAAGTGGCAATATTCAATTACCTAACTCTTCTTTTAAAAAGATGTTCAAGGTTCACAAACTCAAAAATTTCAAATTCAAACATTCTTCTCTGATCACAGCCTTCTAGTCTTTAATTTCTAAAACAGGATTTTCCCTTAATTCTTCTTTTCCTTAAAAGCTGGATCTCTAAACAAATGGATAAAGAAGATATGGTCCATATATACAATGGAGTATTATGCCTCCATCAGAAAGGATGAATACACAACCTTTGTAACAACATGGACAAGACTGGAGGAGACTATGTTGAGTGAAATAAGTCAAGCAGAGAGAGTCAAGTATCATATGGTTTCACTGACTTGTGGAGCATAAGGAATAACACGGAGGACATTGGGAGATGGAGAGGAAAAGGGAGTTGAAGGATATTGGAGAGGGAGACATACCATGAGAGACTGTGGACTCTGAGAAACAAACTGAGGGTTTTGGAGGGGAGGGGGATGGGGGGTTGTGTGAGCCTGGTGGTGGGTATTAAGGAGGGCATGTACTGCATGGAGCATTGGGTGTGGTGCATAAACAATGAATTTTGGAACATTGAAAAAAAATTAAAAAAAAAAAAAGGTGGTTCTTGAGTCTTCATTGTTTACTTCTTCTTGCCTCAGCAGCCTAGACTTTACTGTCAATCTCTCAGTCACTCCCTAGACAATGTTCTGAACATGTCTGTTAATTCTTTGCCCTTCCATCATACTCAACCGGCAAAAATCACAATTCTGGAAAGTTCAAAAAGTCTATTTTTTTTCAACTGTTATACAAAGGATGCTGAATAAGCCTAGAAAAAAAATGCATAAACTTGAAAACTGGAGGCATTAAAAACTCAGTTTCCCATTCAAACTGGGCCTTCAATGCATTTCAGTGCCATTATGGGATCCAAACACTCTGCCATATTTCTTCTCTTATTGGCTTTCTTTCTGTTTCAGGTCTCCACAGTGGCAATTCTGCATCATCTCCACTGCCATTAAATGTAGTCTACCACCTTCTGCTTCTTCACAGCTGATAGCATAGTGTCCTACCTCACAAAGAAAATAGGATCATCAGAAAAAATTTACCTGCTTCCTCTCCCCTCACCAATTTTCATGCATGTAGATTCATCATGTCTCCATTCCTTATGTCAAAATTGTTTCCCTGTCTAAAATGAATCTCTCTACTTATGTTAAAGCTTCTCCTTCCATTTTTCCTCTCTTTCCTCTGGAAGGAAACTGTTGCTATGAAAATTCATTTGTTTTTGTTTTTCTCTCTCTTGGAAGCATCTTAATCTCTGGTTTGTTCAGTTTAGCATTTAAACGTGCTTGAATTTCTTTCTCTGGCTTTTTTTTTTTTTTTTAAACTCCTTCTTTCAACCCAAATGTCTTGCTCTTTCTCTTCCTCTCAGCTGAAGTTCCTAAAAACATTTCCTATACACTCATTGTTTTCACTTCTTTATCTTCCATTCACTCCTCAAATTCTATGTTCTAGCTTCTTACCAACATTTTACTGAATTACCATTGCTAAGATCACCCATAAACTTGATGCTAAATTTAATGGATAAGGTTTAGTATCACCTTATATGAAGGCTTGCCCCCTTTGAGGCTATAGCACCACACTCTCCTAATGTCTTATTTCTTTGCCTCCTGTCTCTTAACTACTTTTCACAGAACCCTCTCCTTCTACTTATTTCTTAAAATACCATGTTTGTCAGGACTTACCTCATCTCCTCCAACTCTTCAATTACCAACTGTCTCCTGATAACTTCCAAACCTATATTTCCACTCCAGACTTTACTCTTTTGCTCTAGCTCTGTATACTGAATTCTGTGGAATAACTTCTCTTCTACAGCTTGGAGGCATTCTTACAACATTCCAAAAGTTGAATCTTTCTCCACAAATTTATCTTGTATCTTAAGTTCCCTATTTTAGTAATGACACCAACTTTTATTTGGTTCAAGCAAGAAATCTGATTGACCCATTTGATTTCTCCCTTCCTTAAATCTTGCCGATCCTACTTACCTAATATTTCTAAGTTTCATTCATTCACTTCCATTATTAACTACAAGTTCAGATTTGTCCACTAAAGATACTCTATCACACCTTACTCCATATTCTATGCTTTAGCCATAGTAAATTACTGGTTGTTCTCTAAATAACATGGTTACTCTTGCTTCAGATATTCTGCATAACTGTCCCATCTGTCTAGAATGTAATTCCCAAAACCTGTCTTTTATTTCCAGGTTAGAGGTCAACACTTCCATAAGACATTTCTGATTTACTTACCACTCTCCTCTTATAGAATTCAGTGCTTCACCTAGATGCCCCTATCATAGTACTTACTATAATGTATGTTAACTGCCTGTTAACTTGCCTGTCACCCAAATAAGACTGTATGTTCTTTAAGAGAGACACAATGTCTTTTTTTTTTTCTAATTATATTTCTAGTGCTTACTGTAGTGCCTGGCTCCATGTAGATAGATGATCTATCAACATTTGTTTCATGATTGATGTTGGCCAGTTGCCCAGAAGTATGTCACATAATAGAGAAAAGGCTTCTGACAATGGGGTAGATAGACTATTAGGCAGATCAGAACACCTGCATAATTAAATTAAATATTAATCAAGAAGTGTTATTGTAAGAGCTATATTGACCAGTCTGGTAAGAAGTTATGCTGAAAGCACCTTGCTAACTGGGGGTTTTTAACATGCCATACCTCATCATCATGTGGATTGTAAAGCCACTGTTTCCCCTCAAGTGGATAATGTCAGTGGCTCCTTCTCCACTCACTCAAAACAGTTTTGAAAGGAGGAAAGTAGTACCACATCCACTTATTGCATTTTTGTGTTTTTAATAAACTAGCTAATTGATGGGATAGCTTGAACATACTTTGCTTGCAACTGGGTTTGCAAACAGATATTAAGCAGTGATTCTCAATTATAGCTGGTGATTTTATGTCCATTTATTCAGTAGAGATGGCTACCAGAATCACCTCCAAATACCACTTTCCTGAGGAGATTTGGATCCTACACATTCTGCCCCAGAGAAGCAATGTTAGTGAAGGGAGAGTGTCAGACATTCAACACAGATATCTAACTGTTCTGGGTGGTTAATAATCCCTGATTTAAAGTTATATATATTTATGGTCAACAGAACGTTAACAAATTCTTTTAATAGAAATCATGACTAGATTAGGTGTTCTGCTTCTGAAAAGTGTAAATATTAGCCTCTAGTTACTACAAAATTCAAATTTCCTTAGAAAAATCACCATCTAGAATGTATTTATGGAATTATTAAATTATAGATTAAGAATATATAGGGGTGCCTGGGTGGCTCAGTGGGTTAAAGCCTCTGCCTTGGGCTCAGGTCATGATCTCAGGGTCCTGGGATCAAGTTCCGCATCAGGCTCTCTGCTCAGCAGGGAGCCTGCTTCCCCCTCTCTCTCTGCCTGCCTCTCTGCCTGCTTGTGATCTCTCTCTGTCAAATAAATAAATAAAATCTTTTTTAAAAAAGAATATATATTAGAATTAGCTACAATAATAATAATACCTATATCTAAGTGGTTTTCACATATTAATTCACTTCATTTTCAGAATAACGTTACCAGCTAGATTCTGTGATTAGTCCAATTTTACATACAGATTAATGTATATAAAAGATTAATGTATATAAAAGTCACTTAAAGCACACACCTAATAAGTGGAAGAATGAAAATTTTAACCAGGAAATCTGATAATAACATTTCTGTTCTAACCAGTACTTTTTCCCCATCCCATCTCCCATATTTTATAGTTTAAAAAAACCAAATTCTAGAAATTTCAGAAACTGAATTCTCATTCAGACAAGTTATTCAAAAATTTAACATTTTTGTGTTATTCATTTAATACATCTCTGTTATTGTGCTGATTTCATTGGTAAACATTGCAAACTCTGTAAAGTGCTGCTAGTCTCTTTGGAGGCTCTTCAGAGAAGGACTAAAATTATGTGCATCTTAATAGAAATAGAGATCTTCTAAACTAAAAGTAACACGGAGCAAAGCAATACCTACCTCCTGACATTTCGAACTCATTTGACAATTATGTGGCTAGGAATAGGGAGACTTTGTGACAATTCAGTTTCTTTACTCAGCTAATCAAGATTGTTGGCTTTCTGTTTACATTATAAAGGGTAAGGTAACTATTTCACAGGAATTGTTTTCACAATTGAATTCCACAAAACCTATGTCCAGTGCCTTATTGCAAGCCAGGCCTCTGATCTGGAATGAGTGAAGTAGGCTACATGGAGAGACCATTTGATAAATTGGAAAGATCACTGGCCTGAACATCAAGAGGCCAGGCCTATAGGATCGGCTCACTTATTAATGAGCTTACATACGGCTTAAGCATTGTTACGCTGTTGAGTCTTGGTTTCATCACTGATAAAATATCCAAGGCCCCTCACATTGTTTTAGAAGATTTAATAAGCTTCAGATCCTCCTCCTCTATAACGAGAGGTGAAGAGGAGGATAGCCATCAGCTTGCTCCATCATCACATGACATAGATGTGGTGTCTGTCCAATTGGATGGGGGCCCCTAAATGTGGGGCCACCCCTGGGTGTAAGCTGGTGGTGCGGGAGGTGAAAGGATGCACCTGAGGAAGAACAAAGGAGACAGAAGTTTATGGAGTACATCGCAAGGGAGCAGCAGGGAGGACAGCAGAGGAGAGACTCTGCAAAGATGCAACAGGTGAGAGCTGTTTTTAAAGAGGGAAAGGTGAGGAGGTATGGTCACATATGATGTAAGGAAGTTTCCCATTTTTGGTACCTGTGCTTGGTTGTATCTCATTGATTAGTTAGGGCCTAGGGAGATTTTGAGGCAGGTCCCATGACTGACCTGTCTGGTCTGTTGCTCAAGCCTTTGCCTAAAAGCGGCATCTACAACAGACAGCCCAGTGGTATTCCGCATCAGGTCACGAGACCTACGTTCACCTTTCAACCCCAAAATGTTCGGGGAAAGAAATGCCATTTCAAGGTTCCTCAAGGACTTGAGCTGGCACATAGGAATATGGCTTCTTTCATAAAAAGGGAGGCAGAGACAGGATTCGATCCACTGCAGAAGTCTGAAGTCCGTTACGTAGGAATCCTCACAATGCCCAGGGAAATCCCTTCTTTAAAAACTCTCTGGGAAGCCAGCCGGCCTCTACCTGAAGCATTTTCAGACCTAGAAGGCTGGATCCCTGACTCTATCCCTTATGTTCTATTGCTCTTTGGCTTTATTTGATGCTAATGGTGATTTCATTTACCTTTGATACCTGCCACTTGCTCCAACCTGCATTTTAATTAACTCTAAGTATCCCTCAAACTTAGGCTGATCCATACCTAGCTTTACTCAACTAAATTCAAAACTGCCCACCCAAGTCCACTCATATATTAACTGGTATACAACCACTACAACCCTGCCCATAGCACCTGACCTGGCTGTATTTCACAACCCCACAGCAAAGTGTCGAAACTCATTTTGGTATTTATATAAATCGGGCGGGGGGTGTGGAGTGGGCTGGGGAAATGGCAGGGCTTAAACAATGATACTGTTAATGTGAAGAGAGGCTACCACTCATCAGTTCTTTAAGAGCTAAATAGGAAATTTAAATTTGCATTAGCACATTTGTGTTTTCCCTACTCTTTCTTTTTGAGAGTGATGTGACTTTCCCAGCAATTGAGGTTGTGTGATTGATTGTAACTTGTCTGTAGCTCTCTGGGACCTTCCTGAAAATGAAATCGACCATCTTTGAGTGATAATGTCAGTGGGATAGAATGTGTCACCAGATAATGGTCTCCTGCTGCTGCATAAATGCCAAGGCAAGCCGAAGGTATTTATGGGGAAAAAAGTTCATACAAAGCTAAGATTTTTATTTCAATGCAAAAGAAACTAAATCTGGGGTCAGTTTTCGCTACTCTAGCATATGCTGGATGCAGACAAACAATGATATGTAGTGATCAATTTTTGCATAAATCCGTATGTTAATTGGCTTAAAAAACGTGAGTTCTTCTGCATTTAACCAAACACTAAATAAGATTAGTATCTTGGAAATAAAATACTTCTTTAACAATGATTTTTTTTAACACTTAGCCAGTTTCTCTTAAGTTATAGTAAGCACTTTTGCAAACCATGTTTTTTATATACTAGAAGTTGAATAAATAAGAGACCCCTGGAAACTACATTAGTTCATTTATTCTGTAATGAAAAGGTAAAAGACATCAATATTAGTAGAACCATGCAAACTCCCAAGTAAAAAATAATTTCATCTTGTGAGAAAAGATGCCCATGCATCCTAAGTCATTAATAAAAACCTTATAATCCATTAAGAAGATAATCTAAATAAAACCTATGTGCTATGTATCAAAGAGTATAGTGGAGTTTCACAATTTTCTTTCCCTGAATTTAACAAAAAGTTATACTATTAGTTCAGTGTTATAGTACAACCATTTAAGATTGGGTTTTCTCTGTAGAGAAAGCAGTAAAATGAAATACAGATCCATAACATAAAACCTATCGGCCAATGAGAAGTAATGTGTAAATCTAGGTAACACTATTTCCTCAGAACACACTAGGAGAAGAAATTGCCCTGAAATGTGTCACTACAGTAGCCTTTTCTGAGGTTTTTGCTGGTGGCAGTCATTAAAAAAGACGTCAAGGGGCGCCTGGGTGGCTCAGTGGGTTAAGCCGCTGCCTTCGGCTCAGGTCATGATCCCGGAGTCCTCGGATCGAGCCCCACATCGGGCTCTCTGCTCAGCAGGGAGCCTGCTTCCTCCTCTCTCTCTGCCTGCCTCTCTGCCTGCTTGTGATCTCTCTGTCAAATAAAGAAATAAAATCTTTAAAAAAAAAAAAAAAGACGTCAATATAATTTGTAATAAGAATTTATGGAGGGCGCCTGGGTGGCTCAGTGGGTTAGGCCACTGCCTTCGGCTCAGGTCATGATCTCAGGGTCCTGGGATCGAGTCCCGAATCGGGCTCTCTGCTCAGCAGGGGGCTTGCTTCCCTCTCTCTCTCTGCCTGCCTCTCTGTCTACTTGTGATCTCTCTCTGTCAAATAAATAATAAATAAAATCTTAAAAAAAAAAGAATTTATGGATATATAAAAAACACTATTTTGTGAACCATCTGAAAGAAATTAGTGTAAGTTCACACGTAGACACCTTGTAATAATCCAAGGCCGTCAAAGGAGAGGAGTTCCTAAATAATCAAAAATCATGAGTAAAAAATATTTCCAAATATTTGGAATGAGTAGACCATATTTATTTAAAACACCAGGCAATTGTCAAAAGCTAGTGTTCTATTTATGATGTTAGTGAAAAATTGAAATTTTGTATATTCATTTAAATATATAAAAACCTGGGACGCCTGGGTGGCTCAGTTGGTTAAGCAGCTGCCTTCGGCTCAGGTCATGATCCCGGCGTCCTGGGATCGAGTCCCACATCGGGCTCCTTGCTTCTCCCTCTGCCTCTGCCTGCCATTCTGTCTGCCTGTGCTTGCTCTCTCTCCCTCTCTCTCTCTGACAAATAAATAAATAAAATCTTAAAAAAAAAAAGAAATAGAAATTCTAATAAATAAATAAATATATAAAAATCTTATCCATTTTTAGGTTAAAAAAAATTAAGTATGTTGAAAGAGTCCCCTGCCTAGTTTTGGGTCTTGGCTGAGCTCTCTCTTTATATAAGAGAACTTGAATTAGATTACCAGCCTTTGCTGTGCATGATGTTGTTCTTGCCTTATTTTCCCACTACCCATGTTTGCCTGATTCTCAGTATTAGAAATCATAGTCATACACACTCTTGGTTATTGAGTTGGTTATTGCTTTGTTCTTAGGAAGGGCTATTGCCAAAGGAAAATGCACACAGAGACTGAATAAAAATAATCTATTGATTGCAGTCTGCAAGAAAGAGAAGAGACACTTAGTATATACCAACATTTCCAGATATATAATGGTTGAGATTATTAATATGGTTACACTAAAGTGTTGTCTCCAAAGAGAATTTGAACGATTTATCTATGGTTTAGATGTTTGTTCATAGAATATCTAAAGAAGCAAAAAGAGAGATTATTTTTTGTAGGGGAGGTCATCATTTACCCACGTTTGATGGCACAGAGTAGTGAAATTATAAACAAGAACATTCAATGTCAAATCTATAACTAAGAACATAAGTCCAGTAAGTTTTGGATATAAGATGGAGTTTAACTGGGTTAATGTGTCTCCAGTGATATGATAAGGTCCTGCAAAGAAATACCGACTCTTTCAAACAAATAGTTGCATTTAAAAATATTTAAAAAATAAAAATAATAAAATAAAATCATACTCTAAAAGAATAAGTAGCTTTAAAGAATAGCCTGTTCCATTAAAATGTACCTGCCTCGCACTTGCGTGGCGACATTGGTACAAGGGCCAGGCTTACCCCCAGGGTGCATTGGCAGGGGATTTGATGGTGAGATTTTTAGAGAGTGTGGGAAGGGTATTCATTGACCTGTCATTAGTAATAGTGATTAGTGAGTCACTCCTTTGGGCTAAACACTTCCTATTTCTCTAACTCCTCTTTTAAAATATAAATAACTCTGTGGAGAGCAATGATAAATTAATAAGAATCTGTTCATCTTATCAGATGCTTTTTCTTGTTGGTGTGAACTATTGGGGGTAGCCCTGTAACCCTAATCCTTTTTTTTTTTTAATTTTTATTTATTTGACGGACAGAGATCACAATTAGGCAGAGAAGCAGGCAGAGAGAGAGAGAGGAGGAAGCAGGCTCCCCACTGAGCAGAGAGCCCGATGCAGGGCTCCATCCCAGGACCCTGGGATCATGACCTGAGCCGAAGGCAGAGGCTTTAACCCACTGAGCCACCCAGGCACCCCGTAACCCTAATCCTTAAATTAATGCTAGGGGTTGGGGAGAGAATGAGTAAAGGAGTGAGCAACAAAAAACCAGAGTAGATGAAGGATGAAAAGACACCCAGAACAACAAGGCAATAGGGCTAACATTGAACCTCACAACTTCCCAGTTGTGCCTTTGATCCTCTTGGGTATTGCTGACATTCATTTCAACCCGGTATACTGTTCAAAAATGGCATTCTAAAAGCTATATATAAGATTTCATGTTTTACCTTTTGCAGGTGTTTCATCTGAATACAAGCATGATTGATAAATATGACAATAGCATCACGCAAGACATAATTTGGTTAGAAATGATTTTGCACCAACTATTTTAAGACATATTTTGTGGGAAGGAGGCTTATGAGGATATAAATTACTGGAAAGTTCCTGGTATCTACTAATATGGTGCTTAATATATAATCACTATTTGCATAGATAAAGCGAAATTTAGTTACCATAATAAAAATAACAACAGTCAATATTTAATAAGCACTTACTTCGTACCAAATACTATTTTTTTCCTTTTAGGTTTTATCTCTTTTACAGGTATAGATTATTTTAAAATTCTCTGTTAATTTCATACACAAATTATTTAAAAAATAAGACCTCATGCAAGAATGCCTTAATCCCAATGTCAGTGTAAAGTTGACAGGCCTTTTAAATGATACAGACTTTCTGTTGGTTGTGCCTTGTGGGTTTCTACACTTAAACTACATATTCTAACACTTATGCTAAAGTCAAGCTGTTTCCATCTGTTTAGGCTACACATTGCATCACTTAGTAGTACAAAAAGAGCAGTTTTTCTTAAGACTCCTGGGACAAAAATCACACAGAATTCATAAGAGATCCAATACATAAAAATTCATTTCCTGAGTGGGAGCACTGTGATGCCATGTAGCAAAAACTATTACTTTTTTCATTGTGTTTGTAATAAAGAAGTCAAGCAGCCATACCCTTCCGGGCTGGACACCTCATCACCTTCCTTGGAGGCAGGCACAGCACTGAGCTATGGCATGTGGAGTTAATTACTCTGGGCTCCGGGCGGCTGAGCACCAGAACGACCCTATTTGTGGCTCTTTGTATCGTGTGCTATGATGAAGGGAATTCTTTCACGCTCCACACCCTCGGGGACACTGAACAGAGCCACGGTTCCGGCGTGCCAGGAGAACAGCGCGGCTGCCATCTCACAGGCATGCTTGTCTCACAGGTAACCATCGGATAGAGACGGGCAAGTCTTCAGTCAGACTGTCATCCTTCCGGTTCATTTGGCTCCAAAATCCAACAGTTACGGCTTCAGTGAGAATTTCGGCATTGTGGTGGCTCCTGCTACACCTTTCGGATCTGTTGCGTGTGAGGTTGGGTCACTCCACGTGCAAATTCTACAAGAATTGTGCAGCCGTCAGAAGGCGTCACTGTGCTGCTCCGGACGCGTAGCCATCCTGGTGACTGTTATCTGCCGGATTGCAGGAGTTTGCGCTTATTAAAATTCCCAGGAATCATTCACTGGCAAAGGGCTGCATTTAACCCTGTGAGAAGTATTTTTGAAAACACAGTTCTGGAGCAAAATTATCTTCCTGCAGAAACAGAATGTGTGCTTGGGAAGCCCTTCAAGGCAGAAATGTAAAGTGGATAATGTGTTTCTTTGGGGGCAGGGCTATCCCCATGTGTCTTACCTCCATCTCATCTGTGTTATAGAACCTCTGCCATCATCCCTAGGACCCCGATCTCACAGGAGCTAATGTGAAAAACTAATTGAAACTCAAATAGTAATGACCGTGTGTTGTGGTATATTGAGATATTTATGTGGTTATATAATCCTTGTTATATATCTTGTTCATTTGTTGTTATTTAAAAAGCCTCTATGTAGGGCACCTGGGTGGCTCAGTGGGTTAAACTATGGACTCTTTATTTTGGCTGAGGTCATGGTCTCAGGGTTATGAGATTGAACCCTGAGTCCAGCTCCACACTGTGGGGAGGGCCTGCTTGAGATGATCTCTCCCTTTTCTTCTGTCAGCACCTCCCCTGCCCCCTGCCACTTACACACATGCACCTGCACTTTCTCTCTCGTGCTTAAAATAATAATAAAAATTAAAATAAATAAATAAACAAAATAAAAAGGCTCTACAGTAGCCAATAAATGTTTTTGAGAGAGGAGAGAGAAGGACAAAAAGAACAAAAGGAAGAAAATAAGAAAGGAGGAGGAAGAAGGGAGAAAGACAACACACCATACACTACTGGTAAAATCTAGAGTTAAAATGTTGGGTTTGAACTCTGCTTTGCTACTTACATGTGGCTAAGAACCCAGTTCATGTCCCAGTATATATACATTTAAATGTTTCTTCCAATTCAATGTGAAAGGTTTTTGTTAGATTCATTGGGGAAAATACCACCCAGAAGTACTTTTTATTTAGGGAGGTAAATTTAATTTCCAAATAGAGAATAGAGCTTATTTATAGATTATTCCAATTATATAATAAAAACCAGACTGTGATGTCTCATTAGTATATGACTTGGACTACTGCACCAATAATTAGTTGCAAATATTAATAAGGTTCGGAGAGGGTTACACTGAAGGAAGTAACTTACATTTTGTCTTCACTTATGGAGGAAAAGAATGACTGCAAGAAAATTAGAAAAGACAAATGTTAATATATGTCTGTTAGACTTAATACTATATAGAAATACAAAATATTTTATGTGTTTTATGCTTTGAAATAACCAGTAATAATAAGCTACTTAAATCAGGGAAAAATATAATTCAATATCAAATGGATTATGCAGAAGAAATGATGAACATATCTTAAGGCAGTTACTAAAATCATTAATCTGAGGGATAAAGAAAATGGAGAGAGAGAACATGTTGAAAAAGGTGATCAGAAATACAATAATGTTTAGAATTTTCCATTCCCTTTCCACCAAGATTTTGGAATATGAATTCAGTTACTGTGGTTTATTTATCAACCCCTCTCCCCTGCCATGATGAATTTGACAGTGTGACTTGGCCAATGGAATGTGTGCACCATGCCCAAGGTTAGGCATTAACAAGTTTCCATTCCATGGTATGTTTCCATTCCACCCTTTAAGGAAGTGATATTAATTTCCAAATATTGAAAGGATTTGAGGATTTTCCCCATTATGTATCAAATAATACATTACTGTGTCTATTTCTGTATATGCTCTGGATGAATACATTAATAATATGTTACAATATAATCAGATCAGTTTCAGGGCTTTAGGGATGGGAAACAGGGATTAACGAGAACCCTGAGTGGGGTACATAGACAATCTGACATGCTTATATTTGAGGAAAAGAAACAATGAGTAATGAAACACACCTATTCTCTGCATTTTACTTAATAGGGTAGCTGTGCTGTGATACGATGTGCTGGGCCTAGGAGAAAAGTAATGTATAATTTATCTATTGCTGTATTACAAATTACCTCAACTTAATGTCTTGAAACAACAAACAGTAATTATCTCACATTTATAAGTGAGGAATTTGGGTGCAGTCTAGCTGGCTGGTTCTGACTAAAGTATCCTATGAGTTACAGTCAAGATGCAGGAGGGACTGCATCTTCTGAAGCCTTGTAAATCTAGTGCTGGGAAGGCTGATTCACACAGCTGTCAGCTGGAGATCTCACTTCTTCACTGGATGGAAATCTTCATTCCTCTCCATGTTGCCACTCTCCCAGAGCTGCTGAACGCCCTGCAGGCATGGCAGCTGACTTCCCTAGGGAGACGGTGAGAGACTCCCAGGTGCAACCTAGAACCTATTCTAGGAAGGGACATATCATCATTTCTGTTATATTCAATTAGTTACACAGATAAACTTATTACATTGTGTGTGTGTGGGGGGGTGACTACTAAAAGGTGCAAACCTCAGAAGGAGGGATCAATGGGGATCAACTTGATGGTTAGCCACCACAGAATGATTATATAAGCATTGGGACAAGGAGTTTACTTAGGGTGATGATGTTTGAGTACATCAAAAGTAGCATGGCGAAGGCTGGGGAGAATGAAATTATTTGAATGAAGAAGAGCAAACTTGAAAGTATATGTTTCTTAGAAGGTGGTTCCCATGGTTACATCAAGACAAAAAACAAGCCCTGTTATTTGTCACCTGTTTATACTTGCTCTGTCGTCTGGGCTGGTGCCTTTCTATGGATCATCTAATATAATCTCCAGGGTGAAAGCTTTCTCTGGCTTTTGGTCTCTGCAGAGCCCCTTTTTTTTCATCTCAACTCAGCAATACATTTTAAAAGATGTTTTATACTGTTTGATTTTGCCTTTTAATTGTTGCAGCTGAGAAGGTCTTTCAGGGTCTGTACTCTGCTCTACCACCAGAATAGGGAGTCTGCCTCTTCCTACCTGGTAACGTAGCATATTGAGTTAGGGTTCAGACACAAGAATTACACAGGTGGGTTTGAACTCTAGTTCATCACTTATGAGCAGTACAATTTTGAGGGAGTTATTTAACTTCTCTGAACCTTTGTCTCTTTACTTTAATAATATTAGGGTAGTAACGTAAAGGTGTTGTAAAGTTTAACTTGCTTATCTATTTCAATTACTTAGAACTGTGTCTGGCTAGGACTTCTAGAAATATGTTGAACAATAGGGGTGAAAGTGGTCATCTTTGTTGTGTTTCTCTTCTTAAGAGAAAAGCTCTCAGCTTTTCCCCATTGAGAATGATATCCGCTGTGGGCTTCTCATAGATGGTTTTTACGAAGTTGAGGAATGTTCCCTTTATCCCTACACTCTGAAGAGTTTTAATCAGGAAAGGATGCTGTATTTCATCAAATGTTTTTTCTGCATCAGTTGAGATCATATGGTTCTTGTCTTTACTTTTATTAATGTGTTCTATCACATTGATTGATTTGCAAATGTTGAACCACCTTACATCCAAGGAATAAGTCCTATCTGGTCATGATGGATAATCCCTTTAATGTACTGCTGGATCCTATTGCCTAGGATCTTGTTGAGAATTTTGGCATCCATATTCATGAGGGATGTTGGTCTGTAAATAGCCAAACTGTGGAAGGAGCCGAGATATCCTTCAAGAGATGAATAGATAAAGAAGATGTGGTCCATATATACAATGGAATATTACTCAGCCACCAGAAAGGATGGATACCCACCATTTGCATCAACTTGGATGGAACTAGAGGGGATTATGCCAAGTGAAATAAATCAAGCAGAGAAAGACAAATATCACATGGTTTCACTTATATGTGAAACATAAGGAATAGTATGGAGGACATTAGGAGAAGGAAGGGGAAAATGAAGGAGGGAGGATCAGAGGGGGAGACAAACCATGGGAGACTATGGACTCTGGGAAACAAACTGAGGGTTTCAGAGGGGAGGGGCATTGGGGATAGGTTTGTCTGATGATGGATATTAAGGAGGGCACATATTGCAAAGAGCACTGGGTGTTATAAACAAGCAATGACTCATGGAACACTACATCAAAAACGAACAAAGTTGGGACGCCTGGGGGGCTCAGTTGGTTAAGCGGCTGCCTTAGGCTCAGGTCATGATCCCAGCGTCCTGGGATCGAGTCCTGCATCGGGCTCCTTGCTCAGCGGGGAGCCTGCTTCTCCCTCTGCCTCTGCCTACCACTCTGTCTGCCTGTGCTCACTCTCTCTGACAAATAAATAAATAAATAATAAAAAAAAATTAAAAAAAAAAAAAAAAAACGAACAAAGTACTGTATGGTGATGAAGATAACATAAAAAAAAGAAAAAGAACTGTGTCTGGCATACAGTAAACATTTAAAAAATAGCTACCATTAAGCTTTTTTTTTTTTTAAAGATTTTATTTATTTATTTGACAGAGAGAAATCACAAGTAAGCAGAGAGGCAGGCAGAGAGAGAGGAGGAAGCAGGCTCCCTGCTGAGCAGAGAGCCCGATGTGGGGCTCGAAACCAGGACCTGGGATCATGACCTGAGCCGAAGGCAGCGGCTTAACCCACTGAGCCACCCAGGCGCCCCATACCATTAAGCCTTTAACAGTTGTTAAATGTTATATATTATCTTCTGTGTGAAGCCTAATAGAATTCTTTCAGGTAAAATTCTTTCCTTTTCTATACTCCTAAATCTTTTTTGTTCCAATAGCAACTGTGATATTATTTTTAAGTATAACTTCCTTGTATACATGCGATTATTAACTTGATTAGCAAGTTTTACCAATCTTTGTAAGTGCTTTTTATATGTACTGCACGGGTTGCTGAATTGGTGGTGGATGGATGGATGGATGGTCTTTACGCTGCAGGTGGAAAGAGTCAATGAAACCAGTTGGAAAGTTGAAAACTTGAAACATACTGAAGTATTGAGGCAATAAGGAAAGATTTTAATAGCAAGGAGAAAATTGATGTGAAATTGTCCTCTCTTCGGGGAAGAGGGTCATAAACAATGTTAAAGGGCCACTAAAATCTCAGTAGTTTTTATATTTTCTTCATCTGTCTGGTTGCAGACCAAGACACTGATTTATAACCCATAATATTAACTTCTGTCAAGGCAGCAGAACTTTAATTCCTTACTCTGGTTACAGTGTCTATTTTGGAGGAAAAAATATTATTTTAAAAAGAAAAAATTTATTAGCATTCACCAAGACATCCTTCTGCAAACCAGTAATTTCCCTAAAAATGCAAATCTGATTCCATTTATGATAGTCTATTGACTTGGCTATTTGAATTTTCTGAAAGAAAAAAAAAAAAGAAAATTTCTGTAGAAAAGTCTCCTATAAGTGAAATGATGATAACACACCAGAAAGATGATGATAACAATCCTGGCTGAATGGTCTGATCCTTCATTCCCATTTATGTTTTGCAGTGATGTTTTTATTGGAAGTTCTAGCATTTTTTAGGACCAGGTGAATTTATCCTTACAATGTAGTAAGGGGGACACCCAGATGTGTTTGTCCTTTGCTTGTGTCCGAGACTGACCCCTGTATATTTGGGCTGTCCTGCTCTTTTCATTGTCCCACACCAGCTGACGATCTACTTGTCTATCTACTATGAACACACTTGTGTCATACCTTTCCGATTGCTGGGAAGGATTTCCTTCTGCTTTGACCGTCCGAGTGGCCCCAAATGATGTATTTTTCACTATTAACTTCCATCTCTAACACACACCCATATATACACCTATATCGATCTCACTGGCATGACCCTTGTGAAAAGAATAGCATTGAAGACCGAGGTATGGCCTTCAGTGGTTCATAAACTACCGTCAGCCTGCCTTTTAGAAAATTAAAAGTTAAACAACAACAACAAAAAAAACAAAGGTGAAGATGCCAGGTCTTGCTATTCTGAAGATGTCTTTTTGGAAGAGTAGTTTCTGCGTAGGAAAAGCAGAAAATGGGACTAAACGACTCCCACATAATCCACAGGACTAGTAACACATAGATCAGTAATTAAACCTTTCCTTGCTGGTGATCCAAAGCAGATGTACACTAAACAGCAGCCATTCTTCCATACATTCTCAGAAAGCAATGAGCTGAAGGATGTCATATTCTATCGTGTGGCAGATGTGCTCCCACTCATCAGGAGCAGCATGGAACACTCTTTTTTTTTCAACTTAGCAATTTTTCTATTTACTTCAATTTAAACTTTGCAATACCTCCTGAGATTAGCCAGCTTTTTGTACAAGGAAGAAAATTAACATGCTTAGGGAGCAGGTTTTCCTACGCTATCACAGAACGAAAAGGCAGCTGCCTTCTCCTCCCACACAAAGGCAGCGGCAGAATGGGGGTGAGGGGAACACTTAAGAAAACCCCTATTTTCTGTTAGCACCTTCCTTCCCTTGCAACACAAAAACCTTAAGCAACAGAACAGACAACCATGAAGGTGACACTTCAGGAAAACTAAAGGAGGTAAGATTTTGGACGGTTTTGCTTGAATTGTCCATTTAATGAATATTTGACCCAGACTGAAATACCAGATAATCTGGAAAACACCAGATTATCCTGACACAATTTCCCAAATCACTTGAATTTTCCTTTAAAGAAAATTTGAGAAACATGCATGCCTTTAAGTATTGCCCAAGACAAGGCAATACATTTTTTTTGTGCAATGGTCAGGAATTTAAGAAGTGTTAAAGTCATAGTGTTAAATGTTCAATATTTTTATTTCAACTCATTATTTCCTAATAATTGTCCAGAAAAGAAACCCTATATATTTGTAAATAAAACCACCTTTATTTTTATTATTCTTCTCGACCTTCCTCTCTTAGTTGAAAAAGTTCAAGATTCTTGTCATTTATAATGGTATTTGTTTAACCTTTTTTTTTTTTAAATTCTTTGTTTCCTCACAGTTTACAAAGCAAAGCACTTTGCCATTAATCTCTCTAGACAGAACATGTGAAGGTCGGGTATTACTTCTATTAATATCAGTCACCATTTGGAGAAAGGAGAGTGTGTGTTAGGATATTTACACCGATGCATTTACTACATTAATTATCTAAATGGTGGAAGACAACACTTCTACATTATGGACTAGGATTAATAAGGCAAAGCACTCCAAGTATATTCAGACAAAGAAGAAAACTGACCAGTAGCTGTGAAATCTACATTAAATCCAATTGAAGCCCATATGATGTGTGTACTATACTGAAACTTCAGAAATCCTGTGAATTTCTGTGAAATTCTGTGAATATGAGCTTTCTTCATATAAGGCCTTTAAATTATTGAAGGAAATAAAATGTCCATATTGTGAGTCTCTTAATGTAGGAAAAATAAAATGAAAAATCTGAAAAATCTTTCCAAGGAAAATGACCTCTGAAGATTGTACTTTTCTTTACATATATACTAGATTGGAAGTGTCTTAGTCTGTTCATAAGCTTAACAAAGGTTATATGAATCTTCCTAATACAGATGTGCATTCCATGTAAAAGTTGTGAACGCCTTAAGAACTATTTCAATTCTTCTGTTTTGGACTACCAATGAACGTATTCTTTCTCCATAGATCAGGATATTTAAGCAGGTATTTTTCTGCAAGAAAAATCACATGAAACTTTATCATAGCCAAAATCAACTCATTATTATTTCTTTACGATTAGTCTACTTTGAATTTTTTTGAATGCTTTCTTTAAAAGCCAAGAAGTTGAGGATGTGCTCTGTCTTTCACACTTGGTAGGCATATTCTGAATATATCCTACAACTTAAAAATACTGATAAAACATCATTAGCATTGAAATATTGTGACCCATAAGATGCTCACATACCAGTTTTAAATCTGCCACATGAATTTGACCTGACCTGATCTTATGGTTATATATGTATGAAAAATTTCAAAGATAAGAGAGTTAACTCTCATCTGCCATATAAAATATAACTGAATTTGGCCATTGTAAAAGATTGGCTCTAACCCTGTTCCAGTCGTCTATGGGCACAAAACCAACCACCTCAAACTTAATGGCTTAAAATGACTGAAAACATTTGTTTTGTTCACAAATCTGCAATTGGGGCAAAGCTTAGTTCTCTATCCCATTTGTCGCCAAGTGAGTAGTTCAAAGGTTGGAAGCAGCTTCCTGCCTGGGGCAAGAGTCCTCTAATGTACAGGCTGACAAACTATAGCCCATGAGCCAAATCTGACCTACCAGTTATTTTTTGTAAATAAAGTTTTATTGGAACACAGCCTTGTCTATGTATTATTCTGGCTACTTTTGCACTATAACAGGAAAGCTGAGGATCTGTGGCAGAGAATAATAATAGCCCTTTATGGCTTGCAATGAAAATATTTGCTAGCTGACCCTTTGCAGAAAAACAAATAAACAAAGAAAAAAACCATGTGCTGACCTCTGAGATAAAAAGCTCCCTCACTCACATATTTGGAAGTTGATTTTGGATATTGATTGGAACCTCAGCTTGGGCAGTGGCCAAAATTCCTACACAGTCTTCACCATGTAGCACTTTGGTTTTCTTATAACATGGCGGTTGGGTTCCCAAAGTGAGCACCCCAAGAAATAAGAAACGGGAAAAGTTAGTCTCTTAAGCCCTGATCAGTAATATAGTCCAGTTTTAAGGAAAAGAGAATTCATACTTCCATCTCTTAAAAAGAAGAGTGTCAAAGAATTTAGAAGTTATTTTAAAATCATCACAAACCCACAGCAAAATTTCAACATTTTCAACATATTTAACCTATTCAACATATTCAAACACTTAGGGCATAGAAATTAATTATATATTCTCCAAATATTTACTAAACCCATATAATACAGAATATAACTTTAACAGAACAGATACAATCCCTGCTTAAAGGACCATATACGGTTTGCGTAGGTGAAAGGTGAATAATAACCATTCAAATGACAAAAAAATGAATGTAGTAATTTTAGGGAACAATAAGTATTACAATAGAGAGTGAATGGAATGGTTAAGAGGGGGACTACTTATGTACAGGGAGGGTCTTGATCCATTGATAACATTCTAGCTGACAATAAATGGCTAATTCTAAAACAATATGATTGACAAGGACACCAGGCAAAAAGAAAAGGCATTCTTTTTTAATTAAAGCAAGCTTAGAATATTCAAGGGACAGAAAAAAGAGTGACGAAAGCATAATTGATTAGGGACCAAAAAGAGACCCAATCCAAGAAGTAGACAGGGTCAGACCACATAGATCTTACAGGCAATGTGGAATTTTGTTCTAAGCGGAATGGGAAAGCATTAGAGTATAATAAGGGAGTGGAGTTCGCTGCTCTCACTTTTAAAACTTATTCTGACTATTATGGGGAATGGATTATTTTGTTAGAGCAGAGGAGATAAAGAGGGCATTTAGCTGAAGAGGAGATGAAGATGAGAGCCGGGTAAAAGAAAGACCAATTGTAAAATAATTGCTATAGTCAAGGTAAGAGACAATGATCTCAACTGGGGTGCCAGCAGATGAGATGAAAAGGAATTGAATGAAAAGAATTTTGAAAATAAAGCCAGCAGGACTAATGTGTGTAGGGTGGGGAGCAGTGGTACAGAGAAACAAGTTACACTACATAGTGAATCATTTTTGAAACTCAGGTTTGCGTAGCTGTGACCTCAGCTGAGATGCAAGACTCCTCATTCAGTAGTTGGAACTCAGCTTCTCCTGGAAAGCACTTTCCTCCTCTAACAGTCTAACTCTAACAAAACTGAAGTTAATAATAGCCCTGGAGAGATCATCTCTAATAGCCCAGATACCAGCAGGGCTTGCTTTATGTGTTAGTGACATACTTGTTGGCCCATATTGTATGATTTCAGAAGGACTAAAAATGACCTTTTGGGAATTATTCAAATCTCTTCTATATCTATTCTCATCACATAAATTTTCCAGAGAAGGAATAGAAACAGAATTTACAACCAAACGGAGCTTCTCAGAAAACTCCTTGCTCAACTAACATCTGAACCAAGACTGGTTAGTATTTGAACTTTGACTTTTATTTCTCACAGATAGGGCTGTTCTTGTGCTTGAGTCTACAAATGTAAAATGGAAGGACTCAGGGTCTCTACTCATAGACCACGACCCCTGTGCACATACCAGTAGCATAGTTGGATTGTGTGCCTCTTCATTGGATAATGAGGGAACAGGGGATTATGTTAACCTTTGCCTTTAAATGTCCCTAATGAAACATATTCATTAGGCCATATCACATGATACTAACCTCACCACAGAAAATGATGAAAACAGAGCAGTCAAGGGACTCCTCCATTTTTTTATTTGAGCCAAATTTTGCCATTTACTGAGATGGAGAAAAGAAAAAGAACAGCAGGTTTATATGTGTCTTTAAAAAGGGGGAAGTGAATTAAGAACTAAGAATTCCAGAGCTCCTGGGTGGCTCAGTGGGTTAAGCCTCTGCCTTCGGCCCAGGTGTTCTCAGGGTCCTGCAATCAAGCCCCACATCAGGCTCTCTGCTCAGCGGGGAGCCTACTTCTCCCTCTCTCTCTGCCTGCCTCTCTGTCTACTTGTGACCTCTTTCTCTCTGTCAAATAAATAAATAAAATCTTAAAAAAAAAAAAAAAAAAGAAAGAAGAATTCCAATTGATCATACCAAAGTTTGGTTAGCTATTACATATTGTAGCCAGAGTTGGCAAATAGAGCACTATACTGAATCACAGAAACTCTGAAGAAGACTAGAAAAGAAAAAAAGGTAACTTTAATACCATGACAAATCCACCATCAGTCATCAGTTATCCTCCATTGGGGGTACTAAGAATGAGAGTTCTGGAAGAGGTAGATAGCTTATCATAGGCTTGAGAGCCCTTGATGGTCACTGGTCTCTAAGAGCTCCTGCCTGGTAGAGAGAAAGGCACTCTTTCTGCCATAGCTTTGGAAAGAGGTAGCCTTGGAAAGAAAGAAAACTAAAAACAAAAGTTTGGAGATATTGGAAATAATTTTCAACCTCATTCTGCTCCAGAGGCTGGGTTTGATCAAAAACGAATATATAGAAAATGTTTGGGGCACCTGAGTGGTGCAGTCAATTAAGCTGCTGTTTTCTGCTCAGGTCATGATCCTAAGGTCCTGGGATCAAGCCCTGCATTGGGCTTCCCACTTAGCAGAGAGCCCGCTTCTCCCTCTCCCTCTACCTGCTTCTCTGCCTATGTGTGCTCTCTCCCCATCTCTTTAATAAATAAATAAAATCTTTAAACAAAAAATTTAAAAAAGAAAATGTTTACAAACTTCCAACCCAATTTGGTCACCAGCAGGGTAAGTATAGGACTCAATCTAAGGAAAATGTAGAAAACTCGGCAAGAGCAGAAGCTACTTCTTATCATCTCGTTGTTTTTTGTTTGTTTGTCTTTCAATCCGGGAGGAAGGCTGAGAAGGGAAGACAGAATGAGGAAAACTCCAAAAGCAGTTATCTCCAGCAGTGAATTCAGACTCAATAAAAGGCAAGACCAACAAGAAATGGAATAATGTCTATGGTAGTAAAAGGTGAGCAGGGCATATAAGAAAAAGTGCATGATAGCCCTCATTGTAGGTCCTCCCTATCCATCATGGATTAATAAGCCTTGAACAAATCCTTGGGTTTTCTGTATTTCCCCTGTTTATTCAGAAAGAGAGTGGGAAAAGGTCCTGCATGGTGGCAGCTGAAGATGGGCATACAAGCTCATATTCCTGACCACCTCTGAAATCCCCTGTTAAGAGTGTACTATCACCTTGAAGTAGGAGAACCACAGAGGTCCAAAGATAACTCCCGTGGACTAAGACACACCCAACTATGAGACATAATCTTTGATTTGTCATAGGGTTAAAATGAGTTAATGCAGATCAAGTGCTTGGAACATTTCCAGGTGCAGCTATATATTCAATAACTATTCGTTAACAGTATTATTTCTATTTTAGAGTTGCTCATGTCCTTGAATTCAATTATGTTTTCTTTTAATTTTTTTCTTGACAATTACATGGGCTTTTACAATATCAAATCTGATGTCCTAGCCTGTGAGAAGTAATGTTCCACTAGCAATGATTTTAGAGCTGATAAAACAAACCCTCGTGTTAAAAACAAACATCTAAAGACAAGAATGTGTAATAGAAAAGACAGTTTACACATGTCTAAATTCATCTTCTCCTCATCTCACTAAAGTGGACACAAGTGCTGAAATAATACATTCAGATGTTTTCCCCTGAATGCACTGTAACAGCATTTCAAGCATTTTCAAAAATACTCTTTTTCTGCTTCAAGATACAGCTCCAAATTTTGATGACGAACAGAGATGCCAGTTCGCTTGCTTGGATTTTAGTCTTCACATTTGCTGAAACATAGCTAAATGAGATTTAGGAAGACACAATACAAATAGCCTTGCACAAAAGATTTCAAGTCAAATGCCTCTGGTTCTATTTCCATATGTCTACATGTACCTTTTCACAGTTGTCAACTTTACTATTCTTTTTAGAAAAAGGAAAGGAGTCCAGCTGCCCTGATTCATAGTTCCTCAGGCTTCACCCCAGGAATTTCTCTGCTCTGGCCAAGACTGAAAATTACTTGAGGGCCTTATGCCAGTAGCCTGTTAGTGAGCATAAATGATAACCCTAGAGATATCATCTTCAATGGTCCAGGTACCAGGAGGCCTTGCTTTATGTGTAAGTGACATAGATGTTGGCCCATATTATATGATTTCAAAGGAATTAAAAATGAACCCTTGGGACTTTCCTGAATCTCTTTTGCATATTTTCTAATTACAGAAATTATTCATAAAAGGAACAGAAACCAGAGATGATAACTAAAGAATTGGGATGGGAAACAAGCCATGTACTTAAATTCACCTTATGGTCATTGCACACACACACATATATATATACCATATAATGTTTTATATATATATATATATATATATATATATATATATATATATATTACATACCAGACAACAGAATCTCTCCCTAATAACAAGTATTGCTCTGGGAAGCATGACAAGGGTTCTACATATCTGGGCTGGAGAAAATGTGGGGAAGATAGAAAATCCTACGCTGGGGACAAGGAAAGAAAGGGACAGAGGAGAGGAGGAAGAAAGGAAGGCACAAAGAGGGGAAAGTTGGGAGGACAGAAAACAGATTGGCTTTCATGAGATAATAGGAAGGATATATTAGTCTTTGCCCCTTGGTTCCTGGCAGAGAACTCCTGTAACCCTTGCAATTTCCTAAGTGATAAGGGCCTTAGAAGAATCTTCTGTTCTAATATTTGGTCTTTGACCCCCCAGTTCCTAAGAAAGAGCTCCTGAAACCCTTGTGATTTCCTGGGTGATAGGAGTGTCTTTTGTTCTAATGAGGTAACTCTGGATGGGTTGCTGGATGGCTCCTGGATAAGGGATGGTCACTGGAAAAACCAAGCCATGATTAAAAAGCTTAAAATTTTCAGCCCATACCACATTCTCTTGAGAAGGGAGAACTGAAAATGGAATTAATGATCACCATGCCTGTGTGATGAAGCCTCCATAAATCCCCAAAGGACAGGGTTTAGAAAGCTTCCAGGTTGGCAAACACATCCATACCGAGAAGGGGACGTACCCAATTCCATAAGGACATAAGCTCTTGCTCTCAGGACCCTTCCAGACCTCTACCTATGTATCTCTGCATCTGTCTGCTTATCTGTATCCTTTCTCACATCCTTTAATAACCTGGTAAATGTGTTTCCTTAAGTTCTGTGAGCCATTCTAGCAAATTAATCAAATCCAAGTAGGGAGTCGTGGGAACCTTCAATTGGTAGCCAAGCTAGACAATAGTAACTAGCCTGAAGGCCTACTCCTTATGACTGGCATCTGAAGTGGGGAGGGAAAGTTTCACGGGACTAAGCCCTTGGACTGTGGGATCTGATGCTATCTCTGGGGAGATGGTGTCAAAATTGAGCTAAATCATAGGATATCTATCTGGTGCTGTAGAGAATTGCTTTGTGTAGGATCACACATTTGGTGACCAGAGTGTCAGAAATGTTCCATTTGAGTAGTAAAGAGTAGAAGCTTGGATGAAATGGCCCTTAGCTCCAGAGTTGAGAGCTATAATTTAGGAAGTAATTGCACTGCCACTAACAGGTCAGGCATACATGTTTTTCATGGAACAGATATGGAAAGAAAGAGAGAACAGCAGAACCAATGCTAAGTCTTATGAAAGAGTCTTTTCCTAAGATGGCCATGAGACTCCTTCTGAGAAAGTATAAGTGATAATGAACTGCCAAGTAACCAGGGCAAAGAGAGAGGGCATAATTCTTCCTTAAAAACAACAAGTAAAAAACTCCAGTGTCTGGTATCTCTGAAAGCCCCACAAAAATGCCCATGAGTGAACCAGTGTAAAACATCCACCATGGCTGAAGTAGTCAAAGAAAAATCTATGGCATTCATGTTGGAACTTTATAGTCCCTTAACTTTTCCTTCTTTCCTCCAGTTTCCTTCTTTAAACTTTAGAAACCTAGGTTTGCAAGATGGAATTCCACTGTAGGGCAAAATGTACATCCCATTACCCACTATAAAAGTCCAGCTACTGGTAACTGGCCCAAGTTAGTGGAAAGGAGGAATTTTGACTGAAGTCCAGAATATTGATTGTATTGTACTAGGCATAACGATTATTGATCAAGGGCTAAGGGGACTTGGAGACAATAGATTATCTGAAAGTAATCACTGGGTCATTCCTAGAGTTCCCTGAGGGATTGGATGCAACTAACCTAACGGTAAAGTTATTAAGTAGAAGTTATCAGAAAAGAGTAACCTTTTCCACTCTCAAACTCTAATTTTTTTTTATTTTATTTATTTTCAGCATAACAGTATTCATTGTTTTTCAAACTCTAATTTTTTTTTATGCTAACAGCTACAACTAATTTTGTCTCAGGCTTTGATGCTGACAGTTCATTGCTACTCTTTTTCTCTAAGCAGTTAATAGGGAACCCACTTAAGGATAGACTAGACCTCCCTAAGAGAAAGGCAGAAAAGGGTTACATAGCTCAGTTCTCAGGGAGAAAAGAAGGCATAGGCAATACTCCTATGCATCATCTTGTTGGGATTGAGCAATATCTGGAAAAGAGAAAGGCCCTCTTTAAGGTACACTAAGAGAGGCAGAGGAGAAAGGATGGAAGGACTCATTCTAGGAGTATTATGACTAGGGCTATTTCACATTGTGCAAGACGTTGTGGAGATTAAATGTGAATCATGCCATACTCTTTGAATTGATAAGGGACATTATCATACCAGCTTTGGTTCCATACTTCATCTGTTGAAGCCAGCTGCACAGTTAGAAAATACAAAAGAGGGTTTAATGTCAGACAACATTTGTAAGAGACCATACTAGGGTATGCAATAAATAGGTAGTTTTACATAAAACTCAAATTCCCATGCATCCAGGACAGTGCTTTTTCATAATAGAAATAGCACAAAGGATGCCTTCTTTATTGCTCAGTTTTGAAATTAAGAAGTTATTAGGCCTGGAAAAATATTTTCTACGTGGTTCAACCTATGAGTATGAGTCCACGATGTTTGCTCCAAGCCATATAGCTAATCTTGTCATGAGGCTTCTGCTCACTTATTTTTGTACTCACCCTGCCAGCCAGGAACTGGCCGAAACTCAAATTCTGTCTCTGCCCAGCTTCTTGTCAATTGTATTCTTGCCCAGGGCACCAATGCCACCCAGTCTTTCCTCTCCCATTTTTCCTGACCAACCTTCTACCTACTAATTGTAGCAGCCACTCACATGACAGCCTGAGTCTGAGAAGCTTCAGCTCTGACCACAGCTTCTGTCCTGGCCCTCTCCACCTGGAATGGAAGAACTGCATGCTTGTGGCTGTGGGGTCTCTTAGATTTGTACAAGTCTACTATACAGACTGAATTGAAAAAGTTCAATCCTCTATGATTTCTAGAGGGATACGATCTAATCACATTTTTCCTGAACAAATTATCTTTTCACTAAGGCAGGAATTGGATTCATTGCCAGTGGGCTTAACATTTTCTGTCAAAAGTATTTTTTTTTTCTCATCCCACCTAAATCTTAAAAGCAAACCTTGATTTTTCTTTGTAGTCTCAGATTCATTGATCATGTGACATCGTCTATTACTGACAGTGTTATTATATGCAATGACTGACATGGAAAGAATCACTCGATCTGATAGGTGCTGTTTTAGTGAGGTGATAAATCACCCTTGTTGGACCTCTGCATTTCCATTGCTTTAGGTGGGATATGTTTTACACTTTATCGAATCAGAAACACAGCTATAGACCAATCTATGGGTTTTGTTGATATTTTGAAACAGCATTGGTGCTTTTCAAGATTTATTCTGAAAACTGAAATCTGTTCTTTTAATTGAATGGGAATTAATTTTGGCTTATTGGCACAAAAGGCAGTTGATGTATCTTTAAAATAGAAGTTGGTGATGTCCTCTCACTTCCTGTTTCTACTTGTAAATATGATTCATTCAGATTACTACCACGACAAATTTCAAGCTACACCAGTCCCTTTACCTGGCAAAGCATCCTTTACTAAGAAAATTTGGCTTATATCACTCATTTCACTGGTACACCTAGTTCTAACATATATTATTGCATATGAATAAATTCTTGTTCTCAATAATTTTAAGGATTTTTTCTAGTTTTACTGACAAATAATTGACATAAAGCACTGTGTAAGGTTAGAGCACACAGCATAATGATCAATTTATATATATTGTGAAGTGATCACTACAATAAGTATAGATAAATCCATCATGTCACATAGACACATACAAAAAAAGAAAAAAAAATGGCTTTTTCCTTCTGATGACAATTCTTGGGATCTGCTCTCTTAAGAATGTTCAAATACACCATACAGCAGTTTTAAACACCGTCTTCACTTTGTAACTAGAAGTTTGTGCTTTTTGACCACTGTTGTCCAATTCATCCAATAATTTCTTCAGGCAGTAAAAATGTCAACACACACTTTGGGTCAAATGCATTTAGATACAAATATACCTGTAGTATGCTATTTTGGTTTTATAAAAATGATTCCATCTATAAAACCTCAAGAAGCTGTGGGCATCACATTTTATAAAGTTAAGCCACAACCAAATGTTCATTTGGATACCTTTTCTTTTCCTTATGAATCTTCATTAGAATATTTCCTAAAGGAGTGGATTCAGTACTTTTCCATTCAATGTATGCACTACCCAATGAGTATTTCTGCGACTTACATGAAACTTAAGAGCAATCTGTGTATTGAATCATACTGATGATGGTCAAAGGCAACAAAAAAAACAACATGACCAGGAAGTGTGTTCTCCACAAGTGAACAATGAGAAGGAGAGCATATGCAGCCTCAGCCACAGTCCTGCCAGTCACACTGGTACAACGCCTCATGGCATCAAGGGTGTGACTTGAAAGCCACAAAGAGTGGCCCAGACCTAAGATGAATCTTTCACCTATCAGCCACAGTCTAACCATCCCCCTGCCCTTGGAAGTAGTTCATTTAAGTTAACATCTATGATTTTTTAATAACCCCTCTTAAAAATGCTAATTTCTCTGGCAGGGATAAAACCTCACGTCACTGACACTTCAGGAAAAATGAGTTTATGTAACAGTACTTGTCATGACAGGGGAAACATGGGGGCAGCATTAGGTCACCAGCTGTCACAGGAGCACAAGTTGATTCGACAATGAAAAGCAGTATAAAAGCTGAAGATAAACTTTGCTAGCTTCACAGTTTTTACCAGCATGGTCCTAGTCAGCTGACTATGTCTCTAAGGAAATATCACAAACTGTAACTTGTCTCAGCCTATTTTTCTTTCTTTAAACTATGTTCTATCTTGATTTCTGGGCAAGTTTATCGAAGATTCTTAAATCTTGTTTGGTTTTTAAATGTACCCCCAAGCTTTGGGTCAGACCAAATGGTTGGGAGTATCAACTTTGTCACCGGAAGACAGTATGATTTTGAACAAATCCTTCAGCCTTCCCGAACTCCAGTTTCCTCAGGGATAATATTATCCACCTCTCTGGATTGTTGTGAGGATTAAATAAAATGATACCTATAAGGGGCTTAGTAGAGAACCAACTGGGAATGGTAGTAAACACTAGATTTATCAAGGTCACGGATGGAGTGGAGAGCAGGACAATGGAAGCGGTCAGAACAGTGACCTGTGAAATCAAGAAGAGGGAGAGGTGGGGCAGAACCTCGAAAGAGGAACAAAGACGTAAATCAGACTTGTTCACGGTATTTGTCTTGTCTGAAGATGCATCTCAGCACTTAAAATGCTCTGTCTGTCTTCCCACATTGAAGGGCATCCCTGAAAGTTCTAAATGACAGGCAACATTAAAGAGGCTGACCCCGACATGGCATGCACGCTAATGGACCAACTGGAACATTCCACTACTGAGATATCCATATGTGGTGTTTTCTTCCCCACCCTCTCCTCTCCACTGTGGAGACAACTGTTTCAGAACAATCTATCCACAGCTCCTGCCCCTCATGTCACTACCACAAGTGCCACTCCAAACATCACTTTTTAATGTAATTTAAGAAAAGAATGAGGACGGAAGTAATTAGAAGACATGTAAGAACATCATACCAAAATAAAGGCATTTTTAAAAAAGGTTTTAATGTATTTTTTTTAAGTAGGTTCCATGCTTACCGTGAGGCTTGAACTCAAGGCCATGAGATTAAGTCACATGTTCTGCTGAATGAGCCAGCCAGCTGCACCAGGGTCCCCACACATTTGATTAAGAAAAAATTTATTCATCCAAACTACATGGAAATCATGATTAATTTATATTTTCATGGACTTGGAAATTGATGGACAGATTCTGATGTAAACAAATATGTAATTATTCTTATCAGATTGGAAATTTCAGTGAAGACACAGCATGATAAATTTTAGTAATGTTACCATTTATATAACTCTGTGTCTTTTTCATTTGGATCCAAATGAAAAATATTAATAATTTTACCAAGATTTGTTTTCAAAAGGGGGATCATTCTAAGATTCAATGTCCTAAGGAAAACTTTGAGATAGAAACATAGAAGCAATAAACTATGTAGATGGCACAAAAGTGGTGGTGTCTTGTTCTGAAGATCATGATGTAAAAACCAGACAACAGCTTGCTATCAGAGAGGGGCCAGCTGCTCAGAGACCCAGGAAGTATCTATTTCACAGGAAAATTGACATAATAATCACATATAAATTGACACTGATTGAAATAGTGATTACCTTTTCCTTTGGATTTATAGTAGCTTGTTTTCCTTCTTCCTGTCTCTACCCATTTAATTCCATCTTCACATCATGACCATGTTAATTCTCCAAATAATGCATCTCCAACAAATTTATTTCCTTTTCACTTTGAGTGTTCACCTATGTAATCTTACTTCAATCTACCTCCTGGCTTCAAATACACAAATACACTCAGCTATCAGGAGTATTTTTTTTTTTAAGATTTTATTTATTTGACAGACAGAGATCACAAGCAGGCAGAAAGGCAGGCAGAGAGAGAGAGAGGGAGAAGCAGGCTCCCGCTGAGCAGAGAGCCCCATGCAGGGCTCGATCCCAGGACCCCTGAGATCATGACCCGAGCTGAAGGCAGAGGCTTTAACCCACCGAGCCACCCAAGCACCCCAGCTATCAGGAGTATTTAGAGACGCCTGGGTGACTCACTCTGTTGAGCTGCTGACTCTTGGTTTTGGCTCAGGTCATGGTCTCAGGGTCATGATCTTAGCCTTGTGGGTTCCACATTCAGAGAGGAGTCTGCTTGTCTCTCTCCTTCTGCTCCTCTCCCCAATTACTCTCTCTCTTTCTCAAACAAATAAATAAATCCTTTTTTAAAAGGAGTGTTTAAATGATTCATTCATTTCCTTTTTCTCTCCTCCTCCCATTCTAGGATTCACTCTCCAGCTCCAACTTCCACTGAGTAAAGTTGAATGGAAAGAGAGAACAGCAAAGTAATCACTAGTGTGGTTCTCCCAGTGTTAGACAGGCTTGCAATCACATAGTGGTTCTACCTGCTTATCTTTTCCTCCTGGAGACAAAATTACAAAATGACTTTAACACTTCCTAAAAGCATAAATTTGGACAAGTGGTAACCTCTGTATCTGTGCATTTGAAAGAATGACTTTGACTATTTGTAAGATTGTAGAGAAGATAAATGAGCTATTTCATGCAAAGCCCTTAGTATAGTGTTTGACACATAGTAAGTTTTCTACTGATGCCAATAATTAGTAATGTTGTTATTTATTATTATAATTATTTATTTCGAAGCTTCCCCAAATCTTCTTCACTCACCACTGTTACTCTTCCTCGTCTTAAAATGATAGGTTTACCTGCATCCTGAGAGGTAGATAAGGAAGCATGGCCGTAAGATTGAGGAGTTTAAACTTTTAATTTTTTTAAAAAGATTTAATTTATTTATTTGATAGAGAGAGATCACTAGTAGGCAGAGAGGCAGGCAGAGAGAGAAGGGGAAGCAGGCTCCCTGCGAGCAGAGAGCCCAATGCAGGGCTTTATCCCAGGACCCTGAGATCATGACCTGAGCCAAAGGCAGAGGCTTTAACCCACTGAGCCACCCAGGTGCCCCAACTTTTAATTTTATTGTGAGTAATTGAGTTTTCTGGTAAAAGGGGGACATCAACAAATCTCTAATCTTTAAAGACAATGCTTACAGCAGTAAATAAGGTGTATCTGAGGGTTTGAAGGGGCGAGGGGTGGGAGGTTGTGGGAGTCAGGTGGATGAGCATTACGGAGGGGCACATATTGCATGGAGCACTGGGTGTGGTGCATAAACAATGAATTCTGTTACACTGAAAATAAATAAATAATTAAAATATATATATATGGAATGTAAACTGACTTATTCAACTAATAAAATATTGTTCTTGCTACCTCCTGGGGGAAAAAAAATAAAGCATATCAGAACAAAAAGAGATTGGATGAAGTCATACCAGTTAAAAGATCATTAGAAAATTGCAGTCAAAGGTAATTCCTGTCTGTTTGTTGGCAGTGATAAAAGACATGGTGGAAGTAGATAAAATATAGAAGTGAGGCAGAAAAAGTAATGTAATTCTTCTGTTCCAAGCTTAATAAAAACAAAATATTGGAGGAGAAGGTGATGGGTGTGTACTTCATTTTTCTAGACTTCAGGAGCCCCCAGTCTAGCAATGATGAGGATATGGAGCCAGCAATGGAAACAGGATTCTAGATCCTAAGAAATCAATCAGTGCAAGAAACAAGATGTCATAGATGACCTATTGTTTGAAGCCATAGAATGGAACAATTCATTGAGAAACATAGTGTTCTGTTGATATAATCTAAGGCATCCTGTGTATAAGGGAGAGATTGTCAAACTAAGCAGAAAAGCCAAATGGTATGGAAGGCAAGCGAAAAGAGATTTTTCAAGGCATGGCAGAAACTTGGAGCTGCATCTCCAAACCTGTGTTTCTTCTTCATGAGCCCACATTTCCTCTCCCTGCCTCACAGTTAAATGTAACCATAAAACTGAATTCTAGATAATGGAATTTGAGCAAATTGGTATACGAGACTTCCACACCTGGGTCATAAAACCTGCCACCTGTGTTTCTCTATGTTTGCCCAAATGAACGGCAAGTCTTAGAGCAATCTAGGCAACTTGTTGAAGATGGTAAATATTGAAGACAGCAGAGCTGCTCTCACACAGGGCCCTGGCATGAGAGTATAGAGCTGACCCCACCAATCCCAAACCCCTGCTGGGTCCCCATGGATCTATGACAGGAGTGAGAATTAAACTTCTACAGCGCTTAACTGCCCACTGTAATTGCAGGGTTGCTTGGTCACAGCAGTGAGACTTCCTTAACTAATATTGAAAGGCCATTTGCAAGTCCTGACCAAAAGGGATGAGGGCCAAGAGGCCTGGAGATGAAGGTTCTTCAGGGAAGCAGTTTCAGGAGAGCGAAGAAAGAAAGGAAACAAAGAAACCTATGTTTTTGCATGTGCAGGAATGATTGGGAAATGTAGAAATGGAAGCAAGGAATGCAATTTTTAGAATAGGGAACGATTTCCTGCTAAATAGAAAGTAAGAGGTGGTATAATATCCTGAGCAGAACACAGGGTGAGAAAGACTTTGACAATTTGACAGTTTCGCTTTGGGAATTCCTAGTCATCCCATAAATATTTCTTGACCGTCAACCTTGTGTCTGATGTTAGGAACACAGACACAGTTGGGAAAGAAAAACAGCATCAAGTAAATACACAAATCGTTATAGATTCTATAGATTGTAACGTAAAGAGAGACAAAGAGGGGCTGTATGGGGAAAATGATCTCTCAGTTTACTCACCATCCACTATCAAAACTGCTTTTACTTGTAAATGGATTAGTTATGAAGGGGGATAAGTAAAGCTGGAATCATTTCAGTGATTCGTCCAAAGTTTAACGTTTTGGCCACGCATCTTAATTCCTGGCATTATCATTATAACATTGTATCATTTCAAATCAGACTATGTTTGAGTCTCTAGAGTATCAGGAAATAAAAAATGCTTAAAAATTTGTTTTGCAGTGGTACCTTAATAGGGTGTCTTTACCTTATTGAGGTACTATTTCACTTAAACAGGTTGATAGCATTATTTTAAGAATTTTGTTTTGAAAGCATGTATTAAAATTACATGCATGCACACACATATATAATGTAAACATGAATATACATATTTAATAGTGAATATTTATAACAGCATGTAATAACATTGCTTGGACTATTTTCTGGCATCCTTTATTTATCTTAGTGAAAACTTAAAATGTGATAACAATAACTCATACATGGCTCTCAACATAGGAGTTTCTGAGAAAATTCTTTAGAAAGCCAGTTTTATGATGTATTTTTTACTTCATTTGTTGAAATTATAAGAGATAAATCACAACAAAGACAAAATAAGAAATAGATAATATTCCATGTGTGAATGATTTACTTTTTATCTCTAGAAGCACTGTGTTTCCTTTATCTGCTGTGAAGCTTTAGTCAAATGGCCAGTAATATAAAATGTTTATGGTTTTCTTGATTAGAGTTATAGTTCCTTGACCTATCTGATTCAGGCTAGATCCTTGTCACAGTTTTTCATTTTAATGAATAGACAAAACTTCTGAAGAAGCTTAGGTTCTGATTTCTCTTTTACACTGAAACCTCAGAGAGTTTGAAAAAACATTCCTCTTCCAAACATAACTATGATTTTACAGATTGTATTCATTTCCATAAAAGAATGGAGTACATTTCAAAGTAGCACTCTGCTTTTCAATGGAATAAAATAATGAGTTATTTTCAGTCTATCCTCAGTTTTTAATATCATAAACTTTACTTCCTTACCAAGTCTTTCAAAATAGTACATAAAGAAGTAAATATGTAAACAAGTTCATCTGCTCTTTTCTTTTTCCTATAAGAATCTTCTCGCTGGTTTTGAAATACTCTATTTGAAGAAAATAAATCCTGCCAGATTTATTTGCTTTTACTATATTTACTATTTTCATTGAAATATGAGTTCCTAAAATAATGTCATTTCACTTTGGTATTTTGTTTGCTTTAATTTCAACCACCTTCAGTACTAATTGTGTATTTCACAAAATGACAGCTTTAAGAAAAAATAGACTTACATGATGATTTTTACCAACACTTAGGTCAAAAAATGGTTTTAATTCTCAATATATTTTGCCTTTTCTACCCTGAAATATTATTCTTTCAAAAATGTTCTTTAACTGGGATGACAAAAAAAAATTAATAATGGAATATGAAAGTCATAAATTTGAATTAAATATTATGTTAATATTGCATATTATGGCTTTTCTAGTAATACCTTAAATTATTTTATACCAATTCTTATTACTCAGACTGAATATATATATATATAACATGTATGTATAATACATACAATATATAAAGCATATATATGATACTGATAACAGAAACATCAGCAAAACCAAGTAAGTTATGAATATAATTTGAAATCCCTCAATCAGATAAAACTCCTGTAAGCTTTCTCCAGGCAAAACTAGGAGCCATTAAAAAAAAAAAAAAAAAAAACTAGGAGCCATTACACACAGAGCTCTAAAAACATGCAGAGCTATATTATTGCAACCTCTATAATTTCAGGACCAAGACAGAATTTGAAGTGGGGGGTCATCATACATGCTGAAATTTCTCTTCATCAAGTTTTCCCCATCCACTGACCTATCCTCAGAGATGTTGATAACTTGGAGTTAAAAAGTATTTCATGGGGGGAGGAGTCAAGATGGCGGAGAAGTAGCAGGCTGAGACTACTTCGGGTAGCGGGAGATCAGCTAAATAGCTTATCTAAAGATTGCAAACACCTACAAATCCAACGGGAGATTGAAGAGAAGAAGAACAGCAATTCTAGAAACAGAAAATCAACCACTTTCTGCAAGGTAGGACTGGTGGAGAAGTGAATCCAAAGTGACGGGAAGATAGAGCTCGAGGGGAGGGGCTGGCTCCCGGCGAGCGGCGGAGCAACGGAGCAAAATCAGGACTTTAAAAGTCTGTTCGCTGAGGGACATCGCTCCAGAGGCTTAATGGGGGTAAAGCCCAGGCGGGGGTCAGCGCGGCCTCAGGTCCCGCAGGATCACAGAAGGATCAAGGGGTGTCTGAGTGTCGCAGAACTTACCGGTATTAGAACGGGGAAGCCGGCTGCAGAGACAGAGCCGAGGAGTGACTCTCAGCTCGGGGTTGCCTTGAACCGGTCGCAGGCGCGGTCAGCTCAGAGCACGGCCAGAGGCCAGGGTGACGGGAGTCATTGGGCGCTGTTCTCTGGGGGCGCACTGAGGAGTGGGGCCCCGGGCTATCGGCTCCTCAGGCCGGAGACCGGGAGGCCACCATCTTCATTCCCGTCTTCCGGAACTCTACGGAAAGCGCTCAGGGAACAAAAGCTCCCGAAAGCAAACCCAGCAAACCCGAGCAGATTACTCAGCGCGGCCCCGGGTAAGGGCGGTGCAACTTTGCCTGGGGCAAAGACGCTTGAGAATCACTACAACAGGCCCCTCCCCCAGAAGATCAATGGGAAACCCAGCCAGGACCAAGTTCACCTACCCAGGAGTGCTGTTTCATACCAAGGAGAGCGGCAGAATTCCAGACGAGAAGAAAGCAAAGCACGGAACTCATGGCTTTCTCCCCATGATTTTTTAGCCTTGCAGTTAATTTAATTTTTTTTCTTTTTCAATTTTTTTTTTTTTCACTCTTCTGCTAAATTTTTTTTAACTTATACCATTTTCTTTTTTAACGTTTTTTTAAATAGTTTATCTAATATATATATATTTTTTCCTCTTTTTATATTTTTCTTTATCGGCTTTTTTTAAATAGTTTCTTTTTTTTTTTTTTCTTTTTGAACTCATTTTTATCCCCGTTTTCCCCCCTCACGATTTGGGATCTCTTCTGATTTGGCTAAAGCATATTTTCCTGGGGTTGTTGCCACCCTTTTAGTATTTTACTTGCTCCTTCATAAACTCTTATCTGGACAAAATGACAAGGCGGAAAAATTCACAACAAAAAAAAGAACAAGAGGCAGTACCAAAGGCTAGGGACTTAATCAATACAGACATTGGTAATATGTCAGATATAGAGTTCAGAATGATGATTCTCAAGGTTCTAGCCGGGCTTGAAAAAGGCATGGAAGATATTAAAGCAACCCTCTCGGGAGATATAAAAGCCCTTTCTGGAAAAAAAAGAACTAAAATCTAACCAAGTTGAAATAAAAAGCTATTAATGAGGTGCAATCAAAAATGGAGGCTCTCACTGCTAGGATAAATGAGGCAGAAGAAAGAATTAGTGATATAGAAGACCAAATGACAGAGAATAAAGAAGCTGAGCAAAGAGGGACAAACAGTACTGGACCACGAGGGAGAATTCGAGAGATAAGTGACACATAAGACGAAACCAACATTAGAATAATTGGGGATTCCAGAAGAAGAGGAAACAGAGAGGGAGAGAAGGTATATTGTAAGAGAATTATTGGAGAGAATTTCCCCAATATGGCAAGGGAAACAAGCATCAAAATTCAGAGGTTCAGAGAAACCCCCGTCAAAATCAATAAGAATAGGTCCACTACCCCGTCACCCTAATAGTAAAATTGGACCAGTCTTAGTGACAAAGAAAAGATCCTGAAAGCAGCCAGGAAAAGAAGTCTGTAACGTACAATGGTAAAAATATTAGATTGGCAGCAGACTTATCCACAGAGACCTGGCAGGCCAGAAAGAGCTGGCATGATATATTCAGAGTCACTAAACTGAGAAAAACATGCAGCCAAGAACTACTATCCAGCTAGCTATCATTGAAAATAGAAGGAGAGATTAAAAGCTTCCAGGACAAACAAAAACTGAAAGAATTTGCAATACCAAACCAGCTCTACAGGAATATTGAAAGCGGTCCTCTAAGCCAAAGAGAGACCCTCAAAGTAGCTAGATCCAGAAAGGAAACAGAGACAATATCCAATAAACAGTCACCTTACAGGAAATACATGGCACTAAATTCATATCTCTCAATACCTTACCCTGAATGTTAAGGGCTAAATGCCCCAATCAAAAGACAACAGGGTTATCCAGAATGGATCAAAAACAAAAAACCCATCTATATGTGCTACAAGAAACTCATCTTAACCCCAAGACACTCCAGGTTTAAAGTGAGGGGTGGAAAGAATTTACCATGCTAATGGACATCAGAAGAAAGCATGAGTGGCAATCCTTATATCAGATCAATTAAATTTTAAGCCAAAGACTATAATACGAGATGAGGAAGGACACTATATCATACTCAAAGGAACTGTCCAACAAGAAGATCTAACAATTTTTAAATATCTATGCCCCTAACGTGGGAGCAGCCAACTATATAAACAATTATAACAAAATCAAAGAAACACATCGACAAGAATACAATAATAGTAGGGGATTTTAACACTCCATCACTGAAATGGACAGATCATCCAAGCAAAAGATCAACAAGGAAATCAAGGCCCTTAAATGACACACTGGACCAGATGGACATCACAGATATATTCAGAACATTTCATCCCAAAGCAACAGAATACACATTCTTCTCTAGTGCTCATGGAACACTTCTCCCAGAATAGATCACATTCTTGGTCCTAAATCAAGTCTCAACCGGTATCAAAAGATTGGGATCATTCCCTGCATATTTTCAGACCACAATGCTCTAAAGCTAGAACTCACTCACAAGAGGAAATTTGGAAAGAACCCAAATCCATGGAGACTAAACAGCATCCTTTCTAAAGAATGAATGGGTCAACCAGGAAATAAAGAAGAATTGAAAAAATTTATGGAAACGAATGATAATGAAAACACAACGGTTCAGAATCTGTGGGACACAACCAAAGGCAGTCTGAGAGGAAAATATATAGCGGTACAAGCCTTCTCAAGAAACAAGAAAGGTCTCAGGTACACAACCTAACCCTACACCTAAAGGAGCTGGAGAAAGAACAAGAAAGAAACCCTAAACCCAGCAGGAGAAGAGAAATCATAAAGATTAGAGCAGAAATCAATGAAATAGAAACAAAAAAACAATAGAACAAATCAACGAAAACTAGGAGCTGGTTCTTTGAAGAATTAATAAGATTGATAAACCCCTGGCCAGGATTTATCAAAAAGAAAAGAGAGAGGACTCAAATAAATAAAATCATGAATGAAAGAGGAGAGATCACAACGAACACCAAAGAAATACAGACAATTATAAGAACATACTATGAGCAACTCTACGCCAACCAAATTGGACAATCTGGAAGAAATGGATGCATTCCTAGAGACATATAACTACCACAACTGAACCAGGAAGAAATAGAAAGCCTGCAACAGGACCCATAACCAGTAAGGAGATTGAAACAGTCATCAAAAATCTCCAAACAAACAAAAGCCCAGGGCCAGACGGCTTCCCGGGGGAATTCTACCAAACATTTAAAGAAGAATAATTCCTATTCTCCTGAAACTGTTCCAAAAATAGAATAGAAGGAAAACTTCCAAACTCATTTTATGAGGCCCCATCACCTGATCCCAAAACCAGACAAGGATCCCAACAAAAAAGGAGAACTACAGGACCAATATCCCTGATGAACACAAATGCAGAAATTCTCGCCAAAATACTAGCAATAGGATTCAACAGGTACATTTAAAAGGATTATTCACACGACCAAGTGGGATTTATTCCAGGGCGGCAGGGCTGGTTCAACATCCACAAATCAATCCATGTGACCTACAACACATTAATAAAAGAAAAGAACAAGAACATATGATACTCTCCATAGATGCTGAAAAAAGCATTTGACAAGTACAGCATCCCTTCCTGATCAAAACTCTTCAAAGTGTAGGGCTAGACGGGCACATACCTCACTATTATCAAAGCCATCTATGAAAAACCCACGCAAATATCATCTCAATGGAGAAAAACTGAAAGCTTTTCGCTACGGTCAGAACACGGCGGGATGTCCGTTATCACCACTGCTATTCAACATAGTACTAGAAGTCCTAGCCTCAGCATCAGACAACAAAAGGCAATTAAAGGCAATCCAAATCAGGCAAGAAGAAGTCAAAACTATCACTCTTCGCAGATGATATGATACTATATGTGGAAAACCCAAAGACTCCACTCCAAACTGCTAGAAACTTGTACAGGAATTCATGTAAAGTGTTCAGGATATAAAATCAATGCACAGAAATCAGTTGCATTTTCTCTACACCAACAACAAGACAGAAGAAAGAGAAATAAGGAGTCCATCCCATTTACAATTTGCACCCAAAACTATAAGATACCTAGGAATAAACCTAACCAAAGAGGACTAAGAATCTATACTCAGAAAACTATAAAGTACTCATGAAAGAAATTGAGGAAGACACAAAGCAATGGAAAAACGTTCCATGCTCCTGGATTGGAAGAATAAATATTGTGAAAATGTCTATGCTACCTAAAGCAATCTACACATTTAATGCAATTCCTATCAAAGTACCATCCATTTTTTTCAAGAAATGGAACAAATAATCCTAAATTCATATGGAACCAGAAAAGACCCTCGAATAGCCAAAGGAATATTGAAAAAGAAAGCAAAGTTGGTGGCATCACAATTCCGGACTTCAAGCTCTATTACAAAGCTGTCATCATCAAGGACAGCCTGGTACTGGCACAAAACAGGACACATAGATCAATGGAACAGAATAGAGAGCCAGAAATGGACCCTCAACTCTATGGTCAACTCATCTTCGACAAAGCACGAAAGAATGTCCAATGGAAAAAAGACAGCCTCTTCAATAAATGGTGTTGGGAAAATTGGGACAGCCACATGCAGAAAAATGAAATTGGATCATTTTCCTTACACCACACACGACAAATAGACTCAAAATGGATGAAGGATCTCAATGTGAGAAAGGAATCCATCAAATCCTCGAGGAGAACACAGGCAGCAACCTCTTCGACCTCAGCCGCAGGCAACATCTTCCTAGGAACATCCCAAAGGGCAAGGGAAAGCAAGGGCAAAAATGAACTTTTGGATTTTTATCAAGATCAAACAGCTTTTGCACAGCAAAGGTAACAGTTAACAAAACCAAAAGACAACTGACAGAATGGGAGAAGATATTGCAAATGACATATCGATAAAGGGCTAGTGTCCAAAATCTATAAAGAACTTAGCAAACTCAACACCCAAAGAACAAATAATCCAATCAAGAAATGGGCAGAGGACATGAACAGACATTTCTGCAAAGAAGACATCCAGATGGCCAACAGACACATGAAAAAGTGCTCCACATCACTCGGCATCAGGGAAATACAAATCAAAACCACCATGAGATATCACCTCACACCAGTCAGGAATGGCTAAAATTAACAAGTCAGGAAATGACAGATGCTGGCGAGGATGCGGAGAAAGGGGAACCCTCCTACACTGTTGGTGGGAATGCAAGCTGGTGCAACCACTCTGGAAAACAGCATGGAGGTTCCTCAAAATGTTGAAAATAGAACTACCCTATGACCCTGCAATTGCACTGCTGGGTATTTACCCTAAAGATACAAACGTAGTGATCCGAAGGGGCACATGCACCCGAATGCTTTATAGCAGCCATGTCTACAATAGCCAAACTATGGAAGAACCTAGATGTCCATCTACAGACGAAGGATAAGAAGATGTGGTATATATACACAATGGAATACTATGCAGCATCAAAAGAAATGAAATCTTGCCATTTGCGACGACGTGGATGGAACTAGAGGGTATCATGCTTAGCGAAATAAGTCAATCAGGAGAAGACAACTATCATATGATCTCCTGATATGAGGAGAGGAGATGCAACATGGGGGTCGAGGGGGTAGGAGAAGAGTAATGAAAACAAGATGGGATTGGGAGGGAGACAAACCCATAAGTGACTCTTAATCTCACAAAACAAACTGAGGGTTGATGGGGGGAGGGGGTTGGGAGAGGGGGTGGGGTTATGGATATTGGGGAGGGGTATGTGCTATGGTGAGTGCTGTGAAGTGTATAAACCTGGCGATTACAGACCTGTACCCCTGGGGATAAAAATATATGTTTATAAACGCTGCAAAAAAAAAAAAAAACGGAAAAAAAAGGAATGAATACCCAGTTTTGTAGCAACATGGACGGGACTGGAGAGCTATGCTTAGTGAAAATAAGTCAAGCAGAGAGAGTCAATTATCATATGGTTTCACTTATTTGTGGAGCATAACAAATAGATGGAGGACAAGCGGAGATGGAGAGGAGAAGGGAGTGAGGAACTGGAAGGGGAGGTTAACCATGAGAGACTATGGACTCGAAAACGATCTGAGAATTTTGAAGGGGTGGGGGGTGGGAGGTTGGGGGCACCAGGTGGTGGGTTATGTAGAGGGCACGGATTTGCATGGAGCACGGGGTGTGGTGCAAAAATAATGAATACTGTTATGCTGAAAAAATAAAAAATAATTAAAAAGTATTTCATTAACTGCTCAGTGTGTTTATATAGATAAATAGATAGATGATAGATATATTGTTATATATGTATATATGTATTACAATGTATATAAGTACCTATTATATATGTATTTTATATATAATGCATATTTCAAATTAACATATTGGAAACCTTTTAAATTCGTCCCTAGATCAGATGACAACTACAGTAAACTAGATCACTATGAAGAGAATACTGACTTCACCTACCCACCCTGCCTCATACTCCTTTGCTTCTTGCCTTAGGATTGGGCCATGACAGTTGTTTCAGCCCATAAAATATTAGCAAAATCAAAATGACCTTGCATGTTTGAGCCTGTATCCTTGCATTTTTGCCATCCCTGTAAAAAAAAAAAAAATGCCCCAGATGCTTGCTGGTCCCAGAATTTTGAGAGACATTTGGAGCAGACCTAAATCTATTGCATAGCCCAAATGCCAAGCAGTCGAGACCCAGCCAGATCTGCTGAACCTTAGCGAACCTGCAGACTAGTGAGTGGGAAATAAATATTTTGTTCCATATACCACAGAGGATTTTACAGTTGTTTATTATGCCGCAATAGCTATTTAATACAAGAACATTTGGGAAAAGGTGATTGAGTCATACATTTCAAAGGAGAAGAATATAGGCAAAAATTATTACCACCGATCTTCTAGGGTCAGAAATTTTCTTTCAAGTTACCCGTTATGAATGCTTTTGTTTCTCATATGTGTCACTGCCTCTACAAAGCAGAGTAATGTTGTTACATATACTATCTCTAATCCTCACAAAAATGCTTCACAGGAGGGGCACCTGCGTGGCTCAGTGGTTAAGCCTCTGCCTTCAGCTCGGGTCATGATCTCAGGGTCCTGGGATCTAGTCCCGCATTGGGCTCTCTGCTCTGCAGGGAGCCTGCTTCCTCCTCTCTCTCTCTCTCTGCTTGCCTGTCTGCCCACTTGTGATCTCTCTCTGTCAGATAAATAAAATCTTAAAAAAAAAAAATGCTTCACAGGAGATGGCATGACTTCCATTCTGTAGAGGCTCAGAAACGCTAAGGAAATTGTCCTCGTCCATGCAGGTGGCACAACAGCAACCCAAGTGATTGGAACTCAGGGGAAATGCATGTCAAGAAGTTAAAAAGAGGGCGCCTGGGTGGCTCAGTGGGTTAAGCCGCTGCCTTCGGCTCGGGTCATGATCTCAGGGTCCTGGGATCGAGTCCCACATCGGGCTCTCTGCTCAGCAAGAAGCCTGCTTCCCTCTCTCTCTCTCTCTCTGCCTTCCTCTCCGTCTACTTGTGATCTCTCTCTGTCAAATAAATAAATAAAATCTTTAAAAAAAAAAAAGAAGTTAAAAAGAGAGATCTAAGTAATTTATGACTATCAAGAGAGAAGAACACTTCCGGATAATAATTGTAAAACAGTGCAGACCAGACAAGCATTTGTAATCTGGCACTTATCTTTCAGTCTAAGATGACAAATGAGAATATTTGTTCAAACCACTTTAGCATTCATCACACCATCATTGTTCATGATATTCTCCATATGATATGTCGGTTTCATGGAAATGAGAGTCATGCCCTGTACAATGAGAAAAATGATATTATAGCAAAGATACATTAGGTGCAGAGAACCATGAACACATAAGGCAGTTCTAGAATCCCCTGTTCTCACGGTCTTGTTCTAAGTGTGCATCTGTCTTCTATCTGAAGTTTCAGTCCTTGTTCCCAAACAGGCCAATCCATCTTGAATTCTCTAGTTGGAATTATGGAAGAATGCATTCTGTTTGTTTAGTAAATTACTACAATTTTAGAGATCAGAATTACTTATTATTATTTCAGTGATCAGAACTTCTGATGGACAGAATTATTATACTAAACTATTTTAGAGCAGAGTCCTAATGCATCATATCAGGTTAATTAATAGTGATCCTTGATCAAAGAATAACATAAGCAGTCTGTCTGAACCGGGAGCTGGGGCAAGGCAACCAAGGGGGCCTACTGGACACCACAGATATTGACTGCCATGTCTAGTACAGGCAGTTACCTGATACTGATGAAAAGTAACTGACATTTATTCCCTTGCTCCTAAGTGTGTTCTGTTCTAAACAGCCTCTGGTAGCCTTTGGCATGTTCTGTATTTCTACATACTGAAAGTATGGATTAAATCAGTTTCTTATTCCAGTTAATTATAAAAAGCTCTTACCATGTGTATATCTTACTCTTATTAAAATTGGAATTTCTAGGTGTGCCCGGGTGCCTCAGTCGGTTAGGCATCTTCCATCCTTTTGGGTCATGATCTTGGGGTCCTGGGAATGAACTCCATATAGGTTTCTCTGCTCTGAGAGGAGCCTGCTTGTCTCTCCCACTGCTCTCCCCCAGCTCATGCTCTCTTTCTCTTTGTTTTCATCTCTCAAATAAAGAAATAAAATCTTTAAAAATAATAAAATAAAACAAAGTTGGAATTTCTAAACAACAGTAACAAAAAATTGCTGCTCACTTCTGATTTTCAGCAGCTTCCAAAATGTGCATGTTTTTCCCAGAATCAGGATATTTTCAAACACTATACCAAACAAAACACCTTGATGGTCAGCATCAGCTATTTGAGAGGGAAGAGACTCTGTACAACAGTGGGAACAATGGTTCTACTGCCTGTTCCTTTAAGCTTTCCTCTGCTCGAAGATTAATTTGCCATCAGAGCAACTGACAAGCATTCATTTACCAAATAATGATTTTCTAAATTTATAATTTATCTTGTTATGTGATGTCACTAATTAGGTAAAACTATAATTTACAATGGTGGGAATTCCTTTCAACTAATCATTACCCTTGGTTTGAGTAGTTGGAGGGGAAATGAATATTTCTATAGACAATGCATCCTAGAATTTAGAGACTGGACAAAAACAGAATCCAGGGTCACATCTGTCCTCCCCATCATCATATAAACTGCATTATGAAGGGCTTATCTATAAATATGAGGCTGTGGGGAATACTAAGGAAAATATAAATGTGACCCTTACAGGTATTAGGAGAGACTGCATAAAACTTTGTGAAGTATGCTCTAGGAAGGGAAGATACATAAGAACAAAAATAATCAAACAAAGGATGTTGTGAAAAGCCAATTCAGAAAAAGCATTGGAGTGGTATTTTATCTAAAAGAGCTTTAATATGTCCATAGCCCATGGTTCATCATATTCACAGTGTGCCTTTAAAACCAGAAGGAAAATGTAGTATGCTAAGACATCTAATAACCAGTGTTATAAAAGTAAATCTCAACCCAGACTCAGGGTGGCTTTTGCATAGTCTGAAAGTTTCAAGTTTTAGAAAGATTTTTTTTCTTTTTTTTATTTTTATTTATTTTTTTTAAGATTTTATTTATTTATTTATTTGACAGAGAGAAATCACAAGTAGGCAGAGAGGCAGGCAGAGAGAGAGGAGGAAGCAGGCTCCCCGCTGAGCAGAAAGCCCGATGCGGGGCTCGAACCCAGGACCTGGGATCATGACCTGAGCCGAAGGCAGCGGCTTAACCCACTGAGCCACCCAGGCGCCCCTTCTTTTTTTTAATGTACTGGTTTTCAGAAAGAATAAAATCAAAAGGTGCCATCCCCAAAGAACATACATTGAGCTTATCCTCTGGTCAAATGGGAGGAAATGATTATACTAGTACAGATGTTGGCTTCCTTGATCAAACTGTAAAACAACACTAAAATATGTTTGAAAGCATTTTAACGATCACGTGGGAAATCTTGATTGGTGAGCTAACAAAAGGATCTTTCCTACTCATTTACATATACCGGTTTCCCTTGAAGAGGGTGAAAGATGACATATTTCCCCCAAATTGCTGGAAATTTTTTTTTTAAACTGCTATGTTAAGATTTGTTTCTATGGATGTTTCCTGAATAATAAACTCCAAATTCATTACATTCAGGTCAGTATATAGGTCAGGGCAAGTGGAATTATTTAATTCAATCAAAATATCATATTACCAAATTAACTTTATTCTTTAGGACCAGATTCTTGATATTCTTGGTGTCCTTTTTTCATAGGAATAGTTGGTGATTTTGTTAATCAGTCCTGTTTTGTGGGACCAAAAAAGATCTGAGCTTTATGCTTCTCTTTCTTACTTTTCTGCAGCCATGCCCCTTTCATTATGTTTAATACAATTATAATATACATAGGTTGAGAACTATATTATACGTCAACATATCAGACCCTCCCCAGCTTGAAACTATATGTTTATCATTTATATTACTAGTCTTCAGAAAGTAGTACTTTTCCCAAATACCTGTCATACTAATAAATTGTCCAAGCTGCACATATTGCTAATATTCTTTTTTCTTAAAGATTTTATTTATTTATTTAACAGAGAGATATCACAAGTAGGCAGAGAGGCAGGCAGAGAGAGAAAGGAGGAAGCAGGGTCCCTGCCAAGCAGAGAGCCCAATGAGCGACTCGATCCCAGGACCCTGAGATCATGACCTGAGCCGAAGACAGAGACATAACCCACTGAGCCACCCAGGCACCCCGATTGCTAATATTCTGATATCCTCCTATTTCCTCCAAGGAGAGAGTTCAACTTCAGAAATGAAAATCACTGCTTGGAGCCATGTTTAATGTTAAAAGTCCATCTGACTGAGTAGAATTTATGCATACCACTTCTAGATTCTTAGACTACTTCTAAGTAAAATTATATAACTTAGTGAATAAACTACACACTGTTTCTGGGTGCACATATTGGCAAAGTTTATGAAGAAAACCAAACAATACAGGGAGATGCAACATCCATTAAATCCAGTGAGGAAGACCAGAAGACTGGGTAAATAATTATAACACAGTAAAATACAGTTTACAGAAGATACATATAAGGTATTTTTTTTTAAGATTTTATTTTTTTGACAGATCACAAGTAGGCAGAGTGGCAGGCAAGAGAGAGAGGAGGAAGCAGGCTCCCTGCCGAGCAGAGAGCCCGATATGGGGTTCGATCCCAGTACCCTGGGACCATGACCCGAGCCGAAGGCAGAGGCTTTAACCCACTGAGCCACCCAGGTGCCCCACATATAAGGTATTTTTTTAGTTCTTTAATTTTTTTCCCTTTAATATAATTTTTTTTAATTATTATGTTCAATTAGCCAGCATATAGTACATAATTGTAGGGTATTTTAGAGCCTGAAGTTGTGTGCTCTCAACTCTGCTAAAGTAGGAAGGAGAGCTTCTTGGGAAAGCTTTACAACAAGATGACATTTTAACTGAGCTGGGTAGTTGATTAGACAGATAAGATGTAGAGAAGAAGTAATTCTGAGTAAAGAGAGCAGTCCATGGAAAACACAAAGGCTGAAGGAATAAAAGTATAAGTTCTTTTTTAAAGATTTTATTTACTTAATTGACATAGACAGAGGGATCACAAGTAGCCAGAGAAAGAGGGGGAAGAAGACTCCCTGCTGACCAGAGAGCCTGATGCAGGGCTCGATCCCAGGACCCTGAGATCATGACCTGAGCTGAAGGCAGAGGCTTAACCCACTGAGCCACCTAGGTGCCCCAAAGTATAAGTTTAAGAGAAAAAAGATTTGACTTCCATTCCAGTCTAATCCACTTATTCTTTGTGTCACCTTGGACTGCTATGTGGTTTCTCAAAGCCTCTGTATTTTTTTTTCCTTTTAAAATGGGAATAACAATCATATTTCCCTCTTAATGTTGAGCAAAGATTAAATGAGATAAAAATGTAATATATTTTATACATCCCCTTTAATGATTCTGCCTTCCAAATACTTCTTCCATTCCAGTAGGGGTACTGGAGCAGGGAATGTAGGCAGAAAGCTAGAGAAGAGGTCAGCGTACATAGGTACTGTGAGCTCATTCCAAATGAGCATTGGAATAACAGGTATTTGGATGTTTGTGGTAACAGATAGGAACATCTATGCAAGACTTCAAGTAGAGAAGAGATGTGATCAGATTTTTGTTCTAGAAATTTAACTTTTCTGGCAGCTTGCCAAGTAAACACATGAGAAAGGGCAATGAAAACAAGGACACCATGGAAATAAAAAGACACAAATGAAGGACATGCACATCAGAGTAGAGAGAGGTAGAATCTTCACAGGGCTTAGTGAATGTCTGAGGAGAGAAAAGAGGAGGCTGAGGATGACAGGGAGCATGATGAGTCCAGAAACATTCCCAAATGTCCGGGTCTAGCTACTCAATAAAATAAGAAACAGATAATCATACAAAACTGAGTATCGTAAACTACAGACTGTTACATGGTTCTAAGTACCAAGTTATAGAATCCAGAGCTGGAAGTTGTTATTGGAATCCAGAGCAAGAAGAGGGATAGCCTTGTAGAAGAAGCTGATCCTGAGCTGTGTTTGATATATGGATGAGATGCATGTTGGTGATCAGTGAGATGAAGTCGTCAGATGGATTCCAGCTTAAATGTGCAAGGCGGGACTGACGCAGCTGTTCAGCAGAGTGTCATCAGATAGTCCTTTATGTTTTTATTTATTTATGTATTTACCTATGTTGTACTTGATTCCATAGAGGACTGGAGACAGTTAGTGGCTCCCATAAATGCCAAATCAGTCTATGGCCATACCACCCTGAATGCGCCCAATCTCATTTGATCTCAGAAGCTAAGCAGGGTTAGGCCTGGTATGTACTTGGATGGGAGATCTAGATACACCAAACCACAGAAAGAGTTGAGGGAACCTAAAATACCGTGAGGAAAGAATGCACTGAAACACAAGTTCATGTAATATAGCACAACAGCACAGAGTTGGTCTATAGTGGGGAAGTAAATTACTTTGTACTGGTCATTTTGAGCAAAGATACTTGGCAAGTGGAAGGTAACCAAGCAGAGCTTCAAGTAGGTATCAAGTCTTAAAATAACAGGTTCACACAGTCAATGTTCTATTATACTCAGATTATAATTATAGGTCTAGCCTTTGAAATAAAATTATCGACAGATACATTACTTTCCCAAGTGTTGTATTTAACATGACAGTGGACATTAAACCACTTTTTACAAAGTGTTCTATTTATTTTCTTTGCTCTTCTTTTGGGTTAAATCTAATTATATTTTCATTAATGGAGAGTTCATACATAAATATCATACTTATAAGAAGTTAAATGTTAACTAATCAAATAAACAATCTAGCTAACAACCATGAAACTAATATGTCTATATCATCAAAACTAGAAGTGTGAGCAACTCAAGCCATGTGACATGCTGGATGGTGAAACACTAAAGGTATTACACTTAAGCAGAAAAGTTTACAAGGGGACATGGTAATTGCCCTCACATATTTGAAATGATTTAGTTAGAAGCTGGGATTATGTGCTTTATAGGACCCCAGAGAGTAAAATAACTTTGTGGTTGGAAGTTACAGATTGATTTGCTATAATAAAATATATAGAAGACTTTTTCGAAGAAAAATGGTTCTCAGAAATGAAATGATTGCCCTCAGATATTCATGTTCACATTTCTAAAAGCTCAAGGAAAGATGAATGACCCATTTTCTGAGTGTTGTCGAGGAGAACGCATTCCCAACCTGATCCAAGGAACTCCCAACCGCTCACCAGCAGGAACATTTAAAATGCATTATATTCCTTTTGAGCTCTTATTCATGGTAAAATTGTAAAAATACCACATATCCTGCAGGGTCATTGTGAGGAATACGTATGATAAACAATCAGAATGGGCCCTAATGCATAATGGGCACTTGACAAATACTAGTGGAATATTAGTCTGAAGATTCAGTTGGGTTTATTATGCCAGGCATCAGTGAGAAGATAGCTGGAGGAAGGAAGCAGTCGAGTTTAAAAATATCTATTAAAACATTTGCAGATAAAGAAGTCGTATAGGCCTTTTTAATGTAAGCCTTTTTTATCTTTCATTAAGCTTTATAGTTTTCATATACATACATACACTAGCAGAGACTTTTTTTCCTCTAGTCTCAGTAGAAATCTAGAGCAGAAATAGTATAGTCTTAATAAGTGTTAAGTTCACCGAATGCAGAGACAACAACTAACAGTTAATAAAATAAGCTAGTAGTTTATTTCTCCCTTAGATAAGGAATGCCTACTAGACAGTTCATTAGTCTTGTTCATCAGGGTCCTGAGCTCCTTCTGTTCTAAGCACCTTTAGTGTACTGTCTCATGGTTCAAGATAAGTGCTCATTTTTCAAGTATAAATGTTTGCATTTTAGTCAATAAGAAGGAAAAAGAGATCTAAGAATTAGATATTTTAGAAGTTGCACCTAATGCTTCCAATTACATCTCTGCCAAAACTTGGTCATTGGCTATATTTATCCTCAAGTGATCCTGAGAATAAATATTCAGCTGGTGGGCAAAATGCCCGCTTAGAAATTGAGGTTCTTATTGGAATGAAGGGGGCAGAGGAATACTGATGTAGCACTTCTGCCACAGGTGACTACACTCAAATATAGACTTTTCTTTAGGAAATAACTTTGGACTTGTTTTCAAACACTTGAATAAATACAGTTTTTAAATTCCCAGCATTTTATTTCATAAAGTAATGGCCAAAATTATTTTTCCCTGAGAAGCTTTCAAAACAGGAGTGGTCAGTAATCCAAAGAGACACTCAAAAATTTCAAAAGACTCGCAGTTTATGTGATGCTCAGAAATATGATTTCTACCATACCCACCAAGATGAACTAGCTTCAAATATCATACTCACCTTGAAAACGAAATTAATTGACTTATCACATGAAGTGATGAGACATAAATTATTTTTGGGTTTTGAAAACTATCTGTTAATGATAATTATGTTAGTTTTAAAATAAGAAGATATTTTCCCTAGCAATATGTAATAGGATCAAATATTTATATGTAGTCCATTCTTTATTTTTTTACAAAACCATGTCATTGATTTACAGAAGATATTTCTTTCTACTTATTTGGTTGGACAATAGTTCATTTCAAAATGATTTCAATGAAAGTTGTTAAACTGTAGTAGAGGAAAAATAATTTCCCTCTACCCCTTTAATTTCTCAACTGGGAACCTTGTAACATAAGACAGATTGACAAGAGAAAAACAAACAGAATTTTATTAATATGTATATTTCATGTATTCATGGGAAATACTCAAGAGAAAATGAAAATGGTCAGAGGCATCGTAGAATTCAGCCTTAAATACTGTCCTCAACAAAAGAAAGAAGAGTGTGGGGGAGACCAGTTGTGGGAGGTAACCAGGAAAGGCATGGTAAACAAAAGTAAGGTTAATTATGCAAATTTCAAGTTGGTGTCTTCTCCACCGATAAGAATTTCTTGTGATTTAGTCATTCTTTTCTGCCTGATACAGCCTTACTTACTAATGGAGATTTCCTTTATAAATGGAAATTTCCCTTACGAATAATTTCTACTCTATTCTCAGAGATTCTTTTGTGAATCCTTTCTCAAAATAATCAACTCAAAATAATCCTCATGCCAAAGAGACATATTTTGAGGATGGCGTGTTCTGCCACCCTTCACTCACATGAACAATGATCTGAAATATAGGATTGTTTTAAAAGGCTCAAGATAGCCATTTTGTCTATTTGGTTGATACTTCTTCTTCCCTAGGGTGACTCTTCTGCTAGTGTTTAAGTTACAATGTACTTATACCCATGATTATCAAGAAAAAATAAAAAATAAATGTTAGTTTCTCTCCTCCAAAAGTAATGATTACATGGCAAAAGAAAACATTTTAGTGTAACTGTTTTTTAAAAATTAACATTTTCAGGGACACCTGGATGGCTCATTTGGTTAGGTGTCGGACTCTAGATTTTGGCTGGGGTCATGGTCTCAAGGTGGTGAGATCAAGCCCTGCATTGGACTATGCATCCAGGACAGAGTCTGCTTCTCCCTCTCCCTTTGCTCCTCCCCTTGATCACATTCTCTGTCTCTCTCTCCATCAAATACATATATATATATACACACACACATATATATATATATTTATACATATATATAAATATATTATATATTAATTTTAAATATTATATAGATACACATATATAAGCTTTAAAAATTAACATTTTCAGTTAAGGGATTTTAAAATAATTTACCATAATTTAGAAGACATCAGTCATCTAAAAGTTTATTAATGAAGAAGCCATCAAGTCTTGATTTTTTTCTTCATATTTTATTCATTTCATGAATTATTTTTCAAAATAAATCTATACTATAGTATAAATTCTCCTGTCCAGTATATTTTAAGAAATATTTATGAAATATTAAAATATCTTATTTAAAATTAAAAAAACGTTTAACATCATTCAAACTAACAAGGTAAATCTGACTTTGAAAACCAACCTTCCCATACAGTGCTAAAAAGAAATGAGCTATCAGACCATGAAAAGACTTGGAGGAGTCTTTTTTTTTTTTTAAGATTTTATTTATTTATTTGACAGAGAGAAAATCACAAGTAGGCAGAGAGGCAGACAGAGAGAGAGGAGGAAGCAGGCTCCCTGCTGAGCAGAAAGCCCGATGCGGGGCTTGAACCCAGGACCTGGGATCATGACCTGAGATGAAGGCAGTGGCTTAACCCACTGAGCCACCCAGGCGCCCCAAGACTTGGAGGAGTCTTAAATGCATGTTACTCAGTGAAAGAAAACAACCTGAAAAGGCTACATATGGTATAAGCACAACACAGGACATTCTGGAAAAGGCAAAATTATAGAAACAGTAAAAAGATCAGTGTTTGCCAGGGGTTGAGGGCCAGGGGAGAGGAGTAGAGAAAGCAGAGAGTATTTTTAGAGCAGAAAAAAGACTATAAAAATGGATGCATGTTGTTATCCACTTGTCTAACTCCACAGAATATATAACAGCAAGCATGAACTATAATGTAAACTCTAGACTTTGGGTGATAATGATGTGTCAGTGAAGGTTCAGCAGCGGTGACATATGTACCACTCTGGTACCAGACGTTGCTAATGAGACAGGCTATGCATGTGTGAGGGCGGGGTGTACATGGAAAATCTCTACATCTTCTCCACAATTTTGGTAGAAAAAGTAAAAAAATAAAATCTTAATTTAAAAAAAGTCCACATTGATGCCCAGTAATTTGGGGTTTTCTGCCCAATTCTCTCCTTTATTTCATATCTATTTCAATTTATTTGGAATAGAAATTTTCATAGTGTAACAAGATAACTTCAGAGAAGCTAGAAACATTCATTATCTGAGATATGAAAATGTCTGAGGACAAAAATATATTTTAAAAGATGCTTTAGAAACATGCTTAACATAAACGGATGTTAAATCTGTATTGAACTCAGTGGTATTAGCAAATGATAAACCTCTAAAATTAACTATATTGTCATCTGCTTAAAATGTGGAACTTCTAAGCTCTCAAAGTTTTCATTCTTTGACTTTAATGTAATACAGTGAGAACTTCATTATAATGTAATGTTCAAAACATTACTGAGATATAAAAATTATTCCCAAGTTAAAAAATGCAGTTTGCTGTTAAGCTGATATTACAGTTTATAAACAATTTCAGATGGGAGTTCTTGAAGTTTTTAACAGTATCCATCTTCAACACAGCTCCTGTTTATCTCACTGAAACTGTATTATGTTTCAAAATCTAAAATTAACCAATTGAAAACATTTACAATTAACAACATAAATACTCTTCCTTAAACAGATCTCATTATCTCTCAGGAAGACTTCAATAATAGCTCCTAATGGATTTCCTAACTCCCTGCAACTCACAACAAAAAGTATACTAATAGGACAAAATTTTGCAACACTGTAAGGTAATTTTTATTTGAATATGCTAAATTAGTCAAGACAATTTTATTTATGTGTCTACTGTTGAAAAAGAAGTTTTGTGGTTTTTGTTTTTGTTTTTGTTTTTTCTGTATACATCTACCACAATGAAATTCTAAGCAGGGAAAATAACAATCACCATTATTTATTGAGCACCTACTGAATTCTGCTTTCAGTTTTAATCACTTTGCTACATTATCTCACCTCATCCTTACATTACTATAAGAAAGCCATTGCTCTTTTGAAACAGAATTCTACAGAAGCTCTTAAACTGGCCTGAACTTTCTTTGCTAATACTTAATGGCCAACCGTTGTGATTTGAAGCCAAATATATGATTCCTAATGGTCTTTTTTTAAGCCATTATACTCTACTGCTTTACAGATATTATTGAAAAATATAAATATGAAGAACTGATCATTTAAATATATTTGCATATTTTGTTTTGTTAAAAAGATCCTTTTGTCTTTAGTTATATACTTAATATTTCTAACCATCAGGGACTTGTAAGGTATAGGTGAAATGGAAACAAATTCAAACTTGTTTCCCTTGACATGACTAAGCTTCACATGCATAAGAGATGATGGATGCTTGCACAAAATAAGAAGCTCTTGAAAATATATGAAACAAATTAAGATGATATAAATCTTGTATGAATGATCAGAATTGTTCTCACTACAACATAGCTTTCCTCTGACAGATACATTGTGCTCCAATCCTACACCAGAGAATATCATACCATATGTTGTTCTTCAATATTGGAATATTGTAAAAACTGCTCAGATTTTACAGATTTGCCACTTCTAATGGAGATTGGAGTGGATTTACGATCCCCTGTGGACTCACCAAACATTTTTGTTTATTGTGGCCCTCACCTTTTTAAGCTTATGACAAGAAGTTGTACTTCTTTCTTTTGATTAAGTTTGAGATGACTTTCCCATCTATTTTATTAATTTGAAAGGAAATTGGGGTAAAAATGATCCTGTGCTTTGCTTTTATTTTACCACCCTTTACTAAGCAGTGTTGCATAGCATTTTAAACATGATTTACTGAGAAGGGTTTGTGTTATATGTGACTACCAAAAGCAGGGAGGGCAAGCTATAGCCCAGCTAAGATCCCATTTCTGCATTTTCAGCTGTGTCAAAGCAGTTTTATTTACCTGATTGAACATTATCCTGGGAGAAAGCAGGTTTGGGTTCCTGTTAGTCTGCTGTTAGTTGGTATGCATCCTATAATTAGAGGGTCAATTTTTTGGATAATAAATTTCTCATAATTTTATAATTTTTATAATTCTAATTATATTTTAATAATTTATTATTTATAATTCTAAATAAATTAAATATTTAATTGTTTTTATAATGTTATAATTATATCATAATTTTATAATTATATATAATAGAGTTTCATAGTTGATCTATAAGTTATCCTCATTTGGAAGTCATATTAATTTGTTTTTTCTCATACTTCAGAACAAAATAGATATTTAGTGTACTATCCTTTATAGTTTGAGTTTCAGTTCTATTCAATAAATACATGTTGATCACTGATTCTTTACTAGGCATTATGCAGAAAACAAAGACAAGGAACTAGAGTTACTGAGGAAAGCAAAGAGAAGAATAAGACAAGTGTTTTAATAACTAAGTTGCAGGATAGAATATGGTAAGTATCATAAAGTACGTATGGAGGTTCAGATGATCTAGAGATAATTATTTCATTTTTTTCTCACAGAAATGATATTTGAGGTAAGTCTTAAGGGAAGAGATCAAGAATTGAGGTAGAAGAGAAGCAGATAAACAGGAAAAGTAGAACTTGGTTTATGGATGTTTGGAAAATATTAGTCCTCTGTTCTACACTCAAGGAATACTCTGAAGGCTAATATGAGATAAAACCAGAAGCCTTCACATTTTTTGAATGACATAGTTTGACTTAAATTTTAGAAAGATCAATGTGACACCACAATGGACGCTGAATTGAGAAAGGTAGGGGTAGGAAGGTGGAATGTCAGCCAAGAGGAATGATCTGAGTCAAGGAAAGAAATAAGGAAAACATGAATTAGGATTGGTTTGGTGCAACTCCAAGGAGCAGAGGACAAAATAGAAGAAATCCGCCAGAAAGTGCAAAAACACAAAAGATGAAGAAAATTTTAAAGTAAAATAAATAATAAACAAATAAATAAACAAATAAAGGATCAGCCTGGGGTCCAAAAGTTCCAAAAACATGAGTTACAGAAAGAGAAAATGGAAGGGAGAAAATTGACATAGAACTACTTCATGAAATCTCATCAAGCTTAAGAATGTGGAATCTCAGAATGAAAAGTGTCCACTAAGAAGGTTACAAAATGAATGAAAAGAGACTCACAATTAGGTAACAATATAACTTGATTTTAGAATCTCTGGAATAAAATAAAGATTTTAATGGCCTTAAGAAGGTGAAGAGGGGATTTCAGTTTTTGCAGGACCAGCATGGGCCTCAGGCTATTGGAACATTGTAACCCAAAACATGGATATCAGACCAAATCCTACAGTTGATATCAACAATATGAGTGACAAAATTAAAAAAGAAGAAAAGCTCCCTATATTCCCTGTTTTCTCAATTTTTTTTTAAAGATTTTATTTATTTATTTCACACAGAGAGATCACAAATAGGCAGAGAGGCAGGCAGAGAGAGAGAGAGAGAGAGAGGAGGAAGCAGGTTCTCCGTTGAGCAGAGAGCCCAATGCGGGACTCGATCCCAGGACCCTGAGATCATGACCTGAGCCGAAGGCAGCGGCTTAACCCACTGAGCCACCCAGGCGCCCACCTGTTTTCTCAATTTGATCACATGGTAAATATTGTAGCTTTAAAGACAGTGAAGATGAGGGGGCAAGCCTTTGTTATTTTTAAGGAACTGGGCTCACCCACAAATGCCTTCAGTTACAAGGATTTCCATTTTATGGTAAACAAATGCAAATCCAGGATGCAAAAAGAGATTCTGTTATACTATCTATAATTTGTATTACTTTTGCTGACAAAGTGGAAGGAAAAGAGAAGCACAAAAACTGAAGAACTCTTTACAACTTCACACAAAAAGCCTGGTCAGTGAATACCAAAATGCAGCAAATACCCAAGGAAATTCAACACCAAATCCTCAGATCCCTGATTACCCTCCACACTACACTTTATTCCTTTATTGTTTCTCAGAAGAAACTAATGAGATGATGTGATCCATGCTGTTTACTCATTTTCCTGGATTCAAGGAAGTACATTTGGTACCTGGAGGTATGGCATTGCTTTCATGGAATTTGAAAATGACGGACAGGCTGGAGTTGCTGGGATGCTTTACAAGGATTTAAAAATCACACCATCCCATGCCATGAAGATCACCTATGCCAAGAAATTACATAAGAGATAGTGGTCTTTATGGGACTTGGTGTTATGTATAGTGTTTGTTTTGGTAACATTTGGTTGGGCCATTTTACCAGTGGGTGTGTGGGGGAGTGAAGGTTAAATGTTTGTGAATGATTTTAAAACAATGCCTAGCCTTTGTTTTGCATTAGTGAACTATGAGATATAAAGACCTTAATTTGGGGCGCCTGGGTGGCTCAGCGGGTTAAAGCCTCTGCCTTCGGCTCAGGTCATGATCCCAGGGTTCTGGGATCGAGCCCCGCATCGGGCTCTCTGCTCAGCGGGGAGCCTGCTTCCTCCTCTCTCTGCCTGCCTCTCTGCCTACTTGTGATCTCTGTCTGTCAAATAAATAAAATCTTTAAAAAAAAAAAAAAAGACCTTAATTTTGTTCAATAAACTTCGATTTGATTCTTAAAAAAAAAAGAAAGAAAGAAAGGAAGGAAAGAAAGTGAAGAGGGGAAACGGGTATCCAATAAAGTATCAGAATACAAAATTCACATGGGTTTTATGTCCAAATCACTGTTACCTATAGCAATGACATAATGCCTTTAAGATTGTAAGGGAAAATAATCTCAAATTAGAATTTCCCATTCAGACTACTAGTCAATTGTGAAGGATGAATAATGATGTTTTCTCATATGTAAGTCCTCAAAAAGTATCTCTTCGATCCATTACCAGTAAAAAGTAACTGCAAGATTTACTACAGTCAAAATAATGAATTCACTACAGTTAAAGTAACTAACTGACAAGAGTTAAAAGAATTAAACTAAGGAAGACATAGCACAGAAAGCACAGAATCCAATACAAAAGAAACACAAAGGAAACTAACAGGAACATGGCGAAGGCAAAAACCTAAGATAACCGTTGCTAAACTGTTTTCTTAGAAGACAAACAATCCAGACAGGAGTTGGAGGGTGGTGACTTCCAGGAAGGATACTGCCAAGAAGTTAATGTTCATGATAGAGCAAATGAGGTATTTCAATGTATTTTCTAGGTCATCAGTAAGGTCAAAGAGTTTGGTGATTAATAAATTATAGAGGAAACAGAGAAAATTTAAAAAATCAAGGCAGTCATTAATTCCAGGACAAATAAAACATTCCCTAAGAAAAGTCATTGTAATCACAGTACAATACTTCTTTTAGCTGTGAATAATATTTGCATTGTCATAAATTCATGAACATTAAAATTAATTCAAAAAAGAGTGATATATAAACTACATTAGGAACATCAAAGGAGAGAAAGTATTTACCTCAAAGAGAAGCAAATATAGATCTTTCATAATAGAAAGTTATTAAATAAAATCTAAAACAGAAAGGCCAAGAAATGATAATATAAAAATGTGAATTATAAAGGCACAGCATAGGGAATATAGTCAGTGATATGGTAATAGTGTCATATGGTGACAGAAGGGAGCTACCCTTGTGCTGAGCACAGCATAATGTATAGAGACATTGGATCACTGTGTTGTACACCTGAAACTAATGTTAACACTGTGTGTCAACTATACTCAAATCAAAAATTTTTTAAATGTGATTTATAGTATGGAGGCAACTGGCAGAAAAAACAGCTCTCAGGTTAAATGTATGACCTCAATGATTAAAAGAGGGCAATAGAAAGTCTTAAGCTTTCACTGTAAGCATAGTAAGGCTATTTGACTTTTAAAATTATTTACATAGTTGAAAGAAATAATTAAATAAAGAAAAGATTCTTCATGTTTCCAGAAAGGACTGGTAGAAGAAAGGCTCAACTCTGCAACAGACTAAGAAAAGAAATGGTGAACTCCCATTTGCTTATGACTGAGTCAGGATTCTATTTAAGTAAAACTCAGACATTCTCAAACTCTCTCACCTTCAGGGAATTTGCCACATATAAGGTCATCTTTTAAAAATATTAATTACATATTAATTCATTAATTAAACTCTAACACAAAATGGAGCCCATCAAAAGCTCAATGTAATAAGAAAAAAATACAGAATTATTTTTATAGAACAGAATACAAATGTTATAAAATTGGACAATTAACATATATAACAATTTTTAAAAATTGTGTTTTAAAAGGGAAGGTGGAGAATGTGTGTGTAAGTAGCAAATGTCTTTCAGCACCTGCCTAAAACAGAAAAATGTGTTTCAGGAAATAAAACACAATGATCTCAACCTTATAGACTTTCTCCTGTTTTTTTCTCTTAATTTATAGGTATCCATAGAAAATATTTATCAAAATGTTTGTAATTTCTCTAATTTCTTCATTTTTAGTAATCAAGTCAAAATAAGTAGACTAATCTTTTTGAATGAGGCTTCATAGTGCAATCCTGTTTAGGAACATTTTGTTTGTCTATCAGATGTCTTTTCATGTGTCTACTCTTAACTGTACATATAAAGAGACCAAGGTCTGAACATTATTAACTTAATAATAACCAAGGTTATTTTGAGGATTGTTTTTCTTTGTGTTCTAATTTGAGTTCTTTATAATGAGGCTGAATTATATAAGTCTAAACAACAACAAAAAAATAAAGTAGAAGAAAAAGAAAACTAATATTTTTTTTTTTCTCAAAGGAAAAGAAGAGAAGAAATATTAATGAAGAGAGCCTAGTCCAAGTTTTCTGTTTCACAGGTTGGCAGTTTCTCTAAGTATCTGAAATCCGTGACTATATTCCATGATGACTGTGAGCAAGGACCCCTCAGGTGTTTATCTTAAATTTTATTCCCCTGTCTTCCCTCTGCTTACTTTACACAAGAGAGGGCTCTGCTTTAGTCCAAGAGAACATCATGTCTCTCTCTCTGTTCCCTTGAACTCCAACTTCTCAAGATGTGTTAAATTCTTTTTCCCCTTCCTTGCTACATGGTTTATTCTATATGGCTAACTCTGACTGGGTATCCAGAATGTTCAGGAGCTTTCATTTTATGCATTTCTGCTATGGTCTCCAATGTTTATCTGGACTAGCTCAGCGTGCCCCTTCCATTCCACTGTCTTTGCCATTGTCTTTTGTGCTTTGCTAGCAGTCTTCCACCCCGCATCTCACTCTTGTCATACTGACCTCCAGGTCACCTTCTGATAGTGTCCTAAGGGGCCTTCTGCTTTGATAAAAGGGTTGATCTAATCCCTAACATACACCATAGATTAGATTCTGGTGTTCATCCTGTTTCTGTGTCCTGAAGAACCTGGATGGCTCCACCACCCTTCCTCACGGCTGCCCTCTGGTACAGGGCACCAAGAGCAATTCCTGGCAAGTTTACATGCCAAATAAAGATTTTTTAAAAAATATTTTATTTATTTATATGAGAGAGAGTATATGAGAGACAGAGAGTGTGAGAGAGCACATGAGAAGAGGGTGAGTGGGGGGGAGTATGGCAGGCAGAAGGAGAGGGAGAAGCAGGCTCCCTACGGAGCAGAGAGCCTGATGTAGGACTCTATCCCAGCACCCTGGGATCATGACCTGAGTTGAAGGCAGACACTTAACCAAATGAGACATCCAGGAGCCCCCCAAATAAAGATTTTTAAAAATGTTATTCAAAGGGGTAATTTTAGAGTTAATAACCAAAGGCAAAAGCAGTAGGCAAGTAAAGAAACTAAAGTAGGGGACCAGATGTAAAGACATTAAACTATCAGAGTGAAAAGGCATAAGTAGAAGTTAGGAAAAGGGGTCACTAATGAGGGAAATGGTCTTAGAAAGAAAAATGATTTCTACAGAGCCTAGTAACCGAGGTGGTTAAGAATCTAAATAGAAGGATTGTTTCAAATCTTCAAGGGGTTATATCCTGTACTTGTAGGAATGTAGAAGATTTCACACATTTAGGACTCACTGTGTGAACCAGCTAAAGTATGTCTTCTTCAGCTCTGGGCCTTGCTTGAGGTGTTGGAATCTTTATATATGACCAAGTCTGATATCTGATATAACATCTACTATGTACAAAATATCTGTTACGGAAAGTATATTGGAATAAGCATGGTGTTTAGCCTTCGGTCTTTGTTGCACTGGATGAGATCTCAGAGTCTTTGTGTCATCCAAGATGGGTCAGTGGAGGATCTAATTCCAGCTTCTGTACTTTGTTCTTTTACGATGCACCATGTACCGACAAGAGTACAAGGGGAAGAGAGAGGCCCCTCAGCTAGTGGGAAGTCCTTGCACCAATTCATCCACTAACACACTGAGAATCACCTGACCTCTACACAGTTTCCATTCCAGACCTCCTGATGAAGGGGAAGGGCTTAAGGATCCCTACCTTGTCATGTACCATTGATAAAGTATACTGTACCCAGTCAAAAAAAAAAAAAAAAAGATACACCATGTACTCATTTAAGGAATTAAGTTCTCCTATCTGGAGAAACACAGTATTCCTCTCTACATTGTTCTTTAGATAGAGCCATGTAAGTGGGGCTGTTCTAAAGACTAGCATATGTACCTCTAATGTACCTCTAATAGACTCTTCGGTTTGCCCACAGTTGGATCCCAACACTGAAAGCAACACACTCAAGCTTTTCTCTAACAGGAAGAGTTTTTCAACATCTACTACATGGTAAAGCTATAATCAAGAAAGTAAGTGGGACTTCCCTCCACAGGATGATAAATTGTTTTGTCTTCCCTTGTCAGTTCTCCCAACTATCTCATAGATGCACAAGTAACAATACACTGGCATCTGGTTCTGAAATATATCTGTATTCTTCCACAGCACATCCCTCAGAAGCATTGTTTGCATAGACAGTCTGCACTCTCTCATCTCCCCTTCTTCCCTGAGACTCATCTAATCAGGCTTTGTCTCTGGAATTCCACAGATCACTTTCACTGAGGTTACCAACACCTGCATATTGGCAAATACAGCAATCGACAGGTTCAACCATATTTGCGAAACATTCAAAGGATTATTTTTTATATGAAATTTAATGTGAATAGTGCCCTCAGAATGCTTCCAACACAGTGGCCCTGGTATAATCTTCTAGGACTTAATTTTTAAAATCAATAGTAATCTGTTAAGTTTCATTGATATTTTTGCACATAGCTAGGTATATTTATTTTGCTGTTGAATAATATTTAGTTGTCTGAATAGATTTGGTTATTCATTCTTTTATTGACTATATTTTTTCTTGTTTTTGTAGTAAAGATATCTCTGTTTGATAAAATATTCTTATACATGACTTCTGGTATATATGTGCAATATTTTGAGTCAGTTGGCATGCAGATAGTCACCTTTGTAAGATAATGGCAAAATATTTTCCAAAGTGATTAATTATAGCAATTTACAAGAAGTGTTTTTAAATCCATGTCCTCTTCCAACATGTTGTAGCATCAGACTACTAATTTTTTGTGACTCGAATGAGTATAAAATGGGATTTATTTATTTATTTATTTATTTTTAAAGATTTTATTTATTTATTTGACAGAGAGAGATCACAAGTAGACGGAGAGGCAGGGAGAGAGAGAGAGAGAGGGAAGCAGGCTTCCTGCTGAGCAGAGAGCCCGATGTGGGACTCGATCCCAGGACCCCGAGATCATGACCTGAGCCGAAGGCAGTGGCTTAACCCACTGAGCCACCTAGGCGCCCCAAAAATGGGATTTATTTATAGTCTTGATTTGCCTTTCTCTGACCACAAATGTGGTAGAACATCTCTCCACATGTTTATTGGCCAAATGTAATTTACCTTCTGTGAAATGCATATTCACATCTTTTGTCCATTTTCCTAGTGAGATTGATATTTCCATTAACTTAAAGATTTTACTGGGGTGCCTGGATGGCTTAGTGGGTTAAACCGCTGACTTTGGCTGAGGTCATGATCTCAGGGTCCTTGGATCGAGCCCTGCATTGGGCTCTCTGCTCAGCAGGGAGCCTGCTTCCCTCTCACTCTCTCTGCCTGCCTCTCTGCCTACTTGTGATCTCTCTCTGTCAAATAAATAAATAAAATCCTTTAAAAAAAAAGGTTTTACTTAAATATTCCTGACATAAGGTTTAGTCAATCATGTAAGTCATAAATAAATTATCTCAGCTTGTAAATTACATTATTAATTTCTTTAAGGTGTTATAATAAATTATCCAAAATTTAGAAATAAGGCAAAAATATGGGCAGCATAACCTTCCAAGATCAATAAGGAAGGGCAAAGACCACTCAGTAGTTTTATATATATATATATATATATATATATATATATATGAATGAGAATATATAGTTAGCTAGCTAAACCTACTATTTGCCATTATTTGAAGGTCTGAGATTTTGAGGAGTTTCATGTTAAAACTGTAGACGTTGGTCTGGGGAGATGAAAATAATTATCAGTGAAACTGATAGCCGCCCAAACTATAGTTTATTGTCCTATTAATGCTAGGCATTAACCAGTTTTATACCCAATTCTGCAATCTTATCCTAACATGTCTTTATTAAATTGCATCTTGGATTAGTAAGATTTAACCATAGAAACAGAACCAGTCAGATAGATAGATAGATAGATAGACAGACAGACAGACAGACATATATTTTATAGAATTCACCAATAATGGCATCTGGACCTGGAGTTTACTTTTTAGGAAAGTTTCGATCATAAATTCAATTTCTTTAATAAATATATGGTTTCTCATGTTATCTATCTCTTCTAGAGAGAGATGGGTTAGCTGTGTATGTCATGAGATTTGTTCATTTTATGTAAGTTTTCAAATTTACTGGTATAAGGTTAGTATGTCCTTTATTATCTTTTAATTTTTTAAAGAAATTCACCAATTCTTTTATTTACAAAAGCCAAAGCATATTTTACTCAGTACTCCCTAGAAAGCTAAAATAATAAACTTTTGCTACTATTTATGCATTGAAATGACTACTAAGCATACTTAGAAGAAAAGACATCCTTAAAAATTCAATTAAAAAGATTTTCTTCTTTGAGAGCAATATTATTTTTTAATATCAGTTACATATGCTTGAGATGCAATGTATAATTCTTCACATATAGTCAATATTTTTAAATTTATATGAGAAGTTAAATGCTAAGCCTCTTCTCAGCCACATCCATCTCCATTCCTTCACTAGCATCTGTCCCAAAATCAGTGAAAAAAGCTTGCTACCCTGAAAATGAAGCTAGTGTTTAAAAATAGCCATGTTTCATACAGCATAGCCCCTACTCACCACCCAACATTTCTTTTGGTGCCCAGCTAATTAATCGGTGATTGGCTCTCCAGCAGGACCTTCAAGGGAATTGTCAAGAAGGTAAGGGAGCTCTTAGTATTGCCATACTGGTCACCCTGATTTCTCTGAGATCCTATGGACACAGCTGACCAGGCTCCTGTAGAAAGTCTCTTCCTAGGGTAGCCATGTGTCTCCATGTTCCCACAGATCCATTTATGACAATTTCTGCACACCAATAACCACTGGGAAGGAGGGAGTGCTGTTAAATGGACTGTCTGGTTGGGCTGATAAAGCTTCCTATTACATGTTGTACTCCAAGTCTGAACAGTTGTTGAGAAAGCCCTTTTGATGCTTCACTTATCCATTCTCTGGTATTCTTTCCTTTATGTAGAGCAGAGTTTCTGATGTGTATAATTTTCCTTCTCTCAGATGGACTTTTAACATTTTTTGCAAGGTAAGTCTAGAAGCAGTAAGTTTCCTGGAATTCCATTTTCTGAGGACAGTCTTTCTTCCTCTTTCCCATTTGAAAGATAAAGTAGCAGGACACAGAATTCTCGGTTGGTGGGGTTTTTTTTCTCTCAATGTTTTAAAATATTTCTCTCCATTAGTTTCAAAAGATAGCTTACAATAATTCTTCCCCACTCTGTATGTGCATGAGACACCTGATATTAAGTGGGGCAGGTTGTTTACCCTTCCCTTGACTCAAGGCTGGCCTCAAAACTTGTTCTGGCAAGTAGAATGCAATGGGAGTGATTTTGGGGACATCCAAGACTTGGCCGTAAGAAAATAGGAAACTTCCACTTTCTGCTTTTTGGAACCAAGTCAGCAACTGCAAGAAGTTCAAGAGAAGGAGAAATAACAGGAGAAGGTTAAGCAAAGTGCCAATCAACAGTTCCCACAGAGCACCCAGCACCAACTGCAACTCATGTGAGGAGTCATCTGTGACCTTCTAAATCAGCTGATTCCCCAGATGACTTGGAGCAAAAAAATCAGCTGAGCTCAAACTACAGAATCAGAAGAGATAGGAAAATGCTGGTTAGCTTAAGCCACTTGAATGGTTAGAATTGCTATATAACAGTAAGAAAATAAATTAAAGGCTCACTTAATATATGATTTTAAATTTTCTTATCATCAGATGGTTTCATACAGAAATTCTAAAAATTCTGCTTCCTTTCCCTTATAAAAAAAAAAGTAAAAACTAAAAACCCTCTTGAGATAATTTTTGAGAGAGAATATATGGAAAATTCTTTATGAATTGGCTAATATTTGTTATAATTACCTGTGCATTGCCAGGACTGTAGTACAGAATATGAAAGAAAAGATTGGGAGAAAAAAAACATGAGGTAACTCTTACTTACCATGAAGTAACTCTGAACAATTTCTTATTGCATAAGAAAGTACACGAAATATAGACATGTATATAGTAACAACATATATTTGGGGTTTGGCTTCTAGTACAGTCATAATGCTTATCAATAAGATGACTCAGCTATATATCAAAATTCAAAATATCTAATCTATTTTAGGCACAGAAAAATGAGAATAGGAAACTAAAAAATCAGAATACACCTGAAGTTGAGTGGAGGGGGAGAATAAAAACAAACAAATTCTTATTCAAAACTCTATTTACTTATATTTATAATTGTAACTGTGTAGGAGAACAGAAGAAGAAGAAGTAATATGATAGGGAGCATAGAACATTTTGGAAAACAGGGAATTATAAAACAGGCCAACATTAACTAATTAGAACTGAAAACATCAATCTAATTCTGATAGACTGTGCATGACAATATAAAATAAAATGACTTTGAAAAATTGATTTTTGAAGGGAAAAAAAAGAAATATTGATTTTTGAGAGATTCAACATTAAATCGAGAAGTCCATAAAAAGGAAACAGTGTCAAATATGCCATAGCACCATTTTCTTTAGACTTTATGTAGACATTGCATTTACTTATTTGAACAATTCTGTCAATCTCATGTGTAAGTCTTTTCCAACATTGACTGACAGCACATGGACATGAAACACCCCAGTCTAAAATCTTTTTGCTCATAGTTCTGATGGAGAGGTAAGTGAAGGTTACCAAAGCAGTAAATTATCATTGAGCTAGAGGGGATAGGATTCTAAACAAGAAAACATATTCATAGTGAGCACAGTGAAGTGTTTTATGGTGTAGATGAGATAGGTTGGAATAAAAAAAAACAATATGCCCATCCATTTGGACAGTATTACATTTAGAGAAAATTTTCAAAGAGCTTGTGAGAAACATTGGCAGGGCTGTACAAAGTGCCTTCAAACCACTATTCAGCCTTTGTTTAGTTCTGTTAGTGAAAAATGTTTGAATGCACACACTCTTCGACCTATATATCGGATTTCAAGGAGTTTATCCTAAGAATATGCAGACAAAAACTTTTCAGGATGTCTGTATAAATATGTATAGTGCAAAACTTTTTGTAATAGCATTAAAAATGAAAAAACAAAACATTCATCAATAAGGGGCTTTAAAAATAGATGGTGATATATAATACAATGGAATCATGTGGCATCATAAAAAATGATGAAGTAGAGCTATGTGTACAGATACGGAACGTTATCTAAGATTAATTCTAAGGGAAAAGCAAAATGTAGGAATGCAGATACATCCTTTTGTGGGGGACATACACAAATATATTAATAGATATATACACATGGGCATACGCATTTATTTTATAATGAAAAATGACTAAGAGATTCCTAATGGTAGCTGCCATTGGGGAGGAGGAATAAGTAGAATAGAGAAGAGAGATGGACTAAGGAATGTATCATTTTTCATTTTTGCTTTTGTATATTGGTTCAATATTTTGAATTATTGGTTGTATTAATTTTTTAATCAATAAAAATTATCTGGTGGGGAAACAGGGGATTACATTTCTCCTTTGGAAATACCTATGTTAAAAATAATTTGTTAAATTAAACAGACAAATAACAATTATGTAAGTTCAAACACAGGCAAAATTAGCATGAAGTAACCAGACAAAGAGAACAGGGGGTATAGCTCAGTGGTAGAGCATTTGACTGAAGACAAAGAAAGCAAAGCAGATCAAAACCAGAAAAAATGGCACTTTTACTTAAGGCAGGAATACATAGGTAGTAATACTATCAGAAAAACGAAAGGGATGAGTAGCAAAACATCCCCGGGGGTTGCAGGGAATTCTTGAGAAGGAAGTTGAAGTACTCAGTGGGGTAAGTCCATTCAAGAGGCTTCTTTCACACTGACAATGGTATATTTCTTAACATGGTTTGTGGGTGTACAGTTGTTCATTTTATTATTCTTGTTTAAGTACTGTCTTTTAGATTCACATATTCTTTTATATACATTACATGTATAATATATTATATGCATGTTATATATGTTATATATGTATATGTGTGTGTATGTGTGTATACATGTATACATATAAAATTATAAGATATACATATAAGTAATATTTGTTTTGCTATAGTTCTCTTCAGAAACTGATAATTCGTTTTCATGACTAAAGCCACATTGAGTACATATTGTTTCTTGGCATCACCTAAATTATCTCACTTCTAACCCATGTTACCATGCGAGATAGAAACTATTAAAATCCTGTCATACAACAATGGTTAAATATGTTCTCTGCTATCTGGACTCTGACAAACTGTGGGGATCACCAATATATAAATGGAAAAATATAGTTTGTAATAAGTACGGATAGTAAGAATAAACAAGTATCAGTATTGATTTAAAAAAAATCTTGTATAAATAAACTGAGACTAAAGAGTAGAAACAACTTGCTCAAAGTTACTCAGTAAGTTGTTTGTATTTAAGTAAAAGTTGTTCTGACTTCAGTGTCCAATGCTTTAAACATAGGAGAGACTTCCCCTTAAAAAAACAAATGCACAAAATGATTCCAATTTGCTATTCTTAACTTATTGTTTGATGCTTTATGGATCCCACATCTGGATAATCCTATCATCTGTCATGAAAAATTGCTTGTAATTTTATCAATCACAAGTTGGCAGTTAACCATGATAACATTATGTAAATAGCAAACATTTAGCAATCAAAGTACTAAATAAAATATAAGAACCTAAAATAGAATTAAGAAAGCACATTTTAACTTATAAGGTAACGCTGTGGATCACAGAAATCTCAGATTATACTTTGATCTTTTAGTGAAGCAATTAAAAGAATATATCAAAGGATATTATTGGGACATACACGTAAAGTTATTTATCTCACTATTTGTAGGATTTCATATAGCAGAATTTATTTTCCTTCAGACTGTGTATCATCTTCTTTTCTTTTCCACCTTCTGAATGGGCCTTTATTCCACACTCTTTTGAAGAAAATTCCCATTCTTTTAGTTTGTACTGTGAATTTCCTCACTGTCAGAGATATCTTATGCATTAGAGTGGAAGTCAGATTTAGTCATTTGCACAATACTGTGCAGCACAGTTTTGCATGGAGGAAGCTACTCACCAGCTGCATGACTTCAGGTGTTCGCCTCATAGTACCACTCGTATTTTCGGGGGTTCTCTCCAAATCCTGCTGTCCACCCGGTTTTCTGCAGCATCCAGGGTCCAGCCACGGGGCCAAGTCATTGCTTTTTATCCTCAAGCCTAGGATTAAGGTATTCTATGCAAAAGACTAATTCACCTTCTGGGAAATTCACTTCTACATGTGAGTTCTGAGAACATTTATGGGCTGCAAATATTTTAAAGGTGTCTATGTTTGTTTTCTCTTCCCATGTTAAAGCAAGTCACATGTTTGCTTTATAAAATTCTAAGTAAATTGTGAGATACTTCTACATTAAACAGTTAAGGGAAGAGCCAGACCAGAACTGTAACCAAGAGACCTTCCTTGTATGCACAGATTTCTGTGTGGCCAAAATAGTTATTTTATCTACCTTAGCAAGTAGTCCAAAGATCACTCATGATTGCTCCAGCCTTAGTGACTGAGATTGAGAGTGCAGCTGACGTTTTTCAGTCATTCTGCCTCCAACTTGGCTGATGACTTATTACTACAGGCATCAATGCCCTAGGTCCAGAAAGTTCACAAATAACCAACTGTTTCTCCAGTAGCAACGACTTATGGTGGTCTGAGAATGAGAACATCGAATGTCTCGGCACCCATGTTGTACAGAACACCAGCAGAGACAGTACTATGCAAACAAGAGAGAGAGATGGGGAGAAAAATCCAGGAAAGGCTCAGCCCCTATCCTTCAGACTCACACAGTGTCATCCCGTTGACAATTGGCTGTATCGGGATATTTTGTCGAATGGCTTAGAAACTCTCTTTCTTTCTTTTTCATATTATACCCCATGATTCAACAGTTTCATCCATTACATATATCTAGACAAACAAAAAATCATGTCAATGACTGGAGTCTTTATACATATGTGTATTATGTATGTGTATATGTATGGTGTGTGTGTGGGGGGGGTATTTCCACAGTGGCTCACATGATCATTAATAATGGGTGGTTTTGCCATATTCATTTTCTCTAGTGTTTGAAAATTTCAGTTGATGAGTTCATAACACATGATTGAGAAGTAGATTGACTCAAATGTGAATAATGTCTACCTACTTAATGTTTTTATGTACTTATGTAGTCAACTTTTAAAAGGCCTGTTTTCACAAACTTTAGGGAGTCAAATTTAAATACCTAAATAAAATAATAGAACTTAATTCACCTTCAATTAAAATTACTGATTAAGGGACACATGGGTGGCACAGTCAGTTAAGCATCTGCCTTTGGCTCAGGTCATGATCCCGGGGTCTTGGGATCGAGCCCCACATCAGGCTCCTGGTTCAGCAGGGAGCCTGCTTCTCCCTCTCACCCATGCTTGTGCTCTCTTTCTCTCTCTGCCTTTTTCTCTTCCTCTCTCAAATGAGTAAAATCTTTTTTAAAAAATTACTGATAAATTCTCTGAGAAAACAGATTAATAATAGCTATATAGCAAAGATCAGGTGAGAAACAATGTTAGGTCTTACTAGTTTATTGACTCTTCGGTTGTAGCCACTAGGAGCTAAGAAAATATAAAATAATAATTCATACATGGACAGAAACACCAGGTCCAGCAGATTGCATTTGGCTAAGTCTCACCTACTAAAAGCAAGTGGAGACTTTACATACATTACTCAAGTTTCCTTAATTTAGCGACTGTATATTTCTGTTGAGATATAGTTCTCCTATTTTAGTTTCAATTACAACTTTGTTTAAAAAAAAAGAGGAAAAAAGGTAAAGAAAAGAAAGGGGGGGCAAAAAGGAGGATATTCAAATTCAGCTTCTTCCATTGAGTCTACAGGAGAAGGGTGGGATAAATTAAAAGAATGTCACTTGCAATAATCTGTTTATTTACATTATCCATCCCATTATGCCAATTCGCCAACACAAGAGATAATAAGATGTAAGTGTTATGGATCTCACTTCCATAGCTAGTCCCTCATACCCCTCCCCCCCACTGAGATAGTAGATTGATTCTGTTAAGATGAGGAGGTGACCCTACTGCCCAGGGACTGCCTTTTTAGTTCCCTTTAGCTAATTCTGTTTCTGAGATCTTAGGGCCCAAAAGATACTAAGGATGCTACATAGTCTTACCATGTCTTACTGATTTTCTGCTTGCAAGGTCTGTCAATTACTGAGGGAAGGATGTTGAAGCCTCCAACTCTACCAGTGGATTCATCTATTTCTCCTCATATTTGTAATTCATATTCATATTTCTAATCAAATTTTGCTTCATGTTTTTTGACATTCTGTTATTAGGGGTATACATGTTAAGGATTGTTATGTCTCCTTGGAGAATTAGGCCCTTAATTTTTATGTAATTTCCTCTTTATCCCTGATAATTTCCCTTAATCTGATATCTGCTGAAATGAATAAAGTTACTCCAGCTTTTATTTTTATTACAGCTAACATGGTATGGCTTTTTTCATTAAAAGTGAGTTTCCTGTTTAAAAAAAAAAAAAACTTGGATCTTATTTTTTTTTTTAACCACTTTTTATTGGTAGATTCAGATCCTTAACATTTAAAGTGATTATTTATATAATTGGATTAATATCTAACATGATTGCAATTGCTTTGCATTTATTGCACTTGTTCTTTTTAACTTTACCTTTTTTTTTCTTCTCTGATTTTAATTGAGCATTTTGTATGATTCCATTTTTTCTCTGCTCTTAGCGTATCAATCATACTTTTTGTTTTTGTTTAGTGATTGCTTTGGAGTTTACAGTATGTATTTACAACTAATGTAAGTGCTTTCAAATACCACTTCATGGGTAGTGCATGTACCTTATGAGAGTAATCCTAATTTCTCCCTCCCATCCCTTGTGACAGTACTGTCATTCATTTCACTTATCCATATGCTATAATCACCCAGTATAGGTTACTGTTAGTGTTTTGAACAGTTATCTACTGGATTAGATAAAAATAAGAAAAATAAAATAAAGATCTTATTTTACCTTCATTTATTTCTTCTGTGATTCTTTTTCTTTCTCTACGTGGATCTTAGTCTCTGACCTATATCATTTTATTTCTCTCAGAGGTAGTTATTTTAATATTTCTTGCAAGACAGTGAGTAGAGAAAGAGTGCAGGTATAGGCAGAGAGAGACAGGATGCCCCTGATGAGGTTCTGGGGATATTTTAGGTATGCAGACACTGAGACAAAATAAAGACAGAGATCAGGAAAATTTAGACCAACATATCCCAATTACTAGGGTTAAAATGTTTTTCTAATAATTACATTTTGAGCACAGAAACTAAAAATAGCCACAAAAATTGATCAGGCCTCAGAGGAAAATTCACTATAAAGATTAACCAGACCTAGTAATGCATATCTATAGATCACAGATGTCCTATCTATAGATCATAGATCTCATAGAAACTTTCACAAGCTTCATGTCTAGTTCAGCCACTGACCTAAGCCATGGCAAGTTTCCTGGTAAAATCCTAATAAAATATCAGAGTTGAAAAGCCCTCATTGGCAACCCAGGTGGGACCCCTCTCACTCCTGAAAGCTTTTCCTATATCTTTGCTTAATAAAACTTTGTCACTTTGCTCACCATCCTTCGTCTTCATTCTTCAACTCCATGAGACAAGAACCTCAGTCTCCTGCTACAGCAGGCCTATTGACAACAAATTCCCTTAGTTTTTCTTGCCCAATCAAATCTTTATTTCTTCTTTGCTTTGAAGGAAAATTTTATTAAATACAAAATTCCAGATTGGTGGGTTTCTTCTGTCAGCACTTTAAATGTTTTACTCCAGTTTCTTCTGCTTTCTTGGTTTCATGTAATTCTTATTTGTGTTCCTCTTTAGGTAAGGTGTGTTATCCTCTGGTTTCTTTGAAGAATTTCTCTTTGCTTAAATATGGTATGCCCAAATTTAGATTTTTGTTATTTATCCTGGCTGGTATCCTATGAGCTTCCTGGATTTGTGGTTTGGTTTCTATCATTAATCTTAGAAAACTCACAGCCATTATTAGTTTAAATATCTCTTCTGATCCTTTCTTTCTTTCTTCTATCTTCTTTTGATATTCCCATTATATGCATATTGTACCTTTTGTAATCATGCCACATTTCCTGGATGTATTGTTATCCTTATATATTTATTTTTTGTCATTGTTTTTCTCTTTGCATTTCAGTTTTGGGACTTTCTATTGATATATTTTTGGGCTTATTGATTCTTTCCTTGGCTATGTCCAGTATACTGATGAGTCCATCAAAGGTATGCTTCATGTTTGTTATAATATTTTTTATTTCTAGATTTTCCTTTTAATTCTTTATATTTTATTTATGTATTTGAGAAAGAGTGAGCAAGGGAGAGAGCATAAGCCAGGTGGAGGGGCAGGGAGAGAAAGAGAAGCAGACTCCCTGCTGAGCAAGAAAGTTGATGTGGGGTTCGATCCCAGGACACTGGGATCATACCTGAGCCAAAGGCAGATGCTTAACCAACTGAGCCACCAAGGTGCCCCCTTTTGATTCTTTATTAGAGTTTCCATCTCTCTGCTTACATTGCCCATCTACTCCTGCACAATGTCTACTTTTTCCACTACCACTTTTAGCATATTAATTATATTTGTTTTAAATGCTTTGTCTCTTCCAATTTTTTTTTTACCTTTTATATGCCTTGTAATTTTTTGTTGGAAATTGGACATGTTGTATTGAGTAATAAGAACAAAGTAGCTAGGTTGTTAGTATGGGTTTCGTGTTTATCTGTCTAGGAAGGAGGCGTGCTTCATGTTTACTGCAGTTGTGTCAGAAGCTTCAGTTTTTCTAGCATCCCTGTTTTTGTCTCCCTTGTTGGCTTTGGGTTTTTGTTTGATTTTCTCACTTTTAAATAGAATTTAACTCTTTCAGTTCATTGTTGCAATTCATTGTTATTATATGGGAGTCCTGTTGGTGTGTTAAGTTTTAGGGAAAGATTAAATCTCACTATTTTAGTGGATATGTGCTCCTGAGCTATGACCTTCACAAGTGTTTCTCAGTTTTGCACTCCCCTTCCCTTGGGTGATCCAGAAAGGCTTATAAGGGCTGAGGTTGAGTCATTTGCTTTCCTTAATGTCAGAGTTGGCTCTGGTGACATTTTTTGCTTTGTTGAGTAGATCTTTGTGGTGGAGAATGCTCTGAGCTTATTTCAGAATTGTTACTTTTTCCTCTCTCTGGCCTAGCATGAGGAGATTTTTCTCTAATATTACCTGAGAATCTATTGGAACTCCTGGAAGTAAAACCAGAAGTGCAGGTGTCCCCTTAGCCTAGGCATCTGAGCGATTGTAACTCTCAAGTTACTATACTCAGCCGCCAGCAATTCTTTGAAGTTACTGTTTGAGTAACTTTCCATTACTGGCTCCATCAACTTCTGCTTCTGATAATCTTGTCTGTACTCCCTGCATCTACTTATTTCTCCAGTTTTTGAGAAGGCTATTTGTTCCATGACGTCAATTCTCTTAAGAATCTAGGAATAGTCATTGATTTTCAGTTTGTTCAGCTTTGTTCTTGTTGTGAGGATGGGAGTGATGGTTTCCCAGCTCTTCACGTGTTTGAGTGGAAACTGGAAGTCATCTTATTGTGTCCTAAAATATCTTCTCCCTGGAGGCCATGTACTTTAGTTTTACTCCAATGATTTACCATAGGTTGAGAACATGAAATCAGTTTCATAAATGGAGAACAATTTTTGCCTATTCCATCCATAATATTAACTCAAAATTGAATGAATGGGTTCTCATATGACATAAAGATCAATTATATGTACATATATGTACATACATGTACACAGAATCATACACACAGCTTTATACCCCTTTTCTTTCCAGAAAATAAGCAGGATACTGAAGACTACTGAGGTCAGTTAAAAAGTATGAGAGCCAACAGAAAGAGCTTACACTGGCCTAAATCGAGAGACTTAGAATTCAGAAGAAAATTATTGAGGTTGATTAAAACACATCAAACATATTTTAAAAGCTCTAACTTCATCAATAAAAGAAGAAAGTGGGATGAAATAAATTGAGAAAGACGAAAGAATGTAGACAAAAGAAATAAAGGAGAAGAAAGAGACAAGACGAGAACAGTTGAAAAGGAAAAGGTTGGGAACAGCTCTATTGGAGATTGCTAAAGGCATTAACTCTTTACCCTGAACACTTATAACAAAATGTTTAGATATAAGCATCAATTTTGCCTTTCCAGGATTAGCAATATTTCAGGATAACAAATTAGCTTTAATCCATAAAGAAAATTTCTTCTATGTAGAATATTTCAAGATGATAAATGAAGCATGCATAATGGATTAGAAAGGCATCATTTTGCAACTTCTAATGAAATAGTTGCTTGAAGGATTCAAGCAATGGTCATAGGTGGATGGTAAACCACTGAAGAAAAAGTGATGCAAAACAAGAATATAAGCTACCATAAGCACAAAACCACATGAAACAATACTTTTGATGATTTTAAGTATAAAGATAAGATTGCTTCTACCTTGAGTATAAATTCTAGGGTGCTAGGTTCTGATACTTCTAACCTAATTAAATTGTGCTGCTCTTATATGGCAAAGGTTTTTTTGTTGCCTCACTATTCTGGAGCCATATAGCTCTTGAAGAATGACTGCATCGTACTCCACATGCATTCACTTAATCTCCACCGCCTATGAATTTTTAAAAACCTATTTCAGTCAATGTTCTTAGTCTATAAGATGTTTAGATATGAATCGAGTTGGTAGACTTTGTGGTTGATGAATACAACCACTGTACCTTCAAATTTTTGAGATACTTTAACATAGTCTATGATCATGTTTAATAATACAGTTCTTGGTAAAAAAAAAAAAAAAAGTTAAGTGAGCAGATTTTTCATTGGTTTGCCAAGTTACCACTACTGTTCTGCTACTATAATGGTCCCTTTTCTAATCAGAGGCCCAATATTAGTTGGAGCATGTTAACAGAGATATTCCAAACTTTGCAGAGAGGAAATTTCTTTACCTAAAATTTTATAATTTAGTTTGCTGACAAGGGCTCATTGAGATTTGGGAGAAAAAAAAATAATGTTTATCCTCCTCTGAAGAAAACCTGTTCTTAAAATATTAATTTACCAAATATTTACTGAGCACTCTGTAACCTTTTTTGTTGATGGTTATGATGAATAAAATATACATATAAATGACACACCAACCATTGACACACACCTGCTTCAGAAAAATACTGCTACGTTGATCAAATAAATGATTAGTCCCATCTCAATGAAAGTGTGTCAGAGTTTTCATAACATAGTTTTAGTTTGTAAATTAAAATGGCTAGGTTATCCTTAATCATAAATTCTATTCCTCTTCTATTTCTATTCCAGGCCTCTACTACCTACACAAGCAAGCTTTCTTAGGAGCACATCAAACCCTATTAATCTCGATTTTCTTACACTAGGATTTGAGAACTCAGATAAGGAAGACAATGGTGTGGCCCATGAGAAATAATTCTAGATATAAGTACCATTCAAATTTAGGCATTAGTGTTAGCAATTGATAAAGATAATTAGAAAAAAAGAAAGAAAGAAAGGAAGAAAGAAAGAAAGAAAGAAAGGAAGGAAGGAAGGAAGGAAGGAAGGAAGGAAGGAAGGAAGGAGAGGAGAGGAGAGGAGAGGAGAGGAGAGGAGAGGAGAGGAGAGGAGAGGAGAGGAGGAAAGAAAGAAAGAAGAAATATCCTTTGGGACCCGCTTTGCAAACTTCACAAATATTTTTTTAAAGATAGAGTAGTTTGTTTTATAGTATTCTAATTATTTTCAGTCTGTATTATAGACAAATTATGTTTCTGGTAAATTCCAGAGAGGCATATTCAAGACTGAGAACAAGCTACTCTGTGTCATTGTGGTGGATCTTATTGTTAAAATTGTTGTCATTTTAGTCATTCTAAGGGAGAATGAATCTCCTTTTAATATATAGTAAAATTTTTTGAAAATTTTGTTATCTACATGGATAGCACAATTCATCAGAACTAGTTAAATGTAAATAGCTTAACTAGTTACTATAAAAAATATAAACTAATGTGGAAGAACAGAATATCCCCCAAAGAATGCCATAATATTTCCCTTTTCAACTTACAATGTGTATATCCAATTGATTAAGTGGCTAATAAGAACTGTTAATAGACAGTAAAATAATTAGTGGGAGCTGCAGAAATTTCGCAGTCACACATTTATACAATATTAGCATATCATGACTTAATGGTGCTCTATGAGCTGAGTATCAGACACCTATTTTTAAATGGTGTAATCACTGTTTTATAAAATAGATTCTAATGATAATAATCAATTGTGTGCATGCTGTTTGGAACTATTTTAGGGAACTATTAAAATAAGCATATACTGGCAACTCACGGAAAGGAAGTGTGGTAACATGAAGGACCTAGAAAATCTCAAGCTATTATGAGATAAGCTAAAAAAAAAAAAAAACAAGCTTTTATGAGACAAGGCTAAAATTCTGGGTATTGCTCCATTTTGCAACTCCTGTAATATATAATTTTGAGTTGGTTTTATAGTGTCCTGAAGTAGTAAATATTTTTGTCCAATTTTGTCCAATTTTGTCCTTTTCTGAAATATTTGCCACATCACTTACAACTTACATAGCTTCATATAAATATATATAATATGTATTTATATTTATGTATTATATATATATATGAAGCCACAGAGTTATAAATGCATATCTAGATAAATTTAAGATATCTATTAATATGTTAATATCTATATTTATCCTAAATTGTTCTACTAAGTTTTTTTTATGGGGATATAATTGGCATATAATATTATATGAGTTTCTGGTATACAGCATAATGATTCTATATATGTACATATTGCAAAATGATCACCACAATAAGCCTACTTAACATCCATTACCCTACATAGTAACAATTTTTCCTTGTGATGAGAACATTTAATATCCATTCTCTTAGCAACTTTCAAATACACAATACAGTATTATTACTATAGTCACCATGCTGTGTGGCTGTATATTTAAAACCATATGCCTTCAATCAGACAGTTTACCAAATGTACTTGAGGCACAAATGGAAGTGTCTTACTGGCTAACAAATAATGGATTTATCAAATCTTCTTGCTTCCATTTATGGGGGAAATCCAAGAAGTGAAAATCTGAGTTTAACCAATTTTTATACAATTTAGACAAAAAATTGAGCCCTTCTATTTGACTTTGGATATGAATCAAGTATAGTCTAAAGAATTTTAACCACGAAAATGGAGTAGGGAACCCATGCAATTCAATGAACTTGAAATTAATCAAGCACTTTTACTGGAAAATACCCCTAATAAGATAGTACAATAAATTTTCTCTTAGTTTTATTTTTATAACCTTAAAATAATTCAGTTCTGGTCTATGAAGTAGTATAGCAAAATCACCTGGTGGCTAATACTCGGGTTTTAGAATCAGCAAACATAGTTTCTTATAATTATTAGATGATCACATTGAGCAATAATCTCTTTGTTTATCAGGCAACTGGAGTAAATAATATAATCTAGTTTATGTGGTTATCATGAGGATTATTTATATATTTACAGTGCATATGAAGTGCCTAGGCACCATGACTAGCACGTAGTAAGTCTTCAGTTATCATTACTTACTAAATTATTTTGGTGCAGGCAGGTTTAAATGCTCACTAAAGAGGCAGTTAAATAAAGGACAAGTAATGTTGAGGCAAAATTCATAATGGAGTCTCTTTCAACAAGCGTTATCCAGCTTATATAAGGATGGTTCAAGTGAGGAACTTCACAATTCAATCTTCACCTACTTAATTTCTAATGCCCACATGTGGGCTCTTTACTTCATCCTGTGGTGGTACCAGGCTGACAGAGGTCATGTCCGGGTTCCAAGAGGAGAAGAATGCATTGTAACCGTGAACTATGACACACAACCCCTTGTGCACACCGACAGTACCTTTTATCTTTCCTCACAATAAAAGTGCAGGTCACTTCTCAGTGCCAGTAGCATCTTCTCCTGAGGATCCTACTCATCATTCCTGGCCAAAATCTCGTCGGACTAGCCATGCTGTGGGAGAACGCTTGGAGGAGAGTAATTAATCCTACTCAGAGTAGGAAATGCTGACTTTCAGAGAAGTGGGTATATGGCATACTTTCAATAAGGATAAAAAGTCAAACAAAGAAAATAGGTGGGGGAGAAAAACTCATGGAGGGTGATAATTTTGAGTAAAAGAAAGAGGGCAGTTATGTGTGCAGAAGGTGGAAAACTTCAGTGCAACTGACGATTGGAAGTGATCTCAGAGTAGAGCACTGAAGTCCAGCAAAGCAAGTTTGAGGAAGGTTGAACCATATAGCAAGAAGAGCAAATGTATTTGATTGAAGATGAGCTACATTGGGACTATCTGTATCAACATATTACTTCTCAAATTGGGGGATGAAGGCTCCATTTGCCTATTAAGGTTAAACAGACAATTCTATTTAATCAAAAACCTTTCACGAACTAATAGCCAGTATTTGTGAGATTTGAACGCAATTTGTGAATTGCCTCTGCTAAAAATTTTTACACATATTAGTTTACTTAGTCTTCACACTAATCCCATAAAATAGATAATAATTTTATTCTATCTATAGCCAAATACTAAGGTTAAGGGAGGTAATGTGACTTTTCCCAAATCATCAGTTAATTGTGGCAAAATCATAACTAAAACACCAGCTTATCCGAGGCCAGAGCCCATTAACACATTACTATCTACAATCTGGTAGAGATTTTGTGTTTATGATTTGTTTATAAGTACATCAAATAGTTTGATTTTAGAATTAATATCACTAAACACTTATGTAAGAACCATGAGTCTGATCATTTTTATCAGTTGGCGTTTGGTACCTAAGAATTGATTTATCATTATCCTGGTTCTCCTCTCTGTATAGATACCATACAAGTCTAAGGCACATTGTTATAGCTTTGACTTATGAGTACGTTTTTAAAAACTGCCTCCAAAAGGAATGATTAAGACAGATATATTATTTTATGATAAAAATGCATATTTCCCATTTAGAGAAAATAATAATTTTAGAAGCACAAAAGAATGACTGTCTTGAAAATGTAATCTCATTTGGTTAAATTCAGGAAACCATGAGAAGGTCTACCCTTCACTGAAAGCACATCTCCTAGGCCTATAACTCTTTCACATGATTATGAATTAAATTAATTTCCATTAACTTTCTGTCATTTTTTTGTCTCATATTCAAGTATTAATTAGTCATGTTAAGGTATGTGCCTCTTTGAAATAGTTCATTTCATTTGTTCTGCCACTTAAAATGCCTCATGTGCTGCAACATATTCTCAGTGATTTTTGGAAGGGATCTATTTATTTTCCTTTATGCCTTTGTTCCTTCAAATATTCATCTGGCCATCTTTTCTGAATCTATCACATCACATCCCTTTCTCATCTGTACAGGCTCTTTCTTCTTGCTGTGAATAGTACTTAAGGAGTCTTAGGGGTAGCTAATCATATCACAAATGCACAAAGATTGAATATCACATCTAAAAAATTAATCATATAAACATTAAAAAATGCCAATGCCCTTTCAGAACTTCAATTAAAAATAACAAAATTATTTTTTCTAAAATGTATTTACTGCTAGTATAATTTTTCATATGCCTCCAACACTTTCTTTCTTGAACCTCAATAAATGTTCCTACGCCCTAGTATCCTCCTTGAGTTCAATGTGATATAAGCAATATATCTTCTTTTTTAATAAATTAAATTTAGGAAATAATTTAAAACAACAGAAAAATTGAAAAGCACTACAAAGAACTCCCTTATTAAGTTTATCTGGATTTCCTTGCCTTAAACATTTCATTTCTTTTGTTCTCTCTCTGTCTGCCTCTCCCTCACTCCCTTGCTGTTATTACTATTAGTGGAAATAATAGCAGCCTTTTTTTTCAATCAAGTGAGAGCAAGTCCTAGACAAGATACATTATCATTTCACCAAGGTATACTTCCATAACATAAAAATACTCTTTTTAATCCTCATACAACTCTTCAAGTCAGAAAAACAACGCTTATTTCATCCAATCTCTATTCAAAGTTCAATAACTTTCAAGAAAATGTCTTTATTTCCTATCTGTTCTGGGATCTCATCCAATAAAATGCATATCATGTTGATTTTCTTTCCTCCTACCTGACAGATTCAGTTTTCCCCCATCTTTCTTGTCCTTGATCGTTTTAAAAGACAGAGGCCACACATTTTGTAGGATGACCTTACTCTTCCTGATCCTGATAGCTCAGTGGTTCTCACTTGGGACAAATTTTCTTCCCAGGGGCTCTTAGACTTGTCTGGAGATATTTCTGGAATATCAGAACTAGAGGATGGGGGACAGTGCTGCTGACATTTAGTGGATAGAGGTGAAGGATGCTGCTAGGTATCTACAATGTTCAAAAGAGCCCCTTAACAACAAAGAATTGTCTGGTCCAAGTTGTCAGTAGTCCTAAGGTTGAGAAACTCTGTCTAGCATACTTTCATTGATAACCCTTCAAGGACAGTAGGAGAAAGAATAATCACAATAAATTTCACTATGAACATAGTATGTAAAATTTGAAATAAAACATTAGTAAAATAAATCCAAGAATAAATACAATTGTTAAGACTTCATGACCAGATTGGGTTTCTCCCAAGACAGCAAAGTTAATTTAACTTTAGGAAATGCACAATTTCAAAATTTATAAAGTATACAAACTTTGGACAAGATGAAAAACCGATTAGACCTACCTAAGGACTATAGTAAAGAACGCTGAATAGAATTCAGTAGAAATTATCCAGAATTCAGCATACACAAAAAGAAAAGAAGAGCTGGAAAATACTGAGATGGTAAGAGATATAGAGATAAAACATGGAATGATAGGGTCTAACATATCAAATCAAAGTTTCAAAAGTAGGGGAAAATTCATATTTGAAAATGCAGTGGCTGAAAATATTCCAGAAATGATGAAAGACACTTAGATTCAAGAAGCCAAACAAATCCAAAAAGGTTAAGTGAAAAGAAATTCACCACTAAATACTGCAGAATACCAAAAATGTTCTGCAATAGCATGCTGAGAGGAAAAAGAAATATCTTTCAAGGAGCAACAATTAGATTGATTGCTGACTTCTCAGCAACAACAATGGGAGACAGAGACTAAGAGAAAATTATTGTCAACCAAGCACTCAATAGCCGGGAAAAAAATCTTTTACATACAAGGGCAAAAGGGGGAAAGTTTCAATCAAACAAAAGAACTGAGAAGTATGTCATTTCACCGAAGAAGAAACTTAAATGGCAAATTAATTAATTAATTAATATAAAAACATATTCAGACTTGTTAGCATTAAGGAAAATATAAGCCAAGAACAAAATGAAAAACCATTGCCTATGTACCTGCGTGGAGTAAGTTTTTAAACATTGGTGTAATAAAAAAGGTTTAAAAAATTAACAGAACATTTATGCACATCTGGTTTAGGATTAAATGTATGCAAATATCTTGGAAAATACATCAGCATCGTTTTGTATATGTGAAGATGCACATACCATATCTTCCCACAATTCAACTCCCATGTTGGTAAAATAGAGAAAAGTTTTCAAATCGGCACAAGTGGGTATGTATAAATGTTCTTACACAGGCTACTGGTAAGAACAAAAAGCTAGAACTATTCATATTGAACAAGAATAATGGAACGAATACGTAAACTCTGGGATATTCCTAATGAAATAAGCAACAATGGTGAAAAGGAAGGAATTATAGCTACACACACAGCTGAATCTTAAAAAAATCTTTTACAGGAAAGAAAACCATGTTGCAGAAAAATACGTTAAGTATGAATCTATTTAAATAAAGTTCAAAATTGGGGCGCCTGGGTGGCTCAGTGAGTTAAAGCCTTTGCCTTTGCCTTTGGCTCAGATCATGGTCTCAGGGTCCTGGGGCATCGGGGCTCTCTGCTCAGCAGGGAGCCTGCTTCCCCCCCGCCCCACCGCCTGCCTCTGCCTACTTGTGATCTCTCTCTCTGTGTCAAATAAATAAATAAAATCTTTTAAAAAAATAAAAATAATAAAGTTCAAAATTATCCAAAACTACCCAACATATGACTAGGAATGGAAATACATGTGGGGGGAAAAACCTATATTTTTTAAAGCAAAGAGATAGCCAAGACAAAAATCAGGATAGTGTTTACTCTGAGCAGGATGGAGTAAGAAATGGGATCAGGAAAAGCCCAACTGGCAGCTTCAAAAGGACAGTCCTATTCATTTCGCTTAGAGTTGCTATGTATATGTGGGTATTCACAGGACTGATACTTTCTGCCGAGCAGATATATGGGAGCTCCAGACAAGGCATTACATATGCAGCATTCCACTTGATTTTCACAACTATCATTTTTCTCCCTTTTTAAAAAATCTTCTAGGCTGAAAGTTCTTTTATTTTTTTCTAATCCAGATAAATAAGAGAAATATCTTCTCAAATTTTACAAAAATTTTTTTGTTCACATTACAAATTGGATTTCATTGAGTAGACTGACTTGGTGAAATTTGTCATTCCAACAATGTTACATTCTTATCTTTCTATTAGAAAAAGCCTGATTTCATTTTTCAATTCAAATAAATGCACTGATTTGGGTCTCTTTGACAAGCTTTTCACTTCTGGGCTCTACTTCTAAACAGATGGATAGAAAAGACATGGCACCCAGCCATGGTCATGTTGTTTGCACAAAAAAAGGTGCTGCAAACTTAGTATTTCTAACTGAAACTCTCCTCTTTGCTCTCATTGAATGCTCACTTATGAGAGATAAGTTCTTTGATTCTGTTGGAGAATAAAAAAAAAAATAGTTTGAATTGCCACTTTGCTCATGGCCCCAAAGATTTTTCACCCTGGAGACAATCTCTGAGAGTAGGATTCAAGTTGAGAGAGTCCTGATTTCTAGACTCAACACCGTCTGCTTGTCAGGGATTTTGCAAGCCAACCTTTTAGCTCAGTTATATAAAAAATTAAATTAGATTAATCTGAAGTTCAATAAGCTATGTTTAAAAGAAGGGTAGTAATTATGCAAAAGCTTAAAAAGCATTTTAAGTTGTTTTACTGCATTTCTCTGTATTCTATGACTTCGGGATTATTTCTGCATGTCGTATCTATATAGTGGAAATGCTATATACTGTGATCTCGGATACTGTGCATCTCGGATCCAGCTCAGAATTCAGTGATTTCACTCTCCTATCATTAATCATTTTTCAGTCCATTGGATCTATCAGATTTTGAGAGATGTGTCTTGAATTTCCCCAATACGACAATTATCATGTTTCCTCGCATTATTCTCAGTCTTCATGTCATATATTTTGATGTTGTGTTGTTTTGTAGGGAGTGATTAATGATGGTTTAATCTTTTTGGTGAGTTGCAATTACTAGTGTGAAATATAACTCTGTTCCTTATTTAATATTTCGCCTTACTTTTTACATTCTCTACTATTAATATTTCTATTTTGATATTTTAAAAATATTACATAATTGATTTTGTATATTATAAACCACATAGTAGCTATCTTTATTTTTTCTCAATCTGAGAATCCCCACCTTCTCATCAGAACCTGTAACACTTTTACATGTATTCTCATCCCTCATATGTTTGACCCAATGTCTGCATCTATAATTTTGCTGTGATACATTTTTGGATGATTATTTTGAAGTTCTTTTCAAGTTCCTTCTCCAGAACATGTTGTCAAACTAGGATAAGCTTCCTCATTATGCATTAATTATTATTGTGAACCATCAAGAAGAAAAACATGGAGAGTTTCTCATCTTGAAAACACATCTTGAAATAGAATGACAGTTTTAATTAGCAGAGCCCAAGTATCAATAATGCTCCAGAATCTCCTTCAGTCCCAACAATGATTACCACCAAGAAAGTAATTGCTTAGGTTAGCACTACTGTGTAGGTCAATTCCAGAACTCTGACAGCCATCTGAAAGCTGACAATCTTGAAATCAAAGCGTACTCCCCGTAAGACCTCTTTCATCACTCATGCAAACCTTTCAGAAGTGCCATATTGAAAATAGTTTTCACAGCACCATTAAAGCAGCAATGTCCCTCATCATTTGAACTGCAGCAGCGCATCTGTTTTAAGGATATTGTCACTCTTCTGAGCTTTGCTGTAGCTTAATATGTAATCTATATTCTGAGTTTCAAAGACACATTTTTTTCTATAAACATGAGGTTAATCTCACTGCTCTCTGCAGATGTATTATAACTGGCAGCATGAATTATATATTTAATCCTGTGACCCAGTAGTATTAATTAGCATTACATTTTAATTCACACATCAAGAAAATACCTGCACTGTGAAAAGCTTTTTTGCCTACCATGCAAAAGTCTATCTTTCACGAACTCGAATGAAAGCCAGCTTACCACTGCAAGATTCTTCCCCCATATAATGCTATAAATTTGTTACTCTGCATACAGTTTCTTACTTACTTACAGTTTCTTACAGTGGCACATCTTTCCATAGACCCCTTTGTGTTAGGGACTTACACAGTCCAACGATAATCTGGACATCAGAAATCCTAGCACGCAGCCCCCACTTTAGTCCTGAAAAACAAAGTTTAACCTCAGGGAAATCACTCAAAGTGCCACACCCATACTCCAACATTTATCGATTCTTTAGGAACGTTTAGATTTTCACGGTTCAGTATGTTTTCTCTTCCTAAAACCTTCAGGCACGCTTTTCTCTTCCCTCCTGGCCAAACCTCTACCCCCTTTCCAATCTGGATGACTACATGGTTGTTTTCAGCCTCTACTCATTTACCACCTTTCTGAAGCCCAACCTTGTTCCACCAAGGAGTGATTGATTGATAGCCTGTTTCTTGTGAGAAACTGGAAAGTCCTTACGAGCAGGTGCTGTGGGGACACCTGGGTGGCTCAGTCAGTAAAATAGCCAGCTGATGTCAGGGTCCTGGGGTTGACCCCCAGGGGGGCTCTGTGTTCATCCGGGAATATGCTTAAAGATTCTTTCTCACCCTTCCTCTCCCTCTGCCCCTCGTGTCTTTCTCTCTCTCTCTCTCTCTTTCTCAAATAAAGAAATCTTTAAAAAAAATAAATAAAAGGAGCAGATACTGTGGATTCCTACTTTTACATCTCTGGGGTCTAGCCTAATGCTTAGAACACAGTGGACACTTAAAAGTATTTGGTGACAAATCAACAAATACATATATGTATGCATGAACACCCTATAATTAGGAGCATGTGACTTGGGAATCATGTTGGTTAAATCCATTTTTTTGTATATACAGAAAATATCACTCAATGGGCAGTCAGGCTTCATTCTGTATTGATGTACATTTGAGGGATGACACTTTTGTGATGCTTACACTCTAGCTTTGGTTTAACTAGCTGAGTGTGAAATCAGTGTTAATACAGAGGAAACATTCTAAACAACATAAATAAACAAAAGACTGTGGGCCCAGCACTTAGAAAAATGGAAATAAGACTAAGCTTGCATCCATGCATTCAGAGCTCCTTCTCTAGTCTTTTCATTACGGAAACTAGAATGAATGGCCAACATTTGCCAACCTCAAACTAAATTCTTTAGTGCTAAGAGATTAAGGTAAGTGCATTATTAAATGTATGATTTACATTTTAATTACCAAAATGAAATAAAGCCTCCGGTATTAAAAGGAATACCATGTTAATGGAGAAATGACAGCTACCAGGTTATTATTTTTTGTTAGGGAACTTGCCAGAAACACCCCAAAATTGAATACAGTCTGGCTGGTGCAGTGCAAAGTGGCTTCCATCCCAGACACAGGTGGCCATTGTCTATATCCTAGGAACTCATCAGGGGAAAAAAAGCCCAATGCATTTTTTGATAGTAATATGAGATGCTGAATTACCCAGATGCCACCTTCATGGCTGTACCAAGTGATAAGGAGCCAAAGTAAAATAACGTATTTTATCCAAATAAAACTCTCCTTAGTTTTGCTATTTTTACTATTGATATGATCTCTCTTAATGAGCTATAACACAAATAGATTATATACTGGCTAATTAAAATAATTTTATAAGTATCACTTCGTGATAATTTTCATTCAGTTCATGTATGCAGAACAATTCTAATTAGTAGGGATGGATTCAACTTGCTTGATGTTTATAAGACATGTTAAAAGATAAAAGTGATATGTTGAGAGCAGTTTTTGAATTTTTTTAAAACTTTTTGGATAATAAAGAAGTTAATTAAGTAAGCTTAATAACTGTAAATGTACACTAATGAAGACATTGATAAAATGAGAAAAATGTGTAACATGCAAAGAAAATGTATTATCCATGTTGACAGATCCAACATACTTAGATTATTCTAAGTATTTCAATAGCATTATACATTCTGATTGTTATTCAGAAGCATATTAATATTGTCATTAGGAATCACAATCTGACAGCCCCAGGAGAGGAGAAAATTATGCAGACTAACAATTGTAATAGAAAAAGCTATTGTCATGTTGATATCAATGCCAATATCAAATTAAAGTTACTTCTGGAATTTATGATTAACACATTGTTCACCTTTTTAGCAATTAGAATTCCAATTAACTGATGTTAATAATTTAATATTGAAACAATCAACATAGTTTTTTTAATTACAACCTGAGAACTCATACCTTTGATTGAGGGACCCATTAAGAGAAAAAAAAATGACATTTTTTACCGGAAGGTATTATGTAGGAGTGTTCATTACCAAATTTTTATTACTACCTTAAGAAATTTATCCTCAAATTTTATCAAGGTATTTGGGTAACTAGATAATAAGCAAGTTAAAGAATAAATAAGTGGTTTTCCATTTATCCTCTGAATATAGGGATAATGAATTTTTTAATGTTGTTTTTTACTTATTTTTGAGAAAACATCTTTTTCTACAATGACCATATAATGTTTTATCATATGAGTAAAATATTTTAAGATTGTTTTTTGAAATCTTGGAAAGCTATGTACTTTGGGAATTTTTGCCCTTAGTTTTATTGTGCCTGGTTCGATAGGGAGAATGCTCTTCTTGGCCACTTCTGGAATTGACGATCACATTAAACAAAGTTTATCAGAAGTTACCATGGTTCTGGTTGACATCTCATACACTCACTTCATATTGCTTTGTAATCACTATTGGTTTATATCTGTACTGATCTAGACATAACCAATCCTTGTGGCTCAGCTGCTCAGAGTCCTATGATCAGACACCAAGTAAAACGGCGGACTTAATGTTGCTGTTTGTCCTAGCCAGTAGGCATTCACTTAACCAAGGCAGAAGTCTTGTTGTTGCTTTCATTTGCTCACAAGGAGGAACAGCAAAAACGAGGACTCTAACCCTTTTCTGTCTAGAGATTGGGCTGACCTAGCAGGAGCACTATTTTTATGCTCCAGGATAGGAGACAGTCTTAGAGGTCATGCTTTTGCAGCGCTAGGCTTTCAGAGGACAACTGCAAATCATAACCAAGTGACAAAGTCAAATATCGTGTCCACAGAGCAAAGAAAAGGAAGCCACCATAATAAGATAAGGGCAAGAAGTTTTCAGGGAGAAAACAGGAAAAGACCAAAATCAAAGGGCAAGGGGAGAAAATCCAATACATCAGCTATAACATATGAAAGGTACTGGGAACTCTTTCTTGCTAAATGCTGACCTTGTTACCAGGAGGGAGCACTTCATAGCCACAGGTGCAGAATCAGGCAGAAAATAGATGGGTTAGCACAAATCCTTCTCCATTCCTAGAGCTGTCCATATCACTTTCAACAATGGTTTTTATATTGGTACACAAAGCGCAGCATTTAAATATGTAAACTTTCAGATGGGTCCTTCAAAATCCTTTTAGTGATCTATTTATTTTTTAAAGGCTTTACTTTTAAGTAACCTCTGTACACCATGTGGGGCTCGAACTTACAGCCTCAAGCTGTAGAGTTGCATCCTCTACCAACTGAGCCAGCCAGGCAACCCCCGATCTATTTATTTTTATGCAACCCCACTACATATGTAACATGCATTTAAGGACAGGCATGAGAATAAGAAATAAGGTACTGTTTAATGGACAATCTGTACCTATGAAATGGTACTATAATTCCTTTAATCCACCCCGTGCATAGCTCTTACAACTACCCAAGAATCTGCTACATGTTAGGGAAAGTGTCCTGGATGAAAAAAGTTTTGAAGAATGAGAAACATATCCTGGAGGAAGCTTACTTTCAAAAAGAAGGAGTAGGAAAAGAAAAGAGCAGAATTGGGCATTGGTGTTTATACAAAACATACGTGTCAATATCTGTATAAACAGTGTCAAATGTTGTGCACTGCTTCTGGCTTCTAGAAAGCAACCTTAGAGAAACAGCTCCATGCACGGAGGTGGGGTGAAGGGGTCCTGGGCTGGTAATGGATGCCGTGGTAACTCGGGTACGCGAGACACCTGGTTTGTGTTACACTTTCTGCGCTGTTGACGATGCTCTTTTCTCTTCCACTGTAATTACTGCACGCATTTTGGTGGCTCTTAGTCACAAAGATTATTTGTAGCAAGTGTAGATGTAACATTACGATGCAGGTGTACTGTCTTTATTGGCTGTGATTTCATTTGTTTGAGGGACAAAATAGATACAATTAAACTCTTGCTTCAAAGAGACACAGATTGCCTCCTCACAGCACCAATTTTGGTGAGTCCTTCCTAAGCTTCAGCATAAATAAATAAGAATGTAATCTATTTTCATGCAATTTATTACTCACTAATATGATCGCAAGAGGAATAAAATTCCTCAGCATTTCTCACACTGGGATTTTTTAAAGTTGCCATTTACTCAATTATAAGATTGAGACCCAAGCGGGATCAATCTCTGATATTCTTTTCTCAGAAGGATTTTGTTTTCCTTCCTTCATCTTTGGTAATAACCTCTGATTCTATTTCATAATGGGATTGAAAGGAAGTAACTGTATAAGCTGAGAGCAAATGATTGTATTATTCTTTAAATGAGCCCATTGAAATGGCAAGGAAGGGACATTATAAATCTTTTTTACTGGGATATATATTGAGTTTTTATAGGCCCAAGTCTGTGAAATGCTACATCCTATTACCATTCTCAGGATCCCACCAAGGGCTACCACAGTAATAGTAATCACAATAATTATAGACGTGGAGAGCAACTATCTTCTAATCAGTCAGCTGTCTCTAAGCAACCAGCTTTAATAAGACTAACAACTGCCACCTAATATATTCATGTAAAAGTAAAACTCACAGAATTTAGTCATTACAGAACTAATGTCTTAAATCCTCTGACCTCTAATGGATTTGTCATTTATCTCCAATGTCTGAGATCTAAACTCGCTTTTCCAATGCATAGTGTTGATCATGAGTTTCCTTTGTGCCAAATACTTGATGGTTAATTCAAATGTAGTTTTTGCTAAGAAGTCAGACGTGGAGCTTATCAAATTCATAACAAATTATTCTTCCCAAACATCAGATTTCTACCGGGAGTTAGAATGTATATAACCATATGCCATAGAATGGTTACCATATGACATGTCAACATGTCTTCCAATTTTAAGCTACGAGGACCTATTCTTTATTCCATGTCTCATGTACACCTCCTTCAGCAGTTTTGACTGAATTAACCAGACAGGTAGCCAAAAATTTTTAAAGGATGCCAGTTTAGACAAACTCTGTGAGAAAGTTGTTAGCATATCGCTGACCAAGTAGCTTCTGTCCTTCAAAATCAGAGAGTAATTAACCCTAGAAACTATACGCATATTCTTTAATACCAGCTGATCTTGCAGTATGATGTTTTACATTTTTTTCCTAGGTTTTTCACATACAATTACATTTGATTCTTAATCAGCCATGTGCATCAACGAGGACAAAATCTTTTCTCTGAATTTGCAGGTAAGAAAAATGAGACACTGAAAGGTCATACAATTTACCCAAGGTCAGCATGGCAGAGCCAGGGCAAGTACTCATGGGTCCCAATTCTCTCCCATTCCTCTTCTGGAAATATCACATTGATTTACTGCCTCTACAGTCAAGGGTCAGGTGTCAGAGAGGGGGAGTGGAGTCTACGTTCTCTGAATTTACCAGGCACTATTGCTTGTTTCTTCAGGATTCACACACAACCTCACTTGGTCCCAAAAGCTATATGTCAGATTGGAAAATTCATGTTTTTTTCCAGTGCTATGCCTGTGAGAGTCTTTCCTTTTGGCTACGTGTAATCCACCCAGGACCATATTAGGTGGTGTCTATGAAATCTTTCTTTGTTTAGTTAATTTGGACAGGTCTGCAGGGACCTTGCTTCTTATTACATGGCTCACTCACTGGGAAACTATGTCTCTCTGATTGTGCAGCACTGTTCATGGTCTCCTTAAGTAATAGTGACATTTGGTCGAAGAAAAGCATCCCCTTGACCACCCTCCTCTCTGTCAATACAACTGCGCATTCACAAGGGAAGCCAAACTGGGATTTATGCTCTGCTTCTACTCTCCCTTTTTACTGTCGAAAAATCTCGAAGAGAAAACTTGGTAAGGGGTCATAAATGCAGTCATACTGCACATTTGTTGAAGTAATTAAACCTATGTGAACTAGCTGCAGTAGAAATGCACTGAAGGTCAACTATATGTTAGAGAATCTACAACAGGTCCCAGGCCAAGCATGACTGTGGGGGGGACATGGATTTTCTGTAGGATTTTTGTTGTTGTTGTTCTGGTTCCTCGACTCTGCTTTGATATGCTTCACTCACAAACGGTGCCTTTGGATCTCTCCTAATCTATAATGGCAGATAGGATTTTTCACAGGGATTCATTAGATCTGCTAGTTTCACTAATTCTTACTAAAGTCTTAATGATATCTCAGGAGAAATACTAGAGTGTTGATAGGGGTTTTGGAACTGGATCCAAAGACATGATTTCTAGTGACAGAACTTTTGGTAATCTGTCATGGAGATGTCACATATTTTGGGGGACAGTAGGACTTTCATCCCTTTCATGGGATGTCATGGAGGTAGCTTCTTAATTGCCCCTATGATCAGAATCATATTAAAGCTCTATATTACTGTAAAACAAAAGGTTCTCACAGCATGGGAGAGAAGCACTTATGTTTTAGCAGAGTACTGAATCAGAAAATTATATAGCAACTATCTTTCCCCTGCTGGAGTATCTTTTAAAGTTTTAGACTTACTTCTTCATCTGTTTATCTGATACAGAATTTTTGGTCCCAAAATTTTAGCAAAATTAACCTACCCTCTACTTTCCAATTCTTCCTTTATTTCTCTCTGATAGGCATCAGTAGTTGAGGAGTTTCCTTTGAAAGGAGGCAGCTATTGTAGCCAAATGCCTCTAAAACATTCTATGACTACCAAAGCATATTACATGTCCACACCCTATAAGGCCCCTACATCAGGTTTGCTGTCCTTGGGTGTACAAGTTGTAGTAACAGAGAAGCAGCCTGAGCTTTCCTTTCAAACACAAAGTTTCACTTATCTTCATCTTACTAGTTGAGTCCCGCCTTCAATCTTATTCCATTGTGTCTTCTCCAGGGTGGCGAATCCAACAACTGACCATTTAGTCAGTAACATTTGAGGTACTTTCATGTGGTAGGTCCTTCAGGTGTGAAGCATGTACACAATATATACCTTGTTTTGAATCACTTTTATCATCTAGTATTCACACCAAGTGAAGGCACACAAATAAAAAAAATATAATAAAAAAGAAAAGTGAATTACACATTCCATTGTCCTAGATCATCGAGGAGGGGAACTTGGCAGGGAAGAATATCTATAATTTTACCATAAGGAGAAAGTAAATGAGAAAAGCAGGCAGAAAGAATAGGATAAGGGAATACAAGGGTATGGGGAAGTGTATTAAAAGTTCAATGGCCCCCAAACCTGGAATCCATTAAAAATGCCCAGAGAGCTTTTTAAAATTTATATTTCTGAGTACTACTCAAAAAAAAAAAAAAAAAAAAAAAAAACCATGAATCAGGAGGTTAGGAAGATGGGGCACCTGAAACCATATTTAATAGAAATTGTACCGCTAGTCTGACCAGCTTTTGGAAACCAATGATCTAGTTCATTGAGTACATTGAGTCTTTCAAAAATTATGTATTACCTTCCGAATACATATCAGATATGGTTTCAGATGACTGGACAAAGTAAACGCAGACCTTGTTATTGGGTAGCTTACCTTCTGGTGGTGGGAGACAGTGCAATATGTGGGTTAACTACATTTCCTGTACCAAAACCTTCAAGTCTTCATTATCCATATGAAGAAAGCTAAGGCACATACAGTTTAAATAATTAATCTAAAGTTATGTAACTAGCAGGAGGGGGACCTGGAATTCTCAAATGTGATCTCACTCCAGAGCGCTCATGCGTGGCTGGCTGCAGAATTTGCAGAGTCTTGCATAAAATGAAAACATAGGGCCACTTGTTCAAAAAGCTGGAAAAACTTCTGTTAAAAGTATTAAAATACAAAGTGTTCTCCTTTCTTCCATGATCCCTTTTGCAACTTGGGATGTTTCTTATTTGCTATATAATAGCATTCTGAGAAAAACAAAATTAGATTGTAAATGATGACATGACTGTTACCATTACCCTTACATTGTATAATACTAGTTTTCAATGCAAATATAAGAGCATTTAACTTATACACAGGATCACTGAAATTACACAATTTGTATTTCATAGCTTATAATTCTTACCAGAACGCCAGAAATGCTGCAGAAAACTAATTCAACTGTCTTTATTTCAGTTTTCTTTCTTTTTTTAGATTTTATTTATTTATTTATTTATTTGACAGACAGAGATCACAAGTAGGCAGAGAGAGAGGGGAAAGCAGGCTCCCCGCTGAGCAGACAGCCCAATATGGGGCTCGATCCCAGGACCCTGGGATCATGACCTGACCTGAAGGCAAAGGCTTTAACCCACTGAGCCACCCAGGCGCCCCCTTTATTTCACTTCTTGATAGACACATACATTCCACTGACACTCGTTATCTTCAACTTATGGATGAGTAAGGACTGAAAGAAAATGGAACTATGGACTGCCCTTTATTTCTCTTTTCCTCTATGTCATTATTCTCCATGTAAGTGGTTTGTTAGTGAGGGCAACTAATTCAAATAAAAAAGAATATGCTTGGGGGGCCCTTTGTCACTCATGTGTCTTAGAGTCATTGCTTTCTTTCTGTGTTTGAAAAAAGTTCTGGTTCAAATGGAAAGTGTGGCCTGCCTTAGCTGTCAGCACCCACATTTACTCAGTTGCAGACCTAAGCAATATGCTTCCCTTTACTCATTTGAATCTGGATGAACTTGCAACACATTGTGGGACAACCAGGATTCTGTGCTCATGGTGCTTTATGAATGCTATGTGGGAAAGGTGTGGAGAGGAACAGTGGACATGTATAATATGAATATCTTCTCTACTTACACACATGCTTTATTATCTCACAGGACTTCAACAAAGCACCAGTTTAAAGATGAAATTGTGTACAATTTCAGGATGGCCACAGCAGAGCATTGAACTGAGCATGACAGCCCTGAGCCCTTCTGTATATATGTGTATGTATACGCACAGGGCACATACCCATGTTGTCAGCCCTACCTGTCTTAACCACCATTTCCTACTGCATCCTGTATGAAGTGATTTCACCTGGACAAACCAACTTTGTCGTTCTCTTCTAGGTTAATGCTTGCTTAAAAATTTCCTTTTATAGCAGAGTTCTGGCAATTAAACATAGTGCTCTAGACCTGGTGTTCTCAGGACTCAAAGCATTATTATTTCCTTGTTTAGACACTCATACTAAATGCATGCTTAATTTCCTAATTTGGATAGCTGCAGTGTTTCATCTCATTCTCCTCCTTCAACGTTCATCCCCTCCACTTCCCCTAATGCTACCGGTATTACTATGTGCAGGTACTCTTTTATATCATGCTTCCTTGAATCCTCACAGCAATGCCATAAACTACATAACATTTGTAGTTGGCAGGATAATGGCCTTCCCAAGATGCTCATGTCCTAATCCTCAGAACTATAAAGATGTTACATTATATGACAAGGGCAAATTAATATTGCAGATGGAATTAAAGTTGCTAACCAGTTAATCTTTAAAAAAAAAAAAGGGAGAGGACTCAAGATTATCTGGGTGGACCCAGTGTAATTACAAGAGTCCTTAAAAGTGGAAGAGGGGAACAGAGAGAAGGTTGGAATGACTCAATGTGAAGAAGATTCAACTCATTATAGCTAGTTTTGAAGATGGCAGGGAGCCATGATCTAAGAAATATGGGAAGTCTCTAGAAGCCAGAAAGGCAAGCACACAGATTCCCCTCTGAAGTCTCCAGTAAAGAATGCAGACCTGCCAACATCTGGATTTAGCCCAGGGAAGCCTCCATCAGACTCTGACCTATGAAACAAATGCCTTGGCATTGCTAGCTCTTCATACAGTTCTACTGGGCAGTGCTGATAAAGAACATCGCTTTCTAAATGGTACCTTAATGAATAGTTTTAAATAAATGATTACTTTCAGCAAGTATGAGTCTCTTCCGTGAGGCATCTATAATGTAATGATCTCAACATTTAACACATACTTCTACCTCCACTAACGAAGACCGACTGGAGAACAAGATCCGAACCATATTTTTTCAGTAACCTCAGGCAAGCAGTTTCCTGGACATTTTGCATTCCCCATCTGTTGGGTGGTGGTGGTTTTTGTTGTTTTTCAAATTATGCTCCCAGAAGATATTGCATTTATCACTCAAAATATGAAAACTATATGTCCCAGCTATTGTCAAGGGGATGTGTAAGTCTCGAAGATATTTGTCAGTGTGCTGTGTACCTTATTGCTTTCCTGATGCATGGCTGGAAAATGTTTTTAAAGAAAGACCATGGAGGACGTAGGCAAGGCTGTTCAGTACTCTCAAAGAAAACATCAACTAAGAGCTGTTAACTTTGTTGTAGACCAAGCAATTAGCTGAAGTTGATAATTATTTATGAATCTTTTTATTATAACTGCTAATATGGTAGTCAGATTCCCAGGTTAAATGACATGGGTATCTTTCCCAAGCCTGGTTTTCAGCTTGCTTGCTTGCTTGGATTTTATAGTCTTGCAGTGCTCTGTGCAATGCACACAATTTTGTTATGTCCCTTGTTCCTTTATCACATGTTCTCTCATCCCTGTTAGCCCAGCTCTCACCTCTGCCAGGGCCTGGGAGCAATAGGCAGTTTTCACTAAAAAGAAGCTACCAATACAATATTCTCTGCATAATTTATACGTGCAGCAGGGGGAAATTACCAGCATAATTCCATTGTGCTGCTTCCACAGTTATACTCAACTGCTTTCCCTGAAGGCACCAGCATTTTCTTTCCAAACATTGCCTTTTCTGCCTCTGTCCTGCATTCCCTGTTTGTACAGTGGGCTGTTTGCCCCGTCCAGGAGGTCATTCTGAAAGCCTGTTTGATCTGGTCTCTCATTTTCAGTCTTTTAGTTTGTTGTGACATCACAGGTCAGCAAGAAACACGAAAGAAAACATGCTGCTCTTACATTCCATCTTCGTTTTTTATGATGAATCACAAAATGTGCAAGCCCTAAACTGCATTTGGAAGATAATTTTTTAATCCACTTCTATACCTTTGAATTTGGACACTGTTTTTAACAATAAAGCTATCTTGGCAAATTACCATCTCATGCCTGAATTGAAATGCAATCTGATCTACATAACCGATCACGTTGATCTTGCCTGTAGAAATCTTCCCTATGTAAACACTCTGTGTTTTCCTCTGATGATAATCCCCAGACCAGGTCATCTCTCTTTCCTCTGCCTTCCTCTTGTCCTTTGGGTTTGCTTATACTATGTCCAACATAGTCACCAGTGTACAATGACTCATATACATGGAATAGTATTATTTCTTCCTGTAGTTCAACTGAACTTTCTCTATCAAATTCCCCTTCCCACTAATTAATGGGTCTGTTAAATAAGTCCTTGCCAGATGCTATACATTTGCAGTTAGTATCATGACTCATTATAGGCATATTTTGATACTTAAGACTCAATTCTTTTATGTAATAAAAGCTTCCACTTCAAACATTGGTCTAGCTCATTTCCTCCTTCTGACAACAGATGCTAATGCACTGACGGCCACTTCTTGTTAAAGAGGGAGGGATGGGGAATGGTCTGGCTCTGAGAACATTTCTCCTCTTTCTTTCTCATGGACAGTAATCCGTCCAGTGTTGGAGACTACAAGGGACAGAGGGAGGCAGCAGAAATGCACTTTCTTGAACTTGCTGAAGGAGGGTTGTTCCTGGCCTAAGTCTCCTTCTGGCAAACTTAGTCTCTTACCAGCTCTTTGTTCTAATGTGGAAGTCTATGGCAAGGTCTTCATGGGAAGGCAACCCATACAGTTACCCATGGCTCTACTTAGAAGCGCCTTTCACTTAATTAAATCTTGCTGTTACCATTTTGAAATTCTCCATTTTTGAACAAGAAGAGGCCCATATTTTCATTTTCACTGAGCCGTGTGAACTATGTAACTGGTCTTTTCTCTGTGTAAGTGTTAGTCTTCCTTTTCTCTGAATGTTATTTCAACTTTATTGAAGAAATTATGTGACATTATATTTGGTGCACATATTTTATTAATGAAACCCCAAAAAGGGGAAACCTCTTCCTTTGTGTATGCCAGCCATAATGCTCCGTTACTCTGAGCTGGGCATGCTCTTTCTCGCATGGGTAGTCATGAGGCCACTATCACCAAGAATTAAAATTCTTCTTCACATTAGCTACTGGAACTAAATGATATAATCTTCTATAACTTCTAAGGATCCCTAAGAACTTGGATAGATAGGGGTTGTCTCCATTCTCTTTCCAAACATCATGTGACATAATTTCCTCATTTTAATAAGAAATTGGAAATTTAATCAACACAAATAAGTGTTTTGGGATTGAAAGATTTTTATTATGGCAATTTTAGCATATTACTTTAATTTCTTGCTAGTTATATGTCAAAAATCATGCTAGTGCTCTATTAACCATAATTATTTAATAAGCTGTGAGATGACAAATGGCTTAGTTCTTCTTTTATTTGAAAATGAAGAATCAAAACACTGTAACTCAGAAATATATATTTTAGCTGTTCATTAGATTCATTCGCTTTTTTAACTTCCTCAAATATATTTCGATGTGTCCCTTTGTTTGATATCCCAGAGGAATTGGTACCAAAAGCAGTGTGTCATAGTAAGACACAGGGTAGCTTAAAGATATGCTTTTCTTTTGTAAACCTGGAAAAGGTAATTTGGTATACTGCTGAGTTAAATCACACTGTGCCATATAAAGCAAAAACTTAAATAGTAAGATACTCCAGAAGATTCCATGACTAGTTGATTCAAGATGAAATTAATATCTAGCGACCATCTTTTACATTAAGACAGAGGGATTCCAAGATAAACAAGATACATTCCCTGCATTCCTAGGATTTACAGTTTAATGGCAGAAGTTCACTTTTTAACCCAGACTTTCTATGTTACCATGAGGTTCAAAGGAAGGGTGTGGTAAAACACTGTCTAAAACAATTGGTGTTGCAAAGTGGAGAGGCAGATGGATACAGAACACAATGAAAGTCACCTTTGATTGTCACAGCACCTTAAAAAGTCACAGCACCCCAAAAAATAACACCTTAAAATCATAAAAATAAAGTTATAGCACCTTCATAAACCTATGTGAGCATTTTACTTCTCATTCTCAATTTACAAATGATAGCACCCAGCTCAGATCTAAGGAAGATAAATGGTTTTCCCAAGGTCCCTCAGTAAAATGGACTCTATTGTTTTTCCATACCCAGAATTCAGTTCTCCTCAATTTAGTAATGACACCCTAACTTTGCTTTGAAGAATTATTCCTCCCACGCTGACTATAATCTTGTGGTCACTGTTCTGCTCACTTAAGCACAGGTATGCATCCCTAGCTAAGACAAGGCAGCTTCTTCCTATAATTGATAATGGCTGGAAATAACTCTTCTCTCTAGTTTTCCTAAGGCAACTCTATTATTCTTGATATTTAAGTGTTTGGGCTAAGAATGACACAAACTATTTACAGTTCCTCCAAATAAAAGGTAGCTCTTTTCCACTCTGAATCTGGCTGCCTTGTGATTTGTTTTGATCCACAGAATGTGACTGAAATGATGTTGTATAAGGTATAAACCTAGTCACCACAGAACTCAGTAGCTTCCAGTGTCACTGTTTTGGAATGCTATTGCCATACAAAGAAACGCAGGGTTTTGTCCTTGAGGATAAAAAAGTACATGTAGAGAGAAGCCCAGCTGATAGCCACTACCAACTCCAGACATGTGATTGAGGCCATGTTTTACTTAATCTACTCGACAGTTAACTGCAGCCATATAGGAGACCTCAGACAAGTCGAGGAAAAGTGAAAAATACTAATGAATAGCTAACACATCCATTTCCAAGTTGGGTTATTTCCAATTCTCACTTTCAACTAAATGAAAGAAGAACCTAATCAAGTTGTCATCTGATAGATCATTAAATATGGGTGGCCGATAGATCATTAGTATGATTTTTGGCATATAATAAGAAAGGAATTTAAATAATTTGAGTAGAGCCCAAATTATGGACTGCTAGAATCATGGACAAATAAAATGTTGTAAGTCATTATGTTTTGGTACTGTTTCTGCCATGTCCACAATGTTCTCCAATTATTCATTTCCCTCTATAATCTGTTATACTTCTTTAATAAATTTCTTTTTTGGCTAGGAGGCCAGAGTCAGATTTTCTTGCTTACAATAAAATGACCCTTAAGGCACACTTGGATTAAAAGGAATAACCTCCTAGTTTTCCCAGCTGACAACCCAGGATTCTTTTTCACATATTTTCTGTTGACTTCCAAAAAATTCACAAGTTTTGCAGAAATCAAGTACATATAACCTAAAGTATTTTGTGGATAAAGTGAGAAGTCTGTCAGAATCAAAAGAAGAACAAATTAACATAACTTAGAGATACACTATGATAGTCCTATGTCAACGTGATCACTCTAGGACTCTTTAATTTTCCCTGGAGCTGGCACTCCATGATTTTTTGAGGAATCCCATATGGAACAAATGCAGATGAAAATTTGATGCCTAAGAGAGGTTAATAAATTAGAAATACTATGCTGCTAACATATCTACAAAACAACTCTTACATGACTTCTGTGCATCTTTTTTCCTACAACTGCAGGAAAATTTGGGTTATGCTATAGATGATCTTGTTACCTAGAAGTGAGAAGCTATACAATCCTAAAGGGAGAGTAGAGTTTAATTAGCAGTGACTCTCTCTATAGGACAAGTTGCATGTCAGCACAGAACATATCTCTTTCATGGATCACTTTCTCTCACATACCTTGCACAAGAGTGAGCACATAAAATGTATGTGTTGAATAAATGAGCTGACAAATTAATCATATACCTCATCTCAAATAACAGGCATACTGCTAGGTATAGTTGGAAAAATTCAATTTTTTACCATAAATAAATGAAAGAAGAAATGAACGAGAATGAAGAAACAAAATTGTATGTCACTGGGGCAAGGGGAATTGGGGGCGATGTAGCATGTAGAATAAGAAATTGTTCTCTCCTCTAGAAGAACTGAGGAGCCTCTGTGAACCATGGCAAGAAGGATATTTGACTTGGCATGCATAGTTTGCTAACAAGTTGGCCCTTACATTCGTGCAAAATAGCCTTTCCAGACATGATTAAGCAAACTATAGAACAAAATCCATGGGAAAAAATCTCCAAAGACAGAAAATCCAAGTTTCTGGCTAAGCAGAGTAAACAGCTGTACTCATTTTTCTCTACCAAAAAACCACCACTAAATTTGTATTAATTTTTCCCAATGTCTTGCTGTAGCTCTTAATGGACTACATAATAAGGAAAACACCTTAGGTGTTTGCATGGGAAGTGCAAGTGAAGAGAGGGGTTAGACTAGATTATTTAAATGGTTAAAGCTCCAGTATTTGAAGTTAAAATTGCTTATCTAAAGGGGATATAGGGCCTTAGAGCAACCAAGAGAATTTGGTGAGCCGTGCTCCTAAGATAATAAGCAATGTCTTTTTTCACAATTTTGCAAATTTCCAGCTCCTCCCTCTTTAAAGTGCTTTGCCAAATGTAGGACACAGTTAAAGTCCATAATGCAAATACTGATTGTGCATATTTATATCTCACATTCTTCGTATGCGATTAGTCCCTCAATTTTCATGAATTACATTACATTTTTTTTCCCTAGTGAAATGCTGCAAAGCATAGGTGTCTTTTTGACTAAAAGCATAGGCTTTCATTTAAGGTGCTCATGGGCTAACTTTTCATTTTATACTGTTTTTCTAAGACTTTACCCTGAGACATTTTCCCCAAGATATTATGTATTCCCCTAAGACATTACTTTTTGTTCATACATGCCCTTCACATTTAGCCCTTATGGTGAAATATATACATTCAAGTCCCGAGAAACCATCTACAAAATAAAATTTAACACGTAACTGATGTGCCCCAAACGGGATCTCTCTGGATCTGACACCACTGATAGCTGTATTTCATTTTAGCTTTTCAATCAATTACTCCTTCTTTGCAGCAGCTTGTCATACCTAGTCTCTCTTCTTCTAGGAACTAATTCAAAATGTCGTGGAGTCAAGGTAATAAGGAACATTTTAAGTTTTTTACTTAAATCTAGGAGACAGTTTTGGGTACAGTAAAATCTGTCAAAATACTATTTAAAATTATCCCCCCTCAAATATCCTCAAATCTGTTGTAAAATTGGAAGTTGATATTTCATAATCTCTCAAAGATCCTCCAAATTTCAAATTCATCATGAGTGAGACCATCGAATTCCTACCAAGGAAAAAGAATAAAAATTGGAGTGTGTATAGCTGAAATATTTAGATAATCTAAACACAATATTTTTTAAATCTAGGCCTAGACATTTGTGGGTTTTTTTAGTTCTTAAACATTTCAAATATTCAAAAAAGTTATAGAGGGTTAAAAAAAAATCTTTGAACAGAACCACGAGTTTCATCAAACCTTAACATTTCTCAAAATTGCTTCAGATTTTTAAGAAGGTTATAAATATAACCCTCTCTGAACTCATGCTCCCTTCTCCCTCCCAATGAACAACATTCTCCTAAAATTTTATGTGAACAGTTACCTTTCTTTTGTTATACTCCTATTATTCAAAAGATCGTGTGAAAAATATTTCCTGAGTGCTTACGGAATGATGTTTTAGGTCCTAAGCAGTACATAAAACATATCATTACCAATAACAGTATATTTTGTATTAGTATATTAGACATATAATTTTGTACCCTCCTGTTTTCATTAGCATATGTTTTTGAGATAAATGCATGTCAATACATACTCCTCTAGTTCATTTCCCTTGATCCCTGGTATGTGAATATAGGACTATTTATATATTCTCCTGTTGATAAACAGTTATCTCCAAAGTTTTGCTATTAATAATGCTATAATGAAGACTGTTTTTTTACTTTACATTTCTCCTTGCACACATGTGCTTAAGAGGTTATATATCTTGAACCAGAATCTGTGAGATAAAGAATATATATGCCTTAATATCTACTAGACACTGTCAATGTGCTCTCTTTAATAAGTATAAGAATTTATTTTTACACAGGTAGCATATAAGCATTGCTCAACAAAACTGACTAGACTTTGAACTTTTTGACTGATTATAAAATGGTATCTAATTACTGTTTTAACTTGTGTTTTGCTCATTACTAGCAAGAATGAACATAGGTTACACATAAAATATATTAATTTCTAAAAAGATTTTATTTATTTATTTATTTATTTATTTATTTGAGAGACTGAGAGAACAAGTAGGGGGAGGGCGGAGGGAGAAACAGACTCTGGGCAGAACAGGGATCCCAACATGGGACTCAATCCCAGGACCCTGGGATCATGACCTGAGCCGAAGGCAGACACTTAACTGACTGAGCCACCCAGGTGCCCCATAAAATATATTACTGCCTATTCAGTTTTCTTTGTCTGAAATGCCGTTGTGGCTACTTTGCCATTTTCTTTAGATGTGTTGATTTTGGTTTTGTTTTTTTCTTCTTGATTTTAGGAATTCCTTATATAGTTTAAGTATAATTCCATTATATGCAGCATATGTGGAAAATATCTTCTCCTTATTTGATATTTTTATATTAATTCAATATTTATTAATTTTACTTATGGTGTCTGTTGAGTAGAAAATTTAATATTAATTTAGTCAAATCTATCAAATTTTTCTTTTTTTCTTTTCGAAGTTTATTAAATACATATTTTTATACCTAGGGCTTAATAAAACAGTATCTTAAATTGTCTCCTAAAGATTTTGACATTTAGAATTTGACATGTAGGTTTTTAATACATCTGAAATTTGATTTTGTGAAGGATGCTGACTCAGCATGATCTATTAAGTATTCCCTTTTTTCTTACCAATATTTAAGTGTCCCTCTTACATTTCAAGTTTCCAGATATATAGGTATGTCATTTTCCATTTTCTGATCTCTGCAGTCTGTTTGTTTAATCTATATTTGTCTCTACATCAATAGCATATAGCCTTAATTAGATTCACTTTTTGATACCTCTTAATGTCTAGTAGGGTATATCTCCTGGCCTTATTTGCCAATGCTTTTTTGGCTGCTATCCCTTCCTTCTCGCATAGGAAATTTGGAATTGGATTGTAGAAGTTACAAAATAACTGGTTGCAATAGGAGACTTTTTGCATTTATAAATTCACTTTGGAAATTTGATATACTGACAATATTGAGACTTCTTATTCATAAACATTATTTACCTCGTTTTTTGTTTAGTTCCTCCTTAATGTCTTGGAAAAGAGCTTTGTAATTTTCTTCATAAGGAGTTTCCATATTTATTACTAGATTTATTCTAGTAAATTTTCCAGTTAAAAAAAAAGTCCTATTTGGGGGGAAGAGTTTGCTTTTTGTTGTTGTTATTGTTGTTTTGTTTTGTTTTTGCTATCATCGCTTTTGTTGCACTCACATTCATGTATTAATTATCTTATTATCGTGGATCACTCATAGACAATCATGTCATCCGCATATAGAATTTTTTTTTCCTTTTTTCTTTTAATTCTTACAGCTCTACTCCTTTTTCTTACCTAATTTTCCTGCCCAAGACTTCCAGAACATATAGAATGAAAGTAGTATCAGAAAGCATCCTTGTCTTTTTCTTGAATTTAATGAGAAAGCTTCTAATGTTCCTCCATGAATTTTAGGTGTGCCTAATATTCTTTAAAATAGATACATAGATAATGTTTATCAGATTATAAAGGAGTCCTTCTTTCTTAATTCTCTAAGTCTTTTTTTTTTAAAGATTTTATTTATTTATTTGACAGAGAGAGATCACAAGCAGGCAGAGAGGCAGGCAGAGAGAGAGGAGGAAGCAGGTTCTCTGCTGAGCAGAGAGCCCGATGCGGGGCTTGATCCCAGGACCCTGAGATCATGACCCGAGCCGAAGGCAGCGGCTTAACCCGCTGAGCCACCCAGGTGCCCCATCTAAGTCTTATTCTATTTTTGAAACTTCTGATTTATCTATGCATGTACCTATCTGTTACACCTCTGTTCTGTCATTAAATGTTGCATTAAGTGAACCATGACGAGAACTCAATCCTGAACTTATCTATGAAAACCCCATTTCCAGGTATTATAATTACTGCTGGTATATCATAAAAAGAGGCGTAATCCTAGTTATTCGTTGCCCACCACAATGGTAAGAATATGGCTAACTGACTTAAAGAAAGTGCCTAATAATCTGAAGACTTATGTAAATATGGTCCTCATCATTATTAGAACAGTTTTGTTATCTTCAGTATTATCCGTACAGTTCTGTGATATATTTGCTTCCAGGAATGTCTCTTGCTTATGTAGGAGCGTCTGTGAGGAATAGGCAAAGACTTTTTTTCTAGCTTAGAATTCGTGTCCAAATAAGAAAATATTGAAACAATAATGACTGAAAACTTAATTCACTAGGAAAACAATGATGCATCTTTGTTACTCAAAGGACTTAGAATTAACAAGTTAGCATCAACCAATACTTATCATTTATTATATAAGTAACTCAAAGAATGTAACTATTGGCATTATGAAAAACCTGGTAAAAACTGTCATTATAGAACTATTTCTTATCTTCTTATAAACAATAGTAACAGCACAGGAGTCTTTTTTCTCAGTCAAGCTGAGATGTTAACTTATATCTTATTAATAAAGGGGTAATTTTATTTCTTGAGTGAATAAAGGGATTCAATATTTCAGGTTAATGTCACTCTGTGATATTTCTTTTAGGAGACTCTCTGCACACTGCAGAAGAAGCTCATTTGAGTAAACTGGGTATGTGAATGCCCTACAGAGCCATCATGAAAAAAGAGGTAATTTCCCTTTGCCCTTTTCCACTATTCTTTTTATTATAGCTTTATGGAATGTTATAATATTCCTAAAGACAGAGAAAGATACTCTGAATAGCTTGAATTACTGAGCACATAAAGATTTAAAGGTTAGCCTTGAGGGACATTATTACACTTCAGGTCAATAATACCTACTAACCTTTCCCTTATCTACTGAGAATAAATAAAAGTTCTATAATACTGAATTTTGCTCAAACTAAAAGTTTCTAGAAAGTCTGTTTTGAGGTTAGGAGCCTGGGAAAGAGTTCCTGGGGGAATTTCATATAAGGAGACCAAGAACATATGGAAAGCTAGCTGTTTCCCGTTCCATGTCTCTGGCTTTCATACAGAAAGAAGGTCCTGATGGGGCTCTTTGCTCCCAGTGAAACTTTTCAAAATACATAGGCTGCCAGACTGATTCCTGTTGCCCTTTGAAGGGATCCATTTTAGAACTTGCTATTGATGAAAGAGCTCATTTTATGAGCTTTTTTGAAAAATAGGTTTAATAAAAAGGAATGTTATTATAGTGCTGATGAGCTACCCTCGCCTGTATCCCAGAAGTTAGCAAACAAGCCATATCCTAACAACAACATGACTTACCATATTAATCACGAAGTCATGTCTGGCCCAACAGGAGTGAGGAAAGACACACCAGAGGGAGGATCCTGCTGCTGTCCAAAGGTGGCAGCCCTGAGCAGGGGAAGAGTTAAAAACTCTGTCCCCACTCCCTTTGGCCACAGGTGCAGACCATTCTAGTCCTCCATTTCCTCCTTGGTAGAGTACCTTTGTTGGATATCAAGCAGTGTGGAGACACTCGTCATGCTGAATCTTGATTATGTGTCTGCACGAATGCAGTACTTGTTCAGGCTTTAGAATTCTCACATGTACCCCTGCTGTTAATATAGTAGTTCCATATGTGGCTGGAATTGCATGGTACATAGGGGCCTATGGGACAAATCTGGCCCACGGTCTGTTTTTGTCCTGCCTGTAAACTGGGAATGGTTTTCACATCTTTAAAGATTTGCAAATATATATGCAAATATATACATATAAAAATACATATATATAAAGTATTGCAAATATATATTATATTTAAACATTTTATATTACATACATTTAAATATTTAAAAAATATTAAATATTAAATGTATTTGTGTAAAATAAAATATATTTTATACATATATATATATATATATATATGAGACATTAAATGAGAAAAAGTGTGTGTCAGTTATCATATGTGGCCCACAAAGTGCTAAAATATTTACTATCTGGCCATCTACAAGAAAAGTTTGATGACTCCTGCTAGGTAAGAACAGCTCAGTTACTCTAATTTATCCACTTATCTCTTACCGTTATTTGGCCAACTTGGAATAGTTAGGTTAAAAAAAAAAAAAGATAAATGGATATATTTTCTACTCTGTGGTTTATCTGTTTTGCTCCGCTTTTCATGCCCCTTGGTTAGCATGTAATAGACTATATATGTTTATTTCCTTTGCACTTTTTGCTTTTTAGTCTCCATTAAGAAATGTTTTTGGCCTGAGGTAATAGAATTATTTTCCTATATGGTTTTCTGAAAATTTTATATTTTGTTTTTCATGTCTAAGTCTTGAATCCACCTGGAAATGATACTCAGTTTTGGAATAAAGAAGGGCTTCGCATTCATTTTGGTCTTTTCTCTCTATGGTAACCAATTACTCTGAACCTTTTATTGCTCTGCAAAGCCATGACTCTCATAATTCAATTTGTTATGTTCACATAGATTAGTTTCTAGACTTTCTGTTCAATTAGTCTGTGTATCCAATGCCAATACCAAAGTCTTTTAAGTAGTATTGCTCTATGGGAATATAAACAGGTATGGATATGTTGGAACATAATTTGATATTATCTAGTATATTTGAAAATGTGCCTATCATAAAACACAGCAATTCCACTCAAGAAATGTATCCTAGGAAAACCCGCGTGTGTGTGTGTGTGCGTGTGTGTGCGCGCACATGTATATATAAATAAATATACGGATATAAATGAAGCTTAAATAAAAATGTTTCTAGAAGTATTATTTGTTAAAAGAAGAAATTGTAAACAACCTAAACCCTTATAACAGAAAAACAAATAATTTCTAAATAGTTGCATGCATCTTATATAAAGTATATTGAGCAAACTTAAGAAGAAAGCATAGAGTATGCTTCTATTTATGTGACACATAGAAACATGCAAAACTAAATGATGCATTTTATAAAGATACATTGATAAGACTCTTAAACAAAAATGAAGCCAAAAAAAAAGACAAAAATGAAACCAAATGGAAACATTCAGGATTATGGTTACCTCTGCAGATGAGACAGTGCTACAGGTTCAGAGAGAAAACACAGGAGATTCCAAAGGATTAGTAACATTCCATCGATTAGAAAATTTACATATATTTAAGAAGGACTCTAAGTAAATAAATAACCAAATAAATAGACAATAAATTATTTGTAGGTGGACAGATATGAAAGGCCACCAACTCCAAGCCCAATGTATTCACTTTTATATTAGATTGATTTTACTGGTATGTTAAAGTTTCATAAAGATTATTAAACTACCAAATATTTCTTTTTCAGAAAACCACTATAACATTATACTAAGTATCATCTTTTGTGTTGGTATCATACACCATGCACAATGGTAAAAGCTTCATAAACATCAACATTGATCTTAATATCAGATAGGCAAGGCAAGTATTATTATTATAATTTTTTAAAAGATTTATTTATTTTAGGGAAAGAAAGAAAGGGCATGCTTGAGTAGGGAAAGGGGACTGAGGGGGAGAGAGAAAGAGAGAGACAGACAGAGAGAGAGAGAGAGACAGAAAATCTCAAGGAAATTCCCCACTGAGCATGGAGCCCAGTATAAAGGCTCAATCGCATGACCTCGAGATAATGACTTGAGCTGAAACCAAGAGGCAGATGTTCAACCAACTGAGCCATCCAGGTGCTCTAAGACAGGTATTATTATATGTGTTTATATACATTATATACTCAGAAAAATTAAGAATTTGCTTCAGGTATCACAGCTAACAAGTGTCATAATTGTCTTCTAAACCTAAATTTATCTGGTCCTTGATAATGTGCTCCACACATTTCAAATATCTAATTCTGATGAATTATATGACACAAAGTGTAAGATGTACATAATATATAATACTTAATTTAAATATTTAAACTATATTTAATATTTAAACTAGCCCATGGGCCAGGAGAATTTGAGAAAAAAAATGGATTGAGATTAGAGTCCAGTCCTTGGCAATATTTATTTTGATCTGGCCTTGGTTTGTTCCTTATAAAAGAATCCTTAATTATCTCTACTAGCTCAAGTAGAAATAAACGCAATCTGAAATAATTACTATTCGGTTGTAGACGATAACCTTGATTTGTAGTCATGTCAGCCTCTCTATGAATTCCTTCTAATTACCAACTTAAATCTTAACTTAAATGGAGCTGAAAAAGTTCATCATTTCCATATTCCTGCTCTCCTTTGGCCATTCATGTTGATCGAAACCATGGTATAAACTTACCCTGAAATATAAAATCCATGAGATTCTATATGGCTTCTTCTCAAGCTTTTCCTGGAGAAGTCTTGATGGTTGAGTTGTGGGCTCTAAATCCCATTCTCATAGATCATAATCCATGAGCAAAAGAAGGGAAAAGAGGGATGCTTGGGTGGCTCAGTCAGTTAAGTGTCCAACTCTTGGTTTCAGCTCAGGTCGTGATCTCAGGGTCCTGGGACCAATCTCCAGGATGGGCTCTGCACTCAGCAGGGCATCTGCTTAAGAGTCTCTCCCTCTGCCCCTCTCCTGACTCATGTTCTCTCTCTTTCAAATAAATAAATAAGTCTTTTAGTAAAAAAAAAAAACAAAAACAAAAACAAAAAAAACAAAGCAAGAAAGAGAGAGAATGGACCTATTTTCTTTTGATGCTCCTATGTGTCAGGTAATCTACCCAGTCTTTCCCACTAGGTACCTAACTTATCCCTCCCAACTCTGTAGGCCAACTAGAATCACCTTATTCTTACACTTGCAGGAAAAGACTCAGGGCAAACTATGACCTGATCATGCTTCACATTGCAAGTGGTAGAGCTTGGGATCAACAGACCTTGCTTTATATCTTATGTTGTGCCATAACTAATTTTTTAGAGCATGCTCTACACCCAATGTGAGTCCAACTCAGGACTTGAACTCATGACCCTGAAATTAAGATCTGAGCTGAGATCAAGTGTCAGACACTTAACCAACTGAGCCACCCAGGTGCCCCATGCCATAACTATTTTTAAACTATATAAACCTGTACGGCCAATCCCATAGTCACTAGCCCCTGGTGGTTCTCCACCACTGGAAAGGGAGCTAGACTAAACTGAGGTGTGCTGGAAGTACTGAATGCACCCTGGAGTTCAGAGACCTCAAAAAAAAAAAAAAGTAAAATATCTCATTAATAATATTTTATATTGTTTACATGTTTAAATGAGAGTTTTAAGCTATAGGGGATTAAGTAAAAGTATTAGGAAACTTGATTTCACTGATTTCCCTTTACTTTTTAAAATACAATTACTAGAAAATTTTAAATTGCTTATGTAGTTTGTATTGTATTTCTTTTGGAGAGTTGATGTAGATCTCTGCATAGGGAGCTGGGGAAATTTAGTTTGGAGAAACAGTTATGGTCTTTACTGGCTGAAATACTTTGAGCAAAATCTTAGTTTACTGGGTAGTGTATTTTCATCTAACAAACGTGGATAATAATTTATGCCTTGCAGGGCTGATGTTGGGACCAGAGGCAAAATGCATGAGGCTTTCTCCAAGTATCTGAAACATAGTGGGCACTTGGGAAAGGGTAACAGGATTATATTAGTGAATTTTATAGAATCTCAAAATCTCTAATATTTTAATAGCCTATATAAATCTTTAAATGTTATGTTTGAAGCTTATTGGACTTCAAAAATGTATATACTTTTTCACTTCTCATATAGTTTCCATGGAAAAAAAGTGACTGATAGTACTTTCAGCATCATGAAACTCAAGAGGAAAGGGAAAGATGAGGATATTAATTTTGCAATGTGAGTCCTCAAAACTGAAAGGTGACAATAAAGAAAACTTGGACATTGCTTTGAGGTTGTATGAATTGTTGACAATGAACTTGTCATCACATTTATCATAGATAATCTGTCCACAGATAGTCACTATTTAACATTTTCCCACATCTATTTTATTTACTTAATTACATGCAAAAATCACCCAAGTGGTAGGTCTTACCTGTTGCTAACAAAATGTATACCCCTATATTACACACCAATTCAAAGCCCACGTAGGCAGAACTTCACAAAAATCTTGCTTGTAAGAGCCCGTTGGAGCGATCACTATTCTTGTGGTGGAGGTCTTTGAAGTTCAAGACTCATTTTATATTTTTTAATTCCTTCTTTTCTTTTTTAAGAGAAAGAGAGTGTGTGTGCATGTGAGGTGGGGAGGATCAGAGGGAACAGGAGAGAGAGAATCTTAAGCGGGCTCCATATTCAACGCTAAGCCAGAAGCAGGGCTTGATCTCCACGACCCTGAGATCATGACCTAAGCAGAAATCAAGAGCCTGATGCTTAACCGACTGAGCCACCCAGGCACCCCTAGATTCCTTTTTTATGAGGATGACTATATGTAGATTTTGGCATACACCATTACTGTAAGGAAATTAGAAAATTTATACCATGGGTTCTGATATTAATCCACAATTCTTCTCCTCAAGAGCTCCATGATAAGGTTAAATAAGTGTAGCTGAGAAAATACTTCCGATCTTTCCTGGGTTTTCTTTTGCAGTCCTATGTTATTCTCTTTCTGTGGAAAATTCTTACTTAGGATTCTATTAACTGCAGGCAATCTATACATTCAAACAGCAATTATGAAGGACAAGTCCTCATCAGTTGTGGCTGTTACAAAAGCCTTTTCTTCCCACCAATAAACCCCACCTAGTGCTATTTACCTGATTTTCCTATTATCCAAACTCACAGTGTGGTTCTCCAAGATGCTTTCTCTAATTGAGACACTCTTCATCTGCCTTCTTTCAGAGGAGAAGCAAGTATGTGGTGCTGCTGTGATGATCAGAGAGATATTTTAAGCAACTTTGGCATGGGATGTTATTTCTGGATTCAAATCTGAGCTGAAAGGGATCTGCCATTGCAGAAAGGAGGCCCCGATGACATGTTCCTGTGCTACATCATAAAGGATCTCCTCTAAAGCTGCTGGGTGACATTAATGTCTAATTACTCTCTGCCCAACCCTGTGAATGTTACCTTTGAGAACAGCTCTTTCCCTAGAGATAATAATGATGCTTTGAATCCAAAATCTTCTCTGCTTCTCTTATTACATCTAGGCTTTATTTTGAGAGGATCGTCCTCTGTACCTTGAACAATGCTCTGTCAGTAGACAAAAGTGCCAAATACAGAAATGAAAGTTGAAGGAGCCAGCACCAGATCTGATATTTGGCCTGGGAACCCCCAGTTTTGTTTTTACTAAAACTGGGTAGGTAATATATACATATATTGCCTGAAGGCAAGTTCAACCTCTAAGAAACTCTCGTGACAGCACACACCTCAACTGTTTGGGCTGCATGCTCTCTCCACCCTCAATGGAAAGCAGGGATGTTTCTCTGTGATTTGGCATGAATTCACAAGACTAACACCACTGCGTGCCTGATTCCTGCCTGTGGATACAAGGTTCCGTTGCAGAGCGCCAAGGGCTTAACAATAGTTAATCTCTTAAAAGAAGCAGGTGGCCCTGGCCACCACTACTTCTATTATTGTCTAGGTTCCCCTCGAGTCTCTGCTAATTGCTCACCTGTCAGATTTGGCAGAAGCCCAGAGTTTGACTGACTTTGTTTTTATTCCTTTATAACCCTTTTTAGTGTCCATCTTTTTACATGTTTTTTTTTTTTTTAAATTGCCGGTGTCCAAAAAAATGCTTGAATGTAGCTTCAAATTTGAAAAACATATGTCTCATGGCTTTTTTTTTTTTTTAACTAGAAGTACTCCCAATTCAGCACCCATATCCTGTGTCTTTCATGTACACCTGGAAAGCTAGTCCAAGAAGCAGGCCAGCATCAACCCTGAATCTACGTATATCCACCTTCTGATGTATTTTTATCTACATGTGAAGCAAAAAAAAACAGAATGACCGTGCCATATAAAATGTATTTTTTCACTTGAGTTGGTAAAGGTATTATGATAAAAACAGGTATTCAATTTCCCATTTTAAGGAATTGTCTATTTGTGTGATTATTTTAAAAAATGCATATTCCAAAAATACATGATATGAACTTGTTTCATCCAACCATTCCCTGACTATTGTAAAGAGTGGCAAAATTGGTATTTAGTCTTTCTGTTTCGGCTCTTGGTAATAAACCCTACCTAAATACCTACAATCATAATCTATAGCTTTCTTCCAGAGCTTATTATAAACAGGCAGCACAACATGGACTGTAATTTTCTATAAGAAAAATGCACTGTAGGAGACACACCTCATTTTCATTTAACTTCAAAAACATCAGGAAATTTCCCAAGACCCTGCAGAAATTGATTCACTACTTTATGGGTAACTAAAAATTGAATGGATCATTTCATATGCATGTATTTATTCCTCTGATATCTCAAAAGGCTTTGGAATGGCAGAACCAAGTAAAAGGAGAGAGATTTGACTGGAGAGTGTGAATTCTACTACTGACCATCCTTGATGGGCCTTGGGCTTGCTAAACAATAGAAATTGACAAGAAGCCAGATAAGCATTCCAGGCAAGGCTTTTACTTCTATTGGAGCACATGGGAGATGGCTCAAAGGAGAGAGTCCTTCAGGCTGGCTCCCTGACACAGAAAGAGGGCAGGGAGATCTTTTAAGAGGCCAAGTCTGGAAAAGGAGGGCATTTAAGCATGTAGGGGTGGGGATTTATTGACACTTGTACACTTAAAGTTCATATTTCTTTCACACGTCCCACGTCTAATTAGCATGTTAAATCTCCATCCTTTGGCATAATTTGTAGTAGTATAGTAAAAGAGAAAGTCGGTAAAAGCCATTGCTGTGGCTCATCTTGGCTCAGACTTCAACAGTCTTTGAGTCCTTCCTTTCTCAAGGGACATAGAGTTTCAGCTTTCAGGAATCACTGGATTTTGCAGTTCTGCTCCTTGTCCCTGCTCTAACTCAGATCCATGTTAGAAAGCAGTGTCTTGAGGGATGCCTGGGTGGCTCAGTCAGTTAAGCATCTGCCCTTGACTCAGGTCATGATGCCAGGGTCCTGGGATAGAGCCCTGGGTAGGGCTTCCTGCTCCAAAGAGGAGTCTGCTTTTCTATCTCCCTGCGTCCCTCCCCCTGCTTCTCTCTGTCTTTCTCTCTCTAAGAAATAAATAATATCTTAAAAAAAAAAAAAGAGGAGGAGTCAAGATGGCGGAGTCAAGAAGTAGCAGGCTGAGACTACTTCGGGTAGCGGGAGATCAGCTAAATAGCTTATCTAACGATTGCAAACACCTACAAATCCAACGGGAGATTGAAGAGAAGAAGAACAGCAATTCTAGAAACAGAAAATCAACCACTATCTGAAAGGTAGGACTGGCGGAGAAGTGAATCCAAAGCGACGGGAAGATAGACCGCGGGGGGGTGGGGCCGGCTCCCGGCGAGCGGCAGAGCAACGGAGCAAAATCGGGACTTTTAAAAGTCTGTTCCGCTGAGGGACATCACTCCAGAGGCTTAACTGGGGTGAAGCCCAGGCGGGGTCAGCGCGGCCTCAGGTCCCGCAGGGTCGCAGAAGGATCGGGGGTATCTGAGTGTCGCAGAGCTTACCGGTATTAGAACGGGGAAGCCGGCTACAGAGACAGAGCTGAGGAGTGACTCTCAGCTCGGGGTTGCCTTGAACCGGTAGCAGGCTCGGTCAGCTCGGAGCGCGGCCAGAGGCCAGGGTGACGGGAGTCATTGGGAGCTGTTCTCTGAGGGCGAACTGAGGAGTGGGGCCCCGGGCTATCGGCTCCTCCGGGCCGGACACTGGGAGGCCGCCATCTTCACTCCCGCCCTCCAGAACTCTACGGAAAGCGCTTAGGGAACAAAAGCTCCCGAAAGCAAACCTAAGCAGATTACTCAGCACAGTCCTGGGTAAGGGCGGTGCAACTCCACCTGGGGCAAAGACGCTTGAGAATCACTACAACAGGCCCCTCCCCCAGAAGATCAACGGGAAACCCAGCCAGGACCAAGTTCACCTACCCAGGAGTGCTGTTTCAATACCAAGGAGAGCGGCAGAATTCCAGAGGAGAAGAAAGCAAAGCACGGAACTCATGGCTTTCTCTCCATGATTTTTTAGCCTTGCAGTTAATTTAATTTTTTTTTCTTTTTCAATTTTTTTTTCTTTTTCTCTTCTTCTGCTAATTTTTTTTAACTTTTACTGTTTTCTTTTTTAAAGTTTTTTAAATAGTTTATCTAATATATATATTTTTTTCCTCTTTTTATATTTTTTCTTTATCGGCTTTCTTTTTTAAAATACTTTCTTTTTTTTTTTTCTTTTTGAACCCCTTTTTATCCCCTTTCTCCCCCCTCACGATTTGGGATCTCTTCTGATTTGGCTAAAGCATATTTTCCTGGGGTTGTTGCCACCCTTTTAGTATTTTACTTGCTCCTTCATAAACTCTTATCTGGACAAAATGACAAGGCGGAAAAATTCACAACAAAAAAAAGAACAAGAGGCAGTACCAAAGGCTAGGGACCTAATCAATACAGACATTGGTAATATGTCAGATATAGAGTTCAGAATGACGATTCTCAAGGTTCTAGCCGGGCTTGAAAAAGGCATGGAAGATATTAAAGCAACCCTCTCGGGAGATATAAAAGCCCTTTCTGGAGAAATAAAAGAACTAAAATCTAACCAAGTTGAAATCAAAAAAGCTATTAATGAGGTGCAATCAAAAATGGAGGCTCTCACTGCTAGGATAAATGAGGCAGAAGAAAGAATTAGCGATATAGAAGACCAAATGACAGAGAATAAAGAAGCTGAGCAAAAGAGGGACAAACAGCTACTGGACCACGAGGGGAGAATTCGAGAGATAAGTGACACCATAAGATGAAACAACATTAGAATAATTGGGATTCCAGAAGAAGAGGAAACGGAGAGGGGAGCAGAAGGTATATTGGAGAGAATTATTGGAGAGAATTTCCCCAATATGGCAAAGGGAACAAGCATCAAAATTCAAGAGGTTCAGAGAACCCCCCTCAAAATCAATAAGAATAGGTCTACACCCCAAAACCTAATAGTAAAATTGACAAGTCTTAGTGACAAAGAAAAGATCCTGAAAGCAGCCCGGGAAAAGAAGTCTGTAACGTACAATGGTAAAAATATTAGATTGGCAGCAGACTTATCCACAGAGACCTGGCAGGCCAGAAAGAGCTGGCATGATATATTCAGAGTACTAAATGAGAAAAACATGCAGCCAAGAATACTATATCCAGCTAGGCTATCATTGAAAATAGACGGAGAGATTAAAAGCTTCCAGGACAAACAAAAACTGAAAGAATTTGCAAATACCAAACCAGCGCTACAGGAAATATTGAAAGGGGTCCTCTAAGCAAAGAGAGACCCTAAAAGTAGTAGATCAGAAAGAAACAGAGACAATATACAATAACAGTCACCTTACAGGCAATACATGGCACTAAATTCATATCTCTCAATACTTACCCTGAATGTTAATGGGCTAAATGCCCCAATCAAAAGACACAGGGTATCAGAATGGATAAAAAAACAAAACCCATCTATATGTTGCCTACAAGAAACTCATCTTAAACCCAAAGACACCTCCAGGTTTAAAGTGAGGGGGTGGAAAAGAATTTACCGTGCTAATGGACATCAGAAGAAAGCAGGAGTGGCAATCCTTATATCAGATCAATTAGATTTTAAGCCAAAGACTATAATAAGAGATGAGGAAGGACACTATATCATACGCAAAGGAACTGTCCAACAAGAAGATCTAACAATTTTAAATATCTATGCCCCTAACGTGGGAGCAGCCAACTATATAAACCAATTAATAACAAAATCAAAGAAACACATCGACAAGAATACAATAATAGTAGGGGATTTTAACACTCCCCTCACTGAAATGGACAGATCATCCAAGCAAAAGATCAACAAGGAAATCAAGGCCTTAAATGACACACTGGACCAGATGGACATCACAGATATATTCAGAACATTTCATCCCAAAGCAACAGAATACACATTCTTCTCTAGTGAACATGGAACATTCTCCAGAATAGATCACATTCTTGGTCCTAAATCAAGTCTCAACCGGTATCAAAAGATTGGGATCATTCCCTGCATATTTTCAGACCACAATGCTCTAAAGCTAGAACTCAATCACAGGAGGAAATTTGGAAAGAACCCAAATACATGGACTAAACAGCATCCTTCTAAAGAATGAATGGGTCAACCAGGAAATTAAAGAAGAATTGAAAAAATTTATGGAAACAAATGATAATGAAAACACAACGGTTCAGAATCTGTGGGACACAACAAAGGCAGTCCTGAGAGGAAAATATATAGTGGTACAAGCCTTTCTCAAGAAACAAGAAAGGTCTCAGGTACACAACCTAACCCTATACCTAAAGGAGCTGGAGAAAGAACAAGAAAGAAACCCTAAGCCCAGCATGAGAAGAGAAATCATAAAGATTAGAGCAGAAATCAATGAAATAGAAACCAAAAAAACAATAGAACAAATCAACGAAACTAGGAGGTGGTTCTTTGAAAGAATTAATAAGATTGATAAACCCCTGGCCAGACTTATCAAAAAGAAAAGAGAAAGGACCCAAATAAATAAAATCATGAATGAAAGAGGAGAGATCACAACGAACACCAAAGAAATACAGACAATTATAAGAACATACTATGAGCAACTCTACGCCAACAAATTTGACAATCTGGAAGAAATGGATGCATTCCTAGAGACATATAAACTACCACAACTGAACCAGGAAGAAATAGAAAGCCTGAACAGACCCATAACCAGTAAGGAGATTGAAACAGTCATCAAAAATCTCCAAACAAACAAAAGTCCAGGGCCAGACGGCTTCCCGGGGGAATTCTACCAAACATTTAAAGAAGAACTAATTCCTATTCTCCTGAAACTGTTCCAAAAAATAGAAATAGAAGGAAAACTTCCAAACTCATTTTATGAGGCCAGCATCACCTTGATCCCAAAACCAGACAAGGATCCCAACAAAAAAGAGAACTACAGACCAATATCCTTGATGAACACAGATGCAAAAATTCTCGCCAAAATACTAGCCAATAGGATTCAACAGTACATTAAAAGGATTATTCACCACGACCAAGTGGGATTTATTCCAGGGCTGCAAGGTTGGTTCAACATCCGCAAATCAATCAATGTGATACAACACATTAATAAAAGAAAGAACAAGAACCATATGATACTCTCCATAGATGCTGAAAAAGCATTTGACAAAGTACAGCATCCCTTCCTGATCAAAACTCTTCAAAGTGTAGGGATAGACGGCACATACCTCAATATTATCAAAGCCATCTATGACAAACCCACCGCAAATATCATTCTCAATGGAGAAAAACTGAAAGCTTTTCCGCTAAGGTCAGGAACACGGCAGGGATGTCCGTTATCACCACTGCTATTCAACATAGTACTAGAAGTCCTAGCCTCAGCAATCAGACAACAAAAGGAAATTAAAGGCATCCAAATCAGCAAAGAAGAAGTCAAACTATCACTCTTTGCAGATGATATGATACTATATGTGGAAAACCCAAAAGACTCCACTCCAAAACTGCTAGAACTTGTACAGGAATTCAGTAAAGTGTCAGGATATAAAATCAATGCACAGAAATCAGTTGCATTTCTCTACACCAACAACAAGACAGAAGAAAGAGAAATTAAGGAGTCCATCCCATTTACAATTGCACCCAAAACTATAAGATACCTAGGAATAAACCTAACCAAAGAGACTAAGAATCTATACTCAGAAAACTATAAAGTACTCATGAAAGAAATTGAAGAAGACACAAAGAAATGGAAAAATGTTCCATGCTCCTGGATTGGAAGAATAAATATTGTGAAAATGTCTATGCTACCTAAAGCAATCTACACATTTAATGCAATTCCTATCAAAGTAACATCCATTTTTTTCAAAGAAATGGAACAAATAATCCTAAAATTTATATGGAACCAGAAAAGACCTCGAATAGCCAAAGGAATATTGAAAAAGAAAGCCAAAGTTGGTGGCATCACAATTCCGGACTTCAAGCTCTATTACAAAGCTGTCATCATCAAGACAGCATGGTACTGGCACAAAAACAGACACATAGATCAATGGAACAGAATAGAGAGCCCAGAAATGGACCCTCAACTCTATGGTCAACTCATCTTCGACAAAGCAGGAAAGAATGTCCAATGGAAAAAAGACAGCCTCTTCAATAAATGGTTTTGGGAAAATTGGACAGCCACATGCAGAAAAATGAAATTGGATCATTTCCTTACACCACACACGAAAATAGACTCAAAATGGATGAAGGATCTCAATGTGAGAAAGGAATCCATCAAAATCCTCGAGGAGAACACAGGCAGCAACCTCTTCGACCTCAGCCGCAGCAACATCTTCCTAGGAACATCACCAAAGGCAAGGGAAGCAAGGGCAAAAATGAACTTTTGGGATTTTATCAAGATCAAAAGCTTTTGCACAGCAAAGGAAACAGTGAACAAAACCAAAAGACAACTGACAGAATGGGAGAAGATATTTGCAAATGACATATCAGATAAAGGGCTAGTGTCCAAAATCTATAAAGAACTTAGCAAACTCAACACCCAAAGAACAAATAATCCAATCAAGAAATGGGCAGAGGACATGAACAGACATTTCTGCAAAGAAAACATCCAGATGGCCAACAGACACATGAAAAAGTGCTCCATATCACTCGGCATCAGGGAAATACAAATCAAAACCACCATGAGATATCACCTCACACCAGTCAGAATGGCTAAAATTAACAAGTCAGGAAATGACAGATGCTGGCGAGGATGTGGAGAAAGGGGAACCCTCCTACACTGTTGGTGGGAATGCAAGCTGGTGCAACCACTCTGGAAAACAGCATGGAGGTTCCTCAAAATGTTGAAAATAGAACTACCCTATGACCCTGCAATTGCACTGCTGGGTATTTACCCTAAAGATACAAACGTAGTGATCCGAAGGGGCACATGCACCCGAATGCTTATAGCAGCCATGTCTACAATAGCCAAACTATGGAAGGAACCTAGATGTCCATCTACAGACAAATGGATAAAGAAGATGTGGTATATATACACAATGGAATACTATGCAGCCATCAAAAGAAATGAAATCTTGCCATTTGCGACGACGTGGATGGAACTAGAGGGTATCATGCTTAGCAAAATAAGTCAATCGGAGAAAGACAACTATCATATGATCTCCCTGATATGAGAGATAGGAGATGCAACATGGGGGGTTGACGGGGTAGGAGAAGAGTAAATGAAACAAGATGGGATTGGGAGGGAGACAAACCATAAGTGACTCTTAATCTCACAAAACAAACTGAGGGTTGATGGGGGGAGGGGGTTGGGAGAGGGGGGTGGGGTTATGGATATTGGGGAGGGTATGTGCTATGGTGAGTGCTGTGAAGTGTGTAAACCTGGCGATTCGCAGACCTGTACCCCTGGGGATAAAAATATATGTTTATAAAGCTGTAAAAAAAAAAAAAAAAAAAGAAAAGAAAAAAGAAAGGATGAATACCCAAGTTTTGTAGCAACATGGATGGGACTGGAAGAGATGATGCTGAGTCAAGCAGAGAGAGTCAATTATCATATGGTTTCACTTATTTGTGGAGCATAACAAATAGCATGGAGGACAAGGGGAGATGGAGAGGAGAAGGGAGTTGAGGGAAATTGGAAGGGGAGGTGAACCATGAGAGACTATGGACTCTGAAAAACGATCTGAGAATTTTGAAGGGGTGGGGGGCGGGAGGTTGGGGGCACCAGGTGGTGAGTATTGTGGAGGGCACGGATTGCATGGAGCACTGGGTGTGGTGCAAAAATAATGAATACTGTTATGCTGAAAAAATAAAGAATTAATAAAAAAAATTTTTTTAAAAAAAAAGAAAGTAATGTCTTGAGAGGGTGATAGTAAATGATTATGTATATACTTTCTTACTTATATGGTTTGATTTATTGTCATCGTTTCTTTCTTTGGTAATGATGTTTTTAAAGATGTTACAATGAAAAATTGCATGAAAAATGTATCAAGAAGTCAATTTGGTAATAATCACTCTGAGACATTTTCTAGCTGGTGGTTAATACAGAGTACCTTGATTCCTATTTTTTTTTTGACTCAAAATTAGACACTGTTTCTCATTCTTGTGCAGAATTTTAAAAACTTCCTAGCATCAAGTATGTATCCAATAAATGTTTCCATACATTCTAAATTCTACTCAAAGTAATTGCCATTGGAAAGCTTTTTAAATTGTATATAGCACAGATAAAATAAAGATTTTTGTGCTAAAACCTGAATAAATAACAACAGATATTTCTTTAACTTTAAACTCCATGTGTGGGTAAGTAAAAGAAATACATCAACAAGCTAATTTTGTCTTTATTATAATGCTGTAGATAAATTTTCATGATCACTTCTTCCCTCCCTAGTCTCATTTTTCTTTCTATACTTCCTTATTTTACAGTCCTTAGGAGTGCATCATAGATTTTGTTTATTATTCTCTGTTTTTGCAATTTTACTGTATGTATATATATACAATATAAGCTGTACATGACATAACTGTGAGTATGGAATTATATATAAATAATATAAACAAGGGAAACATTCTGCAACTTATTCCTTGCACTCATGTAATGTTTTTAAAAATGTATCCACATCCACAAATTTAGAACCTATCAATTCATTTCTCTGGTATATAGTATTTCCTCAATTATCCACTTTCTTTCTGATGGAACATACAGATTGCTTTCTATTTTCTTCTATTACAAAACAATACTTGAATGAATATACTTTCATGTGATGTCTTAAATACATTGTACCAGAGATTTCTGGATTATATACATAGTAAAGAATTGTAGGGTCATGTGGTATATACATTTCCTATATATTGACAAAAGATACTTGACCAAACTTACACTCCTACCAGCTGTATCCTTCATCTTTACCAAGTCTTTTAAAATTTTTATCAATATAATGGTTCCAAAATAATATCTCATTATTATCAGTGACTGTGTTTTTAACAGTGGTATTATTAATCAGTTGATTTTTTCTTTTCCTTTTTCTTTCATATATTTTCCAAATTTTCCTTAATAAGCATATATTTATTATGAAATAATATGTAACTTATTTTTATATATTTGTATTTTTTCTTTCGATTCAATAAGCATGTATTTTAACACTGTGTTAATTGCTACAGACACACACATAAAATAATCTTTTTAAAAAAGAAATAGCTCTTGCCTTCAAAGAGTTTATTTACAGCCTAATCAGGCAAACAGATATATTAAAAAGGACATTATTGGGGAATCTGGGTGGCTCAGTGGGTTAAAGCCTCTGCCTTCAGCTCAGGTCATGATCCCAGGGTCCTGGGGATCGAGCCCCACATCGGGCTCTCTGTTCAGCAGGAAGCCTGCTTCCCCCTCTCTCTCTGCCTGACTCTCCCTACTTGTAACCTCTGTCTGTCAAATAAATAAATAAAATCTTTAAAAAAAATTAAAAAGAACATTTGTTTGGTAATCACAAAATAAAAATGTATGGGAATATAGAAGTCGCAGAGGATCAGGACTTTCTAATACTAAGAAAGGCAATTCCAGAGAAGTGCTTCTGGAGATATGATAGAAGAGTTCGTATTCACTTTTCTTTCAAGATACAGCAGGCTTCCACTTAGGTTAGCAGAACTGGTTAAAATAGTAATATGCAAACAGAAAAATGTGGAAAATGAATGAATAATAACTATTCAGTACAAGAAACAGGGTTAGAATAAACTGGTGTGGATAGGTTGGCTCAGAATGCCTCCTCCTTTAAGGCCTCACAAATACCCATTATATCCAAATTTGTGGGCAAGTTTCTGAGACCTTGATGTAGAAGCAGGATACAGTGGGAAGAGGAAGCTGATCATGACAGCCTATCACAAGTTCCCCATGCTTGTGATCTGGAAATCACAATAAACATGATTGCGTGCCCTTCTGGCAATGATAGATGACAATCCCATGACACTATGGATGAACCAATGCTTTCTGTTCACCAAGCACTTTCAAGTTATTATTTATCATTCTGTATGCTTGGTGAATGAGGGAAACGAGTCCTAGAAAAACTTGAGTGGTCCAAAAATTATGGAAGTAATTTATAATTTAATTGAAATGAAAACCACAGGACTTTGAATTCTAAATTCAGCCTTCATAGAAGTCCTTTCATTTTTCCCTTTCCAGAACTTACCTCTAGATGCAGATATTTGCCCATTAGTTATCCAGATAGATAAATAAGCACCAGCTCTCATGTATACACGCATACACACACACACACACCCCCCAAGGGATTCTTTTTTTTTTTTTTTTTTAATATTTATTTATTTGTCAGAGAGAGAGAGAACACAAGCAGGGGGAGCAGCAGACAGAGCAGGCAGAGGGAGAAGCAGGCTTCCCGCTGAGCAAGAAGCCTAATGCGGCACTCGATCCCAGGACCCTGGGATCACAACCTGATCCAAAGGCAGATGCCCAACCAGCTGAGCCACCCACGCATCCCACTAAGTGATTCTTGAGTACTCATTCTTCTATGGTGAGCATTTTGAGAGATATGAAGATTGAACATATTTGGTAGTACACCTTTACACATATTGTTCACTCCCTTAAATGCTAAATGTATTTATTCTACTCTTTGGAGATTGTAGGTATATAACTAGAACTTAGAATTATAAATGCATTTAATAAAGTTGATGATTGACTAAAAACATTTCAGCCAGTATGGACTCATAGCCAAATTAATAAAGGTTATCTGGGAGAAAAAAAACAAACAAACAAACGTCATTTCCCTTTCCAACAAAAAGTGATTTAGTGATGTAATCTGACAAGGAGATTTATCCGTGCATCCATTCAACAAATACTTGTTGAGCACTCACTATATATCAGTCGGGGTTAAGTATTTTAACTAAATTAATCTCAGGGCTAATTATAATAACAACCATATGTTATTGGTATTATTCATTCTATTTTAAGATAATGAAGTTGGAGATAATATTTTTTTAAAGATTTTATTGATTTGGGGCGCCTGGGTGGCTCAGTGGGTTAAGCCGCTGCCTTCGGCTCAGGTCATGATCTCAGGGTCCTCGGATCGAGTCTCGGATCGAGTCCCGCATCGGGCTCTCTGCTTGGCAGGAAGCCTGCTTCCCTCTCTCTCTCTCTGCCTCCCTCTCTGTCTGCTTGTGATCTCTCTCTGTCAAATCAATCAATAAAATCTTAAAAAAAAAAAAAGATTTTATTGATTGATTTGACAGACAGAGATCACAATTAGGCAGAGAGGCAGACAGAGAGAGAGGAGAAAGCAGGCTCCCCACTGAGCAGAGAGCCCTACGCGGGGCTCAATCCCAGGACCCTGAGACCATGACCTTAGCCTAAGGCAGAGGCTTTAACCCACTGTGTCACCCAGGCGCCCCAAAATTGGAGGTAATATTAAGTAATTTAATCAGGCTTACACATCTTTTAAGGGATACAACTAACCCCAGAGTTTACTTCTAATCCACTATGCTATATGTAAATATATTCTGTTATATTTTAACAATTATTTTTTAGGACCCTGAGCTGGAAAAGCAGTAATTCTCTAGGAAATAACAAAAATGTTCAAACACCTATATTTCCAAAGCACAAAATTCCAAACAATATCATTAATGAATAATTACTAATATTTTAAGTAGTTACTTTAAAAATTTAACGCTAGATATATTCACATACATTTGAATGAAGAAATGACTTTGTATGTACAATGATGTTTTTGTCAAGTGATTGCATCATTTTATATTTTTCAAAAAGTCAAAGCAGTTGTGATTTCATATGAGAACTACAGCAATACTGAAATTGGAATATGGTATAACTATTACTTTGTGTCTATTTCCATGAAATCAATCCAACTTAATCATGGATGAAATGGAAATATGCTATAAAACCTTGTAGATTTACCTCTTGTAATGCTATTTATTCGATGCCTTTGTTCATTTGAAATGTTCTACATATGCAGCTTACAGTTTTCACATTGAAAAAAAAATAAAGCCACTGGTTATTTTAAAAGGTCACTTTTCTAATTGTTGTAATAAAGCCCAGCTGGTGAGCCAATCTCTAGAATAACTTGGGGCTAGCACAGCCGAGGCTGCAGAGTGAAGAATGTACTAAGAAGGGAGCGATTTTAAGCATATGTCCTTTATTTCACATATTTGTGACTGCCAGTAACCAATATCTAATTTTATTTAAAGTAAAGCGTCTTTGAATTTTCAAGTGATTTATACTGCAACCTGTGTCCTCATGCTAATCATAAAAGGATAGACTTATCATGATGAATATAGAAAGGGAAGTAATTGATTCTTTGGTCTGAATTTTCCTCTCCGTTAATAGATTTCCCCTTTAGCAACAAGGCAAAATAATAAGGGAGCACACAAGATAACTTAAGTATAGCTAGCTTTGGGACTGCCAATCACTAAAAGCTTATCTAGCATTTCCAGCACTCTTCATGAATGCTCCTGCTCTGTGCTTAGAATAATAAAATCTTCAAGTTCCACAGGTGTTAACTTCATCTTGTAGAAAAAATAATAAATATGAATTTGTCACAATGCAGAATTCCCTATTTTGCTTCTTGACATTTAAGAAAAACTTTAGAAGGATATCTATTCTGAGATAGATGTGTTGCCTACTTTTAAATTGTGCTAATACTTAACAATTATAAGTATAATTCAATAGCTGTATCCAGTACAAGCCAGGACTTCTACTGCTGTAATGTTTTTTTAAAAGGAATTTTAAAGGAATTTTTTTTTTAAATTATTTGATAGAGAGAGAGAGATCACAAGTAGGCAGAGAGGCAGGCAGAGAGAGGAGGAAGCAGGCTCACTGCTGAGCAGAGAGCCCGATGCGGGGCTCGATCCCAGAACTCTGAGATCATGACCTGAGCCGAAGGCAGAGGCTTAACCCACTGAGCCACCCAGGTGCCCCTTAAAGGAATTTTAAAAGGAATTTTAAAAATGTTTTTTAAAAGGAATCTTCATGATTTTATCAGCCCTGGAAATATATTGCCAAAGTGTTGGGACAATAGCAAAAGTGCTCTAAAATGACATTACATTCATCTTATGTAAAAATTGGATTTTTTGTTTGTTTTTAAGGCTTTTTTATTACTCCAGTGATATAGCAAAAATAAGTATGTGTATAAAAACATTGAAAGTCTAAAAAAATCGCAAATAAATGTAAAACCAAATTGTGTAGCAAGAACAGTCCTTCAGACACAATGTCTCTCATTCATTATATACTGGCTATCTTGTATTTGTGGGCTTTTTAGCGTTCCTGGTCTTAAATTGCTATAACATGTATTCCCCCCACACACAACTACCATGCAATTCTTGGACACCAGCAGGGTTCTGAGAATTCCACCCAATTCTGACACTATCTAACCAGAGATAACAAGAGATTCCACAGGCTAAAGTTTCAGACCTACAACACCTTCGGCCCCTCCCCGCTTCATGTGGCAGTCAAAAGCCCCAGGCTGTTCCCTGTGCTTCTGACTGACTGGCTACAAATTGGAGGTTCCAGTGACCTCCTTGTTAGGTTCAATTAATTTGCTAGGGCAACTCACAGAACTCAGGGAAATCCTTCTCCAAAGGTAAAAATAAAATAATAAAAATAAATAAAAACAAGACAAACAAACAAAGCAAAAAGGACCTAAAAGCTGTCCTCTTAAGTTTTTATAGAGGCTTCATTACATAGTCATGACTGACAAAGTGATTGGCCATTAGCTGATTCAACCTCTAGCCACTCTCTCCTCCCTAGAGGTTGAGGAACAACTCAGAGTTGCAACCCTTTAATCACTGGGCTAGTCTGCTTAACAAGTATCCCCCACCCTTGCGTAGGGTATCAAAGGCAACTTCATTAATACAAGACATCTATTTCACCATTATGGCTATGAAATATTTTTAGGAACTGTGGATAAAAAAGAAATATACCTGAGAAATACATTTTAGTTATCTGAATGACTAAATATATTTCTTACAAATCAATATATAGTACTGGCCTTTTATGTAAAGCTATATTTTGCATCATCTCCCAAATAATGAATTTGAATATAAGTCTAGCTCATTGTGTTATTGGCATAAAAAGACATTAAAAGATTAATTTCCAAGTCATTTCATTCTCTTGACTATTTCAGTTGCATTTATCCCTTATTCCTCTACCTCTTAATCACAATTATTAAGTACTACTTCATTTACTAAACAAATGGTATCTCTGTTCCAATTCATCTTTCACATTGATGGTATTTTTTAACATAAAAGAATGCTGACACAAAGAAGAGTATCTAGGCTATTTTTCACAATATCTGTATTAACAGAGCATACCAGGCAATACAGAGACATAGTGAAGAGAGAGAGAATTTTTTAAATAAATTTTATTTTTGCTTTTGTGTGGATATTAAATTTTAGTGGTTTCTTTGCATTTGTCTTTTAATTTTAAACCAATTTTTATAATTAAGATGCAACTTAAAAAATAATAATTCTTCAAATTTTATTCTGACATTTCCCTGATACGTCAAGACCCCAGGGTGGGAGCTTCTGAATGTTGCAACAATAGCAGTGGGAAATTTCAAATAGTAATTTTCTTCATGGAAGAGCTCATAAAACTTCGTACTGTTCAGTTAAATGCAAAAAGAAGGCGCTTTTAAGCATAAGTGGTAGGGATTAAGGAATGCACTTCTCGTGATGAGCCTGGGGTGATTTATGAAAGTATGGAATCACTATAGTGTACACCTGAAACTAATATAACACTGTATGTTAACTAACTGGAATTTGAATAAAAACTTAAAAAAAGGAATTGTAGCATACACTTGGGTGAATGACAGAGAGCACTATTCCAGATGAAACTGGAATATATTTCTGCTATTGTAGCCATTTACAGACATAATATTTTATGAATCTGTAAGTAACACCTTACGTTAAGTTGTAAGACCTACACCTACAATGAATATCTATGTAAGAGTGATTGGAAATCCATCTGCAAAAGATTCTGGAATGCTATAAAAACAGATTTATATTCTGTATTTCTTGGCAAGCACAGTAAGCTCAGGCAAGAATGTTGAGGAGGCTGCTGATCTTTCCTCAACCCAATTTTCCTTTATATCCATTCAGTCACACTGCATCCCACATATTCATAGACTTTTCCATTGAGTGACTAAAATCTTCTTTTTTTAAATTTTTTTTAAGATTTTTTTTATTCATTTGACAGACAGAGATCACAAGTAAGCAGAGAGCCAGGTGTAGAGAGAGAGGGGGAAGCAGGCTTCCTGCTGAGCAGAGAGCCCGATGCGGGGCTCGATCCCCAGGACCCTGGGATCATGACCTGAGCTGAAGGCAGAGGCTTTAACCCACTGAGCCACCCAGGCGCCCCTAAAATCTTCTTTTTATATATCACATCCAAGTATGCATTCATAATGTGACCAAAGAAGATGTGGTATTGTGACATACTATAGAAATATGAATTTAAGAGTCTTGGTGTCTTTACAAATATTTTCACAATGTTAGGTTGTAGGATGATAAATATCATTTTTTCAACACAAGTAAATTACATAGTAGTCTGGTGAATTCTCCCAATAAGAAAATTAATGGCAGAGAACTCATTAACACATGCCCCAGATTACACATCATAGAAAGGACCATTGTTTCTATGATATGGGGAGAGCCAGGCTCCTCTTCATTCCCATGAGCTGCTTTCCTAAGTTATCTCTTGCCTACCCCTTCCTTTGGCCTAAGTAAGACCCAAGGAAAGTTCATCTACTTTCAAAAAATGTGATGTATGTCATTATCTCTCTGTAGCATTTCTCTAAAATAATATCTCTGCGCTCTTTTAATTTCTCAAAAGGTGAAAAAAAACACAAAAATGTGCTTTGTTTTATCTGAAAATTTCACACTTTCAAATTTCATGCTAATAACAGTAGTAGAAATAGCAAAGGGCTTAGAAATGGTAGAGCAATTCTAACTCTAGTTCTGAAAACTTCCATTCCCATAATTATTCAATTCGCAAATCAGTATTACAGTTAAAATGTTATTGCATTTTTCATGAATATAATCATTTGTGGAAATTAGAAGAATCTAAATCAACAGATCTTGTGACATGTCCAAATAAGTGAAATGTTCTGGAATATATCCTAACAGTAGCCACACTATAGCTTATAAAACAATGATCAAATGTGTAAGAGAAGGAGCATATAGGAAGAAGAGGAGGAAGAAGAGGGAGTGCACTGGGTTAATCTTTTCGTAACAACTGCCAGAAGCATGAACTTGTTGACACATGAGAAATTTCCTCCCTAATTGCTACATTTATGCTCAGGAATTTTGACACTCAGCATCTGATAGTTTCATTGACTTTACAAGTAGGCCTGACAATGTTATATACTCGATCAACTTGATGATTAAAGTTGGGCAGCACAGAGTAACAAAGATCACTGGCTTCAGAGTCAGAGAGCCCTGCATTCAAAATCCAGCTCTCTGTTTACTTCAGATCATTAAATTTTCTGAGTCTCAATCTCACTCTCCATAAAATATGAATAATAAGGATTTCTCTGTTGTCTGTTTTAAAATAATATTTGTGGAATGCTTATCCCTATGCTTAGTACAAAGAGTGTAAGAATCCAATACTACCATTGTTGTTGTCTTGGTTACTATGCCCTTGACTCTCATTATTCATGGTAGTTGTGCTCTATGAAGTCACTGTAAGCATTGCATTAGTAACTACTGACTATTGCTCCAGGGAGTGATATGGGGATAGATTTCTGTGAGCATAACAAAAGTCATACTTTTGTCAACCGAAATACCATTGGCATTACACAGGTTCATTTACCAGCACCCTTATTAAACAACATGTCTCATCATTGTTGAAAAAATTCTCTTTCACAAATACCTTTTTCTATATGACACTTAGCAGGGTGAGTCCACCTTCGTTTTAATGGGTTCCATATGTATAAATTTTCCAACTAAAATTGATTGATAACTCCCAAATCAATAATCTCAGTGCATTTGGGATCATTGGAGGACATAACGAGGGGTAAAAAACTTGAGTCACCCAACATGCATGTTCTCAGCAGAGGTGGTACAAGGTGATGCTCTGCCTTCTTGTTTCAGCTCTTGAACTGTAAACAAATGTCCTCTTTGCTGTCTATTTAATGAGATTTTTTTTTTGCATTTTTATGCTTTTTGTCAGTGATTTTGCTATTTACAATGGCCGCCAAGCATGGTGCTGAAGCACTCTCCAGTGACAAGACTGGAATGTGCTGTACAGAGGAAATACATGTGTTAGAGTTTCCTTTTGATTCCATGTTTCTGGCTGCTCTAGGTGTGCACTTCACATATGGTTTGATCAGAAACATGGGAAGACCCATACAGCTTCATATTCTGGTCCTGAAAATGTATAGGAAATATGGAGGACTTAAATTCATTCAGACCTGCCAATAACACGTGAGGTAAATGCTAGTTCCTCCATTTGACAGAGGAAGAAAATAAGAATTTGAACTGATATGCATCTCACTTTCTGTAAAAGTTTTTTTTTCCATTTATGAAGTGAAAAAAATACATAAATGACTGTGCTTTGTGCAGTTTGCCTACAACCAGCCAAGACTTTAAATACTTGATGTTTCAGCTTGTAACAGACTGGTAACCACTTCATTCAACTTCCTGCCCCAAACAAGATTTTGTTTTTATGTCTTCATGATAGTTGTCATTCTTACTTGAACATTCATATTTAGGAAATATTCTTTCCTTAAAAGGAAGCCCATTCCATTTTTAAATTACTTACACATTTATAAAGCCAATTTAAGAGGTAGCTGAAACATTTTAATGCCAACCATTGATCTCAATTTAATTTTTAAAAAGAAAATACAACCTTGTTCTTTTTTACCTTTCCTGTGGTAGAAGCTTCCAAATGCTTTCCTACTTTGTTCCCAGACTGCATCAATTACTAAAAATAAAAGCGGAATGGAATTTAATGATTTTGATAAATTTAACAAATACAGTTAAGAAAAGCTTAATTATTATAACTACCACTGGGTCTATATTATATATTAGGTTTCAGTAATGAGTTATTTTTCTAGTGGAAACAATTTCAACAAGATTATTTTCATTTTTCAGATAAAAATCAACTTCTAATACGATATTAATGCATGGATTAAAATTTGAGTCTACAAAGGACTGTTAAAAATAGTTGACCAATTAAAACCACATTGAGATATCACCTTACACCAGTTAGAATGGCCAAAATTAGCAAGACAGGAAACAACATGTGTTGGAGGGGATGTGGAGAAAGGGGAACCCTCTTACACTGTTGGTGGGAATGCAAGTTGGTGCAGCCTCTTTGGAGAACAGCGTGGGGATTCCTCAAGAAATTAAAAATAGAACTTCCCAATGACCCTGCCATTGCACTACTGGGTATTTACCCCAAAGATACAGATGTAGTGAAACCATTGCACTACTGGGTATTTACCCCAAAGATACAGATGTAGTGAAAAGAAGGACCATCTGTACCCCAATGTTTATAGCAGCAATGGCCACGGTTGCCAAACTGTGGAAAGAACCAAGATGCCCTTCAACGGACGAATGGATAAGGAAGATGTGGTCCATATACACTATGGAGTATTATACCTCCATCAGAAAGGATGAATACCCAACTTTTGTAGCAACATGGACGGGACTGGAAGAGATTATGCTGAGTGAAATAAGTCAAGCAGAGAGAGTCAATTATCATATGGTTTCACTTATTTGTGGAGCATAACAAATAGCATGGAGGACATGGGGAGTTAGGAGAAGGCAGTTGGGGGAAATTGGAAGGGGAGGTGAACAATGAGAGACTATGGACTCTGAAAAACAATCTGAAGGGTTTGAAGAGGTGGGGGGTGGGAGGTTGGGGGAACCAGGTGGTGGGTATTAGAGAGGGCATGGACTGCATGGAGCACTGGGTGTGGTAAAAAAAACAATGAATACTGTTATGCTGAAAATAAATAAAATGATTTAAAAAAATAGTTGACCACATAATAACTTGAAACAAGAAAAAAGGAAGGAAGGAAGGAAAGGAGAGGAAAGGAAAGGGAGGGGAGGGGAAGAGAAGGGAAGGGAAAAAGTAAAAAAGGAAGGGAGGAAGAAAGAGGGAAGAGGGAGGAAAGGAAGAAGGGAGTGTGAAGGAGAGAGAAAGGGAAAGAGGAAGGGAGGTATCAAAAAGGTATATTTCAGAGTGTCTGGGTGGCTCAGTCAGTTAAGCATCTGCCTTCGGCTCAGGTCATGATCCCAAGGTCCTGGGATTGAGCCCCACGTCAGGTTCCCTGATCAGCTTCTCCCTCTCCCTCTGCCTGCCACTCCCCCTGCTTGCTTTCTCTCTCTCCATCTCTCTCTCTGTGTGTCCAATAAATAAATAAAATCTTTTTTTAAAAAAGGTATATTTCAAAGTAAGAAAATTATGCAACATATTTCATAAGGTAGATAGTCATAACATAAAAGGAATTAATACAAAAGTACTTCTTCCATGCCAGTAAAAAGATAGAAAAATGGTCAAAGGATACGTGGTGAATAACCTCTATGATGGTGCCCAATGATCCCTTCTTCTGTTATTCATGCCTTTGTGTAATTTTTTCCCCTTGAGTATATACTGTACATACCAATGCCCTCCTAATAGATAAGATATCGCAAAAGTGATGGATGTCACTTCCAAGATAGATTAGAAAGACAGTGGCTTCCACCTTGGGCATTTTCACTCTCTAACTCACTCACTCTTGAGAAGCCAGCTACCATGTCATGAGGCAAGACTGGGGATGCGTGCATGGGAAGGAGCTGAGGCTGAATAACAGCCATACAGGTGAGCTGGGAACAAGTCTTCACATTACACTGTGAAATCTTGACCACAACCTCATGAGACTCCTTGAAATGAAGCACCCTCATAAAGTGTACCTAGAATTTCAATCCATAGAAACTCCAAGTTAATAAAGGTCTGTTTTTTAAATGCTGAATTTGAAACTAATTGATTACACAGCAGCAGATTAGTGATATAGAATATAAAGAGGTGATTTACCAAAAATATATATGTATGTAACTCACCAACGATCTATGAGCATATGTTAAACATCACTAGCAATTTAATAAAAACAAATGAAACCATCAATAACCATGTTCATACTGCAAATTGAATAGGTAAAAAATTGAAAAATTTGTACTTAATGGGTTCCTAAAAAAATAGGGAGTGTTTATATTTATGTGTATGTTTCTTTGTGTGTGTTCTAAGGATATAAGAATGGAAAATTCTTGTTTAATCAATTTCTAAAGGAAGAAGACCGTGTGTGTACGTATATGTGGGTGTTTACTTGTGTTGGGGATTGAGTATGTTGTAATAGCGATGTACTCTGTCTTGTAAAGAATAATATAACTATTTCAAGATGTACTCACTATACCATATATCACTTTGGGTTATATCTTTTCTCTGTGGTAGCCTGGAATGAAAAGTCCTGTGCTCATGCTTCACTCTTTAGCTTTACAGACTTGTGTATTAAATTTTTTTCTGAGACTTAGTTCCCTTTCATGTGAGGTTAGCGCAGTACCCACAATTTTCTGCACATGGTCATAAAAATGATTAACATAATGTATGTGAAAATACACTTTGAAGTGGAAAATTATAGGTACATAGAAGATGTTATTATCTTGTAAGTTTTCAACCTCCAGATTACTGGTAGCTCTAGGAAAAAACCATAATCAGTGAAGGTAAGCAATCTGGTTTTATTCTCCCTTGAGTTCTAACATTAGTCAATTAGTGTTCTTGAGTGATTCTAATTTTGAGTGAGCAAAGAACCCTACAATCCATTAAAACTTAAAAGCACATGCCCACAGAATCTTATTTCCACACAAGAAACCTCATCTTATATAAGTTGCCCCAGAGACAAATATATTTATTTTAGTAAGTTACAAATTTAAAGGAGAGTCACATTCAACTGTATATTTTATTTTCATGACAATCCTGGTAAAAGCAAAGATCACTGTTTTTATTTGGCAAGTGAAGTAGTAAGAAGATTAAGTGAGTTGTGTCATGTCACCTTTCCATAAAATAGAACCCCAAAATTATTAATTCTAGGGCAGTGTTCTTTGATGTGCTCTTCATAATAGTGCTTATAATTATGAATAATAGGAAACAACTCTATATCCAAGAATAGAGGATTGAATAAATGAGTCATACTACCTAAGTAAGATAAAATAGTGTATAACCATCCAAAATGATAGTAAAGAATGACTCAGTTAATTGGTGGTTAGGTACATTCATGAGCATTTCATGATATTTGTAAGTATTTCTCCAGGAAACTGCCTATAGATCAAAAGGAAAATGAAAACTAGGAATAGTTAGTATAACTTTTTCATTTTATTTTTTTCTATTTTTTTCATTTCCCACTCTTATTAGAATAACTTTAATATTTATACCCATAAGTTTCCAAATTAGATATTTTTTCCCAAAATGCCTATTCTTCGCTGACTTTAAATTTTATGTAAACCATCTATCTCTTCCACCTGTGCTTTGGCATTTAGAGAAAAAATACTTTATACAAGAATCGTTGCAGGAAATATTTCTCCAAGACAGCACAGTTCCCAGCAAAATGACCTGAAATTAGTCTTCTGAGAAAATGTATATGAAGGGATAATGTGAGAGGAGAAATGTTCTTTTTATGGTTAATCAAGTTGTTTCAAGAGCTGAAATCAATGCAGATTTCACTGAAGGAATCTAAAAATCTTGTTCTTAAACACCTATTATTTGATTCTAACACAGATTGTTCTTAATGGGTCCATGTTTTCCCGAGAAAGGTGATTCTATTCACAGCTAGATTTATTTCCGAATATGTCTAATTAGGAGTTATCTCTTCTTGGCACCTTTGTCATTGCTTTCCACACTAAACGGGCATTGCCTCGCCCCAAAATTCACCATCCACAGTATAAATAACTGTTCACATTAAAATGGGCTTGACTGGCACAATAGATTTCTAGATCAAAATAATATGGGGATTTGGGTGTGAGGGGAGGGTTTCTCTCTATACTCTATATTTAAGACATTCATTTCATTGTATCTCACTGGCTTTTAAAACATCTCCGGATGGAGATAAGCATGAGAAGGAGGAAGCAAGAGTAGATAGCTTCATATGTCCTTGAGATAGATATTACTTGATTTTGCAGCTCACATAACTGATAGCAGAGAACACTGGATTTTGAATTAAAGTAAGGAAAATGAAGCAAGTCCTTTTAAAAACTAAATATAAACGGTTCACCCAATTAAGAAAGTGCATTCACTGGCAGTTCCCAATGTGGTAAGGGACAGATAATTGCAGCTGTCTATGTCAACTTTGTAAAGAGCTTTCTACAATCATTAAGCATTCAGAAATTTTATTCAGCCTGCAAAAATTTCCTTAACTGCACTCACACTTATTAAAACCACTCCCTGACCATTTTCACCCACTCTTAGAGCCCTCTATATCATTAAGTTAAAGCCCAGCAACCATTTTCCCCGCAACAGATAATGATATTTTTCTCACCAACATAAATTTTCATCAAAATCAAAATGAAGGACACTAGAAATCTGTCTTGAGAACGCTAAATTTCCCTCAGGACTCTATCAAGATGGTATTAAAATAGCCATCTTTTTAATATTTTTTTCATTTTGTACTACATATGCCATGTAATTGATTTTATACAGATTTTCACAGAAATGATCATTTGCTCTGGTGTCACCTAGGTACAGTGCGTATTTAATATTGATTTCTATTTTACTTCTGTTTTACTTTGTCCGTGCCTATGTCTAAAGTTTCTTGTTTACTGTGAAGCCACATAGAGAGCATACTAGGAAGAAGTCATAAATAACTAAAGAAACAAATAGCTTCCCACGCTACCTGGTAGAACTCTTCCTCTCCACGCCGCCATCCCATGCCTACTAGAGGGTTCTCACAGCAGTCGCCTTTGCCAGTAGGGTCAGCAGCTCTTTGTTTTGTACTTGTTATGCTGTGGGGGGTGAGGGGGGGGCGGGAGGAGAGGTGGTTCCCATCATGGGAGTTTCCTGTATTTTCTCCCTCTGGCAATACTCCTATATCAAAGCTAACAAACATCTCTTGTTAAAATCAAAAGTTGCAGACTTCCATTCGGTGCCAGTTGTTATTCTGAAAGACATTTCCCTTCTAATACTGGTATCCTCATTTGTATTTCCCACATCAATTTGGTCATTACTGAGCCAGAAAATACTGGAACCCCTCTTACTGCAAATTATAAACTTTAAAAACAACCAGGGCACATCCCAGTGGCCTCAAAAAGGCCCGGGGTTCTATTGCCACTATGTACAATTTTATTGTCCAACATCCATTGCCAAGCAGACTCCTGCGGGGCCTTGCCTGGGTCCTCTGGGCATCCATGTGAGTAGTGACATTCAAAATTCACCCTCTGTCCTACTCAGCATCGGCCATTACTGGAAACTCTGTTTTCAAAGCAGACAAGGCAGTACACTAGAATAATGAGACATTTTCTCCTGCTTCTGAACTGGAAATGAAATCTGAAAGGCACATTTTTTCTCATTTTCCAATGAGACTTTTAAAGCAGGCCATTTCCAAGACTCCTTAGTAATTCATTTAATCAGAGGCAAAACCCCAACTACACAGGCAAACTTCCAACAGGTGCTACCCAGAAACAGGGTCGCAGAACCTTCCAGGACAGCATTGTGTGCAGTCTCTGAGACGATGGTGGGGACAGTGCTCGGAGTAATGGTGGGGACTGAAGTGTTTTCTGGAGACAGCAGTTAGGCAAATGGAGCAGCTCTATTTAACGTATGGTCAAGTTTCCCCCATCAAGGACTGCCAGAGGGAATGGACACCTTCTACTGCTTTCTCTCTGTGAGGCAGCCTACTTCAACTAGAAAGGTTCATCAGTCATGTTCTATGGTGGCAGTGCAGCACCTTACAACATAACTTGTAGACTTCATACCCTACAGAAAGTCCAGGCTGAGACAGATGAACATGAAAAGTGGCTGCTGTGTTTTAAAGATGATAAGCCAAAAGCCTTTTGATAACCTTTAGGGGAAATCCCATTGCCTAAATTCCCTTTGAAATTCAGTTCAGTTTGGCAAATGTATAGTTACACGGCAGCATAATGAAGAGCAAAAAGATTAAAAAAAAAATTCTCACCTCCATTATCCAAAATGCAAGCATTCATTTTGAAGAGTACCTGTTGCTTGTCAGGAGCTCGGCAAAAATTCACTTCTCGGCCTGATTTTATCTTCCTTGGAGTCCACTGCAATGGTTAAAGAGGAATTGCAGTGCTCCCCGCCACTCCTAGGGCCAAGAAGAGCTCAGAAATTGCTCCTTCAAGTGTGCTAAGGGCCAGTTTCATTTATTTGGGCTCTGGACCAAGTACAGATTTGCAGTGCAACCTAACCTGCTCCCGCACAACCAGAAACTGCCAGAATGAGGTCTCCAACTTACTGGATAGATGTCACATTGCAAGATCATCAGTGGTCTTGTTCCTGAGAGACCAGCTGTAGAGTGGGCTATTTCTGGTAGCAGCCCGGAACAGGAGGCAGGCAGTGCCAGAGATGATTAAAGAAAGGAAGTGCCAATGGAGCCACACACAACAGCTGGAAAACGTGTGAAAGGCCTTTAGACGTGGTATGCAAGTGTTTTGATAAGTGCTTTCATAAAAGCTCGAGGAACCCTAAGGGGAACGGAGGAATAAAAGACCAGGGGAACTATGCAACCAACCTCCCTTTCAAGAATTGTGTCAGAGAAGCCCATTGAGAAGCAGAAGATATTTGAAGACAGCGTTGTTTCCCCCCACCACCACCCCTTTCAAGTCCTTTTGTGGTTTTCAACTTAATGTTCTCACATTGTTTCTGAAGAACCATATTGTCTCCCTTCAGCCAAGAGAAGGTGGTTGCATTTACTGTAAAAGCAGCAGATACTCCAGAACTCCAGACGAGGAAGCTGAAGAAGGGTCACGGGGTACACATGGACACGCACGCTGGAATGAGGAGGGCACAGTGGTCTCAGCCCTAGAGGGCACAAGCTGGCAGTGACTCGGAATAGGAATGCATCTGCGTCTCTCAGCTTGTGAATGGGATCCCTGAAGAAACAGAAGGGAGGGGAAAAAAGTATATTAAAATACTTTTTAATATAAAATATTAAATATAAATATATATAATATATTTAATATAAATATATAAATATATAAAATATATTTTATTATATTATGTTTATATATAATTTTATATTATATTATAAATATTATATATTTATAAATTATATTTAAAAAAATAAAATATAAATATATAAAACATAATATAAAATACAACAGAGCTTTGGCTTACTTTTAAAATCATTAGTTGATTGGTTCATTTAATTTTACTGTTTGCTTAAAAAAAAAAGTTCTCAACATTTTCCAAGGATGAGATGCTTTTTCCGTTTTTTGTTGCCACCTGATGGTGCCTTCAGTTCTCACTTTAATGGGCTGGCAGACCATGCTGACCATCAACTCAGAACACCCACGATAGCCAAGGGTAAACACCTCAGGACACCTGCTGTTCACAGTGGGGTTAGATGTAATCTGGTTTTCCAACTCATGAGGTGCAAACATTTGAAGTTGGTGAGAATCCCCTTCTAGTTGAAAGGTTTAATATCCTGTCACAGGAATCTTAAGTGCCCGTTACTACGTCTGGAAGATTTGTACTGTGCTCTCCGTACTCTCCTTCTCAAATCTAACACTTCCATAGAAAGTGTTATGTGAAACCTTATCCAACGTGTTATACCTCGGTGGCTGACCGTCAGTTTGGAGCCCACAGTACTTGGTGGTTGAGGTATGACTAAGGCCTATACAGTTTTGATTTCTAGATCAAGGGACTCACTCTGCTTGGTAGCTGTTTGCAGACTGGTCTGAGGCAGGCAGAAGACAAGGAATGTAAAATCTTCTCACCCAGAAAAGATTATCTTCATGTGAGTATTCAAGGGAAGGAAAACTAAGGATAGGGTCTGAGACTCAGGTGATATCCTCAGAAGATATGGCACCATGCTCTGAATACAAATGCTTAGAGGTAGCTTTGCTTTTTTTTTTTTTTTTTTTTTTTTTTTTTTTTTTAAAGATAAGCCTGGTTATGGTCCATTCACATGCTGAAAGTGTCTTTCAATCACATTTCAGAAGTCCTCTCTGGTAAATTTTGTTCACACACACAACATTTGGGACACTCAGATATAGAAATATCACCTATCTGGGACACCTGGGTGGCTCAGGCGGTTAAGTGTCCACATCATGATTTCAGATCAGGTCATGATCCCAGGGTCCCGGGATGAGCCCTGCATTGAGCTCCCTGCTCAGTGGGGAACGTGCTTCTCCCTCTTCCTCCACCCCTCCCCCTGCTCATGCTTTCTTTTTCACTCTCTTTCATCTAAATAAATAAAATCTTAAAGAAAAAAAAGAAAATATCACCTACTACAGGGTCTGAATTCTAGAAAAGTACTGCCTCATCCTCTCTCTTTTATGTGTGTACCCATTTTTCATCAAAAAGGACAGCAAGAAAAACAATACAAAACAAAACAAAAAAACAGAAGGACAGCAAGGACCCTGAGCTAACAATTACAGAGGACAACTTTTCTCATCACTTCTGGTAACAAGCAATTTTCAATTCCTGGAAACTAAGGAACACTACAAAGCAGCAATAAACAGAAGGACACATAGAGAGGCATGAGACAGTGTGTGTCTTTTCCTTTACTATGTTTCTTTTCCCCTAATAGTGGAGGCGGCACAGGATGTGCAGGGCATAATCTAGCAAGTCTTCAGGAGAAACAGTGATTTGTGGGAATGGAAAATCTAGTTTCACCTTCCTCTCCAGTGTGTAGAGGACTCGTTAAACATAGCTCACCTCCAGAGCTGCGGTATCCTACCTACTCCTGGGAAGGACAATCAGGGAACTCAGGGACATTCTGTGACATGAATCGAAGCAAAGATACCACCCCCTGAACTCACTATCTTTGAAAGTTCCAAGTGTGCCAGCCGGTTGGCGGAGATGCTATATGGTATAGGTCTTCGATGGAGTGAAACTGAGCAGGCTACCGTTGACCTTTGGTCATGCACAGCCCTCTTTGGGTTTAAAGTTAGGCTTCACCTGGACAGCCAAATTGTCTCCAAATTCTTGCCGATTAAAAAAAAAAAATGCAGGGGTGCCCGGGTGGCTCAGTCAGTTAAGCATCCAACTCTTGATTTCATCTCAGGTCACAAACTCTGGGTCCTGGGATCCAGCCCTGCCTCAGCTCTACACTCAGCAGGGAAAATGCTTGAGATTCCTTGTCTCCCTCTGCTCTCCACCTCCCCACATGCTGTCTCTCTCTCTCTCTCTCAAAAATAAATAAATACACCTGTTTTAAAAATCGTAATAGAATTGGAAATGCTAATGGTGCCAATCTCTCGATTTCAGAGAGGAGGAAAGAAAAGTATTTTCCCCTTGAAGACATGAAGAATCATGAAGTTTTAAGAGTCTTAGACCAAAAATGTTGCTTACATATACTGGTATATATTGCCCATAAAATTAGTCATGTGTTATTATACAAAATGCTGTGTTCTCTCTGAGAAGACTTTTCAGTAAGTTTGATCAAGAACATTGAATATGAAAATAAGGGGAAAAAACATTTAACATTGTTGAAAAGTAATTAAAAATATATTTTACCATATGTTCCTCTGCCGTTAGTTCACTTCAGCAAAACAAATTCCTAAAGCATTTACTATCCCCCATCATTTTTTAAAGAGGCCTAATATTCACATATGGTACTAAAGCCATGCAGATAAAATGAATCAGCTCTGAAATGAATCAGAGGAGATTCATTTGTCTGAATTCAATAGATTACAGGTAATGAGTTAATGTACATATCCTTTTCCTTTTCATGAAGAACTTGTAGAAAGGATCACCTTCTCTCAAAGACCACTCAGACTACATTGGTGAAAGGTTGTTTGGAAGGGAGCACAGTGTGTATTTAGTCCTTTAATAATGTGCAACATGGAAGTATTCCGTTTCATTAGAAATGGCAAATCAAACATATAGCTTTCATTTAAGATCCTGTATATACACCTCTGAAGAGATGTTTATTTTAGGAACTTACCCAACATGATATTTTAATTCATGGAGAATATTCAAAAGAAGCATTTTCTTTAGGTGACAATGAAGCTTTACACTGGCAGAAAGAACATCATGGGGGCGCCTGGGTGGCTCAGTTTGGTTAAGCGTCTGCCTTCGGCTCAGGTCATGATCCCACGGTCCTGGGGTTGAGCCCCACATCACGCTCTCTGCTCAGTGGGGACCCTGCTTTTCCCTCTGTCTGCCTGCCACTTCCCTTGCTTGTGCTCTCTCTGTCAAATAAATAAAATCTTAAAAAAAAAAAAAAAGAAAGAACATCATGTCTACCAAGTAAAATGACAAAAGAAAATATAAAATGAGAAGCTGTTCCAAAAATATTAATATAATTTAAAACTTTCTGAATGGAAATAACATCTGCCATATCATAGGGACCAATACCTCATAAGGAAAGGAGAGAGACTATGCCTTACCCTGGGATGGTGATTCAGGTTTCATACTGCTGTCACCATTCCCAGCGCTTCTTCAACTTGCCTTCTGGTCTTAAGATTGAGTCCTGGGACTTTAAGTGCCAAAGAGCTAGAGTCCAAATTCCGATCCTGCATGTATTTTGGCCATGTAGTAAGCAGTCAGGTCAAGAGACATGACACAAAAGGGGGAAAGTTTCTTGTAAAAATGTGGGTAAAGTGACCATTTATCTCAAGGGACACATCCAAAGAAAGAATTAGAAAGTTAAAAATAATCATTAGTAAATTAGTAAAATTCTAATACAGATTAATGCCATTTTGGACATGAAATTCTAAAGTTTATAATTAGTTTGATTCTACTTTCATGGGCTCAAATTTTTTCTTATAAACTGAAGAAGTTAAAAAAATATTATCTTTATCTCTTTTTTGTTAAGAGTTTGCATTCCTTGTGGTGTGCCTTTTATCCCCATGACTTACTTATTCCATAACCAGAGGACTGCATCTCCCCTTCCCCTTCACCCATTTTTCCCAGCCCCCCTTTCCTTCTGGTAACCATCAGTTTGGCCTCTGGATTTATAGGTCTGTTTCTGCTTTTTCTTTGTTCATTCATTTTTTTAAGATTCCATTAATTGAGTGGAATCATAAGCTGCTTGTCTTTCTCAATCTGATTTATTTCTCCAAGCGTATACCCTTTAGGTCCATTCATGTTGATTCAGAGAGCAAAATCTCATCCCTTTTTATAGTTGCATAATATTCCTGTGTGTAAGTGTGTGTGTGTGTGTGTATACACCATGTTTTCCTTATCCATTTATCTCTTGATGGACACTTAGGTTGCCTCCATGTCTTGGCTATTATAGATAATGCTGCAATAAACATAGGTTTATTAGATAGAGTGCACACATCTTTTCAAGTTAGTATTTTTGTTTTCTTTGAGTAAATACTCAATAGTGGAGTTACTGGATCGTATGGTAGCTCTATTTGCAATTCTTTGAGGAACCTCCATACTGATATTTCCACAGTGGCTGCACCAGTTTGCATTCTCACCACCAGTGCAGTGCTCCTTTTTTTCCACATCCTCACCAACACCTGTTATTTCTTATCTTTTTTATTTTAGCGATTCTGGCAGGTATAGGTGATACTGTGGTTTTGATTTGCATCTCCCTGACGCTGGGTGCTATTGAGCACCTTTTCACATGTCTTTTGGACATCAGGATGTCTTCTTTGGGAAAAAGTCTACTTAGGTCCTCTGCCCATTTTTTTAATTAGATTGTTTGCTTTTTGATGTTCAGTTATATAAATTCCTTATATATTTTGGATATTAACCTCTTATTAAATATGTATTTGCAAATAGCTGCCTCCATTCAGTAGGTTGTCTTTTTGTTTTATTGATGGTTTAAAGGAAGGGGCTGTTGAGAAATAAATAAAAAGAAAAAATGGACATAAATTTGCTAATCTTCTTTTATATATGAAAAACAGAAAGAAAATATAATACCAAATGATGGTGCCCAAAATTACTGGTGTACAAACTCAAAGAGGCTGGAGTAGGATTTAACCTAGAAGAAAGATGTGACAGACAAGAATGGGATAAAAGAACTAAAGTCCAAAATAGAGTAATCATTATGAGTGTCTGTTTTGCATATTATTGTTAATAAAAGAACAGTGCCTTTAATTTTGATTCTCATGTTGATGAATTTCTACATCATCATGTTTTGTATTTCTACATCTACATTTCTACTACATCATGTTTTGTATTTCTACAAAATAACTAAGAAAATTCAGTGTGTTCGAATATTATTTTTTCTCATTTCCCTATTATTTGCTGTTATAGAGTAAATTATGTTCCCTCCAAAATTCATATATGAAGTCCTAACCCTCATATGACTATATTTGGAAATAGAGCCTTTAAGGAGGTCATTAGGTTGAATGAAATAATAAGGGTGGGTCCTAATCTGGTAAGAGTCATGCCCTTATAAGAAAAAGAGACATCAAAGTATGCTCTCTCTCCTCCCACAAGTATGCATAAAGGCCATGTGAGGATAAAACAGAAAGTTGCCCTCCACAAGCCCAGGAGAGGCCTCACCAGAAATCAACCCAATGGGTGCCCTCATCTGAGACTTCCAGCTTCCAGAGTGGTGAGAAAAATGCATTTCGACTGTTTATGGTGCCTGGTCTATGGCATATCCAACAGGACATATATCATATGTTAGCACTTACATGAAATATCTAAAAAGGTCAAATTGACTGGGACAAAGATTTGAGATTATCAGGGGCTGAGGGGGTGGCAGCTAGAGGGCGAGAACTTAAAGGTCCCAGAGTTTCTGTGTAGGGTGATGAAGAAGCTTTAAATAGGCTGGTGATGGTCACACAGCATTATGATCATACTTAATGCCACTCAGTTCTACACTTAAGAATGATTTCTACAGAAAATTTTATTACATATGCATTTTATCGCAATTTAAAATTAGATAAAAACCAATGTAAAAATGCTCAATGTTTCATCCTTTCACCTGCTTTTTTTCCTCAAAACATTCTTACAATAAGGTCATCATTAGATCCAGGTGGTGGGTATTGTAGAGGGCACGGATTGCATGGAGCACTGGGTGTGGTGCAAAAATAATGAATACTGTTAAGCAGAAAAAATAAAAAATAAAAAATAAAAATAAAAATAAAAATAATAAAATGGTTTATATGAATGAAAAAAAAAATAAAATTATGTCTTAAAAAAAAAAAGAAGCTGTATTTTAGGGTCACCTGGGTGGCTCAGGTGGTTAAGCATCTGCCTTGGGTTCAGGTCATGATCCCAGGGGATTCTGGGATCAGCCCCACGGCCCCACATTGGGTTCCCTGCTTAGCGGGGATTCTGTTTCTCCCTCTCTCTCTCTCCTCTTCCCCTGCTTGTGCTCTCATAAACAAACAAACAAACAAACAAACAAACTCTTTTTAAAAAAGAAACTATATTTTAACAAGTAATGCCAGTGAAATGTAAAAGTCTATAGCTCTGAAAGTATGTATTTTCTACTTCTTTTATATGGCACATGAAAAGTCATTTTTATATGTGCACTGTGATACCCACCGCAACTTATGAAGTAATGGAATTTTGTAATGCAATAGAAGAAAAAGCGATAGTCCAAGAAACACTTGCATATTCGGCCAGTGCATTCCCACGTTTTACCAAATAGAAATACAGATCAGAGCAAGGCTTCTCCGGTGCATCTATTACTTTGGAGTTAAAACTGTCTGTATATTTCTATGATTGCATTTGTTTTATTGTACACTTTAGTACATGAGTGGTACCACCCTGCATTTGCATTGTAGATAACTGGAACTTTAGACAAAGCAATTACCCTCTCCCCTCCAACCACACTCGGCAAGGCCATTTCTGAGGAAATCACTATTATCAGTTTGTTGTTTACTCTTCCAGATATCAAAGTATACTTGGGGATTTTATTCTTATAGTATGTTTATTTGATTAATTTCCAGGGAAAGCTATGAAAACAAAGACAAAGAAGCCTATTATATTTTGAAGGCCTGCTAGAGATATTCAACATTTTATACACAATATTTTATTTAATAGAGCAAAACTTCAAGGTATAGATTGTTATTCCTCTTTTAAATATGTAAGACTGTGCAGGAGATCAAGTATATTTTCTATGGCCACACAGACAGTAACAGAGCCAGTCTTTCTGATCTAACCCCGATGCTTGTTGATTTACCCCAGGATAATCTACCAGACCCAAGCAGCTCATTGCTAAGAGCCTATTCTGCTATATTAAGAACAAAACAGAAAATGAAAGGTGGATAGGAAAGAGAAGGTTTTATTCCACTCACACAATAGTTTCACATCTAGAAATGCCATTTGAGGCATTTGCTGTTTTTTTTCTTCTGACCAATTTTTGTTGGGCATAGTTTTCTGCAACATTAACAGTGGTGACTATCTAGTAGACGTTGCTATAAATCTCGCTTCATCAATTTACTGTGATAAAATGAAATAAGACAGAATATATATGGGCAGGAGAAATCTGTTCCAACTATTTTATAATATGCAATAGACAAAAGAAAATATAGAGGGAATTTCCACTTGACCAGAGGTGGTTAAAGAATTGAATCATGCTCGTTTAACTGAGAAGATGCTATGTTAGCTGGTCAATGAGAAAATACAAAAGGCTTGAGCCAAACTGATTACACCATGATTCCCCTGATCTACACCATTCCTTCCTGCAGGACCGAAGCTTCTGACCTTCGCTTTGAAGATGGGAAATGGAGATCCAGGAGAGTCAGAAGAGCCAGACTTCAGCATGAAATGGAAGCAGATCCACATTTGATTTTTAAAACGAGGTCACCACCTGGACTAGCACAGCAGCATCTTCAAAAATCTGATTCATCTACAGCGGAGTAATCTTGAATCCCCTGATTAGAGAAGTTGTTTGACTAAGACTTGAAACAACAGCGTCCACGCTATTCAAACAGCGCCCCCAAATGGGTACCTGTTTTCCACTGGTCTCCACTCGGACCCCCTTTGTGCTTCAATGTGGGGTAGTGTGTGCCCTTTTCTCTGGGAACAAGATATTCTGATGGTCAGTCATTGGTATTAGACTGGCTGGGATTGCAGAAAAGGAAAAGTTCTTCTGCTGCTCTAATAATTAAATTCACATAAACCAGATTAACAGGAAAATAACTAATTTAATTTCATACGTGCGGAAGCCCATGAACACATGGGACTCAAAGTGCCCCAGCTTTTATACCCGGTAGATAAGGAAACAACAAATTTGTGAAGAATTGACAAGACAAAGGGGATGGGTTTGGGGTAGCAGATTAGTAAAGAAGCAACGAGATTTGTTTATACTGTCCTCTCTGCCTAAAGTTCTCTATCTTGGGAGATAAGGATGCCTTCTACCTTCTGTTACAGGGAAGGTACCTTTTACATGGAAGATTTATTTCCTGTTTTCATGGGGACAAAGGAGGTCACGGTATCCTTGCACAAGCTGTTTCTTAGGTAATTCTAATTCAAAATAATCAATATCGCAAGGTTTCATATTTGGGGGTGGGATATTCTGCTCCCTTCAATATCTTGCATAGTGACAAATGCTTGGAGGGCACCATGCACTTCCAGAAAGATTCAGTTAATCTATTTACCAGAGTGAATTCATTTGAATTTCAGATTTGACCTTGCCCTGGAGATTAGCAAGGCCACAGTTCTTTTGTATTTATAGTTGCTCAATTAATTTTTTTTTAAATAAGAGTGTACAATTTACCAAGAAGAAAATGAAATTCGAATCTACAGAATTCACTAGAACTTTAGGCATTTCCTTATGTTTTGTTTGTCTTATTTTGTTGAGGCATGTCATCATTTTCAATAGCTTAAAAATAGTATCACCCCAAAACTCAGTATTCTCTGAATAGCGAATTTCTAGCTCAACTAGCCTCCAAGCCTGTGAGATGCCAGATGCGGCTAAGAAGGAATCAGACTTTTCAAAAATGTCTTTGTTCAGGAGAAATGCTGTATTTCCTCTGCATACCTGATCCTAGTCTGGAATGCTGATAGAATTGGAAGACATAGGACATACCCATCAACTGCTTAATTATTATTAAGTTATAGAAACTTTTCTTTGGGGAAAAAAAAATCTTATGTTTTTCTTTATCATATATTGGAAGAGAATATTAACTTCACCCCTTTGCCTCTGGGAGTCAAGAATCACATAACTAAAATTAATTCTTAACTGCAGGGACTATATTCACCTCCATCATTACATTTACACTCTCTACTTTGTGTAACACTCATTTTCTTATTTTCACTCAAACGGTATTTTTGTATTTGTACTTTATGTCACTTCAAAAGATATTTTTAAGAGAGATTTTAAGTATAAAAGACAGTAAATGGCCTAATATGTTATAGTTCCCCAAAGGGAAAAATCCTTCACAATATTTAATAATCTGCATAAAATAGAAACTTTTTAAGAAATAGTAGATCATATCATTGAGGAGGTTAAATAATTAATGCCTTTTTTGAATAGCACACCCATGAGTGTCTGCATTTGCCTTAAAATAAGACATATTTCAAAACATTATCATTCTCTACCCTGTGATGGACCACCCTTCAATTCTCAAAAAAGAGTGATTCAAACCAAAACACAGAATAATATAGGTGGTGCCAGACCCAAGAACAAAACTTTGGGTATACTGAGAAATGATGTTTCTTTTTTTTTTTTTTTTTTTTTTTTTTTTTTTTGAGAAATGGTGTTTCTTAAAGGGAGGAGTTTGTCTTCATGGATGACAATTATTATAAGGAAATGATAACAATAAAGATACTTAGATCTACTTAAATCTTCGAACGGATAATTAGGGTGGTAACTAATCCAGTGCCCCATCCTTTAACTGTTATTTGAATACTGAATTTAAAAATTAAACTAAGCAAAAAACTATAGCAAAACATTATAAAAATGTGCAATATATCATTCAAATGACTAGAATAGATACACAAATAAATTTTTCCTTATTACTGAGGGTTCTTTTTTCTCAACTATAGAGTTATAGTATATTGTATTTTCCTTCAGACATCATGGTATCATCTGTCTTCTCTTCAGTCTCCCGGTAGCTTGGAGAACGGGAAGAGAGGAAAAAGCTGACCTCTGGTTTCTGCTCTTAGTGCTCTATCCAGAAGTCCTCTCTTTCACCGTAATGTACCGTAAGTTCCACACAATGAAAAAAAAGCCCCCATTCACTTTAGCCATTATTCATTGTTCCTTCCCCTGGCATCGGACACTCAGCCACCATTCACAGTTTCATTATGTGCAAAGTCCGGACTATCCCTTCTAACATAAGGAAGAAGAGCACATTTGAAAAAGCTTTCAGATGACAGGGCTTTATTTCCTCACACATCGTTTAAAAACCTTTTAAAGAGCAGTCTGAGCCCCTGATGGTAATGCCTTGCCTAGCAATTAGCGGTGGAGGTGCTGAGTTTTAAAAGGCTTTTAAATTATGTTATGAAAGGTCCTCCTACAATGGGCTTTCATTACCCAGGGTAAAGTCTGAGAGCCCCGCCCATTTCTGGGGCACAACTACTAAGCTCTTCTCAGGGAGTCACTCCCAAAGATTGACAGCTTGAAATTCACTAGACACAAGATTTTCAGTATAACAGGGTTGCAAAGTAATACCCAATCTCATATGGAAATTGCCTTTTTTCTTTTTTCTTTGAGTGGACTAACGAGCAAACTTCAAAAGTCCATCAGCTTTGACTTGCGCTTATCTGAAGTATATCCAAGGGCATCCGTAAGACTTTGAACCGAAAAAAAAAAAAAAAAAAAAAGGCAGTATCTTTTTCTTCAGTAATAGGCCCAAAGGGCTGGAAACCTCAGAACTTTCCCAAATGCATCCTTGGCAGAGAAGGAGCTAGAACAGACTCACCTGAATTCTGAGCTGCCCCAGCCCATGAATAGAAAGAGGATCCTCCACTCAGCAGCTTAAAAAATGACTAAATCCCTCTCTCAGTGAAATCGGTTCTTTTCTTGGGTCATTCAGAGATTCCCAGCCACACTGGAAGGGGTGCCTGAGCGGAGGTCTTAGAACCTCCTGTTTTCTCCCCTGGCGTTTTCACTTGCTACTTAGAAGTAGCAAATGCTACTTAGGAAAAAGTAAACAATGTTCTCAGTAATCGAAAGTGTTAAAAGTAGATTTGGAAACTGGCTTTGCTGTCTAAATGCAATGCCCTTAATTCTCTTACATATGTTAATGATTGTGAACTTGGTTGCAAAGACAAATACAATGCCACCTGACTCCGACCCCTTTACTGAGCAGCCCTGAGAAGAAATGTTAAAAAAAAAAAACAAAAAAAAAAAACAAAAAAAAAAAAACAGCAGCTCCAGGCTGTCCGAACCAAGGCTTTTTTTTCAGGGGAATCAATCACAGAATCCAATGTCTTCATCAGGCAACGCTCTTAAAATCATACTGAAATGGTCATCATTTCCTTTCACTCAGAGAAACTTCCCTAGTGCTCCACGTAATGCAATACCATTTCCCCTTCTGATTGGTTTCAGGGGAACTTTCCTAGGCAAAACTGATTTTCCACAGCCACCTGCAACTTGCTGGATTTTATTTGCTTTGTTAAGTTTGATATTGAGGATGCTGTAAGCAGTCTTGTTAACTCTCAGGAAACTAATTTTACCTTCTGGGAGAGGGTGCATTAGAGGCCAGAAATTCTGAGGTGGTTTGTTTGTTTTTTCTTTGTCTGGTTGGGGAGGAGGGGCTGTGTGTGTGGTTTTTTTTCCAGATTCATGACTGACTTAGAATTTCCTGGAGTTCTCTATGTTTCAGGTTTCATTTATGATTAGATCAAAATTATTACTATTTTTAAAAAAAGATCTAATAAAATTTTGACAAAGATTTATTGTTCAGTTAGAAAAACATAAGAAGGAAATACCACATCATTTTTTTTTTCGAAACAAGGGATAACAAATCTTAGAATGTAAATTCTATCCATTTTTCTTTCCTCATATCCTTTAATTTATATGCACAAACAATATCTACTTTTCTCTCACTGTCTTTCAACGATTGTATGAGTAAAATAATAATGACAACTTTACAATACCTACTTTTCCCTCCTTGTCTTTCAACAAGTGTATGGGTAAAATGATAGCAAAACAACTTCGCAATTGAAAAATTGTCAGCCTTTAGAAATAAACAGCAAAGGTTATTGAGCAGCAAAGGATTTTATTCAGAAATAGCAGAGGAATTGCAACTGGGGACATGCAAACTATGGGAAACCAAAAACCAATCAGAAACAAATGAGTGTCTTTTTTTTTTTTCCAGTTTTATTTATTTAAGTAATCTTTACACCCAACTGGGGGCTCAAACTCAAGAATGTCATGCTCTTTCAACTGACCCAGCCAGGCACCTCAAGAGTATCCTTTCATAGAGAAAAGAAGGAAGTTGGGAGCAGTTGTTTTGAACAAAACTTCTTGGAAGGAAAATTCGAGTTCAAAGTGGTGGCAGCTTCTCCTTGGCTGCAGGTGGAGGCAGCTGACTCCCCACCCCCGCCCCCCACCCCCACCTCCCCAGCCAAGAGATCTTTCTTATTCCTGCTGACCTATGGAAGCTGCCACAAGTGGCCATGTGTGAGAGTTCCACCTCTATTTTGAATGAGGTTTCCTTGATGCATTTTCATAAAGTCAGTCATGTTCAATTATTCCCAGGAGAAATTTGCTTAATTGCTGATTTAGACGGCTTTGATTTCAGAGCACTGAATTGACTTGCCTACTGTTCTTGAAATGACACAAATCAAAGACAGGGAGGACTCAGCCAATCCCTCCAGAGACTCAAACACTCACGACAAAACCTACCAGAGTAAACATAGGTCTGCCAAGGAAGAATGACAGAGCAGCAACAAGAGATACTTGAAGATTTCCATGAAAGAAGTGTTTTGTTTTGTTTTGTTCTATCCTCTTTTTCTGTTGGTAGTATTATGAGGCTTAACTCCATGACTGACAAATTGTTTCAGCAATTCAAACTCTTATTCCTGACTGAAAGAAAGTAGGTTATTAACCACTGGATCGGAAGTCAGTAGCGTTGGTTTATGGCCCCACAGACAGACACAAATTTCATATGTGTACTTAACATAAGTTACTTGAATTTTGCTTTTCTCGCCTTCCTCATTTGTGAACGGGACGTAATGCTTGAATCCACTCTACTCTCAAAGCTTTTTAGGAAAAGGTATTTTTCAACAGTTAAAGATATAGATATGTATAAAAACATAGATATGTATAATTATGCAAGTGAACACATACATTGCAGAAAACTAAAAAATATCCCTTTATAGAGTGAAGAATCAACATTTAAATCAACATTTTAAAATACTCTATTGACATTCTTCATGTCAAGGTGTTAATTTAGGCCAGATATTCTTTGGTTGTATGTTGGCAAGCACAGAAAAACATTGACCCAAACTGGGTTCCTGTTTTTAAATTTTTAAAAATCGGGAGAATTCTTGCTAAAATTCAATAAATTTCATTTTATAATGAAGTTTATAATTAAAGTTTATAATTAAAGAAAAATTACATACTCTTATTTATAGCATTGGAATGAGACCACCAGTATAATAGATTTCCAAAATGTAATCATTATGCTTTCTTAGGGAAAATAACGGCCAAGTTTGGTCTTGCTTACTAGGGAAGTTTTCCCACAGCAAGTAACCTGGCTGAATTATTGAGATTCTGTTCTCCTCAAATTTCTTTTATTTCTTTAAGGAGATGGACATTTACTGGAAAATAACTGACATTTTTAAGATAACTCCAGCACAGTTTTTTATAAATTATTCACAATGTTGAGGATACCTTGAGAATATTGTAGATGTTGGGATTTAATTTAATACATGTATATAGAAAAGACCGTAAAGTATACAGTATAGTAAAAGAAATACAGTTTAAAAAATAGAAGAGCTCCTAATGCTAATATCTTTACTTACACTTCTTATAAAATTTTATTGCCTACCTTGAATTTGTCCTACCAGATAAAATGACAATCTTGCCTCAGCTCATCTGTTTTGTAGGATGTCACATTGAGATCTCCGAAAACAGTTGTTTCCTGGCAGGTGCTGCTTCAAAGGTGCTCACTCACCATGGCAGGCACAGGATCACGAAGCAAGATGACAGCAAAGGTGATGCCCAAGGAGAGGGCTTTTTGAATTACTTCATCCTCAGAGGTAAGAGAGGGCAATGAAAACTGGACACAAATAATCAGGAGGAGCACAGAAATCATAAGTCCAGGGAAATACAAATCTGAACAATTCTCTGTTGGCTTTTGCTGTTTCTCATTTGTCCCCACCCAAAGGCATCAAACCAAATGCCGCTAAGATCATCCATGATATCCTGAAATTGGATTTGAGGATGAGAAGCCAAAACAAATGTTGCTTCTTCCACATCCCAAACTTCGTACTTAATACTCCTGTTTAACAACACATCATTTCTTGCCAGTTTTGCAGGGTGGTCAGTACTGTTCTCAAAAGAAGCTGTTGTTTGGGTCATTCACTTGAAGATGAAGAATATGGTATAAGCGAGGTATCACGAAATGTACGGTCAGCCTGCGGTTAAGCAAAACACATTCTTAAAAATGTAATTTGAAATATTTCATGCATCTGAAGTATTTAATATACAACCTAATTTTTCTCTTTTTCCATTTCTTTAAGGAACCCTCCCTACATATTATTCCAGAAATCCTGCAAATGTTCTGCAAATTGGTGCTTAAACTGTGGGATGACTAGGGCTGGAAGAAGAAGAATGGTCACAACAGCCTGGAAGGAATGAGCAAAACTGTTGCTGTCGCAGGCTTGGGCTGTCCTCGCTGCAGAGATGCCTACGGGCGATGTAGTTCTCCACACAAGGTTTCAAATGCACGGTTTGTGCAATTTAGTCTATACTCAGTCCCATGACTGGTGGGAGGAGCTTTTGCAAGTGTTGCTTCCGAGAAGCATGGTATTTCTTGCTGAAGACATGAGGTGGTTCAGGACTTGCTCCAGAAGTGACAATGATACAGAATATTTCAGAGCATCATCTCTGATGCATGACCATCAGGTACTCTATTTGGAAGATCTAGCACCAAAAACCTAAGGAGACTGAACACTGTAAATCCTCCTAAGGGATGCTATCAGTGAGTAAGTAGTAGCAAGGATCTTGGATCTGACTGTACATATGTCCCACTTATCACAAAAATCCTGAAATACCACAGCTCAGCATTCCTTGGCAGATGTATTAAATCTAAACCCATCATAATCTGGCCAAGGGTTTAGATGCCTTAACCTAGACTCTCAAACCAGACCATGGATCGGTAAACAACAACCTAGAGTCCACATCTGGCCTACTGCCTGTTTTTGTAAACAAAGCGTTCTTGTGAAAGGATCACACGTGCATATTCACGTTAGCCATGGCTACATCCTAGCTGCTCCTCACGACAGCCAGCAAAGCCTAATAAAATAGTCACTCATTAGTACTTTGCAGAAAAGATTCGCTAACCTTCTAGAGCAAACCCTCAGGGAAAACTCAGTATCAGAACATCAGGAGGAGCAACTACATTAATAGAATGGGCAATCTTCCCATACAGAGCGAAGAGCTTGCATACCAGCGAGTCCTCCTCACTGTCACATGCATATGTGCTGGGAAGAAAGAATGGTATTACAACATTAGGTTACTCTGAGAAAGATCTTCCTAGACAATTGGCACTTAAACTCTATTTTCATTTGTATCATCTCACACCCCAACCGTTTATTTAGAGATCACTATATGTTGGCTCTATAACTGTCAAGATGACAAGGCATAGCTCTTCTGTGACTTCAGGAAAAATGAGGAGACGGATATTTCAGCCAATAATTACAATGCCGTGCCATAAATATTGTCATAGATAAAGGGGAAACCACCATGTTAGCATAGCAGGGACAGCTATGGATGAGAGACAATTATACACGTGGAAGAGACCGCATCACCAAGGTTTTGAAGAATGAACAGGAATCACGCAGGCGGATGCCACGGCGAGTAAGACTTGGCAGAGGATAGCATACAGAAAGCACACACTGCAGTTTGAAGAAGCAAAATCTCTGGGCAGGAACAGGGATTAAGAGAGAACGGGAAAAGCTGATACTGAGGAGGCACACCTGCCCTTATGTGAGATGCTGTGAGATTTCGGCGATATTCTAGAGCAATATTTCTGAACATGCCAATGCAACCTCAGAGCTTGTTCTGTGTTTCTCAAAGGAGATGCAATAATCCTGTCTATCGTGTGTAAAGATAACTCTCGGGGCCGTTGGATAATGAAAAGGGGAGGGAGCATTTGAAGAAATGGAGACCAGCTAGCAGGTCTTTGGAAGAGCTACAGGAAGCAATAATAAGGCCCTAAAGACAATGCCTGGGGGAACATGACAGAGGTTTGCAAGATGTTTCTTAGGCAAAGTCAACACAGCCCATAGGTCAATGTGGAGAGAGTGGAATGGAAGAGGATTTAATTAAAAGATAATTTACAGAGAAGGAACAGTTATCAAGGATTTATTTCTCCAAATTACCTTATCTCCAAAAGGAGGATAACATGCTGAGGGAAGAAGATACTGGTTAATTTTTCACCAGAAGAAAATGGGAGCAAACTCATTGTAAGAGAGAGAAAGAGATACCACGGGACAAATGGGAGGCACTGGTAGGGACTTCAAAATAAAGGAAACAGATTTCCCAAGGACAGCTAAAAATGGCACCAAAGCTATCTTTCTCCTATTTTACCTAAATTTGGATTCCAGCAGAGGCCAAAGGAAAATTTGAGAGAAGAAGAGTGGTAAATATTCCCTATAATTTTCAACTTTCATTCAAAAAATTTATCCTGATAATAAAATGCAGTATTTGGTCATGACAATATGACAACTAGAGAAAAGCATTAAAAAATAAATAAAATATATTAGCCAGAGAAACTGCTGCTAATGTTTTATTACCTTCCCATTTTTTATGCATGGATGTAAACTATTTCTTTTTCCTTTTTAAAGATGTAGTTCTTTATTTTAGAGAAAGAGAGAAAGCAAGCACAAGCAGGAGAGAAAGGATCTCAAGCAGACACCCCACTGACTTCAGAGCCTGACACAGGGCTCGATTTCAGGACACAGATCATGACCCGAGCCAAAACCAAGAAGCAGACGCTTAACTGAATGGACCCCACAGACATCCCAGATTGAAACTGTTCCTACACGAAGGAATATCCTGCCTCTGCCATTTTGTTGTCTGCTATTTTTCATGTAACAATTTACTCTCCTATATTATTAAATATTTGTTGGTTCAAGTCTTCCAGTTTGACATCCTTTTCCTTGTCTTTTAAAGTAAAATTGATTCAGACATCAAATTGCTTACAGTAGGAAATCTAACAAATGTTCCACATATTTCTGAAAATTCTAAGAATTTTTCTTCCTCCAGGACAAGCAGTTCCTAGAGAATTCCAATGAATTCTTGATATTTTCTCTGTATTTTGCCACCCTTGGGCACGTCCTTTTTTCCATATGACAGCTTCTACCAAATTTATTTAGTAACATCCTCTACTCAGTTTATTTCACAAAGTTTACTGGCTCAAGACTCTATCGGAGGTATGCTTTATTGAAGTTACAACAGACTGCGATCGTATCATTGAGCAAGACAGTAAAAGTTGTTGAGCTGAATATTAGATATTCCTGTTCTTTAGGGGGAAAAAAAAAGATTTTATTAAATTGAGAGAGAGAGCATGAGCAGGGAGAGAGGCAGAGGAAAACACAGACTCCCTGCTGAGCAGAGCAAGGAGCCCAACGCAGGGCTCTGCCCCAGGATCCTGACCTGAGCTGAAGGCAGGCAGATGCTTAACCGACTGAGCCACCCAGGCACCCATAGATATTCCTGTTCTTAAAATCTTCACAACCATTAAAGTGTCTCCTTAATCCAAAACCTTGTTCTTCCCTAGAAAGAAACCTTGGCTATCCTCAAAATATGTTTTTACCATCTACATAAAGAAAAACAGATCATATTTCCTTTGCTGAAGAATACTTGCGCCAGAGCCTCAGATGGGTATAGAGAGAAAGTTTAAATATAATCTGACAAATCCAGTAATTGAAGTAGTCATGGGTACCTAGGAAGTGCCACAGAAGAACGCTTAGCTCAGCATGCTTGGGAGGAAGGACTGACAGTTGTCCACCCCAGACCTGAGCCAGATGGAGTGAAGAGGACAGATTTGGAGGAGCCAAGAAGAGGGGGCCAGTGAGGCCAAGAGAGCAGGGTGAGCAAAGCCTCAGGAGCAGGAGACCACCACGTGTTTTGGAGCTAAAAATCAGCCATGCCATGTTGTCGAGGACAAGTATGAAAAAGAGGAGGAAGATGATGTCTCAGAAGGGCTGTCGCTTGAGGGTGTCTGTGCCTTATGCTGAGAAGAATGAGCAGTCATTAAAAAAGTTTTGAGAAGAAACTAACACATTAGCATTCGAGCTGCTTTCCAGCAGTGACATTATGGAGAATATTTGAGGGAGGCAGGACTGGAGGCAGGTTTTGGAAGTTCAAGCAGCAGCTATTTCAGACAAGGGATGATAAGTTCCTGACCTGGAGATCAGCAGTGGCTCGAATAGAGAAGAGAAGTCAATTTTGAAAGCATCTAAGGCTGTGAAATTGTCAGCGCCCAGTGAGTGAATGGATATGCAGAAAGAATTCATATAAAATGCCTAACGGATTGAAGGAATAAAGTCAACAAAACATTGTCTTTCTTGGTCAGTAGACCCTAGAAATGGCTAGAAAGTTACTTCCTTTTGTATCCATCTAGGATGCTGAGATCAGTTAGTGTGTGTGTGTGTGTGTGTGTATGTGTATGTGTGTGTGTTTAATTTTAGTTGTTTTAAATCTCCAAGAGACATTTTGAAGTGCTTTTCAACAATTTTAAAGTCACTTCTCACTTAATGGAAAATCCCAAAACCGCATTTAAAGGTTGATGTGGGTGGGGGAACCATAGAGCACACTTTTTTTCTTGGCCTTTCACAACTAATCCTATTTGTGTGAGATCACAAGTCATTCATGATGCCAGGCATCCTAGGGGTGACCCGGTATAGTTAAAAATGGGTTTATGCTCCCCTGGCTTTATCACCTCTAATGGGACCCTCTCTTACACATTCCCTTTCATTCTTCGTTATTTTTTCCAGGAGAAGATATGCCTGAAGCATTTTCTGTGCTCATACAATCTCTTCTTTCAACTTTATATCTCTCTGAGAGAGAACTTCTACAAACTAGGTTACAGAAGAATATCTCAGATGTAAATGCTGATAGAAAAAAAGGAGATACTGTAACTTGAGAAAAACAGCCTTTAAAAATGCTCACCACTGCTTCTTGGCAGTCCTGCTGGACACTGGTATCAGATTCCAGTGTAATTACCCAGCAAAAGGATATCAACGTGCACTTTGCATTAAACAAAATTTACTCCTCGAAACTAACCATCCCATGAAGGGAGTCAGTAACCTGCAGGAAAATGCAAATTAAGACAGCAACAAGCTGTCACTGGCAAATGTTAGTAAAATAGAAAATATCAAGTGTGGATGGGAATTCCCAGTTCTTGGAGGCATCCTGCTAAGCAGGGGCACTGAGGCAGGAGAGCAAGCCGGCTAGTGGTCTAAGTAAATCCAGCCCGAACCAAGACCCAACATTCACAGGACGTGTGCATATCCCAGATTTAACACCAGAGGCCACTCAGAGGTATACGCAGCATGGTTTGTGCTGGTAGGGAATCTAGAGTAGTAGCCCGGATGCCCAGCATTTTAAGCAGGTGAATGAAAGTGGGATGCATTCACTTGGAATAGCAGTGCAGTTTGATTTTTACTTACTAAATTTATTTTACAGGTGTATAGTAGATTTTCAAGCATATATGGATTTTGGGGTTTTTGTTTGCTTGCTTTTCTGCCAAATAAGGATAAGATTTTAGTTGTGTTGTGGGTTTTTTCTCCCCCCCAAAAAGTAGTCAACTTGAGACCCATTGTCAAAGCATAACCCAATAAAGCATCCATGGTTTCACCTCCCATGCCTTACGTTTGGTTAGTCTCTAAGCAAGAATGTGTGCCCTGTGTCAAGATTGCCCCGTTACCCCAGAGTTTCCTTATATTTGCTCTAAGCTATAACTATCTCTGAAAGCCTGAATTCAAATTTAGTGGGGTAACTGTCCTTTAGGAGATAAAGGAATCTCATTGCCCTATGCTGAGGGAGGCTCTCAGGATAGAAACAGGGACTTTCTATTCTTAAGCAATTCTCTCGAGATTTCTGTGCTTACGGGACCTTCTGTGAAATTCCTTAAAAAAGTTGAGCCAACTACTAATGCAGGATTCCACCTGCTGAAGAAAAGTTAGCTCAACTAACTGTTTAACAGAGGAAATAAACAGCATTTAAAACTGTTATATTTTAGCAAAATATAGAGTCTCTTTATAGATTTTATCAACTTTTTTGTTTGCTTTACGTAATAAGGTAGTAAGCATAATGCAACTGCTTTATTTTAACTTCTAGGTTAGGAACTATAAAATATGACTCAAAGATAGTTGTGTGTTTGGAAATACACGGAAATACACGGAAAAGAAAAAAATAGATATTATAGCTATGTATGTCAATTCATAAATGAAAGTATATTTAAGACTACTTGTAGCTTATGAATTAGGATTGTTAACACTTTTCAAAAGAGAAAAAAAAATTGAAAAAATTAGATCTACTTCCACATAAGATCTTGATTTAAACATGTATCAAATTCTTATTTTCATTCATGTTTCTACAAACTGATATGACCAAAAGAATATACAAATAGGAAACCTTTTGTAGACTCAGGACACCAAGGAAAAACTGACCAAGTCTTACAAGACAGGGTAGAGATGGGAAAACATTGAAGAAAATCTGTGGCTTATTCAAAGCCCCTTTCTAAGAAAAGCACATCGGTGACATGGTAAGGACTGGGTACATTGTACCACAGTGTTAGATCTCCCAATTTCAAAAATTCCTCATCAACATTCATCAGTTTTCTTCACTATCAAATAATGGCAATCATTAAATGTATTCACTGTTCCATTGAGATAGCAAAACTGATTTTTCTCATCCTTTCATTCCTTTTGTTATTATTAGATAGAATTTTTCTATATAGGACTTTCCTTCATACAGTAGGGCTATTGCTATCCCTGAAATATTTTTCATAAAGGAAAGGCAGGTTCAACACTTAAGGATTTCTTTCTGATAGAGTTCAGGACACACTGCCCCAAATATGGAAGCTTGAGATATTGAATATTTTCAGCTGAAGGAGTCTGAGGAAATCTTGAATCTTCCCTTCATCCTTCTCCCATGAAACAGAATATAAAACCCTCATGTGAGAGGTTACTCCTAAACCTGGAAGAAAGAAGCATCCTTATCTCTAAGAGAGAGGGATGCCTAGAAGAATCCTAACTGGCCTTGCTAAGCTCCCCCATTTCACTACACTTACTCATCCTCCTTAACCCCATCATATTTGTATACCACTGCCCACTCTTCTCCAAACCTCACACAAAAATACTCAGGTCTAGCTGTTTCTTCCAGTCTTCATTTCCTTATGAAGCCTCCTGTCTCAAGTAATACATATTAAATAAATTTATATGCTTTTCTCCTGTTAATCTATTCTGTCAAGTTTAAATTTCAGACTCAGCCAGCAACCCCAAGAGGACTGAGAAAAAGTGTTTCCCTCTCCTACACCTCTTCTCAATTTTCTGAATGAGTTGGTACAATTTCCAAAGTGTCCAGTGAGTGTGTTTGCGTGTCTCTTATTTCCTCATCATGACTTTTTATATATGTATACAAAGTGTTTTATCAGCTAAGGTTACTTCGGTTCTCAAATGATCCAGCTGTAGGTCAGCAGGAGCTACTCCAAGCAGGTCTAGGGTCTTTTTGGTACAAGACTATGTTGGATTGCTTATTTGCTTTCTAGCAAACAATCTGTCCTGGGATCAGTTTATATATTTCTTGCTTCAGACTTGGTATCATGTGGATCCAGACTTTGAGAGGCAGATGATACAATTTGAAGATCCTCATTAAGGAAAAAAATGCAGAATTAATATAAAATATAGTACAATAGTAAATATTTATTTAGAATGACAAAACAAATCACAAGCTACAATGTTCTAAAAATAGACATCTTAAAATATTGCAAAATCCTGTGCAAAGACATACATCTTTTCTTATTACAATACCTCTGTGATACCCCTCCCTATCTTTTTGCCCAAATTCTCCTTATATGTGAACAATTTAATTATATGAGAATGGAAAGGTAATGCCACCTTTCCTCTATAATGGTTGAGTAAAATGCGTTGATGATGATGATGATGACGGTGACTAAGGACCGTTATCAAATTAGGGGAACTGCTATCAAGTTTCTTTCAAAATTCCACCATAATATTTGGAATTTCCACAGTTAAGCTTCTGACTTTATGCATCTCCAATTCTGTTCCTCCTGAGTATGTGGTATTTTCACAGGACTTCAGCCTTGCATCTTCTTTTTATAACCCTGAGGGGGCAAGGAGAGGATATGCATCCTACATCGGGACAGTTAATAGTGTCACTACACCTGAAAGGGACTGTGAACTACATAAGGATATTCCACTGAATGTATCTCTGCTCAGATTTCTGTTAGCATGATCTCTAAAATGTCCACGGCCAACCCTAAACCACCCAACACAAGAATGATGACAAAGAGAAAATCAGAGTGTAGCTAATTGCAGTTAAAATTATCTTGCTTTGAGCGTTGAAGAAGAAGGAGGAGGAGGAGGAGGAGAAGTATGAGCAGGAGAGCTCATTCCTAGAGTGCCCCCCAAGGATTTGGAAGGATTCCTGCAAGTGAGGAGACCTGCAGCTTAAGCATTTTAGATTCATGGTGATTCCACTTCAGTGTGGAATTAACCATTTACACAAAGATCAAAGTTTCCTTTTATGAATACTCATTGCTACTGAGTTGTCATTGCATCCAGATGTTTTCACTAGATAAATTAGAAAATATTTTTATGAACTATTTTTAAAAAGAAGGAAATGTGTCATGAATTTATGTTACTCTTTTCAATTCTAAATTAGAATTGTATAGTTTTGGGGAGCTTGGGTGGCTCAGTCTGTTGAGTGTCTGCCTTCCGCTGAGGTCATGATCCCAGGGTGCTGGGATTGAGCCCCACACTGGCTCCCTGCTCTGAAGGGAGTCTGCTTCTCCCTCTGCCCCTCCCCCTGCTTATGTACCCTCTCTCTCTCAAATAAACAAATAAAATCTTTAAACAAATAAAATTTCAGAGTTTTTACCGACATCGTTTTTTTGTTTTTGTTTTTGTTTTTTTTTTATTTCTATACTTGTATGGTTTTGTTCTTAGGCTGAAAATCTTGGTCCCCCAAGAGAACTTTCCAGATAAATTACTTGTTCTACTCTACAACTGATATAATATAGATTCCAAAAATCAATAACAATATTATCAACAAAAAGATCAACTGAGTTTAAAAGCATGAAAGAATGAAGTAAGGAACAATCCAGGAGAAGACTGGGAATCATGGAGATTGAATAGGGTATGTAAAGTGCAGGTCAATGTAATTGGAATAAAGAATATTTCTGTAAGAGATACATGATACCAGATATGAAAATTGTCAAGTGTCAAGTTAAGCAGCTTTCACATTATTGTGAATAATTTTAAAAGCAGAGTTGTTTTAATCAGGAGAATAAAATGATCTGATTTGAATTTTCAAAAAGAATTTGGACTAGGAGAGAGAGAGCAGATTATCAAGAGACCAGCATGGTATGAAGACTGCAGGAGGGGAGAAGCCCAGAGTGACTATGGAAATGAGAAAACAACTCAGTGTGAATGCTTCCTGGTGCTCCCTGTAACAATAATCAAGGCAACGATGAACATCAGCTGGCAGAAAATGACTGGATTTATTCACAAAGTTAAAAGTTATTATGGAAAAATTATCAGAAATGAGAAAGGAGGGAAAGCAGCATTTCTCACTTCATCTCACTCCAATTAGTCGATAAATATTTATTGAGATTTTTCTGTATGTCAAAAATTGGTGAAAATACTGCGTTGAATGAGACAAACATTGTCCTTTCATTTATAGAGCTTGCAATCTTACAAAAAGAAAAAGTAAGTGAACAAAATTGATGAGGTTCTCAAAGAAGTCTTTTAAATTCTAAATGTGTTGGATAATTTCACTATGGTTCTGGTTGTGGCTGCTATAATACTATATTCCAGATGTTGCACAAGCAAAATAACAAAGCCATGAAAATATGGTACCACCTGTCCCTTTTTCCATATGTCTATGTATCTCTCAAAATTATACACATTCATCCTGAAAGTGATCTACCTCCTCCCTTATTCCTAGACCTACCTTGATAAGTAATCAAAATGATCAGATATATCCCAATAGACTAATGTTTTCAATGCTTATTCAATGTAATTATTTTTTAGAGATGACTCTTGGGTGGAAAATATCCCAACCTTGTGATCTAATCCTTTTTACGGTGATATGAGTTTTCCACCATAGAGGGCAGAACAGAAGTTATTTTAAGTAAAATGGTGTGTTTTATTGCTCCTCAAAACACAGAAGTGTAAGAAACCATTTTTCATTCCTAACGTAGGGCTTATCTGATTATTTTGTAGGCCAAAGGTTAAAATATGTCTTTGTATGTCTTTTCATTACTGTAAAGACTCAACTTGAAGGGATGCCTTTCCTCATGGTTGGCTTTTATTTATTTTTTTTTTACTGGGTCTAAGCAAAATTACTGCTGCTTTTGCTTTATAAAAGTATGTATGAAAAGATCATTTTCTTAAGATCTGTCACTTGACATATTTTAAGGTAAAAAAAAATTTTTAAAAGGAAATTTATACCAGTTACCTTTGATTTTCTATAAAGCAAGCAAGGAGAAATTGTTCCCCTGAGCAAACAGAATTTGGAGGCTTGAGGTCACCCTTGAAGTAATGGATCAGCTATTCAAGAAATTAAACTATGGTAGCCACAATGATGTACTAATTAGTGTGACCAGGAAGGGCTAATATTCTTGAAGTGGGAATGGGAAGTGATGGGGAGGCAAAGAGGTTCTGAGTTTCAGGGATTCTGGGAGATAATAGTAGCTGCTAACATTTATTGAGCGTATAGTATGTGTGAAGCACTGCTTAACATACATTAGACCAAATATATTCCATATAACAAATCAGTATGGTGGGTGTTAAGATTATAGCTAATTAACAACAGAGAGTCTAGGTACTTTAGCCAAAGCCATACAGTTTCCATACTTGAACTCTGCTCTATCCTCAAAGTTCATTATCATAATGATTACACTTTCTTGTTTTGCTGTTGGTTGTGTTGTTGATTATATTACACAAGCAAAAAGTCTTGGTTAAAATAAGGCATGATAAATATAAGACCCTGTATATGAAGTCACAATTGGGAAAAAGAAGTTGAGTGGAAGGTGGGGACCTACGAAATCACTTACGAATTCTTAGTCAATATGAATTTATCAACAAATATTTTTCAAACTATTTTTTTTTTTTTTTGCCAAAAACCATTCCTGGCCCCATTTAAGATTTTGAAGGATTTCATCATCAAAAGCATCCTTTAAAAAAACAGTGTGTAAGAGAAATGAACAGGCAGAACTCAGGGGCAGTGAAAATACTCTGCATGATACTATAAAGATGGATACGAGTCATTGTAGATTTGTCTGGGCCCATAGAAAGTTCAAGACCAAGAGTGAAACCTAGAATGTAAGTGATGGACTTTGGATGGTTATGATGTGTCAAGGCAGGTTCATCAACTGTAACAAATGTACCACTCTGGTGGGTGGGTAGTTGATAACGGGCAGGCTTTGCACATGTGGGGCAGGAGGTGTATGGAAACTTTCTCTCCCTTCCTTTTAATTTTTCTGTGAATTTAAAACTGCTCTAAGAAATAAAGGAGTTTTAATTTTTAAAATGTATAGGGGATAGGTCATAAAAGAGAACAAGTAAATTGGGCCACAGCCTATACAAAAAATTAAGGAACCACTGCATTTTTTTTTAATCTTTATTCTTTGGCTAGATTTTTTGATCAATTCTTTTTTTTTGCTTTGTCATTTCAATAATCTTGTATATTTGCTTTTCCAACTTTCTTTTTCGTGATTTTCATCTATTTTAAGTTAATTTTATGTGATGAATTTTATCCTACTAACTTTTTTGGCTTATTTTATTTTTCTCTTTATTTGAGTTTTATGTTTAGTTGTTGTTTTTTTTTTTCTTTTTAATTCTTTGTAGATGGGAATGTGAATCAATCCAACCATTTAAATAATTTGGCAGATTGTATCTGAAACTTTAAGAATATTCAGAAACAATTAATTTTGCAATTTTACTTTTAGAATCCTCCTTCAACCTAGAAATAAGCAGTGGAAAGATTAAGCTTTGAGAATATGCATCATGACACTTACAACAGAGAGGTACAGGAAATGTCTTATTGTATAATAGGACATTGATGAAATAAACAGCTAATAGCAAGACTTAACAAACACAAATCTCTCTTCCTAAAATGTCTGCTTTCTCAATGAGAGGCCTAGAATATTCTCAAGGTCTTACTTGAATCTCTCCTTCCAGAAACCTCCCCAGTCCCTCCAGGTAGGTTTAGTTCATCTGTCTTTTATATATATCTGTGTCCAAATGTTGGCAATCACTGTATGTTGTGGTCATTTTTCTCTTTATATGCCTATTCCCTTTTACTAGATTATGAGGTCTTTGATAATAGAAATCGCATCTTACTTGTCTTTGCACCAACTTTACCTGGTAGTAGCTTAGCATATAGGTGACATTCAAAAACTCTTTCCTGGATGACTGAGGGAAGGCATGAGTGTAGGCCAAACAATTATTTTTGATGACATTAAACAACAGCATAACAATATTAGAATACAAAAGCTATTAAAAGAAACTTATACTATTTAGACCATATGCCAGTATTGATTACTTTTTCACACTTAGACAACACAATAGGCTTATTCTTAAAAAGTTAGAAAACAAGCACAATCATAGAGAAGAAAATATAATTTCTCACAATTCCAGGATACTTCTTGGTTGATTTCTTTCTAGTTTATTTTTTAAGCAAAAATAAGTAATGAGGGGCGCCTGGGTGGCTCAGTGGGTTAAAGCCTCTGCCTTCGGCTCAGGTCATGATCTCAGGGTCCTGGGATCGAGCCCCGCATCGGGCTCTCTGCTCAGTGGGGAGCCTGCTTCCTCCTCTCTCTCTCTCTCTGCCTGCCTCTCTGCCTACTTGTGATCTCTCTCTCTCTGTCAAATAAATAAAATAAAATTTAAAAAAAAATAAGTAATGAGTTAGAAATAGATGATGGACAGAGGGATGGATAAAAGGAGGGATAGATACACAGATAGAAAATAAATTTTATATATCCATCCATGCATAAATATATACAAACAATCCCTTTTTTCTGCATTTGAAGGATTTTTTGAAATATCTATGAAACATTCCAAGATTTTTTGGTCACCATGTTAACATTTGGAAATGCATATTTCATTTGAAAATATTTACTAATAGCTTTTTTTAAACTTTACACTTCAAATTACTTGCAATGTAGAAATATTTTCACAATCTAGAAATTTTCTCCTTATTTATCTAGGGGAAAAAATGTTTAAAAATCTAGTTTGATGACTAAATCACAATTTAGTTAATTTCCCAACTTCATCTACAAGTTCATCCCAACTTCATCTTCATCTTAGTTCTACAGCCCAATGTGCTTGTAAAATATTAGAAGGGTCTTTATTTCATTAGTTGTCTACATAATAATGGAGGATTTAGGAATCACAGGCAAGATTATACTAACTGGTGTGTACCCATCCATGGATTATGCATTAGTCAATGGAAGCCCTACCTATCTTTTGGTTTACAGAGTAACTGATACCAATGGGCCCGAGAAAACAAAATCCTCTCCAAGATTTCCAGTCTACCTAGTGATTTAGATTCTCAGGTTTTCTAGCACCCAACCCATAAAGGTTGTTTATATTTTAACCAGATCAGGCCAAATACAAAATCCTATGTTTTTCTTTATTCCAAAAGAAAGTCAATTATACAAGGCATTTTTGATAGCTATATATAATATTTAAAAATTGGCAAAGGAGGCCATGGAGAAGATTATAGTCTTAGCAGACAAGTTGCTAATGATGGGCTGGAAATTTAGACAGAAGTCAAATTACAGAGACCAACATCTTGTTGAAAAACTTTCTCTGTACTGGAATAGAACAAGGTATGCTTTGCAGAGCACTGCAAATACAGAAGCCGGATTCAAGAGCAAGGAGCTGCCTAATAGAAGAAAGACTTCTGAGTAGTGTCACCAGATTTTGCAAATAAAAACACAGGAAGCACAGCTGAATTTAAGTATCAGATAAATAAGTTTAGTATAAGTATGTCCCCAAAATTACATGGGACATACTTACACTAAAAAAGAAAAAGGGTGGCTTCTCTGAAATTCAAATTTAATTAAGCATCTAGTGTGGTGTTTTGGAGCTTTTTAAAGATATTTATTTATTGAGGCGCCTGGATGGCTCAGTGGGTTGAAGCCTCTGCCTTTGGCTCAGGTCATGATCTCAGGATCCTGGGATCGAGCCCCGCATCAGGCTCTCTGCTGAGCAGGGAGCCTGCTTCCCCCTCTCTCTCTGCCTGCCTCTCTGCCTACTTGTGATCTCTCTGTCTGTCAAATAAATAAATAAATATCTTTTAAAATATTTTAAAATATTTTTTAAATTAAAATATTTTAAAATATTTTAAAAGATATTTATTTATTTATTTATTTAAGAGAGAGAAAGAGAGCATGAGTGTGGGGAGGGGCAGAGAATCTCAGGCAGACTCCATGCTGAGCATGGAGCCTAATGCAGGGCTCGATCTCATGGTCATGAGATCATGATCTGAGCTGAAACGAAGAGTCTGAACTTAACTGACTATGCCACCCAGGTGCCTCTGGACATCCTGTGTTCTATCTGGAAATCCTATTCCTGGATCCTATTTACCTTCAGCACTCCCAACACACACACACACACACACACACACACACACACATTGTGGCTTAAATGGCTGCTTCTGAGATTTTAGTGAAATCACATTTCAAAATAATTTGACAGAGAGGTCATTTGGTTAATTTACATTGGCTAGTTGACCAATGCCTTGGAAAAGCTATAAACTTTAGGGAAAAGTTTTTTGTCTATTTTTACTGGCCAATAACTGGAAGCAAAGATTAAAAACTACATACACATATTAGTGTTATAATTGTAAAGTGAGCCCACATCTATTGTTGCTTCAACTGTTTAACAGCAAAATCCCAGAGAAATGGCAAGAAAAATACCTACTCTTTCTGAAAAGATATTGGAAGTAATCATCACAAGTTTCTTGGCAGTGAAGCGGGTATACTGGGGGAATTGGACAGAGATTAGTCAGATTGGAAGTTATTATCTTTTGTATAAGAACTCTCTTCAACTTGCCATGAAGAGGGAATTCCTTGGCTGGCTCAGGAAGGATCCAAAGGCACATTTTCAGAAATGATGGGAATGTACACCAGAACTATGATGGATCTGTTCCCTATCACAAAGGAACACTTCTGGAGTTTATGATTATACTCTATGTTGAATCTCTGCTTTCCAGCCTGAATGTTAGGAAAATATAAACGCAGACTGGTAGTACTCTAGAATTATTACCCAAACCTAATATTAACATTCATGTAGATCAGTTATTGTGTGTGTGTGTGTGTGTGTGTGTGTGTGTGTGTGTGTGTGTGTGTGTATGATGTCCTCCATCCAGATTCCCCTTAGGGAGGCCAGCCTTTTCCCCAGCCACTAGGACTGCTAAAAGGCACTCCTCAGTTGCCAGCCTTCCTTGGGGACAGCCTCTGCTGAAGAAAAATGCTTTGATCAATGTTTCATTTTCTTCCAGCAGCCCCACCCAATCCCTAGGCCCTAACAACAACTCAAGACGATTCTTGGACCTTCACAGCCCCAAGGCTCTCCAAAGGGATCAGTGAAGATTCTATTATCCCTCTAATGCATTCTGCCTCCCTCTCTTCCCTTCTACAAATGTTGATCCCAAGAACACTTCCTAATAAATTTCGTGCATGCTGATTTCTGTTTCAGTATGTATGCCAAAAAACCCAACCTGTGACAATGTGATCTGGGAATATGACAATTAATGCACAGTTTGGAGGTACATGAGGACTAAATCAAAGAACTAGGTAAATAACCAGGACTAAGATATCCCCTGGTTGGTTAGATGTTATTGACATCTAGAATTATAGAGTTGGTAGTTTAATACCAGGTCACACTGTAATGTTAGCTTATGTTAGAATTTTACAGACATACATGTGAATTTTTAAATTAGTTAATGCTATTTAATTGAGAAGTCACTATAACGCAGACATAAGGTGAATCTGCAATTATTTCCTCTATTCCTTCCAATTTCTTATAACTATCTAGTCTCATTTTAACTTACTTTAAAATATCTTAGTGTCGACAGCGTAATATAAATATGCATCAATTTAATCTACACCCTAGGGGCTTTTAGTTAACATCTGAAGTACACTAATCAGGTATCCACACTACAGGGACAATGAATAAAGATTTGAAAGACCCTAATCATGAGTCCACACTACATAGTGCAGAGGCAATTTAGAGCAAGATTTCATATTTCTCCATTTGTATATGTATACAGGTTTTGTTAATTAACATGAGACGTTCAAATATTTTTTTTAAAGATTTTTTTATTTATCTATTGGACAGAGAGATCACAAGCAGGCAGAGAGGCAGGCAGAGAGAGAGGAGGAAGCGGGCTCCCCACTGAGCAGAGAGCCCGATGTGGGGCTCGATCCCAGCACCCTGGGATCATGACCTGAGCCGAAGGCAGAGGCTTAACCCACTGAGCCACCCAGGTGCCCCAAGATGTTCAAATATTTTTCACTGAGGTGTGTTTTCCTCAATATACAGTTTTCTAGAAACTCTATACAGGTACCTCTGCCCTTCATATAAATTAAAATAAGAATCTGACAAGCTCAGCAGCCTAATACCTAAATAACACGTAAAAAACTCCATTCTTTCTGTGTTGCATCAGTTAATGGAGAATTATTTCGCTTGTCTGAAAAGTTAGCAGGAAGCTTGTGTGAGTGCCTAAAAGCATAGCTTTAGTGTCAAGTCAGGAACCCTCACTATTCCTTTAAAAAAAAAAAAAAAAAACCAAGAAAACAGAAAACTTTTACTGGCTTTTAGATATTTTTTCCCCTCCATGTGATTTGCTTTCATTTTATCCAGCATACTCCCCCTTCAATGATTCTGTACATCACATTTACATATAGACTGTGAGACTTGATTTAAGTCCTCCTATTCAAAAAACATTACATTTATATGTGAATTAAGAATTAAGACTATCATACGTGAAGGATTCCCATTCAAGACAGTACGTCCCCTCAGGCCAGCCAGAGGAAGGGTTGTTTAATGGTTAAGGGCAAAAGTCAGACCACCTGGATTCAATTCCTGGCTCCAACACTTCTGTGTGTGACCCTGGGCAAGTTATGTTGCCCCCTGTATTTTTGTTGTCTCTTCTTCTAAATAGGAATAATAATATCATGTGCTTCATAGGAGTCTATGAGGCTCAGAAAATAAGTATGAAGTCCCACCCATAAGAAGCACTGAGTATTTATTATTATTTTATTCTGTGTACTTTAATAGGATTTCATAGCCTTTATTCATCATATGTATATAGTATCATTCTTTTCAAATTTATTTATAATTATCCTATAGTGTTTGTTGCTATTGTGGGGGAAATTGTCTTCCCCTTTCTGCGATTAGTTATTGCTGACATAGAAAAGCTCTTGATTTTTCATATTGATCTTGTCTCTATCATTTTTCTCAAATTCCTTTGATAATTCTAGATAGTTTTGCCTATATTCTATTGGATTTTGGGGTGTACAATTATATCATCAGCAAAAAATAAAGATATAAAACAATGTGAACATCCTTCTTTGTTTATATTGATTGTTTCAAATACCCCAAACATTGGCAATTCTGAAAAGGGGTTTGATTTGAAAGAAATGTTTATAATATTTGGCTAAGGGAAAATAACAACTGAATGAATCTTAGTCATCTCAGTATTGACCACACATTACATAATGGTAGGGTAATTTAATGACTAACAAAGTCTAAATTGTTGTTATTCATGTAAACAAGGAAGCAATATCCAATAAAGGACACTATATTTGAGGTAAATCAGTTGGTGAACTTGAGCACAGAATTATAAACACGACAATAAGTCAAACTCAAGCTGTTACTTAAATGCAGAAGCATCTATTCTTAAATTGCTCAATGCTACTAAAATTTCTGAAAATTTTATGTTAATTTTGTACACCCAAACAAACTGACCAACTATGTACACTCCAGGTACAACCAAAAATGATCAAAGGGCAGCTTTACAATAAAAGTTCAACTATAATAAGAAAATCATTAATTTAAGATTGAAAGAAAGGAATCACACGAGTTGTCTGTCCCCAAGTCATAGCTGCCATTGAATTATTTTCTGCCTGGGGTTGGGGTAGGAGTTAACCTCTAGAACTACATTGTTCAATCCAAGTGTCCTTTAGCTCTTGCCTATTTTAGACTGTGAGCACCATCAAGAAATAAGACCAGAGAGAGAATGAGATATTTATTCCTTCCCCTCTCTCCTTGCCACACTGTAGTTTTGACAGAACAGCGTCTCCATGTAGCAAATTCCCATGGGATACTCCTCTTTCATTGCAGGGGCTCCCTCAGACAGGCTCTGGTTCCCTCATTCTGGTCCTTCAGACCTAGAGATGATAATGGCTGCTTGTCCCTCACCACCCCTGGGTGTCTCAACATTCCTTCTTGACTCCCTTTACCACTGACCACTGTCAAACAAAACCAAAAACCAAATCTGGACTAGGTAAGGAGAGACTTTACTAAAAAAAAAAAAAAAAAAAAAAAGACTATTGGAATAAGGGGGAAGGAAACGACTTTTATTAAAAGAATGTTCTCAGTAAGATCTGCAAATCTCAGAGGTCAGGCAGAAGATTGTTTCTTTGACAGGGAAGGGTAAACTACGTGTGAGAGAAGCTGGCATGGGGAAGTGGGATGAGTTAGTGGTATGACCAGATAGTTTGCAAAGTTGCTAAGTTGTTCCACATTCCAGTGCTGGCTCAGGCTGAGTGCAGTTCAAAGTAAAGTGGTCTGGAGGAATGTGGGAAGCTTAACTAGAATGTGGTCAAGTCAACTTAGTCAGCATTTTGTCCAACTGGTACTAATAATTAGTGTTTAAATTATGGCAAAAATGTTCTTCCATGACAGAGGATTTTTGATTCAAAGTTTTGAGTAAAATTGGTCATCTTGTTCATAATGGGCAATGTTACGCTTCTTTGAGTAGAATCCATTTCATTTCAAAATTAGATTTTTTTTTTCCCTCAGAAATACTAATTGCGGGCGCCTGGGTGGCTCAGTGGGTTGGGCCGCTGCCTTCGGCTCAGGTCATGATCTCAGGGTCCTGGGATCGAGTCCCACGTCGGGCTCTCTGCTCAGCAAGAAGCCTGCTTCCCTCTCTCTCTCTCTCTGCCTTCCTCTCCGTCTACTTGTGATCTCTCTCTGTCAAATAAATAATAAAAAAATAAAATCTTTAAAAAAAAAAAGAAATACTAATTGCTATCTAAAAAGTATATTAAATAGGATTACTTCATGGGTCCTCTGGTTCTGGCTTTAAAAAAAAAAAGAATGAAATTACTGGATGTTTTGAATGCCCTTGGTCACAAAGAACTGACTCACCATATCTCAAGAACTAAGATTGAGGAAAATTTATAAGTAGTCAGAGGAGACCTTACCGTGCTCAGAGGAAGGAGAACACTACTATATTAAAAGTGGCACCTTTCAGGAAAGAGCAGATTTATGCTCATTCTAGCCTAAAAAATTACTATTACGTGTGAGAAAAAGATAAGAACAGAAGGCAGTTAACATTTTGATGCAGCGTCATGCAGCAGGAACTTTTTCAAAGACAAAATTTCAGTTCCTTTTCCAATTCTTGTTGAGTGTGGGTATGTGGGCAAGTTCATTTAAACACCCTGACTTAACATTTTATTTCTTGGAAAATAACGGAAGGTAATAATACATGTCTTACCAACTACTTGCAATTCTAGTGAAGATAAAAAGAGATAATGGAGTTGAAAGATTCCTGTAACCTGTAAAATTGGAATATCAATACAATGTATTATTATAGATATTTGAGTGTTCCACAGAAATGTAAAAAGAGTTAACAGAGGACACATAACCCTACATAATTCTGTTTTGACTGCTTCACCTGTGTTTGAAATCCTAGGTAGTAAAGATTCGATGATTGTATTCATTAGAATTTGAATACAGAATTGAATGTTGAATTCTTAGAGTTAACTCAACATTCCACAAAACTTGCAGGAGTCAAGGACTACCTATATAAATAAAGATATAACACTAATCATATGAATAGCAAGTATATAGAGGTATAAACACATATGTAAGCCCCTTAAAAATAATTTTTTATTAAACTGTTTGAGATAATGGTAGATTCATATATGTGAGACAATGAGAAATAGATATTGGTCTCTGCCCTTTGCTCTGGGCGGCTCCTGAAATCCTTGTAATTCTTAGGGGATAAGAGCACTAGAAGCAACTTTGTTCTAATGTTCAATCTTTGACTCTGGTTCCCAACGTAGTGCTCCTGAAAACTTTGTAGTATCCTATGTGGTATGAGTGTCTTTTGTCCTAATAAGGCAACTTTGGGTGGGTTCCAAGATGCCTCCTGGATGAGCTGTGGTCACCAGAAGGATCAAGCCATGATTAGAACTGTGGAATATTTAGTCCTGCTCCCTTTCTCTTGAGAAAAGAGCTGAACATGGAGTTAATGATCATCATGTCTGTGTGGTGAATCCTCCATCAAATCCATCAAATACAGGGTTCAGAGAGTGTCTGGGTTGGTGAACACATGGAGGTGTTGGGAGAATGGGATACCTGGAGAGGGCAGGGAAGCTCCGTGTGCCTTTCCACATACCTTGCCCTATGCAAATCTTCCATCTGGTTGTTTATCTGTATCTTTCGTCTTATCCTTTTATAATAAACCAGGAAAAGTTAGTAAAATGTTTTCCTAAATTCTGAGAGTCGCTCTAGCAAATTAATGGGACCCCAGGAGGGGGTCCCTGGAGCTTCCAAAATCAAAAGCCCAGATGACAACCTGGACTTGTGACTGGTGTCTGGTGTGATGGGGTGAGGGCTGTCCTGTGGAACTGAGTTTTAACCTGTGGAATCTGACACAGTTTCACTCTTCATGTGGCTTTTTTTTTTTTTTTCAGGCATGAAATAAGTCTCTTTTATACAGCATAAAGATGGATCTTATTTTTTTTATCTACTGTTACCCTTTGTCTGTTGTTTGGAGCATTTAGTCCATTTACATTCAAAGGATTTATTGATAGATTTGTATTTATAGCCATTTTCTGTTTTGTGGTTATTTTTGTAGTTTTTCTCTGATCCTTTCTTCTCTTGCTCTCTTTCATGTTTTGTTAGCTCTCTTTGGTGATATACTTGGATTCCTTTCTCTTTATTCTTTGCAAATCTATTACTGACTTTTTATTTGTGTTACCATTAGGTTTGCATTATAACATCTTCTTCATATAGCAGTCTATATTAAGTTGATAGTTGCTTAAGTTTGAACCCATTCTTGTATGTAAGTGTTGAATCACTAAATTCTACACCTGAAACTAATATTACACGGTACGTTAACTAGCTGGAATTCAAACAAAAACTTGAAGAAAAAAAAGATTATTATTAAAATTGTGTCACATCTGACTGCAAAAAAAATTTCTAGGTATATGGTATCATATTTTATATTTCTTTATTTTGCAAATCTCTTGGCTGATTTTTTCAGATATATTTATTGCTTTTTTGCTTCCAACCTTTTATACTGTCACTTATGGTCTTTCCTTTCCACTCAAAGATTCTCCCTGCCACTTTCCACTTTTTAAAAATGGCTTCAGTTATTTTAGTTCCTTTGCTTTTCCATATATATAGTGGAATAATCTTGTATGTATCTACAAAATATCTTGCTGGATTTTGGTAAAAATCAAGTTAAATTATATATCTGTTTAGGGGAATTAAATCATTACAAAACTGAAATTTCCAATCTGTGAACATAGTGGGTTTCTCTATTCATTTAGAATTTTTATTTCTCTTACCAACATTTTAGTTCCCAGTATACAAGTCCTATGTATGTGTTGTTAGATTTACACCTATTTCATTTTTAAGGGAAATGAAGTACATGATATTATATTTTTAATTTTAGTGTCCATATTTTCATTGCTCGTACACAGAAATATAATTGTTTTTATACTTATTTTGTATCTTGTGGCATTGCTGAACTCACTTATTATTTCTAGAAGGGATTTCTAAATATTCTATAAGATTTTCTATGTGTACATATTGTTACCTGCAAATCAAGACAGTTTTATTTCTTCCTTTCCAATCTGAATGCCTTTTATATTCTTTTCTTGACTTAATGTTAGATCTTCCAGTATTATATTGAATAAGAGATGAGAGAGAATCAACCTTCCAGTATTCCTGATCTCCTGGGGGAAGCATTCAGTCCTTCATCATTTTGTACAATATAACCTGTGGGTTTTTTATAGATGCTCTTAATCAAGTTGAGGAAATTCTCCTATTTTCCTAATTTTTTAAGAATTTTTATAATGAATGGGTATCAAATTTCATCAAATGCTTTTTCTGAATCTATGAATATAAGCATGTGTTTTTTCTTCTTCAGTGTGTTAATGTGGTGGATTACATTAAATGATTTTCGACTATTGAACCAGCTCTGCATATCTGAAATAAACCCCACTTGGCAATGTTGTATAATTCTTTTATATATTGTTGAATTCTATTTGGCAATATTTTGTTAAGAATTTTCACAACTATATTCTTAGGGTTGTTGGTCTGTAGCTCTCTCAACTCTTGATTTGGTATCAAGAACATAGTAGCTTCATATAACAAAATGAGAAGTGTTCCCTCCTTTTCTAATTTCTGGAAGGAACTGTATAAAATTAGTGTTAATTCTTCTTTACACATTCATTAAAATTATTCACTGAAATCATCTAGCCCCAATGGACTTGGGCTTTTTAAAATTATAAATTCAATTTCTTTAATATTTATACGGTTGAAATGACTTATTTCATACTGGGTTAAATTGTGGTAGTTTGTGTCTTTCAAAAGAATTGCACCATTTTTATCTACATTGTCAAATTTATATTTGTAGAATTGTTCATAACATCCTCTTATAACTGCAGCTTCTGTACTGATATTACTGTTTCATTCCTGGTATAGATAAATTGTGTCTTTTCTTTGTCAGTCTTGCTAGGTTTCTCTATTCCTCTTTTTAAGGAAATAGTTATTTGTTTTATAGATTATTAATTTTTCTGTTTTAAGTTTGGTTGATTTCTGTTGTCTTTATTATGTCTTTCCTTCTGATTGTTTTGAGTTCAGTTTATGCTTTTTTTCTAGGTTCTTAAAGTAGTAATCCTTTTATTAATTTAAGACTTTTTCTCTTTTTAGGGAATGCATTTAGTGCTATAAACTTCTCCTTCAGCATTGCTTTAGTGGTATTCCACAAATTTTGATATTTTGTATTTTCATTTTTATTTAGTTTAATATTTAAATAGCTCCTTGAGATTTTCTCTTAGAACCACTGACTATCAAAATGTGTTGCGTAGATTCCAAATGTTTTCTTTTATTCTGTTGATGATCTCTAGTCTGATTCCATTGTGTTTAGAGAACATATTCTGTAAACTTTCAGTTCTTCAAAATTTGTTGAGGTTTGTTGATGGCCAGGGTTGTGGCCTATGGGCGGTCCCTGATTTATGATGGTTTGACTTATGATTTTTCAGTTATGATGTACCAAACTGATATGTACCAGTAGAAATCTACTTCAAATTTTGAATTCTGATTTTTTTTCCCCAGGCTAGTGATAGGAGGTAGGATACTCTCATAATGCTGGGCAAGGAGCCATGGCTCCTAGTTAGCTACGTGATCAGGAGAATAAACGAATACACTTAGAACCATTCAATTTTTCACTTCCAGTATAATATTCAGCAAATTACATGAGATAGTCAACACTTTATTATAAAACAGGCTTGTGTTAATTTTGTGTTAATTGAGATAATTTTGCTCAACTGTAGGCTAATGTAAGTGTTCTGAGCACATTTAAAGTAAGTGAAACTAAGCTCTGATGTTTGGTAAATTAAGTGTATGAAATGCATTTTTGACTTAATGTTTTCAACTTACAATACGTTTATTGGGAAGTCAAGGAACGTCTGTATTTTGGTGTATGTTACGTAGGCACTTGAAAAAAATGTGTGTTGTACTTTTCTTAGGTTAAGTGTCCTATAAATGTGATTAGATTCTTTCATTTGATAGTGTTGTTCAGTTATTTTATAACCTTGTTGGTTTTCTCTTTGTTCCAGTTAACTGGAACAGTTAACCGTTGATAAGGAAATGTTGGAGTCAATATAATGGTGCATTTGTCTGTTTATTCTTTCAATATCATCATTTCTATCACTTTTATTCACAAAACTAGAGTTGTAGATTTGTTAATTTCTTCCCTTTGTTTTATCAGAATTAGCAACAAACAAGTTGATGTCTCTTGCTTGGTAAACCCACACTTAGGATTGCTATACTTTCTCAATGAATTGACCCTTTTGTCAATTTATAATGTCTTTCTCCGACTCTGGCACTTATATTTATATAGCCACTCCTGATTTTTTTTTTATTGTTTTCATGGTATGTTTTTTCTTTCTTTTTGCTTTTCAACTATTATATGATTATATTGAAGGAAGTTTTTTAGACAGCATATAGTTCTGTCATGTTTTTAATTCACTCTATCAATTTCTTTTAATAGGAGTATTCAAAGCTTTTACATTTAATATACTTATTTATATATAATATAATTTACATATGACATAATTATTATTGAGTTGGGGTAAAGTCTGTCATTTTATTTTTGTTTTCTGTTTGTTCCATTTTTTATGTTTCTTTTTTTTTAACTTTCCTGTGGGTTACTGGATCATGTTTGAGGATTCCATTTTGATATAGTGTTTTTTATTGAATCTCTTTATATAGCTCTTTTAGTGATTGTTCTAGGTAATCCATTATATATTTACATAATTCATCATCTACTGGTGTCCTTTATCAATTCAAGTGATATGGTGTCTCCCTTTATGTCCATTTACCTTCCTGTTTACAATACAATTGCCTTAAATAATTCCTCTACATGCACTTAGGGCTACATCAGAAAGTATTATAAATCTTTATTCATTCATGAATCATAATTTAGAAACTTAAGAAAGGGAAGTCTATTGTATTTACCCAATTTTTGATTATCATGCTTTTTTTTTTTTTTTCCTTTCTGATGTTCGAGCTTTCTTCTTTTATCATTTCTTTTCTGTCTAGATCCTTAGCCAACCTTTCAGAGCACATCTGCTGGTAACAAATTCTTTTGGCTTTCTTTCATCTGAGAATCTTTATTTCCCCTTTAATGCTAAACAATATTTTCACTGAATATAGAATTTGAAGTAGATAGATTTTTTTCTTTCAACTTTAGATAAATGCTGCTTATCACTCCTTCCAGGTTCTATGGTTCCTGATGAGAAATAAGTTCATATTCTAATTGTTTTTCACCCATATATGAGGTGTCATTTCTCTCTCACTGCTTTTAAAATTTTTTGCATTGTTTTTACTTTTTGGAAGTATTACTGTCATATATCTTTGGTGTAGATTTCTTTGGGTTCTTTCTGTTTGGGTTTCATTCAGCTTCTAAATTCTATATGTTTACATATTGTGTCAAATTTAGGAAATTTCAGCCATTATTTCTCTGAATACTTTTTATCCTCCACCTTCTTTCTTCTCTCTTTAAAATGTCACAAAAATAATTTTTAAGTCTTTTATCATACTTCCATAGGCCCCTGGGACTCTGTTTCTTTATCTTCATTTTTTTCTTTGTGTTGTTTATATTGGACACTTTCTATGTTCTGTCTTCAAGCTAACTGATTCCCTCCCCATTTCCTCCATTTTGCTTTGAACCCGCCCAGTGAGTTTTTATTTTGATTATGTTTTCAGTTGTAAAATTTTCATTTGGTTATTCTTTACATCTTTTCTTAATTTGCTGAGGCTTTCAGTTTTCATATTTGTTTTAAACATGGGCTCATTGAAGCATTTTTATGATTACTGTTTTAAAATCTCAGATAATTCTAACATCTCAGCCATCTCAGTGTTAGCATCTATTGATTATACTTTTTCATGCAATTTGGGATTTTCCTGGTTCTTGTTAAGATGAGTGATTTTCAACTGAGACATGGGCATTTTTGTATTCTGGTCTTTATATTCTGGGTCTTCTTTAAACCTTCACTTTCAGCTGCATTGTTCTAACATTACTCTGGCAGAATATGACAAGGGGGGGAAGGGGCACCACCTTGTTACTGCTAAGTGTGTATATAATATATGCTCCCTATTTGTCTTTGTAGATCCCCAAGGGGGCAGCCTCTCCTTATTGTTGGGTGGGGATGGAAGTCCATATTTCCCACGTGGTTTCCACTGACACTGAGGGAGACTGGAGGACCATTCCATCCTGGTGGGGATGCAAATCCAGCCTTCCCACCCCGTCTTTTCTGCCACTACTCCCGCAAAAGGCTTTAGGTGCTTCATTGTGGTCTGGCAAGGGTGGAAGCTGAAGCTCAATCTTTTCTGGGGGATAGGAGGAGAAGGGCCTGGTTTTCTGTAGTATTTGGCAAGAGTAGCGAGGTTGCTGTTAAGAAACATTCTATTTTATAAGGCTGCCTTTATCCTGGTCCTTTGGCTAGAGAGATTAGGCTTACATTGGGGTTTTCTTTTGGTCTGTGCCCTTGGCTCTCCGGGTTGCCAGCTTCTTCAAGTCCAGGTTTAAATATATGAGAACTCATCACCATTTTGTTCCTTGGATTCTGAGTTTTCAAGGCAGCTTGCCTTCTTTTCTCCATGTTTCAGAGGTTTCTTGTGTTGTTTCAGAGATAATGTCCAGTGATTTCAGTTGACTTAAGGGGAAAAATAAGAAAAAGTATGTCTGATACAAAGCATATTTATAATCTGCATATAGATATACAACTATTATATAACTACATGAAACAATGCCTTTTAACATGTGTTTTGTAATTTATAAATGCAGTTTTAGCCAGCCACCTCACAATGTGAAAAACCATCTCTGGGGTCGCTCAGTCCACAAATAACATTTCTAGAGATACTAAAGCTGTAGACCAGCTCTACTTGAGAGGGAAGAAGAGTGCCAGGCCAGGCCAAGCCACAGTGCTCTCAACTGCTGGCCCCCAGGGCCCATCAAGACCCTTCTCAGTTGTTCATGTGAAAAGAGAATGACTAGCTATTTCTCAAACTAGCCTATAAGGAACTTATATAGGCTTTGAAGCAGGAAAAGAAATATGTCCCTTAAAATTAAATTTCTTAAATTTGAAATAGAGGATGTAATACGATACCGTTTTCTTTGTTTGTTTGTGTTTTGGCACCACATATAAGTTAAGTTTCTCATATTTTATATTAACCAGATGCAGTGCACACAGAAGCTGACTGAAAGATCTCATCCCTATTTGCCATCATGTTGAATAATCATGCATGTGCTGGAGGATACAAACAGCAGTCTTTCTGGAAGCAATCTTTTCTTTCCTCTCCTCTGCAACAAGGTTACCTGCCTCTGGCTTGAATATAAGAACTAATCTAAAATGCATGCATACCACACTTACACACACCATACTTTACAAAAGCACCTGAAGTAATTTACACTTTTTAATTATGCCAAAGTTTAACAAGGAATTATAAACTATTTTGAGTGACAAATTACTAGGGGGAAAAGAGAGGTAAAATAAATAATCAGGAGTATGTAAAATTATAAATCCTATAATTAAACTGTTTCAATTAGACCGATTAGTCAACTGAAAGGAAAATCAATTATTCTGGTAAGGAAGGAAAGAAAGGGAAGGATCATTTGCTGTGTACCTCCCATGAGCTCAGAGCGAACAACGCTCCTTCACATTCATTCTCTCATTTAATTTTCACAAGACCATGAGGTAAGCCTTATTATCGCAAATGTACAGATGGAGAACACAGAGGTTTAAACTCACATAATAAGTGGCTGAGCTGAATTCAAACTCCCTTTTACCTGATAGCATTACTTACATTCTTTATTCTTACATTCTATACTTATATTCTGTATTCTGCCCATTTCCTGAAAACATTACAACAAAGTTAAATTTGGATAATATAGGGGGATAGTGTTTGTTCTTTCCTAAGTGCCCCTCTTAGTATTATAAACATCTTTTACCATTCAGTCCAATCAAAAGGCACAATCCCATACTTAATGTTTGGGGAAACAAAAACACACATGGATTAAAAATTATCTCCCAGTTCAATGATCAATTTAATCATGGAAGATCAAAAAGAACAGGACATTAGTTCTAATAAACGTATATTAGAAATCAAGAACAAATATTTGATAGTTTCTCAAGCTAGTCCTTCCTTACCATGCTCTTTCCCATTTTCTGTAATGGTAAGAGATGCAGAGCATGAAATATATAGATCATTTCTGAAGAAAATTTATTAAAATGGGAGAAGAAAAGAAGCCCCAAACCCCAGGTGTTTCTCCTGGGATATTAAACAAACAAATAAACAGAAACCACAACATTAAGAAGGTCATCTTTCCCTACAGGGTTAAATTTTTTAACTGATAAGAAATAATTATTCTTCATATTATAACTGTAGAAAGTAAACCATAGAAAATAAGTTTTCCCAGAGTTGTACACAGCATCATTGATGAGCAAAGTAATCTTTGTTTCTGGATTCCAGTTTCTTTTCTATTTAAAAACTTTCTTCAATTTGGAACATATTAAGTTGACAGATATTTCCAGATTTGGCTGATATATCAATATGGTTCTCAAATAGTCACCATGGAGAAAGCATTATTAAGTTTAAAAAAAGTAGATCAATCATTATATATCACTCATATGTCAACCTGTGAGTGTGATTTGGCAACATTGAGGGCAATACATTAAAAATTATTTTCTTTTATCATTAAAAACCCTAAGTTAGATTTAGATTGGGTTGTAAACACAGATTTTCCTAGGATTCACCAAACTGGAATTAATACTCTAATTTAGAGAAGCTCCATGAGCTGTAGAGAATATGGACAGAATCTCAGGGAGGCAGCAAAGGAAAAAAGAGACACTGACAATTACCTTACATGGCCAAGTGAAAACTATTCAACAAGTCTCCTTACTGTTCACACTTAACTCATCTTTTCTCTACATATAAAGGTACGGTATGCAAGACGTGATGGCTCAAGGATCTAGGAAAGAAGACACATCAAAACAAAAATCTTAATCACATTAGAGCCATACATAACCATTCCATGCATTAAAAATCAGATATCCTGGGTGAAATCAAAAGCACTTGTTCTCTCTTTCTCTCTCTCTCTCTCCTCATGTTTTCTGAATTTTGGGGCAGGGGCATTATTACTTTGTTTGTTTTGTCTCTCAATATTCCTATCAAAGTTGTTCTTCTGACTAGTTCTGCTTAATAGTCAAAACTACTAAAATTCATTTAGTATTAAAATTTTACACGCCAAATGTGTGTCTGTGATAATCAGGAAACCTGCAGCTGATGATGAAGGCATAGTTATGGACTTTCCTAACTTTTGCTTGACTTCACCTTCCTTAGCAAATCTATAAGGGATACTTTTTTCCATTTTTTAAATTTAAATTCAATTAACATATAGAGTATCATTAGTTTCAGAAGTAGAATTCAGTGATTCATCAGCCTTATATAACATCCAGTGCTCATTACGTCACATGCCCTCCTTAATGCCCATCACCCAGTGACCCCATCCCCCACCCCCACCCCTCCAGCAACCCTCAGTTTGTTTCCTATGATTAAAAGTCTCATGGTTTGTCTCCCTCTCTGATTTCATCTTGTTTTATTTTTTCCTCCCTTCCCTTATGCCCTGGGTTTTGTTTCTTAAATTCCAGTATGAGTGAAATCATATGATAATTGTCTTTCTCTTATTGACTTATTTCACTTAGCATAATACCTTCTAGTTCCATCCACATCATTGCAAATGGTAAGATTTTATATTTTTTGATGACTGAGTAATATTCCACTGTATATATACCACATCTTAGGGATACTTTTATGTAATCTACCATCCCTGCCCTCAGAATTTGGTAAAATGTTTTCAAATATACTCTTTCTTTTGTGAGTATTCAGTGGGTTCTTTGTGTTTAACCCCTTTTCTGCCTTTCACATGCAGTTTCTGAGGGCTGAAATAAACTGTCAGTCCCTATGTAAAAAAAATTCACAAGGAAAACTTTTTTTAACTATTATTTCAAATGGTACCTGTTCTCCAAAAGATAAACCAATGAAAACAGATTACTTATCTAGGTAACAGCAAGACTATTCCAATATGCAGTGTACACATCAAGATTTGCTCTGCTCCTCCAACCCAAGGATGTTACATCTCCTCCTTTTGCTTTGGTCTCCAATCGAAAGCTGTTATATCTGCCCAATCTCAGGTAGCTGTTGCCTTAAAATCACCCAGTCCCACACTATACTTTCCACCTTTCCTTTTGGGTGGACAATATTAAGACTCTGTCAAGATGGTCTCTCTTGCTCCTATTAGTTTAGTAAACTCAGGTTTGCTTGATCAGCATTGTTTTCTCCGGATCTGTGGGGTGGATGCATGGAATTTTGCCATCTCTTTGACTTAGATGAAGGCAGCTGTGCTCTGAGTGATTACCTATTTCTTACTCAGCCCCTCTTAACCTGGCTTACCTTCAGCTTCTCTCAGCTCAAGTCTTTTAGTCTTCCTAGGCAACCCTGTTGCACAGAACATACAACAGTAACACCTGGGCTTTTTTTCAGGTGTGAATCACCTTTAGTCTCTAGAAAACACTTTCTTCTCAACAAACTCAACTATGCAAAGCAAACTTTAGGTGGAAGTCTACAATGTTCCTAAAATAATACAGAAGTGTGAAGCTCTGTAGTCTCCTAAAGTCCATTTCACAAGTATTGGAATCAGGGGTTAGCAACAAATGCATAACCTTTTTCTTAGGATTTCACAGCTCAAGTGTCTTAAAAGAAATTGTCCTGACAAATCCTTATTTAATTCCTAACACATAAACTCTTATACCAGTGATACGATTGAGAACTTAGGGAGGCTTCCAAACAGTTTTGGGTATATAGATTGTGTATATTTCACAATTCCTGAATCATAGATAACAAAGTTATCTATAATCTTAGAGTCTTAGCCAAAGTATCCATTTTGATATAAATGTTATGAGATAGCTCATTTCTCCTGATGGTGTCTCTTCTTCATGGTAACATAATTTAGGTATGTTTCCTGAAGACCCAGCCCACTCCTGAATATACTATCTTTTTTTGAAGTTGTTTGTGACTATGTATTTTGCTTCTAACCAATGAAATTTTAAGGAAATAATGTGTACAGCTTCCTTATTGCCTATGGAAAAGGAATTGCTTATCCACCCTATTTCTTTTCCTTCTTTTATAAAAACTGGAACATGGACTTGGCATGATCCTCTTTTAATCAGTACCCCAGAGAATGGTAGAATGATTGATGAAAGAAAATTGGGAATCTAAAGAACCTGGTGAAGCAGAAATTCTCAGCTCTAGATGGTTAACTTATGTGAGAAAAAATAAAACCTCTCTCTATATTTTTATCTCTGTGTTACAACAGCTCAAACTGCATACTAAACAATAATTTCCTACTATACATATAATAACAGAGTTAAAACCCAAGTGTAATGCTCTCAAAAAGTAGGATACTGAATGTATGGAGAACACTCAGAAATTATCAACATAAATTATTTACAGGAGCCAAACTATGGAAGCAACCCAGCTGTCCATTGATAGATGAATGGATAAAGAAGATGTAGTATATATAGATGTGGCATATATATATATATATATATATAGAGAGAGAGAGAGAGAGAGAGGAATATTATTCAGCCATAAGAAAGAATAAAGTCTTGTTATTTGAAACAACATGGATGGACCTAGAGAGTATAATGCTAAGTGAAATAAGTCATATGTGGTAGTTAAGGAACAAAGTAAGCAAACAATTTAGAAAAGGAGACCAAAAAACAAACAAACAAAGAAACCTCTTAAACAGAAAACAAATTGATGGTTGCCAGAAGGGAGGGAGGTGGGAAATGACCAAGGGGATTAAGAGGTACACTTATCCTGATGAGCACTGAAAAATGAATAGAATTGTTGAATCAGTATATTGTATACAATTGAAAGTAACATAAAACTGTGTGCTAATTATACTCGAATTAAAATAAAAATATAAAACTGTAACACAGCTTATAGAAGAGAGAAAAATTGAATTCTGATTTAAGGAATACAATAGCTCCTCCAGGCCTTATTTTCTTTATCTATTACATAAGATTTCCCTAGATGACAAAATTCTTCTACTTCCAAGAGTCTAGAAGTTAATTCACAATATTACAGCAGTGTTGGGAATGGAAGACTTTCATCATTCTTATGCCCTTCCACATATACCTTCAGGGTTACAGGTTGCCTGCGATTATATGGGGTCTCTGCCCCTTATTTACTTTATTGGGCATTATTTATTTAACAAGATCAAGAACAGTGAAGTTTGTCTTGTCTCTAACTCACCTCTATGATGTCAAATACAAGTTGCAGAAAATAACTTCCAACTGACCACATGCTAGTAAAATAAAAAGAATACAAAAGCTTCTAACATTGAAGTTTCTTTTCAATTCTATAAGCTTAAGTGAGTTTAAGTGTTCACTAGAATATAAACTTAGATTCAGACATATTTTAGAATATTTGATGAAACAGAGGACAGGTATACCAGATGTCGGTTTGCTTAAGACTGGCTGAAAGAAAAAGAGGAAATGGGACTGTTTGGGGCATCTCTAGTGGTAGTGGCAGGGTGGGATGCCAAAGGACAGAGTGGGTGATGTGATGTCTATTGAAGATGCTGACTGGTGGGGCGCCTGGGTGGCTCAGTGGGTAAAGCCTCTGCTTTCGGCTCAGGTCATGATCTCAGGGTCCTGGGGTCGAGTCCCGCATCGGGCTCTCTGCTCAGCTGGAAGCCTGCTTCCCCACCCCTCCTCTGCTTGCTTCTCTGCCTACTTGTGATTTCTGTCTGTCAAATGAATAAATAATCTTTAAAATAAAATTATATATTAAAAAAAAAAAAAAAGATGCTGACTGGCCTGGCTCAAATTGAGATCTGGAGTATGACCCTTATGAAGTGAAAGAATGCAGGTAAACCCCGGAGGAGCAGTATTCATGGAGAAGTCAAAAATGCTGGAACACAGGCAACAATGCTGCTTGAGTGACCCGACAACATGACACAGATGAGAAAACAAAGCTCTGTCATGGCGAGGATACCTGGGAACCCAAGGCTGCTTTGTCATTTCAGAGGCTTCTCATCTGAAGCTTTGCAATTGTTGAAAACCAGAACTTATCGGGCATTTTTCAAGAATCCCAATACCCACTTTCTCGATTCTTTAGACCAGTCCATAGGGAGAGTGTATCTAAATCAACATGAGCAGGGATGTTGGTTTAAACTGCAGGAATGCTCTATTTTCACAAAGTAGTTGTCACATTCATTATGACCAAGGAATTCAAATATTATTATAATACTAGTTACCCCATCAGAAATGCATGGTGGAGACCGTGGAAACGTCAGTCAATGCCACTGCAACAGATTGAAGTTGGATTATAAGCAATATAAATCTCTGAAGTTGAAAGCTGAACTGCCTAAAGCTGCAATCAGTATTTGAGTAGTTTTCAAATATGGACTCGTGTGCCAAAATGTCTTGTTGTTTAGCTGTTGGGTTTTCTCCTTTGGTTTTTGGCATACGAAAGATACTGATGAATGCTGCAGAGCATACCTGAGCAAGCAAGTGTGAAATAAAACATCGAATTTGCATATAGCAGAGACAAAGTAGGAAATATATTTCTGAGACAGTGATTTGTCAGTGTGCTTCCGAAAAGTTAACAAACAGGCCTTAAATAATAAGGTCCCAGGTCCTTCCTTACATCAGTCACAGAATGTCAACAACAGAAGTTCAGGTAGCTTTTTGCTTCCTTTTTAATTCTCCACTTGGCATACACAAAACTGTGTCTTCTCACTTTTAGTCTAAGGTTATATTTTCTGTAACTTTTCACTTCAGTGAATTCAGTGAATTCACAGCACTGAGATGAACAAACTCAAGATTTGAAATGTCTTTTGAAACTTTGCCCCATATTTAGAGTTTTTAGGCAGCCAGAGTACATTAATATAAATAACTTTAAAATATCATTATTTCATAAGCTGTTAGACCTTAGTTTTATCATGTATTTTCTCACAATTATTCATTTTTAATAATAGGTCTAGTACATTATCTTTGGCTGGCATTGTTAACTCATCCTTTCTTTCTCCCAAAGAATCTCTTATTCAAACAAAGAAACCTTATTTCTAAGTGATCTCAGTGGTACTTAATATTCATCTGTGGACTGATCTGTAGCTCTGAAGCACCATGCTTCTAAATGACAAAAAGAAAATACATTTTCTCATAATCTATATGGAAAAAAAACCAAAGGTTTGGGTAAGCACAATGGCTGTGGTAAAGTATCTGATTCATTGAATCACGAAACATTTAGAAAATGCGTACTTCTTTATGAGCTGCCTTTTTGTGATACTGATACATTAGGACTTCACTTCTCTATAATTCCAGAATGAACAATAGGAGAACATCATGTAGTCAGGGATTATCATCATGTGGGCGTTCCAAGGCCAGTTCAAACCAACCGTGTCTAACAATGCCACTTCCATTTCAGAAGACATTTATTTATTTATTTAGTAAAGATTTTATTTATTTGACAGACAGAGACCACAAGTAGGCAGAGAGGCAGAGAGAGAGGGGGAAGCAGGCTCCCTGCCGAGCAGAGAGCCCGATGTGGGGCTCCATCCCAGGACCCTGAGATCATGACCCGAGCCAAAGGCAGAGGCTTAACCCACTGAGCCACCCAGGTGCCCCTCAGAAGACATTTATCGGTCACACCTATGGTAGCTCCTTTCAGGGGCATCGAGAAGGGGGCACAGAGCTCTTCATATTTCTAAATAACAGAAAGATCATGGATTATGTTTTATTTATCTTTTGCTGCAAAACAAATTATCCTAAAATGCAGTGACCTAAAACAACAATAATCACTTTTTAATCTTTCGGTTTCCATGGGCCAGGAATTCAGCAGGGAGCTTCTGGTTCAATGTCTCTCACAAGACTGCAATCAGAGATTGGTTGGAGCTGCGGTCTTCTGAAGCTTGAATGAAACTATAGGATTTGCTTCCTAGGTGGCCCACTCACAGGAGCTGTTTGATGCAGACTGTTGGTCAGTAGCCTCCGTTCCTGTCTACTAGGGCTCTTCCACATCGTTGCTTGCATGACTTCGCAGTAGGATTACTGGTTTTCCCCAGAACACGTGATCCAAGAAACCAAGGCAAAAATCTGTAATACCTTTTATAATCTTACCTCAGAAGTTACATATATCACATTCGCTCTGTTCTGCTGGCTACATCATTCACCTCTGATTCAGTATGGTAGGGGATCTACACAGGGCCACAACAGCAGCAAGAGAGGACCACTGGGGGACATATATGCCTAAGACAAATTCTCTCAAGTATGTTGTACTTTATAATTTTTAAGTTTTTAACCACACAAATGCAGAACTGTCTAAAAAAACTAAAAATTCCTATCATGTGCATTCTTCTCCATATATTAGAAGGAATATATCTTCCAATGTATACACTTCCCATCACTTGACTGACTACAGAGAGAGAGAAAAATTGACCTTCACTAAAAAAATCACAATTTACACAATTTACAAAAATCAAAAATATGTTTCCACAACAAACACTTAAATATTATTAAGAAAGGCAATATAATAACATTACAGAAAGTTTTAGTAGATCTAATAAAAGTCACCTATCATAATCTTATGTAACACAACCCTTCATTTTATATACTCTCAGTGTTTGTTTATATGCTTAAATATGTTATTTACATGGTCACAGTAATAATATAAATATAATTTATATCCTGCCTTTTTATAGCAGGATATTAATATAATATTAATTTATATTAATATTAACATTAAGTTAATATTAATATAAATTAATATTAATATTAATATTATTAACATTAAGTTAATATTTAAAATTTGTTAATATTTAAGTTAAATTAAATTAAAATTTAAGTTAATATTAATATTAACTTAATATTTTCATGTTCCACAGTTATTATTAGAATAGTTGTATAAATTCTAGATGTTGCTGGAAACGTTTAGTGTAGCCATATAAGGGGATTTATTTGATTTAAAGGATTAGTCAGTGAGAATGCATGTGACCACCAAACTACCTCACTAGCTTCTCCTTAATAACATAGAATTTCTTATGCACAAGTTACACAGAAATATGTTTACTAAAGTATGTAATCTAATAGATAATACCCTGATCATAGAGTAATACAATTTCCTAAAATTGTTGCTCCTTAATCAGATTCCTTATTTCCAATTGTTGAAATATGCATTAAATATGGCAATATTTGCTTAATTATATTCATACATATTTTTATGCAGATGAGCATTTTAAATCCCAGATATTTTCTTAATTTGCTGAATGATAAACATAAGGGATTCTCAATTTCATTGGGAAGACAAACAGCACATTCTTCAGACAAGTGACTTGAGACAGGGGGTTTTATGCCAGCAGGGAAGAAAGAGTGTAATAAGGAAAAAAACTTCCAATTTGATATAATATAGAGCCCAGAAGAGCTCTAAGAATCTCTGAGAATTAATCTTTCTATTTGTCCAGGTGAAAGAAGACAATTAAGATTACAAAAAATAAAATACATATGAGCAGGCTTTTTTCTCTTCAGCAATATTCTACCCTAGTTCCTAATAACTGAAGCTTTGCAGCCAAACTTAGTGTTAGAACATTTTATACTTCTTTCTTGCGGAAAGAAGAAAAAGTGATTTGAGGCTGATTGTAAAATGATGTTTAAATTAAAATACAAATGGATGATCATCAAAAAATGTCAAACTTGAAAATTGGATTTTGAACTTAAGATGATGTATTGTAATTATTAGTTTATGTGTCTTTCTTCCTTATTACCCTGGGAGTTCCATCAGAGGAAGATTCACTTCGTAGTCCTGTCACCAAGAACACTATCTAGCACATAGACACTCAAGAAACATTTATTAAAATAATTTTTAAAAATTATCTCCTAATTCGAATGGAAGTAGAGAGTCTCAGGTAACTGAATATGAAACCTGCCTTTCTTCTAAACTACTCTTTTATTCTGTTAATTTCAAAACCTTGAATATTCTGACTTTGACTATGGATGAGTTTGGTTTGTCTCTTGTAATTGCAGATGATGTTTCTGGTATTATTTTCTATAATTATTTATTTTATTTTATTTTTAAAGGATTTTATTTATTTATTTGACAGAGAGAGAGAGAGAGATCACAAGTAGACACAGCACCAGACAGAGAGGGGCGGGGAAGCAGTCTCCCTGCTGAACAGAGAGCCCAATGTGGGGCTCAATCCCAGAACACTGAGATCATGAACTAAGGCAGAGGCTTAACTCACTGTGCCACCCAGGTGCCCCAATTTTCTATAATTACTTTAAAAAAATTGTCAAGTCTAACATTCAAGAAAGCACCCCCCCACACACATACACAAACATTTATGTACACAAACATGTATGTATGTGTGTCTGTACACACACACACAAATACATGGGTATGAACGTACACAAAACTGGATAAAAACCATCCTCTCTCCCACATCTTTAACCTCACTTTAAAATCAATCGATTTTCAATATTTATGTTTTTAATTCTTTTTGATGGCTCTCTCCATTTCTCTAAAATATAAACTGGTACTACTTTTCCCAGATTTGTTAACATTAGACCACACTTATTTGCAATCATGAAATACTGGGATATTACATTTGATGTCATCCTCTCCTCTTTGAGTTACATTATCATTTCTAGTTATTCTGTTGATTTTTTTTTTGGAACTTAACTGATAGTCCTATGTTTCTATTTTCTGTTTCCTTAAACTCAATTAGTATCTTGACTCCTTGATGGGAGAGAAAGTCTTCCATTCATTTCTCATGCTACGTTTTTGTTGGCTGTGCTAAAAAGGCAAGGCCCTGACTGCTCTTTAACAGAGTTGTACTCACATTGAGCTACTTGAGGGATGAGATAATGTCTCCCTCTGGGGTAAAAAGCAGCTTGCTTAATGCTTGCTATAAAAGATGTGGATTCATCAAGTTCAGTGTCTGTCACCTGTGATGCAAACCCCATGTGTACACAGCGTCCTTCTAGATCCATCTACTTCGCCCTAGGGAGGAAAGAAAAACTGACTCGAACATGATGCTCATACTGCTTGCTGTGCTGTGAGAAATAAGTCCTTTGTCTCTGACCCAGAAGACTTGAGTCTTCTGCCAATATCTGTGAAACAGTAATAAGCTTCCTTAGTATTGGATAGGACATACACATTCCTCCCCAGTCAGCTATGCTCTAATTTTTACATTATTGAGATTTTTAACATTCACTTTCCATTCTGTAACTTTATTTAAACTTTCTGCTCTTTGTCCCCAAATTGCTGTAGAATCTAAAGTCCAATAAATAGTTTACATCATTAATAACTATTAAACATTTGGTGTACCAGGATTTTATGTCTCTATGAGTTCAATGTTACAATCCTTGAACCACCCTAAAGAGACTTTTGGAACATCAAAAGCTCCTTCAGTGTGAAGAGTGTATCCTTCCTCTGAAGGAAATCTTTAATTACTTCCTTGATATTTTCTTCCATTTTCTCTCTCTTTCTGTACTCCTTTTAGTTGATTGTTATAGTGACTACTCACCTATTCACCTACTTTTGGCCTCTTGTTTTTTGCTCTGCATTGTTAAAGATTTGATTAACTTACTTTCCATAACTTTTAACTGAATTTTTATAGTTACTTTCCTATTAATTTTTAGTCTGTAACAACTCTTTCTTGTTCTAAGGTAGCTTTGACAATTACCCAGTTCTAGCTTTTTTGATGTAATTGTGTGTTGGACTATGGTGAAGTTTATTTACTTGTTTGTACTCATCTACAAACTGTTTCTTTTCTCTCCCAGGGTAGTAGTTTTCATTTTATTTAATTTTTTGTCTTTCTTTTTCATACTGACATTTTCTGTACACATCTGTGGTATGAAGAATGCCATGGAATGCCATTCAGATTTCCTCTTCAGGATTAAAGCATTTATTTGTGCAGTTGCTGGGAGGGTTGTCAGCTAACTGACTGACTCTCAGTTCAGTCTTCTGCTTTAATTATGTCAGCTGGGTGTTCTATTTAGTCAAAGGGCATGTGTTTTTCCTGAAGCATCTCACATTCAATGTCTAATCAACAATGGAACATAAAGCCCCAAAGCCCTTGCTTCAAGATTTTGGACTTTTGGACTATTGGGACAGAAGGACTATTGCAGCTTTAAAGTTCCCTGGAGGGCCAGCTGTATCCACGTCATAACTGTATCACAGTCTCACTTCCCTCTTTATTCAATCATACTATTTTTCCCCACCCAGCAGCTGTTGATCCCAAAACCACATCCTCATAAACTTCTTGCATGATGCTCTCTCACAGATTTGGCTTCATAGGAAACCCAAACTGAAGCAAGTAATTGTTGGTTCCCCAATATAGAAGAATGAAAACTGAGAGCATGAGCACCCTCTGCTACTACATAAAATGGTAGGTATTCTTACTTTTCCTCTGAATGGCAAACATCTCTGGAAAGACTCCATGGCTTCTCACCAGTAGGGTTCAACGTAGCGTAAGAGGGCTGGGAAGACAACTATCAGCTGTGTCAGCCCTCATGTGCCAGATGAGGAGGGCTCTACTTTGGGCACAACTACCATTCTAGAGGACTTAAACCTCCAGATTATTTTTAGATGAAGTGCCAAACAATTATTTGTTTTGGGATACCTGGTAAATCCCTGGGACATAGAGGAATCAACATTTCTATATAAAGAACATCAAGTACAGTGGTCTCCTCTTTCTCCATGGTTTTCCTTTCCATGGTTCCAGTTACCCAATATCAACCAGGGTCCAGAAGGTCAATAATAGCCTAACACTACATAACAGTATCTATTTCATCTCATCATATAGTCATTTTTATCTCATATCATCACAAGATAAAGAAGGGTGAATAAGATCTTTTGAGAAAGAGAAAGACCACATTCACATAACTTTCGTTATAGGATATTGTTATAATTGTTCTATTTATTAGTAGGTATTGTTAATCTCTCACTGTGCCTAATTTAGAAATTAAACTTTATCATAAGTATGTATGTATAGGGAAAAAACCTAGTATATAGAAAGTTTGGTATCATCTTCAGTTTCAGGCATCCACTGGGGGTCTTCGAATATATCCACTATGGATAAGAGAGGGCTACTATAATATCTTTATTTTCACTTCAATTTTTTTATGTGTTTCTTTACTAAAATTATTTCAAAAATTTTTTCCATGCTTTTATCAGCAGGAATGTTCTCATTTTTACTGTAGTTTCTCTAGAACATTCTGGGAACTGATATCCACTGTCATGTTTTCTCCATTAACATTCTCTTATGCTCTAACTTCCAAAACTTTTTTGAAAGAAATATGGCATTCCATGATAGCACTCACTTATTATTCTCTTTATTTTATTTAGTTTTATTTCTGTTGTTTTAATTTTAGTGAACTCTAAAAGTGGAGAAGTAAAGTACTCACTCTGTTATCCTAAACTGAAATGGCTCACCCAAATTAACACTACACTACTCAAATAAAATTTCATGTTTTGTCTATAGATTGGATGGCATATATGTAATATATGTGAATATAAAGGTAGCAGTAGCATTATCTAGAAAATCAGGAAGTTTGAGTCCTACTGTATATTTTAAATAATTAACCATGTGGTATTGGGCAAGTGATTTCACTTGGTTTCACTTGGGGTTTCATTTTTCTTTCATTTCATATTTCATATTCATATTTCATTTCATTTCATTTTTCTTGCCCCAGATCTTTATTCAAGCAGAGCTATTTAAAATTTGAGGAATATTCTTAAACATCTGTGATGACTCTGAAGTTAGATACAAATCTATAGTGAAAAAATTTAACAACAAAGCCAAACACTTCAGTTATCTGTTCCTAATATGTCCATGAGCCAGTTATTGATATGTCCCTGGGAACTTAACTTTCTCTAATCTGTTTCTCAAGCATAAGTGGAGTTATACATTTGTGTATGATTTGGTATAGGAAGGACATTCTATAAGTTTCTTTTGCCCTTGATTTCAGCATCTCAAAAGTGTTCTGGCCAGATTCCCTCTTATATGCCAATTAAGCTTATTTTGATGAATATGAGTCATCTGCAATTTATTGAACATAACATGGAAACAAATTATTTTTGAAAATGAGCAAAACTGGGTCACAGGTCAAACATGAATAAGGTCTTTATCATCTTTCTTGGAACATTTTTGTCATTTAATAATTGAAGTGTCTAACACAATTCAAGTCTTTTAAATGTTAGTCATCTATGTTGGAGCTGGGGTTGGGGAGGGAGACACTGTAAAATTTCAGCTCCATATATTTGCTGCAAATTATTATAATATGGTTTTAGATTTGAATAGACAGGATTTCCACCTAACTAGAAATAATGTTGTTATAAATTCCATCAAAGGGAACTGATTTATGAGCTGATAGGGACTAATAATGACCTCTAACTGTGTGACAGCATTAAGCATTTTGGGCTTTCAAATTTACTTCCTAGGAAAATCTTTTTCATATTCATTTTAATTAAATGTCATAATTATTTTTCTAAAATAGTCAAGTAGGAAATATGTAGAAACATCAAATGCCTATTTAAAAAAAAAGAAAAGCTATAAAACATTGATAATCTTAAAAATGTAGCTCTCTATAAAGATTTCCCTGGTAATCTACTTCCAGATACACTAACAAGATCCACAATATGTCCTTAAAATAATTTCCAGAGCCTGACACCTTTGACAATTGAAAGTAAATCCATGTCTAAATAGAATCTGTATTTTTATAATTTCTTTAATTATCCCTTTGACTGTGCATCCAAAACTAGGTTCTCTACTACTTAGTAAGTATATGACCCTGAGTGAGGAACTTAACCCTACTGTGCCTCAGTTCACTTATCTGTAAAATAAAGATAAAATAATTCTTACCTCATCAGGGTGATAGAGAAATTCAACAGGTTTTTGCAAATAAAGTGCTTACCAAATGCCTCACATATAGTCAATATACAGTGATTATTTGCTCTAATAACAATAATTGTTACCTTATGGTGAATAAGGTACACATTTTTCCTTTACCACATATTTTTATATTTATTAAGTCACCTTTACCTTTTGTTTACAAATTGATACTTTGATATCTACTTTTCATAACATTCTAATAATTTTCAAGTATTTAATTATCTGAACTGGATGCAAAATAATGTTTATGTAGTGAATTCTATGTGCCAAAATATACATAAAAACCATATGGGGAGGTAATTATTAATGTGGAGCTCCTTATCCTTAAGGCACTTACAAGTTGGCAAATTATTACCCACATAAATAGAGCCAAGAGAGTATATGGACAGTGCTTTCCTTTTGGTATAGAGATATCATAAGAGCACAGAGAAGAAAGGGTTAAAATTCCACTAAACATTAAAAAAAAAAAAAGATAGATGACACTGGGGGTGGACCTTGAAGGATGTGTAAGGTTTCAAGAGATGGAGAGAAAAAGAGGGCCATTCCAATAGAATTAAAAATATAAACAGGGGCTGCCTGGGTGGCTCGGTTGGTTGAGCGACTGCCTTCCGCTCAGGTCATGGTCCTGGAGTCCTGGAATCGAGTCCCACATTGGGCTCCCAGATCCATGGGGAGTCTGCTTCTCCCTCTGACCTTCTCCCTTCTAATTCTCTCTCTCTCTCTCTCTCAAACAAGTAAAATCTTTTAAAAATAAAAAAAAAGTAAAAACAAAACAAAATCTAGAAAATACATAAAATACAAAGCAGACATGTATGGAGCTGAAGATGAGTCATCTAGCATCTATCATGACTAGCATCTAGTCATCTAATCAAACTTGAGTTCAGCCATATTTAAAAGGAAATTCTCACAGTCACAATTAATTAATCATTATTTTAAAACAATGTATGTACATTATAAAACTGTTTTGAGTACCTCCTGTTATAGCTCTTACTCAATACAAAATTAAAACTTTTATAAATTAAATTAAAAACTACCAAACCAGTAGAATCCATATCAAGAACATTAGTGCAATGTTATGAATGATGTATCTACAAGGATATATGTGAATCACTCTTCAAAATATAAAAATGTTAAATCCTAGTCCTTTGGACATTGGCATGTCCACATATCACCATAAACCTTGTGAAAACTCAGACCTCCCTTCATTCTTCTATGCCCAAACAACCAGGATACCCTTGTTTATAGAGCACAAAGACATCATCTAGCAATAGTTGGTACTATTGCATTATTTATATATTCATCCAGCTTCTCTTCTTTTTAAATTTCCTCTCAACATTTAATATACAGTTGACCCTTGAACAGAATGAGTTCAAAACCAAATGTTAGAAAAGTTAATGCTTTATGTATACTATCCATGCAAACTTTATTTCCCCCAACATTTTCCTACATGTGTTTCCATTTCTACGTAATGTGTATAAATGTGTCTTCATAAGTCATTTCAATATTAAGGTTATAGAATGCTTCCCACATAGTATTACGTCTTTTTTGAACAAAAGATATTAATTAATATTTTGTGGAAAATATGACTTTTGTGATTTTTTTTCATAACAGGTAACATACCATTACCCAGGTATGAAAGAAAAATGTAATCTCTTTCATTTAGTAAAAAAAATAAACACAGAACTTTGAAAGATGTTGGATCCATGAAAATTATACTAGACATTTTACTTCTTTTTCCAACCACCTATTAGTCATAGGCTTTCCATACATGATGATTTAGCAATAAATAAATTGATTTATTTATGTAAATGATTACTTTCCATACATGATGATTTAGCAATAGCCATCTATTAACAACTCACAGTCTACTTTAGAATATAATGATCTTGAGCTCTTAGATCAACTCTTTATGTTCATTATCCATCATTTGCATTACGTTATAAATTGTGTTAACCATTCCATGCATATTAATATTTTTAAAAACTAAATTTGAGACTTAAAATCTTTTCTTATATATAATATTTAAATAAAGTCCTATACCAGGAGAGAGTGATATTTAAAGTCTGGAGTTATATTAAGATGTCAATAATTTTATATAGTACTTATAAAAACTGGTAGCATTCCAAAAGACCTACTAAGTCGGTCAAAGTCTGAGTGCAAGAAAATTTTATGTAGGACATGGATAGACACTCAGAAATAGAGGCCTGGAGATAAATCATCAAACCCAAAATATCTGTGTATAAGAAAAACCCAAGACCAGAAAAACAAAACCAAAAATTCTATTTGATGCAAGTCAGTGCTAAGACCAAGATTCAATATTCTTACACCAAATAGTGAATGGACTGATAGTTACAAGAATTCAGACAGTCACAGCAAATCCAGGTAAGCCTTGGACATCTTAAAGGTCTAGTATCTGGCAAGAGAGACAAAGTGACAGATTCAAGGGGAGGAGGCATGTTCTCTACCAAGATGAGCATTACAGTAATGATGCTAAACCAGAAATTTCCTGATTATACTCTTTCACAGTCTTCTTGGTCTTTGAATCAGCATTGGTTCCAAAGCCTGCATCAGGGTTAAATCTCTAAGTATAGATGAAAGTGATCTTGACCATAAGAAACAGGAAATACAAGGGCAGAGTCAGACACCCCAATAAAATATAATTGGGATTTTTATTCAAATGCCTACTATAGTTATACACACAATAATTTGCTGTGGAAGTATTCCAGTTTAAGTGAAAACAGCAGGGATTAATCTGTGTAATTCAAAATTATAAGATTTTATTCATCTGTCCCCTAATTAAGATTACCAGCTGATCTACCTGGCTTCATTTCAAAGTAAGTTGGTATATTATTAACTAAATACCATAGATTTTCTCTTTCTCATGTCTTCTAATAGCAGTGACACAAATTTGGAAAAGATTAATTAGCTGAAGCATCAACATATATCTCAGAAGAATAAACTTACCACTTCATTTTCTCAGCCATATGGCTGAGAGATCACACTAGGCATGACCTTTCCAGCAGCGAGGTCAGAATTTCATTTATAAACAGATAATTGGAAATCCATCTATCTGAGGTTCCATGGTGCTGAAGAACTAAGTCTTTCAGAAAAAGCTATTTAAGGACCAAAAGGACAAACTGATCTTTTCTCAACACCATGTGAGCAGGCTTGGAGGGATCTGAAACACTTAAGTAAAAATTATATGAAGTTATGTATTTGTGCATGTGTATGTGTATACATGTGTGTAAGTACCTCTTTCTATTTATAATCTGTGATGAAAACTAGCTGTAGAAAAACTAATTAAAATATAGGTTCATAGATACATTATTGTAAATGAAATTCTCAACAACTCAAGTGGCTTTCCAAGACAGTTTTTGGTCCCCCGCTCTTACTTTTGGAAGTTATAAAAATTGCCTCCTTCCTCAGACATGCTCTCAGTGAGCCTCAATCCTGCTTACACATTAGAATCACCCTGGGAATTCTATTAAAATTGTTATGTCTTACCTTAGAGGTTTGGTATTTTTCAAAATTTCCCCACACGATTCTGATAAATGGTCAAGGTTGAGTATCGGTCTCCGTGATAGGCATAGTGGACACAAAGATGTGTCCCGTCCCCGTTCTCCCTCCCAGAAACAACCTCCGGTCCAGCTATCAGAACTGGGGCCAGCTAGAGTCTGCTGGCTCCTTTAGATTCTGCCTCTGCTGCCACCAACTGCCTTGCCTGTGGTCTACCTCCGTAGCTGACTGAGTGGGGGACAGAAGGAGACTACTAGGGTCCATCTATATTAGGACAGTGCAGGACCCTTGAATGGGCAGAATTTGCTTCAGATCCTCACTAAGTTGACCAAAGCTTTGTCAAATCTGTATCTCTTTCTGCCCAATTCTGTTCCCTTCCCCAAGCTTTCACAGAAGTTGATTCCTAATAAACATCCCAAACTCCATCTCAGCATCTGTTTCTGCAGAGCTCAAGCTGGGACAACAGAACTGTGACATGCTCCAATGTGGGGGGCGGAGATCTTGAATGTTGCCTTTCCCCATTGCTTCCCCTCCCCCCCCCCCCCCCCCCCCCCCCCCCCCCCGCAGCACTGCATGGTTAAACAAGTAGACTCTGGAATCAAAATGCCTGGATTTACGTTCCGCCTCTCTGTAATTTTGTTTCCGGTTATTTATCTCTCCGGCCCTCAGTTTTCTCATCTGTAAAATGTAGATAATTATTATTCCTTACTTGTAACATAATTGTGAGAATCAAAAGGAAAGAGTCCAAGTGAAGTACTTGGCTCGACGGCAGACACGTGATAAATGCTTCATACATTTCAGCCATTTCCCAAGGAGATTAATTCTATGAATTTGAGGGGACAATCCTCAGGCCATCCCCTAGATTCAGAGATGAAAATGTCATTCAAGCCACTGAAAATTCTTCCTGGGGATGAGGTTTTTTTGTTTTTTGGGTTTTTTTTGTTTTGTTTTGTTTTGTTTTTTGAGGGGGTTAGGGGTTGCATAGTTTTGCTTTTCTTTTTTCCTTAGGGTAGAATCCCTTTGTGTTGCAGACTGAATAATGGCCCTGATCATATCCAGATTCTAGTCCATGGAACCTTAGTTGGCAAAGAGGACTTTGCAAGTGTGGGTCATGAAGGATCTTCAAATGGGGAGATTATCCTGGATTACCCAGGGAGACTCTAAATGTAATCCCATGTGTCCCTGTAAGAGCCAGGCAGAGAGAGATTTGACAACAGAGAGAAAAGGGCTCGTGACAATGGAAACAGAGCTTGGAGTGATGTGTTTTGGAGACGGAGAGAAAGGTCACATGTCAAGGAATAGCAGGAGCCACCAGAAGCTGGAAAAGGCAAAGAAATGGATTCTCCCCTCAGAGCCTCGGGAAGCAGCTGGCCCTGCTGAGTGAAACTGATTTCATATTTCTGACCTCCAGAAGCATAAAAGATAAATTTGTCTTGTTTTAAGCCATCAAGTTTGTCACAGCAGCCATAGGAAACCAAGACTGTTTCTGACCACTCAACCCCATTTTTGTTTTAGAATAATTGTGTAGAAATTTCTGGAAAGCATAGCCCCATCTCCCGTTTTAGATAGCCAGAGAGGTATTCCTTTACTCCATTCTGGGAGCTAAATGCCTGAAATATTCAGGATTCTTGATAGTAAACCACAGAGACTTACAGCAGTTAGCTTAAGCAGATAGGAAGTTAATTGAAAGACCGCCGAGAAGCCCATAAAAATATGTTGGCAGGACTTGGCTCGACAACATATAAATCCTGTCATGTAAGCTGATTTGTCTACCACCCCAGTGAGAGCCTAATACACAGCAGCAGTGTCCAAAGTTGAGCCCCCTATCTAAGAACAACCAGATACCTCGGGACAAGCTCATTCCCTTTAATGCCTCCCACCTTAGAGAGAAGCAATTTGTCACCACTAGAATAGAAACTGATTCTAATTTGGATTTCATCATTCTGCAAGCCATACCCACTATAGTCTTCTGTTCCCCTTTATTTTGGGGGAAATTTTTTTTTATGTTGTCACTGAAATATATACCAGTATGTGCATTATACACATACGCACAAACACACACATTTTTCTTCACTTTACAGCCAAGATGTAAATATCCATTAGGAATGGGCTTTGGTGAGATCATCCCTGTGCAGTAGGCTGATACACAGGCCCTAGGGTAAAGGGTGTGGTCTGAGTGTGGGGCTGCAGGGGCCTCAGCTGTGGATATCTACCAGGATCAGCGATGCGCTCATTCTTGTACTTCCCTCCTCATCTATCACAGCACTTTGTGGGTGTGAAAAATAATAGTTTCAATGACCAAAATATTAGGATCACAGTACCTATCAACTGGCAACTATTTTAAACGTTCAGATATAGGTTTTTCATAAATAGTATGCTCTATGTTAAAATCATAGTTCTATTTGTACTTCATGAGCATGTAATAATAAGCCCCTTTTACTGGCCATCCTTTGAGTGTATGGCATTTATTAGGTGCTAACATGTAGAAAAGGTGCCTCCTAATCTTCATTATACCATACTGAGATCCCTTCGAGCCTCATACTCAGTTGCTAAGCACTGTTCTGCGTAACATTTGAGTTCTTTTACCAGCTGTCACAGTTAACTTTAATTGACTTTTGAATACAATAAGTGTAAATTCGTGTGCTTTCTTTTCCTGGCTGCTTATAGGTAAATCAAGGTTTTAGAGGAGTTACAGAAGTGGTTCTCAACTTGGAGCGATTCTGCCTCCCAGGAGATATTTGACAATGCTTGGGGACATTTTTAGTAGTCATGACTGGGCTGCAGGATATTACTGGCATCTGTATTACTGAGGTCTGCCACAGACAGGAATTATCTGACCCAAAGTGTCAACAGTGCTGAGGTTCAGAAATCTTGGGTTCAAGGAAGGAGGGGTATACAATAAATATGCTATTGTGATGAAAAATATTTCTCAGTCTAGTGACAAAAGTGACTTCGGCTACTTGACCTATTTCTGTATACATTCCCTTGACTTGCTATACTGATTTCCATTTAATTCTTAATTTATTTTGCATATTAATTCAGATTAACTAGGTATGACTACATGTCATTTAAAAATTCGGAATACAAAGGCAGCCCCTAAATGAAAATACAAAAGGTGAGATTTAATGCTTCAACTGTTATAGAAGGGGAGGGTGGACAGAAGCTACCTAGAAGAAACAGGTGTTTAAGAAGAGCATGTTTTCCTTTTGTCAATAGGAAATAATTGTCTGTCTAACAAAATTAAATAATCCAAAGAATAAAGCACATTACAAAGATCAAGAAATGTGACAGCATAGTACAATTCAATCCGTCGACAAAGCTAGTTAGAAACATTGAATATTTGTATTAAGTAGTTTTGTTATATTAAGAAGAGTAAACCACTGCTATTTCCCAAATGGGTCCATGTATTCCCCTGCATATGGTCAGCATAAAAGAAGTCTGTTATGTAATCATGAAATTGGATAGGAATTTAAACCATTCTAGTTTACAGTCGAGTTTTCCAAGAGCTAGGATAAGCTAAATAACAATAAAATACAGAAATAAGCATTTTATTATAATATTCCCAGTAAAATTACAAGCCTATTGGATAAATATGGTGAGCCGTAATAGAATTCAAAATATCCATATTCATCAAAGAAAAGCTCCATCAGTTTTAGTAGTCATTAACTGTTTCTATGCTTAAAAATGTCCGGTTAATTATAAGTGGTGTAAAGAGTTTGAAAGATGTTATACATGGTAAGTTGTATAGTGGACTCTGCCCTCTCTAATTCAAGAAAAATACAAAAGTTGTTTGGATATAAATATTATGATTGTGGATCCCCAGTTAAACATCAACAGATTTTTTTAAAAATAGATTCCATTAATTCAGTACAGTTCACAGTCAGGCATCTCTTTTAGTCATGTCTCTTTTTTTTCTATTTTTTTCTTTAAGTTTTCATATATCTATCAAAATAAACCATGTGAAACTGTCATGTTTATAAGTCAAAAACATCCAAAATCAGCAATTTCCACTGGTCTCAGATACATTTCCATCTTACTAGTAATCCTGTTCTATTTCTTCTTTTATATCTATACACATTTGACACTAATATAGGCTGGTGCTTAAAAATAAGACTTTTGTATACTCTCACACTTTGACCAGATATTTTATTTTGCCATTTGAAGGGAGAAGGAGTTAAATGGTGTTGAAGATTTTGATGTGCAAGAAAAAGTGAGCCCTGTGATCTGTTTTGATATTTGTATAGCAAATAATGTACCTCTTTGAGCTACTACAGTCTACTTTTAAAATTTCTTTTATTTTATGTTTTTAAAGATTTTATTTAATTTAACTTGTCTAAGAGAGAGAGTGTGCACAAGCAGGGGGAATGGCAGGCCAGAAGGAAAAGCAGGCTTCCCACTGAGCAAGGAGCCCCATGTAGGACTTGATCCCAGGACCCTGGGATCATGACCTAAGGCAAAGGCAGATGCTTAATAAACTGTGCTACCGAGGCATCCCTACAATCTACTTTTTTTAGATGATTTCATAATAAGGTACTGAAATGTCTTAATTTTATTAAAGATTAGCTTAATCGAAATCATTCATTTTTCCTAATTTTCTATTAAAGATTTTTTTTAAAGATTTTATTTATTTATTTGACAGAGAGAGATCACAAGTAGACGGAGAGGCAGGCAGAGAGAGAGAGAGAGGGAAGCAGGCTCCCTGCTGAGCAGAGAGCCCGATGCGGGACTCGATCCCAGGACCCTGAGATCATGACCTGAGCCGAAGGCAGTGGCTTAACCCACTGAGTCACCCAGGCGCCCCAAAGATATTTTTTATTATAGAGGTTTGAACATATATTCATTTGGAACTTGCTCTGAAGGTGTTATAAATTTTTCTCTGTTATTTTTTATTGTGATAAAACATACATAGTATAATCTGAACCATTTTTAAAAGATTTTAATTTATTTATCTGAGAGAGAGAGTATAAGTGGGGAAGGAACAGAGGGGAAGGGAAAGAACCTCTCAAGCAGACTCCACGCTCCACATAGAGCCTGCCCCAGGGCTCGATCTCACAATCTCACCAAGAATGGGTCACTCAACTTACGGAGCCACCCAAACACCCCAACCAACTTAACCATTTTTAAGTGTACAGTTCAATGTTATTAAATTCATTCATGGTATTGTACAACTATCACCACCATCCAAGTCCTTTTCTCATCTTGTAAAACTAAAACTGTAAACCAATTCAACAAATGTGCCCATTCCTGCCTCCAACGTGCCTCTGGCAACAAGCATTCTACTTTATGTCTCTAGGATTTTGATTTTGACTACTCTAAGTACCCTGTATATGTGGAATCAGACACTATTTGTCTTTTTGCGTCTAGCACATTTCTCTTAACCATGTCCTCAGGGTTCTTCCGTGCTGTAGCCTGTGTCAGAATTCTCTTCCTTTTCAACAATGAATAATATCCCACTGCACATACACACCCATATACACCACATTTTGTTTACCCATTTATCCACCAATGGACACTCTGGGTTCCTTCTACATTTTAGCTATTATGCATAATGCTGCTATGTCCATGGGTATACAGATACCTCTTTGAGACCCTGCTTTCAATTTTTAGGAGTATATAAACAGAAGGGGAATTGCTGGATCACGTAGTAATTCTATTTCTAATTTTTTGAGGAATCATAGTACTGTTTTCTGTAGTAGTTGCACCAATATGCATTCCCACCACTAATTTGCAAGACTTCCAATTTCTCTACATCCTCACCAACACTTGTTATTTTCTAGGGATCTTTGAGAGTAAGCATCCTAATAGGTGTGAGGTGATGTCTCATTGCAGTTTTGGTTTACATTTCCCTAATAATTAATGAAGCCAAGTATTTGTTCATGTGGTTATCGGTCATGTGTATATCTTTGGAGAAATGTCTATTCAAGTCCTTTTCCCATTTTTAAATTGGTTGTTTGGGGTTTTTGCTGTTAAAACAGCTTAGAAGTTCTTTATATATTATGCATATTAGTCCCTATCAGGTATATGATTTGCAAGTATATTCTCTGATTCTATGGCCTGCCTTTTTACTCTTTTGATGCATAATTTTTTAAATTTCTTGAAGTCAAATTTGTCTCTTTTTAATTGTTGCCTGTGCCTTTGGTGTCATATCTAAGACATCACTGTAAATCCAATGTCATGAAGTTCTCACTTATGTTCTCTTCCAAGAGTTTTATAATTTTAAATCTTACATTTAGATCTTTGATCCATTTTAAGTTAATTTTTGTGTATGGTGTTGGGGTCAGTTAGCATTTTATTATTTCTCTTCTGCTGTGTGTTTCATTGTCTAATTGTATTCTGTTTATTCATTCATGTATCTTTTCTCTAGTCCTAGGTTGTAAGTTATACTGAGAGTATATTTATTTCAACTTCATATCATCCTTTGCTGCCATAAAATGGAAGTGCATAGTTATTTAAAAAATATTTTTAATTAATGATGAGTGAATACATGAATGTACTACTTCCAAAGATGGCAGAACTAAGGTTTTTAAATCCTATTCCTTAAAATCTATTTAGGTTTTTAACTCTTATTCTATGGATCTATTCATGAAATTGTTTGGTAGAAGTAATGGGCTAGAGTGTGAAGCAACACTTCAGTATGTGTGATTCTAAAGAACACATCTATTATGGATGATATTGGGATATTTTTAAAACTTGATGGAGAGAAAGTTATATCAAGGGGAAGCTTTTCTCACTTCTCCCTCCCCTGACCTTAAAATCTGAGAAAAGAAAGATGTTGAATTAAAAGAAAAGTTCTAAGATAACAGAGTAAAAACCAAGAACTTGTTCTCTGTGAATAAAAATGTTTAACCCTCTATGAGACACATAAATAGACTGGAGACTTCTTATGGCTAACAAGCTATATTTTTCATATGTGCAGAATTGCTTTTAAGTTATGTCTCTCATTTAATTTAAAATTATGTTCCTGATGTCTGCTCATTACCTAAAATTAAGAAAACAAAAGTCCTAAGGAAAGAAATGAAGACCATGTGTAATCCCAACAACAGACTCTGCTAATGCATGGCTAAAATTCCTTATCTTTCTTTTGTGAAGATAGGTACATGGGTGTTTATTTTAAAAATACGTAGAAAAATATAGATGATTGAGTCTGACACTGTAATCACAGTAGAACAAAAACAAAAGTTAGGGCAAGAACACACAAATATGTTAATGCAAAAGCAGAACATCTTCCTATCACAGGCCTAAGTTTTGCTTTTTCAATTTAACATCATACTTTAAGCATTCCCTTTGTTACTGAAAAATTTTTTGAGTGGTCTCAAGAAATTCCTTTTCATGTATATATAGTATTTAGTCATTTGTTTACGGTTGAATATGTAATTTCCATGTTTTTCATGTTGAAACTCCTGTTACAGGCTCTTTATATTTAAAGCTTTGTTTACACAGTGATTATTTTCATAAGTAATTTTCCTACAAGCAGAATAAATGGACTAAAACCTGTGGACTCTTTCAAAATTTTGATACTTATTAGCAATTTTTTTAAAATGATGGCAATTTATAAATACTTTTAAATAATGTGGCAATCTTACTGTAAGCTTATCTACATTAACTATTAGACTCTTAAAAATGTGTTTGCTCCAACATGGATGTTCCTCAAAAACTTGAAAATAGCACTACCCTATGACCCAGCAATTGTACTACTGGGTATTTACCATAAAGATATAAATGTAGTGATCCGAAGGGGCATGTGCACCCAAATGTTTATAGCATCAATGTCCACAATAGCCAAACTATGGGAAGAACCTAGATGTCCATCAACACATGAATAAATAAAGAAGATGTGGTATATATATAAAATGGAATACTATGCAGCCATCAAAAGAAATGAAATCTTGCCATTTACAATGACATGGACAGAATTAGAGGGTATTATGCTGAGCAAAATAAGTCAATAAGAGAAAAATAATTATCATATGATCTCTCTGATATGAGGAATTTGAGAGGCAATGTGGGGGGTTTGGGGGATAGGGAAGTAAAAAATGAAACAAGATGGGACCGGGAAGGAGACAAATCATAAGAGACTCTTAATCTCACAAAAAAAAAGGGTTTCTGAGGGGAGTGGGTAGAGAGAAGTTGGTTGGGTTATGGACATTGGGGAGGTTATATACTATGGTGAGTGCTGTGAAGTGTGTAAGCCTGATGAATTGCAGACCTGTACCCCTGGGGCTAATAATACATTATATGTTAATAATTAATAACACACACACACACACACACACACACACACACACGTGTTTGCTCACTTGGTTAATGTAAAACTCCATATCATGGTTTGGGTAATGCTATGGTCTTTAATTAGAGTTTGTTACATTTAGAAACTGCACTCCATCCCCAGAATGGAAGAAGCAAACACCAAGCCTTCTTCCAGAAACCCTCAACACCACTTCACTTGTTGTCCCATTACCTCCTGAAAATTATAATTTTCCACTGGACAGATAAGTTTTGTGTCTGTGTGTTTCTGAATGGGAGAAAGCAAGGATCGAAACAGAACCCAAATTATCACAGTTAGTGTATCCATGTTACAAAATTCTCGTGGTCTGGTTTTATGAATTACTTAAGATTACCTGGATAGGGAAAAAGGGACAGATGAGGACAAAATATATTTCCATCTTATTCCTGAGAGATGCTGCTATTTTCTTGAAGTGAAAAATGCTTAAGTGGGCCATCATTTGTTTAATGCAATGCTTTGGAAATGTTGCTTTTAATCTTCTGTGCTGTGAATTTCAATATTTTCTTATCTTCACAAGAACTCTAGTGGGGAATTTGGAGATATTGCATATAGGCTTTGGATCAGCAATATGTTCACCTACAAGTTAAAAAAAATCCCAACTACAATGACTTAAACAAATACAACCTAATTTTTCTCCCATAACAAGAAGTATAGATTTATGCAGTTACCAACTATTGTTCAGTTGCTGAATGATATAAAGCAGGGATTGGAAAACTACATCCTATTGGCCAAATTTTATTCACCATCTATTTTAGTAAATAAAGTTTTATTGGAACACAGCCATAATCATTCATTCAAATGTTGTGTATGGATGCCTTCATGATAGAACAGAAGAATTGATATGTATGACAGAGATGGAATAGCCCACAAAGCCTAAAATATTATTATCTGAGATTTTACAGGGAAAGCTAATAAATCACTGATATAAAGTATGGAATTTCTATAATTTTTTGACCTTTCCCTGCACTACCATGGCTTATTCCTCCCCATTAGGGAAAAAAGAAGAAATAAGGGAAGGAAGGATGGAAGGAGAGAAAGAGAGGGAGGAAGATGTGGGAGGGAAGGAGGAAGGTGGGGAGGGAGGAAAGGAGAAGGGAAGGGAAGAAAGAAGGAAGGAAGAGAAAAATAGGTAGAACTCTCCTTAACTTGTTTCTATTAGCAAGAAAACAAGCTTTCCCAGAAGGTCCCAGAAGTTATGTCATATTAACCAGAACTGAGCTATAGAAAAGGATGTAAAAGTGAGTATTTATATTTCTAACCAGTAAGAAAGGGTTGGGAATTCCTGTCTGCTCAGTCCATATACAATGCCTATCATAGGCTGTTAATGTGTTTATTTTTTCCCTTTTTTAAAAAATTGTGTTATGTTAGTCACCATACAGTACATAAAGTTATCAGGTATTTCACTTTGGATTCTGCTTGTTGGTCTTCCCCCCCGCCACTTCTCTTGTAATTATTTGGGCAATGGTATTAGCAAAGAGAAACAGCTACAACCTTTTAAGTGACAGAAATAATCACTACTGTGCTTCTGTTATTTTCTGAACTATTCATTCAAAGAAATCACATAAGACTTCTGCTTCCTTCTAAAAGCCCTGGACATTATATATAAAATGGACCTATGAAGATTCTGAACAATGAAGAGATAAAGACAGATAAGCTAAGAACCTGGGTACTCAAAGAACAACACAGCAGCAAGTTCTGTTTTCTTTCTGCCTCATATATCCAAGACTAAGTGCTCAAGACATGGGCACCTGGAAATGCCCGCCAATAGACGTAGACAGAAAGGAGCCCCAGGAAAGCCTGCTCTCACTATTCAAGAAACCAGTAAACAGGCAGCTTAGAAAAACAGAAAACTTTTAGACAACAATTGTCTTACTTCAACCAAATACCGTAGAAATACTCTGGCTCCACGACACCTGCCACTAAAAGACATCTCCTTCTCCAGGTTATAATGAAGCATTATAATTCCTCTACCATGGTGGTGCCAGCAAAGGCCAAGTAAAGACTGGGACTTTCAAGCCTCCTGAGTAGTACTGAAGTGCCAGATCCATGGTGTCAGGTGAAGACCACATGGAGAGCCTGGACTTCTAACCCCACCTGATGGTAGTGAGGTGTCCCACCCCTTGCATGTTAGGGTGGCATCAGAGAAAAAGTAACGGAGAGTTTGGACTTTTATTACTACCCAGCAGGAAAGAGGCCACCCCAACCAGTGTCATCGGCGTTTACATGGGGAACAAAAACAAGGCACCCATATGCCTCTCAACCAGCATGATATCAACAGAGACCTAGTGGAAGCCCTAAAAACCATAGCACCCTGCAATATGTAAGAGTAAAAGATATAGTTTGTAAGAACCCACATAGTAAGAGAAGATATTGATAAACTACATCTGACAAAGGATTCATCTCTAGAATTCATAAAGAACTCTCAAAACTCAAAACACTAAATAAAAACAAACAATCCAATTAGAAAAATGCAAAAGATATAAAGAAACATTTCCCAGGAGAGGGTCTATGGATAGCAAATGAGCATAAGAAAAAATTTTCTACATCACTAGCCACTAGGGAAATGCAATATGAGTTATGACTACAATGAAATACTCCCCTATCAAAACAAGTAAAATAAAAAAATAGTGACAATACCAAATATTGGCAAGGATTCTGAGAAACTGAATTTCTCCTAAATTGCTTGTGGGGATATAAAAGGGAAAACAGAAGATTTCTTTAAAAAAAAAAAAAAGGTGAAACATACATATGCCATACATATTTCACTCCTGCCATTTATCCTTCAGTGAGTGAATGGTTAAACAGTGATACAACCATACCATGCGATAGAAAGATGAACCATACAAAGCAATAAAAAACAAATAAAAGGAACTACTGACACATGCAACAACTTGGATGGTTCTCAAGTACATACTGAAATTAAAAAGCCAATCTCAAAAGATCATGCCTTGTATTATTCCATTTCAATAACATTCTTAAAATGATAAAACGATGGCTATGGAGAACAGATTAGTGGGTATTAGGGGTTAGGGATGGTCAGAGGAAGATGGAGAGGAGGATGGGGGATGAATGTAAAGGGGTAACATACAGAAGACCTTTGTCGTGAGGGAATAGTTCTCTGCCTTGATTGCAGTGGTAGTTAACCAATCTGCACATCTGATAAAATGACACAGAACTATGAATACATGATTTACGAATGTCAATTTCCTGGTTTTGATATTGTACTCTGGCTGTTGTAAGAAGTAGTCATTGGAGGAAAATGAGGAAAGGGCACAGAGTACCCATCTGTACGGTCCTTGTAAATTCTTTTGCGTCTGTAATTATTTTGAAATAAAAACTTTTGTAAAAATCATGTAGCCTAAATTATTCTATGCCTGTCCTCATTTAATTACATACCACTCACTTGGCACTAAAAATTACCTACTTCCAGATAAATAAAACAATGAAATCAAATTTTCCAATTACATTTTTTGAATTAGAGTATGAGGACTTCTGAACAGATCTGTAAGTGAAATCTGGGAAAAATCTTTTGTTCTCAAGTCCACAACGTTGACATATTTTAAATGAAGGGTTTGGATTATTAAAAACAAAATATTTGATGGTGAGTACTTGAACAGCTATCCATGTAAAGGCAGATCACATTATAACATATAAATGATGAGCCTAGATTATATATGCCTAGCAGAGACATAATACATGGTTAAAAGATCAACAAAATGCATATGCCCACTTATTTTTTTCATAAATGCTTTATAAAATTCTATTGAATTAAAATAAAGCACACAATAATTACTACTTACTATTTAATTCAGCCTTGTATTAAGCAATTTTAAATGGTTGATATAGGTAGATGGTTAGGAATTCCTAGCCTATCAGCCCATGAATGCTAATTCATGTAATTTTTAAAAATAGAAAAACTCTCAAGGAAGCCCCAGCAAAGACAACATAGATTAATTTGGTCAGCAAGCTATACATTGGATATCCAAGGACTCAACAATCTCATAGGGCCTTCCAGCTCTAAAATGCTGTGATAAAGACAGTGCAACATCAGATGACATTTTTGTCTCAACGGGACAATTGAGAATAGCTTAATTAGTGAATAGAAATTGTCATGGTTTGTTATAATTTTATTTGTCAGAGACTCTCAAATTAGTCTTTTTAATACAGTTCTATGGCATTAACAAGATACAAGTTAATATAAAAATCAACCATATTAGTTAATGCAAAATTGAAAACATTGTGGATCCAGGTGACACACTAAATTTGTGCATTTATTTCCATGTCCACCCAAAATCCAACTGCAATACCAGGAAGATGTATAGAAGAGAAGAAATCTGTAACGACACTGAAAATGGGAAAGCACCTTTAGCAAACATGATATTTTGACAAATATCTGGATGATTGAACAAATAAGGAAGAGAAAAACACAGAAATACACAGGAAAAAAATGGAAAGAGCATCCACTTCATACTTTTACTTATTTTTTTTTAAATACATTTTTAATGTATTTACATAATTTTTCAAATACATTCATATTTTTCCTTGGTTTTATTGTTACATTTATCTTTCCATCTTTTAGAGAATTTGTTTATATGAGGAGGAGGAGTGGGGGATGGGAGTCAACAGAGGACTGAAAGCCAACTCAAGCATTAAGTAGTGCCACAGCTTCAGGTGATGAGGTGACTAGGTTACGTAGTCAGGGACATACTCAGGTGCTTTGCAACATGTGACTCAAAACCTCCACTGGAAAGTCAAAAAAGAGAGGCATTCATTCATTGGCTCCCATCCCTTTTCATGTAGCATGGATCAAGGTCAACTGCACTCAAGTAGGACTATCATAGAAGACTCAGGAGAGAAATCAAGAGATACTCAGCACACACTTAAAAAAAAAGGAGCCAATATCAAGGTCAAAACCTGTGCAGAACAGTGCACCAGAAGTTGCGCTGGAATCAGAGGTCAGGCCAAGAAGATGTAAGGTAGTGCTCCTGTGGTGTTGGGCATACATTCCTTTCAGCACTGATTTGAAGGACTCACCTAACCATAAATTAAATTTCCACAGATATATTAAGTCTCTTCCCAAAGCCTTTATTATGTTCCACTGGTCAATCTTATTATTCCTGTGCCAATAAACCCATTTTTTATTATAGTAGCTTTATAGTATAAGTTGATATCTGCTAGGGGCATGTCCCTTAAGATTGTATCATTTCAGATATGTAATGGCTATTTTCCATATTTTATGTTCTGGATGTACTTCAGAATCATTTTGTTAGGAAAAAAAAATCTTCTTAGGAGTTGGAGTTAAATTGCTTTGAGCTTATAGATTAATTTGAAGAGACTTAAGAACTTTATGACATTATGCTTTCCCATCCAAGAATATAATATTTTGCCCCATTTGTTCTAGTCTTCTTTTATGTCTTTCAGTTAAGTTTTATATATCTCTTTATACATGTATTGTGTATTTCTTGCTAGTTTCATACTCAGGTAGTTAATTAGGTAGTTGTTATTAGACTTTTTCATTTTATTTTCTAATTAACATTATAGTGTGACAAAGCTATGAAATTTTATATGTTGATTTCCTGTGTGAGCATCATTAAATGAACAAGAGTTATCTGTTTTCATCATTTTCCATTTTGTTAATTAACTGGGAATTCTAGGTATCCAACCATACTCTATAACTCGTTTATACGAAGTCCATTTTAATTCCAATATTTTAATGACACTGTTCTTCCTAAGGTCACCAGTTGCTTCCATGTTGTAAACTTATGGTTCCTTTTTCAACAATCCTTTTATTAGATATTTCAGCTGAATCTCACAGAGATGAACACTTCTACCTTCTTGAAATACCCTATTTAATTTGTTTCAGTGATACCCCTCTCTCTTGTTTTGTTTTGTTGTTTTTTTTTTTAATTCCCCAGTCACTTTTTCCTGGTCTCCTCCTCCATCTTCCTATTTGGAGATCCCCATGATTCTGTCCTGTGCTACTTTTGTTTTTACCAAAAAATCCTTGAAAATTTTCTGTGACACTCATGATTTTAAATACTATCCAAAGTTTGTTAATTCCCAAATTTATATTAGCGACCCAGTGACATACCAAAATTGTAGTGGCAGAGAGTGCACCACTAGAGGCACCAGTAGATAATTCAAAATAATATCAAAATGGAATAAAAGTCAGTCTGTTATTTATTATCACCATTTGTTGGAAATTTTAAATAGTAAAATGATGAAATACTCCTCCCTGGGAGGGGGGGGGAGCTTGATAGATTAAGTACTAAAAAATTGCTGTGATTATTGTTGAGTTTTGATAATACATACATCAACTTCAAACTAATACATTTTAATTTCATACTATTTGATAAACAATATTCTAATGGAAATTAACAGCAGAAACTCTTAGATATCACTCAGCACCTGATTTACTTGGATTCACCTACACACATCAGTTTTAAGAATAATTTAATAAAGGTTAAATATAGTTTGAGCTCAATTCATGTGCACTGTCCAAATCCAAAGGTACTATATGTTTTTGATTTTAATAACAGATTCCAAATGCCCAATGATAGCACAGCAATTGTAAAGAGGAAGAAACAGAAATTGAGTTATTTTCGTTGTCATTCTATGCGACTACTTGACGTTTTAATTTGTGCTTGCAGTTTTTCAACTGCAGAAATATGTAAAAACTACTGGAATTAGTCTTGAAAAAAACAAAGACATAAACATTATTGTAATTTCTAGAATTTATTATGAAATAGGATTTTTATGAATCTGTCCCAAACTTACCATTATTTTTAAGGTCTTCTTTATCTTTTACTTCATGTGAAAGAAACTTTGTGAAATTAAAATGAATAAATCATTTAGGGAAGAAGATACATTGATAAATTTCCCCATCCTATTCTCAAGTGAAAAATATGTGATAAAAACACATAATTTCATAAGATCATTGATAAACTTACAGAAGTCTCAAAAACAAAAACTGTGGGGCACCTTGGTGGCTCAGTAGGTTAAAGCCTCTGCCTTCAGCTCAGGTCATGATCCCGGAGTCCTGGGATTGAGCCCTGCATCAGGCTCTCTGCTCGGCGGGGAGCCTGCTTCCCTTCCTCTCTCTGCCTGCCTCTCTGCCTGCTTGTGGTCTCTCTCTATCAAATAAATAAATAAAATCTTTAAAAAAACCTGTAATATTATTACCCATTATGGTAACAAAACAATAGGTAGATATAATTTATTCCCCTTTGTTTCAAAAAAATGCATTAATGTAATTAAAAAGCATTGTTCCATTGCTTTTTCTTTTTGTGCACTAGAATGTTTAATTATTTTTACTGAATACAAACACTCAATAAAATGAGGGTTTTTTTGTGTTTTTTGGTTATTTTTATTATCTGTTTTATATCAGAATTATTACTAAAAATAATTTCCTTCTATATAGAAGAGGGATTGCTGGGTAGGTAGGTACACCACTGTAGGATTCAGCACTTACATCTGGCTCCAGATATTAGTATCTAATATCCCTTTTTCACATTTCCATTTGAATGATCCGAGGTCATTTTAAATCAAACATATCTTAAACTTGGTATTCTCTTCAAAACCCACCCCTCCTATATTTTCTCATATCTCCATAAGTGATATTTCTATCATTCCCTTTGTCTATTTTATTTCTTTTTTAAGATTTTACTTACTTATTTGAGAGACAGCACAAGCAGGAGGAACAGCAGAGGGAGAGGGAGAAGCAGACCCTGAGATCATGACCTGAGCTGAACACAGGCACTTAACTGTCTGAGCCACCCAAGCGTTGCTCCCTTTGTCTATTTTAGAAGTGAGGAAGCATATCTGACTCCTTCCTTTTTTTCATGACTCCTCATTTATGATCCATCACTAACTTCTGTGGTTTCTTCCCCCCAAATAACCCTGGGCTTCTGAACTCCTGTCCCCTCTGTCTCTGCCTCTCTAGCTCTAGCTCTAGCTCTGATAATTCTAATCTAAAGAAATGTTGATGGTGAACCAAAATATGGGTAAAAGAGAAAAGCATATGGTAAGAAATTATAATCAAAGTCATTTCTTACTTAATATTATTTGAAATCAATAGTAATGAGAGGCCTAAAGGCCAAACATGGAAAATAGTGAATGTGGGTGGTATTAAAAAGGAGAATTTGTCTTCCTAAGATGCCTTGCTCTCCCCACTACTCAGATCCCCCTCTACCATTCACATATATTTGAAGCTTAGACTCCTTTCAGATATTGACACAATGTCCATTGGAAGACTATCTCTCAAGTGACACGAAGGACTATAAAGGGAAGAAGAAATAAATAGAAATGAGGATACGCAGAACAGTTGTGACAGATGGGAATATAATCCATGATATTATTGTAGGGAAATAAGACTTCTTAGAACTAGTGGTTTGTGCAAGTGATTTGACAGCAGGGCTGGATATTTTATATAACTTCAGAGCACTCCACTTATATGTTCTTGCTTTACTGTTATGTGCCTGCGAATTAAGGGGAAAAAACTGACTGGTATTGAATGTCTTTGTGTTTTGCTAAATCAAAGAAATAAAACACTGCTAATTGGTCCTACAAATACCTTACCTATCACTGGTTGTAAGCATCAGTCTTTAGGCTGAGCTTTTTATTCTCATGCATTTTGATTCTGCTTAGAATTTAGCCTCATAAAACTCAACTGGACTGAAACCAGGTTGTGAGTGTTGATAATGAGTCTCTGAAAACTCATGAACAATTACCAAGACTAACTTTGTTATACTTCTGACCCAGACATTAAGCAGAGGACTGACTTTGAGGGATCTGGGATGGCTTTCAGAAGCTTTCTGTATTTATCCACCTTTCCCCGTGGACCTTCATTCAGAGAGAACAGCTGCATCAAATTCGAGAAAACAAACTTCTAAACCATGAAATCACTAGACAGTGAGTTGGGCCAACACTCTATTTGAAAGAGAATTATAAATTCAGGCAGCATTGCTTTGGTACTATTCAAATTTGATGTGTATTTTATGGTCCATAATTAAGAGCACAAATGCATTTATGTCACCAAAGATCACACGTTCAATTTTTAGTAAATGTTGGCTCCTAGAGCTTGAATGTACCAGGCAATATATGTGAAATACATTAAGCTGGGACAAAATGGCAAAGAAAATGTTACTTTTTTTTTTAGAGTGTAAATTATTTGAGGAGAAAGCCTCAGAGGACTCCTAAGTTCCTTTTCTGTTTCTGCTAAAACTTTGTTAGACCTTTGTGTTAATTCTCAAAAAATGACCCAAGCGTTCTCCCTTCTTTGTACACATGACCTTCACCATAAATTTTTCAGGGCTCTCCCACTGACTCTGGATTTAGCCACCTAAACTGGTTTGGCTAACAGATTTTAGCAAATGTAATATAAACAGAAGGTTGAAAAGTGCTTACATGACTGGACTTTTCTGCTCCTTGCTCTACTAAGGTTTTCATGGGAATATTTCCAGGCCTACTGGATAATGAGAGTCAGTTAATGAGAGTCAGGATAATGAGATGAGATTATTTAGATCTGGTAACAGCCAGCCAACCTCCAGACACATGAGCTAGCCTAGGCAGGATGAGCAGAGCTGCTTAGATGACCCACAGCTGACTGTGGACAAGTGAGACAACCCAGCCAGATCAACCAAACCCCTCAAGATTCATGAACCAAATCAACATTTATCGTGCATGTCGCTGAAGTGTTGTGGTTGAGTGTTACACAGCGTTATTGTGACATTAGACAATGATACCACCTTCTCATCTTTCAAAGGGTCTATTGCTTTCTACAAGGTTAGTATGATGTAATAAAAATATAGATATCGTAGAAGAATCCAAAGGATCTTCAGTCAGAAGAGAGACTTGAGAACTGAATCTGTTACACACTGGTCTTGTGATACATGCCAAATTATTTAAATTCTCTACATCAGCCAAGTTCATAATTGTGGAGATTAAAAGATATGTTATGTCAAACTTGCTGTGTGACCTTGGGCAAGTTGCTTAATCGCCTTAATCTCAGTTTTCATTAGTAAAATTAGGTTTAGAACAATTGTTTTCCCTCCAGAGTAATTCTGAAGGATAGGAAAAAGGACACAAAGCATTTAACAGAGAGTTGGGCAGTTAAGAAATGTTCAATATATATGAAAATTTGTTAATTTTACTATTAGTTACAGCTATAGTTTTGACTACAAAAGTAGTGCACTATGGCTAAAAGATTTCCAGGAAAGTGCACTTGTTAGTCAAGTAGGGCTTCAGGGCCCTGGGTACAAGAATCTGTCTTCTGGGGCTTCCTTTTATTAGCACAAATGAGTTGTTTGGTGACAAATTAGCTAATTGTCCCCTTAGAAGATGGAAAAGTCTTCGTGGCGAGATGAACTTAAAAATATGGAGGTTTAAATGTAAAAAGTGAAGGAAGCAGAGAGGCAAAGTACTTCTTAGCCAGAAGGCCCATATGAAAGAGCTAGCAGGAAGCCACTGGGGTGGTGAGAACCCTATGGGTAAGACTCAAGATGGAAAAGGCTATCCTGAGCATGAGGATGCTGAAGCGAGACGTGGGTTGGATTAAATAATCTTGGGGAATTATTTTAATGAAAGTTTTGCAGTTGATATTTCTGAAACTGTGTGGCTTTTTTTTTTTTTTTAAATCTTGTGCACTCACACACAAACACACACAGAGCTAGTTTTACAAGGTGGCAGGCTCTCCTGAGCTCTCCCATAAATTGATTCGTACTGCAGAGGATTTGGGCCTCTGGAAAGCCTATGCTGCTAACAATTTAAGTTGCAAAGATGAGTGTCCCAAATCAAATATAACAGAGAAGGAAGGATGAGAGAGAGTATAGAGCTTAGTAGAAGCAGAGACCGGAGAATTCTTCTTAGCATAAAGGTGGAGACATGTTACAGCATTCAACAGCTCTAGGAGCTGAAGGCAGACAGAATGAAACAGTTGGCAATCAAGTGACATCTGAGCACTGAAAGACTTTTAGAAAGAATTTCTTCATTTTTCTAGTATGGAGATAATGAATCTAAATATTGCAGATTCTTTCATTAGTATGTGTCAATACGAGGAATAATGCCATTTGGAAGAAATAAATATCCAAGAGAACATTGTTTTATACCTCTAAAAGCAAGCCTGAAATTTACAAAACCCTCCAGCAAACGATGCCCCAGGCACCAAGACCTTTCAAGATAAGTAGAAAAAAAGACAGCTCCAGACAAAAAGAGGCTGACTCTGAGTTAATGTGCACAAACACAAGCAGTCCAGAGCGAGGATTAGGAAGAGAACAACAGGACTAATGAAAATTTTGTGAATAAGAGAAGAGCAAATTATAAGGTGAGTGTCACAGCAAGGTTGATGATTTAAGAAAAAATAGTAATGCTTTTCATAAGTTCTGTTTCATTTGTGTAATAAAAAGTCTTAATCTGTTACAGTTGACCAATGATTTGGTGTACCAGAAAGATGTTGTCCCTGCCATCACCCAAATGGGGACATGGCATTATCACCTAATTGTCTGTGTCTGCCTTTAGAGTTCCCCAGTAAATGGGTCTAAATATTCCTTAAATTTGATGGAGGGAACAGTTACAATCAGACAAGTTAAAAATAAACAGGAAAGGATCCTAGATCCTGGTCCCAGAGTAGCCACCAACCGGAGCCTGGGCATTTAATTCCTCCTCAGTAAAGGCAAGAAGGTTCAATTAAAAAGATGTTATTTGTTAGTCTGTTTCTAGCCAGAAACACTTCTTTAAAAAATTGTTCCAGGACAAGAATAAAAATCAGCACAGAAACAAACATCAAGAGAGCACAGGAGTTTCTTTTTATAGAGATATGGACAACCCAGAAGTTATTCTTCGCCTTCAGCAACAAGGTGGTTAAAATAAAATTTTAATATGGATCTCTGCCTTTGGATGCCATTGATCTAGATTCACACTGCAAACTCAATTTTTTCCGAAAGGGCTATTGAAAGTATCATTTTTCTGACTATCATACAAATTATTGTTCACACTGAATTAATTAGTTAATTAAATATATATTGTTGAGTACCTGCTATATAGCAAATATTGCTCCAGCTCCTGGGGATACAGCAGTGAAAACAAATACACAAAAAAGAAAAATCTCAACTCTTATGGAACTTGCTGCATTGTAATGGAGGAACCAGAACAAATATAAAGAGAGGATAGATAGAGAGATAGAAGGTAGAGGATAGATAATGTGTGTGCACATACACATACATTAGAAGATGAAAGTGTTTGGGAGAAAAACAGAAGGACAGGAATTCAGGAAGTTTCAGAGGAAGGAGGTAGAGTGTTCATGAAGAACTATTTTCTTGGTGAAGTAAGAAAGATTATCAGTTGGGATGGAGGAAAGGGAAGAGTGTTCTGGGTTCAAGAAGATGGGGAGGTATGAAGCAGTTGCCTAGGAAAAAGAAAGATGAAGTGGGCAAGGGGCATATAATGTGATTCCTGCATTTATGATTCCTCCTGTGCCTACAATCAAGAATTCAAATGGGATTAACCTACCATGGTGAGTGTTTTCCTCCAGATACATTGAGCTATGACTGGTACTGTCACAGAGTAAGCAGAATGGGATTTAACCAGCATTGAGGTGACTATAAGGAAATGAAAGGCCTATGAGGAAATGAGAGAGGCCAAGGGCATCAAATGTACACACAAAGGAGTGATTATGACTGGCAATGAAATTTAAGCTGGAAAGAAATGAACGAGGACATGAACAGAGCTAAAAATCACGGTTTTTTAAGCACCAATAAGGGGGAAAACAAAAGAGAGAGAGAGAGAGAGAAATTGTTGAAATAAGGGCACCAGGGGAAGTGAGCTGGGAAAATAAGAGGTGGTAGTTTGAATATGGAATTCTTGAAATGAGAATTATGGAGTCACATGTACTGGGAATGCTAGGACCCAAGGTATGATCATGAGTGCAAGAGGCTGAAGAAAGTTGTTGGTCAAAATCGTAGGAGGAGAGAAGGTCAAGTAATTAAGAGTCTAGGGTATTGAACGGATAATCTACATGGATATTGAAATCATGATGAATTATGCCAAGAGCAGTGTTAGAGAATACCAACTATGTCTGGGGGAAGAAAAGCACGTCAAATTCTTAAAACTTTGTTTTCTTTTGTCTGCCTAAGAATTTGTAAAATGGCTTATGGGAATAGATCAACAAGGAGTACACTCTACACTTTATTTGAATTGATTTATGGCAGAAGCTTTATGTTACATTCATTCTTCACATTACTAAGCACTTGAATCTCTCTTGCGCTTTTCTTTGTGTGCTCTGGGCAGCATGTTTTATTTTATTGACCAAAATCTCATTTACAGTTCAATTAATGCAGTGGAGAAAACATGGTACATGCCAAGCCCTTCCACTCTTTATGGTCTGCACAGTGATTCTAGCAAGCCAAAACTAATTAATTCAAAAGAGAGAGCAAAGGAGTGAAGAGATTTAGTTCGTTCTTATTAAGAACCAGTAATTCCTCCTGCTCATACAAAATCTGCATGGAAATGTTGATAGCAAAGTAACTACATCTTACTGTTCAGGACCCTTTTTGAAATTTTAGTATCTGTAGCTTACTTTGAGATGTATTAAAATGCCGTTCACACGATTTAAACTCACATACATGGACAAACATATATGGAGAGCACAATATAAGTCATATTTTGCTCTCATAACTGAATAAACGGTTTCATCCATAGTCTATCTACTTGCTAATATTTCCTTTCAGGGTCAGTTGAGTGACCCTGCTATGCCATCCTGTTTCTAACAGGTACATGTACCTAATCACTTCCATTCCTAAAGTGGAGGGCTAAAAATGTGGATGCAGAATATGGTGTTTGATATCATTTCATATTGTTTGCCTTTTATTCATATTTCCTTCACTGGAGATTATAATATACTATCCACAGTGTACTATCAATTTTGGTGCAAAATTTCTTGTCAAGATTCTTCTTACAAAGTGATATGATTATATAACTGATCCGTTTTTCTCTCTACTAACAAATATCCAAAATAATAGATTGCTTTGCTTCTCTATTGTAAAAAGGAAAAAGATATGATTTGGCATAAACAATAGCTATCTTTTATTAATGCACATCTACTTAAAATAAAACCAGCATCAAGCTGTGGATAAATAAATATGTTAAGTCTCTACACTCTTGAGCTTTAGACGATGGTTTGACATCCTATCACAAGCATGTATTTTTCAAATGTTTCTTTGTCATATAGACAGTGTCACATAATATTTTTTAAGATGTCTTAACATAAAAAATAAAATAAAAATAAAAGATGTTTTAAAAAATAAATAAAATAAAAATAAATAAAATGTTGTAATACCTTTTCTTAATTTGTTTTTGTTTGTCCAAAACGAGGACTATTGAACATCCAGATACAGCTGTTGATATGGGAAGGCTATGCAATTATAAAAAGGATTTGAGTTGGTCAGGAATATAAAAATAAAATAATCAATATTGAATTTCATCATATAACCCACAAAGTAAAAACCTAAACAAACTTCAGAGGAAAATAAGTTTTACTTAATAGGCAAAAAGGATTTATAATATTATATGAGATTTTAAAATGACAGCAGAAAGTGAACTGAAATGTGAATTTGGAAATAAGGGCAGTGTTCACTTCTGCTTTTTGTCCTCTTAGCATTGACTTACAAGCATCTTTTACTTTCTTATGACTTCAATCAGGTTACAGTCCAATGCCTAATTAAATGTAAAATCCTCAGTATTGAATGTTGCTTCCTGTTCTCCATCATTCCTCTATCTTAAAGTACAAATCATCAGCAGAAGGTAGATCCTAGATTCTCAGAAATCTCCATTATCAGTTTTCCAACCACCCTCTTACTTTCCCTGACTCAGAGCTCCATTGGGCCCCAGGCTACTGCATGTTTAATTCATGCATCTTTGGCAAGGATTATCTCATCTGCCACTTGAATAATGCATTCTCCTACAATTCAAATTTGCGTTACTACTACCAACACAATAATAATGTAAGTTCAACATCTGGTGTATGAAGTGGAGAGGCCCTAACAAGGAACAAATGAAAAACAAAAGTACGAAGCAAAAGATCTCTACTGTTTCCTGAAATCTGTGCCAGGTCTAACAGTGGGTCAAGTGCAGCTGCCAACTTGCCTGCTTTTGAAGTTCCACAGCACTTTATCTCTTCTCTCTTTTGGTAGTAAACTGTGTTCCATCTCACAGCTCCCACAATGGGAGTAAAGCAAAAAGGAAAAGAATCTCTATTGCTCTCCAATATGCACTATCTCATCGGAATTCTATAGCAAGAACTCCACGTGGAGCCCAGTTCTGCACAGAACATTATTAGTTAAACTCATAGTCAACTGAAAGTTCTGGCCCAACCTTCTCAAGCCTGCTGTCACTTCCCACCAAGAGCTGTGAGTTCAGTGAAACTAGGAAGTGGGCATAAAGTGCACCAAAACCAATATTGATGTCATTCCCTTTCAGAGTGATATTCCATTCTCAGTGAGAGGCTAGAGAAGAGATTCCAAAATATATATGTATTCCATGGGAGTCATTTTTGATGTGGGGCAAAGAGTTCCCAATTCCTAAGAATTTTAGCTATTCTTAGCATGGCTAAAAATAGGAGGAAACCCCAAAACTAAAGGGAAGATCCTCCACACAGGCATGACAAAGTATGTAACATGGATAGTCACGTGGTACCAATTCTCCTCTTCTCACTCAGAAATGGAGACCCAAACTGTTAATCAAGCACATGGGTCCCCAGAATAAAGACCACAGAGACTAGCCTTCATTGTGGGTATCTAAGTTCTGGCCAATGCAATATATCTAGAAGTGGTAGTGAAACTTTTAGGGAGGAGCCAAGCAGCGGGCATAGAAATGAGATGGGTTAAGATGGATGAAACAGGCAACTTGGACCACAAAATGGAAGTCAAACATTGAAGATGATCCAGAAGGTATGTAGAAGAACCCTGGTCCTTGATGGTCATGGAGGACCTGGAAACTCTTATTCAGACATTTACCTAAGAGAAAAATAATTGCATCTTATTGCAACCACTGTTATATTTTTTCCTGTCATATGCAGATGAAACTAATCATAACTAATACATTAGAGAAGGCTAATTGTCTCATTTTTTTAGAAGCATTCAGAAACAATTATGAAGAACTCCTTTTCACAGGTGTTCCTATGAGATGATTTCAATATTATATGCATTTCAAGAAGCATAATAGCATTGGATAATGTAATTAATTCAACCCATTTTGCTCCCTCATCCAGTTCCTCTAAATCCCACAGTTCCTTTTTAAGCTTGTAAGGCAGTGTTGTAATCATTACAAATGTTCACAAAATTTCTGGTTCTCCTTCCTAGCACCTGGCAGAGTTGCCCTTCCCTGACCACTTGAAGTCAGCTAGCTATGTGACTAGCTTGACCAATGAAATGTGAGCAGAAGTAACATACATCACTTCTCTGAGAAAGTTTTTTTGTTAATTTTATTTTTTCAGTGTTCCAAGATTCATTGTTTATGCACCACACCCCAGTGCTCCATGCAATACGTGCCCTCCTTAATACCTACAACCCCCAACCCTCCTTAATACTCACCACCCTTCCAACCCCCCACCCCTCCAAAACCCTCAGTTTGTTTCTCAGAGTCCACAGTCTCTTCATAGTTCGTCTCTGAGTAAGTATTAAAAACCCAGTGTGAGAGATTCACACTTTGTGTGAGATGCCCTCTTCTATCCCCCAGTAGTGATTATGAGTTCTCTTATGAGTTCCAAGATAGAGCCCCTGCCACACTGGGTCCCTGTATAAATGTTATGAATGACCCTGCCATTCCAAAAATAGCATAAATCAGAACAAAGAAATAAACTTTATTTTATTAAAACACCAATTTGGGGGGCATTGGGCTGTTTCTGCAGCAGTAATTAGCCTGTCCTAACTGATATGGGGAGCTCCCTGAACAGTTCTTATGATCTAAATTATCCTGTGTGTGACATCATATTGATAAAGAGAAAGAGAGAGAACTTAATAACTTTTAAAGACTGAGCCAATGGAAGTATCAAAGTTCTCCTTTGCCTAAGGGTTTTCTACCTCCACAGCATTCCCTAACATACCTTCAAAAACTTTCAGGTTTCTCTTCCTTACCACAGAATCTCTCTCTCCATCTGTGCTTTTTCAGGGTACTGCTTCATGTGTCTCCTCGGTTCTATTTCCAAACATCTATGAAGGGTAAGTCTATACTACCTCCTTCCACCTGTTTTTATCTCTCATTATTGATTTTAGTGATCACATCCTTACTGGTCTGGTCCTGACCACTCTACTGGAAATGCTGTCTGTAAGTAAACTGATGACTTCATAGTTAACAAGACTAATGGCTTCATCTTCCTCAACTACGTTGCCCCATGGGCCCTGATGACATTCCTCCATAGCTTTAATGATAACAGTTTTCCTGGCCCTCTTCTTCTCTCTCGCCACTTTGCTCCATCTCCTTTCCTGACTACTTTCTTAACTTCAACCACCACCAAGTTACTCCCATTAATCTCCTTTCCATTACTCTTTTTTTTTCTTTATTTCTCCAGATGAGCTCATCAGTACTACAATTTATGAGCTAATGTCTCAAAACCAGTACCTACAGCCCCAAAACTCACTCAGCAAGTACTCAGAAACCTCAGAGAATTCTAGCTTCTCATAACCAAAACAGAAATTATTATCTTCTGCCTCAACTTTGGGTTGCCTTTCCTATTTTCTATCATATCTTCACCTTGTATGCTAAAAACTTCAATCATTATTGACTCCTTTCTTCCTAATGCACGCCTCATCAGTGCCGTCAGTCTGTTCCTTTTTCTGCATTTCAGTGGCAATTCCTTTGTTGAGATTTGTATTATCTCTATTTGCTTTTGGAAACAGCCTCCTTACTCACCTGTCTGCTTTCTTTGTCTACTCATGCCAATCTTTCAGTCACGAAATCTCCTAAATTATCTCTCCTAATAATATCTCTATGATGTTATTAATCATATCTTGACCATATCATCCCTACAAAATGAAGTGTGAATTATTGCTGAATTAAAAAAGCCCTCTAAATCTGACTTTAAAATTTAAAGCTTTATGTCCTACACTACCCAACTAGCAGTATAATCCAAAAACCTCAGATGACTCTATGTCTCAAATCTTCTTTTTCTCAAGTTTCTTATTCTTTGTTATATTTCTCTACTGTGCTTTATGTTTCTATATCCTCAACTAGACTATGAACTACCCTGGTAATTATAGGTAGATATTGAGATTGAGATTTTGTATATATAATATATATAATGATTTATCTATGTGATTAATATAATTACAAGTAATTAATAAAATTAATTATATATAATATACACTGATATAGATATATATATTTTTTAAGCAGTAAGAAATTCTAAGCTTGTATCTTTTTTTTTTGATTAAAAAAAAAAAATCAATAGACCTGCACAGTTTCTTTTAACTTTACTACTTGTTTTCCTTCCAGTCAAGCTCTGTGTAAAAACTAGTTTTCACTCTTCATAAAAGTTCATGTTATCAAAAAGCAAATCTTTCATTTAGGCAAAAAGTATTTTATGATCTTTTGTAGGAGAGGAAAGTCGGTGCTAAATTACTTAGAAATAGTTTCAGAATGCTGTAAAGTAAAAGCTGTAATGAATAACTTGTCCATACTTTGTATGCTGAGACATTTTTGAGCAAATCTTAAAAGCAATGCATAGGGATTTAGTCATGAGACTTTCAGCAAGATTAATGGAAGCAATGCTCCTTAAATCCCCTGGCATAGCTTTGAAAATTTCCCACGTGCTATCAGTGATGTCTTTGTGACTTAAAATTCTGGCTTTGGTTTCAGGTTGCAGATTTAAGGAAGCAATGAATGTGTTTGCTATTGACAACCTTGTGGCCTCAATTATATAATAACAGGGTATCAGGTTTTGATGATAACCCAGAGACTGTTCTATCTGATACTTGAATTCTCTCTACAATGCTGGTCAAATAATCATGCTACATCCATTCGAGCAGGAAAATCATTGACTTCCAAATGTCCATTTTATTTAGACAAACCAGAGACAAAGATTAAAGTAACTTAATTTATGATGGTGGAAGATATGAATTTTAAAACTTTACAGAAAGAAAATTTAATCATTATATAGTTTCCCAAAAACCCTACTAAAACTTGAAGCATCTAATGATAACTGAAGGACATTCATGGAAAAGAAGCTTCATATTTATTTAGTGTGGGTTCATTAGTGTTAGAACATTCTTGAAAGTGGTTTCTCTTAGCTAGTCATGGAACAGTGCTTGTTCACAGATATCCTTAAGATGGTACATTTGTGGAAGTCTCCCTCTCAGACCAGAAATTTTAGGTCAGGGAAAGGAATATTCAGGAGGTCCAAGACTAAACTTAAGCAAGCAAACAAAAATCCTTATTTTGAAAAATCAAACTTCTCTGGAGGTTTCTAACAATAATCTTTTTCTTTCAGGGGTCTTCCACATCATCAAAATAGTCTTTAGATTTCATGGGACATATTATAAACTCTGTGCTAGTCTCATCCTGATTTAAATCTTCAGAGTGGTCTAGCCATTATAAGAGACTTAACAACCAGCATTCTGAAACCATATTCTTCTACTTCTGTAGTCAAGAGCTAAGACACATTAATATTTGAAAAAAAATTATTTATTTGTAATAATATTTATGGCACCATTTTTTCTTGTCAAAATCATTTTAAACAACTTCTAGAACACTTAGCTTCCACTAAATGTATCACCAGTTTAAGCAAAAAGGATGTCAACAGCAAACATATTTTAACATGAACTATAATCTATATCTCCATAGAGATCACTCACTGTTTCTAATACAAGATTCTGCCAGAGTGCCAACCTAAGAAAAAGAAAATCAAATGTGTTTTAAGGGAAAAACCTAGAGTCAAAAAAAAAAGCGCTACAATTTAGGTATTTTACACTTCGATTTATAAAGTAACTACAGAATATGCATGTGCAGTACTATAGTTTCCCTTGGCACTAGGTAGAGTCTTTGTATCTTTCAAGATACTCTGTATCTTTCAAAAATACCTTCTGGTCTAAATTATTTTAACCTGAAGTAGTCCTTTACATAAAGATCATAATCACTTAAAAGTTCAACATGTTTAATAAAGGGGCATCTGAGCGCTCCATCAGTTGAATGTTGGACCCTTGGTTTCAGCTTAAGTAGTGATCTCAGTATCATGAGACTGAACCCCTCATTGGTCTCCACACTCAGTGTGGAGTCTGCTTGAGATTCTCTCTCCCTCTCCCTCTGCTCCTCCCCCCTACTTGTTCTCTCTTTCTCTCTCACTCTAAAGTAAATAAAATATTTTTTAAAAAAATTAAAAATAAAATGTTTAAGAAAATATTTGGGAGAATGAAATAGGAATCTCTCGGATGAACGTCTGTGTGCTCTTGTGGCAAAAATTCACAATAACAATGTAGATTGAGAATGTATGTTATTTTGTTTTAAAAGGACAGTGAAATAAAACCAAGAGTAGCAATCTCTGGGTGCCTGAGTGGCTCAGTCCGTTAAGCATCCAACTCTTGAGTTTGGCTCATGTCATGGTCTCAGGGTTGTGAGAACAAGCCGCGCATCAGGCCCCACTCTGGACATGGAGCCTGCTTAAGATACTCTCTCTTTCTCCCCCTGCCTCCAATTCAAAGAAAGAAAGAAAGAAAGAAAGAAAGAAAGAAAGAAAGAAAGAAAGAAAGAAAGAAAAAAGAAGGAAAAGAAAAGAAAAGAAAAGAAAAGAAAAGAAAAGAAAAGAAAAGAGAAAAGAAAAAAATAGCCATCTCTTGATGGGTCACATCAAATCTCAAATAATGCCACTAGAAAGACCCAGGTAAAAAGGAAGGTGACATAGGTGCTTTCTGGAGTTTCTACAGTATTTAGTGTGTGAGAGACAAGGAATACAGATGAAAGAAAAGACTGTCTCCAAGACATTCCTTTTAAAGAGTGGATGAAAAAGGGGAAAATATGTGGCTGTAAGATGTCAAAAAGACCAGCAATTGGACTTCAGATGTCGGTGGGGAAAAAAATCTGCATCTAACTTTGAAGGAGTAGATAGTTTGGTACACAAAGGATATCATATCTTCAGGAACATAAGGGACTGAGAGTTGGCCCATTTTTAGCTATATTCTCTCAAAGTAGATATGATCCAGAGTCATAGGGACCAAAATACAACACAAAAGCTTTAAATAAGATAGCCTTTGCTTTGGTAATAAAAGCATAGACAGGCACTGTGGGGGAAATTAACACAAAGTTTGCAGGATGAAAAAGAATGAGATGGAATTAAGTTTAAGATTGGTGTGATTAATTTTGTTAATCTGTGCCTCCCCTAGCTGAACAAAGAGAGAGAAAAACGAAACTTCTAATTGTTTGTCCTCCTTGACACACACACACAGCTATTGTTCTGTTGTTGATGTTACATAAGTGTCTTCATATGTTTCAGTGCTCAGAAGGATGACAAATAGGATTGTCTTGCTAAAGAGCTTAGTGAACAGTGGGAAAAGCATTTTAGGCCAAAGAGAGTAGATGAAGTGGCATTATTTGAATATTGATGACTTGAGTGGAAGCTGGACATTTGTTCCTAGATTTATGTAAGAAACATTTGGCTTCCCTTCAAACATAACATTTATCCTCTACTCTAGGCAAGTGGTCAACCTTCCATGTTGGAGTGCTGCATTTATATTAGCATGTGCTCTTACACTTGTACGTCTGTTTTGCCAACTGACCACACTCTGAAGACATATATAGATGAAAGCACAGGCAAATTGTTATTTGTCCATAACCTCAATATACTCGAGTGGCTTTTACATGCTACCCCATTTTAGCAAAGCCAAAGTACAGAGGTTTAAAGAAAACTTCTAGCATGTGTAATTATCTTTGTTTGAGATTACATACTCATCATTACATAATTGAAATCACAATGCTCTACATGGTTGTGGTAGAGAGACATTCCCTCTAAACCTTATCCAAAGATCACTCCTCTGTGTGCCAACTTTCTCTAGCCACTCTCCACAACCAAACAGGAAAGTTGTATAATTTAGTCCAGACCACAGCATTCCCAGATAAAAATAAACTTTAAGCCATAGTTCTGGAGGACAGCATTGTTCCTCAATTTACACAAATGGCACCATTTCATTTACAGTCACTCTGGGCTTTATACTCAGTCTGATTCAATCAGTTTAAGCATCAATATATAACAGTACCTAGAGTGGGTTCCTTAGACTGTGACACTATGAATATTGCAAAATAAATACTCAGGAAGAGATTAACCCACACCCTTTGAGACCCATATATAGTTTCTATGCCTACTTATACAAAATGAGCCATGAGGAATGTACTGAAGGTTTCTACAACAACTTCCAGTTCCTCTTGCCTAAAGTAGAGTAAAATGTTAAATCATATGGCTAATATCTAAACTACATGGATGGTCTGTGTTTATATATACTGGTTTTCTCCCTTGGGGTCCAGTCTTCTCTGAAATAGAAACTTTATCATTAACTGTAGGCATGATAGAACTTGTTTGCTAATGCAGAAGTGAATATGTATGGCTTGCATCTTTCTGTAGCCTCAATGTGTGTTTCTTTGGTTGCTCTGTTTGCTTCAATTGCTACTCACTATGAATCACTATAATCGGTGAAATAGGCAATCTTTCTTTCCAGAGAAAGAGTCACTGTAAACTTGATGTGGGGAATGAAAATGAATTTCCATGTAAGGCTTTTACATCCTTTTCATAAAATATCCCAGCTATTACTCTTCTTAAAGAGAATGAAATGAAGTGACCCATCTTTATCTAAAGAATATGGTGAAGTGGCAAGACAGCACGGTGGATAACAGTCATTTTGCCTCCTTCACACTCACCTCTGGGAATTCTGTTCACACACATACATTTATGATTCTTGAGCCAGCTTACCTACATTTTGTGACCTCCTGTTCTGGTCATAGCCATTAATTCAGAGGTGAGCACTTGACTCTAGATGGGTCAATATGAGAACTTGGCTGAAAATTTTGCAACTTGGAGCTCAAGTTTCTCCTTGGGTCCCTGACTCATATGCTGGAAAGCAAGGGAGCTATCAGATGCTGGTGCTGTTGAATAAAGAACTAGAGGAAAGGGGATTGTAATGAAAGGAAAGAATCAAACCACATTACAAAGCAAGGGGATTAGAATAATGTTTGATTATTTCAAATATCCAGCTCCATTTGTCTTTTCAGAGGAATTCGATGATGCCCTAATAGTGTCATCTCCCCAGTTTGAACTAGTTTAAGGATACTGGTAAATGAAAGTGCCCCCCAATAAAACACTAGAATATTGCTCCGTGGCCTTAAAAGGTAGGATGTCTTGTTTTCAGGCAAATGGTCCCCCATAGTGTATTGGATTCTAAGCACCCTGGACCTCCTTCTCCCTAACTTGGCTGATGCAGTTGACTTGCAATGAGCAGCGTACTGGATATGCTGTCAGCCTCTGGCCAAGTGTTATCCCTAGGGGCTGAATTGTATTGTCTACCAAGAGGCTGTGGCAGATGCTTAATGGTCCCATCAAGCCCAATGCTTCACTCTTAGGTTGACAATGCTTACAATATAATAATTTACAGTTCTTATCAGGGTAGCCTGAACCAAGCAGCCAAGTGAATTCTGGAAAAAAGCCCTAGGCAATCAGTCTGATGGAAGATAATCTGATAAAATAAATTTCATATAAAGGTGTACGTGAGAGACACTGAGTATCACAAGCAAGTTTTACTAACAAAAAAGGATAATACTTTTAAATCTCTTAATTCCAAATATTATACAGATAATATCTGCTTGGCCTTTTCTAAATTTTCTTTTCTTACAATTGTTCCTGGTTGCCTAGCTACTAGTTGCTTAGTTTTCTGCAGCACTACCCTATAAAATTTTCTACTCTGAGCAATTTAAGTTGAATCCCTGTTTTATGAGGCAGGGCCCACAGCAAAATCCACTCAATCCCAAGACTCAAGTGAATGAGAATCAATTCAATGTGAACACAGAACGCTTGCCATGAGGGGTGGAATTCACTTATACATCAAAGAAAGTTCTTACATGATATGACTTTGGGTTGTGAATACAATCCTTAGTGCTCTCCCCATTTATCTTCCTCATCCATTGATTTACATAAAAATTCCACCATTCTCTTTAAAACATTAATTCATTAAAAATGAAAATCTCCAAGAATAGGTAACATTTTACACTGTTTTTTATAATGCATACCATGATGGAAATAAATCACTTGAGCAAGCGGTCAAGCAGTGAAGGGAGGGAGCCATGTACATATATGGGGTGTGTGGGGAGGCAAAGCAATACCAAAGAAGGAAATTGAGCTTGTTGAAAGCAAATTCTCTCACTTGGTGATTTTTTATTTATTGTTTTGCCTTGCTAAAAGGGCCTAAATAATATTCATGATCATTTTAAAGACATGAATGAAGATTATAAACAATACTATTTTTGTCTTAAATGCGCTGTCAAAAGTTTCAGAAAACTGCTATCAAAGGGGCAGTGGCATCAGAACTACTGATTTCTATTGCCCGAATGACTTTTTGTGTAGGTATGATTACCTGATCACAATATTCTAACAGATGTTATAAATGATGCTTTTCTTGATGATTTCAACACAAATATCAGACTACTAACCACTTATTAAAATGAATATCCTTCAGAGTAAAAACCATATAAAACTTCATCTCTGTATCTTCTACAATGCCTAGAACAGAACCTGGAAAATATCAGACACACTAAACACTTGAACTATTAAAAATTATATGAAACAAGATATAAAGAAATCTAAAAAATCTAGGTTCAATTAGCTGAGTTTAGTCTCAGTTCTTCTTAATCATAGTCTTACATTTCCTTTCCCTAAATCTTTAACAAATCATGGGTCATGAAAAACCATGCTACCCTTTGGAAATACAAATAGCTATCATCTTTTCTGAAGATCAGATAGTTAATATGTGCTCTTTTACCTTACAAAACCTAGGGTGTTTCCCAAACTTAGAATTATAAACACATTGAACACAGAATATGGATTCACCAATCACAAAATGCATGCTTTCAGGAAACACAGTTTGGGAAATACTGGTTTAAATATCCCTCTCCTTTTTCACCAGGAAATTTATCCAGATACCTCAACATTTTCTCTCCTAATTTTCAAGACTTCCTTTTAGTAATTGGAACAAAAATTATCATCATTACTATCTTTCCATGTCACAAAGTAACTTCTGATGGCTGCGTTTGACCAGCGCTATGCCTCTCAATAAAGAGCTTACATAAAGCTTAATTTAAGTAAATGTTTCACAAGTTAACATTGTAACAGATGCCTTTATTAAAGGTTATAATTTAAAGTCTGTTTCCAGGGACGCCTGGGTGGCTCCGTTGGTTAAGCAGCTGCCTTCGGCTCAGGTCATGATCCCAGCGTCCTTGCTCGTCGGGGAGCCTGCTTCTCCCTCTGCCTCTGCCTGCCACTCTGTCTGCCTGTGCTCATGCGCTCTCTCTCTCTCGAACAAATAAATAAATAAAATCTTTAAAAAAAAAAAAAAATAAAGTCTGTTTCCAATTTTTAAAGGCCCGGTCTTTTTTTTTTTTTTTTTTTGCCAAACTGTTAAAAACATATGGAAGTTACAAAATAGAGTGGCTAACAATCTCACAAGATCCTAGTACTGGTGCTGTCGATACCCTCCCACCCCAGCCACCCTCTTAGAATAATCTCTTTTCCAAAATATTTGTTGGAAGCTTTTATGAGTCCAGCAATATTTTCAGTATTGAAGATATACAAGTGAAGGAGTCAAGCAATTCTCTGCCCTCAAATAGCTTATAATATAGTAGTAGAGTGATAATGAGCATAAAAACAAACCTTCTACCATAAATTTTCCACCCTAAAATCTATTTTCAGGGAGCCCTCTTTGCCTCAAATGACTAGCTGTCACTTCACCTCTACTTTTTGAGGTCTTATCATTCTCTTTGCTATCACTGGGCCTCCCTTACAGTCTTGGCTTGTAGAAGGCACCTGCCACTTACCTTCTTGGTGATGCACGGGCCACTCCTACTAAAGCATTCCTTGCAAAGCCGGCAGACCCTGGACTCTCCCTTTGAACACACCCATTGGGAAAGAGATATCCACCCTTACTTATTTAAGCATTTTGAGCCTTCTTCTGCCATTTTCTGTAGCACTTCTGGCATTTCTATCATACTTCGAGTGGGCCAGTACTTTCTTCAAAATTTCAAAAGTCAAAGTAGCAACATGTTAGATCCAGGGCGCTTGCTGGGTAATTAAAATGTTTAATATTAAAGAGGACTTCCATATCCACAAGAGTTCCACAAACTCTTCTCACTCCGGTGTTCCATAATTGTCCTTTGGATCCAGTACTCTCAGGACCCAGTCCTATCAACACGTGTCTCCAGACTCCTGTGCATTTTGGCTAGGTCCTTTGGCTCTTCATTGGAACAGCTTCTTTCCACCCTTTTCAGGGTCAGCATTTCATCTCTCCAACCAGTCCACACTGTAATTTCACTCCAGTTACTCTTCTGGTGGTCAGAAGGTGAGGTCTGGCTATATCCTAAAAATGAGGGTGGGGACATTTACCATTTTGCAAAGCAGAGGTCCTTCATCATCTTCAAGCCTATGGCAATCAGGAAGGCATAAAGTGCTGCTGCAAGTGTAGATGGTTCCTGAAAATCTTGGGTTACAGTTTTCAAGTACATCCATCCAAATGTCTCTGTCCAAAGTCTCAGCATTCCACTTGTTCCAACTAGAGCCCTGACTTTGCCATAAGACTCGCCAGGGCTGAGAATGCCACTTTCTTGTGTGTTCCATTGTTCTTATAATTAGGTCCTGGTTCCTCTGCTTTTTTTCTCCCTGGTAGCTACAGGAGATTGAGTTTCTTCATATGTTTCCCAAGAGGTCCTCTGGCTCCCACACTTAGCCATTAATTTAACTTATGAAATACATGAATTGCTCCCAACAACAATCAAATTCCATAATCCTTATAATTACTACCTTGCCCAAATTTCTAAGGTATCTGAGATATTGCCTCACCAGTGCATTTCCTTCTATGAGTATACAGTCCCAGCTCATCATAAATAAAAATGTTTAATGATCGCACCACAGTGTACCAAGAGACCCTACAAGGGATGGGATCCTCCCCAGGCTTTACTGGAACTGGCTGATAGCAGTTAAATCCTATTTTAGATTCAGACCCTCAGACCACTCCAGGCACCACTTCTGTTAGGCCAGATTCCCTATGAAACACTTAAACAAATAGATGTCTGCAAGAGCTTCATATGGGAGTGCCCTGGGGGTCAAATCTGGGGGCAGGGCTGAAGAAAAGAGGACCAGACTGAGGGAAGAGTTGAACATTGATGCAGCCACAACAGAGGTCTCAGCCTACCCTACAGACACTCAGGTTCTGGGAAAACCCTCCAGAGCAATCTTGTCTGGGAAGAGAGGGGTGAGTTGTTGCTCCAGGCTTGGGGAATAAGTATTTTAATTTTGAGAGGTGGATCTGAACAGGGCAACACTTCATTCAGCATAAGCAGAAACCTTTCAGACACAATTAGCAGAAAACAAGACGACATATGCAGCTGCAAGGCAAAATATGGCAATGCAGATGCAAGTGGGTTATTTGATTTGATGGAAGCAAGATCAAGTAATGATTTTTAATTTTTTCTTTCCATGAAAAACAAAATGAGATAATTAGTTGAGGATGAGTAAACAGATTTTGAGGAGAAAAAAAAATATTACACAGTTCTTGAGGACAACGGGACAAGATATTGACAGAAAAGTAGAATAAGATGGCCAGGGATCCCTGAAACTTACCTGAGATATACTGTCATAAATTTAAGTGAAACAAATCAACATGTTGGAGTGTTGTTTTTCAACAACATTTAGTTTCTCAAGTGCAAGCACAGAGTAGGCAGGAAGGTAAGTTTAACGAGGTTGAAGCTCTCCCTGAGTACAGTGGTGGGAGAGGGATAATGGAATGGACATTATAGGGAGGAGAATACATTTTATATGAATTATAGCATCTAAACTAAGGAGAGATATTAAGGACAAGGGGGCACTAATGACAACAAAAACAAAAATAATATTCAAATGACTAGAAAATCTTAAAGGGTTAAATGTTTGCAGGAGCAGGTGATACTAGACTTGATGAGCTAGAGATACACAGAATGATGGGGCACCTGGGTGACTCAGTCATTGGGCGTCTGCCTTCAGCTCAGGTCATGATCCCAGGGTCCTGGGATCCATCCCCGTGTCTGGCTCCCTGCTCAGCGGGAAGCCTGTTTCTCCATTTCCCATTCCCCCTGCTTGTGTTCCCTCTCTCACTGTGTCTCTCTCTCTCTAATAAATAAATAAAATCTTAAAAAAAAAAAAATACGGGTCGGGGGGGCGCCTGGGTGGCTCAGTTGGTTGAGCGACTGCCTTCGGCTCAGGTCATGATCCCGAACTTCCAGGATCGAGTCCCGCATCGGGCTCCCAGCTCCTTGGGGAGTCTGCTTCTCCCTCTGACCTTCTCCTCTCTCATGCTCTCTCTCACTCATTCTCTCTCAAATAAATAAATAAAATCTTTTAAAAAAATATGGGGAATGCTGAGTTTATGGTGGATTACTTCCAAGGGAGAATCAGGTACACCTTTCAGAATAAAAATCTGTAGAGTACTTCCCTAGGCTTGGATAGCTGAGTTGATGCTGAGGGAGTGATCATTGTTCGTGAGAAACTCAAAGATGTGAAAATTCAGAGTGTGGGTTGAGTCATCCACATGATGCTGAAGTCATCAAAAAAGAAAAAAGAAAAAAAAAAGGTAAGACGGGGGGGCAAAAAAAAAAAAAAGAGTCATGTCATGTTAAAATTATCAATAAATAAGTCAGTTACCATGCAGTTGGTACATACTGCAACAAGGGAAGGGAGTCCTTATTTAAATAGTTAAGGCTTTAGGGGAATGAAAGTCTGAATAAACTTGAATGGTAATAAAAGAAAAAGAACATTTACACCGTCTTTAGGTATTACGTTATATGGGGTGAGAAAGAGACAAAACAAGAGCCGGAACAGAAACAGTTGAGAAACTATAGAGGAATCCAACATCCTCAAGTGATGGTCTGGTTTCAACAGAACCAGAAGGGAAAAGGAATGTCTGGAGAAGTTAAAGATCATGCACAATTTTTTTTTTTTTTTTTTATTGACAGAGAGAAATCACAAGTAAGCAGAGAGGCAGGCAGAGAGAGAGGAGGAAGCAGGCTCCCTGCTGAGCAGAAAGCCCGATGTGGGGCTCGAACCCAGGACCTGGGATCATGACCTGAGCCGAAGGCAGCGGCTTAACCCACTGAGCCACCCAGGCACCCCAAGATCATGCACAATTTTACTGATAACAGACCCTTATTTCCTGAGAGCATGTGTGTACAGGCAGTGAGGGCAGGGAGTGGGGAGGTCAAAGGAGGATGGAGGGCAATCAGGGAGCTGTGTGAGATTATATCAGATCAGAGGGTGTCCAGAGCCAAATGGAGATATAATAAAGACAATCATGTATGTCTTGAGGGGCTTGGACTTCTGGGGAAGACTACAATCAGAATTATGCACAATAAGAATTATGCACAACATGAAGATATTGATCTTAATAGACTCTCAGGAAATAGAGAATATTCAGTCTTAATTTTAATATTCCTAAAACTGTCTCTAGGCCATTTGTCGTGGTGAAAACATTCACTTGGGAGCTTGGGTGGGGCAGTCTCAAGATACCAGGAATGTCCTTTTGTCTTTCTTAATCGTGATGTGAATATGGTCATGACCAGTGAAAGGCCCACGACCCAGGGAAGTCAATGTTAATACTACAGCTGCTGGCTACAGTGATTGCTTCTGGGATCAAGCTGTTCCCAGGGTTTCTAAACAGAGCTGGCTGCAAGGACTTCTCTTTGATGACTGAGCCATCAGTTTCTGGACCCATGTTCCCTTCTATCTACTGAAGAGAGAATGAGCAACCCACAAAGACAAGCAGAGAGGAAAAGGAGAATTTACTGCATTCCACTCTTTGAATCAATTGTTTTTAATGCCCATGCAGACCACACGCTTTTTTAAGTGGCCAATACATTGTACTTTTTTTATTACTTTGATTCAAGTTAGATATATGTCACTTGCAATCAAACAAACTGGACTTGCACATATATTTTAAATAAACACATTTTAAACAGTGGGACTGTTCTGCATCATACTCTTGAAAGTTCTAAGCAGAATGACCTTGAAAGGTCATCTAATCCATTTCTTTGCCTTCAGGCAGAATGACACTTAAACTGTCCAAGAATGCATGTGGATTTTTAATAAATACCATCTGTTGGTGACATGTGCCTGTGGGATTTGTATGTGTAAATTACAATTATGAGACACTCAAAAAAATTAAAAATAACTATACTTTTCTATTGCCCTCTCTGGAAAGCAATGAATCCTGTTACGGAGTGCACACTTTGTTTCTCTCTTTGAAAGGGCATTACCAATTACTTTAGTGATTTGATTTTAAACAAAGTGGAAATTGCCTTAATGAGACTATCTCAAAATTTCTGCTTTTTCAAAATATATTCAACTATCATAAAATGTTTAGTTTTAGAAAGTCTTACCTTTGACAAATAACTTATTTTTTGCCATTAATAATGCTGTACGGAAGACAAAATGCAAGTTCGTGAAAAACACACTCCTCCCAGAACAGTAATGACGTCGTTTCTGACATTATCAAAGGAGCTTCCAGCAAACATTCCACAAACCAGGGCAATGCTGAAGTTTCTTCCATGAGAGTCAGGAACTGTGATCAATGCTCAACAAATAATAAAGCATTTCCTAAAGGTAAAGAGAGAAATTTGTTGAGAATCCTAAAAGAGTACAACCAATAATAGAATAAAAAGAGTTAAATCTCTATCAAATAATAACACATTAGATAACTTACTATTCCATTATGGTGAATACCAAATAAGACTGTAAGTAATATTTTAAATCAGAGTCTGTACAAGGATTGCATATCCAGACATGGAAAGATGCCCATTTCAGGCACAACTCTGAAAGGGGTTATACGGTCACTATGCACTCTAGAGGCCAGAAAATGACCAAGAAATCAGTGGCATCCACCCCGTTCAAGTCCTTCCCATAATGAAGTGTTTCCATAACGCACAATGGTGCCTTGGGATTTTATAAAGTCAAAAATACTAAAATAAAACAAAACAAAAAAGGATTAAGTGAAATTAAGTTTCCCCATTCTGTACAATGCACAATTTATGTTGCAAATTTGAAAATACGTGTGTTTCAAAATAAGTGTAAGTTTGTATGTGTGTATATCTGTTAGTGTACCATGTGAATATCTGTATAACTGTATCACCTGTATAACTATTTTTATAAAATATCGCACTGGGAACACTGTTACAGACTATTTTCCTTAGAATTCTCCAGACCAGAAAGGCACTGTGACACTTCATCTATAATAGACACCAGGCACTGGAATGACTTTGCAGGAATAAAATGTGATATTCAAATCAAGTAAGGAAACTAGTTTCTTTATGCAATTTACATATATCTATATAATAAAAGGAATCATATTTTCTTCAAACACTTTTCTTAACTCAATAAACAATTCTTTCCTACTTCTGTGAAGCCAAGTTATTTCACAGTCAATAGTTTCAAGAAATAGCATTTTATATTTGCTTTTCATTTTCATGTTTTATATAATATCTGCCACTTGTATACAAATTACATAATATTTTGCATATTTTGAATTCTCCCTAATTACATGAATTAAGATATTAACAAGTTATTTGGAAATTTATTTTGCAGACTGTAACTTTACCTGTATTTCCCAAGTAGGATGCACTGAACTCACAGAAAATATTTGGCATAGTTTTCGTGGAAAATACATTTGGAAAATGCTTCCATTAATGTACTTAAATCCCTAAGACATGCACACACAAAAATTTATGTAATTTTATTTAATCTAACTTTCCCCAATGTATGTTACTCTAGACCATTCTGAGGGAAACACCAGAGAACACAGATCTTCCTGATGGAAACACCACAGACTACCTTGAGGGAGACGCAGTTTCTATTGGATTAACTGTAATAAATAGTCTGTTTTTCATAGAAATGAATTAGAAATGAATTTCCTGCAAAAGTACTAAAAATCCAAACAAACAAACAACAAAAAAAGAAAGAAAGAAAATTAAAAACCTTCACATATTCACATAAGGCTGTGTGAACATTCCTGCCTTGCTGGATAATCGGAGAAACCCCAGCGAGAATGGCTAGGGATAGCGACTCATCCCATCTCTTATTTTTCTCCTCCTCATACCTCTTCCCACCACTCCCAGTGCCACACCATGCTCACGTGTGTGTATCATACTTGATATACTAATTGCAAAGAATTCTCAGATTTGAAATCCCTAATCGCCCTAATTCAGTCTTTGACGTATGTTTTCATTAATTAATACCCATAGGAGGAGAACAAAATGGAATCATAGAGAACACTACACTAGGTTTTAGGTGAGATGTTTAGTGCAGGGGCTGCCTTGGCAACAAGAATCAGCTTTTATGCACGCAGAGAAAACCATGAAGAGAAAAATGTAAGTTGAACTCTTCTTGTTCCAAAGAGACCTTAAATGCACCCTTAAATGCATCTTTTATTTTTTTTTTCTTAGCATTTTTCTCAAGTACTTCCCAGCTCTGTCTGGGTCTTGTAATAATCTGAGTATATCACAGATATATGCCACACTTTTATCTTTATCCTTGCATTTTTCTTTTCTTTCTTACCAGCTTTTAAATATAAAGTTTTCAAACGTCTAATCATCAGAGAGCAAACTAAACAGCCAAAGACCTCATCAAATGCTGCACTTTGCCTTCTCATCAGCTCCTTCATGATTTGCCTCACTCCCCAACTATAAGTTGATCCTCATCCACTTCTGCAATTTTTAATGCCCACCCATCAAACCTTCATTTAAACCTTTGCTTTATCAGCAATATAACATCTAAATAATTGAAAACATAAGTAGTACTACAGAAACAGAACAATAATCATCTCAAAAGCCATTATAAAATACAGGGAAGTATCCCACAACAGAACCCAGAAACTTCATAGTTAATTTTCAGGTTCTATATTACTTCACTGTTTTACATTTTTAGACTACATCAGCTCTTTCAACAGAACAGTAAAGGGAGATAAAGTAATGGATCAACAAATAGTGATTACAAAAAATTATTTGATTACAGGTGAATATATATATTGGTTTGACTGGCCCATATATTAGTGCTTTGCTAAGAGAACAGTATTTTAGATTCACATCTTATAAGGAGTCAAGTAACTATAGAGAGTTTTCTAATCAGAAACAACACCCGTAATCCAAGCCAGCCATTCCTAATTATATACTTTGCTGCCTGGATGAGTGAGTATGGATCCACATAGAAGGAAAAAATATCACTAATATAACTTACTGAATGACGAATGTCATTTTCAGATATATTTGCAGAGATTTTATTCATTAAAATTAGCCACTGGCGAATGTCTGGCACTGGCTCACAACTAACAGAATTTCTGCAAATTCCTTTTCCTAGTAGGTTATTTTCCCTTCCTTCTTCAAGAAAGGCCAAAGGTAGCCTTCTCCAGGAGCATAAATATGATCTGCTCCCAAACTTCATTTAGGGTTGGGGCATCTTTGTCAGGTAAATGGAGGGTTCACTAGTGTGCTTCCTCCCTCTTCCTAACCCACTCTGGAATAGGAACTTCTCCTATATGCCCTGCACTTAATTTCTGAAATAATATTTAACAACAGTATCATCATGACTCAATAACATATCGACTTGTATATATCTTCCCCAGAAGATGGTGCTTTCTGGGTGGCAGGACAGGATATTTTCCTTTTGTGCATTTTCCCCAAAGAATTAAGAAATAGGATAAATGCTGACCTCCTACACCAAGATTTAATTCCATCATAAAATAAAAATGAATTTATCTTTTTAGTTTGCAAAGTCAGATTGATCAACTCTAAGCCTTCATGCACATATCTGGTTGACTGAAAATTAAGTATCAGTAATTATTGTGGTGGGAGGGGAACACCCCACCACTCTAATGTTATGCAAGAGTTCCAGGGATTTTGATGGACCAGAACATTCAGATATTCCCTCTGTCCAGTCTACTCGGGACAGGGTTGATACTATATGAGCCCACAGGGCAGCTTTCTGTTCCCAGGCCCGTCCTGGACAGATTCCTGTCACCAGAAGTCTCAAGGTCTCTGCTATTAGTGATCAGACCACTGACATCTCTGTGTCACACCATCAGAGGCCCATTATCTCCTTAGGAAGCTGAAAGGGGAACCCATCCCAGGTACCTGACACACATTCAACTCAGCTACCTAATCGGTCACCCAGGGAACTCTTAGAATTCCTTTGCTTCAACCACTAAACTTGCTCACTCCTTTCCCTTTTGTATAATCCTTGCTTAATTCTTCACAAGGTGAATTTTCCCAAGCAGGAGGTAAAGTAGAATAAGGACAATTTACCTTTGGTCCTACAGTGTTGGCATTTCTTTCCTGAGGTTCAAGTGAGAAAGGAGATGTTAACAACAGATAGTTTCTTCTTTTTCTATTAGCTGACTTGTTAAGTATCCTTCAGAGGAAAAGATTAGCCAGCCATGTCAGCAAAAGCAAGGAATCACTGAGGCGAACTGGTAGGCATTAATTCAAGAACACACCCGGGAAGAGGCACTCATAGCTGATTGTCTTGAAGTGTTGTAGCCCCTTGGTAGTGCTGATGCTATTATGAGGATGGATGTATCAGGGTACCCTCCCTGCACTGTGTCAACATTCAAATCTCCTATTTCCTGTGATCCAAGCTCTAGACTCACCCCAAAACCTAACTGTAGCTCGGCTTCCTCTGTAGTTCTGCTGATGAGGATACATGTAAGAGACACGCTTGTTTGCTGCATGGCAGTTGTTTTTCTTAGTGTGAAGTAAGAAAATGGCATTCTGGTTTTGTAAGTTAGTCTCAGGAGCTTTGATAATGTGGATCTTTGGCTACAATCATGGATTGTATATATGCTGACAGTGTGTAGAAGACAGAAGGCTAAATCGGGGTCATACTACAACAGATAGCTTTAGGAGACCACCAGGAAGATGCCCCCATCATCTCTCCTTGGGTCATCAGGTGTGTTCCTCCCTTCTGGCAGCCCGAACTTACACAAGGGGCCCAATAGTTCGTTGTTGAATGATTAAACCTTTTACATTTTGACAGCATTGTTTAGCATTCAAAAGAAGCCTCCAAGCCTATGCTCTTACCCCATGTTATATACTGTGAATATACTGTGAATATAAGAAATCCTTTGCCTGGTTGGATACCATAAATCTAGGATTGTACTTGCAGCTTGATTTGTCATGTGCAAAAGACATCTTTTCTACTTGGTTTAGTAGCCATGTTTGAGATTTGATTTCTATATTCATATCTCATCAGGCTTGTACGTGGAAATCTGTCACTTTCTCCAACCCCACATCTGCCAACTTATACTTTGTAACAAAAGAACAATCCCAAGAACTGAAACCTATACTCTCAATTCTAGATTTCCCAAGTCTGATTCAAACTGTTTCCAAACAGATAGGATGAAATGACATTTTATTCTATTGAAAGACAGTTCCTTTGGAATACCAAGTATATTGAATACCTTCTGCTCCACACTTCTCAGATCAACTTATTAAATGCCAACATATATTTCAATAGGTATCTCATCCTACTGAATATTTTGTGATTTTTTTTTTTAAGATTTTACTTATTTATTTATTTGAGAAACAGAGAGGACACAGAGGGAGAGGGAGAAGCAGACTCCCTGCCAAGCAGAGAGCCTAATGTTGTATTCAATCCCAGGAGCCTGAGCTCAGGACCTGAGACAAAGGCAGATACTTAACCCAGGCACCTCAACTTTTGTGATATTTTTGACAGTATTCTCTCCATAGGTCACCCACTACAATCATCCATGTTACTCTTTCTTTTGAGAAATATTCATTGAACCACTAATACGTGTAAGAAATAAGCCTAAACTGAATCCTCTGAGAACAAGGCAAAAGTCATAGCCCTTGTTGTCAAAGAGCATACTATTTATTAAAGTTAAAAGATGTACAGACATGAGTATTAGAAGAAGACTAATATTAGTTTCAAAAGATTTGTTTTGGAAGAACTCCAAAGGTTTAGAGGAGAGGTTGTTCTATTTAAAGGAGTCAGGAAATCTCTGAAAGTCAGTCACATTTCAGTTAGAGTTGGACTGGAGTGCCAAGGAAAGGGGCTCTTCCAGGATAAGCAACTAGTAAGATCAAAGAGCAGGGTTTAAGACACAGCAGAACAGTCATCTAGCTTGCCTGGAGCACTGTTGATCAAAGAACATAACAAGAATCATCTGGAAAGGTAGGTTAGGGCCAGAGTTTATGCACCTTGGATGTACAGCCCTGCATTTCACTCTGAGTTAACTATGGAAGTGTACCTTGGATGTACAGCAGCCCTGCATTTCACTCTGAGTTAACTATGGAAGTGAGTAATGCTCTTTTTGTTACATTGCTCGGAGGCTGAACAAAGGGAGAGTGGAGTCAGGTAAAATCTCCACCTCTGCCACTTGGTAGTTTGGTGATTTTGCATAAGTCATTCCACCACTGCAGGTCTCAGGCTCCTCATCTGTGACATGATAATGCATATAAGAACTACATGTCAAGGGGCTGTGATGGCAATCAAATTAAGCAATACTTACAAAAGAGGACAGTGTGGAGGTTGGCAATAGTAGATACTAGGAAACACTATCAGTACCGAATAAGCAAGTAGTGAAGACTTCCAGAATTCTCGTAAGTCACTTTGCATGCCTTGGAATAATTTCTAACTCATCTGTGCCACTCTGTGACAAAAGGGATTGGACACCATATTTCACATGTGTGCAGATGAGCGCTATGTGGATGCCTGTCTCCCTTCTGTTGTTTGCCCGCTTCTGTGATTACATTGGCCTTTCTGGCAGACATAGCACACAGAGAGTTTATGTTAATCTTTTGTTTAGATTAAAACCTGCAGGACGTTGTCACATACACAACTTCCATGCCAAGCGGCCTGAATCCTGTCCTCATGCAATTATTTTTTTTCCTAAATGTAGGACTTTACAACATCTCTGCTAATTTAATCACATTAATTTCAATTGAAATTTTCCTTGTAGAAATCTTTCTAAAAATACTAATTTTAATCTTACATTTTAACGATGAATCACCTGAAAATTTGATAAGCATTGCACCTATCCCTAAAAATATCTAACTATGTTAGAATAAGAAAAGAGTTCTGAATCACATGCCTTCATATGTCCCCTCTAGTTTTTTAATTCTTAATCAGCTCTGTTAGGCTCTGATAATTCAAACAGTTAGATTTTTCTTACCATCCCTATGTATTTATTGCCCAAAAGGCTATCTTCCAACATTAGATCAAATATTCTGCCCCAATAGGATATAATTTCTCTGCCCCATTATCTATAGTAGAAAAGTAAATTAGATATTATCGTCATAACTTGTTCTTTGTAAACACATACTGTTTTTCCATAACCACTATTTTCTTAACACTGTCCCCAAATTTGTTTTATATCTACAGTTTTCTCAAAGTTCTCCATGCACATGTAGAAGAAGATTTGCTCACCAAGATAGCTATGGTCAAATGTCTTTACAGGAGCTTTCCCAGGGAAGACTGCATGGATATTTGAAGTTACACATTAGCTGAGTGGGTAGGTAGTATGAAGATGGATTGATCAGAAGACAGAGGAGAGCAAGACTTTTAGCTACATCTATTTCATATATCATGAAATGTGTAAACTCTTCACAAGGCAGAATGAATGGTTTCAGTCTTCTATGTTAAATACTATTTTTAAGGCACATTTTAATATATTTTGCAAGCAGGAGAACCTATTCTGAGACCTTTCATTTAATTTTTTTTTTTTTTTTGAGGAACTATCATGCACGCAAAGGAAGAAATACACCAATTAATTTTGTTTCCAATTAATTTTGTTTCCCGAAGTCATTTCATTCCAAGACAACAGCTGGAAATTCCCTTATTTCAAATAGGCATTTGCAATTAATCGTATAAAAAATATTAACAGATGTGAAGATTTTAGTCTTCCCAGCAATCCAAAGAAGTTGTTCTATCAAAAGGACTTGAAAGAGGCTTTCTTTGACCTGACCACCTGCTCCATTTGTAGCTCGTTGTCCTAAATCTCTTGTTCTAAAAAGCTTTCATAGAGCGAATACCTTGGTACCTTGTTCCATCACCTCTATCGCACTTTGTCCAATAAATTGGGTCAATATACTTTCTATTCTCAACCTTTTCTTCCGACTCCACAGGATGCTGGCATCATTCCAAACCTGCTGGGTCCCAATCCTGGTTTAACAGAAATTAAAAAAAAAAAAAATCAATGAGAGAAAAAATGTTTCTGGATAGCTCAGCTGACATAGCCACTGGCAGGAGTTGGCTGTGCTATTTGGCATTATCCTCATGACCAGCCAGACACAGACTTTGTTATTTCACAGTTCACCCTGCCAACCACGTCACTCAATTGTTGCAATCAGTGCTAATGCTTTAGGGTACAAATAAATAAATAACACATGTGGACTAGCACACATATTGGCTGACACAGCGAATCCATACAGAACCGCAATATAGGTAGTTTTGGCCTGCCTACGTCTAAATCAGCTCATCAATTCCTGATCTTTTTTGTTGTTGTTGTTGTTTTCTCTTTTTGTTTATGCTTTTTTAGTTAACAGGTTGTGTGACCCGTGAGTTTCTTCTTTGGAAAGGAGCTTGCTTTAGGTAAATAATCTTCTTTCTAAAAGAAAATCTACTGACTACGCCATCAGTGGGGGACAGTACCTAGCATGAGCTACCACAAGTCAAAGGGAAAAGGAAAGGGCTATCTAGTTCAGTAACAAGGAGATTCCTTGCTTTGAAGCCCATGAACTCCTTAAATGGCTTTAGAAGCTACCTTCCCATGCAGTAGCCTTGGGATGCTATAATTCATGCAAAGAGTCTCAATCAGAATGGGGAAAATAGAAATATAAAGCTATCCAACTTGGCATGAAAATCTTAAATGGGTTTGAATAATTGAAAGCAAGCAGACTTTACCATATTGCAACCAAAATTCAAACAGCATGCTGGCTCCTGCTACACAGAAAAGCAATCTAGGTCATTATCTCATGTGTCATTCTTTCTACTTTTCTTTAAGAAAACTATAGCAAGAGGATTTGTGTTTTAAAGATGAATGCCAGATATGAGCACCATGAAGAACGAGTATCTTTAAAATGCTGAAGAGGCAGAAATTTGGGAGAAAATAGATCTATTCATAATTTGGAATTCTGTCTTTCCTCCGTTGGCTGAGTAACAGGCTTTGTCATCCATTATAGGAGCACAGGATGTGTAAATGTTGAAGGAGTGGGAGGGAAGGAGGTTTCTACAGGCAATATCATTTCTATTATCTGTAGTAAAAGAAAAAAAGAGAATCATGTTCATAAAGGGAGGAGATACCTGTTTTCACCAGCAACAATAGAATTTCTTAGTTTGGCTGCACTATTCTAATCTCTCCCAAATTATCTCATTCCCTACCACTACACTACAGAATAGTCTAGACTTTGTGCAAAATATAACTTACAGATAATCCCCTGTGCATGATGTCTAAAGCCATAATTTTATAATAGTTTAAGTCAGGCAACCAAGTAGGACTTCATTTATAAACAGAAATTCTTGTCAGTTTCACAAGATAGGAGGAAAACTATAAAAAGAACTGGTGAAGAAATAAAAAAACTGATGGGTTGTCACTGGGACACAGATTGGTTGCAGGAAAAGGTTAGCTTCATCAGTAGACAAATTACAGAGTAGAAACAGCAGAATCAAAAAGAACTGAGTAGTGGGGAAAACATTGAAAAGCAATGGGACGTTGGATAGAACTTGAGACAACTAGCAGATAAAGACATGTTTTTGAAGGAGACTACATGACAGAATGCATGACCAATAATTTCTGGTTCGATTAAGAAGGTTATGAGAGAGAGGCCCCTGAGTAGCTCAGTCGGTTAGGCATCTGATTCTTGTTTCCAACCCAAGTCACAATCTCATGAGTTGTGGGTCCTGAAATCAAGCCCCACATTGGGCTCCATGCTCAGTGGGTAGTCTGCTTGAGATTCTTTTCCTCTGTCCCTCCTCTCTCTCTCTCTCTCTCAAATAAATAAATATATATAAAATCTTAAAAAAAAAAAAAAAAAGGTTATGAGAATCTGGGGAGGGAGAAAGATGACCCGTTACTGAATATAGATGAGATTGTTGACTGTCGTAGCCTTCAAGCCTGGTCATGTACTCTGGATTTAACAAAACATTTTGCTATATGCCCTTTCCTTTTATTAAATATCAACATCCCAAAGAGTAACATGGCTCATTTCTGAAAGCTAACCACATAAAATCTGGATTTGGAGGATCCACCTTGAGTAGCAAAATAAACCAGATTTTCTCTTTCATTGAACAGTTGCCTCAATTATTTCCTGAAATAGAATCACCTCAACAACATTACCTCTGAAGAAGGGTGCTCATCTAACCAGGCCTCATGCTATCTGGCAATGCAGCTCTGATCACCTCCTCCAATGGGGAGGCCAATTGTTCCCAGTGCAGAGGTGGGGCCATATCCAAATCACTAAAGAGATATTTCAAACTTCACAGGCCTGCCACCCTACTGCAACCTAAGAAAATGGCTGTTCCATGGGTTGCTAGATCTCCCCTACAAGGTATAATTATCTCAATCATATCCAATGCTCACCTTCACTCCAAAAATAGAAATCACCTGAGACAGAGGTATAAAAAGGAGAAAGACTGCAAGAGAGTTCATATTAACTGAGGACTAGTTTTTATACTTTTGAAAGTTTAAATTTGGGCACCTGGGTGGCTCATTGGTTAAGCCTCTGCCTTTAGCTCAGGTCATGATCTCAGGGTCCTAGGATCAAGCCCAGCATCGGGCTTTTTGCTCAGCAGGGAGCCTGCCTCCTCCTCTCTCTCTGCCAGCCTCTCTGCCTACTTGTGATCTCTCTCTCTGTCAAATAAATAAATAAAATCTAAAAAAAAAAAGTTTAAATTTATAAAGTTAATTGATTTTAAGGGGTTATTTTGCTTATTTGTTATGTTGACTTTTTTTTAATACTATAGGTTTGTTTCCTTTTTATATGAATAATGCCAAGTAAAACAAATGTGAAAGAAAAAAAATATTCAGTATGGATTTAAAGGATTTTTTTCCTTAACTGACATTTCAGAAAAATCATAATCTATATATAAAAGAAATTTTACTTTATATCTTAGTTATTTTCAATATCACTATTCTCTATCACCAACTAATTTCATTAAGAATTTATAAGAAGGTCTATCAAATGGAATCATTACACTTTAGACTTAACTAGATAGTTTCATAAGATTTGAAAAAAATATTTAAAATGAATGAATGAATGATTTTACTGGTTGTTCCATGAAGCCTTGAGATTTCTGCCATGTACAGAACTTCCTGAGAATTCAACTTCCCTATTCTGGAGCTTATGCCCCTTCAATTCCATATCCAAACAGGCTGAGAAATCTATCACTGAACCAGAGCAATAGTATTTGTCCAGCTGGGTAGATTGGCATTTCCTGCTTTTACCAATATTTTCATCAAAGATAGCATATTGGCCTCAGGGATCATTTAGACACAGATGTTATCTTTCTCCACTGTTTTTCCTCCTTGATTCTTTAGTGTAAACTGTAAACCAGATAACAATGGCTCCAAGCCAAATACCAATTTACATATCAAAGGTACATTATGTTGTAAATTCCTGTTGACCTATCCATTGTGTTGAGCTGAAGAGAAAATAAGCTGTTAGTGAGCATTATCGTGTTAATTCAGAAGTACAGAGAAAATGGCATTAGATGCGCAAGAGATTTATTAGGGGAGGGAGCACAATGGGGGAGAAAGAAAAGGAAGGATGACAGGAAAGACTTTCCAATGGTAACAAAGTTCCAAGAAAGTTTCAGCCAGACAGACTGGGGAGTCCTTAAGTCAAAGTCACCCACAGGAGGAATCCTACCTTATAGAGAAAGGGGCCACATTAGTTCCCCAGTATACTTGGTCATTCTTTGGGATGGCCCACCAGAAGTATGGTCTCAGGCAAACATGATGGGTGATCTAGAGGGGCCTTTCCTGAGGCTGTCAGTCAATGACCTGCCCCTAACAGGAGATCTGATCCATGTGTTTTCATGGCCACCATAATGAGTGTATTGTTGCAACATTTTATTCTACCTCAAATAAAGAGACTTACTAAATCACTGACTTTAATTTATTTGAAACATAGATGATATCAAAGAGTAATTTCTTTCATAAACTTTTATTAAGCACATACTATGTATCAGGTACAATGCCAGCTGCTATAGATAGAAAAGTGATTAAAACACAATAACAGCCTCAATGAACTTACAAATAGTTTTACCCAAGAGAAAACAATATGTAATGAATGTGCATTACATACTAAAACCAAATAAGACCTACTTTATCATATTATGGAAATATTTTTAAATGTTTATGATATGTTCACCCAATAAAGCATTTAATAACACCCTTTGGTGCAAAGAAAATAAACTGTATGGTCAGTCATTTCTCAAAGGCAGGCAGTAAAGCAAACAGTACTATATGTAAATAATTACCACCTTCAGTTTTAAACTTAGAGTATTTCAGTAAAATAATGTAATATTTCTGCAAATAATAAAAAAGAAAAAAATTCTTTTTTCAACTACTGAGCTATTTTCTGTTAACTAGATCTGCTTATAACAAACATATGATCTCAGTTTTTCCTTTTTCCTTAATTTCAACTGTGTTTCTCAAAAGCTAGGAATTCTATGATTTCAACTGATGACATCTCACATAAGAATGAGGATCATGAAAATTCATTCATAAAGGTGAAACTGATGGATTATTATGCATTAGTTAATGGACTGTTATTATTAATGGAAATTAATTGATAATGATCCCAAGATTTCATGCATTCACTGAAAAAATATTTATTGAACATCTATTCTTTGCCACCTTCTCTAGGTACCAGGACTACAGCAGTGAACAAAACACATAAAATTCCAGCCTCCTGTGAAGTTTTACACTCTTGTTGAGGAGGAGGATGGAGAAGAAAAATAAATAAGATAAATAAGATATAACATCATAGTAGTGTATTCTAAGAAGAAAAAAAAAGCAGAAAAGGGTGATAGAAATTTAGAGGGTTGACAAGGTGTGTACTGATTGTGCATAGGTGGACCAAGAATAAAAACTGTATTGAATGAAAATAGTAATTCACTAATCAAATTTTTTATTCATTTTTTTTTTTCAACAAGCACTTATCTGCAGTTGCCAGGTGATGAGAACAGAGATGCAGGAGACATGATTGCTGTCCTCATACTGCCTACTAAGTAGTGGGAAATCATAACAGTATTGTATTCCCAAAATGCTAATACAGGGGCATCAAGTAAACATCAATATATCTTTCACATTTCTAAACAGAGATAAAAACACTGATAGAGTTCACTACATAAAGAAAAATGTAAGCCTCTTAATATTAAATAAACCAATAACTGGCAATGTGATGATGACAACAGTACAATTTTTTGAGTACTCCCCAAATGCTCCTAAATAATAAATCAGGAGTGTTAAGCAAGACGAGAAGACAGAAACTTCAGATACAGGGTGGAGGAACCCGAAGGAAGTGAATCCTAGAAAGCAGTATAAAGGCAAAATGATGAGAGTAAGTCTGGTATCGCTACTTTGGGAGGCAAAGCATATGTAGCTGAGGGCTGAGGCATGCAACTGAGTACAGCAAACATTTCTAAAATAGACTTACCTATAAAAGACACAAAGGCAACTATACAGAGGCCATATTCCAAGTATTTCCCATAACAACAGAAGGGATATTCTCAATCCAAGGAGCTCTCCACAGGAACATCTTCCCAATAGCCCAAGAAAATCCACAACACTGAAATATGGGAAGGGGTGGGAAAAGAAATAGCATCTAAGCCATATAAAATTGTTGACAAAAAATGATGACAATTAACCTAATGACATTTCAATAGTCACAGAGTATATGTTGGGAAAATCTGTCAATAAAGGAAGTAAAAGTAAGCTGAAAGATACCAAGAAAATTAAGAGCACAATGCAGCTTTGGAAATAGCACAAATCTTAGTAGGAAAGCTCAGAATACATACGACTATATATCAAGAGGATAAGAAACCGAATCTCAAGGAAAAAAAATAGGAAAAAGAAATAAAAACTGAACTAGAAGGAATGTAAGAGTGAATATACAAAAGTCAATGACTGGGCTCTGCCACAGGACAGGGCTGTAGGCTGGGTTCTCAGGCTACCTGTGGTCATTATTTGGGCTCCCTGATGAGATCAGGCTGTAAGGTATGCTGTGAGGGGCTGTATGTAAGGGGCTGACTTTGCTCCCTGCCTCAGTAGGGCTGAAGGGTGCCTTGGCTATTCAGGTTCTCTGGCTAGGCTTCCTGGTTGGGCAGGACTGGCAGCTACCACAAATAGCCTTCTTGAGAATTCTTTTACTCTCTTTTTAAAATTTCTGCTTTAATTTTTATAAAGAAAAGGTCCATTTTTTCTAGATTTTTCCATTTGTTGCCACACAGTTTTCCCATTATTTTAATAAATTGTTTTGATCACTTCAATATTAATAAATAAAATCTCTCCAATTTCTCATTTTATTTATTTATTTATTTAAAGATTTTATTTATTTATTTGACAGAGAGAAATCACAAGTAGGCAGAGAGGCAGGCAGAGAGAGAGGAGGAAGCAGGCTCCCCACTGAGCAGAAAGCCCGATGTGGGGCTCGAACCCAGGACCTGGGATCATGACCCGAGCCGAAGGCAGCGGCTCAACCCACTGAGCCACCCAGGCGCCCCTCCAATTTCTCATTTTAAATAAATGTATATATTAAACTAGATCACACTTGCCAACGTTAAATCTGTTTTTTTCGTCTTTTGGGGTTTTGGGGGGGGTGTTGTTGTTTTGTTGTTGTTTCTCTTGTTTATTTTATTTATTTGAGAGAGAGAGAGAGAGCACAAGCAGAGGGAGTGGCAGAGGGAGAGGCAGAAGCAGGCCCTCTGCTGAGAAGGGAGCCCGCTGTAGGGCTCAATCCCAGGACCCCAAAATCATGACCTGAGCAGAAGGCAGACATCCAACTGACTGAGCTACCCAGGCACACTTTATTGGTCTTTTTAAAGAACCTAGTTCCATTTTATGGTTTGGGACTAATTCATTATTTCCTGCCTTTATTTTTATTAATTCCTTCATTTTATTTTCTTCAGCTTTATTAAGCTATTATTTTCCTAGCATCTTAATTCATACATTAATTTTTTAAAAGTTTTTTTGTTATTTTCAAATGTGTATATTATGAATTTAATTTATACATGTTCAAAGTATTATCTTTTTTCTTAATGGATTTAGAGCTTTTTAACAGCAAAATTGCCTGCCAATGACATCTGTGCTTTGATATTTACACACAATCTGAGAGCTGCCTATTATTAGAAAATTTCAAAGTACTTAAATTTATTTTTATGATTTATATGTCTGGTCTCCTCTAATCTAGTTTTATGCCTTCTATTTATTATATATCCCTTATATTTTACTTTAATTAATTTTGCCCTTGTGATCTAAAAGTAAATGTCCTGGTTTTGTTTCATAAGTGTTAAATTTGCATTTTTTAAATATCAAAACCTGGTTTCTCTAAATATGAATATCAACCATTCAAGAGCATATCCTGATCTCTTCTATGTAGAATGAGAAAACTGCCCAATATTATATTCCACTTCCATTCCTCCATATTTTCATTTTTTAAAATAATCTGTATTTAAACCTTGCTTATTGGGGTGCCTGGGTGGCTCAGCGGGTTAAGCCTCTGCCTTCAGCTCGGGTCACGGTCTCAGGGTCCTGGGATTGAGCCTTGCATTGGGCTCTCTGCTCGGCAGGGAGCCTGCTTCCCCCTCTATCTCTGCCTGCCTCTCTGCCCACTTGTAATCTCTCTCTCCATCAAATAAATAAGATTAAAAAAAAAAAAAGCCAAAAAACTTGCTTATCATTTTAAAGCTATTCATTATTACAATTTTGTTATAATAATTTTGTATTTTTTCATTACATTTTTTTCTTAGTGCCACATACAAGTCCATTGTTAAAATGCTGCTCACTTCTCCATACCTCACTGAAGCAACTTGAATACCACTTTTAAAAGTTTTTGAGAGTTGTTCTGGTTATTCGTTTCCAGAATAGAATGAATACTAGCATTTTAGTCTATCCTTATCTTTTTCCCCATATAAATGGAAACCAGAACAACCCCTTCCCTTAAAGCCCCTGATAAAGACCTTCAACCTGGTGAGCCAAGAATGGTTGCAAGGATGGTTAAACAAACACCCCATCCTGGAATTCCACACTAGTCCCCCAGCTGCAAACAGCCCTAAGCAGTCTCCATGTCAAACGTCACTTCTTCTGTGTGCCATATTGCAAAGGTGCTGGGAAGGCACCAGCGGCAAGGCTGCTCTATTGTTTTCTCTTCTTCAAAGTTACGGAAAGGTTTAAAGTCCATTTTTATTCTTTATTGTATTTCATGTTTTTCTATATCCTAGATATGTGTAGATTTCTTTTTTCATTCTTAAATACCCAGACTTTTATCAGAATGTGTTTATAGTCAGTTCCTTTTAGTTACATTTGACAACATCTGAGCCATTTGAGTTTACAGAGCCAAGTTTATCCTTTAGTTTGGAATGTTTTCTCTCATTGTCCTTTTGCATATTCAAATGTAGGTCATTTGTTCTGGTTCTTCTTCAGAAAGAGAGCAAGTTTTTACATTTTGTTGTTCGAATTTTTCTATTTGTCATCTTTCTACTAATTTTTCCTTTCCTCCGCATTCTAGGCAACTTCTTAAATTAATCTTTTATGTGATCCTTGATCTTCTGTTTTTTACTTTGTCTACAACAGGTAAAAATTTTATTTCCACTTGTTAAAAACCTTTTTAGTTATTGTACCTAACTTTTATGTTATTTTATGTGTCTTAGTCCACATACTTTTTCATCTCTATTATCTCATGTCATTTCTTTCTTACATTGTCATGTATATAATAGTCTATAAAATTTAATTGGGTTTAGAAATTTTTTTTAAAGATTTTATTTATTTGACAGAGAGAGAGTGAGAGAGGAAACACAAGCAGAGGAAGGGACAGAGGGAGAAGCAGGTTCCCCATGGAGCAGAAAGCCCAAAGCTAGGCTCCATCCCAGGATCCCTGGGATCATGATCTGAGCCAAAGGCAGATGCTTAACAACTGAGCAACCTAGGCACCCTGTGGGTTCAGAAATTTTTAGTGATTAAAGCTACAATGAAATATGCATATGTTTATTATGTATGTATTATCTATCCCTTCTTTTGGTTACCAAATTTTTCTACAGGTTCCACATTTTTGTTTTTCCTTTACCTTTGTCAGAATGGAAAGAATTCTAGGCAGGCATCTATTTTCTCCCCAGAAACAGAGAACTATATGATTTGGACACCTCTCATTCTCTGACGGAGTACCACTGATATCCTCTCATTTCATCTGAAGTTGGAAAGTTAATTGATTGGTTGTTGCTGGGCTTTTTTTTTTTTTTCCAGTTGACTAGAAGCCTGAGAAATACAAAGAATTGTGGCCAGTGGAAAAATTGCCTTTCAGTGTTTCTATAAATAGAAAAAATAAAAATACCTCATGTTACAGGCCAGTTCCAGCATCCTAGTGCTGTTACCAACTGTTCCAAGAAAGAGTTTCTGTATTTGGAAAAAAAGGAAAAAAAAAAATCTGTCCAAATCTGCTGTCATCCTCTGCTTCTATTCTCTACCCAAACTCTGGCCTCTGGTATGTCTACCCCCAGATTTCACCTGCTCCACTTTGAGAGGGGGCTGCACCAGAGAAGAGACTGAAGCTTTGGGTAAATATTTTTTTTTCCTTTCCAAAGTTACAGCCCTAGAATACACACTTAAGTTTATTTGGAGCACAAAGTCTCTGTCTTTTTCTTATATAGATAACTGCCCCTCAGACTCATAGGAACAACCTTAGAATAAAGACCACACCTCATCGTCTCTCCCCATCATGCCCTGACATTGCTCAACAAAGAGCTGTTGCTCAGTGTTTGCTTGCTTCCTCCCTGCCCGACAACTGGATTGAATAGAGGAACCCCGATTACCACAGGCAGTCTCGTGTTGGGGACCTCCCTTTCAAATGAAGATTCTCTCTATTAATCATGGAGACTCCTAAAATTTGGAGCATGGGTGATTATATTTCAATACACCAGAAAAACATGGCATCCCTCTCTCAGTACAAATTCCAACTGTGTTCTATCTGACCAAAAAATATCTACTGCATTTCACTGTTTCTTTCAAAATGATGAAAAGATAAGTGATCAGTGGGGAATCTGTAGATAAAGTTTTAATATGATGTTGGAAAGAAAGTATGGGCACCACATCAGACTTGTGTGACCCGTTCAGGGTATAGAAAGGCCTTTCATAATGGGTGATTCTGCCCACAAGACCTAATTCAGTGCTGGCCAGTAGAATTTTGTGCAATGATGCACATGTTCTGTATCAATACATTTGACAAAGTAGCCATTAGCCCCTGGTGACCAATGGACATTTGAAATATGTCAGAATGACTGGGGAATTGTATCTTAATTTTTATTTAATTTTAGTTAATTTTACTATAAATAGCCACATATATTACAGCCCATGCATAGTCAGATCATTGACTTATTTTTAGCCAATTTCTCCCCCAAATCCAATCTCCAGTTATATCCCCAGAGGCACTAGAGTTTATTTCAAGATTTTTAAAGGAAATATTGCCTTTCTTACAGTTTGACCTTAAGAGATCTCTCTCAATTTTAAAGGACCTAATACACCCTGTGTATTAGGTGGAGAAGGTTAAAGGACTCATTGACCTCTTCTCTCCAGGAATTCTGAGTTTTATCTCTGAGTGAGACCACAACTTAACATCAAATATGAGTTAGCCGGGGGACTAGGAGCCCTATAAGCTTGACAAAGACTTTAAGAAGCTATATCTTCAAACTGTCATTTTTTTCCCCCATCCAAAGTCCCTTCCAGTCATGGAAGAGTTTTGAAGAGTCGACCACAATGATAGTGGTCCTCATTCTCCCCTCCCAAGAACTAGCAAAATCTGTTCCCATAAAAACAAACACCTAAACCTCATGCTATTTCTTAAAAGTGTGGAAAGTTTTACTATAGCAGATATTCAACTTCTAATCTCACTGTGTCTGTAAAATAGTGGATTTTCACTGTGTCTCATCATATTCCACTTCTGAGTTTAAAAACAGAACAAAACTTTTTGCCTAATGACGTATTTTATGCACAGCATGTGGTTAAAATTAAAATAATACTGTTCATTCCGCATAAAAACTATTTTTCATCTTGAGAAAAACATTGATTACTCCCAGAGAACATTGCTGCATAGTAGTTATTACTTCACCATTGCACAGATGAAGAGTGGGAGGAGGAAATAAATACAGACTAAAAGGAGAATATCCGTGAGGAGCCCTAGCAAAAATCAAAATTGGACTTTTAAGGTGTGTGATTTTTCATCTCAACCTCAGACCTGTCTCTCTCCATTTAAGGTTATGACCATAAACCAACCTCAATTAACTGTGAGCATATTTTAATAGTAAATCCAAACTCCTATCAACAAATAGCCTTTCTCCTACAAGGAAGGAAAGAAGGAAGGAAGGAAGGAAGGAAGGACGGAAGGAAGGAAGGACGGAAGGAAGGAAGGAAAAGGGGGAGGGGAGGAAGGGAGGGAGGAAGGAAGGAAGAAAGAAAACTATAAAAACTTTTTTAGCCACAATATCTTCTTAATTTCATAAGCTGTTTTGTTGCCTGGTTCCATGGGAAGGACTCAGAAGTGGATATCTGTGGAACAAGGTAATTGCTACTTCCTTGCTGACCTTGGTTTAGTAACCTGGGAAATATCATGAAACCACAAAGCCCTTATGTACCATCACATAATTTACTAATCATCCACACACAAAAATAGCTGTTTCTGCCCCCAAATTTCTATCACCGATAGAGACTGCCTCATCACTGAAACGTAACTATACATGATGATGTGTGGATGGGTGGAGGGCTCATATTTATTTAGGGAGTCTTTTGTTTCATAAGGAAGCCAGGAAGTTTTCTTAAAAGAAACATCAAATTTTCTTTTCTCCTAAGAAAAGAAAATCTTTGAAAATTTTTACTTCAGAGGAGAATCTCAGTTATAAAAATCCTGTCCATGTGGTTATACCTATCCCTAACATATTTCTTTCCTTTCTAAATATACTTATCTCAGAAATTCCTTCTCTCCTTCATGATACCTAAAATCCTGCCAAATAGAGTTGCATTTCAGTCAACAATAATGTCCTTTTAAGATCCAAATAGTTTTGCGAATATTATACATCTGTCCTCTCACCAATGCCTCACCGAGCTATGTGAGAGAAATTAGATTTTAAATGTATGGGGCTGCAGAGTAACAATTACGTGCAGTAGAGCAGATGTATATAACATGCCAAATGTAGGCTAGTGGTCCCCAGACTTTAATGGATGTAATATCACATTCTAGAATTTGAGAGAAATGCAGTTTTGGGCTCCACCCCAGAGATTCTGAATCAGTAGGTTTGAGACAGTTACAAGCATTTGCATTCAGGCAAGTTTCTTTAGGCGATTTCATGTATGTTGCCCAATTCCAGGAAATCTGTCCCCTGGTGGCATGGTGTGCACTCTACATGGGGCCCTGGGCATCACTCCGTTTGATATGGGCTTAGGTGATTTGAATACATGGAACATTGAGGACCATGAGGAAAAGGTGAAAATGGAAAGATAGCTGAATATTTGACAATGGCTCAGTGCTAAAGGCATACTTTACCATTTCAAAATGTCATCAGTTTGGCTTTGTACCCAGGAGAGGAGCAACCTCCTGTTTTCTTCCTCTTCTTCCTCCTCCTCTTGCTCATCTCCTACAAAACTCCCTATTCTCACAGCCTGAAACCTGTTTTCTATAGTCCAGTATCACACAGACGAAATAATTTTTTTTTTAAGATTTTATTTATTTATCTGACAGAGATCACAAGCAGGCAGAGAGGCAGGCAGAGAGAAAGAGGAAGGGAAGCAGGCTCCCCACTGAGCAGAGAGCCCGATTCGGGGCTCGATCCCAGGATCCTGGGATCATGACCTGAGCCGAAGGCAGAGGCTTAACCCACTGAGCCACTTAGGTGCCCCTAAAATAATTTTTTTGCATTGACTTGGAAATCCACCTATCATCTTTAACATTACTTCCATAAGAAAACTTGTAAGGTACAAAGAATCTAACACACTCCCGCCCTAAGATAGAACCTTTAAATATATACTAAAAAGAAATCAGACAAGACAAGATTCCAAGAGAAAAATAATGCAACTCTACATTGTCAAGAACCAGTATCTAAATTGATTAAATTGCCTCTCAAAAAAAAAAAAATCAGGAGGAGCCTATTAGGGAGTTATTGCCACATTCTAGGACTTCCCAAATCTTTGTAATTGTTCCTCAGAATATTTCAATTAAAGTGTTCTAAATTTTTTAAATGTAATATAAACTCATCATCAGATAAGTACAAAAGAATATTCAAAAGTCAATTATGAATGGATTTTGGATTATTCTTCTGCTTCTGCTTCTTTCCATTAGGACAGCCAAACTGTAATTAATGCCTTATTCCCTTGTTACATAAAGTGTGAGGCTAAGACTTCAGCATCAGCATCACCTAGAGCTTGTTAGGAAAGAATTTCAGGCCCCACCACACACCAACTGAATCCAAATCTCCATTTCAACAAGATTTCTGGTGACTTCTATGCATATCAATATTTGAGAAGCACCATTTTATTTCACATCCAGACTTACCTCTGAGGGAACTCAGAGTCTGTATGCTATGGATATTTTCCCATGTTGGTGATATTAAGTATCTTGACACTAGGTCTGAAATATTCATAGAGATTGTGACTTTAGAATGGATTTTCAGAAATAAATCCATTTTTATGAATGCAGGTCTCTACAAGAAAAATTTTCTTACATCTCAATTCCTACTGAGTATTCTATAAAAGAAGGTGAAAGTCCTCAATTTGGTGGTTGACCAATGAGAAGGTAATGATAGAGCCTCTTTTAAAAGAGAGTTGGACCAAAGATCATACTAGCTCAGATTTCTTAATACATATTCAAAAACCCATGATACTCTAAAATAAATGCTTGCTCCATCCCTATCCAGTAGTAAACCTAATTGGATAATTAGCCACTTTGAATGAAAACGCAGAAGAGAAAACTGTTACACTGAACATCCATAAACTTCTCAGATTATGAAATCCAGAAGCAAATTTTAATTGTTGGCTTCAAAGCTCCCCATCTCAAACATCCCAAACCCTTAATAAAAGACATCAACAAAACTATAAAAACATATACCATAAAATGGGTGTGAGGGGTGAAAAGCAATGGATAAGACGGTTCACTCATAACTAATATTTTTTTTAATTTCTCTTTTTCATTTAAACTATTTATTTTGGGGAACCTGGGTGGTTTAGTCATTAAGCATCTGCCTTCGGCTCAGGTCGTGATCCCAGAGTCCTGGGATCGAGCCCCACATCAGGTTCCTGATCAGTGATGAGCCTGCTTCTCCCTCTTCTTCTACTGCTCCCCCTGCTTGTGTTCTCTCACTTGCTCTGTCAAATAAATCAAAATCTTTTTTAAATAAATAAACAAACAAACAAACAAACAAACTATTTATTTTGCTTGGTTACTGGCTTCCCAGAAGGTAGGCTGCAAATTCTCAAAACTGGGATTTGATTTATTACTTAATCCTATCATCAACTGTGAAAAATAAAGCAACTAGTTTATCACGGGTCAAGAACAGAGTTTCTGTCTTTTGGGGAATATTTCCTTCATTTTATTCCTTAACTGTAACTGTGACCCGTACCCACGCCAATCAGCATGAAAATATTCAGAATTTTTATTTTTATTTTTATTTTTTTTAAGGTTTTTATTTATTTATTTGACAGAGAGAAATCACAAGTAGGCAGAGAGGCAGGCAGAGAGAGAGAGGAGGAAGCAGGCTCCCTGCTGAGCAGAAAGCCCGATGCGGGGCTCGAACCCAGGACCTGGGATCATGACCTGAGCCGAAGGCAGCGGCTTAACCCACTGAGCCACCCAGGCGCCCCAAGAAAATATTCAGAATTTTTAAAAAGCAACATGCAAAAGTGTAGGTAGATGAACACAAAGCCATCAGCATAATCAAACAACTTACAGCACTTTTCTTTAGTGAATTCATTATGTATGTGATGAAAAAGCTTATTTTTCTTCACCATAACAAAACACAAAAAGACAATTCTGATGACCCAATTTTTGCTCATTCAAATTATTTTATCTTTAATTTACTTTCATTTACTGATACCCTATCGCTAACTTTAAATTGTTCCAATTTATGGCAATCTAATTTCTTCTCCTATCATTTTTTTAATCATTTTTTAAATTTATTTTCAGCATAACAGTACTCATTGTTTTTTGTACCACACCCAGTGCTCCATGCAGTCCGTGCCCTCTCTAATACCCACCACCTGGTTCCCCCAACCTCCCACCCCCCCACCTCTTCAAACCCTTCAGATTGTTTTTCAGAGTCCATAGTCTCTCATTGTTCACCTCCCCTTCCAATTTCCCCCAAATGCGTTCTCCTAACTCCCCATGTCATTTTTACATTGATAATTTCATCCATTATAACAGTCTCTTTTCTAACATTTGGTATTTCCTAATCAACTACAGTATTAAAGTAACCAGCTTCTCACAGACAGGACTTGCCCCTGCCATTAGTATGGAAATGTCATACATTCAGCAGAAAAAGGTCACTCCTAGCATTATTTTTTGAAAATTATATACCCTTACTTAGATGAAGAGCATAAAGGAAGATAGGTATTTATGATTTGGCTTTTATAACTCAAAATCTTCATTTATGGTTTATAATTACATATATTTAATTTGGCTAATATCTAGTCATGCATGGTATGTCTAAATGTAGCTAGACCCGACATTTGAGCAGAAACAAAAATAGCTTGATTTTAGAGAACAATGCTTTTTTTGGGAGTTGAAATCTCAGCTACCACTGTAAATATACAACCAGATATACACAACCATGTGCATGGGTATGGAGGCTATCCAGTAGCTTAATGCTATCAAAGTACTCCAGTGATAATGAAACTCAAGCCTCAAAGGACAGTAAGAATATTATTCCATATAATGTATTATGCATCAATAGTTTCAGGCAGGCAAATCCTACCAGTCACTCAGGCCACCACAACAGTTAGTGAAAAGAATATTAACTGATTCATGAAATGAAAAAATAGAAAAAAGAGGGGGAAACCAAAAAATATACATCCTGTTTCCACCCCCTTGGCCATCTTTCTCTATCTACCTTGAGTTTCATGAATCTACTCTGTAGACTCTATGCTCCTACCCTGCAATCTCCAAAGCTGCATCTGACCCTTCCTCTGTCTCCACTTCTTCTCGTGCTCTTCTTTTTCTTTATTTCCCATCAAAGCTCAAAGCCAAGTATATACTTGCCATTCAGCCCCAGATATGATCTGTTATATTAAAGGTTCTAATTCAAGCCAATCCATTATTATGACTACATTCTAATTCCAACCCTGATTAATATGTGTATCTCACAGCCCGTGCATTAATTCCACCTGAACAATATTTTTTTCCCTGCATAGAAAAAATACTCTGTCACAAGCAACAAATTTTAAAGAAGATTTGCTGAAGTCCCTTTGCCCTATAATAGTTTATCTAGTTGTCATTTCAAGAAAGATAAATTGGGTCCATTATCAGGAAACAGGTGCTATGGCCATTTTTTAACACCAAAACTGCACCCTGATCTTCAAAATCCCTTTCTATTGATTGCTCTCATATCAGATTATGTGGGGCAGACATATTTTAGACAATTTAAGATCATTTCTCATCACTACATAAGAAATCAAGCAGTTTTTATTGATGTTTACTAGGGGACATGTGCTTCATTTCTTGCATGTCGTTTGAAAAATTAACATACCCTTAATATCAGGCAGATTACACAAATTTGCATGGGTATTTGAAAAAAATAATATCAAGGGGGTTGAGATAGCACAGACTGAAGTATTTTTTACAACTTCATTACTTTCCAAAGCAGCAAGCTTACTAGATTTGTGAAACTTTCCCTGTTGAATTTAAATATACTACATGCTCAAGTGTTTTAATTTATGAATTTTTAAAGACGGGGAAGGACTTGCTCCTGAGTACCAGGAATTTGTCAACTTAACCAAACAAATCCAGTAGTTTTGTGAAGACACATTAGTAATTTCCTCCTGGTTTTGCTAGCCTCTTGCTTCCTAGCCATGTGTTCTGAAACTCTCTTACTATCTGCTTCTTGCCTCTTTGACTTACAGTCTCTGCTCACACGGAGTTTCCTCATCAGGCAAACATCACACAGATACAGGCATATGTCTGCTCATCTTTTTAATTGCTGCTATTTACCTAAAGTCAAGAACCCCATGTATTTAAAAAAACGATTGCAGGAGTATCTGCCAAAAATTAAATGTGCAACAGGAATCCTATGGAAATTTTGGAAAATAAATTTGGTGGGTGGTAGGGGGGGCATTTTGTTTGTATTTTATTTTTATTTTTATTTTTATTTTTATTTTTATTTACTTGAGAGAGAGCAAGAGAGCACAAACAGGGGGAAATGGCAGAAGGACAGGGAGAAGCAGGCTCCCCGCTGAGCAAGGAGCCCAATGTGGAGTTCGATCCCAGGACCCTGGGATCGTGACCTGAGTTGAAGGCAGACGCCCAATTGAATGAGTGACCCAGGCGCCCCTGATTTTATTTTTTGAAAAAGCCTTAACATTTCAGGCACAGCCACCCAATGAAACAGTACCACATGATGTATGTCCCTAGATAAGTATGTAAATATATATACATGTATGTATAAAATCATTCCATATGTATACATTTTTAAATTTGAAGAGAAAGAATTGAGAAGAAAGGCTTCTTGCTCCTTCAGCTCTCTAGTTAGGACCTACCTCAGCTTGCCTTCGCAGCTGCTGTCCACTCCCCGCCAGCCCCTTGGTATAACCTAAGAAACTAAATGCCGCAACCCGATAATATGCATCAAGTAGTCCCTGTCTCACAAGTAATGTCACAGGGATCAAGGGAGAAAGTCATTAAAAATATAATTAATTAGCCCCCTTTTGCACTGCCATGCAATGGCATTTATAGAGTCTCTTTATGATAAATAAAAAGCATTCAACGCATACCTATATTTTAAAGGCTAGTATAATTCAATACCTGATCATTCAAACTTTAACAAGCTTTTGCAAGCTAGACCTGAAATTATACACTACACTTAAATTATGTTTGAAATGGGTTATAGTTTAGAACAAATGACTTCCAGATGAGAGTCAAATCTCAAAAATAGAGCCTAGAATTCAGAACTGTTCTGTTGGATTAGGGAATTTTTAGGCTAAGGCAAAATGAAGGCTCAAATCAGCTAGAAGCATGTATTTTTGGTCTCTGTTCCTAGGAGAATGTTCATGATGGATGCTATGGAATTTCTGTCAATTTCTAAAATAACCAAATATTCTATTTTTGGAAACTAAATAAATAAGAATAAGCACAGCTTCTTTCACATAACAGCATAAAGTTGAAAATCAAAGTTTGGAGCTAAATCTGTTAGTTAGCAGGAACAGTTCAGAGCAGATCTAGGCAAACGGGCAGCATTGCCTCTCTGCTCCCTTTCCTTCCATGTTTTGGATTTTGTTCTCTGTATCAGCAAATATATAGTCTCCTACCTTGGGAAAGGGAACTATGAAAAGAGTGCATGTGCTTCATTCTTTCACAGAATGATTTTCTTTTTCCAAACTGAAAAATGTTGGAGAATCATAAAATAATTTCAGATTCACATTTTTGATGACATTAACTATCCTTATTTCAGCACAAACAAAGTATGCAGCAGCTTACTGACATAGAGACAATGCAACAGACAAGAAAAAGACCAGAATTTTTATTGGGGAGAATTGGAGTTGAATTTCAACTACATTGCCTCCTAGTAAGAAGACAGCTCTCCAAGCTTCAATTTTCTCCTCTGCAAAATCAGAATACTACCTAGCCTTCAAGAATGTTGACAGGGCAAATAAATAAAATCTTTAAAAAGTTGGAGGGGGGGCGCCTGGGTGGCTCAATCTTTACGCATCTGCCTTGGGCTCTCTGGTCATGATCTTGGGGTCCTGGGATCGAGCCCCGCACTGGGCTCCCTGCTTGGCAGGAAGCTTGCTGCTTTCTCTCCCACTCCTCCTGCCTGTGTTCCCTCTCTCTCTTGCTGTGGCTCTCTCTGTCAAATAAATAAATAAAATCTTTACCAAAAAAAAAAAATGTTAAGGTGGAGGCTCCTGGATGGCCCAGTTGGAGAAGTGTCTGCCTCCGGCTCAGGTCGTGATCCCACCATTCTAAGATTGAGCCCCACATCAGGCTCCCTGCTCAGCAAGGGAGTCAGCTTCTCCCTTTCTCTCTGCTGCTGCTTGTGTGTTCTCTCTCAAATAAATAAATAAATTCTTAAAAAAAAAAATGTTGAGCGGGTCAAAAATAATGTATATAAAGTAAACCACAGAGTCACTGGCACATAATAGGTGGTCAGTGTGACACCTGTTATGTAACTGGTGTAACAGAACAAACAGAATTCCCATGCACTCTGATTTATTCTGCAACAGATCCCCCAGATCTATCTATACCCCAAAGCCTCAAAAGTATCTATTATAATTGCTAGTTCTCTCTATTCTCTCTGTCAGCAGAAGCCTTGTTTCACTATAGATTTAGGTCTGCCCTGGCCGTTGGTAGTCACAATACTGGAATAAACGGAAACTACTCTCACATGAACCAGCAAAGCCACACAAACCCTTGCCCACCTTTTCTAACACATTTTCTTGCATGTAAAATTCCTTTGACAAACCTTATCATAACCTACATTTTATAAAAAGTACCAATAGTTTTTCGTGCCTCGGCTTCCCTGCTGGTACAGGCGAGCTGGACTCTTCATGCTGCACCCAACCACCTACCCCGGACCTTACCCAGGTCTTCCAGGCAGTGGATAGTAGGCCACAGGGCAGGGTGGCCAGCATAGGCTCCGGATCCTGGAGCTACTTGTTCTGCCCAGGGTTCAGGTCTCTGAGACACACAGGGCAGTGAGCTCCAGCGCCACGCTGATGAGGCCAAGGGGCAGGGCCAGGCCTTCACATCATTGTTGCTGAATGTGCCACAAAGCAGATCCTTGACCCCTTACCGCCTCCCCAATCCCCCAGTCCTACAGACCCCTGCACAGACGGGTGAGTTTGCCCCCTGCCCCACCTCCCTCTGGCCTTATGACCAAGCACCTTCTTCCATATAGCCATTCAGACTGAGGAAGACCTGGAAACTTTGGGGCCATGTGGGCCACAGCCATGGCCGCGGCCACGTGGGCTAGCACCGGAAGCACCCAGGAGGCCGGGATGATGCTGGCAGCAAGCGTCACCACCCGATCAGCTTCAACAAATATCACTCAGGTCGCTTTGGAAAAATTAGTGTGAGGCATTACCCCTTAAAGTGAAACCAGAGCCTCTGCCCAACTGTCGACCTTGACAAACTGTGGACCTTGGTCAGTGAGCCAACACCGGTAAATGCTGCCAAACACAGGACTGGAGTTGTTCCTATCGCACAAAGTTTTGGGGGAAGGGAAAGCTCCCAAAACGGCCTGTCACTGTGAAGGACAGATTCTTTGGTAGAAGAGCAAAGGAGAAGATTCAGGGGGGTTGGGGGGAGGGGCTGCGCCCTGGAACTTGAAGTTCCGTAGAGGGAGGTTCATTAAATGCTAACCAATGCTTTTCAATAAATAGATATAAATAAATAAATAAGTAAAACTTAAAAGTATCACTAAATTGTAGATCGTTATGTACATGTTATGTAAAGTCTGTTTGAATAAAACTCCTCTAGACACACCAGGAAATCGATCTGACAGACCTGGCTTCTCCGCCACTATTTCTCCTGTCCTCTTCCTCACCCCTCTCTCATCCCTGCAACTCCCAATTCTAACCACACTCCATGTATCACCTTAAAGGTCATGTCTTCTTTGAAGCCTAGAGAGGCAATCACAGCACACTTTATAACTCTCTTGATACTACAGTTGCTGATTTTTCACTGTACATATTATTATCAAACAGGGGCACAGCTGTTGCGCCTGACATTACGTAAACTCACCAGAAAGCCGAGAATGGCTGTCATCTTCTTCACCGGTAACAGCAAGTGCTCTCCAGTCACCAAGGCAGCACACACTATTTATTCCTCCTGTCATCCCCTTAATGCCTGACCTTTCCTGACCTGGCGGTCCTCACCTGGCCCATCGCAAAGCCTCTGAATTGGTCCTTCTGCCTCCAATCCTGCATTTCCCCTCTTTTTCTCTGCACTGTTAACAGAATGTTCTCTTTAAAGCATCAATTTCATCACAGCACCAACTTTGTAATTTTTTTTTTCCGCTATTTAATAAAATACCAAGTCTGGGGCATGGCCTCCTGTTCTTTCCTGAGAAGGCAGGTTAGGAAAGGGGCTGAGAGCCTGGGGTTTGGAACGGAGCGCTCCAGGGCTGGCACGCTCACTAACCATGTGACCTGGGTACTTAGCCAATTCCTTTAGCTTCAACTTCTCTCTGTAAAATCAGGACTTGTGGGGGAGAATTAGGAGTAATAATGAAGTTATGAAGTGATGAGCAAAGGCTCTTCCACATATAAATCGCTTGGCAAATGGTCATCATTCATAATGCGACCCTCTGCCTGCAGCTCTACCCGCACCTTCTATTACTCCTGCATCCAAAGGCGCACCTGGCCAGTGCCCACATGGGGTTCCACCCTCTCAGCCTCTTCCTCTTAGAACACACTGGAAGCTCTGCCCAGAGGGCTCTCCATCCCTGCTCACTTTATTAATAGGACTAATAATAATATGTAGCAGGGATGACTCAGTGCCTACAATCTTGGGTGTGTAAGAAATAAAACCTATTTTATTACAACTAAAGATACCTTTTTCTTTTGATATCCATTTCTCTGGGAAGTAAAAACTTAATATCGATCAATTCATGAATCCATCTTCCCTTTATCATCTCCTTGGAGCCGTGTCTAAGTTCCCAGACATTTGCCTAGCATGCATCCAGATGTTCATCAGTCCAAGCTTGCACCCCTGGTAATTGTACCGTCTTCATCTAGCCTCTGGTCATGAATCAGGCAATTCCAGGAACTCTCCTTGCTGTTTCCATGCCCTTCTTGGCCACTCAGGCATTCATCGGCTACTCCTACCTTGCTCTAAAACTGTGAGAACATCTCTGACATTTCTGCCTAGACCTCCTAGTCATTTCTTGACTGGGGTCAGGTCAGCTCCCGGACTATAATCATGTCTGTGTGTGAAAGCCGCAGGTCCTCTGCAGAGGCTCTGGCCTCCCTTTCTACCCCTTTTGGTGGTGGGAGTGGGGCAAAAGTACAATGTCCACTCTGAGGGATCACCCACCCAAGACTCCCTGACTCCTCCTTCTCAACTTCGTCTTGTCTGACTTGGAGTTTGTCCCAAATTTTAAGTCCTTTGGGGTCTATTCATTTTACACCCCAAAGTTTTTTGGTCTGCTTATGGCTGTAACAAATCTTTTGAAGAAGCATTAAAATCAGCCATGTACCTGCTTCAAATTGGAAAAGTAAAGTTGAAATAGGCTCTATTGGAAAAAAAAATATTGTTCTCATTTCAAAATATTATCACAATGCAATATTAAAATTAGCTAACATTTATTGGGTAAGTTAGATACATCTTCACACAATTTATAATCTGTATCAGTCAGGGTCCCAGCAGGCAACAGATGGTGCACTCAAATTAAGATACTGTGAGTAGGGTTTAATCAAGGGACTATTTGCAAACGTGTGGGAAGGGTGTAGATAAACCAAAAGGGATAATGCAGTTCCCTGGGGCTCGGGATGGTGTGAGTTGGGTGACCCTCCCTAGATCCAAAAAGACAAAGATGGGGAGCAGTAAGCGGAAGCCAGAAGGAGAGAATCCTAGGGGAACGGCCACCTTCCAGGAGCAGTGACCTATAATTAAGAGAAAGGCAGCCAGAGGTAACCTTGCCAGGTGGGAAGCCTATGAAATAAATACAACCTCACTCTCTGCCCTGCATCAGATCTCCTTCCAGAGCTCAACAACAGGTAGTTAGAGACCAGGGAGACCTGTAGATGTAGCCCATGCAGGCTGGTTTCGTGGAGGAAAAAGCAAGACAGAAAAACAGAGAGCGGGCTCAGAGGGTCAGATGGAAGACATCCAGCACATGGTCCATGAGAAAAGCCCCCGGTAGTGGTCAGCTCTGTCTTAGTCACCTCTGGCGGCTCAGTCAAAACACCATGGGCTGGATGGCTTCAACAACAAGCACTCCTTTCTCACAGCTCTGGAGGCTGGAAGTCTGCGATCAGGGTGCTGGCATTGTCAGGTTCTTCTAAGAGCCCCTTTCCCGGGGTTGCGGAAGGTCCCCTCCTTCATACCTCTTCACAGAACCTTGCCTCTGTGCATGCACGTGGAGAGAGAGCTCTCTCTCTCTCTCTCTTTTTATAAGAGCTCTAATCCTATCATAAAGGCCCTTCCCTCATGATCTAATCTAATTTTAATGACCTCCACAGGCCCCATCTCTAAATATCATTACCTTGTGTGTTGAGCTTCAACACACGAGTTTAGAGAGGATGCAAACATTCCATCCATGGTAAACTCAGATAATGCTTTCTTAGTGGTGCCTTCCTCAGCTAGCAGAATCGACTGCTCCTGTATTTCCCCAGTGGTGCAGGATTCCATGCATGCCTCTGGGAAGAACGCACACAGACTCTGCTGGGTTTGGGTGCGCCTGTCTTTCTCTTTCACCAGACTCAGTGCCATAAGAAGGGATAAAAGTTTTGCTTGTGTGTGTGTGTGTGTGTGTGTGTGTGTGAGAGAGAGAGAGAGAGAGAGCGAGAGAGAGATACCAATGACAGTGCCTAAAATATATAAAATACAGCTTGCTGGCTGAATGAACAGATAAGTGAATAAATGCCTTTTCTCTGTTGCTCAGGATCACACTCCTTAAAGGACAATCCTTTCACAGATAAACAAACAAATTCATGATCTCTTCCCTCTTTTCCTGATAAAATATGTGTTATTTAATCACGGCCTTCTGTAGGTAATACGCCAGCCTTTGTCAAATACAAACTGATTTGCTCTGATATTGCAAATTTTAGGTAAAGCAAGAGAAAACGGGAGGAGATGTTTGTGGCAGGGTGATAAAATATATATTCTATCTCTTTGGAGGCAGACATGTCTATGAAGTTCCCTAACTTATCAACTAGAGCTTACTGGAATTGAATACAAAAGCTAACATGAATTCAGCAGGAAACCCTGATAAATAATACCATCTAAAATTAGAGTACAACTTAATATATGTTTTGTGGGTTTATTTGCCAGAATAAAGTTCTCTGGTTTTGAACAAAGCAAATACATATGATAAATTGTTATTTACCTATCAATGACCTAACTTATGCAGAAGTACAAACACAGCTGTACAGTCAGTGCACTGCATAAAGACCCTTGAACAAGAGGGGGAAGAAGATGACCCTTCTTGTTAAATTTGGGCCTTGACATGGACTGCATTTACCTGAAGAAAGGGGGCTTTTTTTTTCTTCACCCAAAGATATTATTATTGACCCAGAAAGGGCTGACCTAGAGAGGGCACCTTTTCCAATTTGCTGAGAGGTCTCTCCATGCCAGCAGGAGCCCTGACCCCAAACTCACCACAAATTCAAAATACCTGAATAAGCTCTCCATTCTATGCCTCTCTCTTTTCACAGCACAATCATTATCTTCAATGTGTTTGATCAAGATCAGGTATTATTTTTGACCCTATCATCTCCTTTAACCCCTCCATCAATCACCAATTTAAATGTTCTTCATGAAATAGGAGGGATGTGAATAAATAAAAATATATTGTATACTATGGTGTGCCAGGGACTATAGTAGCTGGTTAGGAAAAGTAAAAAAGAACACAAGACAAAGACAGGGCTCTCAGAAATTGAATCATTCAGTTCAGGAGAAAAAAGATAAAGCCATGGAGGGGCACCTGGGTGACTCCATTGCTTGAACAGCTGACTCTTAGTTTGGGCTCAAGTCATGATCTTAGGGTACCTGGGATTGAACCCCCCAGTCAGGCTCTGCACTCAGTGGGGAGTCTGCTTGAGGATTCTCTCTCCCCCTCTCCCTCTTCCTCTGCACCTCCCACCTCTCTCTCTCTCTCCCTCTCTCAAATAAATCTTAAACAAAAACAAAAACAAAACAAAACAAAACAAAAAAAGATAAAGCCATGGAATGACAAATAACTGGGAAAAAGCCAAATGATAAGCTCAGAAATAGTCATTACAGTCCCCGTGTGCCCCTACCTCCAGTGCCTCTCCTTTTTCTGCCCTCCAAGAAGGAGATAGAGGGGATCTAACAACCTCCACCGTCAGTAGCCTCCTTCCTTTGTTGCTGCCCAGCACAATCACTAATATTTCTAAATCAGGGGCGCCTGGGTGGCTCAGTGGGTTAAGCCGCTGCCTTCGGCTCGGGTCATGATCTCAGGGTCCTGGGATCGAGTCCCGCATCGGGCTCTCTGCTCAGCGGGGAGCCTGCTTCCCTCTCTCTCTCTCTCTCTGCCTGCCTCTCCGTCTGCTTGTGATCTCTCTCTGTCAAATAAATAAATAATAAAAAAAATCTTAAAAAAAAATATTTCTAAATCATATGCAAGTGAATGTGGGTATTTTTAGAAAACCTTATTATTTTTAATAATGGAAAACATACAAGCTAAGCAAAAACAAACAATGTGTGTGATATGCAAATACATTTTTAGGACAAGCCTCTCCAAATATTTTACTCATGTTCTTCCAAAAATAATTTTTTAAAGATACACAGCTCTTCACACTTTTTGGTTGACATCTGAAGTTTTTCAACATATCTTTAGGTAGTTGCAAAGGATGTAATTTCAGGCATATTGTAAATATTGACTTGTTTAAGGAAAACGGTTACCTAGCTCATTTCAATATATCCAATGGAAAGTTACCATAGCAAGAGGACACCCTTCAACATCTACTTTAAAAATACATAACCAAACTGTTTTCTACATCATTCCTTTTCTCCCTGAATTCATATTTGCATTCCATTTCACTGCAGAATTTTATCTTATGGAATATATTTTTATGGACAAAGTCTTATGCTGGTACCCCATCCATATAGTTCTCTTTTCCAGAATCAAAAGATCTAAATATTTTAACAAAATTCATATTTTGATAATTAGTATATAATTAGTCAAACCAACATAAACGTATCTGATATTTTGTTAACTGGTAAGTATACAGTGCTGAATAGTACCAGAAATACATAACTTAGTGAAAGAGATGAAACTTTAAAAAAAAATTAGTGCATGTATCATAATAATTATTGCTAGAATATGATGCAGTTCTGTAACAATTCTATTCATTTTACTTATATGTGGAAGTGTGTATCCGGCAATCTTGTTAAAACAAATAAAAAGTTAGGAATAGGGGCGCCTGGGTGGCTCAGTGGGTTAAGCCACTGCCTTTGGCTCAGGTCATGATCCCAGGTCCTGGGTTCGAGCCCCACATCGGGCTCTCTGCTCGGCGGGGAGCCTGCTTCCTCCTCTCTCTCTGCCTGCCTCTCTGCCTACTTGTGATTTCTCTCTGTCAAATAAATAAATAAAATCTTTAAAAAAAAAAAAGTTAGGAATAAAAGTCTTTTTCTTCCCTGTAGTAATCACTCAATTATTTAAACTACCTCCATGTTTAACATTAAAACACCTTATCAAAATCAAAATGAATAATCAATCAAGCGTCAATCTGGTTAGGTTCTTCTTTACATTTTGTTGAAGGAAATGCACTGGAAACCACTTGTCCTGTAAAGGATTCATTATGAGGTTCCTCCTAAGGGGCTCTCCCTTTTTTAATATCCACAACAGTATTTTGGATTGCCTCCTTGTTTGACATGTAGGAGATTTATCCAGCTAAGAATAGTACACCAGCATGAGACTCTGGACTGCGGAGAGGAAACGTTCTTTTTGGGAGAAGTGGGAGAAGGGTCATGGTTCTAGGAGGAGTAAGAGCTAAGAACCAACATGACATCTTAATCACAGATGAGTTTTTGGAAAAGGTAAAAACAAAAGTTGAGGGTTTGGAAATTAGTTCCCTTAGCACCATGTCCCTGAAAAGAATATATGGAACCTCCCACTAAAAATACCTCATTTTGAAGACTGCTGACCCAAATACACTTTTCCAGAATAGGTGGCCCAACCCTTTCTTCTGAAAGAGATTTCAGCAGGCCACACCCATGCTCAGTAACTCCCAAAGCCTCTTCAGTGTGTAAGATATAAACACACAGACACGTGAATCCATCTAAATGTGACCATGGTCCCTCCTAATCCTCCCACCTTGACCACCTTCATAGGAATCTAAAATAAGCAGGCTGCTATAGTCACATGGTTCCCTCCCCATTTTATGTACATATTTTGCTCATGTCTAGACTGGAATGCCTATTCCTCTATCATCCTCCCCATCTAACTGTGGTTATCTTCTTGATCCCTTCACCCAGATTTCCCCTTCCCACTGTGGACCCAAGTGATCTCTGAACCTATATACGAAAAATAGTTATAAATATTGGGATTACTTTTTATGAGGGAGGAAAGATTAATGAAAATCAGCATTGCCTACACATAATGCTCTTTCATTGTTTTGTTACTCTTCCATATACATGAATTTTCCATTTCCAATCAGAAAGTGATTGAACAATGTTTCAGAGTAGTGTTACATTTCTGTATCTCTCACACTAACAAACTACATGCTCAAGAAAGTAAGCATAAAAAGTGTTGTTTGATTTGACCAAGACTCAACTATCAAACATAAAATAGCCTTTATTCTCAATTATTTTGGGTCTTTCTTGTGTGTTTCTAAAAGTCCTTTGGACAACAACCAACCAATTCTCTTCCAAAAGAACTGTGACAGGTAAAATAATTAGACATTATTTGCTCCAAGTTTTAGTAAATGCGGACAAAAATGTTTTCAACAATGTAAGTTAAAATTTATATGTTAATCCCCCACTAACATAGTACAAGCACCTCCTTATAAGTGAGTTGAAATTGTAGAATTCTACCAGAAGAACCTCTACAAGTAAATGGAGTCATGGGTTGCAAAATGCATTTCCCCCCTACAGAATCAGAGTTTACTTGTCACAATAACACCTTGGGTCACTAGTCTTGGTGAAGAAAAATACGTTTTATTGTTTCCTACACACTGTTGCCAAACAGACTGGAAAATGACAAGACAGAGATTGAATTAAAACATCGAAACCTAATTAAAATCTCAATACCAACATTACTAACCTTGGGGATGTTTTATTTGCCACAGCCAACTACTGCCTCACATACGGTGAACAGACTATCTAAGAAAAGGTCATATGGAGTTTCTTTGTGATGCTGTGAAGTTAAAGTTATGGAACTCATCTTAATTATTAATGTGTGTTTTCCCCATTAAAGGCTTGAATTTACTGAGAGTTTTAATTCTAACTATAGTTATTATATGTACTGCTAATTTGATTATGATTTGTTCTATACTATTTTGATATTTAAACATTTTAATCGTATATATTTTTCTCTCCAAAGAAAATATATGTTATATATATATATTTTTTTTACCCAAAGTTATCACAGTGATAGCCACATACCCTATGATAAATCAGTGTTTCCCAAGGAATCACAAGGTACAGCACAGTACCAAGTAGTCTAACAAGATACCTTTATTGCCTTAATTAACAAAAATTAAGCTTGAATTTTTTTTTAAAAAAAAGTGCTCTATGAAATTATGTAAGAATTTGGGGGCCAGGGGCGCCTGGGTGGCTCAGTGGGTTAAAGCCTCTGCCTTCGGCTCAGGTCATGATCCCAGGGTCCTGGGATCGAGCCCCGCATCGGGCTCTCTGTTCAGCGGGAAGCCTGCTTCTCCCTCTCTCTCTCTGCCTGCCTCTCTGCCTACTTGTGATTTCTGTCTGTCAAATAAATAAATAAAATCTTTAAAAAAAAAAAAAGAATTTGGGGGCTAGATGTATGAAATTCTCACAAAAGGATGGAACAGATGACATGTTTGTAGAAAAATGTAGTCAGTGAGTACAACTTCATTGCTGAAATTAGATGCTGATATAATTATAGACCTCACAAAATGTGCAAGAGTCAAAGGGCTAACATTGATTGAGATGTTGGAGCAGGATCTCAGAATCATAGTTCTGATGAAATAAGAAAAAGAAAATTAACCAAAAGAGATAAGTTAGTTTGTTCCCTGATATCCAAATAAACAGATACAAATGCATTGTTAGTTGACAAGTGACAACAGATCAATCAGCAGGACAGATCAAAAAGAAAAAAAGGAAATTTGTGAGAAGCTTAAAGTTACTTATGTGGTGATGACTCACTTTCTTGAAAAGGGTTCTGGGCTGGTGAATAGGAATCATTTGGTCAAAAAAAAAAATGCAGTTCTAGGAGACGGTACAAAGCATTGATATTAGAAGGGAACATTAGCCTAGAAGAGTATAATGCAATGACACACATTTATGAGCACTTACAGGAGGACATTTCTCCTACCATACTCTTGTCAACACAAGAACAAACAGAAGCCAAAAAAATAAATCAATATTGTATAGAATGTGCTGAATAAAAAGAGAAAGAACCTCTTGGTTGTAAATCCAAAATATTCATTATCATAATTTTATTTGTTTTCAAAACATATTGCTCTGTTGATTGTGTCCACCTTCTCAAAACTCCCTTCTCTTTGTCTCTGTGACACATTGCCTGACTCTCTCAAGGTTTACTCCTTCTCATCCTCCTTGGAAGGTTCTGTTTTTCTTCCTCATACATTAATTTTGGTTTTTCTCCATTTTCTGCCCTTGGTGTTCTTATCTTTTACTCCATATAATCTCCCAAGGTAAATTTACCTATGATTTCCACTATGAACTACCTCCAATTACTGTGAAATCCATCTTCTTTCCAAGATCCATATAGCTCCCTACCAACTACCTAGCTCCAGCTGATGATGTAAACTACAACCTCTCCTTCCCTGTTTGAAGAAATGACACCAACATACATTCAGTTGTCCAAGACGGAACTCCAGAAGTCATTATCTACATAGCTGTAGGAAACACCATGCACCCTGCCCAAATCCCCTTTACCAACACTGTGCCCATCTCCAAACTGCTGGGACTATTAGCCATTAGAATTCACAGCTGCCACCTTTCTCTGGAAAACTGTCCTTAGTTGAGTCAGTTCATGGTGAACTTAGCCATTCCAGAGTGGCTCACAGCCCAATATTGACTGTTATGGGGTAAAAAGCCACCTGTTTCATCTCAATGTGGTGCAGTTTAAGTACCAAGAGTCCTCTTGAGGACAGCCCAAGCCTCAACTTCACATGAGACCACATCTTTGCTGGGCTCGTTCCCCTTCTCTACTCTGCTTGAAGAGTACTCATTGTCTTAATAAAGCATAAGCAGTTGATGCCCTATCTCAAGCTCTGCTTCAAGGTCATCCAACAATGGACACAATGTGTTCAATATATCAGAATCCTATCCATTCTATCTCCTTAAGAATCTTCAAACATGTACCTTCTCCATCAAAACTGCCACTACCTCAGTTTGGGGGGCAAGGAGTTCGGTTGCTGCTTCATTTTTAAATTTATTTTTATTTTTATTTATTTTTTAAATTTCTTTTCAGTGTTCCAGAATTCATTGTGTATGCACCACACCCAGTGCTCCATCCAATACATGCCCTCCTTAATACCCACCACCAGGCTCACCCAACCTCCCACTCCTCTCCCCTCCAAAACCCACGGTTAGTTCCTCAGAGTCTACAGACTCTCATGGTTTGTCTCCCCCTCCACTCTCCCCCAACTCCTTTGTCCTCTCCATCTCTCTATGCCTTCCGTGTTATTCCTTATGCTCCACAAATAAGCGAAACCATATGATAATTGACTGTACCTGCTTGACTTAATTCACTCAGCATAATCTCTTCCAGTCCTCTCAATTAATGCAGAAAAAAAGCATTTGACAAGACAGAGCATCCGTTCCTGATTAAAACTCTTCAAAGTATAGGGGTAGAGGGAATATTCTTCAACTTCATAAAATCTATCTATGAAAACCCACAGTGAATATCATCCTCAATGGGGAAAAGCTGACAGCCTTCCCTCTGAGATCAGGAACATGACAAGGATGCCCACTCTCACCACTCTTTTTCAACATAGTGTTAGAAGTCCTAGCAACAGCAATCAGACAACAAAGAGAAATAAAAGGTATCCAAATTGGCAATGAAGAAGTCAAACTCTCTCTCTTCACAGATGACATAATACTTTATATGGAAAACTCAAAAGATTCCACTTCCAAACTACTAGAACTCATACAGCAATTCAGTAATGTGGCAGGATACAAAATCAATGTACAGAAATCAGTCGCTTTCTTATACACCAACAATGAAAATACAGAAAGGGAGATTAGAGTATCTATTCCATTTACTATAGCACCAAGAACCATAAGCTACCTGGGAATAAACCTAGCCAAAGAGGTAAATGATCTGTACTCAAAGAACTATAGAATACTCATGAAAGAAATTGAAGAAGACACAAAAAGATAAAGAACATTCCATGCTCATGGATCGAAGAATAAACATTGTTAAAATGTCTATACTGCCTAGAGCAATCTGTACTTTCAATCCCACTCCAATCAAAATTCCACCGGCATTTTTCAAAGAGCCAGAGCAAACAATCCTAACATTTGTATGGAATCAGAAGAAACCCCAAATTGCTAAGGAAATGTTGAAAAAGAAAAACAAAACTGGGAGCATCACGTTGCCTGATTTCAACCTTTACTACAAAGCTGTGATCACCACGACAGCATGGTACTGGCACAAAAACAGATACATAGACCAGTGGAACAGAGTAGAGAGCCCTGATATGGACCCTCAACTCTATGCTCAAATAATCTTCGACAAAGCAGGAAAAAATATACAGTGGAAAAAAAGACAGTCTCTTCAATAAATGGTGCTGGGAAAATTGGACAGCTATGTATAGAATGAAACTCGACCATTCTCTTACACCATATACAAAGATAAACTTGAAATGGATAAAAGACCTCAGCATGAGGCAGGAATCCATCAGAATCCTAGAGGAGAACATAGCCAGTAACCTCTTCAACATCGGCCACAGCAACTCCTTTCAAGATATGTCTCCAAAGGCAAAGGAAACAAAAGTGAAAATGAACTTTTGGGACTTCATCAAGATCAAAAGCTTCTGCACAGCAAAGGAAACAATCAAGAAAACAAAGAGGCAACCCACAGAATGGGAGAAGATATTCGCAAATGACAGTACAGACAAAGGGCTGATAACAAAGATCTATAAAGAACTCCTCAAACTTAACACACACGAAACAGATAATCATGTCAAAAAATGGGCAGAAGACATAACAGACACTTCTCCAATGAAGACATACAAATGGCTAACAGACACATGAAAAAATGCTCATCATCACAAGCCATCAGGGAGATTCAAATCAAAACCACATTGAGATACCACCTTACACTAGTTAGAATGGCCAAAATTAACAAGACAGTAAACAACATGTGTTGGAGAGGATGTGGAGAAAGGGAAACCCTCTTACACTGTTGGTGGGAATGCAAGTTGGTGCAGCCACTTTGGAAAACAGTGTGGAGATTCCTTAAGAAATTAAAAATAGAGCTTCCCTATGACCCTGCAATTGCACTACTGGGTATTTACCCCAAAGATACAGATGTAGTGAAAAGAAGGACCATTTGTACCCCAATGCTCATAGCAGCAATGGCCACAGTGGCCAAACTATGAAAATAACCAAGATGCCCTTCAAAGGAGGAATGGATAAAGAAGATATGGTCCATATGTACTATGGAGTTTTATTTTGTTTTTAATCATATTCTTTCTTGTTGATTTTAATAGAGTACTAACTAATTTCCCTTTCTCTTGCCTTACCCTTTCCAATCCACTCTCATCATTGCCACTCCAGTGATCTTTCTAAAATACAAATTTAATCTTGTCATTCCCCAGCTTAAGTTTCTATTGACTATGAGACAAAGTTAAGTATTTTCATCATGGTACTCAGGAGCCCTCACATTTATGGCTCTAATGCACACTCTGGCCAGCAGTTTATCCCTATTCCCACAGCTAGAGCCCTAAGGGATTCCACACATTGGAATAAATGTAATGACTGTTCTGACCCAAACTAACCTCTTCACAGGATGAATTATTCCACGTTCATCTTCAAACATGCTCAGGCACCAGAACCTCCAGGAAGCTCACTTTACTGTTCGCATTTTTCCCTTTTCATTGGTCCTTAGCTTAGGTAGTTTCCATGTGGTCCCCTGTGCATATTTCTCTACAAATATTCTGATTACTTCTCTATTTTTTTTTTTTTTTTTACTACTCTGTAAGTTCCTTGAGTATAGGAACCTTTTTATTCCCTCTGCCTAACTTGTAAGGATTTGTATTTAGCAGACATTCAAAAGAAATTTAAAAGGTAGTAGTAGTCTTAGAAAGAAAATGGTAGCAGAAATTTCTGGCTGTAGAGCAGGGAGTCCGAGCTCCTCTAAATAACACACTGCTACAGCTTGTACAAAAGAGAATTGCAGGGGTTCCTGGATGGCTCAATAGTTGGGCGTCTACCTTGGGCTCAGGTCATGATCCCAGGGTCCTGGGATTGAGCCCATCTTGGACTCCAGCCCTGAGGTGGGCTCCCTGCTCAGCAGGGATCCTGTTTCTCCCTCTTCTCCTCCCCCTGCTTGTGTTCCCTCTCTCACTGTGTCTCTCTTTGTCAAATAAATAAAATCTTTAAAAAAAAAAAGAGAGAGAGAGAGAGAGAATGGCAGCCCACCTGGGAAGAGAGAATGGTTTTTCCTAAAAGTACAATTCAGTCAGGTCAAGTAGAACTATAAGGAAGAGGTAGTTAACTATACATGTTTTACTAGTTCCTAATAAGCTGGAATTGGGGATATAATGAAAACTCATGTAGGCATTCAGCATAAGTTTCAAGAGCATGTCACCTTGATTTTCACAGGGCAGTGCATTTAAAAGAGCCCAAGCTTGGTTCAATGCTCTGCTGTCATCACCTTGAATTTTTTAATAATTCTTGGAAAAGGAGTCCCATATTTTCATTTTTCAGTGGCCTCACAAATTACATAAACAGTCCTGTGTCTACATTATTTCCAGAACTAGTTGCAGGTTAACTCATTAGCAGACCTGTATAAAAAATTTGTGGTCATGTAATTACTTATTTCCAAGTATTTATTTCCACCTTCCTAAAGTGATTTGTTCCTCCTATATTCTCTATTCTCTTAGTTGTCTCAGCTGGGGTTTCCCTGATAACAGAGTTTGAGACAAAGGCTTAAGTGCACGGGCTTTACTTGAGGGTCCAGCGAATAAAGCTGGAAAGGATAGCAGACCACATAAGGATGTGTTATCAAGTTGCCTACACCACAGAGGCAGAATGCTCATCTCACAGAACTTTCTGAGGAGTTTAAAGAACTATCTGCCAGGAGGTGAGGTATAACATTTATCCATTGACTCTTATCCCCCAACTGGTCAAGGATAGACCCAGGATACACTACCCCTTCCTGTTAAACACTCTTGTATGAAGCAGCTTCCTAAAAGCATGAGAGAAACCAGGACAGGTACAGGTGTGGTCCCCAGTGAGGCGCTGCCATGTTGCACTTGCACAAAACTAGTCAAAAACTCCACAGAGCCAGTTGATACAGCAGTGGCCAAAGTGAGAAGCAGGGCTGAGGAGCCATGAGAGACCACTGGAGTGTCTAATAACCCGTAGTTCAGTTCTTTCTTTGTTGTTGTTGGGGTTTTTTGGTGTTTTTTTTTTTTGGTTTTTTGTTTTTTTTTGTTTGTTTGTTTTGGTTTTTTAAAGCAGTCTCCCACCCAGCGTGGATCCCAAAGCAGGACTTGAACTCACAACACTGAGATCAAGACCCAAGCTGAGATCAGATGCTTAATTGACTGGGCCACCCAAGTACCCCCACAAATCATAAGTAAAAATGGACATAAGTAAAAATGATAACCAAATGCAAGTCATCCTGTTTCACATTAGTCTGACATCCTCAGGCTTAGACAGAAATAGTGACAAGAGACACGGTGCTCAGGTCATGGTGTTGTGCCTCTCCTGTGAACCACAGTTGCAGAATTTGATTCTGTCCCTCATACATGCTGCATGCCCCAAAATGGATGACCTCCACCTTCAGCCAGGCTAGAATCTGGTCTTTGGAAAGAGTTTTTAGAGAGCAGTGGGGTGGAGAAGCAGGTGCTTCACCTTCACCTCGAGAAAAGAGAGGAGCTTTCAGGGAGCCACCATAAGAGAGTGTGTCCTCTGGAGTTTGGGGGACCTTGAAGTATGAAACCTGATACATGCGTGATAGTCAGTCACAAAACAGATGAAGCATTGCCACTGTCACCGTGTGGCCAAAGAGGAGAGAATTGGTGGTGTTGCACTAGGAGTAAACTGCACTTTGACAGATGGGAGGACAAGAATATAGGTAAGTTTTTTTCCCAAGAGCTAAGTGGAATCTTGGAGGGCCTCTGACACAACAAGGAAAGTTCATGTTAGGTAGACTGAAATTGGATGTCATAACCAGCCAACGAAAAGAGAGTTATAAACCACATTTTGGAGAATTTCAACTAAGATTACTCACTAAAGACATCTTGGGGAAAACACAAGGGCAAAAGAAACCCTGAGGCAAGTAGGCACCCTTTCTCTCATCCTCTTTAAACTCATTTTGGGGACACCAGGAACCACTGCAAGCAAGCACTATAGGTTTCCAGGCCCAAAGTAATAGTGAACTAGGGCAAGAGAGAAAATCAGATAATTTAGAATTCCAAATTTTAATTATGACACTGAACCAAACACATGGATTAATAGGTTGTTTTTGGTTCAGAAGGTAACAGAACACTTATTTTTTCTTTTCTTTTTCATCTCAGAGTAATTAGAAAATCTACGTGACTTCCCCGACATTTCATCCTTTGTGTAGAACATCTCTAGCCTACCAGCAGGGTTGAAATAGGTGGAATCTAAAACACAAAACAGACAAACACAGAAATAAAACAGACTATTAAATGCAGAGAACAAACTGGTGGTTGTCAGAGGGAAGGTGGTGGGGGGGGAGATGAGTAAAACAGATAAAGGAGATTAAGAGGTATAAAATTCTGGTTATAAAATAAATAAGTGGTGAGATGAAAAGTATAGCATAGGGAATATAGTCAATAATATTATAATAATGTTATTTGGTGACAGATGGTGACTAAGTTTATGGTGGTGAGCACTGAGTAATGTGTAGAATTATTGAAGCAATATGTTGTGCATCTGAAACTAATAAAACACTGTGAATTATACAAGAAAGAAAGAAAGAAAATAGAGAGAGAGAGAGAAAGGGCAAGTCATGGGGAAACTATCTTCTGCTGTCACTATATTGAGTCCAACAAATTCAATATATCTGTAAGAACTCTTTAATACTTGTTTGATGACTGCATGCATGAATAAATTAATTAAGTCCCAGTTGAAGACTTCTGGTATTGTCAGTGTAGGAATTCACTGAAGTCAGATTCCAATAAACTCAGTCAGAAATCCCTACAAAATTGGCACCTTAACTGGAATGATTATAAACCTGGTTGCCAGGGGAGCCTGAGTGGCTCAGTGGGTTAAAACCTCTGCCTTCAGCTCAGGTCATGATCCCAGGGTCCTGGGATGGAGCCCGGCATCGGCATCGGGCTCTCGGCTCAGTGGGGAGCCTGCTTCCTCCCCCTCTCTCTACCTGCCTCTCTTCCTACTTGTGATCTCTGTCTGTCGAATAAATAAATAAAATCTTTTAAAAAAAAATTAACCTGGTAGCCATGAAGACCTTATGCCTTTATAGACCCCAAATTAAATGCATGTACTTCATTAATTAAGAGCAGGTATATCTCAAAATGTGATATACAGGAAACGCAGGCAAATTATGCAATTATTCTGCCTTTCTCCTACAAAGCACTTTGATGTAAACAGGTTTCATTAAGAACTGGTAAAGGGAGAGGTAAAATGAGTAGAGGAAACTTTACGAAATCTAATCTTTTTTTTTTTCCCTACTGAGGAATGATTTATATATTGAGTAAAGTCTGATTAGTCAGAAAACAAAATTGAAAATACTGAATGGTTGAAATTAAAGATAAAGGGCCAACCAGGTGGCCCGGTTGGTTAAGCGTCTGCGTTCGGCTCAGGTTATGATCCCAGGGTCTAGGGATGAAGCCCCAACTCCGACCCCCTGCCAAGCTTCTCCCTCTGTCTCTTCCCTCCCACTCATTATCTCTCAAATAAATAAATAAAATCTGTAAAAAAAAAAAAAAAAGAAGAAGAAGAAGAAGGAAGAGAAAATAAATTTGGAAGAAAAAGTGATGTTCAAATTATTTTTCATATTTTACCTGTAATTTTGTTCCTGTATTGACTGAAACTTTTCCTCCTGCCACATCCCCTGGGCTCCATTTCATTCCTTAACTCCAAAAGAATCAGCCATTCATTCATTCAATGTACCGTTTTATATTCGTTTGAACATCTGTTGCAGAATTTATCATGTAACAAGAACAAAATTATTTATATGTAAGTATTCTTTGCCTTTCCTCTCCCATTAGGTCTTGTTCTTCTCCCGTTCTAAGGAAGGATAGATACCTCCTGATTAGTTCCTGGAACATCTTTTGCAGTGCAAAATTTAGGTAATATGTTGACTTTCCTGAGGAAGGCTGTCAGAATTTAGGAATGGATTTTATTTCTCAGGGATCCCTGCTCAGTCAGGTACATCAAATGAGGTTTTTGCGATAGAGGCAGTAGACAGGATTATTTAGTGGAAGGCAAGATGATATGATTAGAAGATATCAGTATAGCTGTGGTTGTGTGGATGATCGAGGAGGGGGAACCAGGGTAACTGCCGAGAGAACAGCACTAGGTTTTAGCAAAGAGAAAGTTGGGTTTGGAAAAAATTGGAGGGTGAAAAACAAAGAGAAAGGCTGTGTAGTAACTGTGAGTTGGAGAAGACTGAGGAACAGGAGAAATGATGAAAGGAGGTTTGAAAAAAATGTTGGTGTGGGTTATGAAGCTACTTCTATTAATATTCTGAGAGGTGAAATTCGTGACAGACACAGTTATAACCTTCTTTTTTCTCTGATTAAGAATAAACAAAAACAAACAAACAAAAAAAAACAGACAGCAGGTTGAGGAAGATCTTGATCTGAGTAGCTTCACCAGCCCCAAGACACAAATCAGGACCCGATAATCAGTCCCTGCACGAACACTGCTCTTGGCCAGTGATGGCTATAAACTTGAACACTAAGTCCTGGGTCTGACTAACAGGTGTAGTGGGAGGTCTGACTGAGACAGGAAAAGAGCCTCCATTCCTGAATAAAAATACAAACTTATTAAAGAAAAAGCCATTTTCCTCTTCTTCATTCGTCATTTCTTGTGCCTTGAAATGGCTGAGGCTGGAGCAGCCATCTTGGGCCATGAAGATAAAAGCCAAGAAATCTTAAAGACCTAAGCATTGACTAATTATTGAGTTCACTGATTAGTTATTGAGCCACTAAACAAATGCCAGTGACCACTACTTTTGGCTCTTTGATAGTGTGAGAAAAACAAACTCCTATTTGTTTAAAACACTCTAGATGGGTTTTCTATTACTTGGCAACTGAATATAGCCCTAGCTAATTGAGTAAAGATCCCAATTTTGATAAATGACGGTATTTCTAGGAATGGATAGAACATCACCTGAAGCCGGAACTGCTAGCAACCCGAGGATTTATTAGCATCATTATCACAATGCATTATAATGAATTATGTGCACGTGTATACCTCCCATTATGAGACCCTCAAGAAGGGCTGCTTTCTGTTAATCTGCCTATCTCCAGTCTTATCACAAGTACAAGTATGAGGCACACTGTGGCAGCTTATTAAATGCTGGCTGAGTAAATGGATACAATTGAGGTTAACCCCAGGACACAGTAATAAAAGCAGAACCAACAGTTATGGTATAAACAAGTTCTTCAAAGCCAACTCAGAAAAGCTTTCATTTCAATCCATACCTTTCTTCCTACCTTAGTCATTTTAACTACATAAATTTTCAAATAAATCAACTTTGAATTTTCTAAGTGCTAGGTTTCCAAGTCCATCTTCCCTACACAGCAATACTAACCACCCAACCCTCCCCCCCCATTTAGAGTTGCTTAGGTGTTAATTCAAACCACAGGATAAATAAGTAACAGCTTACATCATACTTTATACATTCTTTTTTTTCTATGTGACAGGATGCTTGAATCAAAATACTGATTTGCAAATTCTGCATAAATTTACATATTATGTTCAAGCATCCTTAACACTAAGCTTGTAAAATAAAACCTAATTAATTAATTAGTGCAACCTACTGCAATTGTATTTAAACCCAATATTCACAGCATGACACACAGTGTATTTTTAAACCAATTAATTAAATCACATTCCAGTTCTGAAAAAGCAGGCACAGAGCTAGTGACAGACAAAGAGCTAGTGACAGACATGGAAAAAGAAACAGAACCAGAGGAGGCTGGGACTCCCTTATGCATTCAAATTTAATAGCAATACTACAAGTCTAAAAATCAGAAATGTGGATTAGAACGTTGAAAATCCTATTATCATCAGCAACTGTTCTAGTGTAATAAGAAGAGGTCTATTCTGGATAAAACAAGGGACAGTCTACTCTCAGTGCTATTCTACATAAGTTATATTACTAGATACTGTATAAGAATTGGGTTCTCTTTCCAGATTAGTACTATAATTGCTGCTGTGACTGTAGCCCACATGAATGCCTCTCTTTTTTCAACTATTACCCTTGCAGTTACTATCACACGGTTTCCACTTAATCATTCTACAATTATTTTATGTATGCTGTGATCTCTCATTGATTTAATCGTAATCTCTACAAAGTCCAAAATCATGCTCTACATTTCTGTAGTCCTATGACTCCCTGGCAGTGCCCCGAAGGACAGGTGTGTAACAACTTGAATCAGAAAGGCCTTCTTAAGCTATGAAGAGTAACATTTAAGAGCCACACAGAGATCATCTAGTGTTGTTTGTAAGTGCCTATTATGCTAAGGGACAATACCACATGCCTTTTGAGGAAATCATATCTTAGAAGCAGACCCACCCACTGGCCATTCGTGGAACAAGTTGAAATGAATAATTTCAGAGTTTAAAAAAGCAAAAGAAAGGATGAACAAATGATGAAAGATGAAGAATTATGAAGCAGAATTAGAAGTTATAAAAAAATTAACAATGAGCATTACATAACAAAAATTCAAATACCTAAAATTAACAGTTCAATAGATATGTTGATAGCAGTTTTAACACAGCATGGTGAATAAACTCAAAACAAAAAAAAATATATCAAAATGGAAGCACAGCAAGAAAATAATGATAATGGAAGAGAGACCTGAGGACATTTTGGGCAAAATAAAAAATATAATGTTTATAAATTTAGAGAACAAGAAATGATTGAGAAAGGAATAGGATAAAACAGTTATTATAGAAATAACAGCCAAGAATTTTGTTTAACCAGTGAAAAGACATAAACCTATAGAATCATGGAGCTCAGCAAACTCCAAGGTAAATACAAAACAAAACAAAAAAACCACATACCTAGGCTCATCTTGGTAAAACTGCTAAGCACTTAAGTAAATAGAAAAACTTTAAAGCAGGGATCAACCTTCGAAAGACAGTCATAAAACTGACTGGCTACTTTCAACAATAATCAACTTCTTAATAATAAAAATGTCTTCAAAGACAGGACAATGGTGTGACATCTAAGTATTGAAAGAAAATAAGTGCTAACCTAGACTTCTGTATCCACCAAATTATTCTTTAAAAAAGATTTTAAAATGTGCTCCAGATTTTTTTTTTTTAAGATTTTATTTATTTCTTTGACAGACAGAGATCACAAGTAGGCAGAGAGGCAGGCAGAGAGAGAGAGAGAGGGAAGCAGGCTCCCTGCTGAGCAGAGAGCCCGATGCAGGACTCGATCCCAGGACCCTGAGATCATGACCTGAGCCGAAGGCAGCGGCTTAACCCACTGAGCCACCCAGGCGCCCCGCTCCAGATTTTTTTAATGATAGAATTTGTTGCCAACAGACAATTAAAAGGAAATTCCTCAAAAGAAAGAAAACTTTCCTAGACCAAAAAAACAAAAACAAAGATAAAACAAACAAACCAAAAAAACCCAGGAAATAATAAAGCACTGCAAAAAAGGAAATTAGAAAAAAATTAAACATAAAGTAGTTGTGATTACTAAAAACAATATCTATAATGACTTACAAAATTTAAAATATTTTTATGTGTCATTATGTGTCAAAGTAGTACAAATGCTGTCAAGGGGTTAAATAGAATTAAGGACTACAAATGTTTTAGAGCTATCTGTTGAAAGTTAAAAATCAGAATTGGTCTGTAATATGACAAAGATGCATATTGAAATCTTTGGAGTCACCAGGAAAATAGAAATGTATCTATTTATCTATATGTATATATCCATCTAACAAGTTAATAGAAGGAAATAATAAATAATAGCATTTTGATTATACAAAATGAGGTCAAGAAAGAAGGGGAACAAGATTATAAAAGAGATGGGCTAAAGTACAGGTATTATAAGATGATGGACTATTGCATTAAATGCATATGAGCTAAACACTCTAGTATTACAATGGAAAATTAAATGTCAGGCTGATAACAATGAACTATATGCTACTTTACAAGAGACATACATTAAATATAATACGGAAAGACTGCAGTAAAAGAGTGGAAGAAAATATACCATACACTTCACAACAATGACAACAAATTGATTTAGCTGGCTTAGATAAACTCATAACAAAGTAGGCCTTCAAGACAAAAAACATTGTTAGAGATTAAAAATAAAGATATTATAAAATGATTAAAAGTCAGTTCAACAAGAATATATTAGAATCTTTAATCTATATTCTCTCAGTAACACAGATTCAAAATATGCAAAGCACATGCTGACAGAATTAAAGAAGAAATGGATAGAGGCACCTGCGTGTTTCAGGTCATGGTCTCAGGGTCCTGAGATCCAGCCCTGAGTTGGGCTCTGTGCTCAGCAGGGAGTCTGCTTGTCCCTCTTCCTCTGTCCCTCCCCCAACTCATGTAAGCATGTGTGTGTGTGCATTCTCTCTCTCACCTCTCTCTCTCACGAAAAAATCAAATCTTTAAAAGAAAGAAAGAGGGGCGCCTGGGTGGCTCAGTGGGTTAAGCTGCTGCCTTCGGCTCGGGTCATGATCTCAGAGTCATGGGATCGAGCCCCGCATCGGGCTCTCTGCTCGGCGGGGAGCCTGCTTCCTCCTCTCTCTCTGCCTGCCTCTCTGCCTGCTTGTGATCTCTCTGTCAAGTAAATAAATAAAATCTTTAAAAAAAAAAAAAAAGGAAGAAATGGACAAATCCATGAGACTTTAACAAAATGTTCAATAGCTAGTAAAAAAAAATTAATCATAAAAATATAACCAATGCGAACAACAAATTTAACAAAATCAATCTAACAAACACATATAGAATAGTGCACTCAACAATAATGGAACTATCTACTCAAGGGCATGTGGAACATCTACCAAAACAAACCACATGTTGAGCTCTAAAAAAAGAATCAACAAATATCAAAGATTTATATCATCTAGAGTATATTTTCTGACCACAGTGGAAGTGAACTAGGAATCAATTTTAAAAAAATATAACTAGGGACGCCTGGGTGGCTCAGTTGGTTAAGCCGCTGCCTTCGGCTCAGGTCATGATCCCAGCGTCCTGGGATCGAGTCCCACATCAGGCTCCTTGTTCTGTGGGGAGCCTGTTTCTCCCTCTGCCTCTGCCTGCCACTCTGTCTGCCTGTGCTCGCTCTCTCTCTCTCTCTCTCTCTCTCTCTGACAAATAAATAAATAAAATCTTTAAAAAAAAAAAAAAAGATAACTAACTATGGGCTAGGCACTGTTGTAAGTTCTGGGGATCCCTGCCCTAGTCAAGGGAGGGAGAAACCGATAATATACAAGATAAGTAAAACCCAAGGGAAAAAAAAAGATAACTAGAAAACCTCTAATTTCTGAATATTAAACAGTATTATTCTAAAGAATACACAAGTCAAAGCAGGATTAAGAGAAATTAAAAAATATTTTTGACTGAATGATAATGAGGACACAACTTATAAAAACACATAGAATACAGCTAAAGCAATGTCCAAAGTGAAATTTATTAATTAGAAGAGAAAAACATCTAAAAATCAACAACTGATGCTTTCATTTCAAGGAACTAAGTTGAAAATAGTGAGTTAAGGGGTGCCTGGATGGCTCAGTCAGTTAAGCATCTGACTCTTGATTTTGGCTCAGGTCAGAATCTCAGGTTCCTGAGATTCAGCCCCACATCTGGCTCTACAAGGAACATGGAACCTGCTTGAGATTCTTTCTCTCCCTCTCCCTATGTCCCTCTCTCTATGCCCCTCCCCATGCTTGCATTCACTCTCTTACCCTTTCAAAAATAAATAAATAAAAATTTTTTTAAGAAAAGAAAAAAATTTTGAAAGTGTTAAAAATGCAAACTCAATATATTTTTTAAAGCATGAAATACAAAAAATAATCAACAAAACCAAAAGTTTGTTTTTTTTTTAAACGTTAGCAAGGCTAATTAAGCAGAGAGAAAATACAAATTACCAGTAATAGGAATTATAAAAGAAAAATCATTACAAATCCTAGAGATACTACAAATTATGTTGTAAATAATTTTATGCCAATAAAGAGCAATTTGGATGAAGTGGATAAATTGTTTTTAAAATTATTTTATTTTATACCTTTCCCTTAAAGAGAATCCTACACCCAGATGACATATTTTGTGAATTCTTCCAAGTATTTAATAAAGAATAACAACAATTTTACACAAGTATTTCCAGGGAGTAAAAAGAGAGAAAACACTTTCCAACTACTTTAATGAGGGAAGCATTATTTTAATACCAAAACCTGAAAGGGGTATTAGAAGTAAAACCAGATACAGATTAATTTCTCTATAAATATAGATGCAAAAATCCTAAACAAAATATCAACAAATGGGGCACCTGGGTGGTTCAGTGAGTTAAAGCCTCTGCCTTCGGCTCAGATCATGATCCCAGGGTCCTGGGATCGAGCCCTGCATTGGGCTCTCTGCTCAGTGGGAGGCCTGCTTCCTCCTCTCTCTCTATCTCCCTGTCTGACTCTTTGCCAACTTGTGATCTCTGTCTGTCAAATAAATAAATAAAATATTTTTTAAAAATCAACAAATGGAACAATATATTTAAAAATACATCATGATAAAATGAAGTTTATTTTAGAAAAATAAGTGATAAAACATTTTAAAATTAAATATTATAATATATCACATCAACAGAATAAAATATATTACCATTCTGTATATGCAGAAAATTCATTTAATCGAATTTAACACACCATTCATGATCAAAACTTTAAGCAAAATAGAAATCATAAAGCATACCTTAATCTGATAAGTAACTACCAAAAATCCTACAAGAACGTCATATTTACTAGTGAAATATCGAATCCTTCCTCCATGAGACTGGAAGTGAGTTAAATTAAGGATACGGCATAAATTCAACAATCTACTGATAGTACTTGCTAGTGAAATAAAGTAAGAAAAAATAATCATTAGAAGAGATTTGAACTGGAAAGGAAGAAAGAGAACCTTTATTATCTGCATAAGATATGATTATATACCTAGAAAATCCAAAAGAATACACAGATAGTTAAGTAGAATTAATAACCAATCAGTACATGGTCACTGGACATCAAATCCATGAAAAAATTAGTTGTGTTTCTATAAACCAACAATAAAGAAATTCAAGTGGAATTTTAAAACTGATATTATTATAATAACATCAAAAATATCAAATACTGAAATACGAATAAAATGAAAGATGTGCAAGACTTCTACACACAAAAAACATATATATACATAGATATACATATATAGATAGATAGGTAGGTAGATAGATAGATATATAGTTTTGTTTTTTTTTTTTACAGGCTCCAGCATGGAGCCCAACATGGGGCTTGAACTCTTGACTCTGAGATCAAGACCTGAGCTGAGATGGAAGGAAAGACACTTAACCAACTGAACCACTTAGGTGTCCCAAACTATAAGACATAAGTGAAATTAAAGACCTAAATATCTAGAGAGACAGGGCACACTGATGGACTGAAATACTCAGTATTTAGAAATGTCAGTACTCTCCAAAATGCTCTATAGATTCATGTAATCTCAATCAAAATAACAGAAAGTTTTGCTTTTGTTTTTTTTTATTGATATGGAAATGCAGAGGGTCAGGAATATCCAAGGAAAATGTTTGAAAAAGATAAAAACTGAAAGATACATGATACCAAATATAATATCAATTAATAAAACGTGGTAATGGCACCAAGGCAAATGGAAAATTGGAAGATATGGGTCAAAAAACATATATACACATACATAAATGATTGCTTTATGACACAGGTGGTATTGCAGTCTAGTGGGGGAAAGACAAGTATTTCAATAAATGGGTCAGCTGGATATGCATATTTTAAGTGCCCTGACCTTTTCTTAACATGATAGCAGTTCCAGATGGATTACAGAATATAAATGCAAAAAGTTAAATGTTAAAGTTTTTAGAAGGAAATATAGAAAAACAGTTCATGACATTAGCTTGAGTGAAGATTTCTTGAATAAGACAAAAAGACAAATACCATTTAGCAAAGATGTTAAATTGTACCATAGTAAGATTCAGAACTTGTGAAGACACCATTAAGGGAGAAATAAGACAAACTATACAGTGGAAAATGTTTCTAACTGATATATTAAATAGAGGACTTCTATCCAAAATCTGTAATAACTCCTAAAAGCATTAAGAAAAGGACAGTAGAGGGAGGAGTCAAGATGGCGGAGAAGTAGCAGGCTGAGACTACTTCAGGGAGCGGGAGATCAGCTAGATAGCTTATCTAAAGATTACAAACACCTACAAATCCAACGGGAGATCGAAGAAAAGAACAGCAACTCTAGAAACAGAAAATCAACCACTTTCTGCAAGGTAGGACTGGCGGAGAAGTGAATCCAAAGCGACTGGAAGATAGACCGCGGGGGGAGGGGCCGGCTCCCAGCGAGCAGCGGAGCAACGGAGCACAAAATCGGGACTTTTAAAAGTCTGTTCCACTGAGGGACATCGCTCCAGAGGCTTAACCGGGGTGAAGCCCACGCGGGGTCAGCGCGGCCTCAGGTCCCACAGGGTCACAGAAGGATCGGGGGTGTCTGAGGGTCGCAGAGCTCACAGGTATTAGAACGGGGAAGCCGGCTACAAAGACAGAGCCGAGGAGTGACTCTCAGCTCGGGGTTACCTTGAACCGGTCGCAGGCTTGGTCAGCTCGGAGCGCGGCCGGAGGCCAGGGTGGCGGGAGTCATTGGGCGCTGTTCTCTGGGGGCGTGCTGAGGAGTGGGGCCCTGGGCTCTCGGCTCCTCCGGGCCGGAGACCAGGAGGCCGCCATCTTCACTCCCGTCCTCCGGAACTCTACGGAAAGCAGAAAGCGCTCAGGGAACAAAAGCTCCCGAAAGCAAACCCGAGCGGATTACTCAGCCCGGCCCCGGGTAAGGGCGGTGCAACTCCACCTGGGGCAAAGACGCTTGAGAATCACTACAACAGGCCCCTCCCCCAGAAGATCAGCAAGAAACCCAGCCAGGACCAAGTTCACCTACCAAGGAGTGTAGTTTCAATACCAAGGAGAGCGGCAGAATTCCAGAGGAGGAGAAAGCAAAGCACGGAACTCATGGCTTTCTCCCCATGATTCTTTAGCCTTGCAGTTAAATTAATTTTTTTTCTTTTCTTTTTCAATTTTTTTTTCTTCTTCTGCTAAATTTTTTTAACTTTTACCCTTTTCTTTTTTAACATTTTTAACTAGTTTATCTAATATATATATTTTTTTTTCCTTTTTATACTTTTTCTTTATTGGTTTTCTTTTTTTAATTTTTTTTCTTTCTTTCTGAACCTCTTTTTATCCCCTTTCTCCCCCCCCCCCCCCACGATTTGGGATCTCTTCTGATTTGGCTAAAGCATATTTTCCTGGGGTTGTTGCCACTCTTTTAGTATTTTACTGGCTCCTTCATATACTCTTATCTGGACAAAATGACAAGGCGGAAAAATTCACCACAAAAAAAAAGAACAAGAGGCAGTACCAAAGGCTAGGGACCTAATCAATACAGACATTGGTAATATGTCAGATCCAGAGTTCAGAATGACAATTCTCAAGGTTCTAGCCGGGCTCGAAAAAGGCATGGAAGATATTAGAGAAACCCTCTCGGGAGACATAAAAGCCCTTTCTGGAGAAATAAAAGAAATAAAATCTAACCAAGTTGAAATCAAAAAAGCTATTAATGAGGTGCAAACAAAAATGGAGGCTCTCACTGCTAGGATAAATGAGGCAGAAGAAAGAATTAGTGATATAGAGGACCAAATGACAGAGAATAAAGAAGCTGAGCAGAAGAGGGACAAACAGCTACTGGATCACGAGGGGAGAATTCGAGAGATAAGTGACACCATAAGACGAAACAACATTAGAATAATTGGGATTCCAGAAGAAGAGGAAACAGAGAGGGGAGCAGAAGATATATTGGAGAGAATTATTGGAGAGAATTTCCCCAATATGGCAAAGGGAACAAGCATCAAAATCCAGGAGGTTCATAGAACCCCCCTCAAGATCAATATGAATAGGTCCACACCCCATCACCTAATAGTAAAATTGACAAGTCTTAGTGACAAAGAGAAGATCCTGAAAGCAGCCAGGGAAAAGAAGTCTGTAACGTACAATGGTAAAAATATTAGATTGGCAGCAGACATATCCACAGAGACCTGGCAGGCCAGAAAGAGCTGGCATGATATATTCAGAGTACTAAACGAGAAAAACATGCAGCCAAGAATACTATATCCAGCTAGGCTATCATTGAAAATAGAAGGAGAGATTAAAAGCTTCCAGGACAAACAAAAACTGAAAGAATTTGCAAATACCAAACCAGCTCTACAGGAAATATTGAAAGGGGTCCTCTAAGCAAAGAGAGACCCTAAAAGAAGTAGATCAGAAAGAAACAGAGACAATATACAATAACAGTCACCTTACAGGCAATACAATGGCACTAAATTCATATCTCTCAATACTTACCCTGAATGTTAATGGGCTAAATGCCCCAATCAAAAGACACAGGGTATCAGAATGGATAAAAAAACAAAACCCATCTATATGTTGCCTACAAGAAACTCATCTTAAACCTGAAGACACCTCCAGATTTAAGGTGAGAGGATGGAAAAGAATTTACCATGCTAATGGACATCAGAAGAAAGCAGGAGTGGCAATCCTTATATCAGATCAATTAGATTTTAAGCCAAAGACTACAATAAGAGATGAGGAAGGACCCTATATCATACTCAAAGGAACTATCCAACAAGAGGATCTAACAGTTTTAAATATCTATGCCTCTAACGTGGGAGCAGCCAACTATATAAACCAATTAATAACAAAATCAAAGAAACATATCGACAATAATACAATAATAGTAGGGAACTTTAACACTCCCCTCACTGAAATGGACAGATCATCCAAGCAAAAGATCAACAAGGAAATCAAGGCCTTAAATGACACACTGGACCAGATGGACATCACAGATATATTCAGAACTTTTCATCCCAAAGCAACAGAATACACATTCTTCTCTAGTGCACATGGAACATTCTCCAGAATAAATCACATTCTTGGTCCTAAATCAGGTCTCAACCGTTATCAAAAGATTGGAATCATTCCCTGCATATTTTCAGACCACAATGCTCTGAAGCTAGAACTCAATCACAAGAGGAAATTTGGAAAGAACCCAAATACATGGAGACTAAACAGCATCCTTCTAAAGAATGAATGGGTCAACCAGGAAATTAAAGAAGAATTGAAAAAATTCATGGAAACAAATGATAATGAAAACACAACGGTTCAAAATCTGTGGGACACAACAAAGGCAGTCCTGAGAGGAAAATATATAGCGGTACAAGCCTTTCTCAAGAAACAAGAAAGGTCTTGGGTACACAACCTAACCCTACACCTAAAGGAGCTGGAGAAAGAACAAGAAAGAAACCCTAAACCCAGCAGGAGAAGAGAAATCATAAAGATCAGAGCAGAAATCAATGAAATAGAAACCAAAAAAGCAATAGAACAAATCAACGAAACTAGGAGCTGGTTCTTTGAAAGAATTAATAAGATTGATAAACCCCTGGCCAGACTTATCAAAAAGAAAAGAGAGAGGACCCAAATAAATAAAATCATGAATGAGAGAGGAGAGATCACAACGAACACCAAAGAAATACAGACAATTATAAGAACATACTATGAGCAACTCTACGCCAACAAATTTGACAATCTGGAAGAAATGGATGCATTCCTAGAGACATATAAACTACCACAACTGAACCAGGAAGAAATAGAAAGCCTCAACAGACCCATAAGCAGTAAGGAGATTGAAACAGTCATCAAAAATCTCCAAACAAACAAAAGCCCAGGGCCAGATGGCTTCCCGGGGGAATTCTACCAAACATTTAAAGAAGAACTAATTCCTATTCTCCTGAAACTGTTCCAAAAAATAGAAATGGAAGGAAATCTTCCAAACTCATTTTATGAGGCCAGCATCACCTTGATCCCAAAACCAGACAAGGATCCCATCAAAAAAGAACTACAGACCAATATCCTTGATGAACACAGATGCAAAAATTCTCGCCAAAATACTAGCAAATAGGATTCAACAGTACATTAAAAGGATTATTCACCACGACCAAGTGGGATTTATTCCAGGGCTGCAAGGTTGGTTCAACATCCGCAAATCAATCAACGTGATACAACACATTAATAAAAGAAAGAACAAGAACCATATGATACTCTCCATAGATGCTGAAAAAGCATTTGACAAAGTACAGCATCCCTTCCTGATCAAAACTCTTCAAAGTGTAGGGATAGAGGGCACATACCTCATTATTATCAAAGCCATCTATGAAAAACCCACCGCAAATATCATTCTCAATGGAGAAAAACTGAAAGCTTTTCCGCTAAGGTCAGGAACACGGCAGGGATGTCCGTTATCACCACTGCTATTCAACATAGTACTAGAAGTCCTAGCCTCAGCAATCAGACAACAAAAGGAAATTAAAGGCATCCAAATCGGCAAAGAAGAAGTCAAACTATCACTCTTCGCAGATGATATGATACTATATGTGGAAAACCCAAAAGACTCCACCCCAAAACTGCTAGAACTTGTACAGGAATTCAGTAAAGTGTCAGGATATAAAATCAATGCACAGAAATCAGTTGCACTTCTCTACACCAACAACAAGACAGAAGAAAGAGAAATTAAGGAGTCCATCCCATTTACAATTGCACCCAAAACTATAAGATACCTAGGAATAAACCTAACCAAAGAGACTAAGAATCTATACTCAGAAAACTATAAAGTACTCATGAAAGAAATTGAGGAAGACATAAAGAAATGGAAAAATGTTCCATGCTCCTGGATTGGAAGAATAAATATTGTGAAAATGTCTATACTACCTAAAGCAATCTACACATTTAATGCAATTCCTATCAAAGTACCATCCATTTTTTTCAAAGAAATGGAACAAATAATCCTAAGATTCATATGGAACCAGAAAAGACCTCGAATAGCCAAAGGAATATTGAAAAAGAAAGCCAAAGTTGGTGGCATCACAATTCCGGACTTCAAGCTCTATTACAAAGCTGTCATCATCAAGACAGCATGGTACTAGCACAAAAACAGACACATAGATCAATGGAACAGAATAGAGAACCCAGAAATAGACCCTCAACTCTATGGTCAACTCATCTTCGACAAAGCAGGAAAGAATGTCCAATGGAAAAAAGACAGCCTCTTCAATAAATGGTGTTGGGAAAATTGGACAGCCACATGCAGAAAAATGAAATTGGATCATTTCCTTACACCACACACGAAAATAGACTCAAAATGGATGAAGGATCTCAATGTGAGAAAGGAATCCATCAAAATCCTCGAGGAGAACACAGGCAGCAACCTCTTCGACCTCAGCCACAGCAACATCTTCCTAGGAACATCGCCAAAAGCAAGGGAAGCAAGGGCAAAAATGAACTATTGGGATTTTATCAAGATCAAAAGCTTTTGCACAGCAAAGGAAACAGTGAACAAAACCAAAAGACAACTGACAGAATGGGAGAAGATATTTGCAAATGACATATCAGATAAAGGGCTAGTGTCCAAAATCTATAAAGAACTTAGCAAACTCAACACCCAAAGAACAAATAATCCAATCAAGAAATGGGCAGAGGACATGAACAGACATTTCTGCAAAGAAGACATCCAGATGGCCAACAGACACACGAAAAAGTGCTCCACATCACTCGGCATCAGGGAAATACAAATGAAAACCACAATGAGATATCACCTCACACCAGTCAGAATGGCTAAAATGAACAAGTCAGGAAATGACAGATGCTGGCGAGGATGCGGAGAAAGGGGACCCCTCCTACACTGTTGGTGGGAATGCAAGCTGGTGCAACCACTCTGGAAAACAGCATGGAGGTTCCTCAAAATGTTGAAAATAGAACTACCCTATGACCCAGCAATTGCACTGCTGGGTATTTACCCTAAATATACAAACGTAGTGATCCGAAGGGGCACGTGCACCCGAATGTTTATAGCAGCAATGTCTACAATACCCAAACTATGGAAAGAACCTAGATGTCCATCAACAGACGAATGGATAAAGAAGACGTGGTATAGATACACAATGGAATACTATGCAGCCATCAAAAGAAATGAAATCTTGCCATTTGCGACGACGTGGATGGAACTAGAGGGTATCATGCTTAGCGAAATAAGTCAATCGGAGAAAGACAACTATCATATGATCTCCCTGATATGAGGGAGAGGAGATGCAACATGGGGGGTTAAGGGGGTAGGAGAAGAGTAAATGAAACAAGATGGAATTGGGAGGGCAAACCATAAGTGACTCTTAATCTCACAAAACAAACTGAGGGTTGATGGGGGGAGGGGGGTTGGGAGGGGAGTGGGATTATGTTCACTGGGGAGGGTATGTGCTATGGTGAGTGCTGTGAAGTGTGTAAACCTGGCGATTCACAGACCTGTACCCCTGGGGATAAAAATATATGTTTATAAAAAATAAAATTAATTAAAAAAAAAAAAAAAAGAAAGAAAAGGACAGTCAACCGAATAGGGAAAAAAATGGACAAAAGAATTGAACAGAATCTTTATAAAAGAGGACATAAGTGATCAATAAGTATATTAAAGTTGCTTAACTTTATTAGTCTACAGGGAATACAAATTAAAACCACAGTATGTCACCAGTTCACCCCCCCACCATAATAGTTATAATTAAGCAAACCAAAAAAGATACTCTCCAGTATTAGCAAGAATGCAGAACAATCAGAACTCTCATACACTGCACGTGGGAATGAAAACTGATGCAATGACTTTAGAAAATGGTGTGGTGATATCCACTAAACATATGTGGAACTTTGATTTAACAATTTCACTTCTAGAAAATATCCAAGAGAAATATATACATTCATTCTCCAAAAAAGATAAACATAATTATATTCATAGCTTGAAATAGCTCTAAACACTCATCGGCACTAGAAGGCACAAAGAAACTGTGGAACATTCATACAGTAGAATACTATACAGTAATGAAAATGCAGTGTTTGATTCCATTTTTACCTAAGTCAAAAATGGGAGAATTAACCATTGGTTTTTACTTTGCTAAGTCAGTTCACTTGTTCGATTCTGATTGCATGGGTGGGTATGTTCACCTTATAAAATTCATTTATAGATATGTATGCACTTTTCTATTATGTATGTTATACATTATTTAAAAAGCTCAAAAATCAATCACAGCATGCACGAAGGCTAGTCTTACATGAAGAGTACATGAATAAGTATAATGATTATACTCTAATACTTGTGTATAAGACACTCATAGAACTTTATCTACTTATATGATTTAATTACACAAATGATGAGTTGAAATTGTTACTCCCAGTTTCCAGTGAGACTGTTATTTACTACAGAGTTTAAGAACCTCGTCAAAAAGCTATAACTCAAAATACATAATCTTCCTACTATGTGATTCTCCTTCCTAAAATGTATGAAATTCTGTAGCTAATCCAGGGGGCAATAAGGTATAAAAACATTAATTCAGTTTTGTCACAGAGTGGGTACACCAGAATATCAAAACCTGTGAAAGGAAGGGGAGGAAGCAGCACTAGACAGAGGGAAAAGATGAACTTTGATGCAAGCCCAGTAAAGCCTCAGCAACTGGGGCGCATGGGTGGCTCAGTGGGTTGAGCCTCTGCCTTCGGCTCAGGTCATGATATCAGGGTCCTGGGATAGAGCCCCACATGGGGATCTCTGCTCAGCGGGGAGCCTGCTTCCCCCTCTCTCTCTCTGCCTGCCTCTCTGCCTATTTGTGATCTCTGTCAAATAAGTAAATGAAATCTTTAAAAAAAAAAAAGCCTCAGCGAACCTGGCAGGAAGGCCGTCATTGTGTCCCTCACCCATGCGTCCCTTGCTTCCCTATCACTATCCGTCACTGATAGACATAAATACCTCTTGGGTCCCAGATGCAGGCTTCCCTGGGAAAGATGTGCTTTTGAGGGCTTGCTATACAAGAAGATACTCTCTATAGCTGAAGCCCCTCCCAAAAGGGCAGACAGCTGGAGTCTACCTGCTGACTACTCTCTCCACATTGGGCAAGTCCTTCCATGAAGGAGGAACTAGGCAGTTCATCTCCAGGTCTGCCACAAGGCTTTGACTGACCTGTTCTCTTTCGACCCTTAGAACCACACATGTGCTCAGTTCAAGGTCTTTGCCAGAAACCCTCTTCCCTCAAGGACCCATTTGAGTCTTACCTTCTTCAAGTATTCCCTCAACTCTCATCTTCTCAATGAGGCCCAACCTCAACACTATATGTGAAATTACACCAAACTCCCAATCCCTTGCTCCACATTCTCTTTACCTTTTGCTGTTTGCTTCATTCCTTTGCATGTATGTGCATATATGCATATAGACCATCTCTTAGCATATTCCATCATTTACTTATGTTTTACACTATGCTGCTTATTATTGGTACCTCCTTCTCTTAAGACCCAAGCTCCACAATGACAGAAATCTTTGCTTTGTTTACTGTGTTCCTAGAGTAGGAATCAACACGTAGTAGGTCTTAATAAATGTTTGTCAAATTAAATTGAGTAAAAGTGTATCTTTACTCCTGAATATGTACCTACCAGTAATATATGATTAATATCAACATCAAAAGAAAAGGAATTTATGGCTTCCAGTAGGAATGAGGAAGAGGATGACTGCCTGGTACAAAGAAGAGGTGCAGTGTTAAATAATTGTATCACTAATTAGTGTTTCCTTCTCTATTTTCCCTAAGAGAATTTTCACAGTGTGTGTCACTGACTAGGAAAGTAGGAAGGACATAAAGAACTGTCATAGCAGTAGGAATAATGTACAAACTTCTAAAAATCTATTCCTGGACATTTTTTTTTTTCAGTTTAAGATAGAGCAATTCCTATATCCAGTTAGAGTTAAGTAAGAGATAATAAAAACACTGAAAAATCAGCATTGTAGGAAAGGGGTAAAAATACAATTATCTATTCTAAGGAAAATATAATAGAGTAAGTTTACTATATATCAGTTATAGTGTTAAGTCCTTTTCCTCAATTGCCTCATTTAATATTCACATTTCTATGAACTAGGTACTCATTATCCCACTGCTATTTAATTTATATTAGCCTAACATTATAATATAAAGTTATTACTTTCACAGGTTAAAAAATCAAAGAGTAGAAAGAGTAACCAAGGTCACAGAATTAATCCCTGGTAAGCCAGAATTTGAACCCAGGCACTCTGACTGCAGAGCCCATAACCACCCTTTTTTGTCTCCCAGCCTTCTCCACGGTCCACACTACTTCCAACTGGACTTCATAGGAACGCAAATCAACTTCTCTTATGATAAACCACAAACATATTGGAGTATATCTGTTTAACACGCAGTGTTGCTCAGACTAACACAGTTAGAAGCATTTTGATTATGTATTTTTTAAAAAAGATTTTATTTATTTATTTGACAGAGAGACAGAGATCACAAGTAGGGAGAGAGGCAGGCAGAGAGAGAGGAAGGGAAGCAGGCTCCCTGCTAGACAGAGAGCCCGATGTGGGGCTCAATCCCAGGACCCTGAGATTATGACCTGAGCCAAAGGCAGAGGCTTTAACCCACTGAGCCACCCAGGTGCCCTGATTATGTATTTTTATATTGTGATTTGCCCACACGGAGTGAACCTTGCCTGATGCTCCGTTTATTAGCTCCCTGTGCTTCTCCCCATGCCCACTCCACCCCTCGGAGATGGTAGGAATCCAGAGAGCACAGTCATGGTGGAAAATTACGAAGGGGAAGACTTGAACCTAGGCCAAACTTCACAGAACGCGAGAAACTTCTGCCCTTGCTCAGTCCCGGGTTTCTGGTTCCTGGGGTTTTCTTCCAGGCAACAATACAGACAAGACCAACTAGTAAACCTGTATTGGTTTTTACTTCCCATCACTGGGCCAGTGATGCAGAAGCTCTTTCAACCCGTAAGATCAAGATTAAAATCATATATATGCAAATTAAATGCTTCATCTGACCTTGGCCTTAACTCTTGGTGGCACAAACTCATTGCAATCTCCTCTCAGACCCTCCCGGAAGGTGCAACTAACAAGAACCATTGATGTCCAACTTCTTAATTACTGTGGGTTTCATTTGCATATATATTTTCTCTTTACATACCATTATAGTTAGGAGTTATGTTGCTCTGAATGAAGAATTCCCCAGTGCAGGATTGCCCCAAATATAACTCAGCATAGTGAGATCCTACTATGATGTAAACTTTCCTCATTCTTGGGACGCCTGGGTGGCTCAGTGGGTTAAGCCGCTGCCTTCGGCTCAGGTCATGATCCCAGCGTCCTGGGATCGAGTCCCGTATCGGGCTCCTTGTTCTGTAGGGAGCCTGCTTCTCCCTCTGCCTCTGCCTGCCACTCTGTCTGCCTGTGCTCGCTCGCTCTCTCTCTGACAAATAAATAAATAAAATCTTAAAAAAAAAAATTTATTAAAAACTTTCCTCATTCTTGACGTCAAAAGAAAGCAAACCATTAGACAGTTGTAGCTTTTTTCTCACCTCTCTTCCTCTCTTCCTGTGAGATCTCTTTCCTTCAAGGTCTAGCTGATAAATCCTCTTATTTAATATTAACAATCAATATCTTTCTTTTGCTCTATTCCTCCTCTGATCAAGATGCCCCACACTCACTTTCACATGCATCCAATTAGCCTTCACTTAGTCTCAGGATCACAACTACTGTAGCACAACCTGGGAAATGTCACCTTTGGCTAGACATCCATGGGCCCAGCCATCGCTCAGGGTGCTCTTCTAAAAGCAGAATGAGGTGTGCACATCGTTCTCTGACATGAAGTAGAAAGGGGAGAATCCATTTCGGAGTCAACCCTCTGTCTCTGTCACCCTTGCATTTACCTTTTGGAAAATGTTTGTTTATATAAAAAAGATGAGCCTTCCTTCCTCCCCTCACCTTCTCCACCACCATTTACTGAGAATTCTCTTACGGAGAAGTTTTGCTTAGTTTTATTTTTCCTAATGCTGTTGAGCTGCCATGATTTGAAACATTGTTGTGGTGGTAGTGGGGAGGGATGGTTGGAATAAGCTTAACTAGAGAGGCTGAAGAGTTTGGAGGGTAGGGGGAGAAAAAGAAAAGAGAATGAGGCAGCTATCTGAGGTAAAGGAAAGCTGGAGAAACAGAAATGTTTAAAGGGTTGTTGTTTTGTTTCATCTGTTTTTGAAATTGTACCACACAAGCTGCTATATGATTGTTTTCTTCATCTTCCCCTGAAAACAAAATTAAAATATCAATAGTCCTTTTTGATTTTTTCTTTAACACCAGAAAAGGTTGTTTTATTTATTTTTTATTCAAATTCAATTAATTAAAATATAGTGTATTATTAGTTTCAGAGGTAGAGTTCAGTGATTCATCAGTCTTATATAATACCCAATGAGTCCTTTTGGATTTTTAAACAGTCCTTTGTGTTTAGGGAGAATTTTACAAATGTGAAATTGACTTTAGGGAAAGCGTGGAGCAAAAAGAGTTAAGTCACACTAGTTATGAAGGAATAATATGCAAACATATGTAAGTTAAAAAAGTCTCTTATACCAGTCTTGAGGGTTTTTACGCCATTTTTTTTAAGATTTTATTTATTTATTTGATAGACAGAGATCACAAGCAGGAAGAGAGAGAGGAGAAAGCAGGCCCCCCGCAGAGCAAAGAGCTCCCATTCACACCACACTAATGAAAAGCTAATATATATGTCCATATATTGCTGATACATTTTAGCAAAAATTAATAAGTGACTTCTGTGTGCCAGGAAATATGCTGAGGTCAGGGCAAAGATAAAAAGACATTGTCTATGACCCTGAGAATCTCACAATTTAGCAGAATAAACTGAATCATATTTTGTTATTTTGCCATTTGCTATAGCATGTTGTTTTTCAAAAAGTCCACTTGGATATGTAAATAATGGAAATAATAACTAGTCACAGAACACAAAGTGAAATGTATATAAAAAAATCATTGGGGGGCACCTGGGTGGCTCAGTGGGTTAAAGCCTCTGCCTTCAGTTCAGGTCATGGTCTCAGGGTCCTGGGATTGAGCCCCACATCGGGCTCTCTGCTCAGCAGGGAGCCTGCTTCCTCCTCTCTCACTCTGCCTTCCTCTCTGCCTACTTGTGATCTCTGTCTGTCAAATAAATAAATAAAAATCTTTAAAAAAAAAAAAATCATTGACCTGACCATTGTTATAATTCTTAGATAGGTATACAACATGCTATGTGGGGTACAAAATTGTGACTAACAAAGTTAATTTTGTTCTATTACCTCTAAAAGATGACGGCCTTAACAAGTACACATACTTCTGAGTAAATACATATTGCCTTCATCAATAATCTTCCAGAAACTATTCCATCAGCAGCCAATTCATCTATAAACTAAACCATGTAAGCGATACATTAGCTGGAATGCTAAGTAGCCCTGACTAGTATGAGCTCACATGTCACATAGATGAAAATTCAAAACGTCCCAAAGTCCCAGCGAAAGGATAAGTGAGAAGTACTTAGCTGGCTCTATTAGACTGTCTTTTTTGATTAGCTATGTCAAAGTACTTCAGCCAGGTTTAATCAGATGTTTCTCTTTGACTCTACTTCTCTTAGCTTGCAGCGCTCCACCTGGACATAATATTCCCTCCCGAATCATAGTCAATTTTGTAATGTTTTCCAAATCTATCACTACTGATATCAGTGGTAGCTATTATCCTTACTAAAAAAGAAAACATTGTAGCACAAGCAATAATGTCCACAGTTAGAGTCTCCTTGCAGTTTGGCAATGTTTGTTCTTCGTTCTCAATTCTGATTCATCTTAAGGATTTCATTTGGCATTGTTTGTTGAAAGTGAACATGTAAATAATACAACTTCTGTTTACGAAGGTTTCTTTCCCCTGTTTAATTCAACATTTCCTACTTTGAAATGTCAGTTTTTTTCTTCACCAAGCTATTCTAATATTTTTCAAATGATATGCAGTGGAATTCCTTTTTTTTTCCCCTTCAAATACAATTCTTCAAAAGCACCCCACATACCATATATGAAAAGATGAACTGTTGCTCAAGAAGTTGAACCATTTATTATGTGTTGGAATATTCAATTATTGTAACCTTAGGATTATATACAGCAGTTTGATAATCACTTCTTTAGATATTTCTTGTGTAATTCGTGAAAAGTTATCACACTATATTTGTATCGTGACTTCCCCTGTACATGCCAATACTCTTCAATTTATGGATCTTTTATAGCTTTGTAAACTTGGGGTAGGTGGATTCAAATGGAACTAGACTTACACTCTGACTTCACTGCATGCTTATTTGTGACCTTGAACAGTTATGCAAACTCTGTGTTAGAGTCTTTTTACCACTATTGTGGAATGAACAATCCTTGTTTTATACGGCAATTTTGAGGAGTAATGAGGTCAACATCAATAGAGCTCTGACACCCACCAAAGCTATCTGGAAAGACTTTGTCTCCTCTACACCATTGTGTATACACGATACACACTAAAGGATAGTTCAGACCACAAAATGTGAAAAAAAAAAATGTAGCTGCACTAGTGTCTTCTCTAATCTATTGGTTCTCAGAAATTGGTTGAAAGTCACTGGTTTTCTCTGAAGCACATTTCCATTGAAAGTTATAATTTTTGCCACAAGTTAATTGCCTCTTCAACTTCCACAAAAACTTTATCCCACTTGACAAGAAATGTTTGAACTTTGTTGGTGGGAGCTGATACGGCCACTATGGGAAAAAGTATGAACGTTCCTCAAAATATTAAAAATAGAACCACCATATGATCTAGCAATCCCACTTCTGAATATATATCCAGAGGAAATGAAAGCAGGATATCAAGGAGATAACTGGACTCTCATGTTTACGCAGCATTTTCCACAATAACCAAGATATGGAAACAACATAAGTTTCCATCAATAGGTGAATAAATAAAGATGTGGATAAAAAATGGATATAATGGAATATTAATTAGTTATGACAAAGAAGGAAATCTTGCTATGTGCAACAATATGGATGAAACTTGAGAGCATTATGCTGAGTGAAATAAGTCAAAGACAGACAAATATTGTATAATATGTGGAATCTAAAAATTTCAACTTATAGAAAGAGAAGAATGGTGGTTACCGGGGGCAAGGCATGAGTTGGGTAGGTGGAGTACATGGAGAAATCTCTTGGTCAAAGAGTATAAATTTAGAGTTAGAAGATGAGTAAGTTCTGGGGATCTGATGTATAGTACTATGATTATAGTAAACAATACTATATTATACACTTGAAAGTTGCCAACAGAGTAGATCGTAAATGCTCTCACATTGGTAATTATGTGACATGATGGAAGTGTTGGCTCATGCTTCAGAGGTAATCACACTGCATTACCTAAGTGTACCAATGAACATGTTGTATACCTTAACCTTACACAATGTTACATGTCAGTTATATCTAAATGAAACTGAGAAAAAAAGACCCAATGGGAAAGTTTAAAAAGAAATGTTTGTATTGTTTAAACCATTTAATGAAGGAGTTTCAAAGTAACTTTCAATTCATACAAAGGGATTAAGATATTTTTATGTCACATAAATATTCTTCTCTCTAGCCTTTAAATATAATACTTTTATTTTATAATAGCACATATTTTATTGTACCCCTATTTTTCTCTATGCTTTTTATCATCTATCTACTGTGGCTTTCCTGTAATCATGGCATTTGGTGAGTGTCCTACGGTAGTTTGGATATGTCTGTGATATACATGTTTATGTCATATTTGCTATTTTTGAAGTCAAGCAAGAAGAGTGATTGTTGGATTGGACTGTAAAAAAATGTTGAGTTTTGTAAAAAAAGACAGACAGAAAGAAAGAACAACAAAAGAACACAAAAAAACAAACAAAAAACCTCCAAAGTGTTTTCTTTCTTTCTTTCTTTCTTTCTTTCTTTTTTTTTTTACTTTATCTGTTTTATTCAATGCTTATGTAAACCATTCAGTTATAGATTTTTTTCAATTTAATTTTTGTCTGTGTGTTCCAAAATTCATTGTTTATGCAGCTCACCCAGTGTTCCAAGCAAGGTGTTTTTCAAAGTAGTTGCACCATTTTGCATTCTGATCAGCAATAAAGAAGAGTAACTGTTGCTCCACATCCATGCCAGCACTTGATGTTTCAGTATTTTCAGTTTCCATCATTCATATGTGTGTGGGAGTATCTCATTGTTTCAATTTTCAATTGAAAGAGCAATATGATGCTGAATATCTTTTCATATTATTTCTCTATTATTATTTCATCTATTTCATATTATTTGTCTTATCTTTATCTTTTATGAAGTATTTGTTTAGGTCTTTGGAATATTTTTCAATTTTTTTTTATTGTTTAGTTGTTTCCTCACTGTTGAGTTTTGAGACTTTTTAAAGAGTTTTTGTGTGCATTGGGTAACAGTTCTTTATCAGATCTGTTTTTTTGCAAACATTTTCACCTCACCTGTGGGTATTCTTCTAATTCTCCTAACATTGTCTTTCACAGAAGTTTTTAATTCTAATAATGTCTAACTTATCAATTATTTCTTTCATGCACCCTGTCTTTAGTGTTATGTCTAAAAAGGTCATCACTAAACCTGAGGTTGTCTAGATTTTCTCCTATGCTTTCCTTCAGGAATTTTGGGTTTGTCTCTCACATTTAGGTTTATGATCCAACTTGAGTTAACTGTTGTCAAAACATATCAGGACTTTAACTAGATTTAGTGGTAGTTGTGGTAGTGGTAGTGGTAGTAGCAGTAGTAGTAGTAGCAGTAGTAGTAGTATTTTGCATATGGATTTTCAATTAGTCCGACACCATTTGTTGAAAAGACAATTGTTCCACCACTGTATTGTTTTGACCCTTTATCAAAAATCAGTTGGCTATTCTTATGTAGGTGTATTTCTGGGCTCTCTATTGTGTTCTATTCATCTGTTCTTTTGCCAATACCACAATGTCTTGATTATAATGTCTTTAGTAAGTCTTGAAGTTGGGTAATGTCAATCCTCTGACTTTGTTCTTCTTGCCCAATATTGACTTTATTATTCTGGGTCTTTTGCTTCTCCATATAAACTTTAGAATCATTTTTGTCAACATGCATACCGAGATTTGTTTTAAAGGTTTTATCTATTTATTTGACAGAAAGAGAGAGGGGAAGAGAAAGCAAGAAAGACCAGGGGAGTAGCAGGCAGAAGGAGAAGCAGGGAGCCTGATGCGGAGCTTGATCCCAGTACCCTGGGATCATGACCTGAGCTGAAGGCAGATGCTTAATAACTGAGCCACCCCTAAATCCACAAATCAAGTTGGGGGAGCTAATATCTTGACAAATTTTGAGTTTACCTATCCACGTAATGAATTATCTCTCCATTTATTTGGTTCTTTGATTTCTTTCATCATAATTGTGTGGTTTCCCTCATGTAGACTTTATACATAGTTAGATTTAGTTTTGTTTCCATAGACTAAAATAATCTCAACTTTTTAAATTTGTAAACAATCAGATGGGGATAGGCAGGAAGTCTAGATCAAGGCTCTAGAATCCCCCAAAGAATATATGTATACCCTAACCACAATAAATGTGTAATAGATGGGGCACAGAATATAATACCAAAATGATAAGTTTAAATTCTAACAATATTTTTTTATTAACCACATGACCTTACCTAAACTAATCAACAAATCAGAGTCTCAATAATATGGGAATAGCATTGCACCTTCTATTTGATGTGTAATACTTTATATTTTTTAAAGAAATGCATTTTATAAAAACAAAATTGAAACATGTAATTTTGAATGAATGAATGAAGCCCAAGTTCAAATGATCATGCAATTGAGTCGAGGAAGAAAGGAGTAGAGAATAGAGAAAATAACAGAAAAACACAGCAAAGGATTTAAATAAAAAATCCATATATCAATTCAAAGATTCTGGGCAGTAAGTGATCAAAACCTAGACCACAATCTATTGAACAGTTTTAGAGCTACTGCAAGAAAAATTGATTTTGAGCTAGAGAGTAAGATACAGTGCTGTAAACACTTCAATTGAAACCTAAACTATTGAGCAAATTGGTTGTATTTGGGAATATTAGAATCCAGACTCCATTAGTGCAGTGCATTTTTCTATTTTATTTACTATTATATATTCAGCGTATAGAAAATTACCTGCACTCAAAGAATGTTATTGAATGAACACATAAATTAATGAACAAGATATGATATGAACAAGATAACATGAACAAGTTACTTTTAGAAGCTGGAAATACTCATACTCTATTTTGGGTAAAATAAATCCAACATTTAGTGCATCATAAATAGGATGATACTTTATCAGACTGAGAATCTTGACAGTCTTTATTATCAATATACTGATTGACTGATGGCACATTATATATCTATCTATGTATCTATGTGTTATAATTTAGAAGTATAATAGTTTGAATTTGTCAAGTAAAAGTAAAAAGCAACTAGTAAAGAATAATCCTATTCTTTTCCCCTTGTGCTTCTTTCAGGCCCTAATGCATTACCTGCCTTTGGCTTTTGTTTCCTTCCATTATAAATAAATCGGTTTCCTTGGCTGCAAGCTAACATCTGATTACTTCCTACCTTTGAATAACAAAGATAGTATTGACTCCAACCCAGGATAATGACTTTCCTTGTGGTTTTTTTTCCTTTAATTTTCTTTATTAAGTTAAAAAAGAGGCCACAATTTTAGGAAAAAAAAAAAAGCAGCAAGATATAAAATACAAAAGATATTGCAAATATTTCACAGAACAGCAAGCTGAATAGTGGTATTTCTTAGAAATAAAGAAATAATGTGACAGAAAATCAGAGTTTTGTTCAAGACAGCAGATTAAAATGGGTTATTATCAGCATTTTAAAAGTTCTCCCTGAACAATAAATCTAAAATTTTTAATAAAACTAACATTTTAAAATTATAAACACTCATTGATTGCTATATAACAATTTGTTAGGTTTGCGTTCTATGTCTATTTTCATAACCAATGCTTATTTCTTCAAGAGAGAAAATATAATAGGTTTTAAGTATTCCTAGGGTCTGGAGGGGAAAAGAAGATACACTATACTGAATACTATACGATCTTATGTTATAGTACCATAAAGGAATGGTTTTCATTAAGGATTTCCCATAAGAAATCATCAAGTAATTGTAATACCTATATGTATTACTAAATTGTTTCTCCATTCTGCCTTCCCTCACAGGTGCTTCCCACCACATGTGGATCGCTATGCTATATTATAACCACTAATCTATTAAATAAACTGACTTTATGAACAAAAACTCACACTGAGAACTAAAACTCAGAACTAAAAACTTTGCATGCAAAGACTGGGCCAGGTGTTTGCACTGTGTCGTGGGGCTAGGTAACAGCTTATCTACCTCATGGCTGGATGTGCCATTGCTCTATCACAGAAGGTACTGCCAACTGCCATTTCAGTAATTTCTGGGAAATTTCTCCTTGAAAATTAAGTTTGGTTTTAAGAAAGAGAGATTTCCAAGGAAGTTAATTTAGATCAGATAATTCTAAAACATTCATTATCTCTTGTAAGCTTCAAGTTACCAGCTCTTATCCTTCCTCCCTTCCTATCTTCCTTCCTTCCTTCCTCCCTCCCAGATTTATTTATTTATTTGAGAGAGAGAGAGTGCTGGGGGGAGGGGCAGAGGGATCAGGTGGGAGAGAATATCAAGCTGACTCCCCGCTGAAGCATAGAGACCTACACAGGGCTTGATCTCAGGCGACCCTGAGATCATAACTTCAGCCAAAACCCAGAATCAGATGCTCAACCAAATGAGCCTCCCAGGCACCCCATCACTGGCTCTTTGTCAACACATCCAGTCCCATAGTGAGTCATATTTTCTGTCACATTATAGAGAAGTCATTGTCTCTGCTAGAATTTACTGCTAATTACTCCAGTTTGGAGTCATTCATTTATATTTGAACATGATTAATGTCAATAGTCAAGACTAAGACAAAAATTGTACAGAGAAAATGAAAAATAATTGTGTCTCCCAGAAGTACCACAATAGTATTAGAATACTGGCAGGGGAAGATATATCTACCAAGTGTTAGAATCTCAATCTGGTATATGGTCTACCTATGAACTAGAACTCTCATTGTCCAAAATTTGAGGATATTGTGAATATTGCCAGAACTTTCTCCAATCACTTAACATAGGTCTTCGCTTTACTCAGAATATGTTGGCTCCAATTATAGTTACTCTATTTCCAACTGTATTTTGCTAAATTTTCAGATTATGAAATGTGATTACTATATCATACTTTATCTTTTTATCAACTTCTTCATACATACACACACACACATAGCTTTATTGTTTATTCTTTTATTTTTTCTTAAAATTTTCATTGGCCTTTTTGTTTTTGTTTGATTTTAGTTAAACTGCTCCTAATTTGTACATGACTAAAGCACAGTTCAGAGTAGCTTAAACAAATAAAATGCATTTGTTGGATTTACAGATGCAAGCACAGAATTATGGCCAGATTATGGGATTTAACTATTTTATCATTGATCAAATCTATCACACAGCTCTCCTTCGATTGTGCTGTCTTAATTTAGGGACAGACTTTCTCCAGTGTGCCAGGTCCCAAGATTTTAAGCTTATATATCCCTTGCAATTAAGGCAAGAGTATCTCCTTCTGATAGCTGCTCACTTTGCCCAGAGGTCATTAATTAATTGTAGAATTTGTTTGCCATCTTGAGTGGCTAAAAGTTTTCTAAACCATCTAGTCCTTGTTCCTCTTTGCTTAACAATTTTTCCTTCAAATTATCTTTCTCTTTTCACATTTTACTGTAAACAACAAGAACAGTAACTACCTTCAACACCTTGCTTGGATATTTGCTTATTTAAATAACCAAGTTCATGACTTATGTTTTCTTTCCACATAACCACAGGTAAAATTTTACTAAGCTTTCTGTAACCATATAACATGGATTACGCCTTATGTTCCTTATTTCCTTTAAGTCATCACTGGAAGTGTCCTCAAAGTCCAAGTTTCCACTAAGTGTTAGAGGTAACTTGGGCTTTCTTTAGCATAGTCCTCAAAATCGTTCCAGTCTTCCCATTGGCTGGGTCCAAAGCCATTTCCACATTTTTAGACATTGATACAGCAATAACCACTGTTCTGAGTTGAATGATATCTTCTTTACCCCACCAAAAAATGAAATCTTAACCACCAATCTCTGAACGTGACCTTATTTAGAAAGAAGATGTTTACATATAATCAAGTGAAGATGAGGTCATTTGGAAGGGCCATAATCTAATATGATTGTGCCCTTATTTTTTCCTGCTTTTATTTATTTATTTATTTATGGAGAAGGAGAAAGAGAAGGAGGAGCACAGGGAAAGTGAGAAAGAGAATCCCAAGTAGACTCTACACTGAATGCAAAGCCCGACATGGGGCTCTATCTCACAATTCTGAGATTGTGACCTGAACCAAAATCAAGAATTGGACGCTTAACCAACATAATCACCCAAGTACCTCATGACTGTCCCTTTAAAAAATAAAAAGAAAATTTGGACATAGAGACAGACACACACACAAGGAGAACACCATGTGAAGATGAAACAAAGAATGCCAAGGATGGCCAGAAAACCAACAGAAGTGAGGAAAGAGGCTAGGAACAAATTGTCATTCATAGGTCTCAGGTGAAACCACCCTGCCAACACCTTGATCTTGGACTTCTTACTTCCAGAACTATGAGATGACAGATTTATATTATTTAAGCACTCAGTTTGCTGTACCTCATTTCTGTAGGCCCAGCAAACTAATATATCCATTTTCAGATATCAAAAACTGGATTTGTTCTCTATTACTGTAACATTACAATCCCAAATTCATCAGCTTCAAATAATACACATTTTGCACCTCACACTTTCTATGAACTGGGTGTCCAGGGATAGCTGAACTGGATCCTCTGCAAGTCTGTCATTAAGGTTCAGTAAAGGCTGAGTTTGCATGATAAGCTCCACTGGGAAAGGACTGATTCCAAGCTTGTATGACTGTGGGCATAATTCAATTATTTTAAGTCTGTAAGACTAAGGGTCTCAGTTTCTTGATGACTGTCAGCCAGAGGCTGCCATAAATTCTGAACTGTATTACCCTCTCCCTATAACTGCACACAACAAGGCAGCAGGCATCTTCAAAGCCAGCAAGGAGAGAGAGTTTCCTAACAAGACAAACATTATAATCTTATTTATAGTGATTGTGTACATGTAATAACATTTGTCTAGTTACCTTTACACACCATATTATACTGAACCAAGTTATAGGTCTTGCCATATCTAAGAGTAGAAGCTTACACAAGGGCATAAAAATATAAACACACTGGTAAAGGCAAGCATATATGGTTTTATTTACATTGTTATATAATTGTCCACAATAGTCTCTTTGATCTATTTTGGAATTGATTGTAATGTCTTCTCTTTAATTCCTGATTTTATTGGAGTTTTCTTTTTTTTTCTATGATTAGTCTAGTAAAGGGTTTGTTGCTTTTATTTACCTTTTTTAAGAACGAACTTAGTTTTTTTTTTATTTTTTTCTGTTGTTTTCCACTCTTTCATGATAAAATCTCCCAACAAATTTGCTCTAGAATGAATGTACCATAAAAAAATAAAAGCCTTTTATGAAAAGCCAACAGTCAGCGTTACACTCAATGGTGGAAAACTGAAAGCTTTTCCTCTAAGATCCAGAACAAGGCAAGGATAACCACTCTTGCCTTTTCTATTCAGATACTACTGGGAACCCTACCCAGAGCAATTAGTCAAAAAAAAAGAAATAAAGGCATCCAAATCAGAAAGGAAGAAGTAAAATTATCTGTTTACAGATAACATGATCTTATACAGTTGGTCCCCAACTTACAATGGTTAGACTTAGGATTTTTCAACTTCACAATTGTATGAAAGCAATATGCCTTCAGTAGAAACCACACTTCAACCATAACTCAAATTTTAAATTTTGAGCTTTTCCTGGGCTAGAAATATGCTTACAATCCTCTTTCATGATGCTGGTCAGTAACAGCAAAGCTGCAGCCCTCAGTCAGCCACATGATCACAAGGGATTATAACTGATACACTTTACCACCATTCTGTACCCATACAACCATTCTGTTTTTCACTTTCAGTACAGTATTCAATAAAGGACATGAGATATTCTACACTTTATTATAAAATAGGCTTGCAGGGGTGCCTGGGTCGCTCAGTCGGTTAAGCCTCTGTCTTCAGTTCAGGTCATGATCTCAGGGTCCTGGGATCGAGTCCCACATCAGGCTCTTTGCTCAGCAGGGAGCCTGCTTCCTCCTCTCTCTGCCTGCCTCTCTGCCTACTTGTGATTTCTCTCTCTGTCAAATAAATAAATAAAATCTTAAAATAAATAAAATAAAATAAGCTTGTGTTAGATGATTTTGCCCAACTGTAGGCTATTATGAGTGTTCTCAGCACATTTAAGGTAGGCTAGGATAAGCTATGATGTTCAGTAGGTTACTTGTAGTAAATGCATTTTCAACTTACAGTTGGTTTATAAGGTCATATTCCCATCATAAATTGAGGAAGATCTGTATGAAGAAAATCCTAAAGAATGTATATATATACACACACACACAAAATCTCTTAGAATGAAAAAATTCAGTTAAGTTGCAGGATATGAAATCAATACACAAATTTAGTTGAATTTTTATAGACCAACAATAATATATCCAAAAAGAATAGATCTTATGTTGTGTTCTTTTCACACACACAAAAATGACAATGATAATAATAAAAATAATAATAGAAGAGAGGAATAAACTTCTGGAGCTTATAGATATGTTTATAGCATAGACAGGTGATGGTTTCACAGAAGAATACTTGTCTCCAAACTTATCAAATTTTACATATTAAATGTGTACAACTTTCCATATGTCAATCATACCTTAATAAAGTGATCAAGGAACAGGTGTCCTCAAATAGCATATTAAAAAATAGTTGTCCTAGGGCACCTGATGGCTCAGTGGGTTAAGCGTCAGACTCTTGGTTTCAGCTCAGGTCATGATCTCAGGGTCCTGAGATCAAGCTCAGTGTGGAGCCTACTTGGGAGTCTTTCCCATTTCTTCTCCCTCCCACTCTGGGCCTCCCACTGCTTACCTGCTCTCTTATCCACTCTCTCTCTCTCTCTCAAAATAAACAAATAAATAAATAAAATATTTTAAAATGAAAAAAAATAGTTGTCCTGAAAGGACATATTTGTGTACGTATATGTATGCATATATATATATATATATTTATATTTTTTATATTTTATTTTTTATTTTATTCACTCATTTATTTATTTATTTAGAGAGAGGAGGAGAGAGAGAGCAAGAAAGAAGGAGCAGAGGGAGAGGGAGAAAGAGAATCTTTTTTTTTTTTTAAGATTTTATTTGTTTATTTGACAGACAGAGATCACAAGTAGGCAGAGAGGCAGGCAGATAGAGAGAGGGACGGAAGCAGGCTCCCCGCCGAGCAGAGAGCCCGATGTGGGGATCGATCCCAGGACCCTGGGATCATGACCTGAGCCGAAGGCAGAGGCTTTAACCCACTGAGCCACCCAGGTGCCCCGAGAAAGAGAATCTTAACCAGGCTCCATGCCCAGCGGGGAGCCCAACACAGGGCTCAAACTCACTATCCTGAGATCATGACCTGAGCTGAAATCAAGAGTTGGAAGCTTAATCAACTAAGCCACCCTGGTTCCCCATACTCCTCTTTTTTTAAAACTGCATTAAAAATGCATGGTGACAGAGATGTTCAACTTGAGATGATCTATCCTTCAGAGAAATATCCTTATACTGAGTTATTATTTTATCAACCATACGACAATTTACTTAGGCAATGAGGAACAGTGAAAAGTGCTATAGTTTGTTGACTTGTCCAAGCAATAAATGTTATAGTCAGTATTTTATATCCTAGTGCTCTTAAACATGTCAAAATGAATTTTGTCCAAAGACTGTGCATGAGACCAGGATAAACTAAATAAAAATAACTGTCAGGGAGACTGTCTTCAATCACCTTCTCCTCCTTCTAAGAGTATTAAGCTGCTAAAAAATACTATGTGTTCCTCGATATAATTTTCTGAAGTTTTATCTTTCATATAATTTTGTGTATTATAAGGCTTTCTTTGCCTTCTTGTGAATGTAAACCCTGTGTATGTATAGAAAAGTTCAGAAAAGCCATGTCAGGTAGTTTCCTGTAGGTATGCTCTAACTAGCAGGCCCTAGGGATACATTAGCTTTATTTGCTTGTCTTTAGTGAATTACTTGCAGTGCATCCAATGCTTGTCCTTGCTCTCAACATTCTAAACAGAAGAGAGATCTTAATGGGATGCATGCATTAACTGATTTGAGAGATTTCCTTAGATGCTGTTACTTCATTTTTATATCCAATCAATCTAGCTACTTTTTTGATTAAGCCTCATAAATGCAATATCTATTATATTGGTTAAGAATAGCAAATTTGTGAGGTCATACCAATTTTATTTATACATTAGGCTGCCAGCTATTATGGATATAACTTCAAACATTTCAAATTAGGCTTGGGAGCACAACTGTGATCTGAAATTAACTTTTTAAGAATGTACAAGGAAATAAAATACTTCCAGAGCATGAAAATTTAGTCTGGGTCATGTTTCTTTCTGCCTGAACTGTCTATATAATATAAATACTTTAATACTTTAATATAAATACTTTAATTTAATTTCCTTAGCACATTGCTGACCTTTCCACACCAACATTTTTTTCAGTCTGATTATGAACTGAAGAGTCAGGGACAAAGACTTAGCACATTTAATTCAAGTTCCATGAAAAGCATCATGAGCAAAAATGAGGGCTGCACTAAGTCGGGAGCCATAGCAAGGAAGAGATGACCAGAAAGGTAAACACCTGAAAAGACAGCCAGTAGGATGAGCCTACATGTCCACAGTACCAGAGGCCAAAACAAACAAAAGTTTAAGAATCAAACAGGCTGATCCAGAAGCCAAGTGTTAACCTCTGTTGGCTGTGCGCTAGGATTTACATGCAGATCTGTCCAATTTCAACACTCTACTGCCATTTCCATTCCACTGCCCTGACTATTAGAGTTAGCAGATGGCAAGGACAAGCACACTTTCCAACAGTCTTCACTGGAAACAAAAATGTATTCTTCCAAATGATATTGCTATAAAACACTAACTCTAAACTACAGAGAGAAATGCTTAAAGCCTATTTCAATAGTAAGAAATATATTCTAAGTTAATTTAAATGACTAATAGAAGTTGTTGAAATTTGGCTACCAGGTATAGCTTTTTCAAACTTCTTTCTAAGCAAGAAAAACTAAATTCCACAGTGGGTAATAATTACGCTAGTCATTTTTTTTTTTTTTTAATACATGAAGTATGGCAGGTGACGTAACAGCAGGTTCTCACCTAGAAAAACACATTAAAACTGAAAGTTAAATGAAACAGTTCCATAACTTTATTATCTACAAAGAAATAAGAAGCTGAAGAACTGTAATTGGCATTTGACTAAAATTAGTTGACTAGATATTTTTATGTTGTACTAGCATAGCAGTGCAATTTTTATTTCTGGAAAATAAGATTACTGATTTTATAAACCACTTATAAAATTCGGCTAACAAAATGAACTAAAACTTAGAGTACCTTCTGTTGGCCCTAATATTTCCAAAGATCATGAAACACTAATGTATTCTCAGAACCCAAAATTTTCTCTTCAGTGAAACAGGGGAAACTCACAGATATTTATCTCCCTCATAGTGTGATGTATTCATAAAAATTATTTAAAGTATAATAAATAAGTATACAGTAAGAACCGGCTATGCCTTTAGTGTTCTCTGCTAGGTGCTAGAGGAAGTGAAGAATAGCTTCCATATTCTCCATATTCTGTAACTTCTGAATTAACTGAATTAACAATTCATGAATAATTCAGGAAAATTTAGTACTAATCTAGTTGATTCTTGACTGTGAGGATTCAATGAAAGTGAGAAGATTCAATGAAAGTGAGACCATTATATACTTCAAAGATACGACATGTCTTTATAGGAAAGATGCACATTAACAAGGCCTCAACTATGACTATGGGTTTAAGTAGGTGAAACAAAGGAATGGGTATTTTTCAGGCAAAAGAAGTAATAGGTTAAAAAAAAATTTTTTTAAATCATGAATATCTGGGTGGCTCAGTCAGTTAAACATCCAACTCTGAATTTTGGTTCAGGTCATGATCTCAGGTTTGTGGGACTAGGCCCCATATAGGGCTCCATGCTCAGCCCAGAGTCTGTTCAAGGTTCTCTCTCCCCCTCCCCCTGCAACACCCATTCACAGGCATATTCTCTTTCGAAATAAATAAATAATAAGATATATTTTTTTAAAAAATCATGAACTTATAAAATGGTGTCCAAGGGTCTCAGTGCTGCCATCAGAGAACCACATAGCAGTAGTACTGTTTCCTTCCCCTTCTGAAAAGCTCCATATTATACTGAGAAGGAAGGATTTTTTTTTTTTAAAGATTTTTATTTATTTATTTGACAGAGAGAAATCACAAGTAGGCAGAGAGGCAGGCAGAGAGAGAGAGGAGGAAGCAGGCTCCCTGCTGAGCAGAAAGCCCGATGCGGGGCTCGAACCCAGGACCTGGGATCATGACCTGAGCCGAAGGCAGCGGCTCAACCCACTGAGCCACCCAGGCGCCCCGAGAAGGAAGGATTTTTATGCCAAAAGAGTAAGGGTTAAAAGAGTCGCTAGAAGACCCTCATTTGATGCAAGATGATCTCAGCCTGTTGCCATCCATTATATCATCATTCTCATTCTGATTCCTTCTGAAGCATAACTTTCTTTAAGGATGAAAAAAGAAACCCAATAATAGTAAGTAAATTTTAAATCTAACTGGAAAAACAGTAACATTAATTAAAAGATAGTATATACCCCTGTTTAGGCAAGAACACAAAATATATCTCATTTTGATATAGTGCTTAGCATTTAGCACTGAAAATTTTAAAAAATCAGCATGCTTTTCATCTACAGCTTCCCAAATGTAATTGGATTACATGAGAAAAAGAATAACATAAAGCTTTTTTTATTTTTATTACGTTTTTTTTACCTTTTTATTATTATAAAGAATGTAAAGATTCTTTGTATTAATACAAAGAAATATGATATTATTTTGGTCAGTTTCTGACACCTACCATGATAGTCAATAGACGATCAAGTTCTTCTATGATGAATCTTAAGGACAAAAGGAAAAAAAGAAAATAGAAAGTCAAAGGATGAAAGGAAATGTGCCAAAAGGAATATGTAATAGGACTTGCAGATCCTTACAGCCACCTCAGTGGCCAATTTATGCTTTAGATATCTATGCTTTAGATATCTAAGAAAACACTTTATTCTAGAATATTGTATATTTATATGATTAAGCACGTAAATTAAAAAACAATAGTATGATAATATGAAAGGATAATGTATCTAAAATCCAGTAGTTATTGAGCAAAGGATGAACTACAATTATATTAAATAATTATTATTATCATTATCATCATCATTATTATCATACGATATTGTATACAGACAAATTCTGAAATTCTTTTAGAAAATTTAAGTCATATATTAGAAATAAGTAGCAATATATATAGGTAATCCCAACCCTAGATGACTGAGCAAGAATCTCTATAAAGGGATATACCCACAGTTATGAATGTGTAGATATGTTAGGATATAATGTGATGGGGTGCTAAGAAATATAGGAAAAATAGAACAATATTAATTTAAAATTGATAAATGTAAAAAGAAATAAAGCCGACATTCAAAATATGGTGAAAAATTCCAGGAATCTCAGGTGGCCAACATCCCTCTTCTCTTCCTCCTGAAAGACAAAACTTCCAATTGTATAGGATACCCTGTACAAAAAATGAATTCAGTGCTGACTTGATAGAAAGAATGACATTTACTAAAGCAACACTAGCTTCTCCTTCCTAAAGATCACAGATGTTCCTGGGAGATATATACACAAATAAAATCAAAGAGTGACTTTAAAGATTATTATCTGGTCATTGTTTTTAGTCATTAGACTTTGACAAAAAGTATTATGTTAAATGCCTATAGTAGAAAAATGTTAATATTTGCCATGGATTAAGATAACCACAAATGAAAGGTACTTCTATTCTTTTGATAGGATTGTACAATATAAACATGTGCATACATATTTGACAATGCATCTTAAAATAATTTTAAATTATTGAAGAATAGATTAATGCTTTCCGAGAACAATATAAACCATACATAAAAGCTAAGAAATGTGAGATCATCATCCTTACTTAGCAGCAAAGGTAAAACAACAATATGAGATATGTCACCTTAAATTCAGTAATACATTTGGGTTCCTTTATGTTTGTAACATATAGCGGTTGGAACACATATTTCCAGGATTCTTCAAGTGTTCGGGACAGAAATCCAACCTAAACTATCTTAAACAAAGGGAGAAATATTAGTTCAAATAACTGGACATTCTAGTTGCAGATCTCTCTAAGCCAGGGAGAGATCCAAAGCTCAAGCTAGATATTTAGGATTTAGTCTTTCTCTTTCTCTTGGCTGTATTTAAACTATGTGACCTCAGTTTCAGGCAGTATCTCTTCAGGCACCCTTCTCTGCCTACACCTCCTGGCCTAACATCTGTATTGGATTTTTGGATGAAGAAATTGATATAAATATAGCAACATGATAAAATGTAGAAAACAAAGTATTGAGTGAAAAGAAAAAACCAAGATCTATAGTACAACACAATAAGGTAAATTAATAACATATACACAAAAATCATATTTTATAAGAATTTATATATACATATACAAATATATTAGAGGGAGTACCTATGGAAAATGAGGGTAGGAAAATGAAAGTAGACTATGAACTGAATGGGGAAAAAATAAAATATTAAAAAGCAAGAGAAACTTTGCAAAAACAAACCAATGATTTGGTTGTACAATGAGCTGAAATCAAGGAAAGAAGGAAGGAAAGGGAAGAGACAGAAAGGAAAAACCAAGGGAAGATTATGGAAATTTGTATATGGCACAATAGCACAAGTAGTCACCCTCATCAACCTTCAGCTTCTGCCCAATGTCATCCAAAGCACAAGCATCAGTCCCTTAAGTCCAGGCCATAAACACCAAAGATAATCTCTAACAAAACTGAACAGTTTGGGAAAATCTGGTGTGAACATAGATGTTCCAGAGTAAAGCTCTTCCCATTCAACCAATATTAGTATCAATAGCAAGAGAGCTGGCTCACAGCACGCTCACTCTACAAGCAGAGTGAGTCCAACAACAGTGTGCCCCACACACATGGGATTCCCTTTGAACTCCAGAGCTTCCAATCTTATTCAGGTTGTTGGCAAAATAACTTCCTTGTAGTTGTAGGACTGAGATCTCAATTATTTTACTGTCTATTGGATGAGGATCACTATCACACTGGAGGCCTTGCTCAGGTTCTACCCACATGGCCCTCTCAAAACAAGGCAGCTCACATCTTCAAAGCCAGAATCTCTCCCCAGTCTGGTAAGAAGAATTCTTATATAATGTAAATGTAATAATAAAGGTGGCTATCCTAGCCCTCTGCCAAGTTAGGAAACCTAATCAAGGAAGTGATTACCTCATCTATTCATAGGTCTTACCCACACTCACGGGGGAAGAATTATCTAAGTAAGGCATTTTATACAAAGTGGCTGGAATCGTAGCAGCCATCTTAGAATTCTGCCTACCACACATGGGTAAAGAACTTGGAAGACCCAGAGAAGATCAATCCAAGAGGTCCAATATTACTCTAACAGTAATTTCAGAGAGAACAAGAGAGTGAATAGAGGGAAAGAAAATATCAAAATTCCCTGAGAACTAAAGAACAGAAGACTTCAGAATGAAACACTTACTGAACACCATGTGCAAAGAAAATAACAGATCTATATCTATACATGTCATGTCATCAGGAGAAAAAGAAAATCCTGAAATCTTCCAAAGAGGAATCAAACAAGCCAACTGAGTAACATCTATCTTTGTAGTAGCAACACCAATGGTTGGGAAACATGCTCTCAAATTGGAAATAATGCTCTCAAAGTTTTAGGGGAAAATTTTTCTCAATCTAGAATTCTATAACAAGTCCAGACAACCATTATCTATAAAAACAAAATAAAATGATCTGATATGTTCAAAAAGTATGTATTTTCTATACACTATTTTAGAGAACTACTTGAGATTCTACTACAACAAATAAGGGAATAAAGTAGAAGAGAGAGAGAGAGAGAAAACAGGGTATTCACCCAAAAAAACTAAGGAAAGTTCCAAGATAGTAGCTAAGGTATGAGAATCAAAGTGGAGAACAGAGGGTTGGATATAATCTACAAGAGTCATGTTTGGTTCAAGAAACCCACTTGAAAGAATAAAGTATATAAGAAGTAATCTAAAAATATTGAGCTTGTGATAAAGGTAAACAATGTAAGACTAGCAGAAATGCAAGGAGAAGCAAGAGCAAATGCAAGAACAAAATTAACAAAATTAACTAAAATGTAGCATGATTTTAAGCAATTGGTAGAATATAAGAAAAGAGTCTCTATTTGATACCCATTAGTGAGAACATTTTCCTTCAAATGGCTCTACATTTAAGGAGAAGAGACTGTCCATCTTAGCAATCACCTCAGTCCACACCCAGCAATATTTTCATGGTCATTATATGCTGATCACAAGTATTTAAACTCTGAAATTGCCTATGGTTTGGTATACTGTATAATGTAAATATTAATGACCTTGACAAAATGAAAGCCTAACTGACAGAAGAGGGTAGGTAGACGGGAGAGGGAGGAAACAAGAAAGATGGAGAAAAAGATTGAGACACAATATTTTCAAGTAACAAATGGAGACTTAAGAGATACCATCAAAAATTGACCAATCACAGGGGCGCCTGGGTGGCTCAGTGGGTTAAAGCCTCTGCCTTCGGCTCAGGTCATGATCCCGGGGTCCTGGGATCGAGCCCCACATCTGGCTCTCTGTTCTGTGGGGAGCCTGCTTCCTCCTCTCTCTCTGCCTGCCTCTCTGCCTATTTGTGATCTCTCTCTGTCCAATAAATAAATAAAATCTTTAAAAAAAAATTGACCAATCACAGATACATATGTATAGGATTTAAATTGACCAAATGGGACTAAAAGTATTAGTTAATATTAGGATTTGGGAGTAGAGAGGAGATGGAGAGAGTGGGAAAAAATACCCATCTTTCATAACACAGAGTCAATAAATATTGCATTCAAGAAACAGACAAAGAAGTATGTTATCTAGAGTTATAGAGGAAACAAAAACAAAATAACATACAGTAAAAGAGTTTGCCTTTTGACAACGGTGCTTAGGGTTTGGAAGGAAAGGAAGAAGGCAATGGCATGTCACCATGAACAGATTTTTCTTCTCTATTTGACTGCATTATGAAATGCATATATTCTTTTTAAGGATTTTCTTTGAGAGAGAGAGAATGAAAGAGGCAGGATCAGGGAAGGGGGCACAGGGAGAGAGACTCTTAAGCAGGCTCCACACTCAGCATGGAGACCAATTCAGTGCTTGATCTCACGACCCAAAGAATATGACCCAAGCTGAAATCAAGAGTCAGATGCTTAACCAAGTGAACCACCAAGGCACCCCTCGATTATATGTATTAATTTGTTTAGAATGTATTTGAAATTTATTTAGGAACAATATTGTTCCTGTTCAAGAAGTAACAGCACTTGAAAAACATTTTTTTGTATGTGTTCTGAAATTCTGTGAGCAGTTTTGATGGATTCGAACAAGAGAACTTTTTTTATTCATCATTTAATAATTTTGCAAAGCAGTAAGAAATAAACATTATAGTTAACATTTGCTGAGTCTTACTCACACCATCAAATTAACATGGCACTTGTCACCATCTGTCTAAAAGGGAAAAGCTGGGCATTATTGAAACTCCATGATAGAACTTGCACAAACACAGAGCTCAGGAAGTCTTGCCTAGTGGCATTCTGTTCCCTGGCTATGCCCATTTTGCTGCCCTAAAAGAAGATATAGCTTAACTAGAAAAGGCTTGCTGATTTAAAGCCTAGAAGAGAACAAAGACAAGGAATTTAACCTAATGTAAACTTTTTTTTTTTCCCCCAAACATAAGGTATGCTTTGCCACAATGTATTAGCACCCTGCCATCTCTCCAACTACAGTATAACTGGGATTATTTTTGTTTGTTTTTTTCTCAAAGGACACATGGTTATGAGGAATCAGAAATCCCCATCACATGTGGTTAACAGCCGAGGACGGAGTACTGGGGAGTTCTGACTTCCAATTCAGGAGTAAAAAAAGCACTGGATCGATTGTATATGTCAACCCACATGGGATCTTATTGATTATAAATGGAAGTTAGTTATCATAAAACAAAAACAAAGATAAGTGACCTTTCTGTCAACAAATATAATATCCCCACTTAAAAACACACTCATGTACCCACTCACATCCAAGTCTGATGGCTTGTGTTTTAGAGCAATACTTTCCAAATTTTGAAGTTGAACACCAGTCACTTGGGAACCTGTAATGGGGTTGAGATTCTGCTTTTCTAACAAGTCCCCAGGTGATGGCTAATCACATTTTGTGTAGTAAGGAGAGCTTCCAAATCTGTGTTTTAGTCAAGGACAAGTACACAGAACACTTCCTCTGAAGAATAAAATGCAGCATTATTCACAAAAACCAAGATATGGAAACAATCCGAGTGTCTGATGGATGAATGAGATGAAGAAAATGCAAAATGTACATACACCATAGAATATTATTCGGCCTTAGAAAAGAAGAAAATCCTCCCATTTGTGACAGCTTAGGTGGACCTGGAGGATATTATGCTAACTGAAAGAAACCAATCACAAAAGACCAAATCCTGCATGACTCCATGTCTGTGAGGTACCTAAAATAGTTAAATTCATAGTAGCAGAGAATGGAATGTCGTTTGCTGGGGCTGGGAGGTAGGACAAATGGGAACTTGTTGTTCAATAGGTATAAACTTTCAATTATACAAGATGGAAAGGTCTAGAAACCTGTACAACATGTTCCCTATAGTTAACAGTACAGTATTGTGCATTTTAAAATATGTTAAGAGGGTAGATCCGTTGTTAAATCCTCCTAACAGACACACATGACCCAAAAAAGGAAACACAGGAAAGTTTGGGAAGTATTGTTTAATTGTGGCGATGGTATTACAGGTGTTTGCTTATGTCCAAACTTATCAAATTGTACCAACTAAATATATGCAGTTCTTTGTGTATCAATTACACCTCAATAAAGCTATTAAATTTAAAAAGTATTTTGGGAATTAGATTAGCAATATGTACCTACAGGGAGAAAAGAGAATAAAATGACTAGCAAAGAAAATAGAACTTTGAAACCAGAAAAAACCCTTTAAGAAACCTGTTTCATATTTAGATACCTACATTTTTCTGTTGCAGTATCAGAATACCTCACTAAACTGCTTTTTTAAAAAAGATTTTATTTACTTGATAGAGAGACAGAGAGAAAGAGAGAGAACACGAGCGAGGGGAGGAGCAGAAGGAGAAGAAAACTCCCTGCTGAGCAGGGAGCCTGAAGCTAGGCTCCATCCCAGGACCCTGGGCTCATGACCTGAGCTGAAGGCAGATGCTTAACCAACTGAGCAACCCAAGCAGCCCTCCTTAAACTGCTTTAAAATGTATGAATTCGGGGCGCCTGCATGGCTCAGCTGTTAAGTGTCTGCCTCCGATTCAGGTCATGATCCCAGGGTCCTGGCATCAAGCCCCACATCAGGTTCCCTGCTTGGCAGGAAATCTACTTCTCCCTCTCCCACTCCCCCTACTTGTGTTCCCTCTCTTTCTGTCTGTCTCTGTCAAATAAATAAATGAAATCTTTTTTTAAAAAATGTATGAATTAATCATCTTAAATAATCACAACAAAATTATTAGGAGTTTATTAAAATCAAAAGAGGGGTTTTTATTCTTAAAGCCTATATCTATTTTCTGTCTGCACACTTGCTTAAGTTGTGCTATATTCCAATAAAGTAAAAAGTGAGTGATTTGGAATTTTTTCAGTCTGTTCTAAATGTCACAGATTACTGATCAGTCATAGCAAAGAGAAATTTGTAAGACTAAATACTATAAAAGATAAAAAAGGGGAAGGAGGATGTGGTCCTGTAATTATTCTGAAAAACAAAGCCTTTATTTACCTCCTGAGGAACACAACTCACAGGAAATTATAAATCACTGAGGAATAATGAAAAATTAGCAGATTCTTCTATTGAATCAGAGTGTAGCTGGAAGGTCAGGTATGTTTAAAATAATGTTCACTACAAAATTAATTCTTTTAATTTGAGATATAATACCAACTATGAACCTGTTTTTCAGACTTTGTCTGTTTTTTCCTGGAAAGTTCTATATTTTATCACCATGCTAATACCTGTAGATGTAAGAAAAAATAGGCATCCAAAACATGTGTATCTACTCTTTTATTTATTTATTAAAATCTTACATTTACAATTAAAGAAAGAATACTATCTTAATGAACCAAAATAAAAACATGTCCTCAAGACTGAGTCTATTGTCAAGGAGTAGCACAAGTCTAAATAAACCTTAAACAGAATTTAACTTTGCAAAGCAAAAGAAATATCAAGCTGTCAAACCCATTTGTACTTGGTTTAAATATTTAAATTAGTAAAAATATTGCCTTTGTTTCCAGAAAAACTATTGAACTAAGAAACTTCCTGACTTTAAAGATTATTAAAAAGATTGTCCAATATGTGACTGTTATGAGCCCACAAAAATTCAATTTTTATTTGCCAAGTTAAATCTTCCAGCAAATTGTTGGCAGTGTGAGGTTGGATACTCATATCACAATAATCCTGCCCAAATAGTCATGTTTGATTACTCCTTGTTCTGTGCTGAGAGGGAAAAGTCCAATAAATTCTCACTACTACTTTTCAAACCAGACAGTAGTCACTGTAAACATAAGAGAATAAGACAAAATGAGTGCCAGCAGGAGCACACCTTTTTCCCTAAATGTTGGATTCTGAGAGAAGTATAATAAATGTGAAGGAAAAGCCAAAAATGTAATTTTTGGAGAGCCTAAGGAGTAGGAACATTTCAGTAGGACCCCTCACTATTTCCCTTCCTATGAAGAGATACGAAAATAAATATTTATCTCAATCAATATGAAAATTTAAAAAAAAATACCCTTTCAGTCCATTCAATGCAGCTACTGGGAGCTCCCAGATTCCAGGATATTAACCACTGTAGAAAAAGGAGCCTCTACCTATAAGTCATCATAACAAATAATTGATTAATTAAAAATGCCTCTTCTGTTCAGTAATCATTTCAGTAAGGACATGGGCTTAGTTTCTGTAAATGAGACATAAAATGATAATGTCTGAAATATGACAGTCTATTTCTCTCACACATAAAACCTGAGCTGATGAGATGCTCCCACAAGGTCACATGTGGCTAAGCATTCTTCCTTCCTCTTGCACTGGTATCCCTAGGATCTGACCCTACCTACATCTTCTAAGATGACAATTTCACATTCTAGCTACCAAAAAAGAGTAGAGAGAAAGAGAAGAAGGAATTCTTTATTTATGAAGGTAAAATTAAAGAGTTGGACCCATGGTGTCTTCCTGGCAAGAACTTAGTCCTTTAACTACATTTAGCTATAAGGAAATCTGGAAAATGTAGCCACTAACTGGACACCCACATACCAAAATAACAGTAATTCTATTTGTATAGAAGAAGGGGGACAATGAACAGCCTCTGCCAGTGTCACTTTTGGATATCTCAAGACACCAACACGTGCCTCATCCTCTTAGTGGTAAGGACTAAATGAAATAATAAGTACAAAAGTATTATGTAAAACATAAAGCAATGTATGCATGGAAGACATCATCTATTCTTCATACCAACATTTTAGTGACTAAATGGGAAAAAAACAAATCAGAAAGATAAAGCATAGCACATAGGGAACTATTTAGTTATCCTGTTCTCAAGGAAGGAGCATAAAGAAAAATCTATTTTTGTGACTGTCTGAAGTTCATGCTAGTTATCTGTGATGTGTTAGACGCAGGAAGGATGCGTTCAGAATGTGAAGGTGAATACCGTCATTTGAAATGACACCTATTTGCATCAGAATATTTCAGATGACCTTCCAGTTCATGCTTCTCTCTCCAAGAACTGCTACCACATCAACTTTTTTTTTTTTTTTTTTTTTTTTTTACCACATCAACTTTAAGGAAACCAACCCTGTGTGCCAAGAAGCGTGCTCGGCACTAGAGATGAAGATGAATGTTTTTCAAGTAAGAAAGACCTCTCTCTGCAGGGCTTTATTTTTTTTTTCCCCAGATTTAAGTCAGAAACTTACAAAACAATGTTGCAACCAAAATTATGTTGATATTTCTTAAAGTCCTGTGGGAGGAGCCTACAAAAGAAATTTATTCTAAAAGCATGGCATTTTGGTATCATGCGAATAATGCTTTAAAATGCTCACATATCAGTAGCATGTTTTTCTAAAGTTAAAATATTGAGTAAAATTAATTCATTGCAATTTTGGGAAACAGTGGGTATTACTCAAAACACTTCCTATGCTACTAAAGTTCTTGAAATTTCAAAATGAGTAAACTGTGTGTGTGTGTGTGTATTAGCTTATTACTTATTATATAATTTTATGTATATGCAATATAAATACAGTGCTGTTTCTTATATTTCTATCTTTACTGAATTTGTTTCTTGGCAGCAAGTAGAATATACATGGAATAAAAAAGACTTTTTGTATTATTAACTTTTTCTTTGAATATAATTGTCCTTTGAAAACAAAAGAGAGCAAAGCAACCTATCAAAACATAAAATTATTTCCAGTGTGAGAAATTTAGGGCATTATTTTAAAAGGATTTATAACCATCTTCCTATATATTTGCCCAGATGGATGGTTAAGGCCAGAGTGATAAAATGGTAATATTGTTAGACACTAAATATTCTGGCATTACTAAGTCTGTTATTACATTTCATGTCATCATTAAGTCAAAGAACATCCAGGATGTAATTTTGTTTGGTATCTCTTGCTAGCTAGACAGTAAAATTAGAACTCTGAGGCCAACTCAAAAATCATCTTGAAGTAATGGTTTATAGCTTAATGGATGTCTTAGCATAAAATATTTGCATACTCACGTTGATTCTGTTTGACACTGGTATATGCAATATGAATACAAGTAAACTTTCCAATTTATATTTGATCCTAACATTTAAGATGTTTTCTGAAATCAAATATTTTTAGCAGGATATCATATTTTATTATGCATTTTGTATTCCTTAGGAACTCATTTGTTTTCTGGGTCATTTCTTTACAATTAGATGCTCATAGCTATTTCACTACTTGATGAAACTTGGATTTTGAAAGTTTTTTAATTATAGTCCCAGTGTGCTCTAAACTTATACAATTAAACATTAAAAAAATAGAGTTCTGTTATTCTTCAGACCATGAATTTTTGTGATATTAATTGAGGGATCTCAAGCTCTCATTGACCAAAAATATCTCCCACCCTTCAGAAGTCTCTGAAATCCCAGCCTAAAGACCCATTTGTTCTTACTGCAATATAAACACAGATGTCATTGGCTCCTCTCTGTCAATGCGTACCTTTAAGCTAATTATCAGTCATAAACACATGACCATAGAACAGGTTTCTTGACACCTGGCCATCATCTTTGGCCTGGACTGCAGGGAAACAGAAGCATACTGCGATGATGGAGCAGGTGGGCACCTACCTCCTGCATGTTGTACCTCCACTGAAGGATACACCAGGAAAAGGTATCAGTGGGTATGACTCTGGATATTCTAAAACAAGAACCAGAACATGGGATGTCAAGAGACGAGCTTGTGGAAAGCAAGGAAACCTAATGATAATGCAGAAAAGCTTTATAAAGAATGATGAGAATATACCAAAGGCAAAAATGGTCAATTTCACAATTATGCCAAGGACCCAGACCTCATGTAACCTCAGAGAGAAGAAACATTTTGGACAATAAAATATTTTTTTTAATGTCTTCCAAGTAACTGAAGTGTACAGGTGTCAGCCAGCATTCTGGCAGGTAAACCTTAAACACTAGAAGTTGGCCAGGTAGATGCTTAATCCAGCACTCTCCAAAGTGTATCCATGTTGGTGGTCTGACAAGATGGTCTGTTAAAAAGGATTTCTACAGTCAAATAGGTCTGGAGGACTCAGCATCTTCTAATTCCCTCTTAGAGACCCAAAACTTGTATTAGCATTTTAAAGGCTTTAGAAAGTTTTAGAGTTGAAAAATCTTTGTAAAAGCCAGCAGTTCCCAGAGTTTTTTTGATCTCATAACCATGTTCTTAGTAACATCTATGAATATTTTGCTGGCAATGTTGAAATGATTATAATCCCCTTCCAACTGTGATGGGGTAAATTTGTTCCTAGCTACAAACCATGATAAAGGAAAGACAACTTGCAATACATTGTACCCAGTAATGACAGCCACAAAATTATGATTAAAATATATATCTTTGCCAGAAATATATCTTTTAATGAAAATATAGCAGGAAAGAGTGTCAATGGCCATTACTAAAAATTCAAATCCTCCTTATACCTTAAAAATAGATATTTTCTAAGCAGTAATCAACTAAACATTCCCTTCCCAACAGTGAGTGGATTGACTGATTTAAAAACGGAATGTAAATTTGACTGATTTAATCAGCACTGCTCCCAGGACCTCCGGAAGGGTTGTTAATTGTTGTGATATGACCAACAGTTGATAAGAGGTACAGAACCAATCACTAAAGCATCTTATAATTACTAATCCGAGTCAAATTTAACAAATTATCTAATAGAAAAATCTAGACCCTGTATCTAATCTCTTCCAGCTTCCCCATACCCATTTCCAAAATTAAGCAAATGCATTCAAATATACAAATACAGTATAGAACAATAAGATGCCAGGATCTACTCTGGGACTACCTCTGAGGCCAAAGTCATTTCTCAACATTGCCCCAAACTCTGGACTCCTCTGTTAGCCCAGGTTTCTACCTTAAGCAGAACCAAATAAGATCTCTTCCTAAATAGTAGAATTTGATGGTAATTGAAAGGTCTGTGTCACACTCATATTTTTTTAATCTGTAGCCATACTGCTGTCCCCTCCATCTGAACTCTTGAAATGATTGCTTTAGGGTTACACAGAAAATGTCATCTGGTTGCCCCACTAACACATTCCTTGCGGAGTTGGAATATATCTCTTAAGATGATTTTTTTTAAAAATGCAGTTTTGTTTTAGTAAGCAAGTTGAATAGCCTGTTGAGTAAAAACATTTCTAATTTCTGTACAGATCATAGATGGAACAATGAACACCTGGACAATGAACTGGTCAAGCAAACAGAGGAGGAAGGAAGAAAACTGAGGAGACACCAAAAGCAGAAAGGGACACAGAAGATCCATGTTTCCTACTTCAAAATGTTGTCTCTGGTTTGCTGCTAAGTTTGTAGAAAAGAGGTTTCCAGAAAGCATTCAGAGTACTTTAATATCTATAGTGCTGAATTCCTCTCGTAAATATCTATCATTTCATATAGGGAAGGAGTGTGGACTTGGAATAAGATAGACCTGGATTCAAATTCTAGCTCACTAATATTCTGGCACCAAGGCCCTAGGAATCCCTCCCATAGCCTTACTACCTATCATCACACACATTACCCACCCCTGCAACAGGAAGCTCAGTGTGTTCTGTAGCCAAAACAAGTAGACTGCCTTAGACTCACCCAGCTATTCCAAATACACTTTTTCTCTAAGTTTTTCAGGATCCAAAACACTACGGGATTTGTTTTGCTTTGCTTTGTTTCTTTTCTCTATTTTTAACTTGTATTTTGAAATTCTTTACATACTGCTATACCTTAGACTCACCCAGCTATTCCAAATACGCTTTTTCTCTAAGTTTTTCAGGATCCAAAATGCTACAGGATTTGTTTTGCTTTGCTTTGTTTCTTTTCTCTATTTTTAATTTGTATTTTGAAATTCTTTACATACTGCTATATCTACCTGGAAAACAGCTTTTTTTCCCTCTGCTCAATTATTTTCCCCGGGAAAGCAGTAATTATGCTTGTCTTGCTGACCATGCAAATATAATAGACCTTTAATAAATAATCATTATGCACTTTTGAAGAATATTATGTAATATCTCAGCTCCTCTTTTTTGTCTCCTCTATAAAATATGGATACTAGAAGTAATAGAATTTTTGCAAAAGTTAAAAATGAGATGACTAATACATATAGCTCTCTTGCATATAAAAGGTAATCAAGAAATGTTAAATCTTGCCATGCCCTTTTTTCCTAAGATGTAGAGCCATGGAAAAGACAAGAAGATAGGAGGAGATTGGGGAGTGGGAATCTCTTTATCCTTTATGGCCATTATTAGATTTTATCTAAAGATTATGTAGAAAAATTTGTCTTGTCTCCAACATACTATATTAGGAAATTTTTTTCCAATTACCTGAGCTCATTTCATTTTTAAAAAATAGAGTGTGCCTATCTGTGCATTGTTGCTCCCATACATCCATATACATTATTCATAAATGTAAATGATCAGTGAAGGATTGTTCTTGGGTAATTAACATCACACTACTGAAATTAAACAGTGATATTCACAACTTGCTAGGTAGGGAATGAGGAGAGAAAAGGGATAGTTAAAGGAGCTAAAGAGGATATAGCAAGAAATCCCTATTTCTGACCATGAGGAAACTGTTTTCAGCTAGGACTCCTCTCAGAATATTAATCGTCCTGCAAAAACATGTGTAAGATAAAACCCTTTCTCCCCTGAGCAATCAAGGACCCAGGAACAAAACCCAAAGTGCTAGAAAATCATGTCAGCAGAAAAAGAAACCCTTTCAAGATAATAAGTAATTAGGGCTACATTTACAGAACATAATTGAGAGATGATACCTCCTTAAAAGCCCCCATTGATTAAAATTCAGTATTTAAAGTGAACTTAGAGAACCCTTATAAGCAAAGACTAAGAATTTTCTGTAAATAGTGAAAATGATCCTAAATCAAGAAAGGGAGAGCCTACCATAGACCCATGAGGAAAATGAACATTGAGTAGCAGAGGAAAGGATAAGCAGAATTTCCCAGAGGAAGACAAAGTGTGGAGGAAAAAAGTATTCCTTTACCTATACCTGTCCAAGTGTTATCCTTGGTTCCTTAGCGTCAGGGAATTTGAAATTTATGTCAGAAACATATAGTTTTTCATTTATGTTACATTATAAACAAGTATGTTTAGGTTTACTATACGATGAAGTGTATACAGTTCTCAATTCTTTTTTTTTTTTTTAAAGATTTTATTTATTTATTTGTCAGAGAGAGAGAGGGAGAGAGAGCAAGCACAGGCAGACAGAATGGTAGGCAGAGGCAGAGGGAGAAGCAGGCTCCCTGATGAGCAAGGAGCCCATGTGGGACTCGATCCCAGGACGCTGGGATCATGACCTGAGCTGAAGGCAGCTGCTTAACCAACTGAGCCACCCAGGCGTCCCCAGTTCTCAATTCTTGAGTCAGTCCATGCTTGACTAATTCTTTTATCAACTTAATAAGATTCTGAGATAAAATTCATGTACTGCTACATTTTTCAAATAGACGGAGTATACCTGATTATTGCAGTCAAGACTTAAGCAGTGGGGGAAAACCTAGTAAGTAATAATACCAGTAAGTTGATTTAATAAAGTTTACTTTTTTCTGGGTCTACTTCTGATTAGACTTGCTATGAAAGATACAGAGAAGGATATAATACAATCACAGTGTCTGACAATCTTATGTCCAGTTTCTTTCCCCACTCCTTTTTCTTCTTAAATATATCCTCCATACCACTGGCAGTTTCAATTTAATTAAACACATATTTATGGGACACATATATACCAGGCAGTGTACTGGGCACTGTGATATAATAATGAATGACAGTTACTGTCCTCAAATTCATAGAATTCTCCGGGAAACAGACAAATAGGAAAGTACCTTGCAAGTGATAAACACACACAATGACAGGAGAAGGCTAATACCCTGAGAGAGACACCTAAAACCCGACTATTAGTTGGGGTAGCGATGTAGAGAAGGTGATTTTACCAGAGGTGATTTTCAAGATCCACAGCAGTAAAGAACAAACAGTGGTTGGCCAGGTGAATGTGGTAAAACATGTTCCCTAGAGGGTCGCGGAAGATTTGAGAGAAAAGATAAGAGAAATAAAGATGGGAAAGTTGTAAAAGACTTTGTAAACCATTTTAGGAGCAGAGGGAAGCCATCACTCTACTTAAGAATACAGTCAAACGTTCAAAGGTAAATATATTTTCAATGAAATACTTGATATTCATTTTCCCTACTGATCCTGGGATCCCCTATCCTAGGAAGGGACTCTTGAACCAGAAAATGGATTGGAGAAGGGAAGATTTTGATAAAACTGGAGGCAGGAAGACTATCATTGTTATTGCAGTAATCAAGGAAAAAGATGATGTTGGACTGAACCAAGTTACCAGCAATGAAAAGGGGTGGGGGTGGACAAAATAAAGAGGTAGTTAGGAAACAAAAACAGAACCTAGTGATTGATTCCATCAGGCTTTAGTGAAGAAGACTGAGGAGTCGAGTATAATGAAAACAGATTTATAGCTTGAGCAACTCAGTACACGGCACTGCCATTCGCTTAGTTATGAGGAGTTGTGAAAACAGAAGTGAGGAGGGAAGAAGATCAAGGATGTGAAAAGGGAAGAAGATCAGAATTGAATGTTTTCCATCTTGAATTTTACATTTTTTTTTTGTGATTGTCAAGTATAAATGTCCCGTAGAGAGTTGCATATGCAGGCCTATACCTCAGGGGAGAGATATGTGGGAAGAGATCTAAATTTGGGAGGTCACAAATCTTTACACAATCTACACACTTGTAAGAGTTTATACAACACTATGTCTTTGTTCTTCCCACTCTTATTTATTGTCCACCTTTGTACTAGATCCCAATGCCTCCCACTGCTCAGGGACCTGTCAGTTATTCATTACCTCAAGTCTACATCCTCCTCTCCCCTCCTGGCACATTTCCATCATCATTTATATATGCTAAAGCTTCTCTCATGTTTATCAGCAAGGAAGCAAACAAATAAAACTCTGTCTCCTGGTCAACATTCTATATCCCTCCTTCCTAACAGAATTGCCTATATTTCCTCTTTTCATTTCCTTCTAAAGTCTGGCTCTGTCCTTTGCCCCCATCTCTATCACCATTGGTCCACCAAAATTACTCTGTCCATTTTTCCACCAAAATTGTACTGCTTGCTTTATAATGAAATTCAATTAACTATTCTCAGGTCTTATCTTCAGGGACTTTGAGCATCACTTGACTCTGTTGACTACTTCCTCCTTCTGGAAGCCCTCTCTAGACTTTGCGACTGGTTATTCTCCTTGTTACTCCTCTTACATCTCCTTAAGGTGGTCCTCTCCTGTCCCTTGAGGGCTGGTATTCTTTTCTTACTCTACTCTGACGTCATCTATTCTTCTTGGTTACTATTTCATATCAATGATTGCCAGATATATATACCACTAGTACGAACTTTCTCTGAGGAGAGCATACAGCTACAGGGTAAAATTCCATCCCCTTAGCTAGGCATCCTCTAGTCTAGCAACACTTTTTAATGCTGCCATTCTAACTTGTTCACTCACTATTCTGTGACACACCACAAGTGCGGTTCTTGGTTCCCATCTATTCTCTAATCCAGGATGCCCTATTCCTTTATTCTATTAATTTATATTTTATCACTCTTAAATACAAGCTCAAAACTGACTTCTCCAGTAGACATTTCTCTAACCACTCCATCCTATGAATTCTTATCATGTCATTGTAGCAACCCCAAAGTACAGGAATAGTAAATGGGTTCCATCTTGAATGAAAATGCTGATTCACAGAAAACACCAACCTAGATCTCAGTACCAGGAAAGATTTGCTTTTATCCATGTTCATACACAACATGAAAGTCTCATGATTAATTATCAATGCCTACCATCAGCCCAAAAGAGAAGGGGCAGCCTCGAGTCACACAGTTACCATCCATGTTATGGTTCTTGAGATTTACTTCCTTGAATTCTTATTTATTTTGATTGCAAGTGCCCTGCCTTACAACCAGATTTGAAATCACAAATTAAAGACTGGATTTTATTCTTCATCATATTCTCATGCAAAAAAATTAATGATCAGGGCTCCTGGGTGGCTCAGCAGGTTAAAGCCTCTGCCTTCAGCTCAGGTCATGATCCCAGGGTCTTGGGTTCAAGCCCCACATCGGGCTCTCTGCTCAGCGGAGAGCCTGCTTCCCTTCCTCTCTCTCCGCCTGCCTCTTTGCCTGCTTGTGATCTCTCTGTCAAATAAATAAATAAAATCTTAAAAAAAAATTAATGATCAGTAAATGTTTGACAAGAAGGAGATGCCAGTAAATTTTAGAAGTGGAAACAAATGTGGTATACCAAAAAAGTAAGCTTTCTAAAAAAAGAAATTGATGTCTTATTACTTATTCTCTAAAAATGCATACTAAAATTAAATCACCTTACTCCCTATAGATCCAGATGGGATAATAATATTTTTAGAAAACATTTTCCTTTTGAATTGCATGCACTCTCCTCTTGAAAATCTATCAGTTTTAAGGTATATCTTCTGGTTTAAATGGCTCCTACAAAAACATGCACATGGCCTCTATTAAATCCAAAGTCAAGCTTTATTGTTAAATATTCCTATTCATTTTTCATTTTAGTAAAACAATATCTTGAGACATAGAGTGCATTCAGACTTTTAAGCACATTTTGGAAGAAATTTAATATATAGAGGGTGTTATATTAAAATAATACTACACGGGGCGCCTGGGTGGCTCAGTGGGTTAAAGCCTCTGCCTTCGGCTCAGGTCATGATCCCAGGGTCCTGGGATCAAGCCCCGCATCGGGCTCTCTGCTTGGCCAGGAGCCTGCTTCCTCCTCTCTCTCTGCCTGCCTCTGCCTACTTGTGATCTCTGTCTGTCAAATAAATAAAAAAAATTAAATTAAAAAAAATAATTAAAAAAATAAAATAAAATAAAATAATACTACAGAAATGAAAAATGATAGGGGTAAAAAATACCTAAAAAGGAATATTCTCTCCTGCCTCCCTTTTCCCTGCCACCTTCCAGCACTCATCCCATTGCACATATCCTTTGGGAAATGCTTTGACAACTACAACATATAAAATATATGCTTCATATCATGATCAAGAAGTGCCTTAGACATATCGGAAACTAAATCCATGAATCAAACATTTAAATACCTAATATCTTAATTTAGTTTCACACTTTAAATCCATTGGTGTCTTTTAACACCTTTTATACAGTTTTGTCATATTAATGGTTGATGGGCTAAACTCTGTTTCAAGCAGCAAATCAGAATATCCAGTTTCCAAATTTAGCTTTTTAAATCACTCCTCCTTCATTACATGCTGTATTACTTCTCTTTTAACACTGGAGAAAGAAGTCTTGTCTTATAGAGACAGAGATCTGAAATAATGCTAAGATAAATGTGTATCAAAGTACTGTGCCTCTTTGATTAAACAGTAGCAAGAACACAGTCTTCGGAATCACACAGGCCACATTTGAATCATTCCCTAATACTTACTCTATTATCTCAGGTAAGCTGTTTACCCTCCATATGACTTTGGACAAGTGCTTCATTTGTGAAGCAGGAATAATACATATTCTACAGAAGATTGCAGTCAAATGAAATCATGAGTATTGTTTAAAAAGCACAATGCCTAGAGATGCTCTGATTTGCTAGCTCTGATTATCTTCTTTCAAATGTTCCAAAATAAAATTATAAGCTGAAAATATGGATTTAAACACACACTATTGCTTTTTCTTAACATACCCATTAAAGAATTTGCTTGGTAAGTAGGAAAGAATAGTACTAAATTTTAAGTACAAAAAATTTATAGTAGAAATGGTAATATCAACATAAATGATTTACCATGTTGGCTGGGTTGATACAGATTGGACTACTTTACAGTTAACAAATAAACAAGCTAATATAAAAGTTACTCTAAAGTTATTTACAACAGACTTATATGAGTAATCCATGTTATAATATTTTTATAGCCCAATAGATACTATATGGAAAGAAACACTTATAAAAGGAACTGTGCCATTAATTCCCAAAAGATGTTCATTTAAAAATAACAATGTTTTCAAATATTATTCAATTTTCACAGCTCTTGATAAATTCCCAAGTTATCTCTTTTTTCTCCCTTTTTCTCAAAAATTAGTAATGCAGTAAGAAGAGCAAGATTGGTACTGACTAGACTCACCTTTTAATTTTTTTTTAAATGGAACTACTTTTATACTTCTGTAAGAGGCTTTAAACCTCCTTGTTTGTGCTGACACTGACTGATCTGGGGTTATCGACAGGAGATGCTGAGTGACGCCAAAATCTGTAAATAACCTAGGTAATGGTACAAAACAAACAAACACTAGAGTTAAACTGAGGCACTTGGTCGTTTGGTATACCTCTGGCTACCCTTCATCACTTCTAAATCATAAGACAGATTTCACGGAGATTTTTTTTTCAATTATTGTGATTCAAATGTTGACAATGTTCATTACATAATATAGTGATCTCTGGAGAAGGTATGAAGACTCCCATGACATATGAAGCTTTAAAAGTAATAAGGCAGAAGAGAGAAAATATCACTTGATGAACTTCAAGACAGGGGAATAGAAAACAGTAACTCTATAGTATTAGTAGTTTATATAAAATAATTAATATTTATAGGTAAATAATATTATGTATCTTATTGTCTTCCAGGGTAGGTATACAAAACACTATCTTGGAAATTATTTAACTCTAATGTTATCTAGACTATCTGTCTAAGAATAGCTACTGTGTTCTAGTTGGTAGAATAATAGAATGGGAGAATGTGGGTGTTATAATAAATAACTGATTATCAGACCGCATAGGGTTTGGTTGTTTACTGATCACTAATATTCAAGGAAATCACAAGCATTATGTTCTTTCCATTAAGTAATAATAGTGATAGTGATCTCAAAATACTATTATAAGAATTAATGTGGCCACACATTGCAAGCCCCTAAAAAAAAGGTTTTATGCAAGACCCAAACAGTAATAACATGTTAAAAACTTGAAGACTGCTCTTGAAGGTAAGACAGGACTTTCTGTATAAAAATAACACTGTATTATGCTCTTTGAAGCTGCAAACAATTTGAGAGGGTGAAATTTTATTTTCTCAGACGTTCCAGTAACACGTAATTCTATGAAAAAAAAATTAGATCTAGATATGAAAGAGAGGACACCTGGAGACAGATGAATTGAAAAGCTAAATTTGAAATGAATCATTGAACTAATGCATAAAAGCTATGGGTTTAAATGTTTTACCCATGCTTCCTTTGCTAATTGCATTTGTTTCCTGCTGCTGCCCTTATTGTCATGATGTTGGTAATACTAAATCTGCTTGCGTGGAGAATGAGGCCTGTTACCTTTCAAGTTCAGAGTTCCTGAACAGAGTTCCTGAAGAAGCCCATATTTAGTTCAAAGGTGAAAAGACACGTGAATGAGGGACAGTGTTGAGGACCACCTATCCCCTGTCAACCATTTCTTAACAAACTGAGAAAATACTGATTGACAATCTTGACCTGAGAATCCACATGTCCTTTCCTCTTCCCTCTCTAATCTGCCCTGAAATGGGGCAGACATGTGATGATCTGTAATATATTATTCATTAAAGTTCATATGTCCACCAACTCCGTTTCAATGCAATTGTCTCTCCTAATTCTGAGGTTACATGAAGGAAACAGAAATCTCACTATGCCCTTAATAGATATTTGCAAAACCTATGACTACACTCCATTATCTTTTGTACTCTCCCAAAACAGAGCTAAATCCTGGGAACGAAATAATCAGGACACTGACAGTCTGGGGTAAATTAACTTAATGCCTAATTTGAAACTAATCATGAAGGTATTTTTCTGTCAGTAGAGATGACAGTCAGACAGCTAGTATAGGCACCATAACCAATGTCCATTGAAGCCAATGATCCATACTCTTTGTATAAAAGACCGAATAAGGTTTGTACTGATGTCAGAGATTTACTGGAAATTTAAAAAAATAGATACCTGGTTTAATCTCAGTTTTTGCCTCTTTTTCCTCGGAAGTTTTCAAAGTGAGAGAGAGAAAAAAATGTCATTTGGATTAAAAGTTTGAAAACAATGGATTCTAATTTGCATATTTCTGCAATAAGAAATAATAAAGTATTTATATTTGCCACTTTCAATGAGAAGAAATATGATGATGATTGAGTGTGGAAGGAGTTTAATATACATCCAAATAATTCCTAAAATTTAACTCACAATCTGGCCACACAAAAGGACTGAAACTTCTCTCAAATGTTTCAACAAGGAAAAGCTAATCCCCTGAGCCATCTATAATTTCATAGATCTTTTTTATTAATTATTTTCTCTTTAGGTTTGTCGCCCTTTGCCTACTATCCTAGACTATATAAGCAGTATTTCTTTCTGCAAGTAACACTATACAACCATATAGATTGTGAGTCTCACATTTTATGAAGTATAATAAACATAAAATGATCTAAATCTATGAACCAGAATTTAGTATACTTATCTTACAGACATGACAAAAAATTTGAAATGATGCTTTTAGGAACTATAAGCCCAATACTCTGCACATAGTAGATGTTTTGTATGTGCCTTTTGCTAATGAAAACATCCAAAATATTAACTGATATCTGCCTTAAAACATTACAATATTAATATATTATGCATATTAGTAATATAAATATGCTAGTCATATTCATATTGCCATTAATAACATAAATTTGACAGTCTCCATATGACATATTCTCAATATGCCAACCTCAAATTATTAATGTTAATATAAATATGATTAGCATATTTATATATTAATATTGACATGTATATTAAGTATAAATTTCTATTAAGTATGTTAACATGTTTATTATTAACAATACTTAACATAAATATAAGGAATCTTAAACTCTTTACATCCTATCACATGGCAATGCCTTATATGTAGTAGGCATTTAAATGTTTTAATGAGTAATTGGATAAATTAATTCTTCACCGAATACCTTATTAAGAACATTTGAAATACATTCATATATTCACCAAAATATTATATTTTGGATTCCATTTATTATTTTTATTAATTTATGAATTATTTGAGCCAAAGCTATTTTATCTGTCAGAATCCTAACAGAAAACAGTTGGTTAGGGTCATTGAGGTGGTTTCATTTTGTAAAGACTTAAGAAGCCTTTACAGCAGTATAATTACTCTTATAAGCAACCAACAAAAGATGGCCCAGAACCCTGAAGTAGGAATAGCAGAAAGCCATTATTTCCTAGGCCTGAAGACAAAAAGGGGGCAAACCCTCCTGGTACCTAGAGAGGGGACAGACATGCCAAGAGAAGCTGTGGCCTTTACTGTAGAGATGAGGTTAATGTGGGCCCTGAGAGAGCTGAGAATAATCTCCTTGCTGAGCACAGCCTGCTGCCACCTTTCAGAGCTTCTCTTGGTACCTCTTATTGGCTAAATCCACCGGAAGCCGAAAAGCAAGAGGACCTGCTGCTTCAGGCCATAAAAGCCATGGGCACAGAGTTGAATGCAGGCCCCTAGCAGATATCGCAGAGAAGCGAAGAGAAAACATCTAGTACAGCCAGAATGAAAATCACTTTGACTCCTCATAAAAAGAAAAAGATTTCCTTAGCCAATTAACAGTAAAGCAAGATATACACATGATAATTAAAAACACTTAAAAGGAATTGATCAATTGAAGCACCTTTTCCTTAGGAAAGCACTATTCAGGAAAAAAGAATTCTAACTATAAATCACTCTTCAAAAGTATAGTTATTGTCTCAGGAAGCTTAACAAGATTCATGGTGTGGTTATTGTTACAATCAATACAGAAAAGAAACAAGACTGATTTTTTATGAATGTTTCACAATCCATAAATCTAACTAAACAGACTCCAGTCTTCCTCAATTTATCTGAATTAGTGAGGTTTTAACATATATCAAAAATATCTAAAAATAATCAAAGATATCTCTTTTAAAACTAATAGAATTTATTAAAAGATTCATAAAGTTTAGTGGCTTGTTAGAATAACGTGCATACATGTCAAAATTCCTCAAAATTTCATGGGGCGCCTGGGTGGGTCAGTGGGTTAAAGCCTCTGCCTTCGGCTCAGGTCATGATCTCAGGGTCCTGGGATCGAGCCCCACATCGGGCTCTCTGCTCAGCGGGGACCCTGCTTCCTCCTCTCTCTCTCTGCCTGCCTCTCTGCCTACTTGTGATCTCTGTCTGTCAAATAAATAAATAAAATCTTTAAAAAAAAAAAATTCTTATCTGACTTCACTATGCATTGTTTTGAATTATTTGCTATCACTCCTCAGCATGAATGCTTAAAAAAACTTCATCTTTTTTTTTTTTTTTCTCTGCTATCCTCTCCTATACCACACAGTTGTTAAGTCACCTGCCTGGATTGATATCTCTGGAATTTTCCTCCTTTAAAACTCCTCATTTTCATTTTTTTCTACTCCACCCCACACAGATTCTTTTCTCATGGGTACAGTTATAATATTCACATATCACTCATTTGTTTATATTCACTGTTATATCATTTTCCAATTGTTGTTTGGGGGGGTTACCAATATTATTAAATCTTTAGTCAGACTAGATGTTGCTTTAAGTGAAAAGAACAACTCCTATATTCTTCTTATACATTCTACAACATCTTCAGCTAATGTTAAATTCATAGATATCTCATTTGAACTATGCATTCATGAGGAAATCATATCTATTTCCTTTGTACTTATACATAATGATGTATATATATTTTGTTTTTATATTCTAATAAAAGTATTTCTTACTCATTTAAAAAACAGAAAACTAAACATTTTAGATTCACCAAATTAATGATTTAAGTAAATCATTTATTTATGTACCATGTACATAAATTATGTACATGAAAAAAATTCAAGAATCCCAACTTCAAATTAAATTTGTGAAAAGCCTGGGCGCCTGGGTGGCTCAGCGGGTTAAGCCGCTGCCTTCGGCTCAGGTCATGATCTCAGGGTCCTGGGATCGAGCCCCGAATCGGGCTCTCTGCTCAGTGGGGAGCCTGCTTCTTCCTCTCTCTCTGCCTGCCTCTCTGCCTATTTGTGATCTCTCTCTGTCAAATGAATAAATAAAATCTTAAAGAAAAAAAATTTGTGAAAAGCATAGATAAATTTAAGTTAAACAGATTCCTTTACTACAGATCTTCTCTGAGTCTTCACTAAGTTAAATGTGTTGTAAACATCCAAGAGAGATAATGTACCCCATATCTTAAACTTGTAAGGTACCATGTCAGAGAATTATAGGATTCCTTGCAAAAATGGGATTTTTTTTTTTTATCCTGATGTGTTTTGGGGATTCACTCCAGGGCGTAAATTCCCAAATCGAATACCACTTTCCCACTTCCTTTGGTCATTGAACTGTTTTCTAAATTACGTGAGGCATTCGGGCTTTGAGTATTAAGTAAATAATGCAACTTATCTATGTGTTAGAGAAACTGGAATTTAGGCTCAAAGATAATGTTTGAAATGTAGGAGCATGATGTCTTTTAACAGCATATTTTATAAGGTCTGCAGTGTTGTTTCTGCCTTGTCACTGTGGACAGAATCACAGCTGCACCCACGTGACCCCATAAATAGAAAAGTTTAAATGGCTAGTTCCCTGCTACTGCTGTGCTCCAGGAGAGATCCACTGAAAGGAAGCTGATCCTCTCAGGGTAGATGAAAGAGGTCCTTGGAAACCTGATGACTGATAACAACAATTCCACCCTGTCCCTTTTTCTGCAATTAGATTGCCCTATCATTTCTTTATTTTCTTTACTTATTTGACAGACACACAGCAAGAGAGGAAACACAAGCAGGGGGAGTGAGAGCGGGAGAAGGTTTCCCGCGGAGCAGGGAGCCTGATGCAGGACTCCATCCCAGGACTCTGGGATCATGACCTGGGCCAAAGGCAGATGGTTAATGACTGAGCTACCCAGGCGCCCCTGCCCTGTCATTTCTTTACAGGAAATTTCACAAGCCTTCCTTTAAATCAGGTTTCATTTTTTTTAAGACATATCTATTTATCTGAGAGAGAGAGAGAGAGAGTATATGAGCAGGGGGAGGGGCAGAGGGAGAGAGAGAGAAAGGAAAAGAGAGAGGGGGGTGGGGGGAAGCAGACTCCCAGCTGAATGCAGAGCCCTTTCCAGAGCTCCATCCCAGACCCTGAGATCGTAACTTGAATCAAAACTAAGAGGCAGACGCTCAACCGACATAGCCACCCTGGTGCTCCTAAATCAGGTTTTAAATAAGTCAGTTTGTTTAAATATGTATCTTGAGAAATGTCAGTGTCAAGAGATATGAAGGGAAGGTTCTATAGCCTTACAAGTTTAAGATATGGGGTACACTCTCTTGGATGTTTACAACACATTTAACTTAGTGAAGACTCAGAGAAGATCTGTAGTAAAGGAATCTGTTTAACTTAAATTTATCTATGCTTTTCACAAGTTTAATTTGAAGTTGAGATTCTTTAATTTTTTTTCTAGAACCTCTATAAATATTTCTTAATATATCCATGTTTTACAGGACACATTTAGGAAATACTGCTTAAAGCACTTGAAGTTTTTTTTTTTTAAGATTTTAAGATTTAAGATTTAAGATTTTTAAGATAAAAAAATTTTAAGATTTTTTAAGATGTTTTTTAAGATTTTAAGATCCCATCCTGGGATCATGACCCGAGCCAAAGGCAGATGCTTAACAGAGCGAGGCACCCAGGTGCCCCAAAGCACTTGAAGTTTTAAATGTTTTATCTGATTGGGAATATGGTCTGCATCCAATAATATTTATCAAAGAATGTACTTACATTCCTCCTTTTAATTAAATATTTTAGTAATTTCTCTTTTTATATCCATATTCCTTATAATTTTTCTTCACCAAATTGAAAGGTAATAGATATGAATTAATTTTGTTAAAGGATAATTTAAGACAAAGTCATAACTTTCAGGTAAATATAAAATGAGCATATGTTCAAGATCTTATTTAACTCATTAATTAGTGAAATGATGCAGTCAATTCAAAGAAGAATTCAAAGGATATACCTATAAAGGCAACTATGAATGCTAAAATGAATTTACTAGTAGAATGCATCTACTTTCGGCACAATTCATTGGTATTTTTATGAATAAGAATCATTTTGTATTACTAATTTTTCTATAATTTACACAGTTATAGAAAAACACAAATACAACTTAAAAGGGTGCGGGGAGAATTGGAGTATGAGTGTCTGTGTGTACATGCTGTTGCCCATTTCAAAGCTTGTACAATATTTCCTGTCACTTTTTTTTTTAAGACTTTATTTATTTATTTATTTGACAGAGAGAGATCACAAGCAGGCAGAGAGAGAGAGGAGAGAAGGAAGCAGGCTCCCCACTGAGCAGAGAGTCCGACATGGGGCTCGATCCCAGGACCCTGAGATCATGACCTGAGCCAAAGGCAGAGGCTTTAACCCACTGAGCCACCCAGGCGCCCCCTGCCACTTTTTAATGTAAAACAATCCCATTTAGTTTAAGCACTATTTTTAAGTGTTTGTGTTCCTTGCTCTTTTTAAGACCTACATACTTTCTTTCACTTTAGTATACTAATATCTTCTTTACTGAGTGATTACTATATATTTAAAATAATACTTGCATGCATTATTCCATTTAAACTTCACAAATATGATAGTATTTTATCATCGGATGAGGATATGGAGACTCAGAGGGATTAAATTTTGAAGGTTGTACAGGAAATAAGAAGCAAAACTAAGCCTCAAATACAGTCTGACTCTAAGGTCATGCTCCAAACCAAGGTACCAACCTGAACACAGTGCTTAACCTACATGCTTCAAAAAGTAAAACAAACTCACCTTAAGTTTAGCATGGATGTTGGTCTTATCGAGTAAAAGCGTCTCAACAAGAACCTGATTACCTATCCAATTCCAGACCTCTCCTCTCCCTTGAGGCCAAGACTTATATATTCAACCACTTCCTTAACATTTCACTGGATATCTAACGAAAATCTCAAAATTAATTTTCTCTTGGCCCATATCTTAACTATCAGCAAATGTCAACATCTCTACTTCCAACATTGATTCTAACCTTGTCTGCTTTTCTCCATTTTCCTTGCTGCCACTCTGCTTACTTAACTCAGTTATCATTTCTTACCTGAACTGCTTCAATAACTTCTCTTGGCTAGCTGTCAGACCATACCTGAACAGTGGAAAAAGAATGGGTCAAAATAAAATTCTTCAATTGTTTTCAACTCTAATAAGTTTTCAACTTAGATTATTTGTTCACATTGCCAAGGCAACCAGTTAAAAATGAATAATGAAATAGTATGTCAAATAATTACTCTTTTGGAGGTACATGAATCCAAATAATGGCTTTTTCCACTGAAGAGCATGATTGCTTCTCCAAATGGGTCAAGTGAACTATCATCTGGCATGTGAGTTCACCAAATTCAGGAACAATGTCTTATTCTCGGCGTCTTTTCATTCCCAGTTCTAAGTTCAATGCAGAGCATAGATGGGATAGTCATTAAATTGTAATGAATAAATGAAATGTCATATTAGTTGCAGGCCCAAGTGATGGCTTATTTTGCCTCACGGTACATCCAATCAATTTGTAATGTGTATAATAATCAAACACTAGTGACAGTGACGGGTAAACTCAGAGGCTGATTTAGTTGTTTCTCAGGCAGGCACAGATGTTAAGAACTAAATGGGAGGTATTTTGGATCATTAAAAACATTAATTCACTATTCCCAAGAATTGCCAGATCTAATTTCTAACCCCTATGATGGAATATTTAAGTACATGTTTTTATTAAATGATGGATGAACTTCATGAAGAGTAGGGGTTGACATGTTTTTAACAAGACTGCTGTCTTAAAAATCTGCTTAGGTTTTTGTAAGAAATTAAATTTCTAGTTTCACAAAATAGCTCCCTCATGAACATTTAAATAGCTATTTGGGGCAATGTTATATACCTTCTAGTATGATTCTATGAAGGTTCAGAAGGTTTCTCCAGGATATTTTGGTATATTTTTCAAAACTTCACAGTTGAAAAAGCAAAAACTACTCACAAAATTGGTATGAACTTGCTAATACTGAAATGATACATAAACTCCAAAAACAAACTGAGTGGAGACACTGAGATAGGAAATCAAGTCAAGATTCAAGGCAAAGAGTATTGTGGTTAAGCCCTTGAATTCAGGAACAGGTCATAATGGGAAACAATGAAGAAGCCATAAAGGCAAAGCAGTATCAACATATTGATTTCATGTTCAAAACCAGAAAGCATAATAATATAACAAATTCAAACATGGTTCAGGGGGAACAATGGAACCAAATAATGGAAATTAAGATTAGTTCTAAAAGATCTAAATATATGGCTATCCTATATATAAAATCAGAATGTTAAATAACAGAATCGAAGTTAAATCGGCAAGAGTCTGCAGTCTGTCCCAAGGGAGCTGACACCGCAGTCTCCGCTTCCAAATGAGTCCTTCTAGAAAGCAAGAAATCTAGAAAGATTCTACAGTCCTTACCATTCATTATCTGTATCTAAAAGATTAGCCTTGTCAGTTAATCAATCACTGAAAATAACTTAGTTTGTAATAATGAAGACTGTTAAGTGGTAAAGACATTAAACACAGTTGATCTTAAAAGAACGTATGATCCTTAACAACTAAAATTAAATTTCCATAAATTACTTATTTACTGGGGGTGCCTGGGTGGTACAGTTGGTTAAGCAGATGATTCTTGATTTCAGCCCAGGTCATGATCTCAGGGTCCTGGGATCAAACCTGGCATCACTCTCCACACTCAGCAGGGAGTCTGCTTCAGGATCTTCTCTCTAACCCTCCATCTCCCCTCACTCCCACTCTCTCTCTCTATCATAAATAAATAAATAAATATTTTTTTTTAATTGTTCATTTACTGTATAAGAGGAGGTTCAATTGTGCCCAAGTGTAACCACCTCACAGTAATCAATGATGGTAGGAGTAACACTTTCATCTGGCCTTTGCTATGGGCCAAGCATTATGATGCTTCCATTATCTGATTTACTTCTCAGAGCAGCCCTACACATTTGAGGAAACTAAGGCTCAGGGAGGTTAGATAATTTTTCAAAGGTGACATGATATTTAATGATTACTGAAAGAAATGAGTGCAGGTCAAACTAGGACAGTCCAACAGAAACCAGGACATGTGGTTACTCTAGAAAAAAGGCCTCTGCAAACCTAATTTTCATTCTAATGGATATTACGAGAAATCAAATTATGACTTTTTACAACCAACAAGATTTTAGGAAGACAGGAAACTACTAAAACTGTTACTTTTTTAAATTCAGTAAAATCATTGCACATGATTACTGTAAATATAACACTGCTTGGCCTGGAATGATGAACTACATTTTGTATTAAAGGACCATAAAACCGGACACCTGGTTGGCTCAGTTAGTTAAGCCTCTGACTTGGGCTCAGGTCTGATCCCAGGGTTCTGGGATTAGTCCCATGTGGGGCTTCCTGTAGAACCTGGGTCCACTCTGCTCTAGCATCTGCAGTACCCACAGCTCATGCCATCCATCCTCCATCCATCCTCCATCCATCCCTCATCCATCCTCCATTCTCCTCCATTCTCCTCCACTAACTTCCACCTGCAGGTGGAAGAAAATAAATATCTAAAGTAAATACCTAAAATAAAATCTAATATAATATCTAAATAATATTATATATTAATAATTTTATATAATAATATCTAAAATCAAATAAATTCTAAAATTTAGAAAATATCTAAAATAAATATCTAAAAAGCAAAGCTAGAACTAACAACTCCTTAGAGTTCTCCTTCAGAACACAGAATCATAACTGCTTAATAAATAAATATTTGTTTTTGTTTTAAGATTTATTTGTTTTAGGGGCACATGGGTGGCCCAGCTGGTTGAGCACCCGCCCCCTGGTTTCAGCTCAGGTTAGGACATTCAACTGACTGAGCCACCCAGGCGCCCCAAAAAATATATTTTTATAGAAGAAAGAAAGAAACAGGGAAAGAGAGGCAGGAAGAGAGGGAGAGAAGAAGGGAGGAAGTGGGAGGGAGGGGTATAGCAAAGAGCAAGAAGTGAGCAGGGAAGTAGGGGAAAAAGGAGGGGGGAAAGGAAGGAGAGAAGGAAGGGGTATAGTTTACATTACATTACTAAAAATTATATCTTGAATTGTTAAACCAGTTCTTTAAAAAACAAATTTTCAATAAATATTTCTAAGGACCAAGAACCAGTAAAAGTAATTCATATATAGTTAGTAGGCAATATCAAAAGAGTTAAATCTGTGCCAGAAAGCCTTGTTAAGTATTATAAAGATTTAAGCTAAAATATAAAGAAATGTAAAAATTTAATGTAGAATGTAGAATGGCATCAAATCTAATGGCAGAATATTATTTGTTATATTTGTATCTCCAACAATATCTGTAAAAGGAGAACAAAATTAGGTTTTGTTATTTTAAATTGACCTTGGCAGTTTTGAAAAAAATACTTTCACTTCAGCTAGCAATTAGCTTATAGTGATAACATGGAATTTTTGTAGTTTTAAATGATATTTACTTCATTTTCTTTTTTTCTAATACTTTACTTATTTGAGAGGAGAACATGGGGAGGGAGGGTCAGAGGGAGAAGGATAAGCAGAACCCCCTCTGAGAAATGAGTCTGTCTCTGGGCTCCATCCCAGGACTCTGGGATCATGACTTGAGCCAAAAGCAGATGCTTAACAGACTGAGACACCCACATCCCCCTTATATGACTTTTCAAAAATAAGTCTTTGCCGACCTATTTTTAGGTAAATTATGCTATAAGAAATGGTCAATTTATAACAAAGAATTACAAATGGAAAATTATTCATTATAATTTCACTAAAATTTAATATTTAAATTAGCAGACATTGGTCCTCTGCTTATGTTATAAACCAAAAGAACTCAAAATTTAAATTTTTATTTCTCATTTTTAAATTTTACTGAAACTCTTCTCTCTGCATACATCCATGAAACCATCAGTATAATCAAAATAATTAGTATATCTATCATACCCAAAAGTTTTCTCATGCCCCTTGGAATCCCTTTTTCCTCCCCATCCCACTCCACCTCCTCATTCCCTTATCACTGATTTCATTTTTAACATCACAGGTTTCTTTGCATCTTCTATGACTTTATATTAATGAAGTTATATAATAGTCACTTTTTTATTATGGCTTCTTTCACTTATAATAATCAATTTGATATTTATCCACATTTTCCCACATATATTGATAGTTCATTTTCTTTTTCACTTATTTTTTAATTGAAGTATAATTAACATACAGAGTTATATTAGTTTCAGGTGTACAACATAATGATTCAACAATTCTTTACATTGCTTGGTGCTCACTGTAAGTATAGTCACCACTGTCACCAGACAACATTATTACAAATGTATTGACTATATTTGCTGTGTTGTACTTTTCATCTCTGTGACTTATTAGCTGATTTTTTAAAATTGCTGAATAATGTTCCATTGTATGGATATACCATAATTTGTCTATCCATTCATCTATTGATAGACATCTGCATTGCTTCCTACTTGGGGCTATTAAAAAAGAAAGCTGCCATGACAATTCATGTACAAGTCTCTGTGTGGACACATATTTTCATTGATGTCGAATAAATACCTCAGAGTAGAAAGGCTCAATCATATGATAGGTATGTAATTAACTTCATAAGAAAATGCAAACTGCTTTCCAAAATGACTGTAACATTTTATATTCCCACTAACAGTGTATAAGAGTTCCAAGCTCTAACAGCCTCACTAACATTTGGTATGGTCAGTCTTCTTAACCTTAGAAATTCTAACTAATAGATATGTGATGATATCTCATTGTAGTTTTTATTTGTGCTTCCCTAATGGCTAATGATGTTGACCATCTCTTTATATGCTCACCTGCTATCTGTGTTTCTTCTTTGGTGGTACAAGTGTCTATAAAACCTTTTACCTAGGGGCGCCTGGGTGGCTCAGTGGGTTAAGCCGCTGCCTTCGGCTCAGGTCGTGATCTCAGGGTCCTGGGATCGAGCCCCGCGTGAGGCTCTCTGCTCAGCAGGGAGCCTGCTTCCTCCTCTCTCTCTGCCTGCCTCTCTGCCTGCTTGTGATCTCTCTCTGTCAAATAAATAAATAAATAAATCTAAAAAAAAAAAAAAAAACCTTTTACCTATCTTTTCATTGGGATGTTGTTTTCTTATTACTAAGTTTAGCGAGTAATTTTTATATTCTGGATAGAAATTTGTATCAGATCTGTTTTCCAAATACTTTCTCCCATTCTGCAGCTTGTCTTTTTATTCTAACAGTGTCTTTCAATGAGCATATGCCTTTGGTTTTAATGAAGTCCAATTTATCATTTTCTTTCTTTTATAATTCATGCTTTTGGTATTGTATCTAAGAAATCTATGCCAAATTCAAGATCACAAAGATTTTCTTCTCTACTTACTTTTAAAGATTTATAGTTTTAGTCCTTACATTTCCTATGTAAATAAATCCTCAAACACTCAAGTAATTATAGAGCTCACTATCTTGGGGTCCATTTTTAATTATTAACAGAGGTATATTAAAATGAGAACATAAAAATTAGAAAAATCAAGAATCAATAATCAATTTTTATAGCCTTTAAAAATTATTCTCCATCTGTTCATTCTTCCCCCATATCCATTCTCCCCTCCCCCTCCTTTCAGAAATGGACCTCCTGCCCCACAGAAGCACACAGTCATAGCGATTCAATTAAGGACTACAATTTTCCTTGCATCAGTGATGTCCTTTGGAGGAGTACAAATCAACATGGGCAACTCTCAGATCACACTTCTACCACAAAGCTGCCTTTTCCTTCCCCGCTTCTCCTGGCTGATGGAGAAATGGAGACCACATGCAGGGATGCATTCTGGGGTGATGTGCAGGAGTAGAGCTGCCTACCTGCCTTTACACCCTCCGGTTCCTGAACTGTTTAGATAATATTCCGTCTCCTCTGAGAGACTTGGTCTCTATTAGAGCATCATCTACACATTAGAGTACAGAGCTTCTATACTCTAATACTGGTGTTGGTGCACAAACCTGGGATTTTTTTGCTGGAACTTGGTTTGGCAATTATATCAATAAGCTCAGTGGGAGCGTATTCTCTCCTCACGAATGATTCCTGATTTGGGGGTTGCTCCACTGGCTGGGTTTATGGTGGCTTCCCTTTGTATTAGGGATCAGACAACACGGGGTGCTTCGTCTACTTCACTGTCAATCACCACAGTATCCTTTCCATCATTCTCACATTTCCAGAGATGCCACCTCTTAGCATCCTAATAAGGTTTCAGCACAATCGGGTCTTCTCCTAAGCCCTCGGACCTCACTGGTGGCATGAGCGTGCTAAAGGCACCAGACCGCTCTTCCACCTTGTCTGCCTGCCCGGAAGTTTGCGGAGTAGTGAACACCCGCACGTCCTCTTCTGGCAACGTTCTCAATCGGGCTTGGCCTCCAGCTGCGCCTGCTGGCCAACCTCAGCACCCACAAGAGAGGGCTACCCCCCGCCCCATGCTTTCCGGGCTCCGCAGCTCCGCCACGCCGCACTGGTCCCCCTTCCTCCCATGAGCGCCCTGGACCTGCCCGCCTTTTCCGAACACCCCAACTCTCGCGAGATCCACAGGCATCTGACCTGGAAGCGCCGACGAATGCGCAAGGTCTGATGGTCAACTTGGGATTTCCCGGATGGCTTCTCCCCAGAGCCCATTTCTACTGTCTCCTGGCTGACTCGCCAGTTGTTCTCCGACCTTCCAAGTCAAAACCGCCCGGCACGCAGGACAAAGAGAGGAGGAAGAAACAGGCAGCCGCGCCGGAAGGTGGTGCGCCGAGTTTAAAAAGCAAGAGAACTTACCGGGGCTCGTCTTGAGCTGCCAAGGTGAGGGGGTTTGCGCCAGCAGCTGCCAGAACTGTGAAGCGTTTCTCTGGAGTCCCTGACGTGGCTCCGTCGCAGGCACAGCGCAGACTATCCCCGTCATACGGTCTTCTCTCAAGGTCGCACCCTTGAAGCATTGCAGCTCTGGAAAGGGTGGCGTGAAGGAACCTTCGGAAGGCGAGGGAAGGAGGGAGGAGCCTCTCCTCACCCGGTCCGGCTCGCAGGTCAGCGAGAGGTCACGTTCCCTGGACGAGCGCCTCCAACAACTGGACACTTGGTGCTGCCCCAACGGAAACGGAAACTCTGTGGCAGTGCTGTATCGGTACGATCGGAACGATGGTGACTTCCGTCATGCCGCAACAAAAATTCGGCAAAACTGTTACCCACAATGCTTGGAATACAGACCCTTGACATGAGAAGACTATGACTCTAGCAGACGTAGTTAGGCAATGTCACTGTGCTGATGTAGTTCACTGCCTGTGCCATGTGACAAGGTACTAAAAGGAGAGGCTTCAAGCCAAAATTAGCCACTTCGGGGGCACCTGGGTAGGTAGCTCAGTGGGTTAAGGCCTCTGCCTTAGGCTCAGGTCATGATCTCAGGGTCCTGGGATCGAGCCCCCTATCCGGCTCTCTGCTAGGCGGGGAGCCTGCTTCCTCCTCTATCTCTACCTGCCTCTCTGCCTACTTGTGATCTTTGTCTGTCAAAAAAAATAAAATAAAATAAAATAAAATAAAAAATTAGCCACTTCACATTTCATAACCAGAGAAGGGGGGAAAAAAGTTCTGCTAAGGGAAGTTCCCTGTCATTTTGCTGAGAGTCCAGGACTTTGCGGCCGGGCAGGGCAGGATTGGAAAAAAGCCACTGCTCTGTTCCCCCAACAGATCACATGGCTCTACAGAACCTTTGTCCAGAGGCTTGGCCTAGGTATTCTCAAATGTGTATCAAGTCAGTGGCTGAAGGAGATTAAGGGTTGCCTCCTCACCAGTGTCTATTGCATCAAATGGCCTCAAGGTGGCCAACAGTAAACTGAAGGAAACAGGGGTGGTCAGGAGGAGTGGCCAATAAACAAATGAGTGTCTATGCATCCACAAGACAGGAAGAGATTTTTTTTTTTTTAAGAACTTATTTATTTGACAGAGAGTGAGAGAAGGAGAGAGAGCACAAGCAGGGGGAGTAGCAGAGGGAGAGGGGGAATCAGGCTCCCTGCTAAGCAGGGAGCCTGATATGGGACTGGATCCCAGGAACCTGAGATCATGACCTGAGGTGAAGGCAGAGGTTTAACCCACTGAGCTACCCAGGTGCCCCAAGGAAGAGATCTTTGACCATGGTGATTCTTAAATGAAACTGACTGGAAGCACTTAACTGAAAGTCTATCTTTTAGAGACAAGTTGGCATTAAAAGTATGTCTTCCTGGGGCCACAGAGCTTTCACAGTCTGCTTGCTCCCTTAGAGATCTAGCTGGGAGACCTAGGGACTGTTTTAGGGGTCAGTACATTAATCTCTAAAGACTTTGCCACTCAAGACTTGTGATATCCTTGTCTACCAAAGCAATCCCCCCAAAATCTTAGTCAGAAATAAAAAGGCAAATATGGGAACCATAGAAACAATGACCTACAGAATTTCACTAATGCTATTTAATCAGTGGTGTCTGTATCTTCCATTTTCTGAACAACAACAAAAGGATTATATTAGACTCTTCTGATCCTACTTTACCAACCTTTATTGGGTGTGACATAGGAAGTAGAAAAATGATCTTTTCATACATCATTGGACATCCAGGAGCCACTTCTGTCAGAATGCACAACATATCACTCAGAGATCCTGGACGTTTGGTTGGTTGTAGTTTACTGCATGGGATGTTGGTCTTTCTTACTTGGGGCAAGAATGATGTGGTCACTGTGGGAAGAAGGGTGCACAAGACAGATTGGGTGGCTATAGCAATGGATTTGGGTACACAGCAGGTGTCTCTAAGTACTATTCTCCTGTTTCAAGAAACTTCCCTATGTTTTAGTTAGGCATGTGGCTGCTCAACTTCAGACTACATTCTCCAGCTTAATTTATATCCATTTCCTTTATTCCTATAAATGACAAGTTTATTTATTGCACTTAAATACACATTAAGATACCATTCTCAAAGGACCATCAAAGCAGACTGATTAATATATGAAGCTGTCTGCAAGAAATGGTAGAATGAAGAGTTTAAAAATTATTTAGATAACACAGGCTATAGTAGTATCAACAGGCAAAAAAAGGCAATTGTTTATCTGAGAATATTCAATAGTATTTTAGATAATCCTTCATTTAATTTCTCTGTGAAGCAATCACTTAAGGAATATATCATTGGCCTTGATAAATGTGAGAACTGGTCATATTTTGTAAACAATGTCACTTAGAGATCTAAAAATATGTAGTTTTCTCAGCATATCTAAATTTTTGTTGGATCTGGCTTACTGTGCATGTGTGCATATATGTATGTTATGTGTATCAGATATAGATATAGATAGATATCCTCTGATATATAGATATATATCTATATATCAGAGTTGTAAATTTTTTGAAAGCCAGAAAAATTTTAGCTAGGAAAGGTAAGTTAATATATGGTAAGACAGTTGATACCTCAATTAAAATAAGCAGTTATTAGAAAAGAGGGAAAGGTTATTTTAAATGGATCCATAAGAAAGGCCCCAGCAATTAATATCATATGCTTCCCTCATAGCTTTTCTTTTTTGGAAATCAATGAATGAATACAATGTCATGTCACAATTAAAATACAGAAAATCATGAAGCTAACATTTAATGTTGCCACTAAACCAACATTAAGTAGTTGTGGAGGAAGAACAAAAATGCTGAGGAGATCCCATCTGCACAGTTCAGATGGTAATACTGTTTAATATATCTAAAGTGCAAAGATCGGGCAGCCTGAGGCCCATGCCTCCACAATGCTGAAGGAACTAACCGGTGTTTTGTATTCAGTATGAGAGGAAATAGAGCATTTATTAAGAAGCAAATCAAAGCAAGACAAAACTGGTATGGATTGTTTTTAAAATGCATGATACAGCAGTTAAGAATTTTTAAAATCATAAGATTACAGCTACACAAAAAGAATGACATTTTTGCAAAGACATAATTTTCATGAGACGAATACATTTGTATCATCTTTTATTTGTAATATGTTCTAATGCTCTTCAACCCAGATGGAATGTGGAAGTGTTTTGTGATTCTGATTTTACCAAACAAAGCAATTGTTTAATGAACAAAGAAAATAATTCAGGATTAGAAAGCTGGTAAACTATTAAGGCAATCTGTGGTTAAAAAATCTATTTTATTAAATATCACATCATATTTATTCCCTTGCAGAACTTCTGGATAGAGTATGAAGGACAACATTTCTAAAACTGATTGCGTATTAAATAATTCAAAACCCAAGAGTTGTGATCAAACAGATCTGTAGGCATATGTAAGTACCACTGAGGTGAAAGTGCCAACCAAAGCAATTAGATTGAAAATTAATGTCTGGAGGTAATCAATGGAAGAACTGGCTGTGGAACCTTCACATCTGCATCATCTTTGTTTATTGCTGTAGCTGGGTATCACAGAAAAACCAGCTCATTTTTCAAAGACAGTGAAAGGATGTTTCCCTCAATTTAGGCATTCCTAAATTAAATTGGAATCTATAGGAAGTGATTCTATTCTCAGATCTTAAGCTGATTTTTATTAATGTTGCTGGCCAGTAATGAAGATAAATGGTAGGCATATTCCACTTAAGTCAGAAACTACAAATGCAAAGTTGGGACAGTTGGGAGTGATTAATTATATTCTCTTTGCAAGGGTTCATGGGGGACTAGGGTTACTTCTTCCTCTAATGATGTCTCTTCCCCTGACATTAGCAGCACTGATGTAGGAATTGGATATTTGACATTCTCTTCAGTATCCAAATGTGATTTAGAGGCATCATAATGAATGTTTCAAGGGGAGTCCATCTTGGACATGTTCTTTACATTTCTTACTGTATATGATGCCAGCTGGTAATTAAAATCCCAACAGGACCCTTTTGGCAGTCATCTGTATGATTAGGGAAACTGTGTTAACATCTTATGAACAGAATTTTTCTTGATAACTAAAGGGTTAAATAGAAAAACCTGTTTTGTTTCGACCTAAGTAACTAAAAAAAAAAAAAAAAAAATCTTTGCAAAATATATTAGCCCCCTTTACAACCCTGCTAAGTAGCTATAGTAAAGAAAATTTAATATTTCTTTTATGATTAATGACTTTGCTGTGCCATGGGTTCACTATGAATTGTTGTTGAGGTAATAAGCTGTAGTATATTGAACTCCGAATCTGAACTGACCAGATATTGGTTTATTTCATTGTGCTTTGATTCTTTCTTCCTAAAACAGAATAGAGAAAAGGAATTCACTGGCGTTATAGTTCTAGTTAGAGCTTTCACACATTGTGTTTCTTTGGACAGATGTGGCCTATAAGCCATTGAAGGTTCTTAGTGTCCTAGCCATACAGCCTTAAATGGATGCTCTCATGACCCTGTTCCTGATGGTCAGACACTCTTCCCAGCCCCACTCAATTTACAGGTACTTCAGTGCTTTCATATTCTCCGAAATTGCCATGATTCTAATCAGTGAAGAAATAAGCACAACTGTAATTGGACTGTCAGTATTGCTAATGGCTCTATGGTCAAATTGGCAAGCATGACAATTGTGCTCTGAATTCTGATCTTTTAATAAGGAGATGATAATAATGATCTACTGTCAAATTATGCTATCAGTATAAAATATCATTCTCTGTAGCAGTGGTGTCCAATGCAAATATGCAGGTCTATACAAGCTTCCTTGCCTTATTTGGGAAAGATTATAGAAACCCAACATGTAGGACTTTCCCCAGAACAACTTCTTCAGTAGTTTAGGCAGGGGCCCCATCCCTCTTTCTGTTTTAGTTTTAGGATCTTTTCACTTTGTTCAAACAAAAGAAACACAACTCTAAAAAAATTCTTGGGGAACAAATGTAGAAACTACCTAATGGAATAGGACTCATCGGGAATACCATTTATAAGATCTGAAAGGTCTATTCTCTTCGCACCATTGAAAATCTAAGACTGAAGAAGTGCCTGGGTGGCTCAGTCAGTTAAGCGTCCAGTTCTTAGTGTTGGCTCACATCATGATCTCAGGGTCCAGAGATGGAGCCCCAAGTTGGGCTCCATGCTCCATGCTCTGCACTCAGCAGAGAATCTACTTGAGATTCTCTCCCTCCCCCTCTGCTCCTCCCCTGGCTTTTCCACACATTTCTATCTCAATCTCTCTCTCTCTTTCTCTCTCAATCAAATAAATAAATATATAAATAAAATCTTTAAAAAAAAAAAGGAAAGAAAATTTAAGACTGGAAATGCCCATGGGAAATTACAGAATGTTGCATGGTAATGGTGACAGGAGATACATGAAGGTTATTCCAAATGTTTCCATAACTCTTCTAACCTCAAGGTCCAAAGTCCTCAGGCTTTCATTTTGCTAAAGTTTCCACAGCACACTCAACAGTTGGGGGACTTTGGGAAATATCTCTTTTGAAAGAACAAAGAAATCGTTCCTTTGTTCCATCAAGAAATAAGATATGGGTAAGGAAGTGAGGGAATGAAGGATAAAAATCATATGTGGAGCCCCTTCACTGTGAAGACATTTTGACAAGAATTTTCTGTATATAACCAAATCCTCTTTTCAATCATGTGAGTAATCCAGTGTTAGCCCTTATGTATAAAGAAATTTATATACAAAGAAACAAATTTAATGGTATTAAGTAATCTGCTCAAGGTAACAATTTCTTTTAAAGAGCAAGAATAATAATTATCAATAGTTGCTATTTATGGAAAGCCTACTATATGTCAAGATTTGCGCTGGGTCCTTTACATACATTATATAATTTCATTTTGACAACAACCTGATGGGGTAGATATCCTCACTTTTTACAGAAACAGGCAGAGGTTCAGAGAGTGACTGCCAATATCAAAGTAAAAGGCAACTGTAATTAAAATTCAGATTTTCTGAGTCTAAAGTCTGTTTCATTTCCACTATACCAAGTTTAAATGGGAGGGATCTACACATCCTAGTTCCTATAAGTATTAAGTGAGCCTTACAGATCCAATCCAAGTGGGTGCTAAATGGGAAGTTTTATCCATTAATTTAAAAAAATGGGATTTTCAGGATATGTAACACACAATCTTGGGCATTAAAGAGAATATCAAGATGCATACAACATAGTCTTTACCTTCTAGAAATTTATGATCTGTAAAAGACCCAGAAAAAAGACTAGTCTGACAGTTTATGATACACATCAAATAGCTTCTAATAATTACAAATATTTATTGAGCACTTATTTGGTCCCAGACATTTGTTCTAAGCTTTACATATATTAACTAATTTATTCTATAAGCAAGATAGGTAAGTAATATCTTTACCCCATATCTCCTGACCCCCCATTTTACATAAGAGAAAACAGAAATTTCTCAACAACATAAGCTGCAGAGATATTCTGAGGTTCAAACAGTCAATTTCCCTTAGGGACATTAATGAAAAACTTTTGGAAGTGGGAGAAGAGGTAGGCAGAGCTTTGCAGAAACTTCAAAATGGATAGTGCTTCACACAATAAAAATTGTATCACCTTCGATATTTCGTTAAGCCCTTCAGTAACAATGGGAGTTTCCATGATGGAAAAATTCTGATAACCTTCTATTTAAGTGGACAGTAAGAAGGAAACAACAAGAAAGGACAGTTAATATAATAACTACTTAAAATCCTACATACACATATGTAAAGAACATAGACCCCCAAATCCATTTTTATTTAAATTTTAAAGGAATTATGGAAAGAACCTTTAATAAAAAGACTGAACTCTTGGTTAATAAGAGGAAAAAGGAGGTGGGAGGAAAAAAATATGGATAACTTGAAATCATAATAAAATATCCAGGAGAAAAACCTAAGAAGCAGCAAAAGTTCCATTGTTAGAAACTGGCTGTGGAGAGAGAAATGTATAACAAAGGCAATGGTAGTTAAAACTCCCAAATTCACCCCAGCCATAAGCAGAGTACCTTTTTTCCCTACCCTGTTTAGGGGATGACATGGGGTTGAGATGAGCATGAATCAGGATTACTCTGCTTTGCCTAATTTTACTGAGTTTCACTGAAGAAATAAGTAGCATGTTTCATTTAATCTAAGAAACAGTCCATTGAAAACACACCATTAGCTTAAACGCCACTAAGGAAAATTAAACTATCATAATCAAACTATGCCAAATACTTCCTTAGCATCAATTATAAAGCCATCCTTATTTCAAAAATGTTAAAATGTGAACAAATGAGCATATTCTAATCAATGAAATATTACAGTAGCCAATTCTCAACTAGGTCTTAACCTTAGTTAGTCTGCAAATCTATTCTGGATTAATGAAAACTTGGTTATATGACCAGGCATAAATTAAGGCTGGGAAAGTTAAATCAATAATCTACTTTAAAAGAATAGTAGAACTAGAAAGAAATAGCAAACTGTTGTAAAGAGCATGGATTTTGTAATTAAATATACTTGGCTTTTAACTCTGGCCCCACGCTGTATATATAAGATGAAAATATATTTAATCTTCTAATCCTCAATTGTCTCATCTATAAAATGAGAGTAATACTTGCTGGGTCATCAAGGTTCTTGTGAGGATTGAATAAATTCACCTTATGTATAGCACCTACCACAGTTTCTGGCACAGAGAACCATTCACTCAACAGACCCCCAGTAAAATAAATGAGGATTTACAGGCTATTAAATCATGCCATCAGGTGAGTTGTCAATATTAATATTAAAGGCACAAGGTTCTTTCCAATCCTATGAGTAAATTAATTGTCTCTTCCTTCCTCATGGATATCATCATATATTTCTCTAGTGATTGCGTGCCAAGATTTGGCACCAATGGAAATAAACATTGAACAAAATAATGAGTAACTTCAAAGCTAACTAATTTCTAGATAAACTTGTGAAAAAAAAAAAGTATCAATTATATAACAAATGAAAGCAAAAATGAAGTATAAAATATGACAATTGATTTAATGAGTTCAAGATTTATGAATAATATTTGATATGACATTCAAAGGAAAAAGAACTATTGCTGACCACAAATGTTAGTATATTGGCTTTTCTGAGAAATAAGCTATTGTAAGATGGGTTTTGTTTGTTCATTTCTTTTAATTTGTTCATGTCTCTTGTAGTTATAGTGATCTTTAGACTTAGATTTTGTTTCTCCCTAAGGGTATAATAGATTAAACTTTCTTATACTGTGGCTGATTACATTTGCCTACATTAAATTCATTCTGATCTCTGTTATACTGGACAGTAACTTAGACATGCTCTAGTAGTCCTAATATTTTTTTTTCTTTTTTTCCTCAGTAATAGGTGCTGTCATATTGACTTGTAGCCAATATGGATAAGTAAAGTTTAAAAAAAAAAATCAAACCAACAAAATTCTGGAATATTGAAAAACATTAAACAAGCAAATTTCCCCTCTCAAAGAAAATGTTTTATAAAAATAAAGAGGGTCATTTCTTGGAGAATCCAGCTTTAAAAAACAAGAACTCGGGCACCTGGGTGGCTCAGTGGGTTAAGCCTCTGCCTTCAGCTCAGGTCATGATCTCAGGGTCCTGGGATCGAGTCCCGCATCAGGCTCTCTGCTCAGCAGGGAGCCTGCTTCCCCCTCTCTCTCTCTCTGCTGGCCTCTCTGCCTCCTTGTGATCTCTCTCCGTCAAATAAATAAATAAAATCTTTAAAAAAAAAAATCTCTTCCTTGGTTTGCCTTTCTCTCTCTCTAAAAAAAATAAAAATAAAAATAAATAAATAAATAAAATAAAAAAACAAGAACTCTGGGATGCCCGGATGGCTCACTTGGGTAAACATCTGCCTTTGGTTCAGGTCATGATCCTGGGATGGAGCCCCACCTCGGGCTCCCTACTCAATAGGAAGCCTGCTTCTCCCTCTCCCACTCCTGTCTCCCACTTCCTTTGTTCATGTTCCCTTTCTCACTGTCTCTCTCTCTCTCTGTCAAATAAATAAAATATTTAAAATGAAAAACAAGACCCCTGAAAATTTTAAAGAAATGCCTTATTTTCAATTATATCATTGAAACAAAGTTCAACTATTATATTTTTATATCATTAAAATGAGGAGCTAGCTGGAAACTTTAATATACTTTTAAATTTTTAGCACTCAGGATAAATATCACATTGACATAGTTAAAAATCCTAATAATAATTTTGTTTAAATGAAGCCACGTCAATGCTAGGCCTAATGGCTATTTCTTGTGGCTATTTAAAAGAGATAATTAATTAATACTGAATTAATCCAAAATGAAGTAGATTATGTGTATTGATAGGGAGTATAGTCTAAGTAATGATTACGTGTAATCACAACCACAGTCTTTGTAGGAAGTGCAGTGAATGAAAATTAAAGTAACTACCATCAGACAAAAATCACCTATAGCTCTATTGCTTAGAACTTTTAGTCATAATCATTAAGCATTTGACATATATAAGTAAAACTGGCATGAAAATAGATTAAATTCTGATTCTTGGATCCAATATGACATGTTGATGAAATCAGTGCTTTTGAAAGGATCAAAGAAATGATATAAATGTCAGAGAAAATTATTCCAGTTCAAGCCTTACTGGGTCAAACTAGAGTGTTTATGAGTCCTGTGCCCCCAGGTGCATAAAGAAATGAAGATCAGTTATCAGGACCTTTTAAATAGGAGGTAACCTGAGTTTCTGGAAGATTCTCAAGGACCTTAAGGAAATCCAGGGTATGGTTCCTTACTTTATTAAAAAAAAAAAAAAAAAAAGTCACCATGGTTGAGAATTATCGGACAAGGCAATTTGCCTCTCCTCTCCTGGTTAGTAGCCATGACTGAGAGTATTACCTTAAACTAGTCTTCACCAAAAGAATAATGCTTGTCTTCTACAGCCATCATAGCCTTAAAGAATGGTGGGCATGTGGTTTAAGATTATCCAACTGGCTATTTTCTTCTGCGGACATGAATGAGGAAACATGAAGCCCTAATCTGATGCTAAGTAGGCCTTTCATTTATGCCAATTCATTGCAGAGGGCAGATCCAAAAGTGTCAGAGAGATGCAAGACCTCACCCAAATTCTCCTCTATCTTCCAGTATTTGTTTTATTTTTTAAAAGATTATTTATTTACTTGAGAGAGAGTGAGCGAGCGAGAGAGAACACCAGGTGGAGGAAAGAGCAGAGGGAGAGGGAAAAGCAGACTCCCTGCTGAGCAGGGAGCCTGAGGCAGGGCTTCTCATCCCAGAAGCCCAGAATCATGACCTGAACTGAAAGCCAACGCTCAAGCTACTGAGCTCACCAGCTGCCCTGAACAATTAGTTGCATGATACAAAGCCCTTGCAGTATTTAAGCCAATTAATTACAACTTAAAGCATCCTAAGTGAGGTAGAGAGATGGGTTTATCTGTTCATCCAGAACCTGGATAAAGTCAGTAGGCATGTTTTCTATTTCTTTTCTTTTTTTTTTTTTTTTTATGTTTTCTATTTCTAAGACAAGAAGAAAGAATTACTGGACCAGCACATGTTATACCCCGAAAGCAGTACAGCCTCTAATTTATCAACCCACTAAAAATTTGAACACACTGAGCTACCTATTTGCATCCTTCTAGCTTCTGCCACCTAAGCAAACAGCTTTAAGTTACCACATAAAGTTGTTACGATGACGCAACGTCCCTTCATATCCAGCAGATCTAGATAATATTCTCTTCAAACAGCCAGATGGTCAGTTTGGAAGTCAGGCTCCCCACCTCCTTCTTACACTGCTCTCCCCTATCAATGAAAACCTTTGTGCCAAAATGCGAACACCCCAGAAAATAACTCAAAATGGTTAGCTTAATTCTTTTTCAGCCTATCTACTAAGGATAAATAGAACACCTGGGACTTTGTGCTTTTAGTTCCTCTCTGTGTTTCAAGGATATCTAAGCTTAATCAGCTTTCTAAATAAGAAAGAATGTAACCAAGAAGAGAAAGTAGACTTCTCCCTTCCTTCGGGATCACTGAGATGGCTGATATGGTTGCCAGCACTGGAATTCCAAACCAGTAAACATGGGCTTCCTTCTTTCCTTCCAACCTCAGTCACCAGAGTAGACTGGGAAGCGTAAGAATCTTCTGACAGTCCCAGATAGAGTCACTGATCCCAAAAACACCAATGAGGAGAACTACCTGCCTTTATTTTTCTTGGACAAAAGCATACATGGATACATAAACAGCCTCTCCTTCAAGCATCCAAAACTTCCCGTAGTCCTCAAGGGAATAGAGAGAAAGGTATCCCTCCATGCTACGGCACAGAACTATAACAGAATGCTAAATTGAAATCTGATTGTGGTGCCAAAATTAGCAAATATAAAAATCTAAACTGAGTTGCCAGATGAAGATACACATTTCCAGTAAACATATAAATAAATATTTAGAACTTTTAATATAACTCGAACTCAATCACAGAGAGGGCATAAAAGTAGAGAGTTGTTCAAGTGCTGTGAGCCATTTCTCCCCAGAACAAGGCGGCGGCGGGGTGGGGTGGGGGGACATCAGCTATTCATCTCAGTCTTAGTAAAAGGGCTTCAGAAAGATTGCTGATAAGGAAATATACCAAACTACAAACTGTTAAACAAACAAAGAAAAAAAAAAACCTGGGAAATCTTGGTGTATGTGCTCTTTAATTGAGAAACGCAATTGTTCACTAACTATTGCCTATACCCAAAACTTCTTCCTCAATGGGAAAGGACAGTTTGCTGCTACATTGGGCAAAGGCTATGTATTTTTCTTAGGCAAAAAGTAGTTCACACACACAGACAAGAGCTGGAAATAGGTCATACTCAGTCTTAGCAAAGAAGGACCACCTAAACAATGAACAGTACCTGACAGAAGCTGAGCCAGATCCCTACCAACGGCAGAAAGAGCAGTGGTGAGTCAGAAGAGAGAGAGTTAAGTGTGAATTTCTAGCAACCCCTTGATTGAACCCCAGATGGATCAGAAATCCAAGTTACCAAGCAAGAGGAGGAGGATCTTGCAAAGAGAGAAAATACTGGCCATGTCCTTCTCCCCCAACAGCTTTCCTTTTGTAACAGGTCCTAGCTGGGAACTTGGGAAAATTTTGAGTTTGGGAGTTTTGAGTTTTATGTGAAATATGATATTATAATTTCAGACTTTGGTAATTAAGAGGACTTTGGACTTTTGTTTTCTTTTTCCTAAGAATGATTATAAAAGTCATGGAAATAACCAAATTTTCAATCGGAAGACTGGGGAGGTTAAAACTTTTCTCTTTGAAATGTAGTTTAAAGGAATGACTGAAGTCAATATAAAGTTATTTAACAATTTTTAAACATTATTGAGGATTTTAAAATACATTTATATGATAAAATCCTTGGGAAGGAGAAAAATCTCTCTGTTAAGAACACCTCAGCACACCAAGAGATAGAGAAGTAATAGAAGGAAAGACCCTTGGGAGCAAAAGGTTGTCCTTTAGCTGATGGGTCAACAACGGCCCACTATAGAGTACCAAAAATATCCTAATAGCGGATGATGGAATTCAGATCTGGGCAAGATACAAGAGCGATAGAAGTGAAAGACAGAGGTGCCTGGGTGGCTCAGTGGGTTGAGCCTCTGCCCTCGGCTCAGGTCATGGTCTCAGGGTCCCAGGACGGAACTCCTCATCAGGCTCTCTGCTCCGCAGGGAGCCTGCTTTCCCCTCTCTCTCACTGCCTCTCTGCCTACTTGTGATTTCTCTCTCTGTTGGGTAAATAAATAAAATCTTTTAAAAAAAAAAGTGAAAGACAAAACAGGGCTTTAAACAGACTTTGTAGAAAGAGAAATTTTATTGAATACATGAACAATGTTCTATATTTAATACCAAAGCTTTTGAAACCTGTTGTAATCTAAATTTTTCCTTACATTCATATAATTGGATTTAGTTTACAGGGAAACCTCACTAATATATAAAGTCACACATGCTTGTTTACTGCTACAAAAGTGTAGTATTGTTATCAGTATACATTGTAACACTATGGTTCATGGTTCCTCCAAAGAACTCAAAGCAATTATTTCAAGGTGTTTCTGTGAGGGAGGAGAGCTCATTATTATGAAAATAAATAAGGATTTCAACAGATTTGAAATGATTTTTCTCAAGTTCACACAATGAATTGACTCATGCATGGCAGCTAAAACTAACCACCTCTTTCTTGATTTCTAGCTTAGTGCTTAAGAACATTAGTATGCCTAGAGGCATCTGGGTGGCTCAGTCCATTAAACCTCTGCCTTTGGATTAGGTAATGATCCCAGGGTCCTGGGATCAAGCCCCACATTGGGTTCCCTGCTCAGTGGGGACCCTGCTTCTCCCTCTCTTCCTCTGCCTGCTGCTCCCCCTACTTGTGCTCTCTCTTTCTCTCTGTCAAATAAATAAAAATCTTAAAAAACAAAAATTAGTAAGCCTATTTATCATTTTTTGGTATAATCTTTAAAATGTACCATCTACATTCTTTTTCATTAATTCAGCAAATATTTATTTGGTGTTTCCTTGTTCCAGGCACTATGTTAGTTGATGTCATACAGACTTAAAGGTTATAAACTATCAAAACAACCATCCATATTACAAATGCTGGTAATTGTGAGAACTCTCACTAAGGGATTTAATTTTGTTACTAATACAATATTTCACTTTTATGTCTCCTAAGGATGGAAGAAGGGACTATGGAGCTATGGAAGACTTTGACTAATTCACTTTCAGGTTATAGTCAGCCAACATATACTCTATTTCACTGATTATAAACAACAGAAATGTTTTGATTTGGATGCTAAAGTCTTAGTCTGTTTTCATTCAAATATTTAATTCCTTATTTATTCTACTATGTGGTTTTTCATTTTTAAAGGCTATAACTAAACTTTGCAAAGATTTTAGTTGTATTGCATTGCTCTTGCTTTTTGTTATTGTCTGCTATACATTAATTTTTTTATGTCACTATAATCAACCAAGATGTGATTCTTTCCATTTTCCTTTCTAATCACAAAATAACATTAGCAAAAATCAACCTAGAATAGATGCATGTAGTCACTGATGCCTCTTGTCCTGTGTTAGTTGAACCGTGAACATTTAAATAAACTTCCACTGTGTGGCATATAGGTAAAGATGGAAATACATAAATATCTTCCATTGTTCCTTCTTATACAAAGTCATCTAAAAAATTAGATTCATAGACTATATTAGAAAGGCTGATTATGCTATCTCTGCTCTTTGTGCAACCCAGCATGGTTTCCCCAGACCATTCCCCCATTCTCAGTGACTGAAAGCCTGACCACTGCATTTCTCAGAATCTCTTACCATTTGGATTCCAGGTTATATGTTGCCAATGGGAGGCATTCATGCAAGAATTGAAAGGTGCAGGAGAAAAAGCAGAATTCATATAATTGCTCCTACATCAGGATGGGCAGAAACATGGTCTCTTATGGATTTGAGGTGTTTTCTAGAGAAACACCTCCTTTGGCATTATAGAAAACTTGTATAATTTCTAGTAATCTTTCATGCCTTTTCAAATTCCCTGCCTCTCTGTAAGGTAGGGGTGAAGCTGAGAGTTAACAGAGATCTTCCATGATCTGTGCTTCTCCAGGCATTCTAGCAATTAGGAAAGCTTTTAATGCCCCATACTAAATCTTTCCTTGTCTAAAATAGTTCAAGTGGTTGCTCTTGTCCAGGTAGAAGTTTCTGAGAAAACATTTGATCCTGAAAGTGTCTTAAAAAAATAGACTCTGAAGATGAAGAGGATGTGGAATACCTTGTACCTAGTTGAGTTTGAAGATAAAATAACCTCAATGTCATGGTCCATAACATTCAAAGATTTTAACATAATCATTAACTTCTCACTATAGTTTTCTAAAATGAAGTGAATCTTAAAGACAAGGAATTGGGATACAAAGAGGCTGCTATAATAAAACAATGGGTTATAAATGATGACCACAGGGACTTCGGGGTAGCCTAATTGCTTCTGATGCACTACTTCTCTTTACAGCCTATGGCATAATCAGAAAACAAGAGAGCTTCCAAAAATTTCTCCTATTCTTGTAGTCAATTATATGGCAGATGTATTTGAAAACTGAACTCAAAGTCTTAAGATGCATATTTCAGAATTATAAAGCACATTGAATTTACAGCCTTACTTGGTATCATATATGAGAGTTAGGACATTTACTGAGAAAGGGGATTTGAGATAGATTCTGACAGGTTTGAACCTTCAAATTCCACTGAACCTTCTTGAAAGTAGAAGGAGTCTCTCCCAGCTGAAGAAACCATAAGGGTTATACTTGAGGCAATTACCTTGCTTGGGGATGCTGATCCACCATGAGATATGCCTCATCAGCTTGCACAGCTTCCAGACCTATAACTACACTCAAATCACAGACAAATGGGTACAGAGTGTGACTTCAGAGAAGATAGCATATCCATCAACAGAACTGGAAGATTTTCTGGTCTGTATGGATGGAAATCTGGGGAAGAATGTTATGAGTGGATTCTGAGGGTCCTAGTACAGGGAGACAGAAACAAGTTGTTAGAATAAGCCACATTTATCCACATGATTGTACTTTCCTAGAAATAGCGAATTAGAGATGTTTGATATTTGAGTGTACAATTGTGGTTCACCAGATTACTTGGTCGGTAGACTGAAATTTGGGCTTCATGATGGCCAAGGCTAAATGAAATTGAAGTGCAAGAGTTTCCAGGGTATGATATAGATAAAGGTACACAAAGAAAGATAGAAATAGAAATGCTAGTACTGATTTATCTAGTGTGACCCGCCACTCATCTCATCATCATGTTACCTGGATGGGCTCCAAGGACATTCCTTTGCCAAAGCACAAAGAAACACCCTATAAGGCCAAACATGATTGTAAGAAGTAACTTAACTGAAATCATCTTCCTAAATTCAGTGGAGGATAACAGGATCCTGGAAAATGACAGAGGACAAGTGCTTGTTCTTAGCTAGAAGACCAGACACAAGTGTGCATGATTCCCCAAGTGGGCAACAGGTTAAAACAGTAATCAGGATGACTTAAGCTCTCAAAATCATTGGTGGAGGCAAATAGATCATAGTGTCCGCTGGACTGAAACAGAACTACTCCCTGCTACCTACTTGATTTTTATAATTGAAAATATTTTAGGTATCATTTTCAGATTTGGGGCATAATAAAGACTTGGGGACTCTCACCCAATTTCCATATGCAGATCCCTTGGGGATGAAGAGTATACCAGGTTCTTTTGAAGAAGTAGCCTGTGTCTGTATCAAAATCATAAACCCTGAACCCTCCTAGAGATTCCTCAAAGGGGTCCATAGTTACCAAGCATAGTAACTATATGTTATATACAATGAGATAATTTCTTCATTTTTTGAAAGCATAGCAGGCAATTGCCAATGCCAGAAGATCCACCTTAGTTCTTTGACTTACGGGATTATTATCAGTCCCTGAAACTATCTCTTCCCTTCCAAACTGCAAAGTAAATTGAAGGATGGCACAGATTCATGCCACCCAACCAAGTCTAGAAGTAGGCAGGCATAGGATTCCTGTCACATCTACATGTAACTGGTCTATTTGACCAGGGCTTGACTAGATGGCCCTAGAGAAAGGTAATGTATTATTATAAACATATTCAGGGAGTAACATCAATTGCAGCTGTTTTTTGTGATCTCTTTTTTGGAATAAATGAACACATCACTGAGATCTGCTATCTAGCTATTGATCAGGCAAATACTTTTTCAGTTACTATTAAGGAAAAAAGTATAGCAAAGAGATTTGGTTTCTCTTAGTAGGACAGCAGTTTATCTTCACTTCATCTCAGGAATAGGTCACCCATCAGCCCTTCTGTCATAATCGAATCCCCAAGACTTGATCATTTTAGACATTTTGTCAATCTACTACCTTGATAGTGGTGGATTGCATTTTCTGAGATGGACAAATGGTCTATGTAAACTTGGTTTAACTTCTTATGAATCCTGTCCAAAAGACTTTTTTTTTTTTTTTGGTGTGTTTGTTTGACAAACACAAGGCTGTCCCCAAAGGAAAACTGGATTCCATGAAGGGAGTCCCTGCGGATCGGAAATGGTGATCTCTGATATTGGTGTGCAGGAGTTAGTTGTTACTGCTCCCTGTTCCCACCGTCATCCATTAGCTTCCCACATTTGGGGAAAATCTCCATATTACATAGAAATGTACAACAGTACACCTATCTGGTTTTTTTTTAGTGCTGTATCCAAGGACTAGAACATCACCTGGGCCATAGTAGCTACTCAGTTACAAAAAAAAAAAAAAAAAAAAAGGATAAATGAATGGTTTAAAGGAGATTTTAGAAATGTCTACATGATATTTTGCCTAAGCCTGGGATTAGGTAAGAGGAGTGAGGATTGCTAGGTATACAGATAAAACAACTATAGATTCAAACAAACAAACAAACAAACAAGAGTCAGAGTTCAGAGTAGGTGTAGACAGCATCATGCATTTAAGCATATGTACCCTGTATGCTTTGAAGAATCCTTAGAAATCCTGGGGAAGAGTTACATTGATTTTCCATCAGTTACTTGGAATGGAGGCTCACATCATTGTATATGAGAGTATCAAAGGAAAGGTTGACTTCCAGAGGCTGAAGGACCCGGGGATATCAGGCAGCATGTAATAGATTCATTTCAGTTAAACCTCATAAATGTGCATTCAGCTTGGTGAGAGTTATAAATTACTGACCTAGCTCTTGTCTGCAAAGGAAAATGCAAAAACAAAGGTGCACAGTCCAATTTCAGGTTAGACCAGTGTGCAACTCAACAGAGAAGCCCTACAAGCTGCCAATGTATAAATGCCATCTGACGGGCTCTTCCATCTTAGGCTGGACCCTTGAGAGGAGAGGATCCCACTCCACAGGAGACTGAACGTTGTTATTTGCCATGGGTGCATGAGGACCCGGAGCAAGTCATGAATGGGGCACTAAGCCTGTTCGTGCGGGGGGCCCAGATGGAGAACTATATCTGTGGGAGCAGTGTTCCCAGGCACACAGATGTTCTGCCTCGTCGTAGCTCTCAGAAGGGCTGTCCACTCAGACATAGCCCCTATTTTCTCTGTTCTCTGAGGAGGCCCAGGGGATGAGGAGCAGAATGGTGCTACTAGGCCTATGGAAACGTCTTATAATGTAAGTGTAATGCAAGTGAAAAAGCGAAATGGTGTGTGACAAAGGTTCATTGTAGCAAAAGACCAAAGCATCCTTTCTGAATGTTTCCTCTCCAGGAGTCCTAAATTTGTATTTATATCTCAGTACCAAGTTTGTACTACATGCTAACAGACTGGGCTCAAGTTTTCATAGGAACAAAACTTAGGTGTACAGCTAGTAAATTTCTTTATTTCTCCACAACTGAACTGAATTTAGTCCCAATTTCTGCTGATGGTGGTGAATTTTATGTGGAAATTAAGGCTTACTCCTTCAAATCAGTGATTACTTAGTATTTCCAGTTATAAACTCTTTTCAGTAATTTCTCAGAGTATCACAATGTGTCCCCTTCCCCTTCTCTTTCAAGTCTCTCCAGGGGCCATTGATAATCTGAAGTTACGTGTTGGGGAAGGACGATATACCATCTTCGGTTTGGAGGAAAGAGATTGATTTAGAATAGCACTATTCAAAGCAAGGTCCTCCACAAACAATATCAGTGCCACCCGAGAACTTGTTTGAAATGTCAGTATTCGGGCCTGGTCCCACACAGACTTACTAAATCAGAAACTCTGGATGAGGGGCCCAAGAATCTGTGTTCTAACAAGAGCTCCAGGTGATTCTGATGTACACTCACCTTTGAGAACCACTGGGCCAAAGTTATCAGCACCCACCCACCTTGATTTCTGATGAAAGGTGCGATCATTGCCAGTCTTTGGTTTTGTGGCACCTAGCTCATTGCATGGGTGACTGAAATGGCCTCCTCTGTTCATGACCACCTCTGTGCTCATTCTGTTCCCTCCTTAGCCTGACCAGAGTGCCAGCTCTGTACCCCTCAGAGCTTGCAGCAGTCTTGCATGCTGTTTTCTAACCATTTCTACTTTACAGCTTGTGTTCCATGCTCAAGATGGAGTTTCTCTGAAGAGTCAAGGTCTGAAAGAGGAATATACCTGGAATCTGCTAGATGCATCTCTTTCCTGGAATCCCCAAAGAAGTAGTGGAGTTTTGATCATTTTAACCCATCAGAGATTGATTTTAGGAGACAGCAGGATAGAAGCCCAGATTCTCAGGCTCCTGAACCTTAATTTATTCTGCTGTTCTCTTCTTTACTTTTCCTTTCCTTCTCCTCCACAGTCAGGAAGTCTTGTTTTGTTTTGTTTTGTTTTGTCTATGCTTCTCATGGAAAGGAAAAATAAATCCTGGTTAGACACATCGACTTGTAAACCTATCATTTTTTATAAGACCCCTGCTATTTACACAAACTTTATTTTTTATTTTTATTTTTTTTAAGAGAGAGAGAGAGAGCACATAAGCATGGGTTGCTGTAAAGGGAGAGGGAGAGAAACAGGCTCCCCATTGAGCAGGGAGCATGATGCAGGGATCAACCCCAGGACCCTGGGATTATGAGCTGAGCCAAAGCCAGATGCTTAACCTACTGAGCCACCTAGGTATCCAGTACACAGACCTTAGTTTTTTATCTTCTAATAATGTCCACTCTAGTCATTGAAAACCTTAACTTGCAATTCTACTGGCCCATAAAAAATTTCAAAACCTTAGCCTTGACTGGTCCTTTGCATCTTTGTCTTAATAACCCTAATTCTTTTAGACAATTAATGAATGATACCTCTGATTGACTAGAGGGAGATGATGTATAAGGATGTGTAGAAGAGCAAATACATTAATTAAAATTTTAAGATAATATCACACCACCCCTGAATTAGAAACACTGATAATTTTCTAAGTGTACTATCTGATTCTAATCACCTCCTACTAAAATCCTTCTATTAAACTAATTCCCATAAAACACTCCTTTTAACGTATCATCTTCCTCCTTGGGTTCTTTTAATAGGCCGCTTTTAGCAGAATTTGTAGACAAGCCCTTATTCTAAAATTCATATTTCTATGGCTATGTACAGTGCTTGAAAATGAATGGATGAATTTTGAACCATGCCTGACCTGGTCTTGACTCTCGCATTAGACCTTATTTCTACCATATCACCAATTCCCATTATATTCAGCCTAATTTACATCATAAAGAGATTCATATTAAAAACATAACCCCCATTTGTGGGCTCTGTCCGACTCCAGAACCTAGCATCAGTTCTCACCCTTGGCAAGGAATATATAAGCAACATGAGACCAAAACTCCAGACTCAGAAACAAGTCACTCTGATGGGCCCCATTGGGCCCTGTTACAATAGGGTTTCTGCTTTATTGTGAAGAATCAGTCCTTATCATATCCCCAGTCATTCATTATTGGTTTGGCTTTCTTCCTACTGAAATTCAGCAGTGGCCCCATTAACTATTAAATGATATTGTTTTAATTCATTGGGATTATTCATTTTATTGGCACTATTATATTTCTAAAGACATTTGCAAAATCAAATTTTCCTCCATTTGTTATAGGACTGGTGCTCTGATAGGACCCAAAATGTATTTCATTTGTTAGGGTTTCACAGGGCTGGAAGACTGAGGCCTCTTTAGTAATGTATTCCAACACTTTGGATTCCATAAAATGGTTATATCATCTAAATTTAGAGTAATCATAATTTATATACATGTATAATGTCATCTTTGGCTAAAGGATATTTTTTTCATTAAATGTGAAACATAAAGGTTACAATGGCAGTTTCTATTTTACATTTCTAGTTTTTGTATTTCAGACTTCGCTGCTCTGTGAAATTCTGTTACAGTATCGGGAAGGCTATCACGGCTCTTTAAAAATTTCTCTCCATAGAGAGAGTCAAACTTTCTACAATTCAGGGCACTCTGTTTGATGACAAAAATTATTTCCAACTGTTGTCCCAAGTATTATAGAGTATTTCATTGTAATAATGTCTCCTCTTCTGTTCTATATCACCACCTCTCAATGCACTTCTGTAAGGGGATTGGGCCAATACAGTAGTGCTTCATGATTACTTTGTGGCTCTCTGTGACTCCTTTGAAACCCTCTTTTTCTCACTCACTCTCCCTCCTGGCAGGCTTTCAGGTTGGAGAAAGATCCACTTGTTCAAAATTACCCATATAGCCATGCGTTGAATTAGTTATAGAGAAAGGATCTCTGTTAAAATCGAATGACTCCATGATAGCCACATTCTGGTCTCCCAGAGAGCTGCAGGAGCAACCAAAGACATGGATTAGCTAGCACTCTCTCATAAATATAATTTATGAAATGCACATTCAGATGTGTGGACCTGAGGCTTTCCTACGAGGGCCACGCTGATTGTCATAAAATGGCTTTAAAAATATGAAATAAATATATTACGGTGTCTAGAATAAGTATAAACAATGCAGATTTTCTGTCACAGAGTGCCATTTTGAAAATACATATTTTTTAGACTATCTGTATTCTGTGGATTTTGAAAAGAAGGTCATTTTTTAAAAGTATGTAAAATAGTATACCCGTAGAAAAGCTCGTGTAAGTCCATTTTTAACCTACAGTGATTTTTACAGCCAAATAATAGAGCTTTGAAAAATAGAACTACTATAATTAACTCAGTTGCCAATGAAGGCTATTTTTCCAGGGCATCCATTCATAGTTTGAAATATTTCTAAATACTCTGGACTTTTATCATGACTATAACACTTTTGAAAATAATTCTTACTTGCACCTGAGTCTTTCTCTCATCCTTTATTAAGGAAACTATTAAAATTATTTCTTGGCTGTATTATAAGAAAATAGCCTCATGGAACTAATATTGCAACAAGAATTTTTGGAGAAGTTGGTCCTTTTTTATTTGCAAAATCAAAATCACAGTTACAACTCTTCTTGTGTCAGCAAGATCTATCTCATGGTCTCACTTAAATTGTTAGCTGAACCGAAAGCAGCCTTTACATTTATTTAGTATTTCAGCTTCAAGAAAAAAACTACTGGGCGCCTGGGTGGCTCAGTGGGTTAAGCCGCTGCCTTCGGCTCAGGTCATGATCCCAGCGTCCTGGGATCGAGTCCCACATCGGGCTCTCTGCTCGGCAAGAAGCCTGCTTCCCCCCCCCCCTCTCTCTCTGCCTGCCTCTCCGTCTACTTGTGATCTCTGTCAAATAAATAAATAAAATCTTTAAAAAAAAATAAATTAAATAAAATAAAATAAAATAAAAAGAAAAAAACTACTAAAACTGAAGGATTTACTCAAATTAAAAAATAGCAATCAACACCTTCAGTAGATTCTCCAGCTATAGAAAAATTCTTTTAATGATGTAAATTACAAATTACACTCCATACGCAGGTCTACTACTTACCAAATCATAGACTAATAAGTCAATTTTTAAAAAGTTTCTCTATAACGGAGCCAAATATATTTCTCTTTTCTTAGTTATTTTGTTTAGGTAATCGGCTTTACAAAAATAAATCAAGATGAGATATTTATGGCAGTAAAACTGAAATATAAAAGCACTAAAGTAGACTTTAAAGAGATTATGTGTTTTTTTTTTAAAGATTTATTTATTTATTTGACAGACCGAGATCACAAGTAGGCAGAGAGGCAGGCAGAGAGAGAGGAGGAAGCAGGCTCCCTGCTGAGCAGAGAGCCCGATGCAGGGCTTGATCCCAGTACCCTGGGATCCTGACCTGAGCTGAAGGCAGAGGCTTTAACCCACTGAGCCACCCAGGCGCCCCAGAGATTATGGTATTCTATATTAAAATGATTTTAGTCTTTCCGTCTTCACTGAAATTGAAAAGACACTGAGCCTTGCCAAGGTAAGTCTTCTTCATACTTTGCTGTTGAGAAAGAACTCTGCTTTTCTTCACCCCATGCTGCTTGGGATGTAACAATCGAGTAGGGGAGACTAAGGGGGAAGAGTGTGCTGAGGGAATAGTAGAGGCTCATGTTGCTGGTGCTTGCCCTTTCTGACACACCAACAACCCACCGGCGACCTAACAAGACTGCATATACCTGGTGAGGGTTGGCCTGAGTCACACCTGGGGAGTTATGGGGCAGGGTTCCCAGGGAGGTTGCCGCAGAAACCAGCTTACAGGAGAGCACGCAGAGAAGGAATAGAAGGGGATGCTAATGTGGCAATTCTGTGAGCTTCTAATTGGGAAATTAGCAAGCAATTCAGGCTTCAAAAATAAATCCATGCGAACCAACTAAAAGAGCAGTTTTGTTAAGTGAATGTAAGAACATTTCCTTTCACCCCAAATGTTTGGCATGGTGTAAAAAATCTGTTGATCAAAAGTCTAGTATTATTTTTAGATCAGGAAAGAATGCAGTTTAGGTAGAGCGTTTCCGAAAGAGAGAAGTCTGGCTAAAAGATTTGACCCCCAAACTTTCTCCTTTCCTATGATGCATATGTATAGCATGCAAAACAAGGGTGGAAATAATTAATCTGGTGATAATTTTTCCATCTTTATCCTCTTAAAAGGCACATCAAATCTTTTTGATCGTACTAGAGTTAAAAAATTATTATTTTCTAGCTAAATGTAAGGATCATCTGTCCCTGTTTACTCTATAAAGGACATGCTTATCATCATGAGGTCTTCTTTACTGCAAAGAGATTTTTATGAAAAAAGACTGCATGGGGAGATTAATATTATTCCCTAAAGACCCTTGACAGTTTTGCTATACTGATTTCTACCACTTTATGAAATGTATGTCCTCTGGGCAACTTAGCTATGCAGCAGAATTTCCCAGATGCCAGACTGCAGACTAGCACCCTTTGCGTCAAGTTTTTACTAATTCACAAAATGTTTATTTCTGGAAAGGAATTAAATTTTCATCACCTGATGCAAACTTGTGGCTCTCTGCTAGTGGCCTGAGAAGTCCTGGTGGTTAAGCAACTAGGTCAGAGTTCAGTCACCTAGGGCTCAGGTCCTTGCCCCTACTAGGTATCACTCCCTCCTTCCTCATCCTCCCCTCCTCTTCCTCTCTCTTTCCTAACATTTCCAGATACCTCACTGAATATACGTGGTCCAGGATCTGTGCTGTAAATTTATCCAGCCATGATTAAGGCTTACTCTGAGCCAGGCACTGTCCAAGTCACTAATGTCTTATAGTAAATAAGAAACTAGTCCTGGCCCTGAAGTGTTTATGGTGAACTGGAGTTCATCCAACACTGACAGAAAAAGGAGAGCTATCCCTCCATGGAGGGGGCATACAGAACTGAAGTTTGTAGCTCCACAAAGGTTTCAGTCATAACTTCCTGGAGCGAGTGACATTGAACTAGTCTTAAAAGATGAAGACAACTTGGTCACTTAATGAAAAGCAGGAGAGGGGCACCTGGGTGGCTTAGTCTCAAGGTCCTGGGATCAGAACCCTGTGTCAGACTCCCCAGTCAGCGGGGAGTCTGCTCAAGGATTCTCTCCCCGTCATTTTGTCCCTTCCCCCAATTCATGTGCACGCTCTTTCTTTCTCTCTCAAATAAATTAAAAAAAAAAAAATAGTGGGAAAGGCTTTCAGGCCCAGATTATAGTATAAATGAAGGTCTCAAAGTTTAAAGTTATATGCCCCCATCCCCCAAATTCATATATTGAATCTTTAGTTCCCAATATGATTGTATTTGGAGATAGGACTTATAGGAGATAATTAAGGTAAGGGTAGGATCCTCATCCAATGGGATTTTTGGCCTTATAAAACAAAGATTTCTCTCTTTCTCTGTCTCTCTCTGTCTGTCTCTCTTCAAGCACACACACTGAGGAAAGGACATGTGAGCACACAGCAAGAAGACCACACAGGACCCAGTCATGCTGGCATCCTGATCTCTTCCAGGCCCTACAACTGTGAGAAGATAAATTTCTGTTCTATCACCACCCAGTCTATGGTGTTTTGTTAGGGAAATGGGAGCAGACTAAGAGAAGTACTCTCATGCCCTTGGATTATTTTTAAAAGTATGTATATTAGATTGTGAAGTTTGAGGCCAAGAATAGGTGAAATGATACTGGAAATGTAGGAAGTTAGAGAATGGAGAAAAGAAGGGAAGAGGGAGTAGAAACAGACACCACTCCCCATAGAAGCTTTGGAGAAGGGAAAGGAACCATTCCTAGGGCTCTTGGAAGCACTTAATGAATTTCAGCCTCCACGGAGAGGAACCCTTAGCAACACTCAACCCTTTATCATCCTGCCTAGGACTTGCAGAAGGGTCAACTTCATTCCCTTGAGCTGGCTTCCCAGACCCACTGGAATTCCGATTCACTCTCACCTTGGTTCTGTAGCACAAAGAAACTGGAGAATTGAGGAATATTTCTCTTGACCTTCAACCTAGGACCATAACGTTCCAACAACTATTGCAAAATAAGACTGCAGAGAATAAAGCTAATACTGAGAATTCAAAATAATTGGATTAGGATAATAAAAATGCAACAGATTAAAAACTCTAATGTAAAAGAGGATATGTATAGATATGGTAATGACTAAGTTTAAGTAACTATATGAAGTATGGGACAGAGAAAGAAATAGATAAAAGAAGCCCAAATAATAAACAAGAGCCTCTTTGTTACTATTTTGATTTATTAAAAGCAGTTATGGATATATCTTAATAATGATGAAATAACCATTAACCAAATTAAACATGGGAAGTCTGCTTTCTAAAACACTGAGAAGATAAAACTAAGCAAAACAGCTTGTAGAACAGAAGCCAAATAGTAAGCAAACAAAAACCAGATGACAAAATTATCTAAGACCAAAAAAATTAATGAATATAGTTTAAACTGTCCTATTAAAAAGGCAAAATGGATCAGATTGAATAAAAAATAATCCAGGGAGTTTATACTTTTAAAAGGGAGATCTAAATAATTGTACAAACAATTACAGCAGAGGTGGCAACTCACACAAATGAGACTAAAAGGGATTATTATAACAGTAAAAGAAAAAAAATACTGAGTACCTATAGCAGAATAGCTTAAAATATATTTTTAAAAATTATTACAAGTATAAAAAATAGTATTTTAAATACACAACTTTATCTTGTTAAACATCACAACATTCTAGATAAATAAGTAGGTAGACGTAACAAATATCTCTGGTTTATATCAATGTCTATATTGAGCTGATAAAAACAACTATAAGCAAGTGGACAAGGTAAAAAATAATATATTTTTATCCTCTACCCCTGCTGGGAGATAGTTGTCTATGAATTTCTTACATTTCTGCAAGGTGTTTCATGCTATCTTTCCAGGGATGCTTTTATAAAGGGATACCTTGGTGACTCAGTCGGTTGGGCATCTGCTTTTGGCTCAGGTCATGGTCCTGGGGTCCTGGGATCAAGCTCTGGGTTGGATTCCCTGCTCAGCAAGGAAAATGCTTCTCCTTCTCCTTCTCCCTGTGCCCCTCTGCCACTTGTGCTTTCTTTCTTTCTCATTCTCTCTCTCTCTCACACATAAAATCTTAAAACAAAACAAAAAAAAGGATGCTTTTTATAGAAAATAACCTTGGAAGAGAGAGATAATGCCTCCCTCTGGAGCAAAGAGTTGGTTTGCTTAGAGTCTTGGAGATGGAGACAGTGTTTCTCCAGAACAAAGGAGAGGCATGCTTATTGCCATTTATAAAATGATCAGGTTCCCTAAACTCAGGATTCTTCTGTAACATATCTTGTTGTGTGTAAGGGTCACCTGTCCTCTTTACCTTGTCCTATGGAAGTCACAGCATGGAGAGCTAACATAAAAATGATGATACTCTCATTACCACTACTGCTGTAAGTGATAAAATCCTTTTTCTGACCCAGGAATTGCATGTCTTCTCCCAACGTTCATAACCATGGAAGCTCACTTGTTAGCCATCAAGTGGGGCAAATTCTCAACCTTTCACAGTTCTTGACATTACTAGTAACTTTCTTTCATATAATATATGCAAGAAGTATATATTAAAATTGATACCAAACCTAAAGCAAATCAGTAATTCAAAGAAATTAAAATCATGCACCATATTAAGTGACAATAGAATGAAAAATACAAATTCTTCTGTTACTGAAAACAAGGTTCAACCCCTTTGAAATGAAAATATACTTCTCTAAAAAACTATTGAACCAAGGAAGAGATAAAAAGTAATAAAAATATTAAAACAAAAGTGGCAAGGGGCGCCTGGGTGGCTCAGTGGGTTAAGCCGCTGCCTTCGGCTCAGGTCATGATCCCAGGTCCTGGGTTCGAGCCCCACATCGGGCTTTCTGCTCAGCAGGGAGCCTGCTTCCTCCTCTCTCTCTGCCTGCCTCTCTGCCTGCCTCTCTGCCTACTTGTGATTTCTCTCTGTCAAATAAATAAATAAAATCTTTTAAAAATAAAATAAAAAAAATAAAACAAAAGTGGCAAACAAAAGTGAATTCATATGTGTTAATATTTTCTAGGTGTTGTGAAGAATGCAAATAAACTAAATTTTAGAAAAAGAAAATAAGATCAATTTTAAAAAGGAAAGAATTAGGTAGTAAAATTAATTAAAAAGAAAAATATTGGAAAAATAGAATAACAGCAAATGTCTAATAACATAATTAGCAAATATTAAATAATATTATGTAATAAACACAATATAACAGTATTTTAGAAATAAAATACCAGATTCTGGCAATGATATCAACATATGTCCAAATAAATATGACTTTTAAAAATCACAAATAAAATCTAGAATTTGATGCTGCATAAAAAATTCATCAGGTAGGTCTTATTTCAGGAATGTAAAAAGAATCAATGTTGCATAATTTATTATTATAATACATTGAAGCACTATGTTAATTAAGAAAAACAACCATAATTTTTGAGCAAAACATTGAAAATATTCAATAGTCACAATTCTTGAAAACATTAATGGCATAGAATATGTCATCAATATTAAAAAGTAGTCACTGTGATGGGGTGCCTGGGTGGCTCAGTGGGTTAAAGCCTCTGCCTTTGGCTCAAGTCATGATCTCAGGGTCCTGGGATGGAGCCCCGCATCGGGCTCTCTCCTCAGCAGAGAGCCTGCTCTCCCCCCATCTCTGCCTACTTGTGACCTCGGTCTGTGAAATAAATAAATAAAATCTTAAAAAAAAAAAGAGTAGTCACTGTGATATAGTTCATGTTTAAACCTATGGAAGACTGTCATTAAATATGGAAACAAACAATAATGATGTCCTTTTTAGGAGACTATTTGTTCAATTCTGGAAGACATGACACAAAGGTAAGAGCTATCAATACAAGACATACAGAACAGTGATTTGTTTAAAGAAAATGCAAAATGATATCATATGAAAAATGTATAGAATTATTTTATTTATCATAAGAGGAATTACAAGAACAACAGCAGGACTATATGCAAGTAATAGCAAATGTGGAAATAAAATTGGGTAAAGGAATTTCATTTATTACTGTAACTAAAATATAACATCCCAAGGATCAATTTTAATAAAAATTGTTTAACATATGAATAATATTACAAATATTTTTGAGAGATATAAAAGATATATGGAAAACTAAATATTTTACAATTATTAACAAATTAATTGATAGTTTAATGCTGTCCAAACGAAGATCAAATGTGATTTGTGGTAATTTAACAAAAAATATACTGAACTTCTCCCAGAAGAATAATCAGGTAAGAATAAAAAAGAATTTTTTAAAAGAACGATTAGAAGAGATAAATCTTCCCATACAGAAAGCATATGATAAAGCTGTGATAATTAAAGGAACACAGAATTGATGCAAATACAGAAAGATTCTGCTCAGTGGACAAAAAAAGATATCCCAAATCAGTCTGTGAGTCTCCTGGGGACATTAGGCTGGTAGGTAACTGTGGTGCTGGAAATGGAAGTGACTTTCAATCTCCATTTCTCACTTTTCATCACTAATAATTTGCAACAGACATGTAGTGTGTGCAAGAATTAAACCTTTCTTAACCGGAGCCACCAAGTTTTAGGCACTGTTTGTAAGCCGGCATTATGTTGCCTATCCAAACCAAGAGTCATGCTCCAAGATACATTTTTTTCAAGAAGAGTTTATTATTATTATTTTTAAAGATTTTATTTATTTATTTGACAGAGAGAGAGAGATCACAAGTAGGCAGAGAGGCAGGCAGAGAGAGAGGAGGAAGCAGGCTCTCCACTGAGCAGAGACCCCAATGTGGGGCTCCATCCCAGGACCCTGGGATCATGACCCAAGCTGAAGGCAGAGGCTTTAACCCACTAAGCCACCCAGGCACCCCAAGGAGAGTTTATTATTGACTCATAATATAAGCATAGCTTTGAAATATCTTTGAAATACCTATCTTAGGGGGCGCCTGGGTGGCTCAGTGTGTTAAGCCTCTGCCTTCAGCTCAGGTCATGATCTCAGGGTCCTGGGATAGAGCCCCATATCGGGCTCTCTCCTCGGCCGGGAGCCTGCTTCCTCCTCTCTCTCTGCCTGCCTCTCTGCCTACTTGTGATCTCTCTATCAAATAAATAAATAAAATCTTTAAAAAAAAAAAAAGAAAGAAAGAAAGAAAGAAATACCTATCTTAGGAGCAAGGGCCTTCAGTGTCTTATGGAACTAGGGTGCAAAATTTTATGCTGCCAGTAGGTGTCGCGATCTATACTATGCAGTGTAGGTTTAAAAAAACACCACCACAACCACAATGGGGTATAAGACCCTGGAGTTGGCTGCCAAAGATAGGAAAGTAAAATAAGTGTTCCTATTCATCAGGAATTAATTACAGGTAACAATATTTTTTAATTGGCTCTCCATTTTATCAGTTGTACAATTTTTAATTTTGTATATTGGTTTTCCTTAATATAGAAATTTTAAAAAATGTTTCAGTATAAATGTTTGATTGTCACACTGAACTTGATAACTGATGTGAGATTATTGAAGCCATGGTTAAGTCATTTGAGTAATTCATACACACTATTCGAAAGCTTTTATACTCGTACAGACAACTATAACTATTAACAATAACTTCTATTACAAATAACCAGCTGAAATCCTTTTCTCTCTCCTCCAAACCATGTCTCAGAGGCAAAGAAAACCTTCCGAGGATTCCTGGTGGCCTGGCTTGCCCTTTGGTCTTCTTTGTTACATACATGTTCGTATCTTTGCTAAACACTTGTCAAAGAGCCAGTCAGTGTGGATTTGACAGAGCAAATAAAAAGCAATGATGGTGGAAACTGAGTAGATAGTTAACAGTCTGAATAGTGTCCAGTGTAGGAAAGATGTTAGGGTTTGAAGCTAACAGCCAAGAAAGAATTCTTGAGACATCTTTGGTGCAAAAAGGTGGTTTTATTTAAAAAGCACAGGGACAGGACCCTTGGGCAGAAAGAGCTACACTGGGGTCATGAGGAGTGGCTCATTATATACTTTCAAGTGGGGAGGGCATTTGGGATAGCAAAAGGCTCTAAGGAATTTTAGAAGCAAGGTTTCCAGGACCTTCAGGGAGCTAGCTGTTGTTGGGAAAAGGTCATTTGCCAACGTCTAATAAGACCTTAGTCATGAGACCCTTCAGACATATATCTGGTGGGCCATATGCCTGAGAGCGGGTGATTGCCAACATGTATCTTGGGGGTTTAAAGATAAGGACATTTCTAAAGGAATTTTTATATGTTAAAGTAGACTTACAAAATGGGGGTGGGTGGGTGGCTAGGATTGCCTTTTGCCCTTAGCAAAGTGTCAACATCAAGGCCATTGAGGCCCTAGAGGAATGTCACTCTGCCTATTTCAAGGACTTGTCAGTGGGCTGTATGTAGTAAGGAAATTAAATAATGTTTTTTCTGCCTTTGTTTCCCACATCAGTGTCCATAACAAATAGCTGTGAAACGGCTTTATGAAAGTAGACTCTACCCTGGAGGCATATTCAGTATACAAACATACCCTTCTATTGTACGAAATTAGATACCGCCCTTGGGAAAACTTCCTGAAGACCACTGCTCTACACCAATTATCATCAACTTGATCTGTCTGAAGGCAGAGTAGCTGGGAAGTTGTTCCTTCTCAAATACATGTTTTTCTTTTAACCTGATGTGTTTGTCTAAGGGCCACTTGGTGTTCTGTGGTGATAGATGCCATAGAAACATTTGTTTCTTGGCCTAATTGGATGACTTCGGTTTCCAGAGCTGTCAGCCTGACAATGTTTACAAGCGGGAAGTTCAAGCGAAATAAAATTTCTAAAATTAAAGATAAATTCTACAAAACATAAAAACTAGACAATAAGCAGTCTTAAAGTTTTCAAAAGTTTGTTCAAAACATGAGCACCTCCTAATGGCTGGTTCAAAGAGCAGGGCCACACCACACCACATAGGTTCTAGGATTAGACATTTTAACAAAACATAGGAGAAGTCAACAGTGTGAACAACTGTATCTTTTTGCTCTTTCCTCCCAACCAACTCCCTCTTTATGGCTTTTTTTATTCACTTGCTTGTTTTTAAGAAATCACAAGTTGACTCAGAGATATACAGATTTTTAAAAATAGCATCAATCACACAGAGCTAAGAAATAGTATTTGCTCTAAATTTGACTCAAAGAAGGACAAAGGTAGAGAAATGTTTAGGGAAGAAAACTGTGGTCAAAATCAAATATTTTTAAATGGAATAAAAAATGGGAAACTGGTAACTAAAGATGTAAAACATTTATTTTTATGTTTGAAATACTGCATAAAGGTTCTAAGAATTTGATTTCTGGAGAAAACTATTAAATATTAATTATGCACCATTTTGGAGGACCACACATGAGTTTTTTTACTGTTCATGAAGATTTTTAAAAATTTTTATTTGAGTTTAGTTTATTTTTATTTTTATTTTTTTTAACTAGGCTCCACACCCAGCATGAAGCCTAACATGGGGCTTGAACTCATGACCCTGAGATCAAAACATGAACTGAGATCAAGAGTTGGATGTTCGACTGACTAAGCCATCCAGACACCCCTTAGTGAAGATTTTTTAAGGGCAGGGTTTTGTATTTTTTTTTTAAACGTTAACTTTAGAAAACTATAAGTAGCATTTTTTTTTTTACTTTAATTTTGGTAATAATCTGATTTTGCCGTATTGATTACAGGAGATGCCGTCAACAATTTAAACTTTAGGATTTATAGAGGAATGCAAAATGATTTCTTAACGGTATACAGCATGCAAGCAGCTAGGTCAATTTTTGTGATTCTTAAAAGTAAACAAACCAAAAAACAAGGAGAAAAAAAAAAAAAAACAAACAAACACCATGTACTACAGGGGAAAGATTTTTAGCCAGTGTCTTGGATTATCTTCTTCTAGGTTCTGCTAAACAAACTGAAGAATTTCCTGCTTATTCAGATCCTAGCAGGCTGCTTTCCTTTAGGCGGGTTCTATCTCAATTTATCATCTATTCACTGCTGACTTTTGCCAGGCACATGGAGTTTAAAACTCTCACTGGAGCCTCGAGAGTCTGTGTTCCCACTCACCGTGGTTCTCCCTGCCCACCAGCCTGTCCACCTCCCCCTTGTTTCTTTTCCTTCAAATTCTAGAGTCTGTGCAGAGATGCTCTCAAGTCTGCCAGTCTTCTGTAGAGCTAAGAGTAAAAGAAAAAGGGTTGCAGTATTATTCTTGTGTTTCGCTCTATTCGCAGATAAATGATCCAATTTGGACACAATCGTTTTAAAAGTCCCTGGCCCCTTTTTTAAGGGAAACTATTTTCTTAATAATTTAAAATAAGCTTTTTCCTCTCCTATGTTGCTATTAAGAAATAGTAAGCTACTCAATTTTACTATAAGATACACTGGATATTCTTAACAGAAGAGATGCATTTTTGAGAAATTCTTGGGAACTATAACTTCTGGTGATATGGTGAATAATTTCTACACTTTTGTTAAATGTATCCCTTTTAACTCCAAGCTTGAAATTATCACGTGTATAAAATCTTTGTTAATCCCTATGAGGTGAAGTGATGGCACATTGTTGAATAACAAGATGATAAAATCCAACCTCAAAAGACTAAAAATGGGGGCGCCTGGGTGGGTCAGTGGGTTAAAGCCTCTGCCTTCGGCTCAGGTCATGATCTCAGGGTCCTGGGATCGAGCCCCACATCGGGCTTTCTGCTGAGCAGGGAGCCTGTTTCCTCCTCTCTCTCTCTCTCTGCCTGCCTCTCTGCCTGCTTGTGATTTCTCTCTGTGTGTGTCAAATAAATAAAATCTTAAAAAAAAAAAAAAGACTAAAAATGAATGAAAGAACGTTCATACTAAGTGTAAGGGAAGAGGAATTAAATATTCAATCAGTGATTCTCAATAGCAGGAATGTTAGTAGGGTAAGTATGAGTTTTCCCAGTAGGAATTTGTCACAATATTTGGGGCAAGGTATAGTAAGGACACCTATTGACTCACATATATTTACAGGGTTCTCCTTTCATTCCAATGAAAGATGTTTTTCCTAGGATTTTTTAGTACATATAGTGTGACAAGCATCAAAAAAAAAGGTTAAAGATGATTATACTAGATACCTTAGTTACCAAAGTATTTCTTTCTCAACTACTCAAAATTTGAGGTTTGGATTACCAATATTGTAAATGTATATTTCATTACTGTCTCTTAGAAATATAATTCTATCCATGTTAAATAGATAAGTACTTTGTTCTGGATTGTTTTAGCTAGCACATACACAAGTGAACACACAGGGGTCAATATAGCTTCAACATGATGTGGTACAAACTTGGAATTGGTTTTCATAACTATTATTTATATTATGTTGAGGATAGAGGATTTCAAATTTTTTTTAGCTCTTTTCTTTCTTTCTTTTTTTCTTCTTTATCTCTTTCTTTTTAAAAATTTTTAAATTTTATTTATTTATTTATTTATTTTTCAGCATAACAGTATTCATTATTTTTGCACCACACCCAGTGCTCCATGCAATCCGTGCCCTCTCTAATACCCACCACCTGGTTCCCCCAACCTCCCACCCCCCTGCCACTTCAAACCCCTCAGATTGTTTTTCAGAGTCCATAGTCTCTCATGGTTCACCTCCCCTTCCAATTTCCCCCAATCGAATTTTTTTTTTAAAGCTGAAAACCATAGGTGTTAAAACAGTGAATTGGGAGTAGGTAATATATGAAGGTGACACTATTTCTCACAGAACATGGCAAACGACAGGGGATGTCCTTCATGAACTTCAGGAAAGCCTGGGTCACAGTGGGAGTCCTAAGCTGCTTCCAGAGATCCAGTTCTCAGTGGAGACTGATGAGTATGTATCTCATCTTTAGATGACCAACTCTGGCAGGGAAAAAGGTATCAGCAGTCACCTAGCCTCCGATAATCATCGAGGGCTCCTTCTTTACTTTGTCAAGGAGTAAGCCACAGATTCGATCTAGACAGAGGAAAGTAAGGTCAAGCCACCAGCAGAGAGCAGTGTGGCTTGAGTCTGTCTCAGCTGGGGAGTTTATATACTTCTGCCATGAGGTACAAGAGCGGGAGTAACAACCCCTATTTCATCACAATTGAAAGAACAGTGGTTAGAAGAAGTTCTGAGAAGAAGGTTGTTGACGTCTTAGAGATGGTCTCTGAACTCTTCACCTAAGCAAAGCTGAAGCAGAGTAGGATGTCTTATGGAAAACCGGAAGGATCTTGTTAAATTCTGTGTGCTAAACATACACCCTTGCCCAAGAAAGCCTCTGACATGACAGACAGAGACAAAAACAAATACTGTAAGAAATGCAACAGAGGGTAAACTAGGATGATTCAGGGAACAGAAGAAAACTTTTAAAACAATATGTTAAGAGAGAAGAGAAGCTTTCCATTTATGAAAAAAAAAACCTATTAGAGAACAACCAAAAACTCTTGGAAGTCAAAAATATGACCAAATACTCAACAGAAAGCCTGGAAGAAAAAGCTAAAGAAATCTCCCAGAAAACGTATTTTAAAGCGAGAGAATGTAAGGGGGCAGGGAACATAGAAAAAAATAAAAAAGATAAGAAAATTAAAGATCAATCTGTGAGGTTCTATATCCAGAAAATAAGAAGAAAAAGAAGCCAACATACATCATCTTCACTTAAAGCTTAAACTATCCCATCAACATATGGATAGAGTTTATTTTCAATTTTAAAAAGTCTATAACTACAAAAAGCCATTTTATATTATTTCCAACCTTACACAAATAACTTAAGAGGTGGAATTTTTGAAGTATAATAGGTTTTTAATATTTATTAAAGTAACAATTTGAGAATTGGGAATAGCAGCACACTTCCCCACCAGCAAACATCTCAGAGTGAAACTTTCTTACTGTTTATGATGACTTGTCCTTATCAAGAGCTGTGCAAATTCCTGGAAAGGACAGACTGAACTGCCCTGGATGACTGTTACTTACCAGTTGCCCTGCTGTGTGACCCTTCTGGATGCTAAAAGGAAAAGGCTGTCCCATGCTCTTGTCCAAATTCCCTATTGTTGTTTTTTGTTTGTTTGTTTGTTTGGCTGTTTTGCATGACTCACTTCTAAAACTGAAAGAAAAAAAATTTATTGAGCAATTACTAAGATTATGACCTTGCCCCAATCCTGCAGGTTAACCCTAGTCAACATTTTGTCCACATCATGAGCCCTTCCTCTCATTACAGAACACAAACCTCAGGTTCTTTAGTTCTTTTCCTTCTTCTGATGTCCAGCTGTGCCCATTTGTCCCTGCCAGCTGTTCATCACTTCCCTCATAGCCCTGAGGACCAGAATCCTCAAAGAACTCTTCCCTCAACTGAAGACATCCCAGGTGCTAGTAGGCCTCCAAGGGTTTGAAATTTCGTATAGCTTGGATAAGGTAGTTTGGGAATGCAAATACATGCCTATTATGGGCTATCTAACAACTTTAGAAGTGAGAGCATTCCCATCTCCTGCAAACATATTTTTGAAAAAGCTGCTCAAGGATGATTCAAAATAATAGACCTCCCAGAAAGAAAATGCTTATTTATGATAATCACTCAGCTCTTTTGAGCAATGGAAAGAATGAATCACAGTGACATACATTATAAATGCTGTAATAAATGGGACTGTTGTTGATTATTTTACGTTCACTGTTTAAAAGGAAAACTTGGACAGTATCTTCCCAGATTGTATTGCAATGTAAGAAGTCATCTATGAGTGATTATGGTGTGTTTAACTGAATATAATGTTCTTAAGTATCTATGGGTGAGCATGTGTTGCCTTTGAAATGGAAGGATAAATATGTTATGTTTTAAATCTGTGGATAAGTAGGGGGGATTTAATAAGCACAAGGCAGCTTGTTGGTTATGCCACATCATTAAAATGTGACTTAATTTTAGGTACCTAATAATAATTCCTCTTATGAGAGATGAATCCACAGCGTTAAAGAACACCTTGTATTTATCTACAACTTTTCTCTAAAGAACTAAATAGCCTTTACTGACATTATTTTGTTAGACTACTCAGCATTTTGTGAGGAAAGTGGAATTATTTAGGTTCTACAGGTAAGAAAACATGCAAAGAAATTAAGTGACGTGTTTAAGATTATTCAGCCAGTCAGAGATCTAGGAAGAGAACAGTGGTGTCCTGCGTCCCGGGAATACTTTATCAACTGCCTACAATTTCACTGGAGGAAAGGGCACAGAGTCAGTAGAAGCTCAGATACTAAATATGTTTTAGTATCCTCTAAACACTGACAGTTGTATTTCAGAACCTTCTGGAAGGCAGATCTTTGCTTTTAAAAGAACACAAGGGCAGAAGTTTGGCACAGCTAATGTTACCAAAGTCTTCAACATGATTTGTTTTATTTTCTGAAGATACGTTTATTTTGAGAAATAGGCCTTCTGATTCTTAGGTAATCCTAAGTGCTGCTGTTATCCCATAAACATCCATGCTTTCCATGTAGAAGATATATTTCTTGAACATCATGCAAATTATATTTTCTTAAATACAACTGATGCTCAAGCAAGACTCTGAAATCAGCTATGAAATCTTGACTCTGGGAACACATAGAAAGTGGTTTGAGAAATGACAGAAGTCAGGTTTACTGGAGAAAGATTCTAAGCAAAGTAAGTCTTAGTCCTGGTCTTGCTATTACCAGTTTATGAGATAATGCCAAAATGAATTTGTTTTCTTATGTAAAATCAATACATTAATATTGAAGATCATTTCCTACTAATACTTCATATACTCAGATGTTTTTATGCAGCTTGTAAAGCCACCAAATATTTATTATTTTTGTCAGTCTGTAGAATATTTATTCAGCCATTACTGCTTATGATAGAGATTTTGTGTCCCTCTGTAAAATTTGTGACTCCCAAATAAAACTCTGATTCAAAGCCTTATTTGTTTTAATTTCAGATAATACTGGAGGAGGTGAGAGGAGCATTCACTGAGATTCCTCAGCAACTCTACTCCAAATCCTCAGTGGAAGTAAGAACATTTAATACACATATAGATAAAATGCCAAGTCCCTACTGTGTTCCACTCTGCTCCTATCAAGCTTTCCTAAGAAATACTGATACATTATTCACATTTTAGAGATAATGAAAAGGAGCCTTAGAAATGTTGAGAAACTCATCCAAGTTCATAGTTAGGTCTACCTGAATTCAAATCCATACTCTGTTTATTATACCCTTTTAGCTTCAAAAAGGGATTGTTTGGGGGGGTGAGGGGAGGGGTGTTCCTTATAATATAAAGGCTGCTTGTGAATTACCTCCCTGGTCATGGAAATGCACAACTCCTTTATTCACTTACTTGACCATAAGTAGTCCAATTACTTACATGGTTATATTTTCCATGGAAACATTGAGTTGGATTTTCAAATACTTAAAAATAAATACATACGTACATACATGTTTTAAAAAGGAAAGAAAGACAGAAAGCAAGGTAAATAATATCTCCAAACAAGAGAAGATTTAAAAAACCCAAGTTTTTCTTCTAATATTGGAACAGATGATGACTACTCTGGTTGAGTACCAAATGAAGGGCTGGTTTGTACTCAGCCGCCAGATTGTATAAAAAATAGGAATCTTGACGGGGTGCCTGGGTGTTTCAGTCAGTTGAGAGTCCGACTCTTGATTTCAGCTCAGGTCATGATCTCAGGGTCCTGGGATAGAGAGCCACCTTCCCCCACCCCCAACCCCTCCACCCCCGCCATTGGGCTCCACACTCAGGGTGGATCTTGCTTGAGATTCTCTCTCTCCTTCTCCCTCTGCTCCTCCCCCCAGTCTCCCTATCTCTTGTTCTAAATAGATAAATAAATTCTGAAAAAAGAGAGAAAATATATGAATTTTGAGACAACTAATTTTGAATCAGACTAAATACAGTGAGAGGATCACATTAAAAATGGCACATGGAAACAGAGACCTGCAGGGAGAAAAGCAGTTATGAGCCCTATGTTACTTATACTGCAGAGAACAAAATAGCTAAGAGAAATAGTGGAAAAATGCCCAGCCTTATTAAACTTTCTGTTTTCTCCTTTTTTGTTATTGTTGTTGTTGTTAAACTTTCCTTTTATTCCATATTGATTTTTCTAAAGTTAAAAGGGACTCTTTAATGTAAAGAGCCTCGATAGGACTGGGAGTAAGAAAGCCCGTGTCTCATAAGGATTCCCTACTTGCCAATGGGTAGCCTTGTGTACCTCTTTAAGCTTCAGTGCTCCTGGAAAATAAGGGGGTTGCACAGATCATCTTTAACTTTAATTTAGAACATTCCATCACTCTATAACCTGGGGTATAACCCAAGGAAGGTCAGCTTTAATACCATTAAAGCTAACTGGGGAGAAACTTGCAGTATGAGGGCCACTTCCTAAGGAAGAAGGGACAATCCCAGCTTGCCATGGGGGTTGGGAGAGAAGGAGGAAAAATTCAGGAGTAGGGTAAGACAAGTCTGGTTCCAGTCTGGGAGCCTGGGAGCTGTGTGGTGTGGGCGGGGAGGGGAGGTGGCAGGTGGGGGTGCTACAGATAGACTACTACTATTTGTCATTTGTTTTCAAAATGAGGACACTTTCATACAAATACTCGAATGATGTATTCGTAGGTTTAGCATCTCCTCTTTGAGAAAATACACCACCACAAAAAAAAATTGTTATGATTTTACTTTGAAATAAATGTTTAAAAATGAATCATCATGGTATCAATATACATGTGAAAAACAGCCATGTGTGCAGGACACGTCATTTACTCAGTGTGTCCACAATGCTTGGTGCACACACTTATTTGCAGACCTCTTTAGCAAATCAGCAGCAGCCCACGGGCCAGAAATCAAAAGGATTAGACTGATTTTCAGTGTATGAGCCTAGCTTTAATTTTTATTATTTTCTTGTCTTCTTCCCCTTTCCCTACCACCTGGCTGTTTCCCTGGGTCACTGCCAAGCTCCCCCGCAGCCCTGGAGCTCTGCAGGCTGATGGGAAGTTAATCTTCTGACTGACAATGCTGTGATTCGAGGCTAAAAATCAAAGAGTTTGGTCACCATTTGCCCAGAGAAATGAATGGCCCCGTTAGATTATTTTAACTATGATGCCAAAGTCAACACTGGGTCTAATTTTATTAACATCAAATAGATGCACAAAGTCTCCAATAACATGATTTTAGACTAGGCTATTCCTTCTTGTGATAAAAGGCTGATTAGCAAGATGTGGCTGACCACGTGGTCAAGTTAATCTCAGGCAAGTTTCCAAAGCAATTCACAACCATTGAAAAATGAGAGGCACACAAGTTGGACCAAATTAAAAAAAAAAAAAAATGCAGCAAGTTCTTATCTGTATGATCAAAAACTACTGGAATCAGAGAATTAGTTAGCTAACAGGCATTGCAAAGCAGATTTTGAAGTCATAATAAGAGTTTAATTTATAAGGGGCATGATGTTTAAAGCTTCTTGCAAATAATACTAACAAGCAATAGAGTTACTCATGCTGAAATCTCCTCTAACTTGAAATTAATCAGAACGGCAATAAACATCAATGGCTACTGCTGGGAGTGGGGAGGATATAAACTAAGGTCTCATGTCCAGGATCACAGCTTAATTCTGAAGATGGGATCTACAAATGCTACTTGGTAATAAGACAAACAATATCTCCATATTGCTCCTGAATGTTTTACTATTACACATGGCTCCTGGAAAGTGGAATTTATCAATACCCTATTGCCAGAAGTTTTAGGCAGATTAGCAATAGTGTGACAATAATATTTAGCAAAGAAGAAAAAAAGAAAAAAACAAGCCAAGCCTTTTATCCTTAAATTTAATTAACATGACCTTCTGTATTCTTTTTGAGAAGAAAATCCGGGAAATATTTTTGAGGTTCACTTAAAAAAATGGACTACAATATTATGTTTTAATTAAAATTGAATAAGCCTCCCTATGAATATTAAAATTTTAAAAGCCTAGCCAGCAATAGTACATTATTAAAAGCTGCATCACTCATGTCAAAGAAATTAGTTAGCTGACAGTTAGTACTTCAGTTACCCAAAGTAGAATAATGTTCATTAACTGCAACTAATTTCCAAGACCTCCAGAGTGTGGAAACGCTTAAATAAAAACCGGTATTTTTATTTACCTGTAAAACCTAAAAAAATAAAAAATAAATTAAAAAGTAAAAAAATATATAAATTCTGGAAAAAATGTATTATGTAGCCAAAATCAATTACCCCTCGCTCTATTCCACAAATGCTTGTGACCCAAACTTGTAAAGTCTCTTACTTTTTGTGCACCACTCCAAGTTCATGCCTTAAGGAGAGGAAGCAAAACTCCTCTACTGTGAACTATCAGTCATTTTATCTTTTAGGTAATCCTATTTTCACAGCGAATTCTGGCTTTTAGGTTGTTTACCCCTCTCTTTCTCTTTCTTTTCTGTTTTTCTTTGTTGATTTTGTTGGAGGTGGTGTAGGGAAGAAGTCAAATTCCCTGAAACTGTGTGTTAAAAATTGTGAACAGTACGCTAACGAGTTAGAAATAAAAAACGGGAGACTTCATATAAAATAACACGCACTCAAACTCTCAGAGGAAACAAAAGAAAAGGAAACAAGAACACAAAACTTGGGCTGTTCCAGCACATTCGCAAAGGTGGGAGAAGTACGAGCGCCAGAGAAACCGCGGCCTCCGCCCTCCCCCGCCCGCAGGTGGCTCAAGGCAAGCACCTCAGACAATGGCCAGGATGGGCTCTGCCTGCGTCGCCAGTTTGCTGGGTCTGCCCCTACCCTACCAGGAAAAATAATCTATCTCGAAAAAAATGAGAAAACAGAAATAGCGTGTGTTAGGCTACCTAGAAAACATTCTCCCCTTTCCTAATCTCTGATTCCCCATCGCGGTCCAACGAGGAACCTGCCAACCATCAAGTTCCCGTGCAAGTTATTTTATTTGCCCGCAGCCCCTCCACCTGCCGGGGCGGTGCTCCGCGCACCCCTAGACTTCCCTCCGGCGACCCCCCGCGGGCTGCAGCAAAAACGGGGTGCTTGGAGGTGGGCGGGGGCGGGCGGCTGCTGTGGATCTGGCCGGCTACCGCCGCAGCTCGGTGGCCTCCGATTGGTCACGACGCGGGCGGGGAAGCTCGGCGGAGGAGGGAGGCGGGGGTGAGGGCGGCGGCGGCGGCGGCGGGAGGGAGAGGAGAGGAGAGAGGGCCGCGCAGCCTGGCAGCGCGTGCGGCGAGCGCGGGGAGAGTGGCGGCGGCGGCGGCGGCTCGCGTCGGTCGCGCTCGCGGAGGCCGAGCGGGGTGCGCGGGCGGCGGCGACAGGGGGTGGGGCGGCGCGCGCGAGTGAGCGGCGCCGGGCAAGGACCGGCAGGCGGGTCCCGGCGCGCAGGCAGCAGGGGCGGCCGCGGCGGCAGCTGCGCGGGACGGAGCCGCGGCAGTAGCGGCCGCGCCGGCCCCGGCCTCACCCCCGCGCGGCCGAGGCCGGAGAACAGTCTCCAACTCCCCAGGGGGCCGGAAAGGGGAGCCGGAAAGCGGCCCTCAGCCCCCACGCAGCGGAGGCGCCGGCCGGCGGGACTGCTGCCCTTTGTGGGCGCAGCGCGCTCGGCCCGGAGCGCCCTCCCCGCGGCGCTCTCTTCGGCATCTTCGTCTTGCAGAGCGGCCCTGGAGAGGGGACCCAGAGGAAGCAAAGCCACGAGCCCGAAACCTCGCGTTGCGGATCTCCTTGGGAGCGCCAGCCGCTCCACTTCCACCTCCGCATCCTACACCGGCCAAGGTCCCCGCCGCCTGCATCCCTCCCGGCTTCCGCTGCGCTTAGGGCCGGAGCCTAGCCGCCTGCGCTGCCACCGCGGCCGCCTACACACACGCACACACACTCTCTCTTTCTCTCTCTTTCTCCCTCTCTCTCTCTCACACCCTCGCACGCACGCTTGCTTTCTCCCCCGCCCCCTCCCCAGCTCCTTGATCTCTCGGTCTGTTTTATTACTCCTGGTGCGAGTCCCGCGGACTCCGCGGCCCGCTATTTGTCATCAGCTCGCTCTCCATTGGCGGGGAGAGGAGAGCAGCGGTGAAGGGGGTGGGGTGGGGAGGGGAAGGGAAGGGGGTGGAAACTGCCTGGAGCCGTCTCTCCGCGCCGCTGTTGGTGCTGCCGCTGCTGCCGCCGCCGCCGCCGCCGCCGCCGCCTCCGGCTCCTCGCTCGGCCCCTCTCCGCCTCCATGTGCCGGATAGTGGGAGCGTCGCGGACCCTGCTGCCGCTTCTGGCGGCCCTGCTTCAGGTACGCGGCGGTCTCCGCGGGCGGGGTGGGGCGGGCGGCGCCGGGTCCCTTTGTTCCCCGCGCCGCTGCGGGGCCAGGCTGCGCACCCGGGAAGGGAGGTGCCGCACCGCGCGGTCGGGAGCTGCGCAGGCACGAGGCTCGGGCCGGGCACAGGGACAGGGCTGGCCGGGCCGGCTTGTCTTCCCGCGCCGCTCCGTCTCGAAGGGACCGATCGCCGGCCCCCTCTGTTCTTCCTTCCGGGCCGGGCGAGCTTGCAGGGGGTATCTCCAGACAGCAGAAGGGTGAGGCAGAATAGCTCCCAGGTTTTGCAGTTTTCTACGCTTCTCGCTCCTCGCTTTGCACTTTGCTCCAATTTTTTTGTTTATTTCCGCAGGGATGGGTCGCGAGTTTGCAGTAGGAATTCTCACTCTGGTGTCTTAGTTACGGGACGTGCCTCCACCCCACCCCACCCTGGCACCCGCGCGCCTCCCGGTGCCCGAGGGCTCCACTGTCCTATTGTCTTTATCCCAGCCCAGAGTTGCTTTCTCTTCTTGTTCTCTTGCCCTCACTGTATTCTGTGTTGGTCCCACCTGGAAGAAAACCTCGTCCCCCTGCCCCGAAGAGTCTATGCGGGCCGGGGCCTCCGCACCCAGCCCCTGCCCCGCACGCCCCTTATCCTGGCGGGCGGGGAGAAGTTCCGTTACTCGGCTATTATTTCTCTCCCTCTGTCCTCTCTCTCTCCCCTGCGTGCGTCCTCGGGGACGCCTTCGCGAGGAGCCTCCGCACTTTTCACGCCTTCGGGAGAGCGCCAGACAGCCTCTTCATGGAATCGGTACTAGGAGGCTTTTCCGCGGCAGGAAGCACCTGCTCCAGGCAGGTCGCAGGCTCCTAGCCACTCCGCGCCACCCGTCCCCAGCCCGGCTGACCGCCCAACTTTCCCGTGGCGTCCGGCCGGAGGACATGCCGAGGGCCCTCCCGGCTGCCCACGGGGTCCCGGGAAGCGACGCCGCGCTCCTCAGCCGCAATCCCCGAGCGGAGCTGGGGCAGAGTGGGGCGGGGAGGGGGGCGTTCTGAATAGGCCCCCGCAGGCGATGGGGTTCCAAAGCAGCTGCAGGAGAGGGCGTGTCCGCCCTGAATGCAGGTCAGGGTCTCCGGGGGAATCCGCCCAAGGGGCCCCCTGCTCATCCTTGCAGCTGGGGGTGGCCGGCGGGTGGCAGCTCTGAAAAGTGCGGGCGCGGCTCGGAAGTGCCGCTGCGTCGGGGGTGGCCCGGGCTGGGACAGATGGTGCGGATCGCCCCCCTCCGTGGTCTAAACGGGTCAGGGCCTGGCGCGCTCCGGCCGCGGCGGGTGGGGTGGGGGATTGCGGGCGCCGGGGGCGGGACGGGGTCGGCGCCCGCGGTCTCTCGCTCTTTCTCCCGCCGCCCCCTAGAGGGGTGTGGGCAGAGGCCGCTGGAGCCCTGTCCATGGTGCGCCGTGGAGCGGCGCGCCCTGCTCGGCTCTGCGCTCTCTCCCCCCAGGTCGTGCTCTCCCGCTTTCAAGCTCTCTCTCTCTCCTCTTGACTCCGTGGCTGCCCGGGTCCTGTCTTTTCTCCTTTCTTGGGTTTCTCCTTTTGTTCTTTCGTCTCCTGCTGGTCTCTCTCCCCTTCCCCCACTCGCCAGTCCGCCCCCCTCGGCTCTCCTGACTCTGGGGTTTCTGAACTATTAGACTAGACGTTTTTGGCCTCTGCAGCTTTGAGAAGTGGATGGAATTTCTTCTAACTGGGGGAGGAGACCCGTCAGTCACTTACTAACAAAAGTATCTCCTGTTATAAAACCGCCCTTTATTCTTGGGAGTGCGCAGTCCTCATTCTCTCACCTCCTGTCACTTCATTTATTGTTTCTTCTTTTCAAATAGGGTTTACTAAAGGGGTTAGGCTGAAGGGAAAGGAAGAAAAAAAATGCTACTTCAGTGGTTTGAAGTTAGGGGGAGGGCAAGATAAACTCAAGAATCCTATGGACATCAGATATTTTACTTTTTTTCAACAAAGAAAATGCCATTGATCAAAAAATCATATTTTTAAAAACATTAATTTTGAACATCATTGAGTGGTTTTACTAATTTACAAACAACTTTTCATAAATTTTCAGAGTGTGAAACCAGTGGTAGATGGTATTATGTTCACTAACTTTTTGATCTGAAAGTAAGTTTTAATTGAAAACTGCAGTGAAGTTAGGACAGGAGGAGACATTTGTTGGTCATTCATACCGTGGGACTAAGTGTGGTACTACTGGAGCAGTCTCATTTTCTCTTAGTCATCTGCCTTGAAGTCAGGTATGAACTTTCTAAGTCATTTCCTTAAGCATTTAAAAAAAAAAAAAACCAACAGCATTTATAAGCATCACATAATGCGCTTATCTTTACCATCCCATGTTCTTTCTCAGTTTCTTGTAGACAGATGTCATGTTGACATTTGTAAACCCTCAGGGAAAGGGAAATTATAACTTTGTCAGCAAGTTATTTAGCGGTTTCCTGATTCCTGGGTGCAAGTTAAGCCATCACATTGAATGATTTGCAAGGTCATTAGGAGTGAAAGAACAGTGGTTTATGCAACATGAGTTTTAGGGTTAAGGGCGCCATGTGGATTGTACAACTGAGATTAGAAATGACTTCGTGCTAATGGCCTGCTTTACACACCAGAATAACAGAGATCTATCTGCAAGGTGAAAATGGCCCCTCTGCAGTCATCTGCTATTCAAGCCTTTTTTTTTTTTTTTTTTTTTAAGGTCAGATGAAGAAGACAAGAGTTTTAGGAAAGAGGATGAATAGGTTATTAGTATAGATGCAGAGCAACCTTATTTTTTCAGACCAGTTAAAGAAGAACAAATATTCTATAGGACTTCCTCATTTTAACTTATGGCATTAGCATTTTCTTTTGCACTAAAAACAAAAAAGTCAAATTTAACCATTAAATTTCAGGGGTCAAAGGATATCACAAAGTTAGGACAGACTTTCCTTTTAAATTATACAAGTGACTTTCAAAGACTTCAACAGATTTATCATCAGGCAAAAAAAAAAAGAAGAAAAAAAAGAAATCAATTTTACTTTTAAACCCTACCCAGTAATTACTAGACTAGAAACCTGCTTTGTTTTTCTAGTTCACACTTTAATTGCATAGTTGCACTGTTCCAATTCAAATACACTTGTACGGATTATGAAGCATCAAGGACATCACCTTAATGTTTATAGATACTCTGGATTCTTAGTCTTATCACATAGGTCCTGCTTTCAACCCTTGGTGAGGAAGTCTGAAAATAGAGGGCATAAACCGTATGTGATTTTCATCTGTTAGGTGTAAACACTTTGAAAAGATTAATATTCAATTAATATTCAATACATGAAACATAAAAAGAAGCTTTTTTTTTTCAGGATGTGGGAAATCTAGTATGCAGTAATCATGTTCGATATAAAACATATTTATTCTCAATGTTTATTTGATTTTCATGTGTCTTGTAACAACTTATTGTGAGAGTAAGGAGAATCAACATAGTTGGTATTCGCAGTTTATTCTACTTAGTGGCCCTAGTTATTCATAACTTTGCCCTTTTCTTATCTTGTGGTATGTGGTCATTACTCATAGATGGTGCAATGCAAGCATCCTAGGTGTGATTTGAAAAATAATAATTTGTGCATTCTAAAACATTTTATGGACACATTTTAAAAATATATATGCATGGAGATATATATAGAGAGATAATTTATATCTATCTCTCTATATAATTTTTTAAGCCCCAATTGCGAGTTCAGAATTTACGTACAGGTTGTACTTTTTTTTTTTTTTTTTTCAGGTTGTACTTTTTGACTTTGAAACATTCCTGAAGTCTGCTCTGACCTTCTTCTAAAAGTTAAGATTTTAAGAGGAAATTCTTTTTAGATTGTATTTTTTTCATAAAGAGACTAAAGTCTTCCTGGAACGGATTATTTTGGTGACAGTGTATTGCACCAAACTGTCCTTAATTTCCCTTTTCATTAAAAATTTTCAATTCTTAAATCTGTTGTGCCTCATTAAGCTTTAGGTTATTAATCAGGAAATGTCAAGACTTAAAGCAACAGTTAATCTTTCTTTAAAATGCCTTTAAGAAAATCCTAAGTAACTCAAATCCCCATTCCGTTTTCAAAGGGATATTCTTAAGTTAGAAGAGTGATTTTTAAAGAAAAATCCTAGATGTAATTTAAGAAATGTAGTGTTTGTGTATATACTCTACCGTTTTGCCCAAGTTAACATTATTCAAATTTGTTCTTTTGGCTCAAATACAAAAAGTAATCAAGTTTAAGCACTGCACAGACTGGTGGTGAATTTTATCAACCATTTAAAAAATATGATAGATTTGGAGTTTGGGTTTTGTTGTTTGAGTATTTCATATCTGCCATTAGTATACCCTCTAAGAACCTAAGCATTTTCAAGTTGGGTTAAGAACTCTAAGTTGAAATGTAATTTGTATCAACAGATCATTATGCCTCACATTTCTGTCTTTTCCTACCAAAAAGTTATTTTTGTTTTAATTTTATAGCAAATTGTATCAGTTAATTTGAACAGATGCTAGTCTTTGTGTATTTAACTAAATGTAGATCCATTTTAATTAAACAACCCTATTCATTCCAAGGAAGAGGTATATACAGATGAATGTTTTAGTTAGAGCTGTATCTTCTGCCTAGATAGAGGGATGTCTTTAAAGTCAAAGAAGGTGAATTCCGGAGCTAAATAGGACTTCTTAAAAGGTATGGATTTAAAGATTATGATTTGTGTTACAACAGAGTTTTTGAAAGGAAAATTTGGGTTATAAATAAATGCTTCTCAGTTCTTATTTTTGGTCACTCTCTTTCGTACTCAGTGCACTTCCTTGTCTGAGCCTCCCTGTACTTAGAGAAGTCCACAAGACCTTGGGTTGTGTGTGTATGTGTGTGTGTGTGTGTGTGTGTGTATGTACAACATGTATGTTGAAGGTTGTTATCTAACTGATGTTGAAGGTTGCTATCTCCTGCAACATTTATCACAATTTAGCATGAAGTCAATCTATAGTTAACTGACACCCTTGTGTTTGCCATCAAGGTGATTTGGGTACCAAAGGTGTAGTAATTTTGTTCTGTGCAAATGAGCTGATGTTACATAGTGTCAAGGGCAAGAGCTAGTGTCGAGGGCAGGAAGAACCTGGGGTTCTAATCTAGTCCAGATGTAGTTTATGCCCTTAAACTCTCATGACTTCATTTTCCTCAACAGTAAAATACTGGGCCTGGTTGGGTTAGTTGATCTTTAAGGCACTTTCTAGTTCTGGGACTCTTGGGGCTTCTTAAAAATATCCCCCAGATGACTCCTTTTCAAAGACTTTGGAATGACTTTAATTTTTAACCTGAAATGCAAAGATTTCCACATACTCAGAGTGGTAGGATATCAATTTGAAGGTCATCAACAATAGTTTATTATATATGGTAGGTTAGAAGTCATCTGTATTTTTTATATGCTTGACTTTTAAAAATAATTTTTTTTCATTTTCAATGCTGCTTTTACCACTAAAAGTAAACTATTTTGGGGGGTTAGACTTAAAGAAAGGGGAATATGATACTACTAAGAATAAAAATTATTCCTTTTATTCCTTTTATACTTCAGTGTTTCTTTGAAAGGAGACGGCTTCCACAAGAACCTTTGAATTGAGGGATATGGGTCAGCACTAAAAATATAGCCCATTGACCTAGCAAATTATTTTCCTACAGATATGTGGGTATTCATTATGTATAAATTCATGATGTATGTATAGTCATGATGTATAAATCCATGATGCATACATCATATGTTTGCATGCATGTATAACGATATGTATTAAAATACTTGTAATTACGAAGGATTGGATTAGTTGAACTCTGAATGTCATTAGTAAAAATTGATTTAATAAATCATGTGTAATATGCACGCAGATTTGAGAGCCCTTACTGTGTGGAATAAAGCATTTCAGTTCTAGTTCCAGGTCAAGAAAGTGATTGTTAAACCACCAAATGTTTATGGCACAGTCATGTACCTAGAAATGCATCAGAGAGGGACAGCGGATATGACCGGTGGGATTTCAGGGCTTCCAAATGAGGAGAAATTGGTTGAAGACCATAGTAGAAGCTATAACGAAAGAATAGAAAATCAAACAATGTACAAATAGGATGAAGACGACTTACAGTAACAGTAGAACATCCTAACGTTGTGTTGAGAACAACCTATAGCAGGCTGAGCTACAAGTAGGCCTAAAGAAGGTTGGGTAGTTAAATAATAGAATCGTTTCCATGTTGCATCATAAAATGACCATACTTTGCTGAGTTATTTGTGCCTGAGAGGTTACATTAGTTCGTTAAACCATTGTGATATCTCTTACATTCCTTTGAATATTTAATTTTTCCTTCTATTTCTGGTGGCAAAAGTGCGGTCTAAACACCTTATTACTACTATCTACAATATAAGGTACAGAAGAATAATATGGAAATCAGATGTTCTGGTCTACTGCCTTGATTAAATAAACCGTTTAACTTGGGTTTTTCCCAAGTAGCATTGGAAAATTAATTGTATAATGCCTTTAAAACAGCTTGAGCTACTTAAAAGGAAGTGCTATTATAAATATAATATGACAATCATATAGAGACGTGCTTGGAGACACGCTTGATCCATGATCCGTTCTTTGGTTTTCTTTGACAAAATATATCTTCATATAACAAAAATAAATAAGTGCTGGAGTAATAATATATTATTACTGTAATTTTAATACTGGTTTTTATGTTAACTTAAAAATTTACTTGACCATAGAGTATTTATATATTTATAGTTTTAATATTGGTTTTTGTGTTAATTTAAAAATAATTGCTTACTTGACCATCATAATTGAAAATATTTGTATCCAAATTCCCTCTCCCCCATTCTGGTATATTATTTAATGTATCAGTGGATTAGTAAAAGGAATTTGTAAAAAAAAAAAAAAAAAAAAAAAAAGTTAATTGAAGGGATATGTCTTAGAATATTATTCCAGAAATTACTGGAAATGGAAATGTGAAATGGCCATTTTCCCCTCAGTATTAAAATAAATTTTGTGTTTATTCAGCTTTCTTCTGTTATATTAAATATTGAGGTTTTTTTAAAAAGTCTATTTGTTTATTTATTTAGCTAGTCTCTACACCCAACATGGGGCTCAAATGGAGGACACCAAAATCAAGTGTCAACACTCTACTGACTGAACCAAGCCAGGTGCTCCTAAATATTGAACTTTTCTGTTACTGCTTTCAGTAATGGTTGTAAGCTTGGTCCTTCAGGTTTTTTTCCTCATATGCAGTTTTAGGACTTCTCCCAATTTATTTTATTTTTATTAATTCTCAGTAGGTCATTCATGTAACTCAGAAAAGCACATACACCAGAGAAAACTGTTAAAACTTTGATATTTACTGCCACCTCTCTGAATCTTTTTTTTTTTTTAAACTAATATCTGGTAGTACTAAACCTTTACAATAATATATTTTTTAAATTTCAGTGAAGGGAACGATTATGTTATCCCAGTTAATTATCCATAACCCTGTGAAATAAAATTCCCATTTTAGAGATGATGAAAGTGGAACTCAGTTTGAGTAGTTTTTCTGAGAATCCAGAGTGAATGGTATCTGTTAGAGTAGATTGAGCCTGACTGCAAAGCACATGGTTTTCATCCTCCGTCTGCGGACTGGGACCCTTTCAATAAAATGGTACTCAAGGAATGAATATCGCATTAGAGAGGAATTTCAGTTCCTCTTTACTGAGTTGATAAGATTTTTTTTTTTTTAAGTAGTGAACTTCTGAATTATATTTTCTATTAATTTGACCTTAAATACTTTGAATTATTTTGGCATCTGAAGCCAAAATGTAAATCTTGGTTAGGATTTTCACTCATTTTTAAAATATGTTCTCTTAGAGAAAGGAGAAAATAGTCTACGGCCATACCACCCTGAACGCGCCCGATCTCGTCTGATCTCGGAAGCTAAGCAGGGTCGGGCCTGGTTAGTACTTGGATGGGAGAAAGGAGAAAATATCGTAGGGAGATGATTCATAATCCATTTTATAATGTTCTTCAGATTGTCTCGATCAACAAATAACATGCTGATAAGTTCTCAAAAATAATTTTTTTGCGCAAATTCTTAGAACTTTTAATACTTCCTAAGAGCCTATAAGCCCTCAGGCTATGCATGTTTTTCTTTTTCTTTTTTTGATACTGTTTTTTCAGCGTTCTTTCCTGTGAAAATAAATTCAAGAGACTAAATCACCAAATTTTGAAATATGTTTACTGGCGCATTTTCCATGTTTGAATCATCGGAATTACGTTTTCTCGCAAAATGAAATTATATGTCCGCATCTCAAAAGGAACTAGTAAAGCAGATTCACACGAATGTTTTGTGGAGGGACAGTGTTTTCTGGCAAATCCTTGTTTTGCCAAGGAGAAAGCCTAGAACTGTTTTGCTTGTAATTTGACCTGTTGTAACTGGGCGGATTCAGTTGGCTTGACCATAATCTCCAATAAAATGTTTCTTGGTTCATTGGGAAGCTGTTAAGTGAACTCTGAAACAAATGACTAAAAAGTCATTAATTTTACTAAGTTTAAAGGGGATAGAATCCGCTCCCTCTGCTTAACATAAATCTGTCATAAACTACAGACTGTGACGACTTGAATTTTTTTTTTCTTTTGTTGTCTTAATTGGTTAACACAATGGTTCAAAGTCTGAAGTTCATTCTTTACGGCTTTCTGGTCCAGTAAATAAAGAAAAAAATGTGTTTTGTGTGGCCAAAATATTAACCTTTTGCACCTCCTTTGTCTGTCCCGCCCCCTGCCAGTGGAGTCCATTTGCTGGTGACATGCTCAAAATTAGTTTCTAATGTTTGGCTTCCCCAAATTGGACTTTAGGGAATTCAAAATGCAGAGTTGATGCACACCCCAACATACACACTCACACTTTATGGAACTATCAAATGCATACAGGAAAGTGCACATGTAAGTGAAAAGCCTGTTGAATGTTCATAAATTGAACATACTATTGAGTCAGCACCCAGTCAAGACATAGCTTCAACAGCCCCTCATGGGTTACCCTCCTCCAATTTTAATTGTCCTCACATGCTGAGCATTTACTTTACTTCTAGGAACATCTATTACTTTTGCCTATATTATGGAGTCTTTGTACTTTATGAAACCCTATAGTATATTCCCTTTTGTGTCTGGCATCTTCCACTCAATTCTAGAAGTGTCCATATGTTTGTGTCATATGTGTTTTAATAGTCCGAAATTAGGAAAGCTTCATGGATGTCATAGAAATATCCAGGAATTTAAGGAAGTTCTTTTTTAAAAAAAGAAAAAGAATGGAGTGATTCATTGCAGCTAAAATTTGCTTGCCTATCTGTGGTTGGTCGAGCCATGAAACACCTTCTGTGGGTTTTCCTACTCAGATTTTTTTCTTCTGTATAATTTCTTTTCTTCTTTTCTTTCTTTTAACTTGGCAGTATCGTTTAGCCAAAAGTCAGAAACATTTAGACTGTAGTTTATAGCCTCTTTCAGAAGGAGGATAGAAGCAAAGAACTAAATGTCTTTTTGATCTGAGGTCTTCAAGCAGCGGGTTTGGGTGTTAACAGATTCTAATCTTTTCCGTGATGCTTCTTAATACCTTCTCTGAGCTTACTGGTGACCCACTTCTCCAAGAGGTCTTACTCATATTTAATTTTAATTTAAAAAAAGGTTAAATGGAGGGTTATAATGCCATAAACTGCTAGTTTTCCAGCTGTTCAGTGCATCTTTGGGAACAGTTGACCCTCTTTCGTGTTTGTGTAGGTTTTTTAAAGATCTGAAAGGTTGCCATGAAGGATGCAGAGTGCCATATTTGTCCCAAGATCTTTCTTTCTAGAGGCCTTTTCTCACCGTTTATAATGGTTGTGTAGTAGAACCAGATTCGCGGTGGAGGATTCCATGCACGGTGAGGAGGACTGAGGACTCAGATTCCAGCCCACCAAGGATTTGTGTGCTTCAAGGCAGCTCTAATTTTTTTTTTTTTCCTTCTTACATGTGTGGACTTCATTTTTCAGTATTTAAGAGACTGTATTTTTTGCCAGGCCTTTCCTTATTGATAGGTAATATGTATATCACTTGTGTTTCGCCCCAACCCATACTTTTTCTCCCATAAAAGTTACTGTTTACGTTCCGTGTTTGTGTTTTTGGCATTCAATTATTTACAATTCTGTCATTTCTGTTTGGCAAATACTAAGAACGTTTGGGAGAACATCATAATCATTGATTTAGTTTAGAAATCGATTTATAGTTAACTTCTTTGTAAACGAAACTGAGTTAGCCATGATTTGGTTTAGGGTCTTCCCTTTATTTGAGGCCGTCTCTGTGGAGCTGTGTTTAAAAGGGGGATCCTGGTATATTTAAATGTAGATAACAGTGGACTATCTGCAGATGGCTCATAACATTTTATGACCTAAAATAAAGATATTTTGGAAAACAGTGAGGTTACTTTTTTAGTATTTGCATTTGTAATGGATAGTGCCGTGATTCTTATTCCTTATTTTCCTAAGTCTTGGTCCTTCATAATCTAAATGTATATATAACTTAAATGTATATGCACATACATGTATGAATACATACACTCATATGTGAGGCGCGTTCCTGGAGCACTGCTCTGGTGGTTGTGCCGGTATGTAAGTTGAGACCATGCACCTCCAAACACAGTCTTCTCAAACCTCACGCTATATCAAATTGTATTTATCTTCACATTTAGATATTTACTTAGCTGAATTTTCTTTTTTTTTTTTTTACTTACCTGAAATTTCTTTTCAAGTATTGTGTGGTATGAGGGTAGAGAGTCTTGCTCAGTTTCTCCCACTAATATGTAATACACAAAATATACAGACTAACACATGAATGCCTGTCGTTTGTCAAACAAAGCTGCTTGTTTTCTGATCTGAAATGGTGCCTTTATTACATTTAACATTTCCTTAGGTTTTGGGTTCTTGTCCTTTTTTTCTTTCCAGTTATATTGATTTGGTTGCCTAGAGAGACAGTGAGGCACAGTGGGTAAGACTGGTTTCTGGAGTTGGTTGACCTGTGTTTGTACCCTAGTTCTGACACTTGGGTATTGAGTGCCCTTGGACAACGGACATTTTTATGATGGTCTATCATAAGGCTGTTATGAAAAGTAAATGGGTTAATATGTATACATCACTTAGAAAAGTGCTTTCATATGGTAAACAAGGTATAAGCTCTTTAACTGAAGATTTGGGGGCATAGCCATTACCACTGTTTTACACAAACACAATCAAGGGATAATTTAATTATTTGAATATATTTGAGCTCTTTTATGTCCAAAGCTTTGCTCTATGTTCAGTGTGATAGCCAGATAACTTGTAACTCTGAAGTTACCACCAGACTATCACCAGAGTGTCCCTTCCACCCCACTGGGAAACCACAATTGAAGGACACATATTTTAACATTCCTCTTTAAATTCTAACAGATGTTGTCTAGGCTGATAGGATTAGGGAAAAAGGTTAATATATATGGAGTGTTATTCTGCCAGCCATTTGATTTGGGAATTACAGGTAATCAAACAGAAGCTATTCTCCTGTCTTCCAGGTCTGTCTCTTTGCTTCTGTGATTTAATTCTTTAATGTTCTGATATTGATGCAAGCGTGTTTGTGCATGTGTTGAGACTAGCCTGGAGCCCGAGTAACTTACTCATCTCTGAATCCTTTTAACATGATGATGAGGACCTCATAGAGAGGAGGAGGTTGAAGGTAATGTTGGTTGATGCCAACACAGAATCTGCAAAAACTGAGTGAAGATTCATTGTTCTTGTAGATGCTGATGATTTATTGGCGATTAGATGAGGAAATGTTACTTTTAACTGAATTTCATCCTGTCCTAATAATAGCACATCATTTTTGAGTAATTACTATGCACCAGGCACTGCTCTAAGTACTTTAAGCGTATTAACTCATTTAATTCACAAAAGATTATGCTCATTTTACATACAAGGACACCAAAGCACAGATAGTTTAGAACAAGGTACCCAAAGTAATTTTGTGAATGAAGGAACTGGGATTCAAATACCAGCAGCCTCATGTCAGAGCCTGTTTTCTGGTTTGGTATTTATTTGAATGCAGGTTAAAAAAAAAAAAAAAAATTAAGGCAGGATTGGCATCCAGTTCTATTTTGTATATATATGAAGTTCAACCTTTTAAAAAAAATCTTTTTTTTTTAAATTGTAAAATGTGGTCCCTGTAGAGGACATATAAAGCATATATGCACCGGCTAAAAAATAATTATAGTATACAAATATGTCAGTGAAACTACCAGACAGGTTAAGAAATGGAATATTGCCAGGACCTTGGAAGTCTCCAGAATACTGTTTCAATTCCTCATTTCACCCCCAGAGGTAACTGCTGTCTTCATTTTTCTAATTAATTATTCATTGCTTTTCTTTGTAGTGTTACCGTCTATGTATATATTCCATATATGTGGGGGAGAAGAGATGTATTTAAGAAAATGTGTGTGTATTATGCATTTATAAATACACTATGCATATGTGTGTATTTATGTGCATATATATATATATATATATATATATACATAATGTACTTTTTGTGATTTGCTGCTTCTGCTTATTTTGTCTGTAAGATTCATTCAGTTGAGTTGTTTAACTCTAATTTGTTCATTCTCACTGCTCCAGGGCATTGCATGCTATGAATATGGTAGAATTCACTTGGTCAATTTATTGTTGATGGGTTTGTGTGTGTGATTTCAGAATTTGGCTACTGTGAACATTGCTGTACTTGCCACCTGGGCATTAAGTGTCTGAGATACCCCAGGACTGCATTTCTCAAACTTGAGGTTGTGTAAGAATCACCAGAAAGCCCGTTAAACAGAGATTCCTGGCCCCGCCCTCTGAGCTTCTGATTCAGTAAATCTGTGGTGGAGCCTGAGAATTTGCCTGTCTAGCAAGCTCCCAGGTGACAGAATGCTGGGCTGCTCTAAGGTATGCACCAAGGAGTAGAATTGCTGGGTTGCAAACAAGAATGTTTTCCAAATCGGCCCACCAGCACCATGTCTGTATTTCTGTTTTTCCATAATTTTAGCATATGTGTTATAGCCAGACTTTAAAATTTTTAACAATCTAGTGGACTGCATAATGAGTTGAAGATTGTTTTGATGTGCGTTGTGGCCTTTCTTTCTTCCTTGAGGTGTCTGAATGAACACTAGCCAATCCGATGAAATTTGTAATTTGTCTCTAGCTTGGCCTGACTGTTTACTGTCTATTCTTTTTGCCTAGCATTTTCACTTGTGGCTTGTGTGGGTTGCTGCCAGGGATTGAGCCTTCTCGAAAGCTGACTCATGTGATTAAATCTAATATTTGCTGAGTGCTTACTATGTGCCAGGCCAAGCCCTTTACCTGCATTGTCTCATGTAATCTCACATCAGCCCCCTGAGATAAGGTGGGCATTTTCAACACTATCTGTTTTACAAATGTCTGAATGAAGCCTCCCTTAATCCTTTCACTGAAAGACATGCCTCTAGGATGTGGCAATGGGGACTTGAACAGGGTTTTGCCTTGCTGGTAACAACCAGTTCCTTGGAAATCTGCAAGCGTATATGCGGTGGGAAGAAAATAAGCTCGTCTGTTCTAGATTTTGAAAGATTGCAGCCTGGAGGAGGATTTGGACTTTAGAATCCAGACTTTAAGGGTCTCGGTTTCAGAGAGTAACTTTTGGCCTTATGAATGGGAAAATTTAATAGACTGAGTCGTCATTTGGATAGGATATCATGGAAGTAGGTAGTTTCTGTCACTGGCCACATGGCCCCTTGGTGGTGATTTTAAGAGATGCAAGTAACTGATGAGTGGTTGACAGTTCTCTGAATTGCCCTGTTTTTTTCTGACCTCACGTTGGCTGGGCCCAGCACTGTAGTCACCGAGCAATCCAGAGGTACATGCGACTTTCTCTTCCTAGCACCTGGGGTCCCCCAAGCACTTAAAGAGACTTGGATGTTTGCTTTCAGACCCTCAGTGTTCAGCATCCTGGTGAGCTTGTGGCTCTGCTGGTGGTAAAAGGATGTCATATAGTCTGGCCTTTTTGATCTTTGAGTCTTGGCCTTTGGATATTCAGTAATATTGAGACTTTGTAATTCTGGTGTCTTTGAAGAGACCTAGTAAACAGTGCTTCTTATCCATCTAAGTTCTGGACAAGTAAGACAAAAGCGTCAGCAGATAACCAAAGTACAACCTTTACTACTGACAAAGGTGAGGGTGGAGAATGTGGATTAAGTATGTTGGATCTCCGAATCAATTCCTCCCCTCACCTCCCACCTTCAGCGGCGCCATGTGAGCGCCAGCCTCCTGCCTGGGGACCCTGCTCTCGTAGGTTCCCTGCAGCATCGTGATACCTGCACTGAGGTGATGGAGGTAGTGAACTCTGCACGCCCATTTGTTTCCGACCAACCTGCCAGAGAGGTTGACAGAGGTCAGGAGTGCTATCGCTAGTGTAGCTCCCTCTACTTGAAAGTAGGGAGTAAGGGCTCCCGTAAACCTTCCCCAGATTTTGGATTAGCCATTGAGTTTATGTTCTTAACCACCAAGCATGTGCTTATCCAGAAGGTTGGCGACTTCCCCCTGGTTGGGGGAAGATGGGCCTCTGTCAGGAAAGCCAGGCTTCCAACTTCATGAAGCCTTAGGAGATCGATAGCTTTACTCTGTAAAGAGTCCTCAGAGCTAATGAGGCGTGCAAGATGATCCCAGCAGTAGTGGTGCAGCCTCCAAAGTTAGAAGGCAAACCCACAGCCACCCTAGAAGATTCATCCCGGTGAAGTTCAGACCCCATGGCCTGTCTCTAAGTGTCTCTAAGTGTCCCAAAGACCATGATGGGGACCCCAGGATATCTGAGGGAAGGACTTACTGTGGGTGGAGAAAACCTTCTTCCGTTTAGCCTTCCCCAGTTGCTAATCAGGGTAAGCCTCTTGTCTATAATCCACGACCTTTGAACTAAGCCCAGAGTTCAAAGGGGAAATGAATATTTAAAGATACTGAATCTGATGGATGGAAGTCAAAGAGGACAGGGATTGCCACCATGGGCTATTCTGGAACCTCTCACAGAGGGGTAGTATCTCAAATGCCAGCTTTCTCCGGGAAAATCCAGAATGCGCGGGTGAACCCCCTACCCGGAGGGAAGGACTCCCCCTGGGAGCCTCTCCCTGATGGGTTTCAAATGGTTTGCAACCAGCACGCTGAAATATCCTACTTTGCCTTTCCCTGTGAGCCCCTAGAGACTGCCAGGCTGGGGCTGTCCCTAGCATGGGCTCTGTCGGGTGGATAGTTGTGGGACACACTATCCTGGGAACAAGTGTTTTCAGTCTCTTGCCACCTGTTGTGGGGTTGCTTTAGCCAAAAAGTCTCTCTGCAAGGCAAGATTTCTCCTTCATCTGTAAAGACCTGTCCAGACCGCTTGGTGGGGGCTGATCCTGGAACCTGTGGGCAAATTAAGGAGGTGCCTTATTTTGCCTCCGAATGCAGAGGAGAATTAGAGACAGCCAATCCAGTCCTGCCCTCTAGACTTGTCAGTGATTTCAGGAGAGAACCTTGACAGGGTTCTGGAATTCACTGTCTTCTAAAAAATGGCAGATATTATTCTGTTCGATAGTCTTTAGGCAGTGGATGTTGAATTAATCTCCTTTTTCTGTGCCTCGGCTATCTCTGTTTATTCAGCCCAGGGCCCATGGGCACCTGCAGAAGTTTAGAGCTGCCTCAGGCCTTTGCCAAGGGACCAAGTGACAGTGGCCCTCACTCAAAAGTGTTTGTCATTTGGGTTAAGGTGCGCCCCATGTGTCCTGCCTCTTTTCTGAGATCCTTGGCCTATAGCCTTTCCTGAGGCCCCTTGCCTGCTCTAGGCCTTAGCTTTGTAAACAGCCACTTTCCTGGAGGATAACCACCATAAGTTGTGGTCACACATCAAGATCAAAATACCCTGTGGTTTAGGAATTAAAGCCTCTTGATGTTAAAAGCTACCTGCCCAACTATAAAAACCAGCCACACTGCACAATCAAGGTTGCAAACCACCAAGTTGAAAAACATGCAGGGCCATAGTCAAACACCCTTTCACCCCTGCCCAGGGACCCAGTACCTCCAAGAGTAATTTCTTCCCCAGAACTGGGTTCTTTTTTTGTTATTTGTCAAGATCTCCAGATAATACACCAAATGCAAGTCTCTGAAGGGGCCCAATAAGTAGGACCTCTTCTCCCAAACCAAGTTCTGAACCAAGTGAAATAGAAACCAGCAAAGCCAACAGTTAGGAAAGGAGAGTATCCTGCGGTTCTGATAAAGGCTGGGTTTGAGGGCATGGCTTTTGTCTGTTGCTAATAGGAAGCCCCAGAATCCCACAGACATGTGCACTCAGTTGCAGGCAGTTCTGGACACCCTCCCCCCAACCCCCAAATGCTGCAGGGGATCTGTGAACTCCCAGCATGGAAAATGAGATCATCACACTTGTTTTCTGCAGGCCTGTGGCTCCCCAGTGGGAGGAGTAGGGGACAGGCCTGGGCACCAGCTGCCCACATTGTTCTTTTGAATTCAGCCTTCAGATTAAGTTCAGTCCATCCTTTTCTCTAGGGCAGTCGTTCACAAACTTCTTGGTCTTAGAATCCTTTTACGCTCTTAAAAATTACTGAGCACCCCAGTAAGCTTTTGCAATGTGGGTAATCTCTGTTGGTGTTTAACGTTTTAGAAATTAAACTGAGAAAAATATATATTTAATTCACTTAAAAATATTAAACCCATTATATATGTAACATAAATACCAATTATTATGAAAAATAGCTGTATTTTCCAAAACAGAAGAGAGAAGTTAGTGGGAAGAGTAGCCTTTGCTTATATGTTTTTGTACATCTCCTTAGTGTCTGGCTTGTCTGCTTCTGCATTTGCTCTGTTTCGGTATTACACATCACTTGACCTCAGGAATACTCCACTTTACACTTGTGAGAGATTGAGAGTGAAAAGACGAACAATGTTATTATATTAGAAGAAGAGTTTTTGCCTTTTGAGATCTCCTGGAAGGATGTTGGGGACCCCCTAGTGTTCCCCAGCCCACACTTTGAGAACTGCCATTCAGGGTAGGACTGACTGATGGAGTGGAAAGAGGTGGGAATGTTAAGAGGTAGCAGCATTCCTTCCACATGGAAAGAAACTTCTGGAAGGGGAGGAAGCATTCCCCCTCCACAGGTTACACAGTGGAACTGTCCAAAGGCCAGTCTTAAATCACTCACTATGGCCATGGGTGGAAAAAATGCCAGTCTTCAGCCCCCGAGTTGAGACCGGAACTGATGACATTAGCTCTGTAACCTCTGAGTTAGCATGCAGGGCTCGTGGGTTTGCTTCTTTATTGCTTAACCTATTAGAACACCACTGGGCAGGGTGCTGCTTGGGGAATGAGTTCAGGAATGACTTTGAACTCTGATGTTATTGACAGTGCCCTCGTCTCACTGCAGCACATTTCTGGAAGCTGTGCTGTGAATGTTATTTTCTCACAAGAATAATGGTATAATTGGGTTGGGTTTATCTTATCAAGGACTTAGAATTAGATAAATCATCACTATGGCCAACTATTCAAATTAAATCAGAGGTATGGGGACTGTAAATATCTGTAACCATTTTTAAAAAGTGAAACCATTAAGAAAAAAAAAAAGTGAAACCATGCTCCAGGTTTTATGAAACGGGCCTGATTGTAGATGAATACAAGGGAGGCTGGAGTAAGGGAAGTGCACGGAGACTCTATTAGGGACGATAATCATTTCCTCATCAATATCACCTACTGAAAATTCATATACTCGCTCTAATATGTATTTGCTGATAATTTTCCACATGTACTTTTAGAAGAGCTTGAGGGAGGTGGAGGGGTTTTGGTTTGGGTGGCTTAAAAAAAACAAGATGTTTATACACGTTTGCATTGATGTCTCTTTCTCTCCTATTTTTCCCTAGTTTCCAGAAACATTGGAATTATTTTAAAAGGATTTACTGTTATCATTTCACAATCATATGTGAGAATCGTTTCAGCAAAAAGTTTACAATGGAAGAAGCAAGTAGATTTGTCACTTGGTTTTAATTCATACAGGACAAATTCCAGCCCTTAGCCAGTTAGGTAATAGATGTCATCGTGTGTGGTTACTTCCTGATGTTTTTGTCCCCAATTCGCAGTGGGGAAGGCTGGTCCCCAAAGCCATTTAGTGCTGCATTGAATGCCATCCCTAAATTGACTAGCTAAATAACCTAGGGCAAATTCCTTTTAGTTTGCTTCCTTGCCTGCAAAATGGCCCTCTTACTGTACCTACCTCATAGGGCTGTTGTGAGGATTATTGGGATATAATGCGTGGAAGGCATTGGCGTGTGGATCCTGGAACATGGTAAGCACTCCATAAATATTAGTAATCAGTCATACTCAGTGTATTTAGTCAGATGAATTCCCCAGTTGGTTATAAACACCATCTAAGGCTAAGTAATATACTATTTGATGACATTTTGAACATTGTGTGTAAGCCTCTTGTGATTGCCGGTGAGTGTAATGAGTTGACGAGGCAAAATCAGTGTAAGCCAGGACTCGTCCGTCTCTACGGAATTGCATTGGGCACTTGTGGAACTTTTCCCGGCATAAGTTTAATTGCAGAACGGCCTGAGCCACAACCTCTTGATAACGTTACTCTTTTTTCCCAAGCCCAGTCCACGAGTCTCTGTAGAGTTGTGACCCATCACATTAAATCCACGGCACTCCTTGGTCAACTCTTGGCTGTGTTTCGGGATTGCACTCCACAAAGCCTCGATGCCTCAGAAGCCTCTTCTCACATGGCCGACGAGATGGGGGGTAACAGAGGTCTCCCCGGACTTCACTTGTTCCATGTTCGTGCTTTCATAGGTTCAGCTCCTGAGAAGTTGACTCTCTAAACTACGTTTTGTACGTGGAACACAGATTTCTGCCCTTCAGGCTGTTGTGCGCTGGTGCTGTCCTCCAGCTTTGAGTTCAGTCTCAGCAAAGTCGTCAGGCTTTCTGGCCAGCATTGATGCTGGTATTTGATTATTTGCCATTAAAAGAAATGAAAATTAGAATAATAAAAATACTGATGCTAGAAATATTCAAGGACTCATCCTAATAATATAATGGAGGCGAAGGCGGAAATTACTAGGTGGGTCATAGGGTGCCGTGGGTGGCCTTGGTCGGGGATTCCTCGTGTCTAAGCTGGTTTGGATTCTATCGTAAAGTCAAGAAAGAATTAACCAGTTCAAAATGCTGGGCTCTCCCTCCAGAGTAGTACCTGGCAAAACAAAAATATCAAAGGGCAGGGTTAAACTTCTGCACATTTCAAGCATGTTTCCAGGGATATGAAATTCAAAGTTTCATCAATGGCATGGCTGACACAGAGAAAAATCTTTAAAGAGTGGCAGCAGCTCTTGAATAATCTTCTTAACGTAGTCTCCAACCTCATGGATGGAATCCTGTGAAATGTAGAGAATCTGGCAAATGTAATTGTCTGGTGATGAATTGGATTTAAAAATAAAAAATTAGTCATGCAGACTTGGTCCAGAACAGTCCATTATTTTAGTACCGTGTACCCCACTAACCACTTAAAAAATGTCTTCACTGGTTGTTTATTTTTGCGTATACCATTTGGAGACCCTAACCACATAATAAAAGTATTACCATAGTTGTCCCCCTTCCTTTCCCAACACTGCTCACCCCCACCTCACAAATACACATTAGGGAAAGGATTCCACTTGTTTCCTTCCTTCCTTCCTTCCTTTTTTCCTTCCTTCCTTCCTTCTTTCCTCTCTGTCTCTCTCTTTCTTCCTCCCTCTTTCCTTCCCTCCCTCCCTCCCTCCCTTCCTTCCTCTTTCTTTCTTTCCTTCTTTCTTTCTTTCTTTCTAGATTTTACTTATTTATTTGCTAGAGAGAATGAGCACACTCAGGGAGAGTAGCAGGCAGAGGTAGAAGCAAGCTTCCCACTGAGCAGGGAGCCCGACATGGGGCTCCATCCTAGGACCCTGGGATTAACCAACCAAGCCACCCACGTGTCCCTCCACCTGTTTTCTTTTGCACCCGAATGCATTTTTGTCACTTGGTTGTTGTTGTTTTCTTCCCCCTCCATCCCTACTCCCGCCTCCCCCCCCCCCCCCCGGAATTCCTACTTTATAAGATGCTTTAAAAATATTTCTCAGGTACTCATGTAGCAAAGTGATAAAAGTCTTCATAACAGAAAAAAACAACAGTATCATAATCATAGCTACCCCTGGTCTTGTGGTGAATCAGGTATTCTCTTTAAGGCCTTTATCTGCTTCACAGCCATCCGGTGAGGCTGGCACTCGATCAGTGAGCATAGTAGTGCGTGGTTATCTAGAAGGAACCCGAGGTGCAGGTGAACTTCTGCAGCTTCTGAAGCTCACACAGGGCACACAGGGAGTGGAGACAGGGTTTAAACCTCAGTAGGTTTGCTCCAGAGTCTTGAGTCTTAACCGCTATGCACATTACTGCCTTTATTTCCATACAGAGTAAGAGACACACATAAAGAAAAAGGAAGTTTCCAGCTTTGTCGACTGCATTAGATAATCTACTTCACAGAACTTAAATGATTACTAGATTCTGACCATAGACTATCTGGAAGGGGGAAAAAAAATGAAGAGATTGATGCTTTGGGGGAAAACGTCCAATTGATTAAATTTGATAAGCAAGAGAGCCTAGGTTTTAGTTAGGCAGTCTTCAGAGCCAGAAAGAAAAGATAAAGATTCTATTAGCGTTGGGCTGCTTTCGGATGTGCAATTTTTAGCCAATAATCATAGATAATCTCGATCAGGAAGAAGATGGAGAGGCCAGGAGCCTGAACGTCCACTGTGGCTTCAGTAGAATATTTTAAAGCTTGGATTTAGGAGTGATTTGGAGGAAATTGGAAAGCGGAGCCAGTGACCGAGGAGGACTATAAAAAAGAATCACGATAACGGGGACCTGAAAGAGTAGTGGACTCGGCGCTTCCCAGCTCACAGTATTGAGACTACAGAAGAAATTCTAAGGGGAACAAAAGTGACGTCATTGGGAGTTCAGGACTGGAACAGATAGACTAATCCTAACAGGCAAGCAGTCCTCCTCAACTCCTATTACACTCTTGTCCTTTCTAGACAAGGAGGTCGATCTTCAGCCTGGAAAGAGTAGAGCAAATACTTGTAAGAGGAAATTGAATCTCAAGATAGGGGAACTGGTCGTGTGAAGTCGCGGGGCGGCTCTGAATGAGTTCCGCTCCTCCGGCCAGCATGAATTTCATCCTAGTGGGCCAAACGGACTTTTGCTGCCTGCTTGTAATCTTGGAAGAACCGTGGAGACGGATCAGGGATGGGATCATGCCCGATTAAGAGCAAAGCCAGAAGCAAAATCAAGAAAGCGTCGTTTTCAGAGAAAAGAATAGAGAGCCCCATGCCGACCTGGGGCAAAATTCTGGAACCGGTAATGACAAAAGGATGGCTTGCAGATTCAATTTTCACATGCACACGGTAGCTAGGAGACAGCATGGGATTGTTAAAACCAGGGAAAATAATTGTTTCTTTATTGCTGTTTGTTGCTAGGTTCTCGGACTCTGAAGGCTAGGGCACGCAGGTGGGCTGTGCCTGGAGTCCGGAGAGGTTTCAGGAGAGAGATGGGGGCTGGCTGTGTGGCCACCCTGTGCTGTGGAGGCACTTGTTAAGTGTACCGGTTTATCTACCACATGTCTTGAAATTCTGTTTTAGTGGTTCATGACTTAGTTCCAAGAATCTGGATTATAGACCAGGGTTCCAGATTCCTTGCTATACTGGAGCAAGTATGGGAACCGCTGAGCTGTAGGAGCCATGCGGGGGTTGGCTTTATCTTGTCATCATAGTGTTAAAACTATTACTGACAGCTGATGCATTGGAGAACCACATGCCAGACACTATCCCAAGTGCTGTACACATATGATCTCATTTAATCTTAACCCCCGCTGGGTGGGTGTTATCTCTATTGTACGTATCTACTGTACATATTGTACAGATGGGGAACTGTGACGTCTCTGAAGTCTCACAGACAGTAACTAATGGGGTGGGATTCAAACTACGGAAGTCTGGCACTTTGAAAATCTGAGCTCTGCACCACTCAGCAGATAGCCCCTCTTTTTTTTTTTTTTTTTTTTAAGATTTTATTTATTTGTCAGAGAGACAGAGAGAGAGCACAAGCAGAGGGAGCATCAGGCAGAGGGAGAAGCAGAATCCCCGCTGAGCAGGGAGCCCGAGGCAGGACTCAACCCCAAGACCCTGGGATCATGACCTGAGCCGAGGGTGGATGCCTGACCAACTGAACCCCCCAGACTCCCACCAGATAGCCCCTCTTAAAAGCCCGCCTTAGGGCTCCAGGTTGGAGGGAAGGGTGATGTCTGGGCATGTGTCCCAACCTGTCTTTAGTATCTGAGTAGGATCTTTATGAAGACATTGGGGTATCTCAGGCCTTCTTGATGCAGAGAGCTGGAGGGGTGGGGAAATGACTAAATCTAGGTGGAATAATTATTTTATCACGATCAAATCTGGTAAGGTTACATGTAAATTGCTGCCTCTCGGGGCCCCAAATCAGCAGCAGATACTGGAAGCCATGATTTAATAGTTTTCTGGTTAAAAAGATCAGGGGTTGTTTGGGTTGTCTACCAGCTCAATATAAATCAACAAGCCTTTGTCTGTGCTGCACCTTTGCCCTGGAATGCCCTTTTCCACTTCCTCCTCTTTCTCCTGGCAAATTTTTAATCATCTTTAAAGACAGAGCCTAAATGTCACTTCGGCTATGGAGTCTTCTTTGATTTCTACAGGCAGATTTATCATCCCATTCTTTCTGCTTTTTTAGCACTTTGTTCCTGGTGTTATCATTTTGCGATTATCTTTCTTAGTTTGTGCCACCCAAGTTCACAGTCACTCAGCTGGAAACGTGGGGGAGAGCATGCTTCCCTTCCTCCCTCCCTTCCACTCCAAAGAATCCCTGCCCTCACTAAGCCTCTCAGTTTTAACTGTCTGCATGCTGATACAATCTGCCCCTTCCTTCTTCCTGCATCCCCTGTCTGATTCAAGTCTGTGTCCTGACTTGTACCCCAGCTGTCACTTGTCACCGTCATCCCCCCCCAACATCTTCCCACGAAGCATCAGAGACTTCTATATCAAATGCAATCTGCCTGTGCTTAAAATCTGTGCCCGAGTCCCCATAGACAACAGGATAACCCCAAGCCCCTCACCATTTATGATCTAACCCTGTCTAACTCTCCATCCTCAACTTTTAACTTCCTGCCTTGCTTCTTGGACTCCAGTGACACTGAACTCATTGTAATTCTCCAGGCAGTCTGCTGTTTCTTGCCGCCTTGTTCCAACCCAACACTGACCGCCTGGGATGGCTTCCCACTCCTGGGTTCTTTGTGGGAGGCCCCTGAACCCCTGCCCTGGGTTCTGTCGGTCTCTACCTCCTGGTCGTCACTTTCTATTGCAATCACTTCTTTATTTTGTACTTGCATTAAGCCTTGAACTTCTTAAAGACAGTGAGGGTGTCTGGTTGTGTTTCCATTGGCAAATGCATACTCAGTACAAGTTTCTGGAAGGAATTGTGTTGTAATTATTTGTTCTGCTTGGAAAGGCTGTAGGGTTAGCATCTTGCCTCTTCCTCTTCCTGGATGTGGGTCTTGAGTATTTTACCACTCTGAGTGAGACCTGTTTGCTCATTTGTAAAATGAGGATAATTTCAACCCCCGCCCCCACAAGGGGCTCTTATGAGAATCAGGTGAGATAGTAATGTTTATAAATCTTAACATGCCATTCCAGGGATCACGGACTACAGCCCTGATGCCCATTTTTGTATGGCCAAGAATGTTTTTTTCACATTTTTAAATGTTTATAGAAAGTTAGAAGAAAATATTTTTGCCACTCAAAAATTAAATGACATTCAAATTTCAGTGTCTATAAAGTTTTATTTGAATGAACAGAGCCGAGTTCATTCCTTTCCCATTGTCTATTAGGGCTTTGGCATTGCAGCCGCTAAGTTCGGTCATTTCAGCAGAGTTACTGTGGCTTGTTGAACCTCAAATATTTACTATCTGGCCCCTTAGAGAAAAATGTTTGCTGACCCCTGCCTTGTTCAAATATTAGGAAAATGCATATGATTCACAGCTGCCTCCTTGTACCACAGAGTACTTTTTGAGGGGAAGGTTTCTCTCTTTGAACTTTTGGAGCCTCATCCTGGGTCGGGCAGAGTGATCTGTCGACCTTGGGGCAAGCCACAGGCTTTGGTTTTCTGAAAACGAGGATGTCCCAATAAGGGTATGAAGGACAGTTTGAAAAGTTAGTGAACTCCCCACTATGGGGGGAGGGAGGTTAAAGGGTGGATGGACACCCAGTTACCATGAGTTGCTGAAGAACAAGGTGTTTCACTCTTGACCCTATTGACGCTTTGGGCTGAGTCATTCTCTGTCCTGTGCCTTGTGTGTTGAAGAGCAGAGACCCTGGCCTTCAGCTACCAAAGGCCAGTGGCACCCCCTTTCCCAGCGGCCACAACCAAAAATGTGTCCATACATTTAGTAATTTTTAGAGCCTGTTTTTAAGAAAACACATTATAGCATAACAGCATGTTATTCTATGAATCCATTTAGAAGAAGAATTTAGAACAATTTTAGCTGTTTAAAATGAGTCTGAAGGGGCGCCTGGGTGGCTGAGTGGGTTAAGCGTCTGCCTTCTGCTCAGCTCAGTGGGGAGTCCGCTTCTCCCTCTCTCCCTCCCTCTGACCCTCCCCCTGCTTATGCGCGCGCTCTCTCTCTCTCAAATAAATAAAATCTTTTTAAAAAAGAGTGTGAAAATATCGTAAAATAATATATGACCCCCATGAGTATTTAATATTGGTAGTCAGGATTTGCTAGAGATGTGCCGTGCAAACATGACTGCAGAAATTCTCACAGCCGCCTCACTCAGGTAGGCCCCTTTTCCTCAACGAGGAAGCTGAGCAGAGAGATTGAGCAAAGGGTAACCTGTTGCAGACTGAAATGACCTTCTCCGAAACAAGCTGGAGATGAAACTCAGGAGTGAACATACAGTGACTTCATTTGGCCTTGAAATTCCACTCTTGTGGGTCTGGATGAGGGGCATGTTCCTGGGGCTTCTCTCACCTTAAGGCGGATTTCCAGGAAAACTAGACAATAGCCATGTGGAGCTCAAGAAAAGGTTCCAGTTTTCCTCTAGTATTTAGACTTTGTGGATCTCTGGGTGCTTATCCAACAGCATGCTGCCCTAACCCGAATGTTGGAATGTGACCCAGGTTTAACGGCGTGCTGACCATTGTTTGCGTCTGCCCTGCTGCCCCTCCAGAGCTGTGCTCCCACTCGCCCTTGGCTGGAACCCTGCCACGGCCTCCTTCTGCAGAAGCCTGGACTGGAGGTGGGTGGGTGGTGGGCCGACTTATGACCGATCAGTGGGATGCAGAGTTACCACACATTGGTCCGTTTTGTCTGGTGCACTGGGGCGTTCCCTTCAGTTGTTTCGGTTAGCTCAAAGCAAAAGCTTTGACTTACTATTGAGTGCCTGCTCTTTGCCGGGCCCAGTGCAAATTCCTAGATATTTCCAGCTGGCAAGAATCGGAATAGCATCCAGTATCCCAAACTTGATGGGTGTTGGAAGCTCTCCTCCTTACTTCTCACTTAGTCCCTAATGTTTTCTTTCTTACTAGGAAATAATAGAGCATACAGGATAAATAGGGAATAATATTAATTTGCACCCATGTTCCTGTGCGTATCTTCACATTTTACTGAAAGAAGTGAGTTATTATGAATAAAATCAAAGCTGGCTGCCTGTACCACCCTCCTCGAGGCCTTTCGTATCTTGCCCCTCACCCCCCACCCCCTGGGGGCTAGCCGTTGTCCTCAGTTCTGTGTTTATCACTACCTTGGACATTTTGATATTCTTGCTTTATAAGTGTCAGTAACTTCACATCTTTTGTATTAAACTTTACATATACACATGGAGTACTAAATCATGCTTTTAAATTTTGTTTTGTTTTGTTTTGTTTTTGCAGTATTCATGCTATAGAGTGCTTTGTCTGTGGTCTGAGTTTGAAGTGTTGCATTAATAGATTTCTGAACTTAACCTAAGAAGAATAGTCTTCCCTGGGTGGATTTAGAATTAAATTTCTCTTGCAGTCTTGCATGAAAGTTAAAGAAACTGACTATTTGGAGACGTAACCCCATGGATGAACATAGCAGCAGTCATTCCATTCTAATGCTGTAGAGTGTTCTTTTTTTTTTTTTTTTTTTGGTGATGTGAATATTTTGGTGGCTGTTTAGGTAGTCTTCAGGCCCTGCTATTACAGTCATGCCGTGGTGGACACGAGAACATGCCCTCACTGTTGACTGCAGCACCCACAGGAGAGTTTCCACAGGAGTATACCTAGCACGTGGGCTGGGTATATTCCACATCTTTACAAGAATTTTCCAAACTGACTCCAGATGTGCCCTTACCAGCTCCATGAACATCTGTATGAGCGGGTTGGTTACTCCGGACCCTTGACCAGATGCAGTCCTCTCTTGCCCATTACAGACTTAAAACTATTTGCTAATTTGGAGGGTCTGAACTATTCTCTCACTGTTGCACCTAATGCTTTTTTTTTTTTTTTTTGAGATTAAAGACTATATAATATTTAACAAAGTTCAATTTGACTTTTTTCTTTATTTTCCCAGATCAGAAAAGAACGGTTTAAATATTAGATTAGCGTGGATTTTTATGACTTTAGTATTTGCACAACTTCTCATGCAGAATCCAGGTAGGCCTTTAATTATGAAGCTGTGAGGTTTGCTCTGACACCTACTTTCAGGTTTCTTTCTTTCTGGGACTTTGCGTCTTCCTTCCTCCCAGTATCTGATTCTCCTCCCCAGTGCAGACCACACCTCATGTTGTCCCTGAAGCTACTGCATTCCCTCTGGCAGCCCGGGTCCACTCCTCCTCCTCCTGTGTATGGATCCCCATCATGGTTAATGTAAACGCTGCATGAATTCTGTTGAGTGCTATGATGCTGTCAGTAGGGCCGGAAGATGTAGGGAAGCTGACTTGGGGTGGGGGTAAGGGCATAGCACTTGGTATGACTAAGTTACAACCGCACTGGGCAGTTAGTTGTGTATGTGATAATAGAGACAAAAATGGCAAGAGATGGGGCGCCTGGGTGGCTCAGTGAGTTAAAGCCTCTGCCTTTGGCTCAGGTCATGATCTCAGGGTGCTGGGATCAAGTCCCTGGGATCAAGCCCCGCATCCGGCTCTCTGCTCAGCGGCGAGCCTGCTTCCTCCTCTCTCTCTCTCTGCCTGCCTCTCTGCCTACTTGTGATCTCTGCCTGTCAAATAAATAAAATCTTTAAAAAAAAAAAGGCAAGAGAGACTTCCTAAGGGAACATAATTGTATACCTCTTTATTTATAATTTTAATGTGCCCCTGCCCTCCAAATTAGAGACATACAGACTTTTGATTGATTGGTTTTACTTGGTACAAAATACTCTATACCATGGAGTAAGTATATCGCAGTTTTGTCTTTTAATGAACCGGGTATATCGAAGCAAACTTCATAGCTGGAGACTGGATGAGAATGTAAAAATCTATATTCTTAACGTATACGCTTTTCTTGAAAAGTGAAGTTGGTGACGGTGATATGTGGATCCTGAAAACTAGTTGGCTGTCCCCTCCCCCAGATCCACTTTACCATTCTTCAGGGAAGATGCCCATTTTAATGGAAATGTGTGGTCTTTAGAAGAAACTAGAATGTGTATTATTTGGATTTTACTGGACAGGACAAGTGGGATTTGTTTCTTCTACTCCAGTTATCAAAAAGATTAACCCTTTGCCCTCTACATTCTAATTGTAACCGTTCGGAAACAAAGGGGTTGTTTGTACAAGATAGCTGAAAAATTGAGGCTTTATGCCAAGTGGAATGTTTCTCAGTTGAAGGAGGTAGCAATCATTGCACACATTTTTTTCTTGTGTTGCAGGCGTCTGTAGAGGCTTCTGGTGAGATCACATTATGCAAGACTGGATTTCCTGAAGATGTTTACAGTGCGGTCTTATCACAGGATGTGCATGAAGGACAGCCTCTTCTCAATGGTACTATCTCAAAAGATGTATTTGTCCATACAGTGTCTATGCTCTTGAAACAAATTAGCCGTTAAAAAGTCTCAAAATCATCTCTACTGTATAACAAGTAGGAATTTTTCACAATCGCTATAATGAGACTGTAGGGACTTTATTTTAGGATTACAGAAGAGCTTATGAATCTCTTATGTACATAATTGGAAGGCTCCTAATCTCTTGAAAACGTCAGATTTCTTTCATTTTTCATTTATAGTAGAAACTATTATGTAATTAATTTTTACCATTTTTCTGCTCACATTTTACTTATTTTGAAGGGTATGTGCCAAACATCTGATTCTAATGGTTTTAGAAATTATTTATAGCAAAAATCCACTTAGCATTTTGAATTAAGGAAATAAAGAAATTACTATAGTATTATCTTTGATAAAACCTGTCAAAGTTCTCTAACATTTAGCTAAATTATCATAAAGGCCTTAGCAGATTAAATCTTGAGGCAGGAGCATGAGATCCATATTTCTGTTATGACACTGCTCGTAGAAATTATTAGATCGCTAATTTAGCTGTTAACATATGTGAATTTCCAATATAGACATATCTATTGACATGTGGATCAAGTTCATTGTGGTAATCATGCCAGTATATCTAGGTAAAATCTGAAATAGAACTTGGAGTATCCTAAGCAAAATTGAAAGCCCCTTCCTTTGTCTCTAATAAAGAGATATATTTATTTGCCTTTAGGCAAATAAAATTTTGGTTAGTAATATTTTCATGGGCTTATTTATCATTACATAAAATGTCATTGAAATGTGAGAGCAAGAAGAATTGATTAGTGAGTTGTATTTAAATTGTTATTCCCCACAAATTGTGCATATCTCTAACGCTTTTTAGAGAGCTCCTTTTAGAAAATCCGTGCAGTCTCAACTAATTAATTTACACAGGGCTCTACCACACATTAAGTCCCTGCAACACTGACAAACCTTAGTGGTATAATACTTAAGAAGACCATAGACAGAGGACTTTGAAATGTAAATGGCCTCTTAGCTATGAAGGTTCTTTAGTGCAAGATTATCATTTTATTTTCATTTCTATTCTAATTGTGATTTGCTTACGCCTATGTATTCTTTCTGAAGTTGATTTTTTTTAAAGACACCTTTCTATCCTTGCCTTATTACATGGTATTTTAATGAGCAAATGTTAAATTAGTCTCTCTCCACACTGAATTGCTCATCTAGTGGGTGATGGTTGACATGATAAAGGTTTAATTCAAATCAAATCGCAAGTGTAGATTTTGAGTCTTGGAGTTCTTCTGCACGTTTGTCATTTTCTTTAAATCTGTGAATTATTATATGATGTCCTAGGACCTATGTGACCAGTAAATATTATTTGAATACTGAAAAAAAATGCATCAATGATGCTTTTCTAGAATAACTCAGAGAAAAAAATAATGTCAGTGGAATTATTGCATTTCTGCCATTTATTTCTGAGATTCATTTTTAAATGGATAAATCTTTCTCCCAGTCTCTTTTCCTAAAACCTTGTTGAAATTTGCTGGTTACAGATCAACACACGGTCTGTCATTAGAAACCACGGATTTAAGATGAAGTACATTGGCACGTTGGATGGTTTTGCAAACAAAAACTTGTTTTCTAACTATTAGATAATGCCGGTAAGAGTAGAAATTGGGCATAGTGGCTTGTCAGGGTGTTTTTAGTATAACCTAGAAGCTGGGATTTTGCTTGAGTTGTAAATGTGAAAGGTCGAAACTACTTTTGACTTTGTGCTCTCGCCATCATTGGGAGAAGTATATATCATAATCTCCAATAGAAATTACATGCATCAGTACGGCCAGTTGTTACCTTCTTTATCCTTAAGCTTTTTTTTTTTTTTCCCCTTTTCAAACTAATTCTCTCATGCCACACCATTATTTTTCTCTTTATCATTCATAGAATGTGTGAAAGGTCACCAGCATCTGAGAGCTTAAAGCATAAAGTTCAAAATATTGGTCAGTAGAAAAAGATGTTTTGGGGTGAGGAAGAAGACTTACACAGGCTTTTGAGAAATATCCATTTTTTACAAGAGTGTTGTCCCCAGTTGTGTTTCTTTGGGAGAATTGTTTTTTTAAAGGAGTCTACGTTTTTACCTGTTAAATCTTTCTGGAGTTCTTAGTACATCTATACACTGAACCCAAAGACCATGCCGGGACTGTGTTCATGAATTCTGGGCACTGCAGTAATTTCATTTACCTTGTATGTACTACGTCTGGAAGGGATCTGCTGCTAGACCTACCTTTTGTCAAGTTTTGTGATTTATGGTGTATAAGGAAAGAAGTAATTGGACTTAAGATATGTATTACAGTTCTCTAAATCATTTGCCTCATGGTAAGCCGTACTATATTCAAGTTTGCAGTAGAGTCTGAAAGCCTCCTGAAATCATAGCTCCTGACTCTTGATGCTTCCTCCGATTTCTCACTGATGACATTTGGGGAGAGGGGCATCCAGTCATATGTGTAGTATGGTTTCATAGCACAAACCCCTGGTGCACTAGTCTTTGCTCCAAACTCTGACATTTTGTTGTAGAGGTGTCTTGCATGATGATTATTTTTCGAACAATAAAACACCATAATCTTTGTGAAAAGTGATTGGAATGCATTAAGCATTAGATAGATATCCAGTTGGTATTGGTCATGTTAGTGAAGCACTATGTGGAAGAAGCAGAAAAATGTCAAAGCTGGGCTGTAGTGTGGAGACCATCCTTTCCTCCCACACACCTTTTGTGCTTTGCTGCTGTGATGAATTTCATAGGAAGAATGAACCCAGTGAGCTAGTTCCTTCCCTCCAGTTTCTCTTCCAGTTGTCATCGGTATGTCTTCTATAAAATCATAAAGAGGACAAATGTATTTTGTGATCAGCCTTTACATTTCGAGTGATAGCGTGTTGAATATTTCCACTCTTCTGAGAATAGTTCAGTATTAAAAAGTGGCCATGTAGACCTTCGTTCCATTTTGTTAGCAAAGCCAGATTTTGCTTAACTGGGCCTCTATTTTTGTACTTCCAGGTTGTTCCCAATTTTTCTCTCTTACATAGAGTGCTGCTATGGAGATGCTTTTTAAGAGAACTTTAATTTTTCTTCAGGGATATTTTTTAGGGGGATGTATACTGAAAAGTAGAATTACTAGGCCAAAGGGAATATAGACTATTGACAGTAATGTTTTTTTTTTTTTTTACATTTTTGTGGGACACTTCCTTCCAAGGCTAAACGTATGTTAGTTCTTTTCTACATCCTCAAGACCATTTAATTCTATAATATTTTTCATTTTCCTCTTTCCCCGGGAGTGAAAAACATTCCTTTTTTCTCCTGTGGTATTCTCTGCCTTTGCCTTTATAAGTTAGGATCAACTGTAATATGTTGAGGTACTCCTTTTTACCTTGCATTTGTCTGTTCTGTTTTAAAAGCATTTATTACCACTCCCCTCATTTTGTAGATGAGCAGACTGGAGCTCAGAATGAGATTATAGGCTTTTCCTGTGATTATACAGCTCTTTAGATGGTTAGCTGCAGATCTGGAGTTAGAATCCAGGTTTTCTGATTCCTAATTTAATCCCGATGACGGTGGTGATTAAAGAACAAAACAAAACATTATGGTATAATCCAGGGAAGAGTGAGAGCTAGTGAGAGCTAGCCTAACTGGCCAGGTGTCTTGTGACAAGTTCATCTTAGAGCTGGTCTTCCTTATTCCCACTTCACACCATGACTTGTGTGCTACTAGACATATTTGGGAATTGGTGACTATGGAGCAGCCAGAGCTCCCTGTAATTAAAAAAGACATTTCAATTACTGTCACCATTTGTATTTTGTGCCTACTTGTTTACAAGTAGCAAAATTTAGGGCTCTGCAAAGTAATATTTAGTCTTTAGTATTTAACCTCTACTCTGCTGAACTACAAAAATCTCTCATGGTAGCATCTTACCTGAAAATAAAATCACTGCAATCATAAATTTTCATTTTGCCACCAGCAGTGTCTCTGACACTATGAAATCACAGCCACACCGTGACATTGCAAAGAGCATCCAGGCTGTTTTTCGTGTGGATGTCAAGAGTGATTTTCCTGCGTGTTGCACATGGGTGGTCTACGTGCTTAGACATTTCACTAAGTAAACTCTTCCAACTCTGGTCGACATTAATAGCAACCTGCAATTACCAAGAACATTTTCAGTAAATCCATTTATACTCACCAACTCTGGGCAGGACATGATGACTATTTTCAACTGGAGGGAATTTGATTTAGATTAGTTTACTTACTGATTGAGGCTTGTCTGCATTAAGAAGCTCTGGGGAAGCTGTAGTGTACGGTATCTTTAGAGGAGAGTACGAAAATATTTTTTATCAGTTTAGCAGGACTTCACAACTGCACTATTTCTAAAAAAAATTTTTTTATTCACATATAATGTATTGTTTGCTTCAGGGGTATAGGTCTGTGCATCATCAGTCTTACACAATTCACAGCACTCCACATTGCACGTATCCTCTCCAGTGTCCATCACCCTGCCACCCTATCCCTCCCCTGCCCCACCCGCCCCCAGCAACCCTCAGTTTTTTTCCTGAGATTAAGAGTTTCTTATGGTTTGTCTCCCTGCACTACTTTTTTTAATGAGTACTCTTGTGTATGTGAATTGGAAAGCCATCCTTATTTTAAGTAGCTCGCTGTGTTCGAGGCTTGTATGGAATTGTTGTGAAAACCTTGGCTTTCTTTTCTTTTCTTTTTTTTTTATTATTCTGACTTTTTTTTTTTTTTTGGTACTGAATGTGTAAATGTTTTTAAATATTTGGAAGGTAGGTTTATAAATACCGTATTTATAAAGTTGGCTAGCCACTTGAACTTAATTGATTTCCAATGATTGTGGGAAAAGGCACTAGGTACTGAGATTGTTCTCTTGGATATTATGATAAGCTCTAAGGAGTTACAAATGTAATGCAGCGCTGTGGATTCTCAGGGGTGGAGACCTTGTTTTAATACTGCATGGCAGTTTTTTTTTTTTTTCTTTTTAAGAGCAATTAAGTATGTAATAAGATCAACATAAGAACTAAGAAATTTCATCCTTATTTTCATCATCTCATTTAGACTTTATTTAAAACTGGGAATTTTTTGTATCCCTTTTGATGTATTTTAGGCCCATCTTTCTTACTGCATTGCTGCAAACCAAGATAAGCCAGTTTGAGTGGTCACTTTTTTTTTTTTTTTTTTTTTTTTTTGGTCATTTTAGAGTTATTTATAGCCTTCAGTGATTTGGAGTAGCTGAGGCCTGCTCTCTCACAAGCTTGCAACCAGGTCTGTGTTAAAGAAAGTAAGTCACTGTTCACATAGGCAGACATATTAGCAAGCAGGCACCCAAGTGGTTTAAAATCTGACCTTTTAAGACCCAGAGAGGCCCTTTCTCAATGTCCCTTGGATTCTCTAGTAAAGGTCTAGTAGAGAATAGAAGAAAGACATAGTAAACACGTGAAATTTACTGTATGTTAGATGCTGTAAGTGCAGAAAACATGCAGAAAAAAATGTGCAGAAAAATAATGCAGAGAAGAGAAATAGGGAGAATGTGTCATTTTGCAGTTTAAATAGGATGCTTCGGGGAGGCGTCGTTGCATAGGAGATATTTGAGTAAGAACCAATGTTGGAGGAGATGGTCCAAGAGCCATACATATTTAGGGGAAGAGCATTCAAAATAGAGCAAACATCAAGTACAAGGGCCCCGAGGCAGAAGTGTGTTTGGAATGCTGGAAGAGCAGCAAGGACCCTGGTAGGATCTATGTGGGGAGAAGGGGCAGAGTAGTCAGGGATGAGGTCAGATGATGTTAGAGCAGTAATGGGCCACACTGTGTGGGGCCTGTAGACCACTCTAAGGACTTTGGGTTTTACTGTGAGGAGGTAAAAAGCTATTAGAGGGCCTTCAGCAGAGGAAAAACATGACTGACTGATAAAATAGCATCATCCTGGCTGTTGTGTTGAGAAAAAACAAAGGAGATAAGAGGGGATGAGGAGACCACTCAGGAGACTAGTGATAATGTCGGTGAGAGAAGATGGTGGCTTGGAAGAAAGCAATAGAGATAGGAGAAAAGGTTGGATTCTGAATATTTTAAAAAAATAAGTTATTGATGTGAAATTCACATAACATAAACTTAACCATTTTAGAGGGAAACATTCAATGGAATATACATTTCATTGTTTTACAGCCACCACCTCTGTCTAGTTTCAAATCATTTTGAGTCATTTTCATTACTTAAAAGTAAAACTCCTTATCCATTAAGCATTTTCTCCCAAATCTTTCTCTGCCACCCAGTCCCATAAACCTTTTGTATGTGGATTCTTTCACTTAGAGTCATGCTTTGGTGGTTCATCCCATTGTAGCCTGTGTCAGTACCTCATTCCTTATCATGGCCAAATAGTACTCCATTGTATGTATGTAAATATGTATATGGTTTGCAATTTGTCTGTAAACTATTTATTCATTCATTGGTTGATGGACATTTGGGATGTTTTCACCTCTTGGCTGTTGTGAATACAGCTCATATGAACATGTAGTATACATAGACTTTTCGAGTACTTGTTTTCATTTCTTTTGTACATACCTGGGAGTGGAATTGAGGGGTCATATGGTAATTCTGAATTTAACTCTTTGAGGAACTACCAAACTGTTTTGCACAGCAGCTGAACCATTTTGCATGCCCAGTGGCAATATACAGGGATTCCACTTTCTCCATATCCTCACTAAAACTTGTTATTTTGATGGTAGCCATCCTACTGGCTACAAAATGGTACCACTTTGGTTTTGATTTACATTTCCCTAATGAGTGCTGATATTGAGTATCTTTTCATATGTGTCATTTGTGTCTCCTCTGGAGAAATGTCTGTTCAAGTTCTTTGCCCATTTTTAAATTGGAATGTTTTTTTCTTTTTTTTTTGTCTTTCAGTTGTCAGAGTTCCTTATATAGTCTGGATATTAGACCCTTAACAGATACATGATTAGCAAACATTTTTTTCCCAGTTTCTAGGTTGTCTTTTCACCGTCTTGGCAATGTCCATTTAGTCACAAAAGTTTTTAACTTTAAGGAAGTCCAGTTTACCTATTTTTTAAATCTTGTTGCTCTTGCATTTGGTGTCTTAAGAATCCATTGCAGAATCCAAGCTCATAAAGATTTCTCTGTTGTTTTCTTCAAAGATTTTTATAGTTTTAGTTCTTAGGTGTAAGCCATAGACCCATTTTGAGTTAATTTTTGTGTGTGGTGTGAGCTAGAAGTCCTAGTTTATTCTCTGAATCTCTTGACAGTAGAACTGACAGGATTTGATGGCTTGAATGGATAGTGTATAAACAGAAGTCAAGAATGACTCTGATAATTTTGTCTGAACCCTGGGAAGGATGTTAGTCACTGACATGTGGAAATCAGGAACTTGGTGTGACTATGTGGAGAAGAATATCAGAGATGTCAAAGGGACATTTGAATGAAGGTTTGGGGTTCAGTGAAGTAAACTGATCTGCAGAATGGGAAGTACTAAGTGTATAAATAGTTAAGTAGAACCAAGACTCAGGCTGAAGTCACTAAGGAGTCCAGTGAGAGGAGGAGAAAACCAACGAGAAAGTAAATAAATGGTTTTGAATCAAGAATTTGAGCACTCCAGTGTTAGGAAGTCAGGATTAAGAGAAGGAGTGGAGACTGAGAAAGAGTGACCAGGGAAGTAGGATAAAAATCAGTAAGATGTGGTGTCTTTGAAGGCATGTGAGGAAATGTGTTAACGGGAGGGCATGATGATCTGTGCCAGGTGCTACTGTGAAGGATGAACTCAGTTGAGGACTGGAAATTCACCATTGATTCTATGACATGGAGTAACTGGTGTCTTCTATTTGGGTGTGTTCAACAGTCAGGTGGAGGTGGGAAGCTGGATGCAGATGGAGTTTTCCTTTAACAGGAAGAAGAGAAATTGGGTGATGGTTGGAGAGAGACGCGGAGTTAATCGAGGATGTTTTTTTGAAGAGGGGAGTGACACGTTTGTATGATGATGGGGCACAGACTCCAGTAAGGGGGGGCTGGTGATGGTGCTGAACAGAGGAGCTAATTGCTAAGACAATGTCACGGAGTAGACTAGAGAAAGGAGATCAAGTGGGACCTAGAAACCTGTATTTATGACAAGCTCCACAGATGTTTTTATGTACCTGCATTTGGGAACCACTCTAACACATTTTTGTTGAGTCACTCCTAAAATGGTTTAAAATCCTTCATTTCAGCTTGATGATTTCATGTCAGCAGAAGGTTTGCTCTACAGAAATGGCAGATAGGATAAAAATGAAACCCTTGTGGTGTTCGATGATGTAAACAGTGTTTTCATTGCTGTAGCATCCTTGACAGATGGTTATCCAGTTTCTGCAAGAATACCACTGCTGCTCCCTCCCCCCCAAATGAGGAGGAGATCACTCCCTTACAAAGTCTGCTCCGTCTTTGGAGAGCTCTAACTGTTAAAAAGTGGTTTCTTAAAAAGTTTAACTGGAGCATATGTTCCTCAGATTTTTACCCACTGGTGCCTGTCTCATTTTTTGGTACCACACAGAACAGCACGTATGTTCTCTTATACTCTGAGGTCATTCATTTCATCATTTTTCATTCAACGAGTATTTGTGAACATTTGTCAGATGTCAGGCCTTTTTCAAGGAGCAGGCAGGGGTGGTCAACAAGACAGGCAGAATCCCTGTGGTAGCAACCTATCCTGTAGAGATCCTTCACGTACCTAAACACGGTCACCTTTGCTCCTTAAATCTTGTCTGCCCCAGGCTGAACATCACGTGGTTTCATGTAGTTTCCTCGGTGGTATTTGAGCATTCTGGTCTACTCCTGCTTTTCAGTAGAGGAAACTGAGGTTCCCTCCACCCCTGAACTCCTACCTTCTGCATCCTGCCCACGCTGCAGAGGCCTTTTTGCCTTTGATGTGGACACGGCCCTTCCAGTGCTGCCCAAGGTGGACTCGGCATTGTTTCCTGCTGCATGATTTTGTTGGCTCCTGTGAAGACTGTAGTTAACTAAAACTCCTGGGTGTTTTTCAGATGAACTGCTTACCATCTTGCACTTGTAAAATTGATTTTTAAACTCAAATGTTAGACCTGTAAGTTGATTCTTTTTTCAAAAAAAGCCCTCGTTTCAACATCATCTGGAGACCCCACTGGCAACCCAAACACATAGTAGCCTCAGAAATCAATGCCGGTACTTACTTTAAATCCTCATTTGAACAAAGGGTGTGCGATAACATCTACAGGTTTTGGATGACATATGCTGCCAAATCGATGGCGTAAACCACACACACACACACACACACACTTTAAACTGTTAAATGACCAAAAAGGGGTTGATGAGTTTCAGCCTGCAGCAACTTCAAGAGATATGTTAAGACTATTTTTCAGCTCATGGCCTATGATTTTCTTAAATAAGACTTCTTAACATCAGGCAATGGAGAAAAGGCCTATTGTGGATATTTGAAGGTATAAATAACAAGGGATTTAGATCGCCCCAGTTACTACTGTTTCAGATTCCTGCTGAAAAATGAATTTCACTAACTTTAACAAAGAGTAAAGAATAATCTATTTTCAAGAATGCATATCCTTTTAAAGCACATCTAAGTTGTTACAAAGTCTCTGGCTTCTTCTTGAGGACTGTTGTATCAGTAAATGGTTGTCCCCTAAACTGAATCCTAAACTGAATGATGAGCCCATTATGGCAAATCCATTACATTTGCAAATTGAGCACTACTGGGGGTAACTTTGTGTTTTGAATCATGTCTCTGTAGGAGTTTCAGGTTTCTTTCTTCAGTTGTTCCTTGTTGAATCTTTTATAGATCACACTGGTTGGGATTTGTTCACTTGAAAGGGAAGGTCACTGTCCCCTTGATCTGTTATTACTTCTTCTTCCAGTGGATGAGGTTCCTTTTATGGATGCTTTACTTTACTGTTGTTTTGGGGAAGAAAATGTCTTTTAGGGTTTTGTTTTTTTTTTCCAAATGGAATCATCTTTTTTTTAAAGATTTATTTATGTATTTATTTATTTGACATAGAGATAGAGAGAGAGCACAAGTAGGCAGAGTGGCAGGCAGAGGGAGAGGGAGAAACAGTCTCTCCACTGGGCAGGAAGCCTGATGTGGGATTCGATCCCAGGACCCTGGGATCATGATCTGAGCTGAAGCAGACACTTAACCGACTGAGCCACCCTGGCACCCCTGGAATCATCTTCGATGCTAATATTCATAATCTGAGTTGTATCAAGAATGAAACTGAGAATGCAGCCTCTTTCAAGGGTGTGTGTTCTTACTCCAGGTCGTGTGTTCCCAGTATCCCCCAGAGGAACAGATGGTTCTTTGTGACAGTACGTCATTTCACCTCATTTTGAGATTTCCAATAGTATGAGAGGGTATCCCTTTATCAAAAGAACTCATCAGACTTTAATCCAACTGTCTATTAAATTGACTGTTACATGGTTCCGTATTATTTATATGCTTTTATTACTTTGAGTTTAACTTTTGTTCCTAGTGTCTATATTAAAAAGTGCAGGCAATAAACTCTAACAACGTTCTCTTGTTTTTACTTTTTTTTTTTAAGCCAGTGTCATTGGCTTTCAGATTTTGGGGTGCTTGAGAGTTGCCCTGGGGGGAGCTTGCTAAAATTCAGATTCCAAGGCCTACCCCAGATTTTAAGGTCTTAGTCCTAAAAACACAAGTGAACTCCAGGCGATTCTAATAAAGATGGTTTTCCACCAAACAGACATAGTTGGATTTAGTGTGTATTTCCATGACAGAAACACAGATCAGATGGATTTTTAGAGATATTATACTTTGGAGGTTGTATATTACCTCCTCATTTTTTTTCTTTTTTCTTTTTTTAATATAGAAGCCTGCTTTCTGTTCCTGGACAAATACTGCTTGCATTTAAAATAGACATTGGTGAAACCTTTGTTCATGTTAATGTTTGATCAGAACATATCTATATGGGGTGCCTAGGTGGCTCAGTCATTAAGTGTCTGACTTTGGCTCAAGTCATGATCCCAGGGTCCTGGGATTGAGCCCCACATTGGGCTCCCTCCTCATTGGAGAGCCTGCTTCTCCCTCTCCCTCTGCCTGCTACTCTGCCCACTTGTGCACTCTCTCTTTCTAGCTATCAAATAAATAAATAAAATCTTTTTAAAAAGTAACATATCTGTATATACTATTATTACATTTTTGTTTGTTTTTAAATATCTTGATATTTATTTCACCAGATGCTCAAGTAAACAGGCTAGTAAATTCTAGTTTAAGTGTGAATAAATAGACTATAATTCTGTACTTACCTGGTTAAAAAAAATCATGACAAAGAAAGTGGCTCATAGCTTCTACCTCCAGTTAATTCCTAGTGCTGAAATCTCCTCCTTTCTTGGCTGCTTCATTTACTTGCTGATATTATGGTATAACTAAAGGTGTATCTGTCCAGAGGGGAAGCACCGATATATTACATTTGATTTTCCTCTGACATCAGCTGGCCTTCCTGATGTTATCCTTCCATATTGGCATTTGACTTTACTTAGCAGAATGTTGAATTACATTTTATTTTCTTTAAGATTTGATTTATTTATTTGAGAGAGAGAGAGAGCCTGCATGAAGGGAAGTAGTAGGGAGAAGTGAACTCCCCACTGAGCAGGGAGCCAGACACAGGGCTCCTTCCCAGGACCCAGAGACCATGACCTGAGCCAAAGGCAGACCTTCAACTGACTGAGCCACCCAGGAGCCCCTTGAATTACATTTTAAAGCCCTACAAAGAAGGGTCAGTTCATTATTATTTTGTCTTTTATTTCAGAAATTCACTTTAAATTAACTACTCCGGATTAGCAGGCATTATGAATTTAAGGAAATGTTAATATGGAAATTTTCAGAGCCTGGCATGTCTTTGTGCTCTGTACATTGATTGAGCAAATACTTGTTTTCTGGCATGTGCAAGGAAGTCAGCATACATTACCTTGGAAAATGTCAGTGCCCAGCTAACACTTCTTAGTTGTGGTGGTGGGGAAAATAGTCTCAATCTTTGGGAATCATTAAGTTATAAATATTTCTGTGTAGAATCTGTGTGGTTTTCAAGGCCAAAAAGAATGGACCACCTTAATGAAATGATCAGAGAAAAATCTCCCCATAGTGCTGAATATTTGTTCTCCTAATTCCTTTGTGAAATTAAATCCTGCAGATTTTCACATTATGCATCTATGTAATTATTCCTTCAGTTCAGTCACTTAGATCTGCGATGGTATCTTTTGTTGACTTGTCATCTATTCTGTTGATGCCGAAGACATTTAGTAAAGCATCTTGTTGCATTTATGTTGTAGGAAAATGGTCCCCTATGAGGTAATCTCACACTAACTACTCAAACTGATAAAGCCCGAGTACGGTATTGTCACTCCACTAATGATTAGCAAATTAGCAGACAGGCTGAATTCTCAGGCCATGTTAGTGCCCCGTTGTCAGAGGTTTGGTGGTCTTCCATTGAAACGTCCTAATTGTTTAACGCGTCTCAAATAATAATTGTAATTTATCATCTTCCAGGCAGCTGTTTAAATAAACTGGGCAATTAAGAACAGAATCAGCCTTTGTTTTGCTGGTTTTTCATCTATGATGCTAGTGGGTTCAACGTGGACAGTTCATCAGTGTTCTGTGAAGATTTGTGAGGATTGTCTTTACCTTCGGCATTCAGATTTTTTTTTTAATAAATGCGTTACATTTGCATAGCCCTTTCTACTTCTTCAGAAATTGAATAAATTTTATTTAGCTGCTGCAAACTCTGAGTCAAGTAGGACAAGGGGGTGCAGTTCACAGAGGTGAAGTGATTCACTTAAAATCATAAGATTAATAAGTGGCTGAATGTGGTCTGGATATTTTCTTCTGATTTCTGTCAATTATACAGTCCTTCCCCCTCCAGCCCTTCGAGGTTAGTGCTTCTCAGAAAGGCTGGTTCTGACAAGGCATTTCGCGCACCTTCAACTTCCCCTCCCCCACTGGCCAGTACTCTGTTGCTTGTTTGGTGTTTTAAAATCCATGTTGCCAGTGCCTGTTCATTTTATCATTCTTCTTTTCCCAATGATCACAAAACCTTGCTCAGTTTCCTTGAGGTATTAGTAAGTGCACCCAGAGTTCTACATTTTTTTCCCCATTTTTGGACGCAGCGTCCTACCCTGAATACTCTTATGCCATGAATGTTTTCTACTTAAGAAATAGCAATTCATTTCTATGGAAGAGGATAGAAGACAAATGTAGCCCCCAGGACGCAGCATCCTGGTTTTGCCAGACCCAGTGGCCGGCTGTTAGCTGGACATAGATAGAGAGATGATGCTCTTGTTTGCCACAGATTATGTGTTAAGTGAAGACCTGGTATAGGAGAACATGAGTGAAAACCAGAACCAGAAGACTGCGTACACGCAAGAGATCTCATGATTCATTAATATTAATAGATTTATTTAATTTATCAAGTGACTTTATGTACCAGGTCCTTGATAAAATGGCCTGGCAATAGTGACCCAGTATTGCAGGTAAGGAAATTCAGAAGTAAGCAGTTTTAACAGGATTTACCCAAGGCATACTATTAGCAAGTGGTGGTACCAAGAGTTAACCCCAGGTCTGTATGATTTCCATTCCTGTGCTCTTCCTGATAGACCATACTGTCTCCATAGGGTGTGCCTGAAAATGTAGATTGGTAAGGGACCAGATCCGTAGGGATGACTTCATGGAGAGGCAAATGAGCTATACTTCCGAGAGTGGAAGTTTAGATAGAGGAAGAGAGATGGATAAGGAGTATGTGTGTGAGATCAGATTGACATGGGAAGAAGATTTTTACTGGAGATTACTTCTCTAAATTGCAGATTGATGGGACCAAGTCTTGAAGGCCCTCAAGTGCCAGAGGACAACATTGAGTTGGCTGATGAGGTGGGAGGCTTCTAGAGCTGGGAAGGAGAATTAGGCAATTAAAAATCATGCAGAGGACAATATGGATGAAGCTGACTCTAAAGGTTGTAAACAGTAGGTGACTCATGTCTTGTGTGAAGTCAGTTTTGTAATAGACATCATGGTGGCCTCCCCCCGAGAGTCCTTCCTTGGTTACTCTTTGGGTATCTACTCCTGGCAACCTCACACAGTTCCTACCCTTAGGAGAAGCTTAGTCCGCCTCTGGTTCTAGGGAAGAGATATCATAGTCTCTTCCTCTGACCACGGTGGAATGCTTAAATAGTGAGCTCAAGTTTAAGGAAAGAAATATTGTTCCCTCTCAACTTGTGTCTAGATCTTTTGCCCCCTCATGTCATCTGCTCCCTTTCTCCGTCACTTTACCTCCATGGTTCTCACCCTCCCTGGATGAGGACAAGGAAGCAGATCATGTCAAGAGCTCTTGTTGTCATCTGCTTCCTGGCAGAGTGGAAAGAAGGAAAGAAACCTCACTCTTAATGCAGTTACTGAACAGCTGAATTAATATGATCCAGAGCTTTTCCTATTCCTGGACTTCTGGTCATGTTAGCTGATAAGCCCCATCAATTGTGTAAGGCAGCATGAGATGAGTTTTCTGTTATGGGCAGTGAGTTGCAGCCTAGCTGATAGTGGGTTTTGCTGAAGGTCTCAGTCAGGATGGGAGCACAGACTTCGTAACTTCTGGGAAACGAAAAGCTCATCTACGTGGTTGTGGCCAGAAAGGGGGACTATCAAGGTAAGGAAATGAAAGGAGTTGCTTTGATCAGGGGTCTGTGCTTTTCTGCCATGGGCCTGACATAATGGTCATTGCTATGAGGTGGGGACTGTGTCACTTATTTATCGAATACCCCCAGTCCCTGGCACAATGCCTTATAAATCCTTCGAGACATTAGTTGGGAGATTAAATTAATGAATGTGTGTGAACAACAGTTTGGTGATTTACTGAGAAATAGGAAATGGAGTCAAGGAGAGTATCATCTATTGCATGGAATAATATGGAAATTAAAAGGAAAGTAAAGTTCTTAGTAACTTAGAAAGGTGGAAATGGGGTAATAGTTTGTGAATTGGTGGGAAGTGTTTGGGTAAAAGGAAATTGTAACTAGGCCATAGGATCACACACCATTTAGACTACACAAAACTGCTTTGGGAACAAGTTCTTCTTTCTCCTTAATTTTTCGCTCTCTCAAATGGACCAATTTTTTCTAAATGTCTTCCATAATATTTTGATTTTCTTCTAAGAATATATTGTAAGATGGAGCAGAAAGAAAAATTAAGGTTTTTTTTTTCTAGGTCAGATCTTAATAGAAAATCACCATGGCAGTGAGAGATGTTGCTATGCGAAGATTCTATCAAAGTGTTCCTGTAACTTGTCTAGGTGGGAAGGGAGGTGTTGACATTAAAAACCCGCAGTGTGCTTGCATTGGGGCCTTGCTATGATCGTTTTTTGCTCATGTGGCCTCTTTTCTTATAAAGTAGGGATACAAAAGCTGTTCAGAGTGTTAGATTTTTAAAAACTGACAGAAAATTCACTCTCTGAGAATTTTTTTCCTTCCTTTAGTCCATTCAGGATGTGGCAAGAGAATACCATAGACTGAATGACTCATAAACAACAGAAATTTATTTCTCACTGTTGTGGAGGCTGGGAAGTACAAAGGTGGCTGACTGGGTAAAGGCCAACTTCCTGGTGCGTAGACAGCCGTCTTATCAACTCTGTCCTCACATGGTGGAAGGGTTGAAGGAGCTCACCTTTTTTTTTTTTATTAATATGAGGACACCAATCCCCTTGTGGGGGCTCCCCCCCATGACCTAATCACCGCATAAAACCCCCACCTCCAAATGCCAGGTATCAGGGAATACGTTTCAACATAAGAATTTTGGGTGGCCACAAATAATCAATAGTAAATCCCTAACAGAAAAGATACATTTTAGTATTTTTTGGAAAAAAAAAAAGTTGATTATATAATTAGTACATTTGTAGAAAGGGCAGAAGAAACTTGAAATTATCACTGTCAAATATTGTAGAACTTAGAATATCTTATTTGAGCTAATTTGCATAGGTATTCTGTTGACAAATTAGGTGGTATTCATTGGTCCAAAATTACCTTTCCTGTCTCAGAATTCTGGAACTGGTTTTTGTTTTGTTTTGTTTTGCTTTTGGTTGTATGTCTGGTTAGCTGAGGAAATGGTGTAAAGAGCCGTTTTTAGAAATAAAAAGATTCCATTGAATGGATGAATGTGTGTGCCCATGTATGTGTCTGAAGGTAAATTTTTAATTAACTCTTGAAGGGAGCTCATCTAAATTTGGGATTACTGAAGTCTCAGCTTCCTATGGAAATTTAGTTCTTTTCACTCTTCTGGAGGAGTGCTTGCTCTCACAGTCAAATTCCACCTTGGAAAGTATTGGCAGCAACATAGCTCTCTGCGCCCCCAGAGGAGGTAACACAATTTTAGACTTTAGTCACTGGGGACGGAGCCCAAATCCTCTCCAACGGGCTCCCTGGAAGAGGCTTGCTCAGCTGCTGTGCTCACATCTTGAAGCTCTCTGTCATCTCAGGACTTTTGCCCATTAATTCTGCCTTAGAGACCTTAGCCAGTTGTGGTGTGATTACTTCACAGATGTCCTAGTTCGGTGGGTGTAGGCTCATGTCCATTAGAACACTAGTTTTCAAATTGTTATGCCTGGGAAACATTGTCAGAAATACATTTCACATCATTATTCTGTATTTACGTGTGTGTGTGTGTGTGTGTGTGTGTGTGTGTGTGTGTGTGTTTATGAATGTCTTTTGGGTGTATATATACACACCATGCATCTATATGTCACAAGACAATATATTTGCCATTGATGGTGATGTACTCCATTTTCCATTTCATTCCATTCTACATGATACTAATAATCTGTTATATCTGCGCTTTGAAAAGCATCGCCTTTGCCCTGCATTCTAGGGTAGAGGAAGTACTCAGCCACAGAGATTTCTGTTTCTTTTCCAGTAGAAGTAGACCTCTGATGACTGGCTATGACATACCCACCTATGCCCGTGGTCCCTCTGTTAGTGTTAATACAATCCCAAAATGTTCCTAATGCTTCTAATATTTATTTATTGGACACTGTGTACTGGATATAGAAATTTTTTTGTGTGAATTAGCACCTGTGGGCCTCATTGTCTTCTGTTAGGTGTGAGCACTATGATTGCGTATCATCTATTTTAGAAATGAAAAGAGAGGTTCATTATTCTGCCAAGGAAGTAGCCGAACACAGGACATTGTTTAATGCTGCATTTTTCCCCAAATTCTGCTTTTTGACCTAGTAGCACTTTCCTCATAAGTTCTAAAGGTCCTGAAAATCAGTAATAAGGAAGTTCTATAAATTATAATTGCTGACATAGAGAATCATCATTCAGTTTCCATAGTTAATACTCTGCATTTTCCAAGTTGTGGCCAGAACTGGAGTCTAACTGATACCCATGTGTTTTACAAATTATAGGCTGGACTTTGAGAAAAATAAAGTTTGGTATATTATCTTCAGTTTATGCTTATCAAAGACATCAAGGCCAACTACTTTCATGTATTTTTTTCTTCCACTTTTTTTGATGATTACCACAATTAACATATATTTGCTTAACTTTAAGTACATAGTTTTTATATGCAAGTAGTTAGATTTTCTTTTTGAGCTTAAAAATCTTTAAAGCAATGATTTAAAAGTATTAAAGCAAAGGAAGTAAATTCTTTCTAAGTGAAAATAGCTTTTCATTAGGAATATGTTAGTCTTGGACTCTGATGTTTTGAAAGACAATTATAATTTTCAGGTGAGTATGAATGGCAATTCCAATGCCTGTTTGCAGGTAAAAGGGACAACAGTCACGTAATATACGATGCCCACTTGTTTGGAGTTGGATAGGAGATGTCCAAAACCTGTATGTAATGTATGTAAATGTCATTAGAGATTATGGGTGTGACTCATCCAGTGAGGGCTGCATATGAAATTAATTTACAAATTTTACTTTCAAATATAAGCCAAACAGCAATTCAGATAGGCTTTGATTTGTACCACTGATATATCTGCCAAAACTCAATAAATACTGTGTGTGTTGAACGTGTGGCAAAGCTCAGTCTATTTATTGTGTGTTTGTATCTTTCTGTGGGAGGCAGCCACGTTGATAATGGGGATAATGCTAAACCCAGCCTTCAGTTAACTTCTTAATTCATGAATGCCATTGAGACATTTTAAAATAACCCTTTAGCTATTATAGTTTAGCAATCAAGTTTCTTTGGAGGGTAGCCAAATATGTGAGAAATAAACATATACACATCTGATATTTTAAGCTCACACTTATATTTTACACATAGAATTCTTGATGCATCATCTATGAAATAATATAAGTGATAAGGTTATGAGACTTTGTTACAATTTTAAAAGTTTTGAGAACCTAATTATACATTCTGGTGTGGCCTATTCGCTTTAAAAAAAAAATCCACTTTAATTTTGTATTTGATTACCGAAAAACCAAAGAAAAAACTGATAAGAAATTTCATGATAACATTTTTAAAGTATATCAAAAGTGTAATAATGAGTTTGGATCCTGGCATATTCATAATACTGTTTCACTGTTTCCTTTAGTTGTGTGTCCTGGGAATATTGGAGGTGTCCCAGGATGGTAGATAACTAGTCATCAGTCACTCCTTTATTTTCTCATTCATTATCAAAAATATTTGTAACTGAGCAGTTTTTTCAGATTGTAAGTTACTGGGTAATATTTTAGCTTGGCAGAATATTTGTGCACTGTCCTCTTTGGCCAGCATCATGGTATACTTTGATGCCTAAGCACATAGAGCTTTGCTATATATTAGCCATACAGTTAGCTGAGTTCATGTGCATGTATGAAATGAAAGAGGAAATGTTACATCTTTTTGCTCCTTTATGAAATAATTTTCTTTCTTTTTTTTTTTTTAAAGATTTTATTTATTTATTTGACAGATAGAGATCACAAGTAGGCAGAGAGGCAGGCAGAGAGAGAGAGGAAGAGGCAGGTTCCCTGCTGAGCAGAGAGCCCGATGTGGGGCTCGATCCCAGGACACTGGGACCATGACCTCAGCTGAAGGAAGAGGCTTTAACCCACTGAGCCACCCAGGCGCCCCATGAAATAATTTTCTGATTGTGTATGTCCTGAAGTAGCCTTGAAGGACTAGTATGCGTTAGGGCAGCTCTACCTCCAATCAGAATTAAACCCCACTTTTTTTTTTCAGATCTAGTTCTATCTATATATAATTGTAGTACATTTTCTTCTCTTGGCATGACTTATATTACTGTATCATAATCAGTCTTTGTGCTCTGCTAATATATTGTTTTCCTTATTAAAAAGAAATGAACATTATTTTGATAAGGCTAAATAAAATCTTAAATGTATTTTTGAATATATATTGAATACTTGTTCACCATTGTTCAGGAAAAAGTATTTTTCCCTTACCTTAGGCCCTTGTTTTGTGGGTTGCTTCCCAAATTTCAGATAGGGCTGTAATAACCTGTCACTATGGCTACCGGAATTTAAATTTGCTGTTATTAAGGGGAAGCTTATAAATTCCCAAGCCACTCCAAAATTGAATCCATCAACTAAATCCATAACTGCTCCTCTGGGAACTGAGGGAAAGCCCTGTAGATTTTGGTATTATTTCCTTCATATCAGTGTGGTGAATTTGGATGACTTGATATTTTTTTTTCTATACAAAAGAAGATGATTTAATAAGTAATATTATTTATTATTATTATTATTATTTTGAAATAACGCAGTTCCTTTTCAAGCTTGCTCTCTCTCTCATACCGCTGCTGGAATCTTTAATACAAGGCAGGTGTTTGTCTGTCTCCTGCCCAAGGGCTCACGATTGGCTTACATGGGCCCACAGTGTCCTTTAGCCCTTGTGGACATTCTGGGTTCATTTCTGCAACTATTATTATTATTTTTTAAAGATTTATTTATTTATTTATTTGAGAGAGAGGAGAGAAGCAGGCTCTCCACTAAGCAGAGAGCCTGATGTAGGGCTCGATCCCAGGACCCCAGAATCCTGACCTCAGCAGATGCTTAACCGATTGGCCACCCAGCACCCCATGTGGAACAATTATTGATGGGTCTGGCTGCACCATTTGGTCACATTGCCATATCTTTGCATGTGCTAATTTGCCTCTCCAGAACCTACTAGCCCCCTCTGTTCACCTCTCAGTTCTAGCAACTTGCTTTCCATACTCACCTTGCATTCTGCTAGGATGGCCTCTTATGCCCATCTCTATCTCCTGTGCCGAGCATGGCACACTCAATAATGTTTGAAATCAGTGATGGCTATCACTCACTTACTCTCTTTATTTCAGAGTTTAGAAAATTGGAGAGATTTACCAATCTTAAGATTTTTTTCAAAGGTATTTATTGGTAGACACGACATTGGAACCTTTGTGTTTTATATTTATATAAAAGCACCAAATTTGCTTGAGTTCCAGACACTGTTAGGGGTTTCAGACGTGTTATTCAGCTTAATTATAACAACCAGTTAGGGTATATTTTATATATATTTTAAAGGGATTGAATAAACAGATTTAGAAAAAGCTAGAGAATCTCCAGGAGAACTCAACTATTAATATGGAAGATTCCATGTTTTTCTCCAAAGGCTACATATCATCTTCCCAAGGCTTGCATATACACTGTACTCTTATTTTTTAAAAAATATTTTTTTATTTGAGGGAGAGACAGTGAGAGATAGAGAGAGAGAGAGAGAGAGCATGAGTAGGAGGAGTGGGAGAAGGAGAGCCAGACTTCCCGCTGAGCAGAAACCACCCCGCTGCCGCCATGTGCGGCCTCATCCCGAGACTCCAGGATCATGACCTGAGCTGAAGGCAGATGCTTAACTGATTGAGCCACCCAGGCACCCACTGTACTGTATTTTATTTTCAAAGATTTTATTTATTTATTTGACAGATAGAGATCACAAGTAGTCAGAGAAGCAGGCGAGAGAGAGGAGGAAGCTCCTCCCTGCAGAACAGAGAGCCTGATGCAAGGCTCGATCCCAGGACCCTGAGATCATGACTTGAGCTGAAGGCAGAGGCTTTAACCCACTCAGCTACCCAGGCACCCCACTGTACTGTATTTTAAAGAAATAATTCATTTTGATTTTTAAAAGTTTATTATATAGTCATATAACCTCCAATTATTCTACTTAAGTTTAATTTCATATTCCCATTTGAGAACAGTGGATCATTGAGCAAATAGTTATGGATTTCTAAGGTCCATTTTTCTTAGGATATTGACGATCTCCAAAATAAAAATATTTGTCCACTTTTAAAAGCATAGGCATCTGGGTGTTTCCTCTAGAATAACAATATATGACCTTTTAACAATGTCTTTTTATTAAATGTGAACCATTGTTGTGTCAGTCTGAGCAGTTGAGGTGTTAGACAATGTAGTTGACTGTGAACACCCTCTTTTCTCTAAAGATACTACACTTAGGGGCACCTGGCTGGCTCAGTCAGTAAAACAGGCAACTCTTGATCTTGTGGGTGTGAATTTGAACCCCATGCTGGGTGTAGAGATTACTTAAAAATAAAATATTAAAAGAAAATACTTAAGGTAAGCTTTCAGTTTCCCTACTATTCTCATTGCAAAATTAAGGAAAATGATTAGATTGTCTTTCATATTTTCCACACCCCAAAATATTTCTTAAATATAAGTGCATATATCTTGTAATCAGGAGCTGTGAGCTCTAGGTCATAAACGATATCCAAGAGTTAACTCCTTCAGTTAATTTCAGTTTTCTGAGGATAAGGACAGTCCCTTTTTACATGCCTTTTAGGCTGAGTAGATAAGTTAATACCTATGAAGTGCTGAGAATAATGCCCACCACGTAGTAAATGCTAAGTAAATATTCATGGTGATAATTTAGCATTTTTTTCCTCCATGCCTTCCTTTTCAACAAGAAGCATTTTCAGAAACTGAGTCAATTAATGGTTACCTTTAGTAAATTAACATGTAAGGGTAAATAAGTCCATTTTATAAAGCAAGCATTTGAGTTCACTTCTTCCTTACTGCCCCTTTGCAGTGTATTTTTACTTAATCCTGGCCCGCTTTTTAAGAAGAAAGTGAATTTAAATATTGTCTTTGAGTCTTACTTCCTTCTGCCTCCTGTCCTCTTTGGAATCACGGCCTACAGGTAATAGTTTTTTGCATTCACTGTATTAATTGAGAAACAACAGCTACTTTATTCATTCTAGGTATTTTGGAAATATTGGTTAAAATCAGTTGCTGAACAGTACTGTACTGGTTTTCTGGCTTCTTGACCTTCACAGGGAGGAACTTGAAGAGTTTCCTCATATGTGATATAGTGAAACATATATGTTAAAGTAGAAGTCTCTCCCCTCCTCTTCCCCATCTACAATGTCCTTAATATTTGTGTAACAGCTATGGTATTCTCCAGATAAAGTGGTCATAAAGGTATTAGAATCTAAACCATAGGCAGCTTCTAAAATAACTAATATTTGTCTCTAATGATGTTTTCAAATAATTACCTTAAAACTTTAGAACCAACCCAGTGTGTAGGCATGCCTACTCCATAATACAGAAGCTCACAGGCGTAGCAACTTGCCTGATACTGTACTGTGCAGCCCTTTGGAAGCTAAACCAAGATCTGGACTGCATTCAAGTTTGAATTCAGTTCCTGGGCTGGTCCCCCTCGCTCCCCCCTTCCCAGCTACAACCACTTACTTTATTTCGTTAAGTGAGTCATCCTTGAATCATTATTAGTCAGTGAGGTTGAAAAGACAAGAAATATTGGAGAGATTAATGTAGTGTTTGAATACTAAATTATTGCCATCTTCTTTTAAATACCAAAATACTGGAGTAGTAATGGTAGAGTAAGAATAATGGGTAAATGTGGTCGTAGGTCAGAGTACTTAACCCTTTGAATTTAGAAGGAAGGTAGAAAAACTTCCTGGAAATACTCCCTGGGCTGATTTTTAGAAAACCTCTTATTGTTTTAAAACTGAGAAGTTTTTGAAAGTGTAAAGATGAACACTAACAAAATTTGGAAGCACATGCTCGGCCTGTATTCTGAAAACCAGCATAAAGGGGCACGGTTTCTCTTTTTCTGAGATTAAAGCCTCCTGGAAATTCTGGCAGCAACATTTTATTGTAATAAGATCAGTTCATAGCATATTCAGGCTTATTTTGAATGAAAATTGAGTTTGACTAAAGAAAATCATGTTCTTCCAAATGAAAATGAGCAGATGTACAAAATGAACCTTAACATTAATCTGGGATTTGCCCTTCCTTGCGTGCACCATCTTACAGTAATAGTGAAAGTGACAGGGTGGGGGGAGCCACTGCATAGTTATCGTTTTAAAAAGTCACTGCAAACATCTTTTGGGGTTTCCAAGGGCACAACTATATCAAGGAGGCGGAATTGCCTTTCTGTTTGGAAATATGAAAATATTCCTTTTTCAAAAGTCGTTTTACCTTTAAGTTTCTGCTACCTCATTTTTAAAACCAAGAAATCTTTGAATTTCATACAGTTTTTATCTCCCTGCCTGTCCTCTATCTGAATGCTGTCTATTATTTTAATCATGTTAATCTACTACTTAGTGTAAAATACTGCTCTGTGGCCGTCCAAGAACAAAAGTGCTTTGTGCTCTTCCTTGTTCAGTGAACCGGCCTTCACATAGTGCATGGTCCTGCAAACAGTTAGGGGTTTAATCCAAGCTGATCAATACATTTAGAACCCTTTATTTAGTGAGATCAATACAGTGTAATGAAGTCTGTGTTCCAATTGCCTCCACTGTCGGGCTAGGAAGGTGTCTGTTTTCCTGTTCCAAAGCACAATCACAATTACGTTTGAGATTTTTGGTTTTTTCCCTTATTACCCAGAACAGAGCAACACTTTGGAGCTCCCTCCATACAGGCTCCCCAAAGCTCACTCCCCCGATTTGTCCCAAGACTCATCCTCTAGAATAATGAAGAAAGAATGAAGAGAAACCATGTGATTCCGGAAAGAAAAACCGAGTATCAGCAAAATACTGTTTCAGTTAATATCATGACTTAATCACATAAGATGATTGCTGCTAAGTGGTTTTGAATAAAATCCTTCGTTTTATGAAAGTATGCCCACAGGTTAGCAGCATGATTGTGGAAAGTATGTGGATTATCATAGCACTGGAGAGGTAATCTGTCAACTGTAATTTTAACATAGATTCATTTATATGCAACATGAATAAAACAAATTGGAAGCTATTGTACTTTCTTTCTGGGTTCTTATGCTTTGTTCAGGATTTGCTGTTAGACTTTTTAGCAGCTTTCATCTATTTGGAGGAGTGTTTTAGAGTGTTTGGGATATCAGTTTTCTAACACTTGGCGTTGCGATAGACGGAACGGAGATATGAAAATTGATCCCTTGTATAAGGTGTTAAAGCCCAGTTTGTCACCTTGTTGGCTCTTATATCTTTGTGTGTTTTTTATGAACTTACATCATCACCCAGAAATGTCCTCAGGTTGTTTTTGCTGGAAAAATCCTATCTCGTGGGGCGCCTGGGTGGCTCAGTGGGTTAAAACCTCTGCCTTTGGCTCAGGTCATGATCTCAGGGTCCTGGGATCGAGCCCCACATCGGGCTCTCTGCTCAGCAGGAAGCCTGCTTCCTCCTCTCTCTCTGCCTGCCTCTCTGCCTACTTGTGATCTCTCTCTGTCAAAAAAATAAATAAAATCTTAAAAAAAAAATCCTATCTCGATAGAGGTTGTCCTATTTGTTAGGAATTACTTTTTTTTAAATTGTTTATTTTTAATAGACTATAGTTAAATCATTAATATGAGGCCCATTGAAGAATTTCTATTCTTTAGTTTCCATTTAAGGGTTGTAAGATGATATTTATATTCTTAGGTAAGAATGAGGTGCATGACTTCTAGTGTGCTTAAGGAGTTGTGGTTGGGGCACCCAGGTGTCTCAGTCGGTTAAGCGGCTGCCTTCGGCTCAGGTCTTGATCCCAGGGATCCAGAACCACATTGGGCTCCCTGCTCGGTGGGGAGTCTGCTTCTCCCCCTCCCTCTGCCTGCCACTCTGCCTACTTGTGCTCTCCTTCTCTCTCTCAAATAAATAAATAAAATCTTAAAAAAACAAAACAAAACAAAAAGGAGTTGTGTTTGGAGAAAAAAAAAAGAAAAAAGTTTGGAGAAATCTCCCTATATAGGGTTGATTTAAAAGTTACTTCTCAGTAGTCTTAAGTCTTAAAATTAGAAATCTTAACACTAATAAGTTTTAGTTAACCATATTTATGAGAATATGTAATACTAGAATTCTAGACTTGGAAGGAATTTGGCAAATGGCCTAGGCACCCCTTCCTTTCATGTGGAGTGTATGAATTAAAAAATAATAATAAAAGACAACTTAGCTAACTGAATTGATGATGACTTTGCTAATAGAGTAATATGAAAGTGTTAAAATACTCTCCATAATAAGAGTCAGTGTAAAGATGAATAGTAAATTTAAAAAACTGCTTGGAGAAAAGGTGACATCTTTGAGTACGTGCTGTGTAAAAACACCGTAATGCAGATGTGACTAGACATAGATAAGTGTTCTGTGAGCTTTCTCTCAAATCATGGCGCTGAGGATGAATACAGAGAGCTGAAGTATTAGGGATCCCTGAAGGAGTGATTACTTGTGTCTGTGGTGGAGGTTGGAAAAGCTTCCTAGAGACATGGCACTTGAGCTTGACCTTGGAACTTAGGCATGAATTAGATGAAACCAACTGGGATTTTCTGCTTGGGATTTGTTGGGCATGAGGTACCAGGAGGAGAAGGGAGCTTAAGATTTTCAAGATAGAAGAAACTAGATGAGCACTGACAGTATTACCTGAAATAAAGAAGCAGCAAGGTTTCAAGATCGAGAATGATAAAGGAAGACCATCCTCCCCTCCTGGCACCTTGAGTTATAGCTCTGCTGAGTAAAGCCTGTATAATTCCTGCCCTCTGTATTGGTGTTCCTTTGTACATATCACTGGTACCCTTGTTGCCCTCTCTCCCACTCTGTCCTGCTAATTCCTCTGCTTGTGAATTTTATAAAACCCAGGTCAAATATTGAAACGTTTTGAACCCCCATGGGGAGAGGTGCTTTCGTTACCCCCAGTCCAACCCTTTATGGTTGACCTCAGTCATGTGAATGTGGTTCTATCTTACGGTACTCTAGCGACCTTGTTTATCTTGGTAACCCTAATGCAGACACACAGTCAATACTCAAATTTCTGCTGGATTGATGAAAAAGGATAAAGAATTCCGATTGTTGGAAAGGTAACTAAGGGGGTGGGAAGACATCCAACAGCTGTGGCTTGGGTTTACTAGAATTGGGGAAGAGTTTCAAGAATCTATAGTTCGAGTTGGCCCTTTGAGACTGGAATCTAGAGAAAAGAAAAGAATGTGGAAGACTAAATCATGGGACCCAAATGTGGAGCTAAAGGAGGTTAGAGGGAAATTAGCACAACATAAGTTAAGGACAAAGAAAATCAGAAGAGTTAAGGAATGACCAAAGAGTTGAAATATTGCAAGGAAGCCAAGAAAAATGAGACATAATGAAAAGGTTGCATCTGGTGAAGGAGCAGTCTTTGAGGCCCCTGAGAATAGTTTAAATAGGGTGGTTAAGATGAAAATATGTGTTTCTTTAAGAAAACATTCACATGTTTTCATATGTCATTTGTAATGATGTCCTGGACAATTTAGTTTATTTAGGTGTTTTCTATTGACCCTTCACCCCTGAGTAATCAGAAGATGGAGGATTTCTTGCGGTCGTTTTTAGCTGATTGAAAGCTAGCTATTGAGTAAAACATAGTCTAAGTACTGGATACTTAGGTGAAACTGCACAGAATAACATTAGTATTTCCCTGTGGTTTCCATGGGTTTCTCTATTTGTCCTTGACTTGAACTGAGCCTATTAGCTATCAGCTGAGACAGTGCCTGTGGCGACAGTTGGATTCTGTGAGTAAAAGTTTACACTTGTGGCCAAAGGTGCTTTCTCTTGAGAAGGGCCAAAACCTTTGATAGACAATTTTAATTTTCTAATCAGGAAATTGTTCTCAAAGGAAATAACAACAACAAGACCACTTCTTGATAGTCTGGGTGGTATCCGTGTATGTTGTGTCTGAGTATTTCTTCAATACTGTTCTTTCACTCTTAGGTTACACTCTAGGACAGGTTAGATGAGGTCGATGAAGTACCATAGGTTTTCTGTCTGGCTTGGGCATAAATCATGCCTTCCTTTTATATCTGTCTCTTTTATACTCCTGTTCATTTATCTTCTTTATTATGGTATGTCTCACCTTCTAAATATACACATTCTGTCTAGCCATGTACTATTGGATGAAATACCAGTTTTTGGTCATAAACAGGCATATATTTGTTTTATGTCTAGGACTATGTAACAGCAAAACTAAAGGGGAAAACTAAGTGATGCATACAACTTACGTATCAAAATCCGTATCTTTTCTATTACTGAATATTCTGTAATTTCTTTGCTCAAATTCTCAACTAGCCATATTTCTAAGCCTCCAGTGCAGAGGAATGCATTAAGGGGGAGGGAGTTTAAGAAATGTTTTGCGCCTTTGGTATGGGCCAGATATGGCATCTGAAAATGATTGGACCTATGCACACACATAGTACAGACATATGTGTGTCTCTGTCCATTATTCCAATCGTGTGTGTGTGAGAGAGAGAGAGAGAGAAATTAGTTAGCCAGAGTACTTAGGAATAATTAAAAGAAGTGGCTTTTGTTCACTTGCTTAATATACAAATCTGACTGTGTGAAATAAGACCTAGAAATAATAGTAACTTGGGAAAGAAGTTTATTTCTCTCACAAGTGGTCATTTGGACATCAGCATTTAAGGAAGTTAGGGGGCTTTCTTCCGTGAAGTTATCCAGAGATCCAGGTTTCCTCTTTGTCACTGTTTTGCCTTCCTAGAGTGATGCTCTCATTTGCATTCCAAGATGGCTAGTAGTCAAGTTCACAGTCTAGACAGCTGGAAAGAGGAGAATGCCTCTTCTTTTTAAAGGCGTGATCTGGAAGTTGCACATGTCACTCACCCTGGCGTCCCATTAGCCAGAGATTTCTTCTAAGGCACAACAACCTAAGGGAGGCAAGGAAATGAACTCTCTATTCTGAGCTGCAGTATGCCCAGCTAAAAATTCTCTTACTTTCAAAGTAGGTAAGAATGGATATTGGGTTACAGTTTTTGTCCCAGGGCACAAAAGAGCTGGTGCATGTAAATAGCAGAAATGCCATTTTCTATAGTTACATTATTATGGATCATTTATTGAATGTCCACTCAATATTGCTCGATACTAAGGCATTATTGAATGGTTTATAAATTATGCATAAGACATCTCCTTCAGTTGGAAAACTTGATGATCTCAGAGTCCAGAATTTTTTTTTTTTAAAGATTTTGTTTATTATTTGCCAGAGAGAGAGAGAGAGAGGAGAGCGAGCACAGGCAGGCTGAGTGGCAACAGAGGCAGAGGGAGAAGCAGGCTCCCCGCCGAGCAAGGAGCCTGATGTGGGACTCAATCCCAGGACGCTGGGATCATGACCTGAGCCGAAGGCAGCTGCTTAACCAACTGAGCCACCCAGGCATCCCCAGAGTCCAGAATTTTAATCTCCGAGGACTTGGGTTGTGCGGTAGAGGACCCTTATTTTCTGACGGAGATCTGTTTGTTTCCTAGCTGGTTAAGGGTGGTCTGTGTCTGATTACTCCTTGAGTATTGCTTTATTTATTCACTCATTTCAGCTCTTTATGAAGCTCTCTCAAGGGAGGGTCCTGTGCCAGGCACTGCATGGCATACAAAATGAGTTGGACATAAACTCTAGGCAATAAAGGTTATATACCCCTGGGGCTAATAATACATTATATGTTAATAAAAATAAAAAATTTATTAAAGTGTCAAAAAAAAATAAAGGTTTTACAGTTGTGAGTACACCCCTATGAAAGGCTGGCCTTGACAATAATGACTGTACCTGGTGGAAATCAAGGGATCTTTGCCCCAGAGTCTCTTCCTCATTCACTCAGAGTCTGCTCTGCACCATATTCCCTGAACAGGATCCACTCTTGATCTTGTTGTGGCAATGGTCGGAAAATTTCTTAAAGGTTCAAATTCTTTATTTATGATCCTTGGATTGTTTTTTGGTTTTGAATTTTCTGATGGATTATGAGATTGCCTCCAATGTCATCAATGGGTATGTCTGGGAACAAGGAAAGAAACTTTATTGGTGCTTATTTAAAAAGGAATTTTCAGGATTTGGAAAATTCCTTCTTTTGACCATAAAATATTATTTTACCTAGTAATTATGAATATTCTCTTTTCTTAAATCAGATTTAAAATTTTCCCATTTAATCAGAGTGTAACTTTTTGAATTTTTGTAATGGTCTTTAAAAAATAAAAAGCTGGTTTTAATGCATATTACATACATCAGTAACTAAGTAATTAAGGTATACCGACTAAGCCTTCCGTAGGTGCACAATTTGGGTTTTATTCTTAAAATCCCTGGCAAACCTTATGTGACCTTCATACTGCTCACAACCTGAAGTCAGGGCATATACACACACAGACACACACACACAGCCAAACACTTACTAATCAAACCTTAAGCCGCATTAGAGAACACTGGTTCACCCAGTTTTATCTTTCTTTTTTGGTCATTCTTTAATGAGAACTTTTTTTTTTTAAACAGTATTCTTTTGAAGTGAGTTATCATTTTCTTTGATTACATTAGAATAGTGAGGACTAATATTAATGTTATTAAAAATCATGTGTAATAGTGGTGCCTGGCTGGCTCAGTTGGTAGAGCATGCAACTCTTGCTCTTGAGGTCATGGGTTTGAACATCACGTTGAGTATAGAAATTACTAAAGAAAAATAAACTTTAAAAAAAAAATCATGTATACTAGAAGAGGGAACATTTTACTTGGCTGTAAATATGCTTCAGTACATGGGGCACATCAGCACTACTTCCTAATTCCTGTTTCCCTATTGCACTTCTGTCCCTTTGTTTCTTACTCTTCTTTCAAGCTCTTTTTATTCTATGTCTAATATAGAGGCATGTGAATATTAATTATCATATAGGCAACTCTTGAAGATTTTGGTTTATGATATGGATAGAATCATGTCATTGGGAAAAAACAAAACTCAACAGAGGAAAAACAGAAAAGGAAAAGAAAAATGTCTGTGTTGCCCCAGACTTGTCGGGAGGGCAGATAAGGTTTAAATAAAGATGGAGGTATCACATCCCTATTTTTTGCTTTTATTTTTAATATATTAAGTCAAATGAAATGCTTAGGTTGGGATATATGACAGCTCTTAAACACTTTACCCCGGGATTGTGCATATGAGTTAGATGACAGGTAGCCTAACGTGCTAGAAAGCAATCATCCCCAAGTCCAGAAACTTGGGTTTCAGGGTCATCTGAGCTCCTAACTTCCGTGTAACCCTATTATGGTGTGTACTATCTCTTGGTGCCTGTTTTTTCATTTGTAAAATGCAGGGCTTGCACTCTGACTACTAAGATTGCACTCAAGTCTGTGATTAGCTTGGCACTGGTCCATTTTATCTTAAAGATAACACAAAATATAACAAAAAAAATCAGCATTTTTTGAAGCCATGTCCTATTAAAAAAAGGAAAAAAAGGCAGGATTGGAGCCCAAATCTGTATAATTTGTCCTAAGGCTGCATAACTTTCTCGAGGGTTTCAACTGCTCATGAATAAACTTTGTGACCTAGCAATGTTAAGCTCCAGTCCCAGGGTGTTGGCATGTGGCCCCTTGCTACTAGTTGTGTTTTAGGACCCTTCTAGAGTCTCCTTGAACCAGCTCCGGAGTGAAGCCATTGGGGGAGCGCTGCAGTTGCACGTCCTCTGTCGGTTAAGGGGCCAGCTGGCCAGCCTGGAAGGGTTGTCTCTGACCTGCTGGTTGTGAACATTTGTCCCAGTTGTATATTTTTACTTCCGCCATCGTCCCCTTGGATCACATGTCTAGCCATATGGACTTGGTTTACTTAATCTGAGGTTGGTATTTCCAGTTTCAACTCATCTTGTTTAGACCAATTTGGTCTTTTTAACAAATGGATCTCTCTTTATGTGACATTGCTTCCCCTTTTTTGTTAGTAACAATCAATTTCAATTTCAGGGGAATATTAAATATCAGTGTGAAAAAGAAATGAGTAAGAGTAAACAAGCCACTTTTCAAACTTAAGAAGTTAGAGGATTAATTTTAAATATACTGTAATTGGTACAGGAAGGAAAGTATGAAAACCAGATTGTGGGCACAGTTGTGGGAGTCGAAGCTACTTAATAATGAATCCTATCCCGCCTACAAAGTGTTAGTAATCGAGTTTTTAAAAAGATGAAATGCCGACTCTTTCTTCATTCCTAAGACAGGTACTTAGTCCATTAAACAAACAGCTATTCCTTGGAGTTTGCCTGTATTGACCCTTATAGGTAACTCAGTTACTTTTAGTAAGGTCTGGTTTGGTTCATGAAGTCAGGAGTTCAGACTAGGAGTCATTCAAACTATGTTTTCCGTGTCTGCCATCACATGGGTTCTGGACTCAGGATCAGAGACAAATAGCGTGAAAACTTCACAAGTGTCAGAGTTGTTTGAAAAAGTGTGAAACATATAGTCTTTGTTATTAATTGGTTTTATAGGAAAACCTTGAATGTCAGTGACCCTTGATATCATCTCAGTTACTTCTTGGGCCTTTTGGGAGTTCTTTTAAAATAGGCACATGACTGGTCATTCCCTCTCCACTTAAAATCATGTAGTGATAGGGAACTCACTTCTTATCAGGATAGCTATTTCTTTGAGGAACTGTTTTGTACTAAAGTCCATGTCGTGTGACCCAAAATTTGGTTCATAAAAGGACATTCAAAGTAATACATAGAGTTTGATCAGAAAATAAGTTACGCAGGTAGTAAAATTTGAAACAAAGTGTAGATAGATCATCTATTATCATTCTTACAGAAAACTCAGGTTTCAAAGTTACCTAGTTCAGAAATTCTTTGATTATTAAACTCTATCAACTGTTCATCTTTTCCTGACAACTCGTCCTTGTTAGCCTAGCAATCTCAGGTCCTGGGATTTAAAAAATGAGTGAAATTTCAAAAAAATCGCCTAATGAAGACTTTTGCTTGGGTTTCTCAACCTTGGCATTATTCACATTCTGAAATAGATCATTCTTTGATGTGTGGGACTATTCTAGGCATTGACATGTAGTAACATCCCTGCTCTCCACCCATTAGATTACCCAGTTGTGATAACCAAAAATATCTCCAAAGATTGCCAAAAGTTAGCTGGAGGGCAGAATCACCCACAATGGAGAAACCACTGCTTTAAGTTTTAATTGTTATCACCATTTAACACCAGAAATATCCAGGTAAAGGATAAGCCTTCTCAAGGAGGAATAGGGATGGAAACCAATAAAAATGCAATATTGGTTTTTTTGATACATGTCCGACAGATCTAGACCACATTGTACAAGGTGAGATGGAGTTCAGATGGCCCATCTGTTTTGTCACTTAGAAAAGGTCTTTGTTCACATTCTGATTCATAGAAGCATGCTTGTATAAATGGGAATAAACATATTAACCCCGCTTACTTGACTTTGGAATATCCTGGGCAAACTGGAAAGCTGACCAGTGAATTGGTTGGAATGATTCTGGTGAGGTTCTAATGAGAGGTGGTTCTTACTGACTCCCTGGTGATCATCAAGATGATAGAGCCAGAGGCCCAGATATCAGGAAATTCTCTGAGAAAGATACCAGTGACCAGTGGGAAGCTTTGTCACCAGCTGGTGGGAAATCCTGGCCTGTGTTTGAAAACCCTTAGGTGGTGACTAATTTAATTTCCTCTCCCTTGTCCCTTATGGGTGCCACAATGGTCAGCCCCAGAGAAGCATGGTGATTCACACTGAGGACAATCCTACATCTTCCAGGTTAGTGGGCATGAAGAATAGGGCAGGAATCAAAATGCTATAACTCATGCCCCCTTCCCACATGGTATTTCTTATTGGAAGTGATCCCTGTGGCATCTTGTGTGTAGGGAGATCTTTGCCAGGAACTTTCCTTAAGATTTTTCATCCATAACTCCTGTACGGGAATCAGTACTCTTCACATAGCTCCAGTTTTTTCCCCGGCTTTCACTTTGGTTCCCAAGGTTCAAGTAGAGGCTGAAGGCTCCCGGCATGCCTGGATTCTTGACTCAGTGAATTTTAACAGATAAGATACATTCTCTAGGAGTGATAGCATGGGGGATGGCATTGTCCCCTTTGACATCATCACTTTGAATTATCATTTAGGCCTCCCTGTTCTTCTTAGGGATTTGTCATATCAAATCCTCAGCTGAGTTAGGCAAGAAAATGGTTGAGAACTGCTGGAAGCTGAGACATTTTTGACAAACAGGAGCTAACCTTAACACTGTTCATTGTAAGATATTTTCAAACAATTTGCTTTCCTTTATGAAGGCAGCCTACAATTTAGATGGAGAGTATTACACTGATATTTTTAGAAGATGGACAGATTGAGCCAAAGGTCACAATATGCCTAAGGTCATGGCCTGTTAATAACAGATTCAAGGCCTCAAAATTTAGAGGCTGCATAACTCAAACCTCTCATGACATAGTAACCTGAGTATTTTACTGACACCAAATCCAGATAATGCCAGTGCTGAACTACAGCTTGATAGGTGAGTCATTAGTAAAAACATCTTTGACAGCTACATGGCTTAGAACTTAAAGGAGAAGAACACAGTTTAAATGAAACAAAAGTGCACTTTATTGCTCATCAGTTGTCAATTAAATTTAAAAACAAGTTCAAATAAAAGCTTAAGCAATCCAGATATGAAATATTTAATCACTTATTTATTTTTTTTTTTACTAAACACATGTATCTGTACAAATTGTATGTTGGAGAATCCATGGAAAAAAATAATTAGTAGGTGGATAAACAGGCCTGGAATAAATAGGAAATATTTTAGAATCTGGCTCTCTTATCCCACCTACCATCTTAACTGTTGGGGAGCATAGGATAACAGTACTAAATACTATGAATCTGATTTCTTTCCAAATGACTAGTCTTGTTATACATAGTCTTTTCCCTTCTTCCTTTTCAATAGATTGATGTTTTTCCTTATTTTTTTTTTTTTCAAAGGAAAATGCATATCTTCATTATGCTACTTTGGGGTTTGTATAAATGCCTCAATCTTTTATGGAAGGTAACCTTTTAAATGCGTTGGAAGTCATCATTAGAAGCTTGAAGGAATAGATGGCAGTAGTATTCCATATTCTCTGTCTTCTTTCCAGAGCTAATTCAGAGTTACATTTAAAAATCATGCTCATTTTATACAGTATTCCAAGAAGATTCTGTGTAAATGCCTGCAGTAAAAATGTTTCAGTCCCACTAGAGATCGGGTTCTTTCTAGTGTCTAAATTTAAATCATTCACCTTTTGTTTGTGCCTCATCTCTCCCTCTGTTACCTTCCCTTCTCAAGCAGCAGAGAGTAATTGTGCCACACCTTTGGTAAATATACGCTTTTTCTTTTTCTTTCTCCTTTTTTCTTCCTTTATCATAGCATATTGACACTTCTGCCTTCCAGGTAATTAACTATGTATGTATTTAAATGTTATGTTCAGTATGACAGTCAGTAGCTATAGCTCTGGAGCATTTATAATGTGGCTACTCCAGATTTTGAAGCCCGAATATTAAAAAAAATGAATGTAAAATGTCCCTCTCTCTTTTTTTATATCAATTACATACAGGAAGGATAATATTTTAGATATGTTGGGTTAAATATCATATGCTATGTAAATTAATTTCACCCGTTTCTTTTCACCTTTTTAAACTGGCTGCTGGAAACTTTAAAATTACTTAGTATTTCTATTGGGCAGCACTGCCCTGAACTCTGCTCTCCACTTTCTTTGCCCTTTTGTACCCAGATTCAGTATTTTCAAGGCCACGTCAATATAGATTGTGTTGAAAGAATACTTTCTTCACATTCTGTGACTACTTCCCTATAGTTTCACCCACTTCTCTAGCTGTCTTAAATTTTTTTTTTTTAAGATTTTATTTATTTATTTGACAGAGAGAGATCACAAGTAGACAGAGAGGCAGGCAGAGAGAGAGAGGGAAGCAGGCTTCTTGCTGAGCAGAGAGCCCGATGCGGGACTCCATCCCAGGACCCTGAGATCATGACCTGAGCCGAAGGCAGCGGCTTAACCCACTGAGCCACCCAGGCACCCCAGCTGTCTTAAAATTTAACACAAAAAGTTGTATATATTGAAACACTTTTTTTTGTTTGTTTATTCCACCAATTTGGCCTCCTTGATTTTCTTTCCTGTGTTATCTCGGTGCCATTGACTTTTCTTCCTGAAGAGAATTAGTAACATAACACAATTTTAAAAAGAGAGAGAGAGAGAGGGACTTAGTGGACACACTTCCAGTGGCTGTGTCTTGTTTGCTCACCAGCCTGCAGAGATAAGGGGACTTAGAGTATGGGCTTTGATCTGCATGTTTGAGGGTTTGGGTTTTGGGGGGCCTTGGGGGGAATCTACTTGTTTGAGTTTGTAAATCTGCTACTTTGTGGGCAAGGATCCTCTGGAAGTTGTTTTTTTGTTTTTTGTTTTTTCCCCCTTTTTCTTTTAAGATGAATCCTGAGTTAACAATTAGAGGACATTTGGAAGGAACCACATACTTCACTTCATGGAAGAAGAGGTTATTAAAAAACTAGAAGATGACCAAATGAGCACTATGCAACTTTCCCCCCCCCAGAAACCAGACTGGTCATTTCAGAGTGTTTGAAGCTTTAGTGAAGTTCCACATACACTTTGCAGCCTTTTGTCAAATGCATCACCTTGGTGCCTCCTTCAAAGGAATTTGGGCCTGGGCTTTCAGGGGCCATTTGGTGTTCCTTCTGCAGTAGTTTGCAGGGAAGGCTTTCCTGCTCATTAAGATCCCAGTGTGGAATTCTGCAGGCCCAGACATCACTGACCCATCTGAGGACAGTGAATAAAGAAAGTCCGTTTTCTTTTGGATCAGTGCATTTGTCTGTGACCATGGGGTTGAAGTATGAAACAAACCAGCTCTGGAGACATGGCGTCTTGCACTCAGAGTGAAAGAGATTAGACAAGTGGTTGGGTAGTGACACAGACATGATTCATGCTCTATCTACTGATGACGAAACTTTCCAAATACTTTCAGTGTACTGATAGTACATTTCTTAAATGCTAAATATATCTAACTCTTAACAGCTAATTGTCTGTCAGGCTCATTGTCCGTTACCCGTAAATGCTAAGGTCATGCTGTCCTTCTGGTTTTGTAGATATAAAAATATGTATGTGTCACAGAGGCTGGGGAAGTAATATGTAAAAAATAAGTGTACGCTTGTAACACCCTTCTTAGAATTTTAAAAGTAATCGTTATGTATGCAATGCAGCTTTTACACTTTATTCTTGTTTACTCTTGTTCAGTGCATAACAGAATCACAGAACTTTAGGTCTGGGGGAGAAGACTCTAAAGATATCTCCTCCAAGCTCTCCATCTTTCATTGTTGCTTACTGGAAAACTGCTTTTAAGGAAAGGAAACATGTTTTTCGAGTCTCCAGGCAAGCGGGCAGCATGGGTTCAACCAAAACTTGACTCTCTGACACTGAAGTGTAGCGTTCTTTCTGACTGCTCTTGACTCTCCTCACTCAAAACGTGATGAGCAGATCAAGACATCTAAGAACTCAGTGGTTTTAATTTCAAAGAAACAACACCTGCCTCTCTGGTCCTCTGTTACTTCATGTATGAAAAGATAGGTCTTGGGTAGATGATTTCCCGAGATTCTTTTTGCTCACACAAATTATAGCACAGAGTTGTTTCTTTTTTTTTTTTAACGTGGACAGTGTTATTACCTCAAACACATATGTTTTTAATCTTCAAAAAAGCAACTTCTATTTCAAGGTTGTGTTAAGTAATGTTCAAAATCCAGATGAAAGCAAAGAGCAAAGAGCAAAGAAGGAACATGCGGTTGGACTGCTGGGGGAGGGGTGCACGCCCACGGGAGCGTGCGGATCCCATGCTCTGACGCGTCTCCATCTAGGTCAGCAGGCAGGCTCTGGGAGCGAGGGTGAGGCTGAGGCCAACCTGCCAAGGCTCTGAGATTTGATAATAGAAGCCCAGCTCTGCTGTTTTCTTCCCCGGCAGTATTTGTCCTGCCTGTTTCCAAGGCCTGTAAGTAGGCCAGGAGAGTCACTGAACGTCAGCCTTGGGAATTGATAGGGGAGTTGATAAGAACTCTCTTCCCCTTATGCAACTAAGAAGGAAGGCCCACCTTCTGTGACTCTGCATGGACTGTCAGATGGTATCATCCTCTCTCATTTCTCTGCCATACTAACCCAGTTCAGCTGGACTTCCCTTGAGTCCTCCTGCTTCTACAAAATGGACTGTGGAGAAGTCACAGATTGGAGAATAGTGATTTGGGTTCTATAGCCAGCTTTGTCCTGTTCAGCTGGACACCCTTGGCCAAGTCTAGCCACCTGCCTCTGGCCTCAGTTTCCACTGCAGCCTGCAGAACCATAGGCATCTTTCTCCTTTGAACTCTTGATGTGGTAAATAACGGTAAATAACACATTCGCTTTAGCACTTTGTGCATTTATTTTATGTTTGTCACTATCCTTTTACCAGCAGAAGGGCTTGGTCAGTCTACCTTTAGGTCTCAATAGGGTGTACATTCGTTATACCTCTCCTGATACGTCCTATTGCTCAGAGAGGATGTCCCACGAGCTTGCAGAGCAGATCCATTATTTTTGGATTGGGGAGCAAAGGTAAAGACGAAGAAATAATTGATGCAGTAAAAGAATGTGGCTGATTGAGAGTCCCATGTAGGGAAATGTGTTTTTGTGTTAGTCTTAGACTGGATCTACAACAAAGCAGAATTAACCAGAAGATGGTGCTGCACAGTGGACATAATGGCATGGGTCCTGTGTGTAATTAGTACCGTGTGAGTGTGGTCTTACTTTCTTCGTTAACATGGACAGCATCAAATTCATAATTCAGAAAGGGAATAAACTCCTAAGTGTGTCAGGTTTATTGCCTTTTTCCTCTTATCTCAAGAAAGGACACCATATGGCCCTGTGTTTGTATACTCTTGCCATGACAATTCCTTCTGTCAAAAATGATTTTCTCCAGAAGCATGGTATGTAAATTCTTGGCCAATCATTCAAAAAAAGGAAGCGAATTACATTTTTTAACCAGCATTTTTCAAAACACTGTTTTGGCATGTGAAAGGAATTGTAAGTGTTGGCGTCATTTATGTACATTTAATGATAATAAGGCTTAAAGCGTAATTGTATGAACTGTATGTATGAATTGTATGAACAACAGAAGAAGCTTTCCTCCTGATCTTCTGATTATCTAGACATGGAAGATTTTTTTTTTTTTTTACCCCAGAGTTTCATTTTCCAAAGTAGTAGGGAAAAGTGTCAAGGAGATTTTGACATCAGTTATTTGTGAAATCACCTTGAAACTAAGACTTGGTTCTGTCTACAATGATACTGAAATGTGCACATAATATTGCACATAATAAATCACTCCCCAGTTCTTAAGACTAATAGCCCAAAGTGTCTGATTTATGTGATTGTTCAATACCTAGCTCATGTATTGTTTTGTTCATTATTATTACACTTAAAAGGGGATGTGGTCAATAAATTCCACTTGAAGTTTTCCTTATGCTCAGTGAACCTTTCGTCTTAAATCTTTCATGAACTGTGGAAGGAGGAAGAAAGCATTACCCTTTACTTCTGAACATGCGGGGATATAGGGATTCTCCAACTTAAAACTACACGGCATCCCATGTTTTATTTGTCAGTTCTTTGTAAATTAGTAGAACTTTTTTGTCATAACAGTGTTAAAAACTAAGAGAAAAGAAAAGGCTACTTAGGGTCACAGGCCAGTCTACCAAAACTGTATTTATTTTGTGTTCATTTCCTTTCTATAGAAAATTTTCTTATTTTGTACTGGGCATTTCAAGAATGAAATCTCCTCTTTTGCTCCTTATTAGCTCTAGTAATAGGAATTTGTTGATGTAGTATTTATGTCATTAGTTATCTAATTATTTGCCCATCACACGGTGGCTATGGTTCAAATGCTGGTTTAATAAGATTAATCATATTGCTTTTAGTACTGGAGAAGGTGCTGTCATGTTGTCAAAGGATTATTTAATGTTTAACATGAACAAAGCTTGTTGGGCTCTGACGGTTCTTGGATATTTTTCTTTTATTCTGTCTTTCTTGGTGGTCAGTTAAATGGAATTATGCAGATCACAAGGGAAGAGAGGGAATTTCCTGTTATTTGTTTAGACCTTACCCCTCCTTCTAGTTAAGGTGAAGAAAATTTGGGAAAAGCCATTCTATTCTAACCATGACCTTTTGTTTTTGTTTTTAGAGTACCTCTGATGTTTTCTCATAGCAGAGCACACATCCATACAAAATGCTAATTAAAAAAAACCTTCTGGGGTGCCTGGGTGGCTCAGTGGGTTAAAGCCTCTGCCTTCGGCTCAGGTCATGATCCCAGAGTCCTGGGATCGAGCCCCGCATCGGGCTCTCTGCTCAGCTGGGAACCTGCTTCCCCTCTCTCTCTTTGTCTGTCTCTTTGCCTACTTGTGATCTCTCTGTCAAATAAATAAATAAATTAAATCTTTAAAAAAAAAAAAACCTTCTGAGAAGTCATGTGCTGCATGCAAAATATTATCAGAGAGTAAACTATAGTCTGTAACTTTGTAGTCGAGGCTTGTGTATATCAGGCACACACAAATGCATCTTGAGGTCTTAGAATAAACTTGATTTTCGGTAGTTCTTCACTGGGCAAGAGTTGTGTTTGACTGTTAAAGGGACACAAATGTGTCTTTGAGCAGCTGCCTGATTAAAGGCTGAGCCCCGGTCTGTCAGGGTGACTTAGAATTGGCCAGGACTCAAGCATCTGTGATTACATTTCATCTCTTTGCTATCTCAACAGATGGATCTGTTTCGTAGAGTCTTTGCGGTTTGTCCTTCAGCAATGACTAGCTCTCCCAACGACTGTAGATTCCATTGACCAGAGTTAATGATGCTTTTCTGTAGATGTTATGTTTCCCATAGTAGTTTTTAAATTTATGGATCAAATAAGCAACTGAGAGTTTTCAGCATTTTTTCCGATCTTTGGAAGTTGTCTCAAAAGCCTGTTCCAAGGAAAATGAGGCCATTTATGTTTCCAGGGGTTTCTGCGCCCTCTCCACACCTATGTGTTAATGGGATAAGTAGGAGTGGTTTTTGCTGCTTGAAACCTGCAGGCTATCAAGTGGAGAGTGGAAAAAATGGAAAGGTTACCGCTTCCTCTGTCTATCAGGTTTTATTATGGAAACTGTTCACCAGATAATTGGGTTTAATTTGTAACAGAGGGGAAGATTTGTATTGTAAACAAGAAAGTTCTTTGAAGATAAATCTTGTCAGTAGCTGCTGGAAGGATGCTGGAGGAAGCCTTGTTTTTTTTTTGTTTTTTTTTTTTAATGGCTTGGAGTGGGAGGGTGTTTTTCTTGCTTGGTTTTTTTATTATTTATTTATTAGTTAGTTCCCTTTTCTTCCTTTTTGCTAGACTACAAAGTGTTAGTGGGGCTGGAAGGTGATAATTAGTAGTCTTCACCTGCTTTTTCTTTTGCAAACAGACTAATTAAAATGCATAAAAACTTTTACTTTTTTCCCCCCAAGGGGAAACATACCTCTTTTGACAGCTGCCCTTCTGAATGTCTGCACTCTTCCTGCCACCTTCTTAGTATTACTGACTGCTTCTTTACACAGTTGAGAACTCTCATGTGCTTATTTGTAACCCTTAAATATTAGGAAAATTAACCCTGCTTGTCAATGCCAGGTTTGTACCAATATTAATCGGTAATCTGACATATATATTATGATCCTATGAAGTTATTGATTCAGTTCTTCTATATTATTTTACAATGGGCTTTTCCTTATTGTGTTTCGTGTCATTTTAAGTGCCCGAGGTAATAGTGTTTATAGTCTTCTGTATTACACGTATCACTATTCAACAGTTTCTGTAGGCATCTGTCTCTCTCATTCCATGAATTGTCACTCCAAGAATCAACAAATTTTTCAACATTTCGAACTCAATATCAGTAGGTATTGGGTATGGTTTGTTGTAGATTCAGGTTCATTTTTTTTTTTAGTGTTAGGGGCCTTCAGATAATACATTATTCTTGATAAACTTCAACTTGACCATCTAAAATGATGCCAGGGGTTTTTTTTTGTTTTTGTTTTTTTGTTTTTTTTAAAAAGATTTTTATTTATTTGACAGACAGATCACAAGTAGGCAGAGAGGCAGGCAGAGAGAGAGAGGAGGAGGCAGGCTCCCTGCTGAGCAGAGTGAGGCTCGATCCCAGGACTCTGGGATCATGACCTGAGCTGAAGGCAGAGGCTTTAACCAGGCTCCCTGCTGAGCAGAGTGAGGCTCGATCCCAGGACTCTGGGATCATGACCTGAGCTGAAGGCAGAGGCTTTAACCACTGAGCCACCCAGGCACCCCCAGGTTTTTATAAGATATTCAACAGCAAACATACTGTAGTACTACATTCTAGTTCTCCTTGCTTTTTAAACATTTTTTTATTATTATTAAGATTTTTTTAAATTTATTTATTTGACAGAGAGAGAGATCACAAGCAGGCAGAGAGGAAGGCAGAGAGAGAGGAGGAAGCAGGCTCCCTACTGAGCAGAGAGCCCGATGTGGGGCTCGATCCCAGGACCCTGGGATCATGACCTGAGCCGAAGGCAGAGGCTTTAACCCACTGAGCCACCCAGGCGCCCCAGTTCTCCTTGCTTTTAATTGTCAAACCAACCACGTTTTTCAGTTGTACTGTTTCCAGACTTTTCATCATCTAAGAAAATATTTGTCGTGGAGTTGGTAATGAATGTTCAGCGCTTGTGTGTGTGTTTTCTAATCTGTCAGCTTACCTTTTAGTACATGGTTTTGATTTTTGTGCTTACACCCAAAACAGTTTTAACTAAACATTTGTGTAACTAGATAAACTGCAAAAAAAAAAAAAAAATTATCTCTTGCTACTTATGATATACATAATAAGAGATGCTAAGTCAAAATTATAAATTATTGTAAGGAGTTGAATTTGATTTTTTTAAATGCTGATATGTAAGGTACCATTCTATAGGAAAATAGTTTTTAAAACAACAGTTTCTTAAACCAGAAAAAGGAGTCTATTCAATGGAACTCAGAAACAGATGAGTATCTCACCTTGTGGGCTTCCTTGCTGTCTAATAGTTGCATTTTACATGATATTTTTAAATCTATAAATTTATAACTGTAGTGGGTAATTCCTATAGACGATTTATTTTTCTTTTTCCAATGAAAAAATAAGTTCAAAGCATCTATCTAGGAGGAAGAAGTACCTCTATAAATTGACACCCATAAGATACATATACTAATACTTTCCTACGCGACATTTGCTGATGGTGACTGCTGGCAAGAAATAAACATTTTCAAGGATCTTACATTCAAAATCTCAGAGTAGAGAACTTGTGAATAGCCCTTTCAGTGAAGTAATATTAATGACTGTTATTAAAGAGAACGTATTCTACCCATTGCCTATCCATTGCAGTTGTATTTCCTGTTTTTTACAATAAATTCTTAATTAATTAATCACATAGTGTATGGGTATTTTTCTGGTTAAGTCATGAAAGGGTTAACCGGGAATCCATTTATATTCAAGCTTTATTTTTAAACATCTTTTTTTTCCCAAGAAAGGTTTTATTAATTTATTTGAGAGAGAGAGTATGAGTGGGGTGAGGGGCAGGTGGAGAAGCAGATGCCCCATCAAGCAGGAAGCCCAATGTGGGGTTCTATCCTGAGACTCCAGGATCATGACCTGAGTTGAAGGCAGATGCTTCACTGGCTGAGCCACCCAGGCGTCCCCTATTTTTAAATATCTTTATACAATGTGTTAGGATACTTTGGCTGTAACAACACTATTAATGAGTGTGATTGTATTTTTAATTAAGGACTCTTCATTGACCTGGATGAATGTTTTCCTCAATTTGAATTTTTATTATAGAGTTCTGTGACACAGACCATGCCCCAGAAGTTAGAGGAGAGGGAAAAATGTTTATAGAGTGACTGATACAAATTCGTTCTGTTGTCAGATTGAACTTTTCTTCTAAGATTGGGGTAAAAATTTTTTTCAAACTTAAATGTATATAATTGATGGGTTCTGTTTAAGAGTTTACTGTGTTTCTTCTTATGAAAAGCTTATTTTGAAAAGGATACAAGGAATTTGGAAGTATTCCAGAATTCTCTAAAATTCACACTTAGTAATTTGCTTCATTCAGATTTTTTTTGATTGGCGTGCGATCCCTATGTTGTGTTCTGAAATGTCTAAAATCACAACA